>NC_064620.1:149357500-150607500 GCF_023898315.1 Schistocerca nitens | reverse complement strand
TCTAAGCTGCCGAGAATTAGCTCAGTTGAAGACAACTATTGAAGATCCTCGTGATGAACACCAATGGCTTCCGCGGCAGCTGTTTGAATTTTTCTTTCATGGTCCCATCAGGTCCCGGGACCGAATGTGATCCGAGGTTGCGAGTGACAGCCTTGACTTTTGTTGGTGCTGTTAGAAGATCCATTCGTGCAGCTTGTCTATTGTCCTCCGCCTGTTGGCTAAATAAGTTAGTTTCCTTGTCTTCCTTCATGATGTTCTGTGCGTTTTGTGCCATGTCGGTTGAAGTGAAGTGTTCTGCCTATCCAAGGAGGTCGTATATGCGACATGCTGGGCCCTGAATGACAAGGCTGGCTGATCGTGGGCTAAGGAGCGTTCGTATTAGTTTCCACTCATTCCTAGACTGAAGCGTCAGCGTAGCCGATTCGCTCTCCCAGTCGTTTAACCTGTGTTCCACAGCACGCTAGTGTAGCTGTCTAGAGAGACGTTTCAGTTCTCGTCGGTCACCCCGATTCCAGAAACGTTGCCATTGTTTGCGAATTCTGTTTTTAAGAGCCTTCCACTCTTGGAGTAAAAGCATGAATTTGTCGTGGTGCTGAGCGCGAATTCTGATGGTTATAGGTGCTTGGCTAAAGTCCTGCTTTGATACGCACGGTCTAACACATACAGTCGCGATACTCACTGCTGTGAAAATTGTTGCCATCTGATAGCTGAAACGCCCCTAGAGCCCCTAGCGGGAAGAAAGAAGCCGTAAGATTAAAGTTTGTTTTTAATCGTTTTTATGATTAATTAACGAATTAGTTTTATAATTTTCCTGCGTTAGTAAATTATCGAGAGACATGGGTGATGGCGAAATAAATATGAAAACCTGAATGTCTGTGCTTTCAGTGCTATAAGCTACAACTTATTCATGAAGAAATACTTTCGAATATGTGTATAATTGCAGCTTCTACCTCTGAAATCAAGAGAATATAAAAACATGTTTCATCCATTAGGAGCATGTATTTTTGTTGTTGTCTGTTTGTTATTATGATAGCAACTGTCCTTGAGCTATAACAATTTTCCACGAAGTGTAACGATTTTGCACATTCTTACACTTCAGTCGACTTTCCAACGTACGAATATTTTCGCAAATGTGGCTACTTTCGTTTCGAAAGCGAATGTACTAAAAAGTCTTGCGTCTGTGGCTCACATATAGTAACAATTGTGAAATCGGTTTATTCTGTGTTGGGGAAACAGTTCTGTCGCTTTTGACGTTTTATTACCACATCTGTGTAGTTTTTCCTTCGGCTACAGTTGTGTTGGTTTATTTGATACTTTAAGAAAGCTAGGTACTACATTACATACTGTAACGGCTCCATGTGAGCCGCTACATGGCTTAACACAATAGCCACATACTCAAAACACACCTGGGTGCCCTTCCGACATTCAGGGAAGATCAGTATTTTCACTCTTAGTATTGTCTGCAAGTGTGAATGCAGGTCGTCTGCTGATGTTCAAATGGCTGTGAGCACTATGGGACTTAACATCTCAGGTCATCAGTCCCCTAGAACTTAGAACTACTTAAACCTATCTAACCTAAGGACATCACACACATCCATGCCCGAGGCAGGATTCGAACCTGCGACCGTAGCGGTCACGCGGTGCCAGACTGAAGCGCCTAGAACCGCTCGGCCACACCGGCCAGCTCTGCTGATGTACGCGTGGGCTGTCTGCTGTGTGTTCTGTGAATGTGGTGATGCAGTTTAGCCAACCATTATATTAATTGGAGTGCGGCTGCACTGGACCAGAGAGACATAAGCTCCCCGCGTGTTAACAGGTCCCGTTAGGTTGGCAAATAGCCGCTGTGCAGACTCTCTGAGCCATTCCGGCCACTGTGTGTGGACCCCAGACGAGGAGAGACGGTTAGGCATTCCCTGCCGCGACTCTGGTGAGTATAGATGCTCTGCATGATGGCTCCTACAGTCATCTCAGCTAGGTGAGACAGGTTAAATAAAATTGCTATTTTATTTTGTATTACTGGTGGTGGGCCAGCATTCCATGTAATCGCACTATTAAGTAAAGTGAGTGATCAAGGAGTATTTTCATAACTTTTAGGAAATAAATGTTGTTGTTATATAAAATTCTTAACTTGGTTTCTCACAGCAACGCCATATTTCCGTTAACATTACAATTTGTTCAAACTTTCAAGTTAAAGTTAACCAATAAGCAGAAATTTTGTGTAGTGATGTTTGCACATGCAGACGGTCGTAAGCGTCTTTCACAAAAGACACAGGTGCCATTTTCAAATTAAACATGCCTGCGAAGACTTTGCGGAAACCAAGTATCATGCAACACAAGTGCATGACGTTGAAAATTCACTGGTTTGACTGGAAGTGTGCTGATCAAAACATCACGCTCCTGAGTAGATGTACGGCGTCTTTCTCCAAAAGGCCAGTTCTTCTGCTGTTTATTAGCCTTTTTGTATTCTTAAAGGAAAAGGACTACCGACAAACCATCGGCCCGTCAGTTTATTACCTACTTTGACGAAGATCCTTGAAAGAATGAGAGTAAAACGACTTCGACAACCCATCGCCAAGCAGGAAGTAATTAGACCAGATCAGTTCGCCTTTCAACCATCGGCGGAAGTACTTGGCGTTACAGAATGTGCAGGGCGAACATTAATGAATCATTCAAAATACGGGAAGGGATTCCTGACTGCAAATGGAGGAAAAAAGGTGCTATTAACAAATGTCCCGAAATGCATGGTCGCCACGGTAGATGGCGCTGACGTTTCCAGACCCAAGAAAAAAATTTAATAAGCAATACTTGTCAGATCAAATGAAAGGAGACTGCGTCAAGAGGCACAAGTCCTGACGCTAAACATCGAGTGGAAAGCAACAAGAGAAATCGAACATTAAAGTGTTTTCGTGTCGAAGGAGCCAGCTAATGGAAATATCCCGAATGGCTATTATAGAAGGTCGGCGTTGACTTAGAACGGTATACAAGCAAGAGATTCTGAAAGAGGATTCAGGGAGAGCCGTAGTATGATCGACTAGCGAGTGGCCACTTTGAGGAGCCACTGTGTAGCTACGTCAGGGAGCAGCAGCAGCAGCAGAAGGATGCAGAAGTAGTATTCTCAGCAAGAAGTCGGTGATCAGATCTGGTGACACGCACATCAACTGCAAGATAAGTAATCATTATCTACTCTGGAGAATAGCTTTGAAAATAGACGATCTGTCTTTGTCTCAAGGAATAGATAGCACTTGTAGTTTCGTAATTAACAAAAACAATTTACGGAATAGTAATTGTCTCATGTAAGCTTAGGCGAGTGGCCTGTTGATAAGAATAAATTGAGTCTGACATTTATTAAAGAAGGGGTTAGGAACTGGCACTTCTTTTATAAGTTATCAAAGAGATAATAAATGAATTACTTAAATAAATACTGAACTTTTCAGCACATCCATCTTACCATTAATCCTAACAGATTATCACTGCAGCCAATAACCACAGTTCTACCTCGGAGAGATTTCTCCCTCTCATCTCCGACAACAATGGTGGACACCCCGCCAGCCCTCAGATTGTCGTCAACGTTCCTATTGCACTACAAAACTGTGCTGGGACGCGACAGACGAATGACTGTTCCTCTGACCACGTGCCGTGTGTTCCTTGTTACCTTTATCAGAACTGGCATCATCAATCTGCATAATCGTCATCTATGGGCTAGAAACAATCGTCGGGCAATGGTTGAGACCACCAGTATCGGCTCAGCATCAGTGTGTGGGAAGAGATTCTTGGCGACAACATAAGTGGACCGGTTATTATTGCACAACGTCTCGACGGAGGAACGTACCTATATTTCCTGCGGAATACTCTACCTTGGCTGCTTGAGAATGGCCCTTTCGCAAACGACAGGTTATGCGGTTTCTTCATGACGGATCACCATCCTGCATTACAGTTCCCGACACCTCAACCACATCTTGCCTGACGTTGGATAGGACACGGAGGCCCTGTAACATGACCTGCTAGGTCACCAGGAATTTTACCTCTAGGGGCATCTGAAATGCGGTGAGTATGCTGAACCGGTTCCTGATG
The DNA here is from genome assembly GCF_023898315.1 of Schistocerca nitens. Taxonomy (NCBI): domain Eukaryota; kingdom Metazoa; phylum Arthropoda; class Insecta; order Orthoptera; family Acrididae; genus Schistocerca; species Schistocerca nitens. The sequence continues at coordinate 150,603,429 of NC_064620.1, read as the reverse complement.
TGCAGTCCGTTCAATAGCGTGTTCACGACGCCTGTGACGCTGTTTGGGAAGAGGCCGGAACCTGTACCCCCCAAAGTATGCCGGAACGCACGATGCGACGTGTGAACGCATGCACTGCATCCCATGGAGGTAACTTTGAACATCTGTTGTGACGTCGATGCGATGCAGCTCTGTACTGAGTTCTGGGACGATTTGTTGTCCTTGAGCGTGTAATGGTACTTGAATCACGTAACCATTACGGCACCTCAACTCAACCTCTCGATACCAGCAATATTCTACTGTGTTTCTGTAAAATAGTTAACATATTTCTGTGACAACATTCAGATTTGATTTCATTAATGCAGAGGTACTTCGATACACCGATATGTATATATATTGCAATGATATTATTCTTATGTGTATTCTTTCTTTTGTCACTATGATCTTTGACGTACTTGTAACTCTGATTTTTGGGCGCGTAAGCGGTTATTAGAGAGTCAAGCTGTGGTCGTCATGTTAAAAAGACGCAAATTGTAGTCAGTTTATGAAATGTGAACTTTAACAGTGAGGAAGATATTTTCAAGTATGTTTTATATTGTGAAGTGATGTTTTGGAACGAGTTACGTGATATTGCAAGAAAAGTAATAAAAAAAAGTGTAACTTCAATTCGGAGTGCTGATAACTTTTTTACATCACAATTGTCCTAACTTGCAAAAGTTCAATCTTCAAGAATGGTTTATGAAACACATCTATAAAACTTTTGAATATCGCAGAATAACACCTAGGCATCTTTGCATCCGAGCTTGGAATCATCACTACCTAGATTTTCGACGATTGAGCCATGAGTTCACAACGAGACCAGCGTGGGAAACACGAAAAGATGAGTGCCTAGTTTATCCATTATTTCAAGAAATGACTTTATTAACTGTGCTCTAATGACACCTGCCACATAAGATAACTTTGTTGTTGCCCGAAAATGCAATATTTAGCAGCGTGAGTAACACTACAATCATAATTAATTTTTGACCTCTGTTGTGGTAGGGTTGTTAGAAGCGTACCAGTCCATGACCGTACACATGTTCATAGATGTTTTTACCACTATTTCCAATCATGAATCCGTCTCTGCAACTTATCAGTTTTCTTAAAGTTCACCCTATACAGCATACAACATGAATCGATCGAACTACAGTGCGGCTGCTCTCCTGGATGTCGAAAAAACCTACGACCGACTGTGGCACGACAAACTGCTCGTCAAATTTCACGCCTTAGTTTGCATACGGTGTACGGTATCAAGACTGTTGATAGTGTTTTCCAAGGACAGCCATGTCAAGATAAAAGGACAGCGCTTCAGCACGCTACAGTTACAAGAAGTCTTACCACAAGGGCCAGTCCTCTCGCCAATGCATTTTACATTGTACGTGAACGATATGCCGGTGTTCCCACAGGTTGCCCTAGCGCAGTTCGCGGACGACACTGCGTTATTAACAAGTTCAAAAATGGTTCAAATGGCTCTGATCTGTACGGGACTTGACATCTTAGATCATCAGTCCCCTAGAACTTAGAACTACTTAAACCTAACTAACCTAAGGACATCACACACATCCATGCCCGAGGCAGGATTCGAACCTGCGACCGTAGCAGCCCCGCAGTTCCGAACTGCAGCCCTAGAACCGCACGGCCACCGCGGCCGGCTATCAACAAGTAGTCGATGCACTTCCGCGGTAATCTGGCGCCTACAGCAGCAGCTGAACATCACAGAGCAATGTTCAACGGCACACCAGATGAACTTAACGCAGAGAAGACGACGGCAAATTATCTTCCCAAGACGACAACCTGACCTTTGTGACAGCCTGCCTATAAACAACGTTCCATTCCCCTGGAGTGATCACGTACGTCATTTGGGAGTCATAATTGATACAAATCTATTCCTCAAGGAACATGTCAACCCTACAATGACTAAAACGTAGCTCCTGGTATACTACTTGTACTCTATCCTAATCAGCAGTCATATGTCTATTAGCACAAACTTAAACTATACCGAGAAACGGGCCTACCCTCAATGTTATATGGCTGCTCCTCCTTTGGTACCACAAGCAACACAAACACTGAACAGTTACAGGTGTTGCAAAATCGCTGTCTTCGGCTCATTCTCGACCTCTTCCGGTGGGGACCATCAAGTACTTGACATCGACTCCACCCAGGACTCCATCAGAACGACAACACGTAAACTCCTGGCCCCTGGACAGCATTGAGGGCCTCAAACCGACCATCCGCCATCTGGACTACGCCGGGTCTCTTGCCCCTCAACGTTGGCACCGAATTGGTATGCTACAGGCCATAGTCGAAGCTGCTCAATAAACGACAAGAAGTATAGAACCCATCATCATAGAAGGGCTCGTGGACACAGAACCCGCAGTCCTGCCGGCCAATGTGGCCAAGCGGTTCTAGGCGCTTCAGCCCGGAACCGCGCTGCTGCTGCGGTCGCAGGTTCGAATCCTGCCATAGGCATGAATGTGTGTGATGTCCTAAGAACTAGTTAACCATAACCAACCTAAGTTAGGGTACTGATGACCTCAGATATTAAAGTCCCATAGTGCTTAGAGCAATTTCAACCTGCAGTCCTTCATATGAGTAAATAAAGAGAACAATACTCATTTACTTTTCCAAGCAATAAGTCTAGACAAACAGTGGTAGCACTTCTCTTACACCACACACGTACACACGCAAACACACACACACACACACACACACACACACACACACAGACTGTGGCTATTACTATGTCCTCCATATGGGAGGTATCTTTTTGTACGATCTTTCTGGATAAATGATTTCTTAAACGCGGAATTTGTTACCTAATAAATACACTGAAGCGCCAAAGAAAGTGGTGGAGACATGCGTATGCAAATACAGAGCTATGTAAACAGGCAGAATACGGCGCTGCGGTCGGCAACGCCTATATAGGAAAACAAGTGTCTGGCACAGGTGTTACATCGGTTACTGCTGCTGCAATAGCAGGTTATCAAGATTTAAGTGAGTTTGAACGTGGTGTTATAGTCGACGCCCGAGCGATGGGACACAGCATCTCCGAGGTAGCGATGATGTGGGGATCTTCCCGCACGACCATTTCATGAGTGTACCATCAATATCAGGAATCCGATAAAACATCAAATCCCCGACATCGCTGCGGCGGGAAAAAGATCCTGCAAGAACGGAATCAACGACGACTGAAAAGAATCGTTCAGCATGACACAAGTGTAACCCTTCCGCAAATTGCTGCAGATTTCAATGCTGAGCCATCGAGTGTCAGCGTGCGAACCATTCAACGAAACATCGTCGACATGGGCCTTTGGAGCCGAAGGCCCACGCGTGTACTCTTGATGACTGCACGACACAAGACCATACGCCTGGCCTGGGATCGTCAACACCGACATTGGACTGTTGATGACTGGAAACATGTTTCCTGGTCGGACGAGCCTCCTTTCAAATTGTATCGAGTGGATGGGCATGTACAGTTACGGAGACAACCTCATGAATCCATGGACCGCGCATGTCAGCAGGAGAGCTGGTGGAGGCTCTGTAATTGTGTGCGGCGTGTGCAGTTGGAGTGATATGGGACCCCTGATATGTCTTGATACGACTATGACAGGTGACACGTACGTAAGCATTCTTTCTGATCACCTGCATCCATTTATGTCCATTGCGCATTCCGACAGTCTTGGGCAGTTCCAGCAGTACAATGCGATACCCCACATGTCCATAATTGCTAGAGAATGGTTCTAGGAACACTCTTCTGAGTTTAAACACTTCCGCTGGCCACCAAACTCTCAAGACATGAACATTATTGAGCATATCTGGGATGCCTTGTAACGTGCTGTTCAGAAGAGATCTCCAGTCCCTCGTACTCTTACGGATGTCAGGACAGCCACGCAGTATTCCTGGTGTCAGTTGCCCCAGCACTACTTCAGACATTAGTCGAGTCCATACCACAACGTGTTGTGGCACTTCTGTGTGCTCGCGGAGCCCTACACGATATTAGGCTTGTGTACCAGTTTCTTTGGCTCTGAGCACTATGGGACTCAACATCTTAGGTCATAAGTCCCCTAGAACTTAGAACTACTTAAACCTAACTAACCTAAGGACATCACACACACCCATGCCCGAGGCAGGATTCGAACCTGCGACCGTAGCAGTCCCGCGGTTCTGGACTGCAGCGCCAGAACCGCTAGACCACCGCGGCCGGCCAGTTTCTTTGGCTCTTCAGTGTAAATTGCCCCCATATTTCAGGTGTATTTCGGAATGGTTCCTTCTAGTTGACTTCGCCCGAGTTACTTTAATCTATGTTCAACTGAATTAGTGCCCTGTCTCTAACGACCTCGCCGTAGCCGGCACATTAAACTCTAACCTTCCCTTTCTCGCAGCGCATCAGCTCCTACCGCCTTCCCCTGTTACGGACGACCCGGCTGCGGTTATTCGCCCCCTCGTTTCTTCACTACATTTAACCGCGATAAGGGTGGGACCTTGCGGCTGTTAAAGTCAGCGGAAGGCACCCCCCGCCAGCTTCCAAGTCGGCGGCGAGAGGCGACAAGAATGCGGCTCCGTCGTATTGGTCTGGGCTGAGGCTGAACTTGTTCCACGGGCCGACGCGCCCACACAAGGCTACAAAAGGGATGCGGGCGCTATCGCCTCAACTTCTGCGCTAGAGCCGCCCCCTCTTTGTTAACCTGCTCGCCTCTGTTCCCCGCCTTTTTTGTTCCTCCTTTCCGTCTTCCTAATCTCCGTCCCTCGCGGCCAGCCGCGAGCTCGATAGTGCGCCGCGAGAAATGCCTCGAAAAATTATAGCACTCCCTCGGTGTACATCAACAGTGGCACTAAGCGAAAAAGTGCCGTGCTACAGTAACTGGACTGGCACTCTGGAGGAACCGCCCGCCACCCCTAATCTATATTACCGTTGCTGAAAGGGACGATGGAGAGTTAAGGTAAGGAAAAGTACACTACTGGCCATTAAAATTGCTACACCAAGAAGCTGACGTGCTACAGACGCGAAATTTAACCGACAGGAAGAAGATGCTGTCATACGCAAATGATTAGCTTCTCAGAGCATTCACACAAGGTTGGCGCCGGTGGCGACATCTACAACGTGCTGACATGACGCAAGTTTCCAACCGATTTCTCATACACAAACAGCAGTTGATCGGCGTTGCCTGGTGAAACGTTGCTGTGATACCTCGTGTAAGGAGGAGAAATGCGTACCATCACGTTTCTGACTTTGATAAAAGTCGGATTGTAGCCTATCGCGATTGCGGTTTATCGTATCGCGACATTGCTGCTCGCGTTGGTCGAGATACAATGACTGTTAGCAGAATATGGAATCGCTGGGTTCAGGAGGGCAATACGGAACGCCGTGCTGGATCCCAACGTCCTCGTATCACTAGCAGTCGAGATGACAGGAATCTTATCCGCATGGCTGTAACGGATCGTGCAGCCACGTCTCGATCCCTGAGTCAACACATGGGGACGTTTGCAAGACAACAACCATCTGCACGAAAGGTTCGACGACGTTTGCAGCAGCATGGACTGTCAGCTCGGAGACTATGGCTGCGGTTACCCTTGACGCTGCATCACAGACAGGAGCACCTGCGATGGTGTATTCAACGACGAACCTGGGTGCACAAATGGCAAAACGTCATTTTTTCGGATGAATCCAGGTTCTGTTTCCAGCGTCATGATGGTCGCATCCGTGTTTGGCGACATCGCGGTGGACGCACGTTGGAAGCGTGTATCCGTCATCACCATTCTGGCGTATCACTCGGCGTGATGGTATGGGGTGCTATTGGTTACACGTCTCGGTAACCTCTTGTTCGCATTGACGGCACTTTGAACAGTGGACGTTACATTTCAGATGTGTTACGACCCGTGGCTCTACCCTTCATTCGATTCCTGCGAAACCCTACATTTCAGCAGGATAATGCACGACCGCATGTTGCAGATCCTGTACGGGCCTTTCTGGATACAGAAAATGTTCACTGATGTCCTGGCCAGCACATTCTCCATTTCTCTCACCAACTGAAAACGTCTGGTCAATGGTGGCCGAGCAACTGGCTCGTCACAATATGCCAGTCACTACTCTTGATGAACTGTGGTATCGTGTTGAAGATGCATGGGCAGCTGTACCTGTACACGCCATCCGAGCTCTGTTTGACTCATTGCCCAAGCGTATCAAGGCCGTTATTACGGGCATAGGTGGCTGTTCTGGGTATTGTTTTCTCAGGATCTATGCACCCAAATTGCCAGTGGTGTACATTAGAAACATCTCCATCACCTGAAGCGAGCGCTAGGGTGGTCCCTTTAACACATCCTCCAGCAAGTGCCCTAGTCTTCCGTCTTTATTTATTTCCACATCGACCAAACGTTAAAGCAGGAAGTTCACGTTTGACAGCCCATCAACATCTGACTCATTAGACACGTCTGACAAATTTACTGCCTCTCCTCTTTTACCGAATTCCACATTGATGAAGATATTCTCACGTTAATGAACGCTTCGTAACAACTTTGTTTTGTGCACTGTGCGGTAATTACAACACAGAACACGAACGTTAATTTTCTTCTCAAATTCAGTTATAAATCTGGAAAACAGAGCAGATTCTAGGAGAAAGGCTACTCACCATAATACACCTGTTGCGCGAAAAGTAATAAAAAAACGTCAGATATTGCTCTGACGTATAAAAGTTCACTATAACATTTTTTCCGAATGTTGCTAAAAAGAACTGAAAAAATTCTAGACAGACAACAACAGAAATTTTGAAGTTTGATTTAAGAAGCGCAGATGCTGCTCAGAGCATGTATTCCATTTCAAATACAGAATGGCAACTGAATTCTAAAGACAATAGTTGCGACATTTCTGAGTTCCAGCAAGCCATTCCACTCTGTTGAAAGATAGACCCAACACAAAGTAATCCTAGTTTGGTGTTGAACCTACATTGACAAACGAAATGAGCAAATTGCTTGGACACAGTTACGAAAGTAAAGCTTTGTTGGGGAGATCTCTAAGCCTGCTGAGTAAACATAGTTTTTTAGTAACCTGAAAACTGCACCAAATATTTTGATAAAGAACATTGGTCAAACTGAAAAGTTGAATTATCTAGAAGATATAAGCCAAGAAAATGTGTAAAAGAAACCTGAGATAGTAAAAAGATAAACTAAATGAAGAAGTTATAAAATAACTATGAATTCTTACAAATAAAATCATATTGAAATAGGCAAAAGTAAATCATTAGAATATAGCAGTAAAATCAGAAAGATTCCATGCAATGAACGTTTAGCACTAAGTTGGAAAGTAGGAGCCGGCCGCGGTGGTCTCGCGGTTCTAGGCGCGCAGTCCGGAGCCGTGCGACTGCTACGGTCGCAGGTTCGAATCCTGCCTCGGGCATGGATGTGTGTGATGTCCTTAGGTTAGTTAGGTTTAAGTAGTTCTAAGTTCTAGGGGACTGATGACCACAGCAGTTGAGTCCCATAGTGCTCAGAGCCATTTTTTTGGAAAGTAGGAAAATTAAAGTAGAACAATTAATAGAAAGTCTTAGGTCCAATAAGAGGCACAGAACCATGAAAATTATTAACTAGTGATGAAATATATCAAAACATAGAAACTATAAAGAACAAAGACAGATTTTATTTTATTTATTTAGAATGAACGATAATAGAAAAACAAAAGAGATCCTCATTCTCTAGAAAATGAAATTAATAACTAGCTATGTAGTAGTTCTGCCATTTCGTGACAAAATATTTTTCAAAAGTTATGAAATTTCAAATGTTGTTGAAGGGTATGCTTTGGAATCTTTTATGCAGCACACAAGGAAACATCGGGGGTGAGAGTCAGTAAGAGTATACACAAAACCTATCACTTTGACAGAAACTAAGGCCGGACAGAAACTTAGACCAGACAATCGTCGGAGAGGCGTTTGGAGGTAACTCGGTCAGGCTGAACGCCTTAGACACACTGTCCAGAGAGTGAAGCAAGGTGGAGGTTCTCTGATCTTTTGAGGTGGCATTACGTGGTGCCGACGTGCGCCGTTGATGGTCATGGAAGGCGCCGTAACGGCTATACGATACGTAAATGCCATCCTCCGACCATATCGGCAGCTTAATGGCGAGGCACTCGTCTCCATGGACGATAATTCGAGCCCCCATCGTGCACATCTTGTGAATTATTTCCTTCAGGATAACGACATTCAAACAGTGATCCTTTTGATAATACGTAAAGTCTTATAAAATTAGATTTATCACTAAAAAAGACTGTATTGATTTATTTTAAACAAACAGAATAACAACTACATTTTTGTACTGTTCTTAACCACGAATTTTAACGTAACAAATCAGGGTCAAAGATGACCAATGAGAACGTTTATTCTTGGGGGCAGCAGGGTTGTGGAAAATACACTAGAGTGGGTAGCCCTTTGTAACAGAAGGAGTGAGAAGAATGTCAGAGGCAGAGCCACTGTGTGTGGGCGATATATGGGGCAGTGATAGCAGTCATGGAGAGGTCACTGATGCATTCTATCGAAGGAGAGATGTGGTGCCCAGTCCCAGATGGTATTACCATCACAGAGGACGTAACCAGCTGCCATAGTGTAGATTCCCCTCGAATTACAGGATATTACGGCTCGTGGCGGGCCGCATCGGACCAGTCAGAAGAATGATGACTCAATAAATACAGCCCAGTTTGTACGGGTTAGCTGGAAGTAAAGGTGGATGCTCTTTGCTGCATCGCATAAAGGAGTGGACAGTACTGTCTTGTAAAACAAAAGAATCCAGTAACCTCAAATACTTGCCCGAACGTCGTTTTTATTAACTGATCTTAATACTGTAGCGATGATTCAGAATTTTGCTTACGTAAGCTGTCATTTTTGCTATGAAGATATCATTACAAATAAATGTAAGTCGCTGTTAGTTGGGATTTTGCGCAGAGTGGATTCAGCCGCCTAGTGGAGTGCGTGTTCGTCCTACCTGCACACTGGTCCCTTTTTCATGCAAATTATGTGAGAGTTGTGTCGTATGACATATTTGTGGAGTACACTTGAGTGCAATGGATACGTGTAGAGTGTAGTGTTTGTTTTGTACGATGATAATGAGCCGGAAGGTGTGGCCGAGCGGTTCTAGGCGCTTCAGTCTGGAACCGCGCGACCGCTACGGTCGCAGGTTCGAATCCTGCTGTAATGTCTCTTTCAGCGGTCTCTCCGCGATATTTACAGAAATTTTATAAATCATATAACTCAGTAAATATCTCGAAATATCTCTTCTTATCTTACCGATTATCAAGGCAAAGTAGTTTCAAGCCCAATTATTCCTTGGAGCGTCCATTTACTCCATGGAATAGCTTCTCTGCTATCTATGTTTTCTCTTAGGAAAAAGAATAGAGGACTTCTTGCCGATTAGTCGTAAAAGAAGGATGTATATGTATGTATTGTTGAGCTAGTCGCCATCTTGATGAGATTCTGTATGAGAAGAAATTTAATACATGAACTAAACTAAAGTAAGTGTGTTCGCGTATTATTTAACGGATTATTATTATGGACATTGTGTGCTTATTATGCTGTGTTGCACGGGATCAGTGGGAAACGTCTGATTTACACTGGACGAACCTGCCGTTTTGTATGCTCAAGATATCCAGTTACTTCAAATAAATAGGCTAACACGGTCATACCAGCAGATCTCCGGTCTTCCCCATGTGATCACCGAAAGCTAATAATTATTACAAATGTTTCCAGGAGATCGACTGACAATTTTCGTCGCACCGAGACTTCGAAATTGCTTAAGCTTAATTTAATCAGGATAGAACGGTATTGAACCGTGTGAATGTGATAAGCCTGCTTTGTCAATGAAAATTCCCTTAATATACGCATGTTTTTACTATCCTGATCAGTGAAGTTAAATCAGGCCGGTGTGAGAGGTTTTTAAATTTTTAGATCCCATACAAGAAATATATTAAACTGCCTCGGGCATGGATGTGTGTGATGTCCTTAGGTTAGTTACGTTTAAGTAGGTCTAAGTTGTAGGGGACTGATGACCTCAGATGTTGAGTCCCATAGTGCTCAGAGCCATTTGAACCATGACAATGAGGGACGAGGGAGGACGAAACCTGATGTTTGCAAGTAGCCTACTTTTCCCAGATAGCAGCAAGTATACACACAGCTTATAGTCTCAATATGATGAACGCTCACCATCAGTAGCGTCACGTGTAGTCACTTCACGAAGCACTGGGGGGATGTTTGGGATTTAATCCAGGATATAGACGCACAGACTGGTGATCGGGATCTTTACGACCTTCCTCTCCTCCCCTAACCGATCGATGTGGTGCAGTAGTCAGCACGCTGGATTCGGGCTCGCGAGGACGACGGTTCAAATCTCTGTCCGACCATCCACATTTATGTTTCCCGCGATTTCCCTAAATCATTCTCATCAAATGCCAGCACAGTTCCTTTGAAAAGGGCACTGCCGCCTTCCTTCCCCATTCTTGAAACAATCCGAACTTTTGCTCCGTCTATAATAATCTCGAGGTCGAGGGGACGTCAGATTTTAATCTATTCAGATAACCCATGAGTTATTATCCCTCTAAGTCCTTATAAATTACTGACTCCGTCCCAGGTTCATACAATGTTCCAGAAAAACTTAATGTGGAACGATATCAGAACAGGTAGGGAGCTAAATAATTTTTAAAGCTTTCGTGGCCACTTGTTGAGGCATGAAAGGGAAGCAGTGGTTGGGAAAGGAGTGAGACAGGAGTGAGATGTTATTCAATCTGTATATTGAGCAAGCAGTAAAGGAAACAAAAGAAAAGTTCGGAGTAGGTATTAAAATTCATGGAGAAGAAGTAAAAACTTTGAGGTTCGCCGATGACATTGTAATTCTGTCAGAGACAGCAAAGGACTTGGAAGAGCAGTTGAACGGAATGGACAGTGTCTTGAAAGGAGGATATAAGATGAACATCAACAAAAGCAAAACGAGGATAATGGAATGTAGTCAAATTAAATCGGGTTATGCTGAGGGGATTAGATTAGGAAATGAGACACTTAAAGTACGAGGGCTATTCCGAAAGTAAGGTCCGATCGGTCACGAAATGGAAACGACTATCAAAATCCGACAAAGCTTTGCACAGATGTGTTGGGTAGTGTCTCTAGTATAACCCCAGTTAGCATCACGTCGCTCTTCTCATTTCTGAGCTCGCAGTGAGTGCGTAAAGATGTCTAGAAAATAGTGTCTGCCGCCAAGTACGGGGGCCTGGTGAGAAATTTCCCCTGAAGCTATGCAGCTAACATTACATAACTGTCGTGCTGTTTCGTCTTCAAGACAATTCTCAGCCGCATTCTGCAGGGGCAATGAAGATGCTCCTGCATCGTTTTCAAATGGAAATGTGAGATTACCCACAATACAGCCCGTAATTGTCTCCCTCTGAGTTTCAGCTCAGGTCACATGAACCGCTGGTTATGAAGACAACATTTCGGCACAAGACAACGAGCCGTAGGCCAGCGTAGAGAATTGGCGGAGAGCACTGGCGGCTGCCTTCTATAGCGAGGGTATGGGAAAGTTGGTACAACGCTACGATACACGTCTAGGTCGGGTCGGCGACTATGGAGATAAGTAGCTGCAAGGTGTATCTAACTGTTGCAAATAAAACATTTTTGATTTTTACCGTGGTTTCCATTTCGCGACCTATCGGACCTTACTTTCGGAATAGCCCTCGTAGTAAAGGAGCTTTGCTATTTAGGGAGTAAAATAACTGATGATGGTCGAAGCAGAGAGGATATAAAATGTAGACTGGCAATGGCGAGGAAATCGTTTCTGAAGAGGAGAAATTTGTTAACATCGAGTATAGATTTAAGTGTCAGGAAGTCGTTTCTGAAAGTATTTGTATGGAGTGTAGCCATGTATGGAAGTGAAACATGGACGATAAATAGTTTGGACAAGAAGAGAATAGAAGCTTTCGAAATGTGGTGCTACAGAAGAATGCTGAAGATAAGGTGGGTAGATCACGTAACTAATGAGGAGGTATTGAATAGGATTGGGGAGAAGAGAATTTTGTGGCACAACTTGACTAGAAGAAGGGATCGGTTGGTAGGACATGTTTTGAGGCATCAAGGGACCACAAATTTAGCATTGGAGGGCAGCGTGGAGGGTAAAAATCGTAGAGGGAGACCAAGAGATGAATACACTAAGCAGATTCAGAAGGATGTAGGTTGCAGTAGGTACTGGGAGATGAAGAATCTTGCACAGGATAGACTAGCATGGAGAGCTGCATCAAACCAGTCTCAGAACTGAAGACCACAACAACAACAAAACGCCGGCCGAAACACCAGAGACAGAAAGCAACAGGCGGTTTGCCAAGTAGAGAGTTGTCTGGCAGCAACTCGCAAAACTCAGGGTTGCGAAGGAGTGACAAGTAAATGGACTTTTCGACTTATAGAACTGCGACCATCGTAGTTTCAAACAACAGACTTCGCTGCCTCATTTATTGTTACTTACTTAAATCTGTCACTGTATTAACTATCATGTATATGTTCGGCTCGACTTCTTCAGTGAAGTTAAGAATTGTCTGTAAGAGTTGTCCGCCAAAACATCGTGTTGAGAGGAAGGAGTAGCCGTATGAATGCACCAAGTTTTACCTTGCGACGAGTCAATTTCATCCACTGTGGCCAAAATTGAGGAAGGAGAGAGGAATGGATGAGAGTGAAGCAATCTGCGGTTGTTTGCTGATGACGCCGTGGTGTACGGTGAGGTGTCGAAGTTGAGTGGCCGTAGGAAGATACAATTCCCAGTTGGTGTGATGAACGGCAACTAGCTACAAATGTGCAAAAATGAAAGTTAATGTTGATGAGTAGGAAGAGTAAACCTGTAACGGTCGGTTACAGTATTGTTAGTGTCCTGCTTGATAAACTCGAGTCGTTTAAATATCTGCGTGCAACGCTGCAAAGCGATATGAAATTGAACGAGCTTGTGAGAACAGTGGTAGGGAAGGCACATGGTCGACTTCGGTTTATTGGGAGAATTTTAGGAAAATGGTTCAAATGGCTCTGAGCACTATGGGACTCAACTGCTGTGGTCATTAGTCCCCTAGAACTTAGAACTACTTAAACCTAACTAACCTAAGGACATCACACACATCCATGCCCGAGGCAGGATTCGAACCTGCAACCGTAGCAGTCGTACGGTTCCGGACTGCGCGCCTAGAACCGCGAGACCACCGCGGCCGGCAAATTTTAGGAAAGAACGGTTCATCCGTCAAGGAGACCGCATATAGGAAGCTGGTGCGACGTGTTCTTGATTACTGTTCGAGTATTTGGGATTCGCACCACGTCGGATTAAAGGAAGACATCGAAGCAATTCAGAGGCGAGGTGCTAGGTTTGTTACCGGTAGGCTCGAACAACACCCAGGTGTTACGGAAATGCTAAGGAAACTCGAATGGGAGTTCCTGAAAGGAAGGCGAAGTTCTTTTCGAGAAACACTACTGAGAAAATTTAGCGAACCGGCATTTGAAGTTGACTGCCAAACGATTCTACTGCCGCCAACATAGATTGTGCTTAAGGACCGCGAAGATAAGGTACGAGAAATTAGGGCACATACGGAGACATATACACTCCTGGAAATTGAAATAAGAACACCGTGAATTCATTGTCCCAGGAAGGGGAAACTTTATTGACACATTCCTGGGGTCAGATACATCACATGATCACACTGACAGAACCACAGGCACATAGACACGGGCAACAGAGCATGCACAATGTCGGCACTAGTACAGTGTATATCCACCTTTCGCAGCAATGCAGGCTGCTATTCTCCCATGGAGACGATCGTAGAGATGCTGGATGTAGTCCTGTGGAACGGCTTGCCATGCCATTTCCACCTGGCGCCTCAGTTGGACCAGCGTTCGTGCTGGACGTGCAGACCGCGTGAGACGACGCTTCATCCATTCCCAAACATGCTCAATGGGGGACAGATCCGGAGATCTTGCTGGCCAGGGTAGTTGACTTACACCTTCTAGAGCACGTTGTGTGGCACAGGATACATGCGGACGTGCATTGTCCTGTTGGAACAGCAAGTTCCATTGCCGGTCTAGGAATGGTAGAACGATGGGTTCGATGACGGTTTGGATGTACCGTGCACTATTCAGTGTCCCCTCGACGATCACCAGTGGTGTACGGCCAGTGTAGGAGATCGCTCCCCACACCATGATGCCGGGTGTTGGCCCTGTGTGCCTCGGTCGTATGCAGTCCTGATTGTGGCGCTCACCTGCACGGCGCCAAACACGCATACGACCATCATTGGCACCAAGGCAGAAGCGACTCTCATCGCTGAAGATGACACGTCTCCATTCGTCCCTCCATTCACGCCTGTCGCGACACCACTGGAGGCGGGCTGCACGATGTTGGGGCGTGAGCGGAAGACGGCCTAACGGTGTGCGGGACCGTAGCCCAGCTTCATGGAGACGGTTGCGAATGGTCCTCGCCGATACCCCAGGAGCAACAGTGTCCCTAATTTGCTGGGAAGTAGCGGTGCGGTCCCCTACGGCACTGCGTAGGATCCTACGGTCTTGGCGTGCATCCGTGCGTCGCTGCGGTCCGGTCCCAGGTCGACGGGTACGTGCACCTTCCGCCGACCACTGGCGACAACATCGATGTACTGTGGGGACCTCACGCCCCACGTGTTGAGCAATTCGGCGGTACGTCCACCCGGCCTCCCGCATGCCCACTATGCGCCCTCGCTCAAAGTCCGTCAACTGCACATACGGTTCACGTCCACGCTGTCGCGGCATGCTACCAGGTTAAAGACTGCGATGGAGCTCCGTATGCCACAGCAAACTGGCTGACACTGACGGCGGCGGTGCACAAATGCTGCGCAGCTAGCGCCATTCGACGGCCAACACCGCGGTTCCTGGTGTGTCCGCTGTGCCGTGCGTGTGATCATTGCTTGTACAGCCCTCTCGCAGTGTCCGGAGCAAGTATGGTGGGTCTGACACACCGGTGTCAATGTGTTCTTTTTTCCATTTCCAGGAGTGTAGATAGTCGTTTTTCCCTCGCTGTATTTGCGGGGGGGGACTGGAAAGGAAATGACTAGTGGTACAGGGTACCCCCCGCCAAACATCATATGGTGGCTTGCGGGGTATCTATATACACTCATGCTCATAAATTAAGGATATTGCTTATACATGGTGGAACAACGCTCTGGTGGGCGGTTTGCGCGTTTAAATCACCTCGGGGTATGACATGCGGTGCATTTGACTTGCGGTCGTCGCACGGTGGCGCTGGCAGCAGTCCACAAGCACAGAGATGTGTTGGTGCATGTCAGAGTACGTTGCAGCGAGTAATTGTGCAGAGGTTTTCAGACGTGCTAATGGTGACTGTGAGTTGAAAATGGCTCAAAGAACACATATTGATGAGGTTATGAGGGGTAGAATACTAGGGCGACTGGAGGCTGGTCAAACACAGCAGGTCGTAGCAAGGGCCCTCCGTGTGCCACAAAGTGATCTTAAGATTATGGAAACGATTCCAGCAGACAGGAAACGTGTCCAGGTGCTACAGTACGGGACGTCCACAGTGTACAACACCACAAGAAGACCGATATCTCACCATCAGTGCCCGCAGACTGCCACGGAGTACTGCAGGTAGCCTTGCTCGGGACCTTACCGCAGCCAATGGAACAGTTGTCTCCACACACACAGTCTACAGATGACTGAACAGACATGGTTCATTCGGCCGGAGACCTGCAAGGTGCATTCCACTGTCCACTGCTCACAGGAGAGCGCGTAAAGCCTGGTGTCAAGAACAAAGTACATGGTCATTGGAACAGTGGTCCCAGGTTATGTTCACGGACGAGTCCACGTATAGTCTGAACAATGATTCTCGCCGGGTTTTCATCTGGTGTGAACCGGGAACTAGATACCAACCCCTTAATGTCCTTAAAAGGGACCTGTATGGAGGTCGTGATTTGATGGTGTGAGGTGGGATTATGATTGGTGCACGTACACCCCTGCATGTCTTTGACATAGGAACTGTAACAGGTCAGGCGTATCGGGAAGTCATTTTGAACCAGTATGTCAGCCTTTTCAGGGGTGCAGAGGGTCCCACCTTCCTCCTGATGTATGATAACGCACGGCCCCACCGAGCTGCCATCGTGGAAGAGTACCTTGAAACAGAAGATATCAGGCGAATGGAGTGGCCTGCCTGTTCTCCAGACCTAAACCCCATCGAGCACGTCTTGGGTGCTCTCGGTCGACGTATCGCTGCACGTCTTCAAACCCCTACGACACTTCAGGAGCTCTGACAGGCACTGGCGCAAGAATGGGAGGCTATACCCCAGCAGCTGCTCGACCACCTGATCTAGAGTATGCCAACCCGTTGTGCGGCCTGTGTACGTGTGCATGGTCATCATATCCCATACTGATGTCGGGGTACATGCGCAGGAAACAGTGAAGTTTTGTAGCACATGTGTTTTGGGACGATTTTCTCAACTTATCACCAATACCGTGGACTTACAGATCTGTGTCGTGTGTGTTACCTATGTGCCTGTGCCATTAGCGCCACTTTTATGTAGAGCCACGTTGTGTGGCACCACATTCTGCAATTATCCTTAATTTATGAGCATGAGTGTAGATGTAGATGTGTAATTAGGCTGTTTAGGTTTTTTTATTGGTAACGCCACCTCTGTATGAAAATCACTGGCTGTGCTGTGTGCAGTCTGTGTCTGCTTTGCATTGTTGTAATACTCGCCATTGTAGTGTTAGGCAGCTGGCTGTGAACAGCGCGTAGCGTTGCGCAGTTGGAGGTGAGCCGCCAGCAGTGGTGGATGTGGAGAGAGAGATGGCGGAGTTTTGTAATTTGTCATGAACTGCTATATATATGATGATATCAAGGTAAATACATTGTTTGTTCTCTATTAATATCTTTCATTTGCTAACTATCCCTATCAGTAGTTAATGCCTTCCATAGTTTGAATCTTTTATTTAGCTGGCAGTAGTGGCGCTTGCTGTATTGCAGTAGTGCGAGAAACGAAGATTATTGTGAGGTAAGTGATTTAGTGATTCGTGAAAGGTATAGTTTAATGTTAGTCAGGGCCATTCTTTCGTAGGGATTTTTTGAAAGTCAGATTGCGTTGCGCTAAAAATATTGTGTATCAGTTTAAGCACAGTCGTGTATAATTTTTCAAAAGGGGACGTTTCATATGTCGACCCTTAGCCGAGGATACCTCACTGTAATCTTCTGATTTTTTTTCTTGTAGTTTGTGTAATTAGTGTAGCTTTTGTTTATTGCTAGCGCGTAATTGTAGAGAAAATCTCCTTTGTAGTTGCAGTCTTTCATTGTTGTACAGTAAAACAGTTGTGGCATGCATGTAGATTTGCACCAAGTATTTCGCAGCTGCAATTAACTAGATATTATTTTCAGTGTTATGTTAATGTGTTCTCTTATTTTTGGTCTTCAAATTGTGTTTTTCTGTGTTGTCGTGTGAAATACTGTGACAATAATGGCGTGTGAAAAACGTAACACTAGGCTCCAAAGTAAACTGAGAAATAATAGTGACGACGAGCGTAGCTTGCCAGCACCGCTGTGTAATGAATTAACAGACATTCAAAGTAGTAATTTGGTAACTGTGCATAGGGAAATGGAGCGGGCGTCAAACAATGTCGTGGACAGTGAAACAATTAGTGCAGAGGGAAGCATTATCGATCGATCGGTCGGCAAAAGCTCGCCTCAGGAATCGGGAATGACAGGACACAATTTTGCAAATATTGTAGATTCAGGTTTTGGATCCTCACCGTTTTCTCAAATAAGTCAAGACACATTTTCTGCTTGTCAAAATGTGAACGTTTCCGGTGCAAATTCACTGCCGAAAAGCACTGAGGAACATGTTCCAGACACCAGTGCATTGTTATTACAATTAATACAACAAATGGGACAAACACAACAAAAACTTCAAAAGTTAGACACAATGGAACAAAATCTTCGAAAGTTAGACACAGTGGAACAAAATCTTAAAAAGTTAGACACAATGGAACAACACCAGAGACAAACACAGCAACAGTTAGACGCAATGGAACAAAATCTTCAAAAGTTAGACTCATTGGAGCAAACTCTTGAATAAACACGTGTGGATTTAACTCCCGAGTTACATCACATTGAATCGAAATGTCAAAAAGTCTGTAATGACGTAAAAACACAAATTTGTGAGCATTTTCAACCTATTTTTTCGCGGCATGAAAATGCAGTACAGAATCACGAAGCAGCCATAAAAGAACTGCAAACCATTGTTCATGAAAATCATGAGATCCTGTGGGCTAAAATTGACTCAGTTGCATCTACCGATTCGGTTACGCAACTTGCAAAAACACAGGAAAACTTGAAAGACACAGTAGATTCGATTTCAACACAAATGAACACTCTGAAACTTGGTTCAGAAAAACACACTGAGGAAATATGTTCACTATCGGAGAAAGTAGCCGAACTTTCGGATCAGGTCACTAACTTATCTACAAAGGTAGATTATGATCTGAATGACACAAGACCTGTAGCCTTCACTGACACAGAAGAGTAGGAAGAAATTAGAAAATTCAAACAAAATCAAAATCAAATCAATACACAGTACAAAAGAGAAATCCGGGAAGTACAAGATCAGTTGGCGCAAGTAATACAAAAATTTCATATTTCAGAGGACACTCGCGTTCCAACACGGGAAGAGGGACTTAGAAATTCGGAACACCCACAAAATAATAACACAGGGCATTTCGGAAGTTATGAAAGAAATTGGCAATGTGCACAGAATTTTGAGATGGAACCGCCGACACGACGTAACAATGACCGACATGCGACTCGCCGACATGATGATTTTGACTATAAGCTGTTCATTACTACACGTAAATTCAAAACGTTTAAGAATTCTGGCAACGACATTCATCCACAAGCGTGGCTCCTTCAATTCTCTCATTGTTTTCCTCCCAACAGGTCATTAGAGCACAGATTAGAATTTATGTGTGGCTATTTAGAGAATGAACCAGCTGTAAGAATGTGATCGGTCATTCACGATTGTCACAGTGAAGGAGAATTTTACCATGCCTTCCTCTCAGCATATTGGTCTCAAGCTACACAAGACCGAGTAAAACACAGCATCATAATGATGAAACGTTTCGAACAATCTGAATTTTCCAGTCTTATGAAATATTTTGAAGACATGTTGCATAAGAATCAGTATCTTTCAAACCCATACAGCCCCTCAGAACTCATCCGCATTTGCTTAATCAAATTACCTGAACATTTACGGCATATTATTTTAGCAGGACGTTGCAAAGGCGACATTGAAGCTTTTCAGGGACTCTTACAAGAACTGGAAATTGACACTGACAGTCGCGGAACGCGAAAACAGGAGCACAACAAGTACAGGTCACATCCGTCACATTTCCGCGATGAAAGAAATAATAACTGGACACGACAAGGCTATTCTTACAACGCAAATCGTGAACAAAACAGACACCACCCATATGACAACTACTGGCAGAGTAACAATAGTTACAGAGAAAGATCGCATTTCCGTAGTAATGAATATGACAGAGATTACCTTAGAAACAGACAATATGGGAACCAAAACAATTATTATCAAGGGAGACAGAATAACTTCAGACGCAATGGTCCAGCGCGCAGTTACGATTCAGGGATAAATTCTCCACCACGTGACCGACAAGGAAGAAACTATGGAAACTACCGACATGACGACAGACGATATATTCGTAACGACAGACCTGAATTGCATCAGAAGTGGCGGGATTTAAACAGGGCAGGGCCTTCTCGGCAAGGTGAATTTGTAGAAGTTAGGTCTCCTAATCCCAATAACGACGCGCGCCAACAAAGGGACAGACAATGACTCGCACCGCAGGCAGCGGCGTGCGCCGGCTGGCTCAGAGAAAAATAACATAGACGCTAACCTTGAGAAAAATTCCAGTATTCTTTACCGAGGTATACCGTATGATAATTGCGTTCAAGTTGAAACTCTGCGTACTAGGAAGAGCAAAGGGTTACACCATATTTCACATGTAAAACCGTTTATTGAAAGATAATCTTCTTTTTAACTTTGTCTTTGCCATATAACTTTTCACTTTACATTACTAGTATGCTTTGTCAGACTTAAGAAACTGTTAACATGCAACAATGTTTGAAGTTAAATATCGAGTCAAGAACCAAGAGAACTTATTTAAACAGAAATTACGAATGCATTGTTATAGTGAACAGACGACACAGTGGTTAGTTTATGTGGCAACTACACGATTTTATCACGACGCTACTAATGAGTGACAATTTACAATGTTGCTTTTGCGGTGTATCTGTTTTATATCTGCACAGTTTTTTCTGAATTATTCTGGAAAGTAAAACATGTTTTAGTAGTAACTTTTGTGGTATAGCTACAATGAGACAGCCTTTTCCGTAGCACAACAATACGTTACAGCACAGTACTTTCTTCATCACAGCAATAAGCGTAATAACTACGATATCTATACACAAAGCATTTCACTTTCGTTTATGATGCGGTAAGTATATTGACTTCAGCAGAACTTTGCTTACAGAGGACGATAAATACGAGATTTCCACAGAGATTATCTTACAACATGACGCACAGTTTAGCGCTACAGTACACGTATTTGAGTGATTAATTTCGCACTTAAAACATTTTTTTAAGATATTTGAAGTGCAATGATACAAGGGTTTTCCGTGATACATTTCATTCCATTGCTGTAATCTGTAACACCTGAGGGTATAATTACATTAATCCTCAGGGGGGTACACGTTTACTTTGTGTACCATGTGTTTGGCAAGCACAAGGAGCCCGAGCTAATATGGTATTTGCTTATACAACTTTACACATCAGTACCATATTTCTCTAACACAGAATTACACGGCTATCTGATTATTTGACAGAGAAACAAACATTTTTTTTTACTACATCAGTGACAGATGTTTACGTAATTACACAGATGGATAACTTCACACTTTTGAAATTGTATTTTGTCTGTCCTTTGTGAACTGTTCATATATTTTTCGGAACCATTGTGATACTATGAGAGCTTTGAATGATGTATTTGGTATGGGATCATGACTTTAAAGTACGTTTGAGGCAGATGACACTATTGAAACGAGCAGAGAATTTTTTAGGTTTTGACATTATTGGAGGAAGCTACGACGATTTTGAGATTTGACTGAGGTGTTATGATGTTATTATTATGACGACGATGTGTATTATGCTGTTGAGGTATGTTTATGATCAATGAGATGATGCTATATGAGGAATTTGATTATGCTACTTATCTGTTATGGTGAAATATTGAAGAAGCGTCGACGAATATTTATATGTGTAATAAGGTAAGGAATAATGAGTAGTGGATAGGAACCCTGATTTGTGGAAAAGGTTGTTGGAAACCAAGAATCGTACTTTAAGAGTTATGAAATGTATGTAAATGCGTGAATGTATTACAATGCCGACGAAAGCTTTTTGGACACTGTTATATCAATAGGATTTTGTTTCTACAGATTTGTAACGCAAATTCTTGACCTGTGAAATATTTTTATACGAGACTGCCACTGTAGCGGAAACGGTTGTCGTAAATATTTCGGTAAGAAAGGTAAGTGACCTTGACGTAATGCGTCTTGAGCGGCCACCTGTGCCAGCCACCTGGAGAAAAAGCCATTAGGTAGAGAAAAAAAAAGAGGCCATTAACCTCGCTTCTGACATTCCTTTGTAGAAAGCATCGCAAATACGACACGCTCATTACTTGGAAACATATCGTACTTTCTGATATTTACTGAAATGCCTAATGAAATGACAAGAAATAGTTTGTCTACACACCTGATTATGACTACTGTCTTTCTAGATGAGATATTTTTTTACTACTTATGAAATGTCACATGACTATTGAATGATATTTTTATGCTTTGCTTTTCATAGTTGCTTATTTCATTTGATATCTAGTTTCCAGCTGTGTTGCAGCATTGCTTTTATAAAATAAAATGCATGTACTAATATAAATATTTTCTGTCTACAGATCGAGTAAATAATAATTTTTTTCAAAAAAATGAGGGAGCACAAAACGACATATACCTTCACAGGAACTGCATTCATAATTTTCTTTTCGAGTACTTGCTAATTTCTTTTGTAGAATAAATGTGATGCATCACTCTAGTATTAAGATGTGACATAGGTATTAGACATGGCCATTTTTAGTGTAATATTTTTTTCTGCTTGAGCTTTGTCATGTTTAGATATAAGCTGCTGTTTGCCAGGCATAGTGTTACTGAATTTGACTTTGTATTATTCTGTTAAGCCAGTTTTACTAATGATTTATTTTTATTGTTTGCTGCACATTGTTGTAATATTGCTGCTTGCTTTGCGAATTTGAATATTTGGTCATTGCTGTTTGTGTTAATTGTTTTGTGCTGCTGCATTGCCTCGTCCCTTAGTTTGGCATCTGAGCTCAGTAGATTTAAGTTAGCTTAAGATGGCGTAGACTATATAAAGGAATGAGTTGTGATGAACTGGAAGAAATGCATTGAGAAGTTATACGAAAAAAGTACAGAAGGCAGGTACAGATAGGACTTTTTGGGAATAATGATGAACGAAGGGAGATCCCCAAGAAAAAAAAGGTTTTGTTTGCAAAATACTGCAGTACCAAATGTTACACTGAAAACAAACCCTGTCATTTCCCCCTGTGTTATTCTGCTATGTGTTTGTGTACTCTTGTATATTTGTGTTTTTCCTGTCTTTATAAGTTTAGCTAATAAGATTTATGTTGTAGAATTTTTCAAATACTATGTCATTTTCTTCATAAAGATGTTTAGACATTATTTATTCTGTTTTGTTTTAATGCTCATATTGATGTTTCGAAAGTTATTCTGATCTTTTATGTATGTACTTATGTCATAATTCCTGTAACACTGATGTATATGTATATTTCTATTCTTTTGTAAAGCTTGTACTACTACCAATGTTATGTTCTTTAATGATGTACTTTGTACCTTTGTAATTGTATTCTTATGATGTAAATTTATAATTGTATAGACACCAGTTCTACAAAGTAAGCATTCATTTCAGTGCACACGTTTCTGTTGGTCATAGTATATGCACAATATGTGAGAAGTTGGGACCGTTAGTGTTTGCACGTGTGTTGATAATTCAGCAAGGGACTGGTTAACAGCATTGCTGGTTCTAATGACAATTCCAAAAACTTTGTGAGTGCACAAGTGGTGGTTTATGGACTTGCTATATTGTCCGCAAGACTCTTTGATGGTGATTGTGCACCTGCACAGTTGCAACAGATGGCTGCTGGCTGTCTCTACAAGGACTGCAGTGGGTCTGCACCTCTGGTGGCCCACCAATACCATAATCTCTACCAGGACTACAGTGGGTCTGCTCTGTGATGACCTACCCACCAATACTCTTCAAAACTTCGACTGACTCCGCTGTGGGTTTGCTCTGTTGTGGCCCATTACCTGCCTGCATGTCAAGAGTCAGCACTGTCTTTCCGTTGGAAGGACAACACTACTTCTTCAAGATTGCATGGAAATCCACTACTTCCGTGTGCATTTCCTTTTACTGCTCAGACTTGGAGAAAAACACTGATATTTTACTGTGATGAACGATTAGGACTGTCTTTATGGACTGTGAGAAAGTTTAGCTTTTGACCAACATTGTATCAATAAGTGTGTGCATTTGATTTCTTTGTTATTGTAGTTACGATTATGAAAAATTTTAACAAATACACTCCTGAGCGGAAGACGGCCTAACGGTGTGCGGGACCGTAGCCCAGCTTCATGGAGACGGTTGCGAATGGTCCTCGCCGATACCCTAGGAGCAACAGTGTCCCTAATTTGCTGGGAAGTGGCGGTGCGGTCCCCTACGGCACTGCGTAGGATCCTACGGTCTTGGCGTGCATCCGCGCGTCGCTGCGGTCCGGTCCCAGGTCGACGGGCACGTGCACCTTCCGCCGACCACTGGCGACAACATCGATGTACTGTGGAGACCTCACGCCCCACGTGTTGAGCAATTCGGCGGTACGTCCACCCGGCCTCCCGCATGCCCACTATACGCCCTCGCTCAAAGTCCGTCAACTGCACATACGGTTCACGTCCACGCTGTCGCGGCATGCTACCAGGTTAAAGACTGCGATGGAGCTCCGTATGCCACAGCAAACTGGCTGACACTGACGGCGGCGGTGCACAAATGCTGCGCAGCTAGCGCCATTCGACGGCCAACACCGCGGTTCCTGGTGTGTCCGCTGTGCCGTGCGTGTGATCATTGCTTGTACAGCCCTCTCGCAGTGTCCGGAGCAAGTATGGTGGGTCTGACACACCGGTGTCAATGTGTTCTTTTTCCATTTCCAGGAGTGTATGTATTGCCCAGTGCCCAAACCAATTTGTAAAATTTTTTATGGGGAGCATGGAGGCTATGTAATTAGGCTGTTTAGGTTTTTTTATTGGTAACGCCACCTCTGTATGAAAATCACTGGCTGTGCTGTGTGCAGTCTGTGTCTGCTTTGCATTGTTGTAATACTCGCCATTGTAGTGTTAGGCAGCTGGCTGTGAACAGCGCGTAGCGTTGCGCAGTTGGAGGTGAGCCGCCAGCAGTGGTGGATGTGGAGAGAGAGATGGTGGAGTTTTGTAATTTGTCATGAACTGCTATATATATGATGATATCAAGGTAAATACATTGTTTGTTCTCTATTAATATCTTTCATTTGCTAACTATCCCTATCAGTAGTTAATGCCTTCCATAGTTTGAATCTTTTATTTAGCTGGCAGTAGTGGCGCTTGCTGTATTGCAGTAGTGCGAGAAACGAAGATTATTGTGAGGTAAGTGATTTAGTGATTTGTGAAAGGTATAGTTTAATGTTAGTCAGGGCCATTCTTTCGTAGGGATTTTTTGAAAGTCAGATTGCGTTGCGCTAAAAATATTGTGTGTCAGGCTAAGGACAGTCGTGAATAATTGTTAAAAAGGGGACGTTTCAGATGTAGAAGGTAATGATGGCTGTTTCTGGGTCTGTTCCAAGTGAAGGAGAGGGTTCTTGTACAGGTGATTACGATACCAGCCCCTTTCCACCCCCACCCCCCCTCTCCCGTAACGGTAACAGTTCTGTACATAGAAAGTGCAGTTCTATCGTCAATAACTTTTGTTTTGACCACTCAGATGTTATACTGTTTTAACTGACAGAATACCGTCACGGAAACAAAGTTGGATTGCAGAAAACTTGCTGCATGCTGGATAAAAAGATTTTGTGATAACTATTGCTTGGTGTATTATAGAGTCGCAATTGAAACTGGAGTTGAGCATCATGATGCAACTGCATGACCAAACACAAAGAGAAACTGGTTTTTCGTCCTCCACCGATGATAGCAACAAATTTGGATCTGTCAAAGATTGGAGCATTACATGGACTGATCCACGTAATTTCATGTAAATTTAACGTCGCAGAAACGACGGAAAGCACAAAAATATGTGTTTATCTTTATTTGCTATAAATAACTTCAAATCTAAATAATTTACATAAATTAATTTTGTGAAATGTAATTATTATTTCATAAATAATATTTCAAAGATTTATCGACAGTCAGCCTGTGGGTGATTGCAATCGATTGTAATACTTTGTTTTGTTCCTCCTCTCTCGTCTGTTGGCCTTTATACTGATAGGATGCACTACAACTGCGTTCCTTGCGTGTGATTAATTAATCTTTCTTTTGTGTAAAGTAATGTGATGTAAGCTTTAGAACCATTTGCAATTAAGTTAATGTAAATTACTTAGGTCTCATGAGCTCTGATTTCAACAGTTCTCCTAACAGATACATGATACATGAAATATTTATATTGTTTGTTCCTTCTACCACCTACCAATACGAGCGTAGCGGATCGTGACGTGGAGAGGCAATGGCAGAATAGAATTAGTATTCTGCCTATTATTCATTGGCAAGTTGCTCCTGAGATAAATTTCCGATCATCTCCAAGCGTTCTGCAAACTTGAATGCAAGCGTGGAATGCGGAACGTTAAATGATCTGGCCAGTGTTTTCAAGCTGCTGTGTGATTCCGCTTCACCCGCAAATAACAGATAACGGCCCAGCAAAACTGATCGTGCTATTAAAAGATATAATCTTATCTAAATTCTGTAGCGTTTTTCTATAAGTCAGTTTGGCCTCTAACAAAGTTGCATCCATCACCAACAATGACCGTCTGCTCCAATTAATTTTATCAGTATTCTTTTCAATGATTAATTTATATTTCTATTTAAAGCCAAATTATCATTCATTTTAGTAATCTTGCGTGAGCAGACGCGTCAAGATGACATTTCGTATAAGGGGCAGGCGACTCTTACAATCCAGGAAGAATGGCTGTAACATTGCAATTTCACTCGACTCTTGCAACCCAAAAAATCGGCTATGGCAGAGAGTTGCATCGATAGTGGCAACTTTATGTGATATGAAAAATATCTAAATTGTATCGTCGACTTCATCTTCTTGGGACCTGGAATTGAAAGAGGCAGTTGAAACTCGTTTTCCAAAGAACATGATAGCTGTTTCAACCTAGACAAATCATGGAATCTTACCTTAATAATAAACCTGTAAAGACGTCGCTACAATGCAGCTAATAATGAAACATCGTTATCCCATCATGGATCGACCACGTAGCCACAATCAATTTACGCATACTCTTTGCCTGCGAACAACGTCTCTGGCGTCGTGTTTTCTGTGCTTTAAAACAACGAAACAAGTATTGCACCGTACTGTAGTTTCAGTCCATTCACTCTGAAGATCATCGGAGGATATACGGCCGAAATATTAGAAAAAGGAAGAATAAAGTTTGTGCAGCTGCACTCGCAAATTATAAATGAATGAATCCAAGCGTTAGCGAACGTTTCAGATGGATCCGAGAAGTTAAAAAAAGATTTACATCTACATGAATACTCTACAATTCACACTTTAGTGCCTGGCAGGGGATTCATCGAACCACCTTCACAATAATTCTGTATTATTCCAACCTCGAACAGCGCGCGGTAAAAACGAACACCTGTATCTTTCCGTGCGAGCTCTGATATCCCTTATTTTATTATGATGATCGTTTCTCCCTATGTACGTTGGTGTCAAGAAAATATTTTGGCTTTCGAAGGAGAAAGTTGATGATTGAAATTTCTAGAGTAGGTACCGCCGCAACGAAAAACCCCTTTAGTTTAATGGTGTCCTGCCCAGATCCTGTATCATGTCAGTGACACTCTCTCCCCTATTTCGCGATAGTAAAAAACGTGCTGCTCTTCTCTGAACTTTCTCGATGTACTCCGTTAATCCTGTTTGGTAAGGATCCCACACCACGCAGCAGTACTCCAAAAAAGGACGGACAAGCCCAATGTAAGAGGTCTCTTTAGTAGATCTGTTACATTTTCTAAGTGTTCTGCCAATAAAACGAAGTCTTTCGTTTTGCCTTCCCCACAACATTTTCTACGCCTTCTTTCCAATTTAAATTGTTCGTAATTCTTTACAAAAGGACAGTGGAAAATACGTTGGAGAAAGAAAGATTTTCTTACATGTATTAAGATTAGAAGCACTTCCAAGTTGAAGCAGTAAACTAAAAGGCGTGAAGCGGTCTGAGAGAGAGAAAAATAGACGTGGTGGAAAGATGAAGGAACGTCGGAGACGCCAAGTGGAATGGAACTGAAACTGGCACGTGACCTTCAGCTGATCATAATGAAGAAATACGATTGTCGTTTAATAAGTAATGCCCCACTTTTTAAAAAGTATGCAGAAAAAGAAACGGTAGTGAACATCCATAAACGTTTGTGTGCAGTGTATGGCGAGGGTGGAGTTGATAGTACAGTTGGGCGATGGGTAAAGAATGTTACAGCCTCAGGAAATGCAGAAAGAGAGCTCCATGATCAGCAACGCTCGGGACGTCCTGTCACAGCCACTGCTCCAGACATGCTGAATCGTGCGGATGCCATTATTCGTGTCGACCGGCGCATCACAAGTCGACAGTTGGTTCTAAACTTGTCGTCCGCCTGCTTATCTGAGTGGTAACGTGCTTGCCTGCCACGCAGCGGGTCCGGGTTCGATTCCCAGGCTGGTTGGAGATTTTCTCCGCTTGTGGACTGGATGTTGTGTTGTGCGCATCATCACTTCATCCTCATCACAGGCGCGCAAGTCGCCCAATGTGGCGTTAACTGAAATAAGACTTCCCCGGATGAGGCCTCCCGACCAACAATGCCACCGGCTCATTTCATTTCTACAGTTGTCGGTCAGCATTAGAAATGCGTCTGCAGTGAGCGAGACTCTCGGATATTCAAAGAGGTGTTCGCAATGGGTTCCACGAATGCTCACAGAGGACCATAAAATTCAAATGGTTCAAATGGCTCTGAGCACTATGGCACTCAACTGCTGAGGTTATTAGTCCCCTAGAACTTAGAACTAGGTAAACCTAACTAACCTAAGGACATCACAAACATCCATGCCCGAGGCAGGATTCGAACCTGCGACCGTAGCGGTCTTGCGGTTCCAGACTGCAGCGCCTTTAACCGCACGGCCACTTCGGCCGGCCACAAAATTCAAAGAAAGGTCATTTCATCTGAATTGTTGGGGCGTTTTGAGACTGACGGAGAAGCCTTTCTGTTACGGATCGTTCCGGGGGACAAAAGCTGGGAGCACCACTCTGCACCGGAAAGAAAAAGGCGGTCCATGGAGTGGCATCATCCTCACTCGCCACAAAACAAGAAATTCAAGACATCCCCCTCTTCCGGGAAAGTCATGGTGACAGTTTTCTGGGATTGTGACGGCGTCATTCTCGTGGATGTGATGCCGAAAGGGTCAACCATCAATTCAGAGGCATACGTGAACAATCTGAATAAACTCGAGAACCGTTTCCGACGTGTTCGATCGGACAGGAATCGAGCAAAAGTCTTGCTTCAACACGATAATTCACGCCCACACGCAAGTCTGAGAACCCGGGAACACATCGCCAAATTGGGTTGGACATCACTGCCTCATCCACCCTACTGTGCAGAACCTGCCCGCATATCGTGGTCGTGCGGTAGCGTTCTCGCTTCCCACGCCCGGGTTCCCGGGTTCGATTCCCGGCGGGGTCAGGGATTTTCTCTGCCTCGTGATGGCTGGGTGTTGTGTGCTGTCCTTAGGTTAGTTAGGTTTAAGTAGTTCTAAGTTCTAGGGGACTGATGACCATAGATGTTAAGTCCCATAGTGCTCATAGCCATTTGAACCATTTTTTTGTGCAGAACCTGGGACCCTCGGACTTCCATCTCTTTGGGCCGCTTAAAGATGCCTACAGGGAATACACTTTGAAGGTGACGAGAGTGTCAGTCACGCAGTGAAAACATGGCTACGCCTACAGGACAAGAGCTTTTACCAGCGGGGAACACATGCTCTTCCACAACGTTGGCGTACGGCCGTAGAACGTGATGGAGACTACGTAGAAAAGTAGAACATGGACAAGTCATGTACATGTACATTGTCACCATATTCTGAATCTTAACGATAAATATGTTCTGAGGGGGAAAAAAATGTGGGGCATTACTTATTGAACGACCCTCGTAGACAAGTAAGTAAAGAGACCGACCAATATGGTTCGCTACACTTACTCCAAACGTCTAAAATAGTGGATCTAGGAAGGTTGACGTCAGCAGGGTAACTTCGCAATGGGAGCCTCGCTGTTAGCGACCTTGCGTATGCAGTAAAGCAGAATGGCATCTCCTCGGGTGCGGAAGCGATCTCGTGGAGCGATTACAAAACGACCAATTTGGGTGCAGGGGCTCGCCGTTGGAGAAGAGATGTGTGCCACTAATTAAGAGCCACGGACGAGGAAGGCCGCCGGCGGTGAGTGAATGCAGGCGGTGTGGACCACGGCGCTGGCGTTCCGCTCATTAACGCCGGGCAGGGCCGGCCTAGCATAGCCCGCTGCGTCCATTCAGCATTCACTGCGAGGAGAGGTCAGCTTCCGTAAAGGAGACGTCTCCACCTCTCCAGCAGCCCGTACCGAGTGCACTGCGCTTAGAGCTCACAGGCGCACACGCGGCTTTAAAATACACAGCTTCTTACTGGAGCGAGCGCTCATAAGACGTCATAGTATTTATTTATTTTATTTACACGTCTAGTTCCGTAGGACCAAACTGAGGAGCAAAACTCCAAGGTCATGGAACGTGTCAGTACATGAAGTTACAACATAGAAGTAATAACACATAAGATAAAATGTTTATGAACCCAAAAAATATATGCCATAAGCTTAAGTAAACGCAATCAACAATGTAACATCAACTTAATTTTTCAAGAAACTCTTCGATAGATTAGAAGGAGTGACCCATGGGGAAACTCTTCAATTGCGATTTGAATGTGCGTTGATTACTGCTAAGATTTTTGAATTCTTGTGGTAGCTTATTGAAAATGTATGCAGCAGTATACCGCACACCTTTCTGCCCAAGTGCTGAGAAAGTGCGATCCAAATGCAGACTGGATTCCTGCCTAGTATTAACTGAGTGATAGCTGCTAACTCTTGGGAATAAACTGATATTGTTAACAGGAAGCGACAGTAAAGAATATATATATTGAGAGGCCAACATCAGAATACCCAGACTCGTAAACAAGGGTCGACAAGAGGTTCGTTAACTTACACCAGTTATTGCCAGAACTTCCCGTTTCTGAGCCAAAAATATCCTTTTACAATGGGAAGAGTTATCCAAAATATAATACCATACGACATAAGCGAATGAAAATAAGCAAAGTAGACTAACTAACGATCACTTACTTCACATGCCGTTCGAATAGTAAAAATGGCAGCATTAAGTCTTTGAAGAAGATCCTGAACGTAGGCTTTTCATGACAGTTTACTATATATCTCAATACCTAGAAATTTGAACTGTTCAGTTTCACTAATGGCTCTGAGCACTATGGGACTTAACATCTGTGGTCATCAGTCCCCTAGAACTTAGAACCACTTAAACCTAACTAACCTAAGGACATCACACACATCCATGCCCGAGGCAGGATTCGAACCTGCGACCGTAGCAGTCACACGGTTCCGGACTGAGCGCCTAGAACCGGGAGACCACCGCGGCCGGTCCAGTTTCACTAAACATATGCCCATCCTGTGAAATTAAAACTTCGGGTTTTGTTGAATTGTGTGTTAGAAATTATGAAAAATGAGTCTTACTGTGATTTGGCGTTAGTTTATTTTCTAGAAGCTATGAGCTTATGCCATGAATTGCACAATTTGAAATAGTCCCAACGCTGCACAAAACATTCTTTACTACTAAACTAGTGTCATCAGCAAACAAAAATATTTTAGAATTATCTGTAGTACTAGAGGGCATATAATTTATTTAAATAAGGAACAGGTGTGGCCCCAACATTGAACCCTGGGACACCCCCCATTTGACTGTACCCCATTCAGACCCCATATCACAGTCATTCTCAATACTGTGAATAATGACCTTCTGCTATCCGTTATTAAGGTAAGAGGTTACCAATAGTGAGCTTCTCCCTGTACTCCATAATGCTCCAACTTCTGAAGCAACCTTTTGTGATCAACACAACAAAACGCCTTAGTTAAATCAAAAAATATCCCTAGCGTTCGAAACTAGCGTTGTTTAATCCACCCAATACCTCACAGAGAAAAGAGAATATGTCATTTGCAGTTGTTAAACGACTTCTAAAGCTGAACTGTAGATTTGATAGCAAATCTTTATTATCCCTCTCTCCCTTTTTAAAAAGCGACTTTCTACTTTCTATAAAGTTGTGTTTAACATTTTTGTTCGTTTGCCAACTCATTTAAGTTCTGTTTCAACGCGAGTTAACAACAACGGAATGATTTTTAAATTCCGTTCTTGATTGTCGTTCTAGTTTAAAGTTTCGTTCATTGTTTTGCAAGAACTGATGAGTGTTGAACGTGTTACGCTTGTGAATTGTTTCCAAAACTATCGACAAAATGAGTAATTTAAGTGACAGTAACCCAGATAATTCGTCTAGCAGTGGTGGAATACCTTCTAAGATAGCTAGAAGACTTACTAAGTATAATACAAACTGGGAAAATAGTTGCTCTTGGTTAAGGCAAGTAAAAGAAAACTCGTACAAAACTTAGTGTCGCCTGTGGAAGGAAGATTTTTTGTGCGGTTATCGAGGCGTTGCTGATGTAAAACAACAAGCATCTGCTAATTCCCACATGACTGCTGTTAGCAATAGATCATCAAGTACCATATCCAAATATTTCTCGACGTCTGAACCATCTGCCTGCTTGAGAAAACGCATCTGTTTATCGCACGGTGAAGCATTCTCTTAGTTATAATAGTGTGGATTGTTCACACAAATTATTACCATACATCTGCAGTGATTCAAAAATCGCTGACAACACTAATAAAAACTTCGGCAGAAGCGATTCCATTTATACACATATGTTAGCTGAAAATGATAAAATTGTTAAAGATTGTTGGCACATCGATATTCTCCACAATTCTGCAAAATGCGCTACTGATAAGTTGGAAGTGTATTTAGAAAATTTTGTTCTGAAAATATGCGATCACTTCAGCAGATCTGCGAAACGAAGAGCAGACTTGCAACTCCAATTTGAAGCGCATGAGGTGTAATGGGGAGAAATAGTGAATGTGTTACCGCAAATTTTTTTCACTTCGTCCTGCTGTCGAAAGAGAAGGCCTGTTAAAATTATGGCCTGCACTAAAATCTCATTTTCTGGAATTCCGCAAGGAATTTCCTCGTCTATTGCAAAAGATAAACATATGTGAAGAACAAGAGAAGAAAACTTTGGCGTATTTCTCGTTTCTGCATAACGTAATGTTATCCGCAGAAACAACAATGAAGATTGAATCAGCTTCTATGTCAGTTCCTGAAATGCACGGGATTCGCGAAAAGATTGAGCAAAGACTAAAACTTTTTGGGACAAGAGAAATAATGGGTGAATTAAACACTGACGCAAGAGGATCTATTCGGGAAGGTTTTCTGCAGTTATACACCAATTTTGAAGGCTATTTGATACCACGATATTATTTCTCAAAAAACAGGGTACTTTCTATGATGATGTTCTTAGACTTAAAATCACCAATTAATTATGACCATTTTCGTAAAGCTGCGGAACTTCTAAAGATCGATCAACTGAACATGGACTCCTTATGCGAAGAATTTCAAATAAGTAAAAGAATCCTGGACATGGCACAGTCTGTTCACAACAAAACTAAGGGTGTGATTGAGAAATGGAAGAAAATCATGGAAGGGTTTTCAAAGAATGAAATTCCTAACATTTTTCACGTCTTACCGTTCATCTTTAATATCCCTAAATGCCTCGAGCGTGGATGTGTGTGATATCCTTAGGTTGGTTGGGTTTAAGTTGTTCTACGTTCTAGGGGACTGATGACCTCAGATGTAAAGTCCCATAGTGCTCAGAGCCATTTGAACCAAAATAATGTGAACACCCGTACTTACGTGGGAATGGTTTATTAATAAGGGTTGGACCCCCATTTGCCTGGTAATACAGTTGAGGTTATTCTTGGAATACTCGTATATAGTGATTGTACAGTCTAGACTACAATGTTATGCCTCTTCTAAGTGCTGTAGTGACGAGGGAAGCGGACTCAAGAGTCTGCACTCCAATACCGCCCACAAGGGTTCGATAATGTTCAAGTCCGGGGACTGTGCTGGCCACGAAAGACGCTGCAGTTCAGTTGCATGCTCCTCACACCACTATTTTACGGTCCTGGCTGTGTGAATGGGTGCCGTACCGTCCTGAAATATGGTATCATAGTTGGGGAACAACGTTTGAATCATGAGGTGCACCTGCTCACCTAAAATGTCCACATAATCGTTGGCTGTAACATAGCCTTTGAGAGTAATGGTGGGACCAGCAGAATACCATGATATGCCTGCCCACACAGCCGGCCGTGGTGGCCGTGCGATTCTAGGCGCTACAGTCCGGAACCGCGGGATTGCTTCGGTCGCAGGTTCGAAACCTGCCTCGGGCATGGATGTGTGTGATGTCCTTAGGTTAGTTAGGTTTAAGTAGTTCTAAGTTCTAGGGGACTGATGACCTAAGATGTCAAGTTCCATAGTGCTCAGAGCCATTTGAACCTGCCCACACCATCACACTTCCACCTCCATGCTTAACTGTTAGAATCAAGCAATCAGGATTGTAGGCTTCTTCTGGCGTTCTCCAGACGTAAACCCGACCCGATGTTGGAAATAACAAAACGTTGACTCGTCGGTCTGTATGACGTGTTTCCACTGATCAGCTGTCCAGGACTTATGTTCCTGACACCATGTTTTACGCATCTTTGCGTTGGTTGTCGTCGAAAATGATTTCGGTATAGCAGATCATTAACGAATATTCGCTTTATAGAGTGTCGGTAGATACAGGGTCTCAAAGATGGCCATTGAGCTCTGCAGTCAGGTTAGTCGCCATGGTATTGTGCTGTTGTGACACAATTCGTGTTGGCTACGACGATCTCTGTCATTTATTTTTGACCGGCGCCCACTGTTACGTTTACACGATGATGTCTTTCCATGTTTTGTGTAGGTTTTCATGACTCTTGACACACTCAGTAAGTTTGTTGTCTTGGTTTCTGACGCTCCAGCTAATGGGGACCCCACAATCTGCCCTCTGTGGAACTCTGTTAGGTCATTCATTGCATGTCCACCTCGGCTTCTGAATGAACAACTCGTAAACAACCTGCACTTATCCATAGTCCGTACTGAACACGAACAGCCCAGCGCGACACGTGCCTTATCTGCGTTGTTGACCGCCAAACACAACCATCCCATTACTACCACTGTTCACATTATCTTGCCTATCCCACATACACCACTGGCCATTAAAATTACTACACCAACAAGAAATGCAGATGATAAACGGGTATTCATTGGACAAATATATGATATTAGAACTGACATATGATTACGTTTTCACGCAATTTGGGTGCATAGACCCTGAGAAATCAGTACCCAGAACAACACCCTCTGGCCGTATAACAGCCTTGATACGTCTGGGCATTGAGTCAAACAGAGCTTGGATGGCGTGTACAGGTACAGCTGCCCATGCAGCTTCAACACGATACCACAGTTCATCAATAGTAGTGACTGGCATATTGTGACGAGCCAGTTGCTCGGCCACCATTGACCAGAGGTTTTCAGTTAGTGAGAGATATGGAGAAAGTGCTGGCCAGGGCAGTAGTCGAACATTTTCTGTATTAAGAAAGGCCCGTACAGGACCTGCAACATGCGGTCGTGCATTATCCTGCTGAAATTTAGGGTTTCGCAGGGATCGGGTGAAGGGTAGAGCCACGGTCGTAACACATCTGAAATGTAACGTTCACTGTTCAAAGTGCCGTAAATGCTAACAAGAGGTGACCGAGACCTGTAACCAATGGCACCCCATACAATCACGCCGAGTGATATGCCAGTATGGCGATGACGAATACACGCTTCCAATGTGCGTTCACCGCGATGTCGCCAAACACGGATGCGACCATCATGATGCTGTAAACAGAACCTAGATCCATCCGAAAAAATGACGTTTTTCCATTCGTGCACCCAGGTTCGTCGTTGAGTATCCCATCGCTGGCGCTCCTGTCTGTGATGCAGCATCAAGGGTAACCGCAGCCACGGTCTCCGAGCTGATAGTCCAAGCTGCTGCAAACGTCGTCGAACTGTTCGTTCAGATGGTTGTTGTCTTGCAAACGTCCCCATCTGTTGACTCAGGGATCGAGACGTGGCTGCACGATCCGTTACAGCCATGCGGATAAGACGCCTGTCATCTCGACTGCTACAGATACGAGGCCGTTGGGATCCAGCACGGCGTTCCGTATTACCCTCCTGAACCCACCGATTCCGTGTTCTGCTAGCAGTCATTGGATCTCGACCAATGAGAGCAGCAATGTTGCGATACGATAAACCGCAATCGCGATAGGCTACAATCCGACCTATATCAAAGTCGGAAACGTGATGGCATTTCTCCTCCTTACACGAGGCATCACAACAACGTTTCACCAGGCAACGCGGGTCAACTGCTGTTTGTGTATGAGAAATCGGTTGGAAACTTTCCTCATGACAGCACGTTGTAGGTGTTGCCAGCGGCGCCAACATTGTGTGAATGCTCTGAAAAGCTTATCATATGCATATCACAGCATCTTCGTCCTGTCGGTTAAATTTCGCGTCTGTAGCACGTCATCTTCTTGGTGTAGCAACTCTAATGGCCAGTAGTGTACCACTGTACACATTATCT
Source organism: Schistocerca nitens (assembly GCF_023898315.1). NCBI lineage: Eukaryota > Metazoa > Arthropoda > Insecta > Orthoptera > Acrididae > Schistocerca > Schistocerca nitens. The sequence continues at coordinate 150,567,169 of NC_064620.1, read as the reverse complement.
TGCCTGTGCCACGTATGTAGTGGGGTCAGTATTGCCTAGCGTGTCCCTGCAATTGTACAGAATCCAAACTGATCTTCCATGAAGTCGGCTTCTACCAGTTTTCCCATTTGTCTGTAATTTTTTGCAAACTTTTTGTCTCGGGTTAAAAAGTGAGATCCCGTTTTTGCCCTGCTGAATTTGTCCCTTACAGGGTACAAAAAAATCTGGCAACACTGGACAAGCGACACAGTGGAGCAGCGTAGGCCGGCGTGGGGCCGGCGAGTGTGGCGGCGCGGCGGTTGGACCGACAGGTGTCGGGCGGCGCGTCTGGGCCGGCGGCAGGAATGCCAGACACGCGCTGCGGGGAAGGAAGGCGCCGACACACGCAGGCGGCCAGAGGACACCCGGCGAGCCGCTCGATTCCTGGAATATCCAGACGGCGCGGCGCGGCGCACAGCGCCAGCCGGCGACCGAAATACTCGCAGCTGAGCGTCGCGGCGCGGAGAGGCGGGCAGAGGCGCGGAGGTTACGCCGGCCGCGCGCGCGCGCGCCTAAGAAAACACCGCCCGCCGGCGTTCTGACGGCGCACGTGTCAGTGCGGGCGTTGCGTGAAGACAGCGCTTCGGCTGCGGCGCACGCGCCTTATCAGCTTACAGCCTTGTCATCTTGTTAGTCACTCCTCCCAGTTACCGTTTGGTGTCTCAAATTCGAGGAAGAAGTTAATGCAAAAAAGATGTGGTGAGTAGTTCAGACAATGTTGGAGAGGTAGAAAATTTTAGCGACTAGGGAGAATTCACAAAGGGTGTCCCACAGAGTTCAGTTTTGGGTCCAGTCCTATTCCTTACATTTGTGAATAACTTCCCACTTAACATTCAACCGCCGGCCGGGGTGGCCAAGCGGTTAAAGGCGCAACAGTCTGGAACCGCGTGACCGCTACGGTCGCAGGTTCGAATCCTGCCTCGGGCTTGGATGTGTGTGTTGTCCTTAGGTTGGTTAGGTTTAAGTAGTTCTAAGTTCTAGGGGACTGATGACCTTAGAAGTTAAGTCCCATAGTTCTCAGAGCCATCTGAACCATTTTTTTGAACATTCAACCAGCAGAATTGGTAATTTTTGTACAGAGTTCTGTTGTTGTGGTCTTCAGTGCCCAGCCTGCTCTCTATGCTACTCTATCTTGTGTGCGCCTCTTCATCTCTGTGTAACTACTGCAACCTATATCCTTCTCAATCTGCTTACTGTATTCATCTCTTGGTCTCACTCTACAATTTTTACCCTCCACGCTTTCCTTCAATACTGAATTGGTGATCCTTTGATGCCGCAGAACGTGTCCTACCCTCCTTCTGGTCAAGTTGTGCCACAAATTCCTCTTCCCCCAATTTCTATTCAGTACCCCCTCATTAGTTACATGATCTACCCGTCTAAGAGGTGGAATCCAAAATTTTCTGGACTGGTGCTGCCATCTAGAAAGTATGAGTAGTATATCTTTGCACCGCTAGGTGGCGAGTGCTGCATAGCTGATGAGTCTGTGTGCGGAGTGGCATTCAGATGGGTTGTGTGTCCACAGTGATTTCCGTAATACTCTATATTTGGTGTGTGGCGATTTTATGATGGATCTGCGAACAGAAGAGCGGACATCCGTCAAACAGCATCTGATGATCCAACCTTCTTGTCACGGGTTATCACCGGCGACGAGAGCTGGATTTACGGTTATAACCCAGAGACAAAGCAACACTCGTTCCAGTGGAAGAGTGGAAGAGCCCCGACTCTCCAAGACCCAAAAAGCCAGACAGGTGAAGAGCAAAGTGAAGAGCATGATCATCGTTTTCTTTGATACCAAGGGAATTGTGCACAAAGAATTCGTCACACACCCAACCAAACAGTCAATTCCGCGTCCTACTGTGACGTTTTGCGACAGCTCCGTGAAAACGTGTGGCGACGACGGCCCGAACTTTGGCGTCAAGGGAACTGGCTGCTGCACCACGACAACGCGCCCTGTCACACGTCCTTGCTCACCAGGACCTTTTTGGCAAAATCAACATGGCGGTTGTACCCCACCCATCGTACTCGCCAGATTTGGCACCTTGTGACTTCGCGCTATTCCAAAACTGAAACTCAAGTTGAAAGGCCGTCGGTTCGACACTCTAGAGAGTATTCAAGAAGAACTGCTGGCAGTGATAAATACCCTCAGAGAACAGGACTTCCAGAAAACGTTCAACCAGTGTCAGAAGCGCTGGGACCAGTGTATACGTGCGAATATAAACTACGCCGAGGGTGATGGTGACCATTAGTCAGCACCAGTCACGAATATTTTGGATAGCATTCTCCCATAGCACCACATTTCGAAAGCTTCTGTTCTCTCCTTGTCTAAACTGTTTATCGTCCATGTTTCACTTCTATACATGGCTACACTCCACACAAATACTTTCAGAAAAGACTTCCTGACAAATCTATACTCGAGGTTAACAAATTTCTCTTCTTCGAAAACGCTTTCCTTGCTATCACCAGTCTACATTTTATATCATCTCTATTTCGACCATCATCAGTTATTTTGCTCCCCAAATAGCAAAACTCCTTTACTACTTTCAGTGTCTCATTTCCTAATCCAATTCCTTCACTGTTACCTGATTTAATTCGACTACATTCCATTGTCCTCGTTTTGCTTTTGTTGATGTTCATCTTATATGCTTCTTTCAAGACACTGTTCATTCTGTTCAGTTTCTCTTCCAAGACCTTTGCTGTTTCTGAGAGAATGACAGTGTCATCAGCAAATCTCGAGGTTTTTGTTTCTTCTCCTTGGACTTTAATTACTACTCCATTTTTTTCTTTCTTGCTTTTGTTGATGTTCATCTTATATTGGTCCATATAAGGACTGAATAACATCAGGGACTATTTCGAATTTTTCTCTTGTTTCCTTTAATGGTTGCTCGATATACAGATTGAATAAACTCGTTTCTCAACCACTACTTCCATTCCGTACCCCTCGACTCTTATGAGTGCCATCTGGTTTCTGTACGAATAGTAAATAACCTTTCGATCCGTGTATTTTACCCCTGCCACATTCAGAATTTGAGAAGAGCATTCCAGTCAACATTGTCAAAAGCTTTCTCTAAGACTACAAATGCAATAAACGTAGGTTTGCCTTTCCTTAACCTCTCTTCTAAGATAAGTCGTAGTGTCAGTATTGTCTCGTGTGTTCCAACATTTCTAAGAAATCCAAACTCATATGCCCCGAAGTCTGTTTATCGTCCATGTTTCACTTCCATATACGCCAGCACTCCATACAAATACTTTCAGAAAAGACTTCCTGACGCTTAAATCTATACTCGATGTTAACAAATTTCTCTTCTTCACAAGCGCTTTTCTTGTCATTGCCAGTTTACATTTTATATCTCCTCTACTTCGGCCATCATCAGTTATTTTTCTGCCCAAACAGCAAAACTCATCTGCTACTTTAAGTGTATCGTTTCCTAATCTGATTACTTTAGGATCACATGATTTAATACGACTACGTTCCACTATCCATTTTTTGCTTTTGTTGATGTTCGTTTTATATCCCCCTTTCAAAACAATATCCATTCCGTTCAACTGCTTTTGGTAGTCCTTTGCTGTCTCTGACAGGATTACACTGTCATCGGCAAACTTCAGAGTTTTAACTTCTTCCTTCTGAGCTTTAATTCCTATTCCAAATTTTTCTTGTCCAGTGTACATATTGAATAACATTGGGGAAACCCTGTCTCACTCCCTTTACAACCATTGCCTCCCTTTCATGTCTCTCGTTTCTTAAACGGCCGTCTGGTTTCTAAAAATTGTAAATATCGTTTCACTCCCAGCATTTTACCCCTGCTACCTTCAGAATTTCAAAGAGAAGGTTCCAGTCAATACTGTGAAAAGTTTTTATTTAAGCCTACAAATCCTATAAATGTATATTTGCCTTTCCTTAACCTATCTTATAACATAAGTCGTAGGGTCAGTACTACCTCACATGTTCCTAAATTTCTCCGGAATCCAAACTGATCTTCCCTGAGGTCTGCCTCAACCAGTTTCTCCATTCTTCTGTAAAGAATTCGTCTTAGTATTTTGCAACCATGACTTATTAAACTGAATGTTCGATAATCTTCACACTTTTCATCAACTGCTTTATTTGGAATTGGTGTTACTACAATTCTTCTTTAAGTCTGAGGGTATTTTACCTGTCTCATACATCTTGTACACCAGATGGAAGAGTTTTTTCGTGGCTGGCTCTCTCAAGGCTATCAGTAGTTCTGACAGAATATTGTCTACTCACACGGTATTATTTCGACTTAGTTCTTTCAGATCTTTGTCAAATTATTTTTGCAGTATCGTATCTCCCGTCTCATCTTCATCTAGATCCACTTCCCTTTCTATAATACAGCTTTCGAGGTCATCGCCGTTGTGTAGGCCCTCTAAATACTCCTTCAACATTTGTGCTTCCCCTTCTTTGCTTAGGACTGATTTACCATCTGAGCTCTTGATATTCATACAGCTGCTCTCTTTTCCCCAAAGGCCTCTTCAGTTTTTCTGTAGGCAGTAACTATCTTTCCTCTTTTAAACCTTTGGCACTAGTGTTACAACAAATCCCATTACAGAGAAAGGAACAGAAGTCATCGTTAAGGATGTTTCTCAAAGAATTATCTAGTTATATATATATGAAGACAGAAACTGCTCTCGAAAGAACAGAATACTGTTGATGACCGTGCAGCTTTTCCCTGGAATAAATGATTTATCTCAACAACACCTGTCGGCAGCTGAGGGTTTCAGTTAGTCAATTATCTAGTTGTTCACTGAAAATGGACACTTCCTTAGCTTGAAAAAATACACTAAATTCAGTTCTATACAACAAACACTCATATGAACGACTGATGTAGCACATCAACAAGAGTCAGTAAATCGAGTAGAATGTTCCAACTAAAGATCTATTACACTCGTACCTGGCATTAGGTTTCTAGATCCCTTAATTATCGTACAACTTTTCCATGAGTACACAGTCCCCAAATAACCAATATAACCTTTTGTATACCCACATTGTTGTTCTCTCCGTGACCGTGTTTTCGTTGCGCACAGTGGCCAAACAAAACCAACTGCTGTTTGAAGGTAAAGAGACCCCCATCAAGATTCTGCGTGTACTGGTCATAGAGACATCAGACAAAGGGTCTCTGCATCAACTTCTTGCTCCGAACCATCAGCCAGCTCTAGCTCGTAACTTCGCCTTATACGATCAGCACTCTGGCACCAGTGGGACTAGAGACAGATGGACTTTTCAGAGCCCCCCCCCCCTTCCTCCTCTGCTTAGTGTGTCTCATAGAGGACACTTTGTCCAGTTATTCTCATGTACTACACAGTTCACCATCAGACAAGTCAGGTCGCCATCCACCAAGGCACTAAAAAAGATATCGGAACAGGAATTCATGCCACCATACCATGGAAAGAGACAAAAATTCCCAAATCGTATCAAAAACATTTGGAAAGTTCTCGGAACGGCACGAGAAATATCATGAGAAAAGCCTTTCATCCCGCATCTAATGACGAAATAGAATGCATGGTGTGCCCCTTCAAACAACAAATGTCCCAGGCTGTGGGGGGAGGGAGGGAGGAGAGGGGGAGGGGGGACGCCCTCCCAAGCACGAGTCCAGTGTCAGTTTGCTAACCACTGGGACACCTCGCTGAGTAACAACGAAACAGAGATAGCCTCTGTTTCTTTATAATGAGCAAAGTGATGCAGTGGTTAGCACGCCGGATTCGTTACTTGGGAAGACGATGGTTCATATCTGCGTCTGGATATCCAATTTAGGTATTCTGTGATTTCCCTAAACAGATCCAGGCAAATGCTGGGGGTGCTCCTTTGAAAGGGGGCCGATTTTCTTCCCCATCCTCGAAAACATTCGAAGCTTGTGGTCTGTCTCTAATGCCCTCGATGTCGACAGGACATTAAACCGCAACCTCTTCCTCCTCCTCCACCTCCTCCTCACTGTTTCTTTGCACTTAAAGGATGACACCTGTCAGAAGTCGCAGCCCCGATGAATTTCTCAATACCTCCGTGTTGGATAACTACACATCTCTGTGTGCGTGCTTGTGCAGTTTCCAAAGGCCGCCATCATATCGCATCCAACACAGTTTCTAAAGAGTGGGTCCGCAATGTCGGCCGCAATCGTGGAAGTTGGGGACCTCGGAGGAGACGCGCTTGCTGTGAATCACCGTCTGTTCTAATAACGGCTAGTGAAATGACGCTCTATTGTTGCGCACTGGCAACGGTGACTACAAGTCAGGCACGAGTGACGGGAGCGCCGATTGGGGAGGGACGCTGTTCCGAGGTGTGAGGTGCCAACGGGCATGTGATTACCTGCTGCCTCCAGCGGTCCCCCACCACTAGCGCGCGGCGCGGTCTCCGCTTTTAGACGCCCGCCAGAGCCACAGGTGTGCTGGTCACGCCGTGTCGCTCACACCAGCTGTCCGGTGAGTCACGGCGTGTCGCGGTATTTCTGGGCGCTGCCCGACCAGCCGCGTCTGCCGAGACAGGCAGCCGTCTATTCTCTGTCTCTCCGCCCTGTCTACAACAGTCGCACACATCTGTTCACAACACTTCTTCTCACACTCGTCTGTCTTTCGTCTTTTTTTCGAACGACCTCCCTTCCTATACTCTGCTAAACTTGTCATCTCTATATACACTACTGGCAATTAAAATTGCTACACCAAGAAGAAATGCAGATGATAAACGAGTATTCATTGGACGAATATATTATACTAGAACTGACATGTGACTGCATTTTCACGCAATTTGGGTGCATAGATCCTGAGAAATCAGTACCCAGAACAACCACCTCTGGCCGTAATAACGGCCTTGTTACGCCTGGGCATTGAGTCAAACAGAGCTTGGATGGCGTGTACAGGTACAGCTGCCCATGCAGCTTCAACACGATACCACAGTTCTTGCTGCGTCGCGCCACACGCGCTATACGCGTCTCAATTTGCGCCTAGCCTAGACTGGCAATTGTGACGACCAGACGTTTTCAGTTAGATCTGGAGAATGTGCTGGCCAGGGCAGCAGTCGAACATTTTCTGTATCCAGAAAGGCCAGTACAGGAACTGAAACATGCGGTCGTGCATTATCCTGCTGAAATGTAGGGTTTCGCAGGGATCGAATGAAGGGTAGAGCCATGGGTCGTAACACATCTGAAATGTAACGTCCACTGTTCAAAGTGCCATCAATGCGAACAAGAGGTGACCGAGACGTGTAACCAGTGGCACCCCATACCATCATGCCGAATGATACACCAGTATGGCGATGACGAATACACGCTTCCATTGTGCGTTCACCGCGATGTCGCCAAACACGGATGCGACCATCATGATGCTGTAATGTAGTGTTTGTGTTTTGCGACCGCACCGCAAAACCGTGTGATTAGTAGACGAAAGGACGTGTCTCTCCAATGGGAACCGAAAACATTTGATCGCAAGGTCATAGGTCAACCGATTCCTCCACAGGAAATATATTCTATACGACATTGGTGACGGCATGTGCGTCACATGACAGGAATATGTTGTCGACCCACCTAAGTTGTACACTTGGCGAATGGGTAAAAATATTCTTCTACCTTGCCCGATTTACGTTTTCTTGTGGAAGTGATAATCACTCCCAAAAAAGTGATGATAACATAAGAGTTTGTCACATAAACTGAAAATTAAAAATTAAACTTTTTACTCTTGGGAAGACTTGAACCAAGGACCTCTCATTCCGCAGCCACTCACACTAACCACGGGACCACGGCGCTCCTGAACTCACATCCTCCTTGATGTTGGCTATGTTGCGCATAGACTACTCAGTTTGTATATTTTGCTATTTTTTTCATAGTTCCACACAACTTCTTCCTGTTTTCTCGATTGATCTGTGTTCAGTTTTTCAAGGCCTATCCACTGTGCCAACTTATAACTAAATCTGAGGGGGGTGCGATAGGGAGGTTCCCTTGTGAGTCGTAACCACGGCACCTTTGACCTTTGACAGAAAATCTGCATCCGTCTCAGACCGTTGTTTCAAAGAACGGCATGTTTCAACTCGACGTTCCTTTCGATTGTCAGTCAGAACTCGAAGAACAAACTTGGAAGCACCCCTTTTCATTCCCAAATCTTCCGTTAAAATTCGCTGAACCGAGCTCCAAGATAACCCACTAATCTCTAATAGTTGATCAGTTGTCTGTCGACAGACTGTGAGCACAAGCTCTCGAATTTTTTTCAATATTTTCATCGACTTGGGCATCTGATGGACGTCCAGAACTATGTCTGTCATCACTCGAAACGTCGCCATTTTTAAATCGAGCAGGCCACTAGTACACTAGAGTTTTTTCTATTGTGTAACCTTGGTAAGTTGTTTTTAACATTGAAACAGTTTCATCAACATTTTTACCGAGTAGTAAACGACATTTCACACCTGCACATTCTTCACTTAAGCTTTCCACCATAAAAAAACGAAACAGGAACGAAACAGCGTTAGCAAAAACACTCACTGCAGATGAATAAAACAAGACAGATCGACAACACAGGCGGCACTGAACTGGTAATGAGTAGCGCTATTCACGCCTAGTGGCAGAAATGCGTACTACACAGGCTCCGCCCACGGCAATGTTATTCTGGTCTTTTTTTGGATACCCTCTCTTACAAGTGTCTATAGACTGAAAAAAACAAAAAACAGTACACCTGTAAAGACGACGTCGGTTTTGATCTGATGACAGCATATGCCACCTGGGGGATAGTAGATGTACTGATAATAGTTTCAACGACTTCCATCAACAGATAGCTCAGTGGTATAGCTACCAAAGAGCCATGTGTGTTCACGGCCAGAAGGCTCTGTCTGGTGCAAACGTGTGAAGCAAACGAGTAACCAAACATGCCAAGGAGACACATTCGTGCTTCCTGCAGCCAACTGGGAGAGTTTGAAAGGCGGGTTGGTCCTTCTGGAGAACTGCCACACAAGTTCGACGCAATGCATCAGTTGTGCAACTGCCAGTGGTAACATGAACACTCTCACACCCATAAACGAGGTTGTGAACGTCCACGCAGCACAGACGCCCACCAGGATTATACACTCCTGGAAATTGAAATAAGAACACCGTGAATTCATTGTCCCAGGAAGGGGAAACTTTATTGACACATTCCTGGGGTCAGATACATCGCATGATCACACTGACAGAACCACAGGCACATAGACACAGGCAACAGAGCATGCACAATGTCGGCACTAGTACAGTGTATATCCACCTTTCGCAGCAATGCAGGCTGCTATTCTCCCATGGAGACGATCGTAGAGATGCTGGATGTAGTCCTGTGGAACGGCTTGCCATGCCATTTCCACCTGGCGCCTCAGTTGGACCAGCGTTCGTGCTGGACGTGCAGACCGCGTGAGACGACGCTTCATCCAGTCCCAAACATGCTCAATGGGGGACAGATCCGGAGATCTTGCTGGCCAGGGTAGTTGACTTACACCTTCTAGAGCACGTTGGGTGGCACGGGATACATGCGGACGTGCATTGTCCTGTTGGAACAGCAAGTTCCCTTGCCGGTCTATGAATGGTAGAACGATGGGTTCGATGACGGTTTGGATGTACCGTGCACTATTCAGTGTCCCCTCGACGATCACCAGTGGTGTACGGCCAGTGTAGGAGATCGCTCCCCACACCATGATGCCGGCTGTTGGCCCTGTGTGCCTCGGTCGTATGCAGTCCTGATTGTGGCGCTCACCTGCACGGCGCCAAACACGCATACGACCATCATTGGCACCAAGGCAGAAGCGACTCTCATCGCTGAAGACGACACGTCTCCATTCGTCCCTCCATTCACGCCTGTCGCGACACCACTGGAGGCGGGCTGCACGATGTTGGGGCGTGAGCGGAAGACGGCCTAACGGTGTGCGGGACCGTAGCCCAGCTTCATGAAGACGGTTGCGAATGGTCCTCGCCGATACCCCAGGAGCAACAGTGTCCCTAATTTGCTGGGAAGTGGCGGTGCGGTCCCCTACGGCACTGCGTAGGATCCTACGGTCTTGGCGTGCATCCGTGCGTGGCCGGCCGAAGTGGCCGTGCGGTTAAAGGCGCTGCAGTCTGGAACCGCAAGACCGCTACGGTCGCAGGTTCGAATCCTGCCTCGGGCATGGATGTTTGTGATGTCCTTAGGTTAGTTAGGTTTAACTAGTTCTAAGTTCTAGGGGACTAATGACCTCAGCAGTTAAGTCCCATAGTGCTCAGAGCCATTTGAACCATTTTGCATCCGTGCGTCGCTGCGGTCCGGTCCCAGGTCGACGGGCACGTGCACCTTCCGCCGACCACTGGCGACAACATCGATGTACTGTGGAGACCTCACGCCCCACGTGTTGAGCAATTCGGCGGTACGTCCACCCGGCCTCCCGCATGCCCACTATACGCCCTCGCTCAAAGTCCGTCAACTGCACATACGGTTCACGTCCACGCTGTCGCGGCATGCTACCAGTGTTAAAGACTGCGATGGAGCTCCGTATGCCACGGCAAACTGGCTGACACTGACGGCGGCGGTGCACAAATGCTGCGCAGCTAGCGCCATTCGACGGCCAACACCGCGGGTCCTGGTGTGTCCGCTGTGCCGTGCGTGTGATCATTGCTTGTACAGCCCTCTCGCAGTGTCCGGAGCAAGTATGGTGGGTCTGACACACCGGTGTCAATGTGTTCTTTTTTCCATTTCCAGGAGTGTATTATAAAGATAGCAGAGGCACATCGTACAGCTACCACAGCACGCATAAGGGGATATGGGAGGACGGATGTGTCAACAAGAACTGTTGTGAACCGGTTATTAGCAGTGGGACTACCGGCAAGCACGCTTCTAGCCTGTCTTGCACTCACGCCCCAGGAGTGACTTGCGCGGATCAACTGGTACCGTCAGGGGATCACTTGGAAGGTGGAATGGCGCGCCGTGGTCTTTAACGATGGCATATTCTGCTCGCATGCAGCTGATGGACATATGCATGTATCATGGTGTGTGCTGTCTCACAGAGTGCATTTGTCCAAGATGCACTTCCTCCATCCCAGGCATTATGGTGAAATGGGAAAGCTATAACCCTCGTTCGCCTTTGTTGTTTCTGGAGATGACACTAACTAGCGTTCGGTAGATGCAGAATGTTGTTGAACCTGTTCTTTTGCCATTCTTGCCACCGGAAGGTGCTATGTTGTTTCAAGAGGATATTGCTCTCCCACACACTGTCAGTGAAACTCAAACGCACTCAGCAAGACGTGCAGCAACTTTCCTGGACAGCACAATCTGTGGATTTGTCTCCAATGGAACACATGTGAGATATGATGGAACGGAAAGTGAATCATGCGACTCGTCAACCAACAACTCTTACAGAACTACGTGAACATGTCAGGCAGACGTGGCACAACGTATCCCAGGACAGTATTCACCATCTGTACGATCGACTCTGTGCTAGAGTCAGCGCCTGCATTGCTACCTGTGGAGTCTACATCACATACTAATACGGATTTTTCAGCACGGTTCAATACCTGCTACCTAAGGACATCACACACATCCATGCACCAGGCAGGATTCGAACCTGCGACCCTAGCAGTCGCGCGGTTCCGAACTGAAGCGCCTAGAACCGCTCGGCCACCGCGGCCGTCACTCCATGTGCACTGTTGAAACAATAAATCTTGATAAATTCAAAATCTGTAAAAGGATATACTAATTTTTTCCAAGTAGTGTATTTGTCATATGTTGCTCGCCTCACAGGGGATGATTCAAATGGCACTATGGGACTTAAACGTCTGAGGTCATCAGTCCCCTAGACTTAGAACTACTTAAACCTCACTAACCTAAGGACACCACACACATCCATGCCTGAGGCAGGATTCGAACCTGCGACCGTAGCAGCAGCGCGGTTCCGGATTGAGCCGCCTAGTACCGCTCGGTCACAGTGGCCGGCGCCTCACAGGGGAAAAAGTCGAAAGACAGTGAGGGATTTTGAAATCTGCCAAGACAGAGTAGAAGTTTTTTATTTGCTCTAATTACTGACGTAATTCACAGTATAGTTAACAAAGAGCAATGTTCTCTGAAACACAAATGAAATTACAAAATGTATCTAACTTTGTGCAGAGGTCGCCAGAAGTGTGGAAGACTGTATGGAGAATGTACAAGTGTGCTCATCCAGGCAGCTCACGAAATTTAAATTAATGATACAACAATACACTATAAATTTAAGCAACACAACTTGCGTGGCAAAGTAAGAAAGTAACAAACTGCACAGAATGTAGGTAGTGCTACCGAAGAAGCAAAACATACATCCAAATCAGTTAACTGGCACCAACCAGCACCTAATAGCGACCTGGAGACGAATACCCAGGATTCTAATTCACATCGGCACACTCTCTTCTTCCAAAAGACTCTAGATGGAGGGAATAAATGATGTCTGTTGTCAATGTGACAGTTAAGAATCTAGCTTATTTCACGAAAACAAAGAGGAAAGCAGCAGAGACTTTTAACTGTTGGAATTCAAAACGCACATTAACAAACATGAGGTTGGTACCAGCCTGTAGCAGTGTTTCCTCAGTTCGTTGGGGCTTTCCGCCAAGGGCGATAGGGGGCAACTTAGTTCTATTCGATAATCTGAATTTTGGATCAAAAGCAACAGTCGTTCTCACACTGGCCATGCAGTGCCGCAGATTCTCGTCATTTTATGTCCATGCAGAAAAGGCGAAAATGTCGAACTCAGTTATTCTGTAGGAACAGCTGCGGCAGCACCTGTTCGCAGCTGTACCAGGGCACAGTCTTTGTTTACAATCGCACAAAACAGGTACAGCCTCACTTTAGCCGAAAATGCCCGTATGCCCGTCTCCAGGGGGGGGGGGGGGGGCACCTCTCCTAATGAGACTTAATGACTCCCTTCTTATGGCAAGTGGACCCTGAGACCACACAGGTACTACACTATCCCAATGCAAAAACCGCAAAGCTTTCCTCCCAAGCATACAGATCCAGTACTCATAAAAAAGTAACCACGAAACAGTAGAACAGAACAAAAAAAATCGAATAACAATAAGTAATATTGTCATATCCTGTTTCATGCAACATCATCCTTATTCTGTCTAATGTTTCGAAACTTGCCCACTTTCTGCCCTTCGCAGTGCCAGATCCGTGGATATTTTAAATATATTTCACCTCAAAGAAACGACATTTTATCTATGAAAAAAGTACTTGCTGTGTTACACATTTGTTTTAATTTTAAACTGGATCAAGCGTATGATTACAATCATAAGCATTTTCCACTATATATTCACCATGACCTACAATGGGGAAAAGGAGAAAAGATCCACATTGAACTATCAAAATCAGTAAAATTTTCCCATTGCTCTCCCTGATACAGTATGAGAATGCGTGCCGTGGACGCTCGGTTCGTCATGTACCGTCCGTAACACACAGATGTGAACCACACATATTTAATTTCTGTTTTGGATCACTCACAAGTAGTCTGGTAAAACATTTTAGGGTTTTAATTTAGACGTCTTCATCCTTCATCGTTAAATTCTGAAGATGGTCAATACCTTTTATGACTGTAATCACATTCTGCGATTTTGTCTAAAATGAAAAGTACACATATTCCTCTGCACTATTAGAGAGAGGATAAAATGTCGAGCCTAGTATAGAAATGCTATTGACATCAATTAAAATTTTCTCTTATGTAGCTGTATACTGTATGTCAAGGCTAAGTCGAGTCTGAAGCTGATAAGTAAAACAATTTTATTTAATGGCTTTCTAAAGCAATCACGTTGTGTGTCTCGTTTAAACACATTCACAGGAACTACTTATTCCTTAAACTTCTTAGTTTTTCCCTACATAAATACATCTAATAACGGTGAAGTTATGAAATGGCAGCTGATTTCAAATTTGATTAATTCTGTTGAGTCGTAAACACGTGGAAGCCATTTCAAAACTATACAAATGGATAATAGTTATCATTTGTTGACGATCGTCCATACAGAAGTATTGTCTACAGCTGTTAATGTAATAGTGTCTCGATGGAGTGTGGTGAATTCAAGGAGCCAGAAATTTGAGGTACAGCGCCTTATGGGATATTAATGAATATAAAATGTGAGCTTAATTTAGAAGATAAGTAAAGCATGGGAAACACTATGAGAGGAAGAGTATTAATTCAGATAAAATAATGGTCATAAGGAGTTATTAAACAAGTAGTGTTCTGGTTTGAAATGGCTCAAATGGTTAAAAGTAACAGTTGTGGTTATATGATAAGAAACAGCAAGTGTTACGCATGATACTTCATCTAAATTTTTGTGAGTTTGATGGTGAACAATCCAGAATGTCGCTGACCATACGAAAATTTGTGTTGTGAAAATAGTGATGAGTGGTAAGTGTGAAGTGGGACTATTACGATTGAAATCCTTATAGAATGAACAGGGACTATTTTTACATTATTTGTTCATTCTGAACTACTGATCATAAATCATAAACGTACCATTATCTGTTTGTATTGAATTATAATCAAGATCCATTTAAATCGAACCGAGACGTGAGATGGAAACTAGGCTTACAGTCGCAGGTGTAATGTTTTCTACGTTCACGCATATGTGAACTCTACTCTCCAAGTAAACAGATACCGATCACATTATATAAACCTGCGACTGCTAATATCCTTCAAATATAGGTCAGAGTGCGTATGGAACCTTACAATTTTCATTCTTTGCTTCAGCAGCTAATATGATGGCCAGACACGAAAGAAAGTAAACCGATCCAATATGGTACAGTTTTCAGGTGCATCCTATATCTTGGAACTGTGACCTCCCTTTCACCGGAACAGAAAGCCCTCTTATGAATTAAACACACATGTTACCAGTTCCTTTGAAGTGTCAGAATAGCGTTTAACGTCTGACAAAACATTTACATTGGCTTTATGCTTACATTGCTCAGCGTTTTAACGTCTTGTAACTGTTCCAAGCGCATCTCGCCAAAGAATTCTTAGGACATTAGTTGTGGAGTTCAGGGAAAACTTTACTAAGACTTGTGTTAAAGAGGGTCATCCAACAGTTTCAACGCATTTCTATTTTCGAAACGGCGGTGCTACGCATTTTGCGCTCTCAAAGTTATATTACGAGCATTTTGTTTTCATTATGCTGCTGCTAGTTTCGAGTTCATTCTCATCTTCAAATAACTAGTCCGGGTACATTAATAACTAATTATATATGCTTCTTATAACCCATTCAGGAAGATTGGCTAAAAACAAAAATATTACTTATGAAGGAAATGTAGTGGGCTAAAATAGTTGCTTTTATCTTGCTTCTTTAAATGTGGTGTCATTACATAGCCAACGACCCTGTGCCATCTTATACTGAAACCGACTACCGGCAAATGACAAATTTGCACATCTTTTGACGTTTGTGAATGGACTTCAGAAAAATAGGGACACCATCAGAAATAATAATGGAAGGCGATTCACTTATTTGGTTTGTTAGGAAGGTGCCATTTAACCGATCACAGGTCCTACATCGTTAGTGGAGAGAAAATGGGGAAGTTACTAAGTGGTTAAATTAATTATTTTTCTTTCACCATTTGAATATTTTACTATACAGGGTGTAAAGCTTTTTCTACAGTATTTCAGTACTCAAGAATGGGGGCTTTACAGACAGAACGCGCTTCATAGCTAAACCTCACCATGTGCCTAACGTCTCATTTACAATTTTCAAACATTGGAATTCCTCAGCTATACAAATGTAAGATGTCACTTTGAAATAATAACATTGCAAATTAATATTATTTCATTTCATTATAGTTTTGGCATGAGCACACCCGCTAACAGCGCCTAGGCTCACTCTTGTACTAACAGTTAAGCTCATTACAGATCGTGCTGGAGCAGCCATTACTGCATTGCGTTTCATCATTAATTACCAGGTTATCATTGTTTCGTATCTGTTTTAATAGCAAAATGTACCGGTAATGAAACCTGACTGATGCTTAGACGTGCGCCTTTGTACCAGACGGACACTCGTGGAACACCTGTAGAATGCGAAATTCAATGTGTCAATCACATTTGTAGAAGTAATACCTTGAAAAATATAGAGTACTGAAAACGACGAGTTACAGTAGCCCCGTAAATGATACTAAAAACGGTAGCTACAGAAAACAAGAAGATATAGGTTTCATTTTCTTCAGTTTCAACATTTCACTGACAGGGAATAACAACTTTATTTAAATTCCTTGAAGCTTGTGTTAATGGCTCTGTCAACAGTTACAGTATTTATTAGGTGACTGGTTTTGAACCTTAAAGTTTGATTTTCAAGCCTGGCCTACTGAGGCTGCACTGACATTTCATTTCACTTTAAGTTTTATAAGAAAGTTCGTAATTTGTAATTTATTTACTACAAAGATGCACTTCATTCGTTGAGTGCGACCTTTTTCGTAATTATAGTTCACTTAAGTAATGTTTTTAAACATTGATTCATTTTTATTAAACGTACTTACAAAATTATCAAACTTTCCAAATGTTCAGAGAAAAAAAATTGTAGGAAAATACTACGTCTACAACTTTCCATCCGCCGTTTTTTTCTCGAAGTTCTGGGCTTTATTGTGAAAAACTTACAAAAGAATTATGATTCATAGTATTGCCCATCGCTAGCCACTACATTCTCCCATCTTTCGGATAGCATACGAATCCCGCGGCGGAAGAACTGGGCGTCTTTTGTGGGGATCCACGAATCGATTCAATTTTGCAACTTGTTCATATGATCGGAAGTGCTGGTCAGCCAGACTGTATGCCACTGATCGAAAAAGGTGGTAGTCAGAGAGAGCAACGTATGGAGAATACGGCGGGAGGGATAGTACTTCTCATTTCAATGTTTCCATGTACACTCCTGGAAATTGAAATAAGAACACCGTGAATTCATTGTCCCAGGAAGGGGAAACTTTATTGACACATTCCTGGGGTCAGATACATCACATGATCACACTGACAGAACCACAGGCACATAGACACAGGCAACAGAGCATGCACAATGTCGGCACTAGTACAGTGTATATCCACCTTTCGCAGCAATGCAGGCTGCTATTCTCCCATGGAGACGATCGTAGAGATGCTGGATGTAGTCCTGTGGAACGGCTTGCCATGCCATTTCCACCTGGCACCTCAGTTGGACCAGCGTTCGTGCTGGACGTGCAGACCGCGTGAGACGACGCTTCATCCAGTCCCAAACATGCTCAATGGGGGACAGATCCGGAGATCTTGCTGGCCAGGGTAGTTGACTTACACCTTCTAGAGCACGTTGGGTGGCACGGGATACATGCGGACGTGCATTGTCCTGTTGGAACAGCAAGTTCCCTTGCCGGTCTAGGAATGGTAGAACGATGGGTTCGATGACGGTTTGGATGTACCGTGCACTATTCAGTGTCCCCTCGACGATCACCAGTGGTGTACGGCCAGTGTAGGAGATCGCTCCCCACACCATGATGCCGGGTGTTGGCCCTGTGTGCCTCGGTCGTATGCAGTCCTGATTGTGGCGCTCACCTGCACGGCGCCAAAGACGCATACGACCATCATTGGCACCAAGGCAGAAGCGACTCTCATCGCTGAAGACGACACGTCTCCATTCGTCCCTCCATTCACGCCTGTCGCGACACCACTGGAGGCGGGCTGCACAATGTTGGGGCGTGAGCGGAAGACGGCCTAACGGTGTGCGGGACCGTAGCCCAGCTTCATGGAGACGGTTGCGAATGGCCCTCGCCGATACCCCAGGAGCAACAGTGTCCCTAATTTGCTAGGAAGTGGCGGTGCGGTCCCCTACGGCACTGCGTAGGATCCTACGGTCTTGGCGTGCATCCGTGCGTCGCTGCGGTCCGGTCCCAGGTCGACGGGCACGTGCACCTTCCGCCGACCACTGGCGACAACATCGATGTACTGTGGAGACCTCACGCCCCACGTGTTGAGCAATTCGGCGGTACGTCCACCCGGCCTCCCGCATGCCCACTATACGCCCTCGCTCAAAGTCCGTCAACTGCACATACGGTTCACGTCCACGCTGTCGCGGCATGCTACCAGTGTTAAAGCCTGCGATGGAGCTCCGTATGCCACGGCAAACTGGCTGACACTGACGGCGGCGGTGCACAAATGCTGCGCAGCTAGCGCCATTCGACGGCCAACACCGCGGTTCCTGGTGTGTCCGCTGTGCCGTGCGTGTGATCATTGCTTGTACAGCCCTCTCACAGTGTCCGGAGCAAGTATGGTGGGTCTGACACACCGGTGTCAATGTGTTCTTTTTTCCATTTCCAGGAGTGTATATTTTCGCAGGTCTTACGACATGGGGTCGAGCACTGACCTGCTGCAAAATTACCTTTACGTGTCTATCGTTGTATTGTGGCCGTTTGTGTTTGAGTGCTGGGCTCGAACGCATCAATTGCTTTCGATAACGATGTCCTGTGACCGTCTGTTTCAGTAGCTACGAAAACGTTCTGTCGTCCTCCGCCATGCCGGTCTTCGACATCAAAATCACCGTTCTTAAGGCGCTGAAAACATTCTCTGCACGTTCTTCAACTAATAGGTCCCTCACCCCAGCATTTTAAGAGCCACAGCCGCATATTTCTTTATGTTAAAGCAGAAAATTAAAACTTCCCGCAAATGGCGAGAAATGGGTACTTAAGTTGACGTACATAATCAAGAATAACCTTACGTTGCAACCACAAATCGACTAATATTTTTATGGAATTGTTTACAGTTGCCTAAGCTTATTGTATTACACCTATGACCAACTACCTGAACCCCACTTGCCACTACTGCTGTCTATTGCAAAACGGCGGAAGCAAAGTTGTAGACCTAATAGTACTATGACTGGGGCGGGAGTGGGGGGGTGGGTGGGGGAGGGGCGCATGTTCGACAGTTTTGATATAGGCGAAGGATTATCTCGGTAGGAAGGTGCCCAGAGTCCACGTTTCCTTTAGTGTTGGTTCAAATGGCTCTGAGCACTATGGGACTTAACTTCTGAGGTCATCAGTGCCCTACAACTTAGAACTACTTAAACCTAACTAACCTAAGGACACCACACACATCCACACCCGAGGCAGGATTCGAACCTGCGACCGTAGCAGTCGCGCGGTTCCGGACTGTAGCGCCTAGTGTGTAATACCTCAAAGTAATATACCGTAACATGTCTGATGACGAAAATAACTAGTTTATAAATTAATTATAAGTCCTCACTGATAGTGCACTGTGATGGCAAATGAAACGTATCGACCAGGAACAACGAAATGATTGACACAAAAAGCAGCGTACGTGCGGATAGCCAACCCGTGATTTTAGGTCACCACAACGATTCGGCCGCTGTCAGCGAGAATAATTTTACTTCCACGCCCAAATTAGCTTCATCACCAGCTTTCCCCACCACTGTCCCTCTGTCGTGACGGCAGGTGGGAAAAAAATGCTGCCGCTGTTTCGCGTCCACGCCGTGCCGGATTTACGCTGCTGGCGACAATTGCGCCGCTGGTGATTTATAATGAGGTTCTAATTAAATGGGCAGTAAATTCGCGGCGAACGGAGATAAATGGGCGCATTAGTCGGTGATGTAGCGCGCGGCAGCGGCAGTGGCGAGTCGCAGGCGCTGTCGAGAGCGTCCGTAGTGGCGGGACAGCGGGACGGCACCTGGGTGTGGTGTGGCTGCTACCTGCTGCCGCATCCCGTCACCCCACATTCTGGCCGCGGCTGGGGCTCGCACTGGATGGCGCGCAGTTACAGTCGTAGGAGGCTCACGATATTCTGTTCACACTTCCATTTCACTTCGTCATAATTAAGTCACTTTCTTCTGTTCCGTGGCCTATACCAGGGCAACTCATAAACTTTTAACTATCACCAAGAAAAAGTTACGTAATTATTTTTTGTTTTAGACTAATATTTTTATTGCAGTCTATTGTTGCATTCGTTTGTATAATGATTATCGATTATATTAAAATTTTGAACATCTACTGATACGTTAAAACAAATGAAAGACATGCTAAGTTTGATCTTACGTAACTGATCTGGAACACACATACAATAAAACATATAGGGTGAGTCAAGAGGGACTTTACAACTTCGAAATGATAAAGACGTTTATGGAGATAACTTACATCTACATCTACATTTATACTCCGCAAGCCACTCAACGGTGTGTGGCGGAGGGCACTTTACGTGCCAATGTCATTACCTCCCTTTCCTGTTCCAGTCGCGTATGGTTCGCAGGATGAACAACTGCCGGGAAGCCTCCTTGCGCGCTCGAATCTCTCTAATTTTACATTCGTGATCTCCTCGTGAGGTATAAGTAGGGGGAAGCAATGTATCCGATACCTCATCCAGAAACGCACTCTCTGGAAACCTGGACATCAAGCTACACCGAGATGCAGAGCGCCTCCCTTGCAGAGTCTGCCACTTGAGTTTGCTAAACATATCCGTAACGCTTACCAAATAACCCTGTGACGAAACGCGCCGCTCTTCTTTGGATCTTCTCTATCTCCTCTGTCAACCCGACCTGGTACGGATCCCACACTGATGAGCAATGTCCGCAGCTCGTGGTCGTGCGGTAGCGTTCTCGCTTCCCGCTCCCCGGTTCCCGGGTTCGATTCCCGGCGGGGTCAGGCATTTTCTCTGCCTCGTGATGACTGGGTGTTGTGTGATGTCCTTAGGTTAGTTAGGTTTAAGTAGTTCTAAGTTCTAGGGGACTGATGACCATAGGTGTTAAGTCCCATAGTGCTCAGAGCCATTTGAACCATTTGATGAGCAATACTCAAGTATAAGTCGAACGAGTGTTTTGTAAGCCACCTCCTTTGTTGATGGACTACATTTTCTAAGGACTCTCCCAATGAATCTCAACCTGGCATCCGCCTTACCAACAATTAATTTTAAATGATCGTTCCACTTCAAATCGTTCCGCACGCATACTCCCAGATATTTTACTGAAGTAACTGCTACCAGTGTTTGATCCGCTATCATATAATCATACAATAAAGGATACTTCTTTCTATGTATTCGCAATACATTACATTTGTCTATGTTGAGGGTCAGTTGCCACACCCTGCACCAAGTGCCTATCCGCTGCAGATCTTCCTGCATTTCGCTGCAATTTTCTAATGCTGCAACTTCTCTGTATACTACAGCATCATCCGCGAAAAGCCGCATGGAACTTCCGACACTACCTACTAGGTCATTATATATATTGTGAAAAGCAATGGTCCCATAACACTCCCCTGTGGCACGCCAAAGGTTAATTTAACGTCTGTAGACGTCTCTCCATTTAGAACAACATGCTGTGTTCTGTTTGCTAAAAAACTCTTCAATCCAGCCACACGGCTGGTCTGATATTCGTGGTCGTGAAAGAACTTGGAATAAATACTATAACGATGTCGTCACGACAGCCTCCTGTTCCGACAGAACACACGCTGGATCATAAGCTGCATAAATCTTTTAAACGGAAACGATTATCGCAAGTATAATTAATGAAAATAAGGTTGAGAGATTTTCTTTGAAATTAAATAAACTTCAAGGCTTCAAGTGTTATATTATGAAACGGAAACTTACGTTAACATGGCCACCCATTGTGGCGGTGGAGCGAATTTTCATGATACACATTCTCGCTTGTTTGTGGCTACATATATTCTTAATCATTTCAACTCTTAAATTTACAATAAAATGATAATATCAGTATGGAGCACAATACTTTGTTTATTAAGCGACAGTGCGGAACTTCTGGTATGATGTTTTTTGGTAATTTAATTGAAAGCTTTGTTGCTTTGGTAAAAATAAAATTGGTTCTTTTTGTCGTGACAGAATAAATTACTATTAATCACACCAGATTTGTCGGACAACAGCAGCAACATGTGTAATTGATCCAGCTTTGCCGACCGAAGTGGCCGTGCGGTTAAAGGCGCTGCAGTCTGGAACCGCAAGACCGCTACGGTCGCAGGTTCGAATCCTGCCTCGGGCATGGATGTTTGTGATGTCCTTAGGTTAGTTAGGTTTAACTAGTTCTAAGTTCTAGGGGACTAATGACCTCAGCAGTGGAGTCCCATAGTGCGCAGAGCCATTTGAACCATTTGATCCAGCTTTAAGAAATTCTATTACCTTTTAGCGGAAAATTCGTGCGGTACTCTCCGACGTTAGAAAAGTCGTGGTGTTCCGTTCGGAGCAGGAGGCGGCTGTCTTTTCTCATTCGCGTTATCGAAAATTACTAAAAAATGAACAGAATTTTTTTTTTCGGAGGAAGATCGCGCGGAGAAAACAGACAGAAGTTACATGAAAGAAACCTAAGGGACCAACTAATTGGATTTGTACGAACATATAAACGGAACTGAAAGAACTTGGAATAAATACTATAACGATGTCGTCACGACAGCCTCCTGTTCCGACAGAACACACGCTGGATCATAAGCTGCATAAATCTTTTAAACGGAAACGATTATCGCAAGTATAATTAATGAAAATAAGGTTGAGAGATTTTCTTTGAAATTAAATAAACTTCAAGGCTTCAAGTGTTATATTATGAAACGGAAACTTACGTTAACATGGCCACCCATTGTGGCGGTGGAGCGAATTTTCATGATACACATTCTCGCTTGTTTGTGGCTACATATATTCTTAATCACTTCAACTCTTAAATTTACAATAAAATGATAATATCAGTATGGAGCACAATACTTTTGCGTCCGACTCGCAACACATTCACAGAAGAACAGCTAGAGAGCGGCGCGGCTCCCTGCAGAAGTAAAAAATTGGCAATTGTTATTTTGAAACATAGATGCATCGTTTTCTTACTGATCGATAGCAGCGTATAACAGTTTATAGCTATCGTGATATTCTGCGCTTTTCAGGAGCGCGGCAAAGATATCTGGTTACAACATTCATTGGTATATGTTAAAAGTTCGCACATACTGACGCGAATACAGAAAAAAAAACTTTTACATGTTAAAAATCGCAGTGATAAAGGCTGTAATGTCACAAACTGTATCGAACGCCTTCCGGAAGTCAATGAAAATGGCATCTATCTGGGATCCTGTATCTAATATTTCCTGGGTGTCATGAACAAATAAAGCGAGTTGGGTCTCACACGATAGCTGTTTCCGGAATCCGTGTTGATTCCTACAGAGTAAATTCTGGTTTCCAGAAATGACATGATATACGAGCAAAAAACATGTTCTACAACAGAATCGGTAGATTTTTCATTTTGTAGCAAACAACCTCAAGATTGGTTCACGTAGTGCCTCAGTACCCCATTTCGCCACAAGAAGCGCCAGCGTAGTGCACAGTTAAAATGGCAGTGGTGCGGAGCGTGCTCACTATGTACTTTGGTTTCACGATACAAGCTCTGCAACACTTATTTTCGGAAAATTTCGCACCGAGTATGCTAAGGAACCCCTGAGCAGGCCTACAACTTGCTCTTGGCATAAGAACTTTGTGGTCACTGGTATTGTGTATCTCTGGATATGGTTTAAAACGTTTTTATTCCACAGATCGATTAAGATGATCGAGATGAGATGGTTTATTACCAGCAAGACGGTTCACTACCTCTTTTCCTCACGGAAGTACGAGATTTCCTCGATAATAGCTTCCCAGATCGGTGGATTAGCCATGAAGAGCCACCCTCTAGACTTGATACCACGGGATTTCCTTCTCCAGGGTTTCATTAATGACCATGTGTATGTCACTCTCCTACCAAACAATTTAGCCGACCTGAAAAATCGAATCTACGTAACCGTTGCACAAGTTACGCCCGATATGCTGCAACGGCTGTGGGAAGAAATTGACTACCGGTCGGGTGTTTGACACATCACAAATAGTAGTCACATCGAACCAAAACAACAGTTGACACATTTATGTGAAACCTGAGGTTGTTTGCAACAAAATGACACATCTACCGAGTCAGTAAGTTATCTCAATAATTTTATATTTCATTCCAAAGTCCTCTGTGATTCAACTTGCATAATTTTTTATGCGTTACTCATTACACTTCTACCTGCTGTGCGTATCCTCAGTGAGTCACCAAAACACAGACATTACTACGTCAGGACTTACACAGGGCTGTGGGCAAGAATATCAGGAGGTGTCGCCCTCTATATGTGGTAGATCAAGATGATAAAGGCATCGTGTTAAAGCAAAACAGTTACAAAGATAAAATAAAATAATGGAATGAGTTTAAAAATGAAAGTGGAATGATAGAGAATTCCTCATTTCACATGTCCTCAGTATTGTATAGTCTGTGTACTAGTGTACTTCTTTTGTGAGTATTCCACCAGACGGCGTTTCTTGTTTTTTTTTTTTTTTTTTTTTTTTTTTTTGGTAACACACACTGTACAGCAATGTAATCCAACACAGATAGAGGATCTCTTCGTCTCCACGTTTGTGCCATCGTCTGGTATGAACTTCATAGTTGCATAACTGTTTCAGTTTGTATATGGCGGATATGTGTCTGTAAAACGTCTTTGTGAAGCTCTAAAAAGCTATGAATATGAAAACTATTTTGGTCATTGAGCAGTTTGTCTGACTCCTGTATCTACAGTAGCGACTTATGGAGGGTGCAGAGAATACGTAAACGTAATGCGTTGCTCTGAAGCTATCCGCCTGTTTCTCTGGGTGGTAACGTACTCGCTTCCCATTCAAGCGGGCCCGGGTTCGATTCCCGGCCGGGTTGGATATTTTCTCCGCTCGTGGACTGGGTGTTGTGTTCTCCTCCTCATCATTTCATCCTCATCACCGGCGCGCAAGTCGCCCAATGTGGCGTCGAATGAAATAAAACTTGGCGGCCGAACTTCCCCGAATAGCGGTCTCCCGGCCAAGGCTCCATACGCTCATTTCATTTTTTGCTCTAAAATTAACGTTGGTATCATGCAGTATTATAGTACACTGCTCCGTCAGAATATTGTGACCACCAGCCCACTATCGATATAAACCTGTCAAGGTGATAATAGCAGCGTCACATTACGAGAAATGACTGTTAGTCAGACATACGCACACTGCATGTAGTATCAGTGAGCGTGCTGTCCATGTGTAGAATGGGGAAGACGTGTGGTCTAGCTGAGTCTGACCGAGTGCGTATTATGATGGCCTGGAGGCTCGGCTCGAGAATTTGGAGAACTGCACGATTTGTCGGGTGTTCGAGGAGTCCTGTGCTGAGTGCCTTCAACACGTGGCGAAACCAAGGTGAAACCACGTCCATACGTCGTGGGATTGGGCAGCTACCCCTCATTACAGCTGTTGAACGTTGAAGGCTGGTCGGACCGGTAAAACAGGACAGGCAGTGAACTGTGGCGGAACTAACACCAGACTTGAATGCTGAAGAGAGTACATGTGTGCCTGAACACACAGTGCACTGAACACTACTAACAACAGACTTTCTGCAGCCGACGACCCACGACTGCGATGGGCACGTGAGCATCGTAACTGGACGTTGGTGCAGTGGCAGAGCGTTGCACGGTCTGATGAATCCTGATAGTCTTTTCACCATGCCGGCGGGAGGGCTCGAATCCGTCGTCTTCCAGGGGAACAGCTCCGTGACACCTGTACTGCGGGACTGCTGGTGGCGGCTCCATTATGTTCTCGGCAACATTCGCGTGGGCATCTACGGGTCAGTGGAGCTCAGGCAAGGCACCATGTCGGCCATAGAGTAATGTTGCGAGGTGCCGGGGCTAGCAGTGTTTTTAACACTAAATTCTTCGAGAATCTTCATATATAAATGATGCTCTAAGCCCCCCCTATTCTGACTCCGACTTTTGCTGTTGCACAAGGATTAAAAAGAAACGCGAACTGACTGTAATAGACCCTGCAAGTGGAGTAGAAAAGAGTTTGGCACCTGCAATAATTTAATTTGATAGACATTAACTAAATAAAGGAAAGTTTCAGTAACGTAGTGAGAAATGATAGGGTTGCTCTACCGATTAACAGAATGAAAGTTCTGTCCAAAATAACAATATGATTTATTATGACTAAACACAAAATAATAAACAAAAACACATGAAACATTTATAATACATCAAATTGGCTCAAATTGGATACTCACCGAGCGAGGTGGCGCAGTGGTTAGACACTGGACTCGCATTCGGGAGGACGACGGTTCAATCCCGCGTCCGGTCATCCTGATTTAGGTTTTCCGTGATTTCCCTAAATCACTCCAGGCAAATGCCGGGATGGTTCCTCTGAAAGGGCACGGCCGACTTCCTTCCCCATCCTTCCCTAATCCGATGAGACCGATGACCACGCTGTCTGGTCTCCTTCCCCAAAACCAACCAACCAACCATTGGATACTCAAACAAACGCTGTGAAGGTGAAGTTGTCCCTAAACTAGACTTTGAGGTTTATGACGAAGTGGTATGTGGAGCCAATTCCTTGCCACTCAAATCTTAAGAGAGACACACAGCTAACCCAACATTAATTGCTGCTACCCAAGACAGAACAAAGTTAGAAAAAGACGAACAGGCGCGCTCTGCTGAGCTCTGATTATCACCTAGGAAAATCCCTATCTGCCGGTGCTGCGGACATACATTACCAAACTGTCTTCTTAACTGCCAGAACACGATCTGGCGTACCGGAGGCGATGGCTGGTTGCTTCGACGTCCTGTCGTGGTGATGATAATGTCGCGAGTATAGCCCGAAACGAATTATCCTGGTTTTGGTTGTTCCAGACTAAAGATTTCCTAGCAATACAAATGCGCCTCTGAGGGAGACGAAGAAGGCTCGCCACACAATCACTGACGCTACAGTGATTGATTCTAACAAGCGAAGTCACACTGTAACTCCGATACAGTCAACTTTAGCCAAAACTGCTCAAGACAGACAACATAGGCCGCTTGTACGCAGAACGCTCAGCTGCCAACTGTACCCGGAAAGTTACGTTGAAGTCGAAACTTCAGCAACTTCGTCAAACAGTTACAATTAAATAAAAGTATCTTAGACAGCCAACAGAAAGCAGGCTGTCCAGAGCAGCGAGAGCTCAGTCTTGTAACCTATTCCGACCGAAAGGCGAGAGACGACCCCGCTGAGCACCTGTACAGGCCGAACACTGAACATTCCCGCCCCCACGACAGTGGCCGTGGTTAAACGTTCCAATCAGCAACTCGAAAACCGGCGGAAAATTCCAATCTATTGCCGGAGCACTACCATTCCACCAATGGAGATTCTTGGCGCCAATTTCTGCGCTGATTTTGCTACGTCACGGAGCTATGCCCTGAGCAAGCCAATCACAGTTACTATTTTGCAGAAAGCGCGGGAATTTGCCCGCCACGGCTGCTTGGGAACACAAGTCATTCCCACGCATCGCTGGTAGCCCACCAGAAAGTGTTTTCGCTAAGTTTCTGCGAAGTAACGGAACCTCTAGCCCAGCCGCTACTTCAGGCCCCTGCGGGCGTGTCTCTTGACAATGTCAGCGTCTGGAAAGCATTCACTCGACTGCCTCACACCCGTCGGCTTAACCCTCTCGAGATCAGCAGAGCCCGCCTGTCACCGGACCACCCGGGTGACGAGAGACGCTGCGTGGGAAGTCCGCGTGTGAAGGAATAGCAACTTTTCACCGCATGCAATTAGAGAGGAAAATCGTAAGATAGAAATATGAGAGGGGGCTCATGCCACCTCTCAGTGTGCCATGATACAAAGTCAGAAGTCTGATGGAGTGGTTCGAGGAACACAGTGGCGAGTTACAATTGACGTACTGGCCCCCAACTCGCCAGATCTGAACCCGATCGAAGACATGTGCGATGTGATTGAAAATGGCGTCAGCGGTCATCGGCCCCCTCAACGGTATTTACGGGAATTAGGTGACTTGTGCTTGCAGATTCTGTGCCAAGTCCGTCCAGCGACCTACCGAGGACTCATCGTTTCCATGCCACGAGGCGTCGTCGCTGTCGCTGTTGTCTGTGTCAAGTGAGGACATACCAGCTGTCAGGTGGGTGGTGATAATGTTCTGGCAGATCAGTGTATGTGTCTTCCAGATTAGTTACGTAAGATAAAACTTAGCTTGTCTTTTATTTGTTTTAGCTGTCCACCCAGAGTCCCGTCAACCAATGAACGTCAGTATCACCAACGCCAGTATCAAAAGTCTCAGTTCTACGCGTTGCCAGCTTATACTGCCGCCCAGCGTGTTCATTATGAAGCGAAGTGCGACAACAGACTGCAATAAAAATATTAGAATAATAATTCAGTTGTCGCAGGTTTATCTCCATTTGGCATCATGTCAAACTGTCATAAATTTTTGTTTTGTTTTCATGTACACTGCCGAACTTGGTCAACACTGTACCGCATCACGCTACTGGAGGAGCAAAAACCAAAATGGCACAACCCTGTACATGAAGTGGCTTCAGTAATCCATGGTGAAATTTGTAGAACTCAAAACAGTCTTTGATCGCACAATACTTTTTCATTATCTTTAAAACCGGTTTCGACCTATGAGATCATTATCAGGTACGAAACCAGTAAACAAAGCAGAGATCATTATCAAATGCGGAACCATTAAACAAAACATAAAGATGTTGTATCCCCTTGTAGCGTAGCCAGTATGATGCCGGTGACACTGCTCTTCGGCGCACTTGTGTTTATCACCGTTTTCAAAAAAAATGGTTCAAATGGCTCTGAGCACTATGGGACTCAACTGCTGAGGTCATTAGTCCCCTAGAACTTAGAACTAGTTAAACCTAACTAACCTAAGGACATCACAAACATCCATGCCCGAGGCAGGATTCGAACCTGCGACCGTAGCGGTCTTGCGGTTCCAGACTGCAGCGCCTTTAACCGTACGGCCACTTCGGCCGGCTATCACTGTTTTCTTTTGGCGGTGTCTGCCCTGGCTACATGCCTTTATGTCTTGTTTACTACTTTAGGAAGACAGGCGCATCGCATGATGATCTCACAGATCGAAACTGTTTATTAAAAAAGGGAAAATGTTCAAAGACTGTTTTGCCTTTTACAATTTTTAAACATTGCGTCGCTGTTATACTTCAATTGTGATTACATCACACTTCATTAATCCGCACTGGAAGTGTACGTTGACAATTGACTACCATCTGACTCAGTAGCTAGAAGGCGCAGGCTATTTCATGTGGCCAAACGAGTATGAACGTCGAAGAATGAAAGTTGCACACCACGTCTCTGTGAAGAGCTGGGAATATCGGGAGGAGAATCTGCTGCTGGAAGACCAGTGTATTACAGTAGAGTCGACATTGAGAAAATAAGAAATCAGTCATTGCTCAGTTTTCAACAGCTTGCACGACATTTTGAACATGACATATGTCGTCGCCCGCTGCGTTTCGCGACTGCTCGCTTCCACTCAAAACGCCCGCCGAATATAAGCAATAGCGGAAATGCTGAAACTGTGTTTGGCCAATCCAGATGACTTCGTGAGCCACGTAGTCACCATGAGAGAGTGCTGCCTGCGTGCATGTTTTGAAAAGTGACGTGGAAAGTTTTCTTGGGGCTGCAATGCTGTGATTATGTCCGTCCACAGGAGCATACCACAATAGTCTTCTGATGAGGTTGTATGCGGTGTCACGATGAAACCTCGTGGAAAGCTGTCGAAGAGGAGGTTTTCATTCTACAGCATTGCCTCAGTTCATTCTACGCACACATACTCATCAAAATTTGTTTGGCCCCTCCGATGCTCTCCTCCCTCTCTTAAACACACATACTGACATTACATACACCTCTTTCCTCGGATGACAGGCGCTTAGAAAACGACGGCAGGTGAATTTCGAGGCGCAACGCGAACAGCCGGAATGCAGCCTTTTACAACGAAGATCTCCTCCAAGTCATCCATCGTGTTCACATTCAAAGGTGAATACACAAAGAAGGACCAACAGCACAAAACTTGTTCAATGTTCGCAGTTTTATGTTTTCGTAAGACGACTCTTATGACCATCCAACCACATTGAGAACGACTTCGCCTAGGTTACGTAGAGGCCATGTGACTCAGATATTCTTTCTTTCCTATTTTAAATAGTGTGTGATGTGTGCACATCGAACTAGCGGTCATAGATCTCGTCTGGCGTAAAATTTGCCTATATAGCGCGCGCCTGAGGCGAGGCACGTGAAGAGAGAGTGAACACGGAGCCACTAGGAGGCGTGAGTCGCACATGCGCTGTTTTGGAAGCACGCTGGGCGGCAGTGTGAGCTGGCAACGCGTAGAACTGAGACCGTTGGTACTGGCGTTGGTGGTTCTGACGTTCATTGCTTGGCGGGACTCTGGGTGAACAGCCTTGTTTCTGCTCACGACGGCATTAGAACCGTGGATAGGTTTTCTTGGGGTGAGCAAAATTTCAGCCCATGAGCTATGGTAACAACGTGATTTAATATATTGCTGCCTCTTGTTGCCTCATTCGAAATTATCGTCAGCTACTTCAATCTATGCTATGGGTATTGCCAACTGCCAGTCCTGGACGATTTCCTTAGTAGTGATTTGATGGTTTATCAAGTGTGGTAATTTTTTTTACTTTATTTACTAGACCAGTTGGTTGCTTGAGGTTAAAATTGTCATTATTGTCTGGGCTGTATTCCCCGAAGCACGTATGAACATGTTTTTCAGGCTTGTTGAATTAACACCATCTGTTTGTGTGTTTTTGAAGCCTGTCTTGTTATTTCGTGTTCCCACCCGTGTGTACAACGATCTGCCTGAGGAGACGTGCGAGCTGGGCCTGTTGATTGTTGGAGAGTAAAAGGGCTCGTACCAAGAGCGGCCGTTCATGTGTAGTGAAAGGAAAGCTGCTTAATCCTGCTCTGAGAATAAGCCTCCAATTATAACCATTATCTTCTGATGCATTTGTCGTTGCGTGAGTGGTGGTTTAATTTTAAAACCACGAGTTTGTTTAATGTTTTCTAACGATCCTGTGTTGAACTATAGCAGAAGTTAACTCTAAAGTCACTTACTTGTTAGCTTGAATTTGTTTTAGAGATTTCTATATTTAATTAGAGTAATGTTTTTTGGGAAACTTTTTCTTAACAATTTAAGCTCTGTGTTTTTTTCATAAGTACCAAGGAATGAAACTTGCTCAGAGAGTTATATTGTAATAAAGTCAATCTTGTTTGAGAATTGTGGTCTAGTCCTTTCATTAACTGAACCTTTCCTGTGCTAGCCTAAAGTTGCGCTACAGTGTACACTCTCCACTGAGGTGACAAACGTCATGGGATAGCAATATACACACACAGACATGGCGATGGTAAAACGAACACCAGGTACAAAAGTGCAGTGCATTGGCGGGGCTGTCATTTGCAATCAGGCGATTCATGTGAAAAGGCTTCCGAAATGGTCATTGCTGCACGACGGGAGTTAACAGACGTTGAACGCGGAATGGCAGTTAAAGCGGGACGCATGGGACATTCCACTTAGGAAATCGTTGTTGTTGTTGCGGTCTTCAGTCCTGAGACTGGTTTGATGCAGATCTCCATGCTACTCTATCCTGTGCAAGCTTCTTCATCTACCAGTACCTACTGCAACCTGCATCCTTCTGAACCTGCTTAGTGTGTTCATCTCTTGGTCTCCCTCTACGATTCTTACCCTCCACGCTGCCCTCCAATGCTAAATTTGTGATCTCTTGATGCCTCAGAACTTGTCCTACCAAACGGTCCCTTCTTCTTGTCAAGTTGTGCCGCAAATACCTCTTCTCCCCAATTCTATTCAATACCTCCTCATTAGTTATGTGATCTACCCATCTAATCTTCAGCATTCTTCTGTAGCACCACATTTCGAAAGCTTCTTGTCCAAACTATTTATCGTCCATGTTTCACTTCCATACATCGCTACACCCCATACAAATACTTTCAGAAACGACTTCCTGACACTTAAATCTATACTCGATGTTAACAAATTTCTCTTCTTCAGAATCGCTTTCCTTGCCATTGCCAGTCTACATTTTATATCCTCTCTACTTCGACCATCATCAGTTATTTTGCTCCCAAAATAGAAAAACTCCTTTACTGATTTAAGTGTCTCATTTCCTAATCTGATTCCCTCAGCATCACCGACTTAATTCGGCTACATTCCATTATCCTCGTTTTGCTTTTGTTGATGTTCATCTTATAGCCTCCTTTCAAGACACTGTCCATTCCATTCAACTGCTCTTCCAAGTCGTTTGCTGTCTCTGACAGAACTACAATGTCATTGGCGATCCTCAAAGTTTTTATTTCTTCTCCATGAATTTTAATACCTACTCCGAATTTTTCTTTTGTTTCTTTTACTGCTTGCTCAAATACAGATTGAATAACATCGGGGAGAGGCTATACCCCTGTCTCACTCACTTCCCAACCACTGCCTCCCTTTCATGTCCCTCGACTCTTATAACTGCCATCAGGTATCTGTTCAAATTGTACATAGCCTATCGCTCCCTATATTTTACCCCTGCCAGCCTCAGAATTTGAAAGAGAGTATTCCAGTCAACATTGCCAAAAGCTTTCTCTATGTCTACAAATGCTAGAAACGTAGGTTTGCCTTTCCTTAATCCATCTTCTAAGATAAGTCTTAGGGTCAGTAATGCCTCACATATTCCAATATTTCTACGGAATCCAAACTGATCTTCCCCGAGGTCCGCTTCTACCAGTTTTTCCATTCGTCTGTAAACAATTCGCGTTAGTATTTTACAGCTGTGACTTATTAAACTGATAGTTCGGAAATTTTCACGTCTGCCAACACCTGCTTTCTTTCGGATTGGAATTATTATATTCTTCTTGAAATATGAAGGTATTTCGCCTGTCTCATACATCTTGCTCACCAGATGGTAGAGTTGTGTCAGGACTGGCTCTCCCAAGGCCGTCAGTTCTAATGGAATGTTGTCTAGTCCTGGGGCCTTTTTTCGATTCAGGTCTTTCAGTGCTCTGTCAAACTCTTCACGCATTATCGTATCTCCCATTTCATCTTCATCTACATCCTCTTCCATTTCCATAATATTGTCCTCAAGTACATCGCCCTTGTATAGACCCTCTATATACTCCTTCCACCTTTCTGCTTTCCCTTCTTTCCTTAGAACTGGGTTTCCATCTGAGCTCTTGATATTCATACAAGTGGCTCTCTTTTCTCCAAAGGTCTCTTTAATTTTCCTGTAGGCCGTATCTATCTTACCCCTAGTGAGATAAGCCTCTACATCCTTACATTTGTCCTCTAGCCATCCCTGCTTAGCCATTTTGAACTTCCTGTCGATCTCATTTTTGAGACGTTTGTGTTCCTTTTTTGCCTTCTTCATTTACTGCGTTTTTATATTTTCTCCTTTCATCAATTAAATTCAATATTTCTTATGTTACCCAAGGATTTCTACTAGCCCTCGTCTTTTTACCTACTTGATCCTCTGCTGCCTTCACTACTTTATCCCTCAGAGCTACCCATTCTTCTTCTACTGTATTTCTTTCCCCCATTCGTGACAATTGTTCCCTTATGCTCTCCCTGAAACTCTGTACAACCTCTGGTTTAGTCTGTTTATCCAGGTCCCACCTCCTTAAGTTCCCACCTTTTTTGCAGTTTCTTCAGTTTTAAAGGAAATCGTTAGTGAATGCAATATTCGGAGATCCACAGTGACAAGACTGTGCCAAGAATACTACATTTCAGGCATTACCTCTAAACATAGGCAACGCAATGGCCGACGGCCTTCACTTAACGACCGAGAGCAGCAGCGTTTGCGTTGAGCTGTCAGTGCTAACAGACGAGCAACACTGCGTGAAATAACCGCAGAAATGAGTGTGAACATGCGACGAACGAATCCGATACGACAGGACGGCAAAATTTGGAGGTAATGGACTATGGCGGCAAAGTACAGCACGACACTGCCTCTCCTGGGCTCGTGACCGCATCGGTTGGACCCTAGACTACTGGAAAACCATGGCCTGGCCAGATAAGTCACGATTTCAGTTGGTAAGAGCTCATGGCAGGGTTCGAGTGTGGTGCTAACTCCACGAAGCCATGGACCCAAGTTGTCAGCAAGGCATTATGCAAGCTGGTGGTGGCTCCACATGGTGTGGGCTGTGTTCTCGTGGAATGGACTGGGTCCTCTGGTCCAACTTAACCGGTCATTGACTGGAAATGCTTGCATCCGGCAACTTGAAGGCCGTCTGGACTTCATTTTATGGATGAAAATGCGCCGTGTCACCGGGCCACTATTGTTCGAGATTGTTTTGGAGAACGTTTTGGACAATTCGAGAGACGTGTTTGGCCACCCAGATCGCCGGACATGAATCCCATCAAATATTTATGGGGCATAATTGAGAGGTTAGTTCATGCACGAAATACTGCACCGGCAACGCTATCGCAATTAAGAACGGCTATAGAATCAGCATGTCCTAGTATTTCTGCAGGGTGCTTCCAACGAGTTGTTGAGTCCATGCCACATTGAGCTGTTGAACTACGCCAAACAAAATCAGATCCGACACGATATTAGCAGGTATCCCACGACTTTTGTCACCTCAGTGCTTTTCGGCTTGACGATGCTTCGCTAGTTCATCGTTTTTTGTGCCAGGTGGCTTAAGGGTTGTTGGGAAAGGTGTTTCTGATTAGTTTGAAATGGAAAAGGGGGTGGAAACTTGAGGACGGATATAGCCTATGGCTCTCGATCTGTATCAAGGGAACTGCTGAGCTTAACGTCTCCACCTGACAGCAGGATGGCCAGGATCTGTTTGACGGTCTCTCATTCCATAATACATTGAGAAGTGATTTACGAGGGTGAGTCAAATGAAAACCTTAAATTTGTAATAACAAATCGAAATTTCGCTCCGTTATCCTGTAAGTTGGTAAGCGTGCTACAAACAGCGTGCAGAATGGCCTGTAGATGACAGCATAGTGCAGATGCACACATACCGTGGCAGTATCAGTATAAAGATGGCCGCCCCACTTGCGACTTGCACCAGGGAAGAACAGCGTGCTGTTATTCGGTTTCTGCGTAGTGAAGGTGTGAAACCTATTGAAATTCACCGACGAATGAAGGTTCGGTACGGTGATGCATGTTTGTCACAGCAGCAAGTCTATGAATGGAGTAGGAAGTTCGCAAAAGGTGTGACTACCGTGGAAGATGCTCCTGGTCCAGGTCAGAACTCCACAGAACATTGCAGCAGTTGAAGCCATAGTGAAGGAAAACCGCCGAGTGACACTGAATGACATTGCAGCATGTTTACAGATTAGTCATGGGCCAGCACACCACATTGGGCATGATGTGCTCCAGTTACACAAAGTGTCTGCAAGATGGGTGCCACGGCAGCTGACTCCTGAAATGAGAGAACTTCTTCAGCGCATTGAACTAGAAGGTGGTGGCTTCCTTACAAGAATCGTTACTGGGGACGAAACCTGGGTTCACTTCCACCAACCGGAAACGAAGAGAGCGATCAAGGAATGGTGCCATTCCTCATCACCAAAACCAAAGAAGTTTCGAACAGAACCATCAGCAGGGTAGGTTATGCTGACTCTCTTCTGGGACGAAAAAGGCGTCAATTTGGAGCATTACATGCCTAGAGGGACCACTGTCACCAGTGCATCATACACAGATCTCCTAAAAAATCATCTGTGGCCTGCAATCAAATCAAAGCGACGTGGATTGCTGTCAGCAGGTGTCCTTTTGCAACATGACAATGCAAGGCCCCACACTGCCCGTACAACAGTTGCAACAATCACAGACCTGCATTTTGAGTGACTTCCTCATCCGCCATACTCACCAGAGCTTGCCCCCAAGTGATTTCCATATGTTTGGACCACTCAGAGACGCAGTGGGAGGAAAGAAGTTTCGTCCTGATGAAGAGGTACGCCACGCGGTGCACGAGTGGTTGCACAGACTACCAAAAGATTTTTTTCCTAAAGGGATTTATGCACATTGTAAGCGCTGGAGGACTTGCATTGAGCGTGGGGGAGATTATGTTGAGAAGTGATACAGCTGTGTACCGCTAGTTCACAATAAATTTTATTTTAAAACAATATTTAAGGTTTTCATTTGACTCACCCTCGTATAATGTCACCCATGACATTCAGGGAACTGTCTGGTGAAACTGACACTAGCACTACTTCCCCGTTGTCAGCCAAATATTAGTGCTGATCACGATACACATACGAACCAGCTACCTCACGTACGTTAGCAATTTTTCCAATGTAAGTGTGATTCCTTCTTCTAACATGGTCTATATTATCTCCCTTCTCCGTCTCAAATACACACGTCTGCCATCTAAGATTAACTTCAGGATCGAATTTTCTATTATTGTCTCTGATAAATTCCGTAAATATATAGGTATTAATAATCCCCTGTGCTATGTTCGTCATGAAAATACATGATTCTTCAGATCTACGCCATCTACTGCCATATCTAGCAGATAATTTCTGTGTTATGCCTGTACATTAAAGTTTACAAAATTAAAACAAATAAAAGTTGCTAATAAAGCCCATCGTTCTACGATAACACTTTTCCCGTACAAGACAGTCTTCTGTTTTATAGCACAGGTAAATATTTACAGTTCTCCAATTGATTAGTGCCTAACAGAAACTTTGAAACTACGCAACGTGCACTGCACACCGTCACATTATAGTTCCATGGGATCTGCAAGAATATAAATGCTGGATAAGAAGTTTCATCTATGATGAAATATTATCCGTCCGTAATAAAACTTTTAAAGCTGAGCTAGAACGGCATTACCTCTTCTCACAGAATGCCGATCTTTTCTATTGCATCCGTTGTGTGTAAAAACTATCCTCACAAAATGTTTATTCACCCAGTATCAACAGTTATTAAAGTCTAATGCATAATGCAAATCTCAATCTGGGTCTCTTCCACTGGGTATACACGATACTAACTACACAGCTGACATGAGCCGCACTCGATCGGATATTACGTTCATTTCCATCTAATGCGGAAATTGAATGGGAGTAACAGCACTGAGGTTTGTCATACTCGACAATAGCTCCTCAGCGGAAAATATATTTTTAAACATCCCTTTCTCAGTGACATCTAGTTATAGTCTAAAACATATCATTACGTACCACTGTTACAGTATTCACATTACAAATTAATAATAAAAATAAATAATGAAGGAAGAAGAGGGACAAAGATATCCAAGTATTCACATGTGCACAGTGTAGCAAATATCACCACACCGTCAAACACGAAGTTTCGAAAACATAGTCATACCTTAACTGTATTTCTGTGTAAATAATTAATTGTGTCCGGAACTTATGTCATACACCATCAACATAAAATGGCTCTGAGCACTATAGGACTCAACATCTGTGGTCATCAGTCCCCTAGAACTTAGAACTACTTACACCTAACTAACCTAAGGACATCACACACATCCATCACCGAGGCAGGATTCGAACCTGCGACCGTAGCTGTCACGCGGTTCCAGACTGACGCGCCTAGAACCGCCACACCGGCCGGCCATCAACATAACATTTACAAACGTCATGTCATATTTTGTACAGTGTGTGGAAAAAATATTTGATTTCTTCTCCCCAAATGACGTCGGTGCATGGTAAACAGATGCAATAACAAGTGGTTAGCTTTAATGTAACAATTGCACTATCAGACAGAGCCCGCATCTCGTGGTCGTGCGGTAGCGTTCTCGCTTCCCACGCCCGGGTTCCCGGGTTCGATTCCCGGCGGGGTCAGGGATTTTCTCTGCCTCGTGATGGCTGGGTGTTGTGTGCTGTCCTTAGGTTAGTTAGGTTTAAGTAGTTCTAAGTTCTAGGGGACTTATGACCATAGCAGTTGAGTCCCATAGTGCTCAGAGCCATTTGAACCATTTTTTTATCAGACAGATTGTGCTAAATGGGGCTTCCCTTAAAGTAGAAAAAATTGCATTTAGTAGGGCTGATGGCTAAATCAATTATGCACAGAACGACGGTAGGTTAAAACTGCAGAAGGATTTAACTTTATCGATTTGTTACTGTCAAATAGTTATAATTATTATTGTCAATAACTATTCTAATTATCGTTTCTACGTTACCTTTGACAAACCAGTTCAGATTCATCCAGAACTCATAAAAGTTTCCAAGCACATTGTAAATCTTTTTTTATATAACTTTTGTACAGCCAAAAGTTTTATCTAGCAGACAGCATTTAACGTTGGACTGAATGTGCAATAGAGTGCTGCATGCGTAAAGACGGATACTGTTCTTTACAGATAATGACTGCTGCAAACTCAGTTTAAATTAAAGTGAATTATTTCTCATAATTCAGTGCCTAATTTTTTCGTAAAATAAAGAAGGGCATATTTTACTTTAGCTACCACTAAAGACATCATCTTGACTTTTAGAGAAAAGATCTGCTATTATATGTCATTAAGTACACTTCATATCAGACTGTACAATCGTCAACGAAAAATAACTTCTGTTACGAAGTGAAAGAATAAACTAAAATAAAACTGAAGGGAGCATAACGATACTTCACACAACTATATACTCTCTCTACTTTTTATTGACGCATCGCGTGATTTTGTACAGTAAAAACGTCTTTTGAAAAGTAACTTCCAATGAGAAGTGAAGGAATAAAATAAAGTTTAAGCGAACACTAATTATACTTCACATAGCTACGTACTCTCACTACTTTTCTAGTGACGCATTGTATGGATTGTTCAGATGTTCGTCACACGTGTTAACAACATAATGCGACGGACAGAGGCTCACTGTCAAAAAGAGACGTGAAGTGTAACTCAACGTGACCTGGGTAAAGTGCAGGCAGTGCGAAAGGTGAATCTTAACTTTATTAATTAGATAAATCCTTCGGACAGGTTCCTGAGAAAGGACGGGCTGCGAGGCAGAATCATCCCTTTAATTAAATTTTCCTTCTGCTGGTATTAAATGACGCTTCTCGCATCGTAAAGTGGCCCAATGTATTCGGCCGCCTGATTTTAATTTGGAAGACAAAGATTATTGGGTTCCAGGGGAATTTCAAACAGTGTAGTTCGCAGTGATGGCCGGAGAGCCGGAAAGAAAGGAGCCCATTAACATATTTCGCCCCTTTTATACCTGACCACAGATCTTCCCTCATTGTCCTCGGCCACTGTACGGAGATCCTCTGGTGATCAATAGCGTCACGAGAGGCGTTCTGGAGCCGTCCTGCCTGCCTTCTCTGTCTCTCTTCTCTCCAGTTCAGCAGTCCTTCTTCAGTGGAGCCATTTGTAACGTGGCGGCACGTGAGGTAAGAGCGTTTGAAAGTGCCGTCAGGCGTTCTCTTCAACCTAGTGTCCCACTTAATGTTTATGGATCCTCTTGATTATTTCGGCTTTATTGTCCTCATCAGTGCATCTGCAAACAATCGCATTTATTTATAATTTACATAATATATAATTTATGAAGGTTTTTCGTATTTGATGTTGTACTCACGCACTGACGTTTTAGACAGACATCTGTCAACTTTGAGTAAACCATTATTGCTGTCTGCAGTTCCTGGATGTAATGCTTCCTTCAGCAACTTTTTAAAGTTGTTGGATAATTTGCTGTAGCACGTATATTTTAATACGTTTTTTTATTATCTGTCAGTTGTAGAAATTCAAATTTGAGTAAAAAACTAGCTGTCAAACTTGAATTTCTACAACTGTCAAATAACAAAAAGCTATTATAGTATACGTGTAACAGCAAATTATCGAACAACTTTAAAATATTACTAAAAAAATATTACATCCAACAACTGCAGAGAGTGATAATGGTTTACTTAAAGTTAACAGATGTCTATCTAAAACGTCAGCCCGTGAGTACATCATCAAATACGAAAAACCTTTACAAATTGTGTATACCGTAAATTATAAATAAATTCGAATGTTCCCAGATGTGCTGGTGAAGTCAATAAAGCCGAAAGATACTTCTATACTGAAATAAAATATCAAATAGCATACTGTCTTCCAGCTCTCTGCACATTTTTCAAATGGCTTGGTTCAAATGGCTCTGAGCACTATGGGATTTAACATCTGTGGTCATCGGTCCCCTTGAGTTTAGAACTACTTAAACCTAACTAACCTAAGGACATCACACACATCTATGCCCGAGACAGGATTCGAACCAGCGACCGCAGCGGTCACGCGGTTCCAGACTGAAGCGCCTAGAACCGCACGGCCACACCGGCTGGCTCACATTTTTCAGCAAGCTTGGGTGAATTTTGAAATTCTCACCAACATGTGGCTCAGGGGTAAATTCTACGGGGACGACACGTCGTAGAAGAACTGACTGTTCTAATTTATAAGGTTTACTTACGAGTATTTACAAACGCAGTGACTTTTAGAGTCCAGTTATTGCTATTTTTTGTGTTTAATGGAATGTGATGGTTGCGAAACTAATAGAAAGTGACGGACATTATTACCTGTAGTCAGATGTTCTCAGTACTTATTTACGGCAAGTGATGCCAGACAGGACTCGAACCCCGACAGCCACCTCCCGCTTGCGACACTCTTGCCACAAAACCGTCCACACACGCCTCATATCTTTAACCGCCTCTGCCCCCACATTCCAAACTCTGTGGAGGCTCTATCTTTACTGCTCGCTAAAGCCGCGTATGGGGCACTCAGTTGCACTCGGCTGTGAGTAATTAGTAATTAATACTTTTTTGCTTTGCATGCTAGAACAGCGTACATTTAATTTTCGTGCTTCAAAATTATGCACGATGCTACTGAACGCAATTTCAAAAGTTAATTATATTTCTACAGAGATGTGGTAGCATATCACAGACATACCCTTGTGAAAAATACAAACTGAACATTAAAGATGTGACGAAAGACTTGTATTGGACATTGACAGATTGAGGTAAGGTCAATACCAAAAACTACAATCTCTTCTAAAATATTCATTTTCTTTCGTGACTTTACATGACGGAAAATTTGGAGCTTATAGCTTTTCACGATGTAAGTTTCACGTTATATGTAGGGCGAAAGCACTCTCATTGTACTCAAGAGGTTTCGTGTAGTTTTTTAAATGAAGCCAAAATTTTCTCTCAGTTTTCCTAATACATGTCATATGCCAGACATTCCAAGCAACACTTTGCCTTGATTGAGCTTTGCACATTTTATAAGAAAGTGCCCAAAACTGGACTCTCATTTTATTTTTGATTTAAAAAATAGAAAATCGTAAGAAACACGATTTAAAGGCATATAATATTTATTTTATAAAACATTATGCACCATTTACAT
Source organism: Schistocerca nitens (assembly GCF_023898315.1). Lineage (NCBI taxonomy): Eukaryota > Metazoa > Arthropoda > Insecta > Orthoptera > Acrididae > Schistocerca > Schistocerca nitens. Next base: position 150,526,110 of record NC_064620.1, on the reverse strand, counting down.
TTCACTCACCCGAAACTTCATCAATAGATTTTTAAAAAATATTCAAAAACTTTACACTTAGCGAGATTGATAGTTGGTAAAATCGAATCCCTTCTTTAAAAAATTAAAAAAACACCTAACTAAATTGGAAAAACATATTAAATCCGAGAAAACATAATTTAGTTTCAAAGAAGTTATAACATTTTCCACAAAGTAATAAAATTTCTCTGTCATTCCTTTGCTGAACCCAAGAGCACTGCTATAGGATCTTCCTACAGGCTTTCCTTTTGACAGTTTGTTTTTGTGGCATTTAAGAACAAGACTAGCCCAATTTCGTCTTTCATAGAGTGTTTAATGCTATTTCTCTCTGCCGATTGTATGGCCATTTTCCATAAGTCATAACGAGTAGGCGCAAAAAAGATACTTCCATAGCAAGACAATATTAAATCTGCTCTCCTTCAAGATCTTTACCTAGAATTGTACTTCTGCCTACTTCGTTGTCGCTACATCCTCTGGAGTACCGTACGTTACGCTCGATTGCGCGGGGTAGTTGCCCTGTCAAGGGCGCCTTGCCACGGTTCAAGCGGCTTCTCCCGTCGGAGGTTCGAGTCCTCCCTCGAGGATGGGTGTTTGTGCAGTCCTTTTTGTAAGTTAGTTTACCTTAGATTAAGTAGTGTGTAAGACTAGGGACCGAAGACCTCAGCAGTTTGGTCCCACAGGAACTTACCACAAATTTCCAAAATTTTTCCGTTATGCTGTTTTTGGAACATTAAACAGTAACTTGCCTTCTGGGTAAGCATCTTCCTTTTCTCAACCTAATCAATAGCTTTTGTCATTTTAGAAGGATTCCATTTTCTTTGATCAAATTTCCCCGTTATCCTCTGCAAAAAAATTCCACGATAGTAAGTACTTGTACTAATACAGGCAGACTTTAAGTAAAGTAAAAGGTCCAGTTTAAGCAACCGTAGGGGGACCAATTTTGTGCAAGTACAGCCTACGTTTTGTTAAACAAATAAATTTTTCATCAAACCTCTGAATCAAACCGTTTAGTCATGAATATTAATCTTAAACAATACTATTGAAGGACACATACGCGTTTTAAGGCTTATCCGTAAATATCTAGGAGAAATAACGAAGTATGTAGCATAATGTAAAAACTTTTTTCGTTGGCAACACCGAGTGAGGTTGGCATAATGGCTTGCACACTGGTCTCGCATTCGGGAGGCCGATGGGTCAAACCCGCGTCCGGCCGTCCTGATTTAGGTTTTCCTTGATTTCCCTAAATCGCTTGAGGCAAATGCCGGGATACTTCATTTACAAGGGCACGGCCGACTTAAAAAAAATGGCTCTAAGCCCTATGGGACATAACATCTGAGGTCATCAGACACCTAGACTTAGAACTACTTAATCCTAACTAACCTAAGGACATCACACACATCCATTCCCGAGGCAGGTTTCGAACCTGCGACCGTAGCAGCAGCGCGGTTCCGGACTCAAGCGCCTAGAACCGCTCGGCCACAGCAGCCGGCACGGACGACTTCCTTCCCCAATCTTCCCTAATCCGGTGGGACCGATGACCTCGCGGTCCCCTGTCCCCAAACCAAACAACAAACCAGTCCATCGGCAAAACATATACTGATGAACTGATCAGGAAGAAGCGAAGCACATACTTGAGAACTTGGCTGGTTCAAATGGCTCTGAGCACTATTGGACTTAACTTCTGAGGTCATCAGTCCCCTAGAACTTAGAACTTCTTAAACCTAACTAACCTAAGGACATCATACACATCCATGCCCGAGGCAGGATTCGAACCTGCGACCGTAGCGGTCGCGCGGTTCCAGACTGTAGCGCCTAGAACCGCTCGGACACTCCGGCCGGCTACTTGAGCACTCTGCTACAGATTTGTAGCAGCCTAAACTACTGTGGCTGTTTACACCTGTTCTCACTACAGTTCAGGAGAATGTAGAGCAAAGAAGCAGGGGGATGAGGGAGACGGTTTTGGCCACTTTCCTCTATTCTAAAGAAGCGTTGCAACATAAACAATGAAAGGAACGCTAAACATTTGCTTTTCAATCAGAATAATTAAATGACTGACAGCAAGTTGTTTACAAAGAGCCACCATAGAGTCTGCCCACACCACCTGTCCTGTTCATAATTCATACATGTCTCCTAGAGCATGAGTGCTCTGCTCCATCAGCTGCTGATTACCAGAGTCAATGTGGACGACAATTTCTGAATGTATCATACCTGTTGTGATTTGTTTCCATTAACGCATTGTTTTTCTGAGTGACATAGGGCTTTGCGTATCGTATTTATTCGTTACAGAATAACATATATGCCACAAGTCTTGAAGTAACGTTTTGTTATTGTCTGGAAGGTTTCGTCACTCAGGCGTTTTCTTCCCGACACACAGCTCGTGCCCGTTTCGGGATGAGTCGGTAGATTTCGTTCCCACCAATTCGTTATCCTCAACGGATTCAGAATAATGGAAAAGTTTCGTCTCTCGTCTGTCTTCTTCCACGAACGCTTCGTGCTGCCACTGTAGTTTTCACACAATAAACTGGTAGCCAAGATCGCAGGAATTCTTTTTATTCCATGATTACCGGTTTCTGTGAAGATAAAGCCTTCATCGTCGGATCTTGATCTTAATCCCATGATGGCGGCTTCAGTTTCAAAGAAACCGGTAATCATGGAATAAAAAGAATTCCTGCGATCTTGGCTACCAGTTTATTGTGTTTCTAGATCGCTCCCACATGAGCACAATGTGCTCCCTACAAGCCTTCGTTTTCCTCCAGTTTATTATTCTGAGGGGAGTTAGTCACATAGAGTACCAAATATATTTTGTCACGCACCATGTATTCTTTCCCCGCATGCATTTCGTGTCCGGCTTGGGTGGAGTGGGCAGTACTCCCCGATACGTTTGGCCCGAGGAATAGACGGCTCGAGTGTCTAGCGAGGGAACCGAATGTAGATGTTGCGGGAACACGATTCTGTATGAAAAGTATGTCAGCGGAGGAGTGAGGAATGGGGAATCACTGAAGCAACAGTACGGCTCGCTGATGAGGAAATCCAGTGACATAAGCGAGTTTGACAAGAACAGTTATGGCCCGGGAGAGTCTACAAAGGACGTTACTTACAAAGAAACTCGTGCGACTCATCATACACTGAAGAGCCAAAGGAACTGGTACACCTGCCTAATATCTCGTAGTGCTCCCGCAGGCACGCAGAAGTGCCGCAACACGACATGGCAGGGAGTGAACTAATGTCTGGAGGGATTTGACACCATGAAGTCTGTAGGGCCGTCCATAAATCCGTCAGAGTGCGAAGGGGTGGAGATCTCTTCTAAAGAGAACATTGCAAGGCAACGCAGATATGCTCAATAATGTTCATTTTGGGGAGTCTGGTGGCCAGCGAAAGTTTTTAAAACTCAGAAGAGTGTTCCTGGAGCCACTCTGTAGCAATTCTGGACGTGTGGAGGGTCGCATTGTCCTGCTGGAATTACCGAAGTCCGTCGGAATGCACAATGGACATGAATGGATGTAGGTGATCAGACAAAATGCTTACGTACGTGTCACCTGTCAGAGATGTATCTAGATGTATCAAGGGAAACATACCACTCTAACTGCACACGCTCCACACCATTAGAGAGCCGCCACCAGCTTAAACAGTCCCCTGCTGACATGCAGGATCCATACATTCATGAGTTTGTCTCCAGACCCTTACACGTCCTTCCGCTATATACAATTTGAAACGAGAGTCGTCCTACCAGGAAACATGTTTCCTAGTCATCAGCAGTCCAACATTGGTGTTGACGGGGGCAGGGGAGGCGTCGTGCAATCATCAAGGTTACACGACCGGGCCTTCGGCTCCGAAAGCCCATATCGATGATGTTTGGTTGAATGGTTACTACGCTGACACTTTTTGATGGCCCAGCATTGCAATTTGCGTAAATTTTCGGAAGGGCTGCACTTCTGTCACGTTTAACTATTCTCTTCAGTCGTCGTTGGTGCCGTTTTTGCAGGTTCTTTCTCCGGCTGCAGCTATGTCGAAGACTTGATGTTTTACCGGATTTCTGACATTCACGGTACACACGTGAAATGGTCGTAAGGGAAATACCCACTTCACCGCTACCTCGGAGATGCTGTGTCGCATCGCTCGTGCTCTGACTATAACATCAAACTCACTTAAATCTATACAACCTGCCACTGTATCAGCAGTAACCGAACTAACAACTGCGCCAGACGTTGTCTTATATCGGCGTTGCCGACCTCAGTCCGGTATTCTGCCTGTTTTTATATATCTTTGCGTTTGAATATACATGCCTAGACCAGTTTCTTTGGCGCTTCAGTGTAAAATTTGTGTGGGACAGATATGAATGAGGACTAGCACGGGACATCAAGCATATACAAAGAAGGAAAGCACGAATGATCACAGGTTTGTTTTCCAATGGCAGAGTGTCACGGACCTGATGCTCAAGTAAAAATCTCTTGAAAATAGAAGCAAACTATACCGGAAAAGTTTATTTAAAAAGTCAAGCGCGCACAAAGGCATTTAAGAAATCATTCTTGCCACTCTCTCCAGACACTCTTTACGCCTCCCCTGGCCCAGTCAACACCGACGTTGGACTGTTGATGACTAGGAAACATTTTGTCTGGTAGCACGAGTCTCGTTTCAAATTGTATCGAGAGGATGGACGTGTAGGGTCTGGAGACAACCTCTTGAATCTATGGACCCTGCATATCAGCATGGGGCTGTTGAAGACGGTGGAGTCTCATTGATTGAAGTCGTCTTCAGTGACGAGTACCGCTTCGAACTGAGCTCCGATGACGAGTGAAGACATGTCTGGAGGCGCGCCGCACAGCACTGGTACACCAACCTGACTGTCGCCCGCCGTATGGCCCCACAGCCGGGAGTGATGGTCTAGGGCGCCATTTCTGTTCATAGCAGGGCTCCTTTGTTGTCATCCACGGCACCCTTACAGCACAGCTGTGCGTCTTGGGCTTGCATTTCACCGAGATAATGCCCGACCGCACACGGTGAGAGTTTCTACAGCTTGTCTTTCTGCTTGCGAAAGTCTACCTTGACCAGCAAGGTCCCCTGATCTTGCCACAGCTAAAAACGTTTGGAGTGTTATTGGTAGGGCCCTCCAACTAGCTCAGTATTTCGACGATCTTCGGCGCCAATTGGACAGAATTGGGGACGACATGCCTCAGGAGTACATCCAACAATTGTCAGCCAGTGCGAAGCAGAATAACTAGTTACGTAAGGGCCAAAGGTGGACCAACGCATAACTAACTTGCTCAATTTGTGAAGCTCTTTCTCGTGAATAAATCATCCAATTTCTCTGAAATTGTAATCATTTGTTCGTTTCCACACGTACGTCACATCCATCCATTCCCGTCCCACTCGAATAATTCCTCCGTGGTGCGTGGCCTTTTTTTCCCCCTCAGAGTGTAATAACGAAAAAGTAAGGAGAACCCAAAACACCTACTGTATTATCTCAAGCGTAACGGATGCGAATATTCATGATCCGCAGTAACGAACAATATTATCAGAGAGGGAAAACTTTTCAGACATTCGCCTGTAATAGAAATCTAATACACTTCCTTCTATTTTGAAATAATAGCATTGACTTTATACGCGTTGCAGTCTTTTTCTGAAATTACAAAAAATACTCTAGAAAAGTATGGTTGCTTTTCCAAAAGTGAAAAACTGTTCCGAGGTACGACATGTTCATATGTACCTAGGAACAAATATTCTACTCAAATTTAAATGTGCAGCAATCAAGAACATATTGTCTTTACTATATTTAATAGTCTATGTATTATATTATTACTCTACTACACACAAGTAACCAGTAAATGAAATTAAAATAAGTAGTATTATTAAAAACCATTTACAAGTTAAAAATATTTTTAAGTAGAAACCATCGGCAACTAACACAAATTTCATTTACGGGAGAACTAATATTGTTAAGGACTTCAACAAATTCAGGTCATTTCCAAATACCAAGCGTTCCATGATAGAATACCTTCCTTTTCAAGGTACCAGACTGAAGAAATATGGCTTAACTGTTCACTCGTTGTGTAACTACGAGAGTTGCCCAGAATGTAATGCACCGCGCTTTTTTTTCTCAGCCGTAAACAATGCTACGAATGCGAAACGGTACTTATGTACACTCCTGGAAATGGAAAAAAGAACACATTGACACCGGTGTGTCAGACCCACCATACTTGCTCCGGATACTGCGAGAGGGCTGTACAAGCAATGATCACACGCACGGCACAGCGGACACACCAGGAACCGCGGTGTTGGCCGTCGAATGGCGCTAGCTGCGCAGCATTTGTGCACCGCCGCCGTCAGTGTCAGCCAGTTTGCCGTGGCATACGGAGCTCCATCGCAGTCTTTAACACTGGTAGCATGCCGCGACAGCGTGGACGTGAACCGTATGTGCAGTTGACGGACTTTGAGCGAGGGCGTATAGTGGGCATGCGGGAGGCCGGGTGGACGTACCGCCGAATTGCTCAACACGTGGGGCGTGAGGTCTCCACAGTACATCGATGTTGTCGCCAGTGGTCGGCGGAAGGTGCACGTGCCCGTCGACCTGGGACCGGACCGCAGCGACGCACGGGTGCACGCCAAGACCGTAGGATCCTACGCAGTGCCGTAGGGGACCGCACCGCCACTTCCCAGCAAATTAGGGACACTGTTGCTCCTGGGGTATCGGCGAGGACCATTCGCAACCGTCTCCATGAAGCTGGGCTACGGTCCCGCACACCGTTAGGCCGTCTTCCGCTCACGCCCCAACATCGTGCAGCCCGCCTCCAGTGGTGTCGCGACAGGCGTGAATGGAGGGACGAATGGAGACGTGTCGTCTTCAGCGATGAGAGTCGCTTCTGCCTTGGTGCCAATGATGGTCGTATGCGTGTTTGGCGCCATGCAGGTGAGCGCCACAATCAGGACTGCATACGACCGAGGCACACAGGGCCAACACCCGGCATCATGGTGTGGGGAGCGATCTCCTACACTGGCCGTACACCACTGGTGATCGTCGAGGGGACACTGAATAGTGCACGGTACATCCAAACCGTCATCGAACCCATCGTTCTACCATTCCTAGACCGGCAAGGGAACTTGCTGTTCCAACAGGACAATGCACGTCCGCTGTATCCCGTGCCACCCAACGTGCTCTAGAAGGTGTAAGTCAACTACCCTGGCCAGCAAGATCTCCGGATCTGTCCCCCATTGAGCATGTTTGGGACTGGATGAAGCGTCGTCTCACGCGGTCTGCACGTCCAGCACGAACGCTGGTCCAACTGAGGCGCCAGGTGGAAATGGCATGGCAAACCGTTCCACAGGACTACATCCAGCATCTCTACGATCGTCTCCATGGGAGAATAGCAGCCTGCATTGCTGCGAAAGGTGGATATACACTGTACTAGTGCCGACATTGTGCATGCTCTGTTGCCTGTGTCTATGTGCCTGTGGTTCTGTCAGTGTGATCATGTGATGTATCTGACCCCAGGAATGTGTCAATAAAGTTTCCCCTTCCTGGGACAATGAATTCACGGTGTTCTTATTTCAATTTCCAGGAGTGTATTATTTGAAGTCTCCTGGGTGAGCGGGCCAATTTTCCGTCACTTCCGATAGATAGCGTAGCTGCAGGACAGTTTCAAAATGGCGTTTGTAGGTGTTGTATGTTACAAGCAACGTGGCGTCATTGAATTTCTCACTGCAGAGAAAGAAACTCTCGGGAATATTCACAAACGCTTGTGCGAAGTCTATGCAGCATCTGCTATCGACAGAAGTACAGTTAGTCGCTGGGCACAGAGGGTGAGGTCGTAAGAAGTCGGTTCAGCGGAGCTCCACGATTTGCAGCGGTCGGGGAGACCATCCACGGCTGTCACACCTGACATGTTGCAGCGAGCTGATGTTGTCACTCGGGTGGACAGACGCATTACGACTCGGCAGTTGGCACTGCATCTGCCAATCAGCAAAGGAAGTTCACACAGTGAAGCACTGGCTCCACCACCAGGACAAGGATTGGGCGTGCACGACCTTGTTTCGCGCTGGATGAAGGCGTTAGAACGGAATGAAGATTACGTGGAAAAATAGGGAGTGTAGGTAAAACACCGCTCTTTCGTGTAATTCTCATTCTGCTCAATAAAGAATTATTGCAGAAAAAAACATGCATTACTTCCTGGGCAACCCTCGTAGTTTTAAAATATACGGAATTTTACTCACCATAAAACTCTGTTACCGAAGAACTAACAACATCCTCCAGATAGCTTTAACAAGTGATACATCACTTGAGTATGCAGAATAATTACAAACGCTGCAAAAAACACAGCCGTAAATGTCAAAAAAGAAAAAGAAGAAAATGACGGACACTGGTTATGATGGTCTCTAGTACATGTTCTTTCACGTGATTCTAAAATCGGTCACTAAGATTGAAGCACAGACCAGGAAACATCATGTGTTCTAGGTACACTACCCTCCACGTACAACGCTCTGGATCACTTCTCGTAATGACAAGATGTGGAATACAGGGGCATGCCTTGCATTAAATTACATTTTGCGATAAACTTCGCCAACCCGGCTGATCGGAATAAAATGTCAGCATCGCATTTTTAAGTCTTAACGTACTTTCGAGGGCTTAACTATAATTTAAATACCTTAATATAAAGCGAAATTCTACTTTACAGGCTGTTAAATCGGGGGTAAACGTAAGTATAGGCAACTCCTACAACCAACAGACTCTAAAAAAATATAGCCGTCTTGAGTGTATCCTGGAAACTTCAGAGGTTCTAAATAAGTAAAGAGGGGTCAGACAGTTACGAATTTTTTCGGACAGGTGGGAGAACACGCTTCGCAACGAAAGAAGCAGAAGATTTCATACGAAAATATAATCATGCCAGCCGGCCGGTGTGGCCGAGCGTTTGTAGGCGCTTCAGTCTGGAACCGCGCGACCGCTACGGTCGCAGGTTCGAATCCTGCTTCGGGCATGGATGAGTGTGATGTCCTTAGGATAGTTAGTTTTAAGTAGTTCTAAGTTATAGGGGACTGATGACCTCAGATGTTAAGTCCCATAGTGCTCAGAGCCATTTGAACCATTTTTATAATCATGCCGTACACGTAAAATATAACCTCTTGGCCCAACGAGTGTCTTATTTTACTCTCTTTTTTTAATAACAATCTGGAGATAAGTGCTGGAGATCTGGCTGCATTAATATCTTGAGCGACACAGCTTCCTTGGCTGATATCGCGGGAAGCTTAAGCACAGCGGCTTTCGAGCGACAAAGGAAATAATTAATCTTAGACGCTGACAGCTGCGAAAGCAGAGCCGTAACGTGGCGACTGGAGAAGGATTTTCATGGAATTTTGCAAATGATCGTTGAGCTGTAATTACTTGGGGATAATTTGTACCTGTCCGTTGGACAGCCACCTGGCTAAGCTATTTATCTTCCCACTTTAGCTTTCTTTATTCGACGTCGCGTGGATCGTATTCCTCGTCTGGGTAGCGGGAAGTCAATGTGAACTTCATGCCTTCGAACAACCGGTATTTTTCAGTATTTGGTCTCGTTTATAACAGATTTCTTTTGTTTCTTACTAACAGCTGGGTAAAAGAAATGAAATATCGGTTAACCATACATAGCAGGAGCGTAAATTATTCTCGTTTCTAAATAAAGCTTTTTGTAGGAAAACAGTAATTTTTATTCGTAAAATTTGCCTTGCTTTGAAATATTGCGTTTTTATAGAAAATGGGAAAAGCGATCAGGGCTGTTTTAATTACAATGCGGACAGAAAGAGCAACAAAGTCATGGCTTAAGAATTGGTACAGCATTGTTGAGACAACAATACAGCTGTCCAAGTGGCGTGGTCTATCAGATGGTACGCGTGTACATGCAGTGTGCAGGACTTGCCCCTTCTGGTCCATAAAGTATTTTCTCAGTATTGTCGCGGGACACCCGTCGTAATGGCACGAACCCTATTCTGGAAATATTTTACGAAGTGACGTATCAATGAAGTACAGTGCTTCATTTGCTTTAAAAGATGCAATATATGTTTGTCATTTTTATGAAGTAATAAAAAAGGAAGGAAATTTTGATAACAATAATAAAGTAAAAACATAACAATTCATTCATAGTTTACTATAAAAATAGAAGAAAGCTGATCTTCTGTCTACGTTTACAAAATACGCCTTTATCTGCTTGTAGCCATTGAAAACGGACAAATTAACAGGAGAAATAGAACTTCACCCTCATTTTTCATCCTTCAGCATTAACTAATCGTAAAGCCCAAATAGTGGTATGACCCCCGATTACAACATAATTTTTGAACAGAATTTCAAAAAATTAGAAACAATTGGAGAATACTGGTGATTTTTGTAATATTCATCCACTTACCACTTTCCGAGAAAAGCAGCGAACGGTCAACGGACCAGGTTTTCTTTAATTTGCTTATTTAATTTAATAATTTGATTCTACGTATTTTGAAACTGAGGAATCAAAATTGTTCAATTTTTGTTCAGTTTATATGTTTATTACAGGAAATAATAGGAATAAGAAAACCGAAAATCGAGTAGGTGAGAAACCGGTTATTTTGAGCAGTTATAATAGTCAGGTTAAACTGGCATGGAAGAAAACCGGTTGTTTCAGCGATAACCACCATCCATATGTATTAACCTTCTTTATGTGGCACAACCCAGATTCCGGCATTCCAGACATCAAAGTGCTATTTCACGCCGTATTTTATACATTCATTTAGATGAAACATGTAATATTACAAAAAATGTACAAAAAAACGGAAATGTATACGGTATACATAGGCTAGATTCGCACACAACCGTTGCTGAGAGTTTTCTACAACGCTTCCCGTGTATCTAACACCGAATGCTTTCACTATTGGTGCAGCGTTTAATATTTCGGAAAACCTTACAGTAAGTTCTAATACAATGAAGATGGAATTTATTTACTTTCTTTCTGAACCATGAGGCTTACAGGTACAGGTGAATGGGTGGTCACTCAACCAACGCTCTAGTTTATTCCAAAGAATATGCATGGGGCTCATGAACGGAGTAGTCTTGAAACCACAAAGAGGTGGCAATTACTTTGTGGTACGTTGTTAATACGATCCAAAATTACATGGTTTCTCAAACCATTAGGGTCAAGACCACATTGTAAAGATATTATAAATACATCTGCACACACCGAAGGTTGGTTGGAACACCACAATACGTTATGGGGCACAGTGCTTTTGGTGGCGGTATGTACTGACCATGCCACAGTTTTTGAACTGACTTGCTCAGTTTTGTACAGAGGAACGTACACAGTTTAACGTGAACTCTGGAATGCACAACAACTTAGCATTTTTTTTTACATCAAAAGATCGTCACCAGAAGTGAAGAAAAGAATAGGTGAGACAAAAAATCCTATGGCCCACTATGGATGCATTCCTCCACTTTCGCATTTGTTGCTTGATACATGTTTATACTGACGATTCAAAACAGTATCACCACATCACCACCTGCTTAATAGCTTGTTGGTCCATCTTTGGAACACAGTACATCACCGATTCTGCGTAACATGAATTCGACAATTCTTTGGAAGGTTTGTAGAGATATGTCGCACCAGATGTTCACGCACAAGTCATGTAATTTCCTTAAACAGCGAGCTGCTAATTCGTGTGCGATAGCGACCCAAGTGAATTCCACTGGATTCACTTCATGTGAATTTCGTGACCAAGACATCAACGTGAGTACACTATCATGCTGCCCAAACCACTGCAACACGGTTCTGGCTCCAAGACACGAAGAATTATACTAGTGAAAGATGAAATCGACGTTGGCGAAAGTATCAAGCACGAAGGGGTGCAGGTGGTCCACGGCTGTCAGCATGTCCTAGATTTCTACCAGGGGTCCCATAAAAGTGCAGGAGACTGTCTCGTATAGCACAATACTGCCCCCACCACCATAGGTCCTTGACGTGGTGCACATTTCGAACCTTCGCTCGCGTGGATGACGGCGTTTTTGGAGACGACCATTGACCTCGTGTAGCAAAAATGTTATTCATCCGACGATGCAACACATTTCTATTGATCCACGGTCCAGTTTGGTTATATAAAACAAACTTGTACAGATACAGAAAATATACGTATTGTACAAAAATCTACAACTGTTAAGCTACTTTTCTACATAGCTTCCGAAATTTTGTAGGCGCTTGTCATAGCGTGGCACAAGTTTTTATATACCTTCTTCATAGAATGTTGCCGCCTGTGTATTTAACCATGTGGTAACACGTTCTTTCAGCTCGTCATCATCGTTGAAGTGTTGACCACCAAGGACAGATTTTAGGTGTAAGAAGAGATGAAAGTCGCTAGGAGCGAGGTCCGGGCTGTACGGAGGATGATCAAACGCGTCCCAGTGAAATTCCCGTAAGAGCTGTTTCGTCACTTTCGCCGCGTGAGGTCGGGCATTATCGGTGAAAAAAAAAAAAAACAACACCTTTTGACAGCAATCCTCGCCGCTTGTTCTGTATTGCCCGGCGAAATTCCTTAATGGTCTCGTAGTAACCATGTGCATTGATTGTTTGGCCTCGTGGTAAGAAACCAATCAGAAAAATGCCTTTTCTGTCCCAAAAAAACGGTGCATATGACTTTTCGAGGTGTCAAGATTTGCTTAGGCTTAACCTTCGTTGGGAATGAAGTGTGCCTCAATTCCATTGACTGCCGTTTTGTTTTAGGGGTGTCGTACAATACCCAAATTTCATCCCCTGTGACTATCCGAGAAAGAACACCATCGCCTTCTTCATTGAAGCGTATCAAAAAATGAAGTGCAATGCCCTTCCGTTGTTTTTTGTGTTGTTCAGTAAGAATTTTGGGTATCCAACGTGAGTAAATTTTTCGAAATTTCAGTTTTTCAGTGACAATTTCATGAATTAGTGATCGTGAGATTTGCGGAACTTTCATAGCAATGGCACTAAGTGTAAAATTATGGTTGTTCTTAATCTTTTCTTCAATTGTGTGAACCAGTTCATCAGTAACCACAGACGGGCGTCCACTTCGTTCTTTATCGTCCACTTGATCACGTCCCTCACTGAGCAGTCTGACCCATCTTCTAACCACTGAATCACTCATAGCATTTTGTCCGTAAACCTCGCAGATTTGCCGATGAATTTCCTTTGGTTTAAGTTTCTTTGCATTTAGAAAACGAATCATCACAGATCTAATTTCACAAACGGCGTCTTTTTCAATTACGGCTGACATTATAAAGCAGCACTACAAAGCACACGTCGGCAGCAGCGATCTGAAAATGGCGTACAAGTCTTCTCCTTGAGTCAGAGTAACTGCAGCGCATGCTTGGAACTGCGATCGTAGCGCTGCCGCGGATAGAAATAGAAACGGAACTTACTTTGTGGACGAGCCTCGTATATATGAAAAAAGCAAAATGATTTGTTAAAAGAATAAATTTTATAACATGTGTGTGTTTATAAGAAAGACAATGTTCATTGGAAGCTGGTTCATGCTTAGAGCACTTGTATTTGTAATATATAAAAGACGTAGGGAAGTCCCTCCGCGACGAAAGTGGCATGGCGCGATGTAAAAGGTGGTTTTGACGGTCGAAGTGGGTGGCTCCTTGGCGTGAACAGTACGCAGTATGTGGCTAGCCGTAGCACGGTGCACTTCGACGGTGCCAAGGCAGGCAATTGGAAGCTGCTTTGCAAAGGATTTTTGCCTCGGATGTGGATCTGGCTTTTACTTGGTATTCTCGGCAAAAAGGATTGGCTCCAATATGTTGAAAATCCGACGCCAAGAAGAGATTTCATAGTGCATTCGAACATCAAGAGCCGTGAGTACAGTTATCCGCCAAGTCTCTTCAAAAATGGCTCTGAGCACTATGGGACTTAACTTCTAAGGTCATCAGTCCCCTAGAACTTAGAACTACTTAAACCTAACTAACCTAAGGACATCACACACATCCATGCCCGAGGCAGGATTCGAACCTGCGACCGTAGCGGTCACGCAGTTCCAGACTGCAAGTCTCTTCGCCACTGCTTTACTAACTTCATACATCCAGCTATGTATATGGGCATGGACCAGTTAATTTGTGTGTGTGTGGTTTTAACTATAATCCAAATGCTACAAATCTGTGACCGGAGCCATATCTTTTATCCTGATCTCAAACCTGTGCAGGGTCCTCTCCTAAGTACTACTAAAAGCGAGTATCCTGTTTTAAATGAACAATTCTTACATTCAAGTGTTACAAAGTGTGTGTGTGTGTTTTTTGTTTCTCTCTGTTCGTCAAATGTAAAAGGAGTAGCAAAAGTTAAAATTAAAACCACAAAAGTGAAGTTAGATAGGATTTTGCTAAAGTACTCTTAGTTTCTTGCAAAGTATAGTTTTGCAGGAATGCAGTGCCATATTATGTAAATGTTATTTTTAAAACGCCTGCTTCACAGGTGGTAAAAAAGATAAATACGTTAAGCTCATTTTAAAAATAGTGGTATTTTTGTTTCTATTGTGAATGGTTCTTTTTTTGACGTTAATTGAGCTCAATGTTGAATTTTTGTCTTTCAAAGTAAATTATGAACTACTCCAAGTGAGACGGAGGATTAGCTTTGTTTGAATTATTCCTTTTTAGTGAAATAAACATAGAGTTTGACTAGTGACACTATACTAGTTTATGGGTCCCCTTCATATTATCCAAATATTAGAAAGATAATTGGACTATTACTACTGCTAAGGAAAACTGATATGTGTAGAGGAGTATAAACAGTGTATTTATATTACGAGGGCCGTTCAGAAAGTAACCTCCGGTTGATTAAAAAAAATACACCAAGTTAAATAAAAATATTTTAATATATACATCTTACAACTACATCTTTGCACTATTTTTCTACATAGTCTCCATAGCGATTGAGGCACTTATCGTATCTCTTCACAAGCTTTGAAATTCCTTCTGCATAAAAATCACCCGCTTGTGCCTGGAGCAAGCCTGTGACCGCATCTTTGAGCTCTTCGTCGTCATCAAACCGCTGTGACCCGAGCCATTTCTTCAAATGCATGAAGAGGTGATAATCACTTGGCGCCAGGTCTGGGCTGTAAGGTGGATGGTTGATAACGTCCCACTTGAAGGACTCAAGAAGGGCCGTTGTTCTGCGAGCAGAGTGAGGACGGGCGTTATCATGCAAATAAACGATACCGGATGTCAGCATACCACGGCGTTTGTTCTGTATAGCCCGTCGTAACTTTTTTATTGTTTCACAGTACACGTCTTGATTAATGGTCGTACCACGTTCCATGAATTCAACCAACAACACCCCTTTGGCATCCCAAAACACCGTTGCCATCAGTTTTCTGGCAGAAAAATCTTGCGAGGCTTTTCTTGGTTTGGTAGGCGAATTTGAATGTGCCCACATCTTTGATTGTTCTTTTGTCTCAGGGTTCACGTACTTAATCCAGGTTTCGTCACCGGTCACGATTCTGTTTAACAATGGTTCTTCTTCGTCCTCATAACGTGACTGAAAGTCTAATGCAGAGGCCATTCTTTGAGTTTTGTGGTGGTCGGTAAGAATTTTGGGCACCCATCGTGCACAGAACTTACGGTAATCCAATCTTGCTGTCACTATCTCGTACAAGAGAGTCTTAGAAATCTGTGGAAAACCAGTAGACAACTCCGACATTGAGAAACGTCGATTTTCACGAACTTTTGCATCAACTGTCTGAACGAGTTCGTCAGTCACCAATGATGGTCTACCACTCCTCTCTTCATCATGAACGTTTTCTCGTCCACTTTTAAATAAACGTACCCATTCACGGACAACTCCTTCACTCATAACTCTTGGTCCGTACACGGCACAAAGCTCACGATGAATAGCTGCTGCAGAATATCCTTTGGCTGTAAAAAACCTTATGACAGCACGCACTTCACATTTGGCGGGGTTTTCTATTGCAGCACACATTTCAAACTGCCACAAAAACTAAACTAGCGCAGGTACGACGTTCACTCGACCACAGCTTGATGCCGACTGACCTGTTGAGTGCGTGAACGCACAGATGGCGTCGCTACTCCCCCCACAACCCGCACTGTGACCAGTCGGAGGTTACTTTCTGAACCGCCCTCGTATATATCTTTATTTGTGTTTTTACATGTCAGTTAAGATAGAATCTCCGAGATGTCCAAATTTAGCTCTGCACTTCATGCAGTAACATTTCAGTTTTGTTTTAAGGAATGGTCTTGAGTGTAGCTGATACTAGTATGAACTTGGTACAAACTTGTTTTCTATAATTACTGGTGTGTACGTTATTGGTAACTGCTGCTACACACAGATCAGAGTGCCCCGTGTCAGTTTGTATCCTGTGCGCTATTCAAAGGGAAATATAAACGATAGTAAATTTGATAACCAATGTTCAATTTTCTTAAACATATATTTCCAAATTAATGTGCCTAATTGGGCTGGCGACCGTTCATTTCTTCATTTACATATGAATTTTACCACTTTGATTAACTCCCAAGGTTAAAGTCTGTTTAGTTTTTCTGTTAATTTCACCATATTCAAAGTTATAGTCCGATACCTTTACCCGTCAGACACACGCGCGGTCAAAATTCAAAATCGTCTCAGAGGATAACATTAGCTTGTTTCACGGCAAGTTAGTGTTATACAAGGCTTTTCCTGTGACAGGACTAAAGGATCGGTTGTCAGGGCACAGTGACGTATAACGACAGGCTAGTGTTATAAGCATTGTGCTCTTTCGGCAGAGATGCTACAGACCTCCAAATCCCATGTTGTGTGAAGAGTCGTGCACGTCTAATCACTTGTGGCCCAGTGGCAGTTTCACTGTCGCTCTACCACTTCCCGTACATGCCTACTACAGTAACACGTGAACATTCGACCAGCTACGCCGTTTTCGAGAGACTATTTCACAGTGTCTGGCCAATAATAATATCACCTTGTCATAGTCTCTTACGTCAGTAGATTTCCCCATTTGCGTCGCCTTGTCGTCGCTAGAATGATTCCACATCCGTCTTTGATCCACTTACACACTCTCCTGCCGGCCGTGGTGGCCATGCGGTTCTAGGCGCTGTAGTCCGGAACCGCGCGACTGCTACGATCGCAGGTTCGAATCCTGCCTCGGGCATGGATGTGTGTGATGTCCTTAGGTTAGTTATCTTTAAGTAGTTCTAAGTTCTAGGGGACTGATAACCTCAGACGTTAAGTCCCATAGTGCTCAGAGCCAGCCACACTTTCCTTCCCGGTCACGAGTCCGCAACGCCACCAGACGACATCCAACCTCGCAGTGGGCTGTGGTCATAATGTTTTTCTCTTATCGCTTATCAGTGTATTTAACCACCGAACCACGTATGTACTAACACTAGGGGATCTTAAAAATTCTGAGCCGGCCGGAGTGGCGGTGCGGTTCTATGCGCTTCAGTCCGGAACCGCGTTGCTGCTACGGTCGCAGGTTCGAATCCTGCCTCGGGAATGGATGTGTGTGATGTCCTTAGGTTAGTTAGGTTCAAGTAGTTCTAAGTCTAGGGGACTGCTGACCTCAGATGTTAAGTCCCATAGCGCTCAGAGCCATCTTAAAAATTCCGAGATGAGAAGGAGATGGTCGAAATTTAGTACTGTAATCGATTCGAAGTCTTGTATGAGCTATGCGCATGAGGCACTTTTTTGTTGACTGCTTGTTACGTAACATACAACTGCCTGCTGTCTGGTGCTTCACTCAGAATTTTTAAGATCCTCTAGTGTTACTACATACGTGGTTCGGTGGTTAAATACACTGATAAGTGATAAGACAAAAACATTATGACCACTGCCCACTGCGAGGTTGGATGTCGTCTGGTGGCGTTGCGGACTCGTGGCCGGGAAGGAAAGTGTGTAAGTGGATCAAAGACGGATGTGGAATCATTCTAGCGACGACAAGGGACGCAAATGGGGAAATCTACTGACGTAAGAGACTATGACAAGGTGATATTATTATTGGCCAGACACTGTGAAAGAGTCTCTCGAAAACGGCGTAGCTGGTCGAATGTTCACGTGCTACTGTAGTAGGCATGTACGGGAAGTGGTCGAGCGACAGTGAAACTTCCACTGGGCCACAAGTGATTAGACGTGCACGACTCTTCACAGAACATGGGATTTGGAGGCTATAAACTGTACATATTCGTCAGTGTATTCACATTAGATGAACCACTGTTTATAGTTCACGACTGGCCGTCGAAGATTACAGGAACTTACAAATGGTTCAAATGGCTCTGAGCACTATGGGACTTAACTTCTGAGGTCATCAGTCCCCTAGAACTACTTAAACCTAACTAACCTAAAGACATCACACACTTCCATGCCCGAGGCAAGATTCGAACCTGCGACCGTAGCCGTCGCGCGGTTCCAGACTGTAGCGCCTAGAACCGCTCGGCCACTCCGGCCGGCGCAGGAACTTACAGACATGAATTATACACGGCTACTATAAACGATTCATTCGCTTTCAGAGTTCGGTAATTGCTTGAGCAGTTGATCTTCGCGCCTTCCCAGAGTGGTTCCTGCTCCGCGCCACCAACAGTCATCATGAAGTAATTGGTCTGAAGACTATCTCACACAAATCGAAATTCGTCACATTTTAAAATATAAATAAATCATTTTACGTGTTCATGTCTTTTTATAATTATACATTTTTTAAAGTCGATCTCTAATTTTTTTTGTCGCAGTGAAGTGTCTTCCTCTTTCCGGCTTGGTTTGCTCAGCTTTCAGTGGTTTGTCTGCTCTAGCTGTGAACTCAAGAAGAGTGTCGGATTTTTTTTTCTTGGCATCAGATATGTTCAGTCAATGTTCCAATAGTGCCCCCTTATGAGTCTGGAATGGTCTGTGTAGGTGGTCAGGATGAAAAAAAAAAAATCCACGTCAGGAGGACATTAGGCAAGCAACAGAGAAGCACCCAGTAATTTTTTACACTTTTCCAATTTCGAGACCCTTACTTTTCATGACACTTTATTCTCCGATAGTTGACTGTGAAATATGGAACATGATACACGCAAAAATATAAACTTACTTGTAAAATTTTCTTTCCTATCTTTGGGAGGAGGGGGAGGGGGTGACGGGGATATACATATCATCACCCTCAGATTCCGGCCTGCCTTGATATCTCCAGTGAGTTCATTTTGTGGTAGATCAGTATTTCATTATACAGGGTGAACGTTAATAAAACCGACAAACTGCATAGACGGATTCCTGACTGTAAAAGGTCCTATGAATTCGTCGTTACCACGGACCGAATGAAAGTTCCTCTGATCATGTGCCGTGTGTTCCTTGTATTTTGTAGGCTGTGTGATGGACGTAGCGTACTGTAAGCAGCAGAATGTTATTCATGTCGGAAGCCCTTTTTAGAAGTTCATGGATTACACCATGTTGGCGACCCACTTGCCTGGAGTTTGTACTTGGGTTCGTCTCAGTATCCTGTAGAACACGATCCTCTAGAACTGGCGTACACAGAGTCCGCCGCTTCCCTGCGTATTCGTCTGTCTGAAAAGACTCATGATGACACAAACGCCCAAAAACGGCTTGAAATGTTGTGTGATGTGGTTGGTGTCTGTGAGGGTACTTCTTTTGGTACAGCCGTGCTGCCTCTCAACCGTTTCCATCTGCTTGGCCGTCCACAACCACCATCTCGGCTTTTCCCGACATGAATACCAGACCATTCTGTTGCTTAACGTACGCTGTGTCAATCACATAGCCTGCAACACATAAGGAACAAACAGCACGCGGTCAGAGGAACTTTCATTCGTCAGCGCCATCTACCGTGGCACGATGCATTTCCGGACGCATGTTTACAGGACGTTTTTTCCTCCATTTTCAGTTAGGAATCCGTTCCTGCAATTTTTCGCTTTTATTTATGTTTTCTATACAATGTTTTATAAGCAATATCTTACAAATGAATCGAAAGACTGCCATATTACCCTGAAGTGCCAAAGAAACTGGTATAGGCATCCTTATTAAAATACCGAGATACGTAAACAGACAAATACGGCGCTGCGGTCGGCAATGCCTGTATAAGACAACAATTGTCTGGCGCAGTTGTTAGATAGGTTTCTGCTGCTAAAAGGGCAGGTTATCAAGATGTGAATGAGTGTGAACGTGGTGTTATAGACGGCGCACGAGCGATGGGACTGCAGACAGCGATGAAGTGGGGATTTTCCCGTACGACCATTTCACGCGTGCACCGTGAATATCAGGAATCCGGTAAAACATCAAACAAAAGAACCTGCAATGACGGGACCAACGACGACTGAAGTGAATCGTTCAACGTGACAAATGCGCAACCCTTCCGCAAATTGTTGCAGATTTCAGTGTTGGGCCAGCAACAAGGGTCAGCGTGCGAACCATTCAACGCAACATCATCTATATGGGCTTTCAGAGCCGAATGCCCACTCGTGTACCCTCGATGACTGCACGACACGAAGCTTTATGCCTCGTCTGAGACCGTCGACAGCGGCACTGAACTGTTGATGACTAGAAACGTGTTGCGTGGTAGGACGAGTCTCGTTTCAAATTGTATCGAGCGGATGGACGTGTACTAGTATGGAGACAACCTCATGAACCCATGGCCCCTGCATGTCAGCAGGGGACTGTTCAAGCTGTTGGTGGCTTTGTAATGGTGTACGGGGTGTGCAGTTGGAGTAATATGGTATCCCGGCTGACAGGTGACACGTACGTAAGCGTTTTGTCTGATTACCTGCTTCCATTCATTTCCGTTGAGTATTCCGACGGTCGTGGGCAATTCCAGCAGGACAGTGAGACACCCTACACGTCCAGAATTGCTGCAGAGTAGCAGCAGGAACAATCATCTGAGTTTAAAAGCTTCCGCTGGCCACCAAACTCCCCAGACATGAATATTATTGAGCATATCTGTGATGCCCTGCAACGTGCCGTTCAGAGGAGATCTCCGCCTCCTGGTACTGTTATAGATTTACAGACAGCACTACAGGATTCATTGTATCAATTCCATCCAACACTACTTCAGACAGTAGTCGAGTCCACGCCACGTCGTGTTGCGGCACTTCTGCATGCTCTCGGGGGCCCTACGCGATATTAGGCAGGTGTACCAGTTTCTTTGGCTCTTCAATGTAGTTTCTCGCGATCTACAACAAAAGTTATAAAAAATACATTTACTGGCTTTAAAAGCAATCACCATTACCTATAACATACTGCTGACATCAGTTGTAACGCATTCGGAAACTGTCAGCTAATGCTTTTTGTGGAATCGCTCGAAGCACCGTAGCGAAGAGTTGTTGAATATCCGCATAATCACAGGAAATTTGAAAATTTGTTGTAAGGTCTTATGAGACCAAACTGCTGGGATCATCGGTCCCTAAGCTTACACGCTACTTAATCTAACTTATGCTAAGGACATCTACATCTACATCTACATGATTACTCTGCAATTTACATTTAAGTGCTTGGCAGAGGGTTCATCGAACCACAATCATACTATCTCCCTACCATTGCACTCCCGAACAGCGTGCGGGAAAAACGAACACCTAAACCTTTCTCTTCGAGCTCTGATTTCTCTTATTTTATTTTGATGATCATTCCCACCTATGTAGGTTGGTCTCAACAAAATATTTTCGCATTAGGAAGAGAAAGTTGGTGACGAAAAACGTCTTTGCTTTAATGACTTCCATCCCAACTCGCGTATCATATCTGCCACACTCTCTCCCCTATTACCTGACAATACAAAACGAGCTGCCCTTTTTTGCACCCTTTCGATGTCCTCCGTCAATCCCACATGGTAAGGATCCCACACCGCGCAGCAATATTCTAACAGAGGACGAACGAGTGTAGTGTAAGCTGTCTCTTTAGTGAACGGGAGGAGACGCACGGAGCGTGACAAGGCGCCAAGACCGCTCGGCTACCCAGCGCGGCCGGATCAAAGGAGATGATACGTGGTGGTAATACGATGCGCAGAACAGATTGTGCTCATCGTCTTCCCCATTTCCCAAAAAACAGTCGGCTGACAAATTCCAAGATGAAGGCGTTATTGATCGGGGTTACAGTCATTTTTATAGCTAGAAGGTGGAGTAATCCTGTGGAATTGTGGAGACCATACACACACAGGGGAGAGATGTCTGAAAGTCGTGCGAGTATAAAAGGGGACGGATGGGGCGGGGGTGGGGGGGAGGGTAATATGGGTTGCAGCGGGAAGTGAGAGCAGGACAAATTGCGCGGCTCCCTCCCGCGGACTACTTGATTACGCTGTTTGTGTTGGCGCCGGATCCGGGTGATTGTTGTGTGACTTCTGCGGCCGTCGCCTCGTCAGCGCGCCCTGCAGAAGTCCCGACCGAGCCTGCCTGCCTGCTCTGAGTTCCAAAAAGCCACGCCAGCTCTGGCGACACCCCTCCCTACCTCTCAGCCACCACCTCCCCCCCCACCCACTCCCAGCGACCATCACTGTTCCCACTCCCCCACAATCTCTCCCCCTCCTGCAGCACCAGCTTCCTCCCCTTCTGAAACCTTATTTGCATTTGATTGCGTTAATCCACCATTTGGGAGTAAACAACCGCCTTCCCCTTCCCCGCCTACCGCCTCCCACTCTGGAGATGCACAAGTGCTGCGAACAAAAGAAGAAAGGAACCGCGGACCGGACTGGCGCGAATATTTTAAGGCCCCCGTTGTTTAGCCGGGCCGCGTCGACAAATCGTATATTCTCGCCCGGCGACGGAGGAAATGTTTTCACTGTAAAGACGTTAGCGCGATCTGCATCCGACTTAGTTCCCTCTCAGCAGCTGCCCGCTCTGCGCTCGCAGATGTCTTTCGTTTAATAGCTCATTTCGCAAAGCAATCTGCTCCGTGTCAAGAACGTTCGTTCTCGTAATAATTTTTGGCCCCACATCAAAAATGATTCTCTCTGGTAACCGCAAAGAAGTCTTCTACAATATTTGCAGACTATTCGTAGTATTCTCATTTTGAGATTTCGCAGGTTAATTTGTTGTTTTGGACTTCTCTTTCATGGCACTAGCGCCGTCCATGATTTATGCAGATTTGTCATTTTTGCAATCTACACGATTTCTGTTATTTATTTATTTCGATTACGTACTGACTTTGTTCCACGTACATCACTGTTACATTGCAAGATAGAGTACAGTACATGTTGTTATAACACATGTTATACTTAAGTAAAACATACTGAAGTGCCAAAGAAACTAGTATAGGCATGAGCATTCAAAAGCAGAGATATGTAAACAGGCAAAACACGGCGCTACTGTCAGCAACGCTCGTATAAGACATCAAATGTCTGGCGCAGTTGTTAGATTAGTTATTGCTGCTAAAATGACAGGTTATCAAGATGTAAGTGAGTTTGAACGTGGTGTTACAGTCGGTGCACGAGCGATGGGACACAGTATCTTCTAGGTAGCGATGAAGTGGGGATTTTCCCGTACGACCATGTCACGAGTGTGCCGTGAATATTAGGGATCCCGTAAAACATCAAATCTCCAACATCGCTGCGGCCGGAAAAAGATCCTGCAAGAACGCGAGCAACGACGACTGAAGATAATCGTTCAACGTGACAGATACGCAATGCTTCCGCAAATTGCTGGACATTTCAATGTTGCACCATCAACAAGTAAACGGAAATGCCGTGTGGCTAGGGCATCGCGTCGGGTAGACCGTTATCCTGGTGAAAGTCTTTCGAGTTGACACCATTTCGGCGACTTGCATGTCGATGGGGATGAGATGATGATAAGGACAACACAACACCCAATCCCTGAGCGAAGAAAATCTCCGACCCAGCCGGGAATCGAACCAGGGCCGTTAGGTATGACATTCCGTCGCGCTCACCACTCAGCTACCAGGGGCGGACACCATCAACAAGTGTCAGCGTGCGAACTATTCAACGAAGCCTCATCGATATGGGCTTGCGTGACACTAAGCTTTACGCCTCACCTGGGCCTGTCAACACCGACATTGGACAGTTGGTGACTGGGAACATGTTGCCTGATCGAACGAGTCCCGTTTCCAATTGTATTGGGTGGTTTGACGTGTACGGGTATGGACACAACCTCATGAAACCATTAACCCAGCATGTCAGCAGGGGACTGTTCAAGCTGATGGAGGCTCTGTAATGCTGTGAGGCGTGTGCAGTGGGACTGATATGGGACCTCTGATACATCTAGATACGACTCTGACAGGTGACACGTACGTAAGCATCCTGTCTGACGACCTGCATCCGTTCACGTCCATTGTGCATTCCGACGGACTTGCGTTATTCCAGCAGGTCATTGCAACACCCCACACGTCCAGAATTGCTACAGACTGGCTCCAGCAACACTTGTCTGAGTTTAAACATTCCAGTTGGCCACCAAACTCCCCAAGATGAAAATTATTAAGAAAAACTGTAATGCCTTGCAACGTGCTGTTCAGAAGAATTCTCCACCCCTCATACTCTTACGGATTTATGGACAGCCCTGCAGGATTCATTGTGTCAATTCCCTCCAGCACTACTTCAGACATTAGTCGAGTCCATGCCAAGTCGTGTTGCGGCGCGGGCCCTACACGATATTAGGGGATGTACCAGTTTCTTTGGTTCTTCAGTGTATAACATGTATCACTGGGGATTATGCAATTATACTGGGCCTGTCAGAAATAAGTAGGAATTATTTTGGGATATTGGATTGAACGTAGGCAATCATTTTAAGTATGCAACCGTTGGGTCTCTGACTCATAGTGCGCTATAGAACGCCAAAGCGCATTCGTTTTGCCTGAAGGAGACTTAGTGCACATTGTGATTACTGCAATAATTACTGGAAGCGTGCTCCATTGACTTGCTGGCATTGCATAACTCAAGCGTCGAACCACACAACGGTGGGCATGGGGTAATGTTTCATTGGGTTAATCTCGGACGTCTCCTGCAGCAGCAGTTCGAGCTACGACTTCTTCCACTGTTTGATACACAAGAGCTTTCATGTGGCTGAAAACATAAAAATCAAGTGGTGCGAGATCTGGGGATCTTCCAGGCCAATGAACAGTTCCATTACGTCCAACGCAGTGTCCAGGGTATAGTGTCCAAGAATCTTCACACTCGATTCATGAAATGGGGATGTGCCGTATCATGTTGGAAGAACATTCATCTTCTGGTTTGAAGCAGCACATCTTCGAGAAGACCGGGAAGTACATGTTGGAGAAACACGCGATAAACACAGACGGCGTGGAAGAATGTAAGGCCCCAATACTTGGTTGTGTATAGTTCTAGCCCAGACATTAACTGGATATCGTTCCTGAAAATGACGGACAGCCGTAAAAAAATGGTTCAAATGGCTCTGAGCACTATGGGACTTAACATCTGTGGTCATCAGTGCCCTAGAACTTAGAACTACTTAAACCTAACTAACCTAAGGACATCACACTCATCCATGCCCCAGGCAGGATTCGAACCTGCGACCGGCGCATTCGCGCGGTTCCGGACTGAGCGCCAAGAACCGCTAGACCACCGCGGCCGGCTGATAGCCATACCTCAAGGGTTTTCCTGAAAGCATACGTGATAGTTGCGACTGTTCAACATTCCTTCGCGGGTGAAAGTCGATTCATCAGTCCACAAAACAATGTTTGCAGAGTCGGGAGTTAGCATTCTTTGCTTCAAAAACCATACGGAAAAGTCGCTGCGAATTGGAATGACGATGATCATGACGCCAAGTTCCCCACACGCTGCTAGAACCAGCATTTAGAGCATGAGCAACGAATCTAACGCTATCAGAAGGATTGTAGTTGAACATTTGTAGTACTCGTTCCTCGAAACCATGTTTGCTACCTCGAGTGTGGAAATTTCCCTCTAATGTGCCCCTTTCATAGCAACAACGATGCACAGCAGCAAATTTTCTCTGATTTGATATTCGTCTGTTTGGATGACGTTCTTCGTACAGCACCGTGCTCCTTCCATAGTTCGTGCAGCTCCAAAGGCCAAGTGGATGTCTACAAGTTCATTCCAAGCGAAACTTTCCATGTGCTGCGAATGTTAACACAGCGTAAATGATCTTTTTGACATTTGCAAGTGGATACCACTGTCCTGCAACATGCTACTTTACCTTTGTTACAACACTTGATTATAAATTACGTTAAGGTGGAAGCGAAGTACAGAAACAACAGCTCACTTGAGGTACACAGCACCGAATGAGGACTAAGGGACCTAGTACAGAGTTTCCTCGTTAGGATACGGGTACCAACGAAATCAAATGACTACACATCCAGTCTTACGGAGAAGTACACCCGATTATTCCACCACCAGGCGGACCGATGGCTTTTTAAGGTATCCTGCCGTCGTAAATATGCGTCAGTGACCTCAAGTTCGTATACTTGTAATGATTGCCTATTTCCAGCATACAGTCCCAAAAAGTCTGTACTTTGAAAGGTCTCTGTTGGATTCCTTTCATGTTAATTCCTTAAATATGTTGTCATTTACGGCATAAATTCCTCTTCTAAATTTACTGTGGGTTTCTGACTATCTGGGAGGAGACTGAGCAGTGGAACGTGTTACTTTTACACATAAACAAGAACGATCTGTCACATTACTACACTTTAAAACACAGTTTATATGTAGTTCATGTCACACAGTCTCATACGGAACCTACATCCGCTTTCTTTTATATACTGTATATGATAAGATACTGTCATCCCCCTTCCCTTCTGTGTGAGAGGATGAATGAGCAAATGTATTTCTAGTTGCATGCTGAATGGTACCAGACAAGCCTGTCTGCTAGAGAACAGTAGGACCAACGTCGGAACAGGTAGCTACGCTTTCTGAAAGCAAAGAGGTTTCTATCCTTAGTATGGTCCTATCCGTTCCTTGTCATGTTGGTATGGGAAGCTGCCCCTCTGGCCACTTCCGTTTGTATTTGTGAGCCACCCTCAGGAAGGGACCATGGCAGTCGGTCCGCGGCGAGCGTCTGAAGTGGTAAGATCTCCGGCTAAGCGCGTGTCTGCTAAGTCTGTAGGACAATGGATTTCTTAAGTTCAGCCTAACTGAAAATTTAATCGTCTTTATTTCAGGTTTAGCTCTAAAATATCCAATGTTATCTTAAATTGCAACGCAGTGTAATTCGCGTGTGAAGTTCAGAATATCATCCGGTAGTTGCTTTGTCACTACTTTGTGAGTAAAGTGGAACCACGTGTTGATCAGTAACTCTAACTAAGATCATCAGTCTTAAATGCGAATGTGCGTGAGATTATAACGTCCCGTCTTGACAATATTTTTCAATATAGCAACTTTTCTTTATGTTCAACCCACGTGGGGTGTACTTTGTGAGACCAGTACCACGTGCTTATACAATTGTTTGACCCATCAGGTTAATAGTAAGACGATAGTAACCAGTTCGAGGTTTTTCTTTAGTAAATTGCGTTTCGATGTAATTTATTTTAATTATCAAAATTATTGTGGAGTTACACTCTTTGTGTAAACCAAGTTGACCACGTGAGGCATGTGGTGTAAGCATCAAAGTAGCCCTCAGCTACTCTTTTCGGGAAGATTTCACAGAGAGTTAGTATGAATTTAGTATACCAGTGTGTGGTAATCTCATGAAGGACAGGATTGCTCTACGAACGTAACTTCTTTGGGTGAAAATTGAATCGGTTGGTTGTGGTTAATTACCACTTGCATATGTTTCAACGTTCTTTGTGTGTTATTTTATGAATGCAGTGTTTTATGCAGTCAGCCGGCCGAAGTGGCCGTGCGGTTAAAGGCGCTGCAGTCTGGAACCGCGAGACCGCTACGGTCGCAGGTTCGAATCCTGCCTTGGGCATCGATGTTTGTGATTTCCTTAGGTTAGTTAGTCGTATGACTATTAAAAGATTATAATTAATGTTAGTCTGGTGGGGAATTTGGTAAGCTAGACTGGATACCTGGTGAAACAGTTGCGCAGTAATGCAAGGTTAACTTCCCCAGACAGCTCTCAGGTTTTAACCCACTTTTATGGTCTTGAATATCAGCACCGCTTACACCTCAAATTAATGCAATACCATTTCAACTTCTTTCTGAAACACCCGTTTTATTAGCTTTCTGAGTGCAATACCGTCGCCGGCCGAAGTGGCCGTGCGGTTAAAGGCGCTGCAGTCTGGAACCGCAGGACCGCTACGGTCGCAGGTTCGAATCCTGCCTCGGGCATGGATGTTTGTGATGTCCTTAGGTTAGTTCGGTTTAACTAGTTCTAAGTTCTAGGGGACTAATGACCTCAGCAGTTGAGTCCCATAGTGCTCAGAGCCATTTGAACCATTTTTTTTGCAATACCGTCAACCAGGAAACGGCAGAATCGCTTGCTTCGATCATATCTCTTGTTGTCATTGACACATCGTCGCTGGGCACTCTTGCACTATATGGACCACAGTTCATTCAGGTTCCCCGCAGTCGTAAGCCGTACAAACAGGTATGTACCACCTACATTGCTGAGACAGAACTCTATGACCACTACTCAGGTCGTTACTGAATGCCGCCTAGTGGCGGTTAAAAAGAGTACGCGGATACGAAAGGGAATCGTTCTGTCGACGATGCCGACACAAAGGTGTAAATCCACCGGCATAAGTTAAATTGCAGTTTCAAATAATAATGGCAGCCCTTCATATGCAAAGTGTGAAGTACAAATTACTCTGTGATTCATTCTTGGTGTGATTTTATATACGGATAGCCATTTTCCAAAGTTTGCATCTACAACCGTTAATTACATATTTTAAACTTTAAGTTTCGATAATCGCGTGGATAAAGTATAATGCGTTAATTTGCAAAGCGTAAATTAATCTGATGCTTAATATTAGAAATCGAAATGTAGAAGTTTAGTCACAGGCTTTGGAGTGTGATACTGGACGTCCCACTCCCCTCTCCGTCAACCACCTCCCACACACTGAAATCTTCGTTGCGGTGAGGCTGACCTGTATCAAATCGTAGTGTCTATGTTCGCCCCTTATTTAACTGCACCTCTCCGTATTTAACGCACTTTTCATCATAAAAAATAAAACACCAGGGTAACTTCAGAAAATGCATATTAGTTAATGGGCGAGTCTCCAAGTGTTTTGATGCAATTATGTATATATATCACAAGTAAACAACGAAAAGCCGGCCGGTGTGGCCGAGAGGTTCTAGGCGCTTTAGTCTGGAACCGCTACGGTCGCAGGTTCGAATCCTGCCTCGGCCATGGATGTGTGTGATGTCCTTAGCTTAGTTAGGTTTAAGTAGTTCTAAGTTCTAGGGGACTGATGACCTCAGAAGTTAAGTCCCATAGTGCTCAGAGCCATTTGAACCATTTGAGCCAAACAACGAAAATTGTAAAGGGAGATCTGCTACGTTCGTTTGGTGCTTAACGGCGCTCAACGGCGAGGTTATCAGCGGTCTCCTACGTAACGTTGCAAAATTTTGCTGTTTATGCAACTATACGTAAGCAGCGTAATCTGATTCATGATAAATACAAGATTGTATATTGGGTATTATTTTAAGAAACTGACCATCAACCAAAAACGTTTGCGTGTCTTGGATCATAATATGCTATTTCGGATGGTGTCTCCCGGCTCATTGCAACACAGTTTTTTCTTTGAATGTGAAATGACTGATACATACAATCGAAATTAAAATAATCTTTCTGTGGAACGCTCGTCTCTAAAATGATTATTATTCCCCGAAAGTTTTCTGTAGGAATAGGTGTACTAAAACACAAGAATATGGATTGTAAACTAAGTTTTACAGCCTTTACCTTCTACTAGTAAATGTCCTGTTGGGGACTGGAATTGCAGTATTTAAATGAAAGGTACTGACGCAGTCAAGAGACGGTGCATATAAAATGTTAGTGCAGTCTACTCAGAGGTAACATAAGTAATAAACGACAACATTCGCAATTTCGTAGTTTCCTTGCGCACTGTCAGGTACCACGCACTTTTCTTTTGACTTCTAAAAACAGGACGGAGGCTTGTTCTGTTTGCTTCACTCTGGCCGCGGTGTTGCCTTCTACGCTATTCTGTCTCTTTGGATGTGCTTCTCCTGAAATGTGCTAGACGGAGAAAATACTTACTGGATGGGACTGGATGTTCCTTCTATTTCCACGTTTACGAGAACAGTGCCGTGTCTCTCTCCAAATGCAATTTCATACATAGCAGGGTGTTGCGGCATACACGAAGGAGGGGAGCCACGATACGAAATGGAACAGCAAAACCCATTATTTGCCTCGCCAGACGGGCACAGACATTGCGGGCGTCGGTAACAAAAGAGGCGCGGTGGCGGGCGGCGGCGGCGCCCGTGGAAGCCGTACGAGTGGGGACGCGCCAAGGAGACGGTCGCTCATAAAAACCCAAAATACCCGTAGGGGGCGGCGGGGGCGGGCCAGGGAGCTGAGCGGAGGGCGCCCCGACCTTGCTCTACGGAGCGGCGGAGACCGGTCTGCCGGTCTGCTGCTGCCGCCGCCGCCGCTGGCAACACATGCGCCCTACTGTTGCTGCTGGCAGCGAATGGGCGAAGACTGCGAACACTCTGCCGGCGTTCACAGCTCCTCGCCATCGCACATCCAGACACTTGATTAACACGGGGTTCCCTTATACACTACTGGCCATTAAAATTGGTACACCACGAAGATGACGTGCTACAGACGCGAAATTTAACCGACAAGAAGAGGATGCCTGGATATGCAAATGATTAGCTTTTCAGAGTATTCACACAAGGTTGGCGCCGGTGCCGACACCTACAACGTGCTAACATGAGGAAAGTTTCCAACCGATTTCTCATACACAAACAACAGTTGACCGGCATTGCCTGGTGAAACGTTGTTGTGATGCCTCGTGTAAGGAGGAGAAATGCCATCACGTTTCCGACTTTGAAAAAGGTCGGATTTTAGCCTATCGCGATTGCGGTTTATCGTATCGCGACATTGCTGCTCGCGTTGGTCGAGATCAATGACTGTTAGCAGAATATGAATCGTTGGGTTCAGGAGGGTAATACGGAACTCCGTGCTGGATCCCGAAGGCCTCGTATCTCTAGTAGTCGAGATGACAGGCATCTTATCCGCCTCGATCCCTGAGTCAACAGATGGGGGCGCTTGCAAGACAACAACCATCTGCACGAACAGTTCGACGACGTTTGCAGCAGTGTGGACTATCAGCTCGGAGACCATGGCTGCGGTTACCCTTGACGCTGCATCACAGACAGGAGCGCCTGCGATGGTGTACTCAACGACGAACCTGGGTGAACGAATGGCAAAACGTCATTTTTTCGGATGAATCCAGGTTCTGTTTACAGCATCATGATGGTCGCATCCGTGTTTGGAACCATCGCGGAGAACGCACGTTGGAAGCGTGTATTTGTCATCGCCATACTGGCGTATCATCCGGCGTGATGGTATGGGGTGCCATTGGTTACACGTCTCGGTCACCTCTTGTTCGCATTGACGGCACTTTGAACAGTGGACGTTACATTTCAGATGTGTTACGACCCGTGGCTCTACCCTTCATTCGATCCCTGTGAAACCCTACATTTCAGCAGGATAGTGCACGACCGCATGTTGCAGGTCCTGTAGGGCGTTTCTGGATACAGAAAATGTTCGACTGCTGCCCTGGCCAGCACATTCTCCAGATCTCTCACCAATTGAAAACGTCTGGTCAATGGTGGCCGAGCAACTGACTCGTCACAATACGCCAGTCACTACTCCTGATGAACTGTGTTATCGTGTTGAAGCTGAATGGGCAGCTGTATCTGTACACGCCATCCAAGCTCTGTTTGACTCAATGCCCAGGCGTATCACGGCCGTTATTACGGCCAGAGGTGGTTGTTCTGGGTACTGATTTCTCAAGATCTATGCATCCAAACTGCGTGAAAATGTAATCACGTGTCAGTTCTAGTATATTTGTCCAATGAATACCCGTTTATCATCTGCATTTCTTCTTGGTGTAGCAGTTTTAATGGTCAGTAGTGTACACCGCCTGACAAAAGGAAATCGAGAGCCCAGAAGACGTGGTCAGATGTCAGCGTAACATCATACCAAAAAAATCACTGGGTGGTGGGGGGTGGGGGGGAGTGAGGGGAGGGATGTAAATAAACAATACAAAAAAAAATACGACGAACCGCAAAGTAAGTATCCAAATGGGACGGAAATCTATAGATGTGATGTACAGGGTGATTATAATTAAGTTAAACTTTCAAAACGCAGTTGAAATAACACCACGTCAAATTGCAACAGAATATTATCGGAGAAGGGGGGAAACATGCAAAAAGAAAAAACATTGTGTGAAAATTGATCAATAGATGGCGCTGTATGTGTCAGAATACGTAAATGAAAACACCTGTCATGCGCACGACCCATTGAAGTTGGTATAAACACGCCGGGTACACGGCTTTTCCTCCTTTCGCGTCTGCGACGTTCTCCATAACTGAGTCAATGCAGGATTGCACTCAGCTTGTAAAGCTGTATTACAAGAATGATGACATTGCAAATGTCGCCCTTCAGAAGGGTTTGAAAAAGGGCGTTGGTCGGATGACTGCTGAGGGTCTGGAGAAAATGATTCGGAAATTCGAATTCTTTTGGTGTGCAACGTGGTAGAGGGAGGAAACGAATTGATTCGACGTCAGTGGAAGCAGTGGCCACAGCAGTGCAGGGTGAGACGAGTAGAGGTGTGCAAACGTGTAGTGCACGGAGAATTGCCCGAACATTGGACACACCCGTGAGCACGGTGCGTAAAATCCTAAGAAACATCCTTATTTGCCATCCATTGAAAATTACCCATGTATACTTGGAAGGAGAGACAGCATTGGTCGTATATTTTTGTTTATCATCGCAAAATCGATTTTCGGTCACTTCGTGACCATCTTCAGTGCTGTAATATATAACTGAAATTAGTAAGCACTGGTGTCAATAAGCATTGCGGCGATCACATAGAGTCTATCTGATCGCCGTAATGCTTATTGACACCAGTGCTTACTAATTTAAGTTATATATTACAGCACTGAAGATGGTCACGAAGTGACCGAAAATCGATTTTGCGATAATAAACAAAAATATACGACCAATGCTGTCTCTCCTTCCAAGTATACCCATTATCTGGTCGTAGTGCACAGGACACTATGGAGTCGCCAATCAATAAATTACCCATGTGCACGAGTTGCTTCCCGTTGACCTGCCAGCAAGAGAGACCTTTGCTTTAGAATTTCTTCCCCGCATGGAAGTGGACAATGATTGCCCGTGGAATATTTTATGGACAGACGAAGCCCATTTCCATCTTCCTCGCATGGAAGTGGACAATGATTGGCCGTGGAAATTTTGTGAACAGACGAAGCCCACTTCCATCTGACAGGATATGTCAATATTTAGAATTGGCGGATATGGACAACGGACAATCCACACGCAAATCAGCCAGTACCACTTCATCTTGAAAAGGTCGCTGTGTCCTGCGGATTTACTGCATCATTTATCATAGGGCTATATTTCTTCGCAAAGAAGGTGTTTCCGGTCCTGTTACCTGTTCCGTCACTGGTAAGCGCAATGAGCGTCTTTTGCGCAACCACGTTATTCCATCTCTCCAACAGCTTGGATGTGCGGATGGCATCATTTTTATGCAAGATGGCGCACCTTCGCACATTGAAAATCCACTTAAGCAGTTGATGAAGCGCCATTTCGGAAATGCTAGGAATATCAGCCACCATTTCCCTATAGCATGGCCGTCCAGATCACCTGATCGTAATCGGTGTGGTTCAATGGCTCTGAGCACTATGGGACTTAACATCTGAGGTCATCAGTCCCCTAGAACTTAGAACTACTTAAACCTAACTAACCTAAGGACATCACACAACACCCAGTCATCACGAGGCAGGATTCGTACCTGCGACCGTAGCGGTCGCGCGGTTCCAGACTGTAGCGCCTAGAACCGCTCGGCCACTCCGGCCGGCTATTCAGTGTGACTTCTGGCTGTGGGGCCATCTGAAAGATATTGTGTTCAGTGTTCCGATCGAAAACTTTGCTGCATTGAAGGCACGCATTGCGTATCGCATTCTGAACGTGACCTCGGAATCACTTTGATCAGTTCTGGAACGTGCTGTTTATCGATTTCATCTTGTTGCAGAAAACGGTGGACAGCATATTGAACGTGTTTTGCGCCAGTCACTCGGAAATTAATAATATGATTTGATCTTGATTGATGCGTTTTACACGGTTTTCGCTACCAGGACAATTAAAAACCGACTTGATTGATGCTTTTTATGCGGTTGTTGGTCTCAGCACAATTAAAAACCGATTTTTCCCATCCGATGTGATATGACTTTGCCGTGGTGAATGGGCTTACGTAACTAACGATATCACACCTGTACACCCATGCACACTGAGTAGTACAGTTTGTTTAACGTCAAACGTACACCTTAGGCATTGTTGCATGATTCATTTGTCATTTCTAGTCGACCACTATTAAATTATGATGCTTACAGCGCCATCTATTGCTACATTTTGTAAATATTTACTTTTCTTCTGCCATACGTTTTCCCCCTTCTCCGACAATATCCCGTAGCAATTTGACGTCATCAGTGGTGTTATTTCCAAAGCGGTTTGAAAGTTTAACTTTAACTATAATCATCCTGTACTCGTACAGACACACAAGCTATTACATTTTTAGAAAAATTGGATGATTTAATCAAGAGAATGAACTTCATAAATTGAGCAAGTCAATAACGCTTCGGTCCACCTCTGGTCTTTGTGCAAGCAGTTATTTTGATTGGCATTGATTGACAGAGTTGTTGCATGTTGTTGTAATCTCCCCCCCCCCCTCCTTCCTTCTTCCATCTATTGTCCACAATAAGCAATGCCAAGTAAACGTAATTAATAGCGGAATGTCCCCTGGTCTACTATCCCCGCTGCGTGGTGGAATTGTGCTGCAGCATCACACATTCACCCAACGAACGCCAAAGTTTATAAGTTTACATTTTCCGACGATATCTATATTGACAGACTGCCTATTGGCTTCTGTCTCGGGTTTTTCGGCCGACGTTCATTTAATGATTTTACTGACAGTTCGCCAGCACGAGTGGCTGGCATTTTCAAAGCTTCACCCTCCATTGCCGGTGGTGAACTGGAACCGAGCTCGCGGTCGCCGACTATATGTACATGGCGCGCCAACGTCCGAGGGCTTCTCCGCAGTCATTTCCGGTGCGGTTCTCCTCTTGCTACCTGCGACGGTCGTTCGCTGCAGTACGGGAAGCCAGTATCCGTTTATCTTAAGGCTTTCCTCTTTCTTGTTGAAGCTGTTCGCGTGTTTTTGTATTTCTACAGCTTCTCTGAACAAGCGCGTGTGATAGTGCTTCTCTACAGCCAGAACTTCCGTGTCGGCGAATTTTATTACGTGGTCGGTCTCACTCAGTGCGTGCTCTGCCACGGCAGATTTCTCCACCTGCCCCATCCTGCAATGTCGCTTATGTTTTTGATCCTGGTGTTGATTGATCGTCCAGTCATTTTCTATCAACTAAGTAGCAGAATGCATCGACACGATTGGGACAAGATGGACAGCATCCCCCACAGGAGCATGCAGAACAAACTCGAGCGCTGCACCGAATTGGAAGTGTCTATTCTTCAAAAAAAAAAAAATAATAATAATAAATAAATAAAGGTTCAAATGGCTCTGAGCACTATGGGACTTAACATCTGAGATCATCAGTCCCCTAGAACTTAGAACTACTTGCACCTAACTAACCTAAGGACATCACTCACACCCATGCCAGAGGCAGGATTCGAACCTGCGACCGTAGCTGTTGCGCGGTTCCAGGTTGAAGCGCCCTAACCACTCGGCCACACCGGCCGGCGTCTGTTCTTCAAAAAGGAGGGAATTTCGCTATAATCCCGAGAACTATATCAATGGAGGACATCTTTGCCAACACCGTAGCGGCCATTCGGACCATTCCTTGTGAAAGGGCAGAGGAAATACGCACTGAAACAGCCAGGATACTGCGCCTAGCAAAACCACCAGCTTGCAACCTGAAAAAGAAGAGGTACAAGCCATTAAGAATCTCAACGCCGGCAAGAGTATATTGGTACTGCCTGCCGATAAGGGGAATGCGACCGTCTTAATGAAGACCGAAGATTATGACCAAAAGATCCGAGACCTATTAGATCCGACGACGTATCGAAAACCAAGCGCAGATCCGACGCAGCGTATCTCACGAAATACGAATCGATTAATCAAGGCGTCTTCTCTGCCGTCGGACATACATAAAAACCTGCGCAACACAGAAGCCCGACCACATAGGCTGTATTGATTACCCAAGATCCATAAGAACAACGTTCCACTAAGACCGATTGTTAGCGCTCACCGACGTAACAACTGGCAAAATACTTGGCCTTTATGCTCCACACATACTTAAAGGACTCAGGACACTTAATTGAGAAGCTGAAGAAAATGAAACTTGCACCAAACAACATCCTGGTCAGCTTTGATGTTGTTTGTTTATGAAAGTGCCACTCAGTGACTCTCTGGAGCACATCGGTTCCATTTTCCCGCAAGACATCACAAAGCTCTTCCATGTATGTCTCACCACTAGCTATTTCACGTGGAATGGCGATTTCTACGACCAGCTGGAAGGCGTCGCCTTGGGTAGTCCTCTTAGTCCAGTGGTGGGCAACTTCTTCATGGAACAATTCGAAGCACAGGCACTGGGCTCGGCGACTTGCAAACCTAAGGTGTGGTACAGGTACGTCTATGATACTTTTGTTGTGTGGAGCCACGGTGAAGAACAGCTCGCTGACTTCCTAAGACACTTGAACAGCCTCCATACAAACATAAAATTTACCATGGAAGCAGAAAAGGAGAAAAAACTGTCATTTCTAGATGTGCTGGTCACAAGCGATGGCGAAAGCCTGGGACACAGCGTGTATAGAAAACCGACACACACGGACCGATTACCTGCACAAACTATCAAACAACCACCTGAGCCAGAAAAGAGGCATGATTAGTACGCTCGTAACGCGAGCAGGACGACTATGTGAGCCGCAGCACCCCAGACGAGAAATGCAACACCTGGAAAGTGTTCTGAAGAACAATGGGTACTCCACAAATTATATTAGAAGTGTAAAAGAGCCAAACACTCGGCGAAGTGAGGAATCAGAAAAAGAAATGTCGGGTACTGCCTCTCTGCCATACATTCCCAGAGTGACGAACAGAATCGGCCGTATATTACGCAAACATGGCGTAAAGACGATTTTAAAACCGACAAGGAAGATCAAAGCGTGTCTGAGATCGGCAAAGGAGGAAAGGGACACATTTGCAACGTCGCGAATATACGGTATACCATGCACATGCGGAAAAGTTTATCTCGGAATGGCTGGATGATCAATCGACACCAGGATCAGAGAACATAAGCGACATTGCAGGTTGGGGCAGGTGGAGAAATATGCCGTTGCAGAGCACGCACTGAGTGAGACCGACCACGTAATAAAATTCGCCGACACGGAAGTTCTGGCTGTAGAGAAGCACTATCACACGCGCTTGTTCAGAGAAGCTGTAGAAATACAAAAACACGCGAACAGCTTCAACAAGAAAGAGGAAAGCCTTAAGGTAAACGGATCCTGGCTTTCCGTACTGCAGCGAACGACCGTCGCAGGTAGCAAGAGGAGAACCGCACCGGAAATGACCGTGGAGAAGCCCTCAGACGTTGGCGTGCCAGGTACATGTAGTCTGCGGCCGCGAGCTGGGCTCCAGTTCACCACCGGTAATGGAGGGTGAAGCTTTGACAATGCCAGCCACTCTTGCTGGCGAACCGTCAGTAAAATCATTAAATGAACGTCGGCCGAAAAACCCGAGACAGAAGCCAATAGATAGTTTGTCAACAAGTGGCCACGAAAGCCTTAACAATTTTGACATCCATATTAATTTCACAATATCAATTTGTGACCAATTTGCGTAACTCCTCTGTGGTGCGCCTTTTCTTTTCACTTAGATAGTACGTGCAGTGCAAAACTTGAGAAGAACACTTCGTATATCGAAGTATGTATTAAACACAGCCACTTTTCGTCCGAAACAAGTCTGTTCTCACGTGATGGTCGTGCGGTAGCGTTCTCGCTTCCCACGCCCGGGTTCCCGGGTTCGATTCCCGGCGGGGTCAGGGATTTTCTCTGCCTCGTGATGGCTGGGTGTTGTGTGCTGTCCTTAGGTTAGTTAGGTTTAAGTAGTTCTAAGTTCTAGGGGACTTATGACCACAGCAGTTGAGTCCCATAGTGCTCAGAGCCATTTGAACCATTTTTTTGTTCTCACGTGAGGATACTTCCTGCTGTGACTTGTGTAGTGGTTTTTCAAGAAATCCAAATCGACTGATTACTTTGCTCCGATGTCATATGCTTTCATCTTGTAACGTGTCATATAAATTTGGTTGCCTTTAGTGCCTCCAGGAATGAAGTTAAGTCGAAGAGCTACACGAGAAGATACGTCATATTTTTACAACTAATGTCCATGTTAACACCTATGTTCTAGAAAGCCAGTACAATGTCGAGCCACATAAGCATTCCAAAAGAGAAGGCAAAGATCATTCTTGCGTCGTCGGCTGCAGCAGCGATTGGGCGCGCCAGAGATCATTCTGGCCCAGCTGGTCGCTAGAAGAACAACCTACGACCACGAAATGTTCGTTTGTAATTGCTAATAATAATGTTAGCGCTCTACATGTGTCCAAACGAATGGTCTCCTGTGGTTTCCTGTGAGAGTAGAGTCAGTCACTATTCAGAGTTGAAGAGACAGGGAGGCAAGGTCAGTAAAACTAAGGGCTCGTTTCTGAATGATAACTGGGACGCATTTGGAAGTGTCGGAATCGATATCCATTTAGTGGGAAATGGATTTACTATTTCGTGGATCTGAGAATTTGCGCGTACTTTACTGTGACTGTAATTTTCGTTGTTCTTGGTTGAATAGTAAAGGAAGGAAAGAGTTGAAGTGTTGCAGAAACTTATTTTGGGTGCAACTGGAATTATATACAAATTTAACTCACAGTTGGGCTCCTCGCATTTTATTTTGTGTATGATGGAAAGTCATATGACGTGAGATTGTGTACGGGCTTAATCCGGTGGTTCTGGTCCGCTGATTTTGGTACCTGGTAGGAAATTTAGTGAATCGTGAGATACGACAGTCTTGAATTTTGAATTCAGTATGTTTCTGATTGAGTCTGTTTGTGGTTGGTATGTTTGTTTGTGCACACGCCAGTAGATTGGTAGTTGCAAACTGTAACTGACGGTTGAGAAAGGCACGCTCTGAGGTAGTTGAGTGTTAGCCGTTAGCGTATTTTTATCTAAATTTGTACTACAAGGTAGTAACATTTGTTGTGTATTGAGTGGTGGTTTGTCTAGCTGTAGTCTCGAGTTCTAATTGATCAGTGCATCAAGCACAGAAACAAGCGTACCGGAATTCATGCTTATAGTCAGCGTATTTCGCCCGTTAAGAATAATGATGACGTGGCAATTGTTGTAGTTGTACTCTAGTTGAACCATTCTAACGGGGAAATCCAAACTGTTACCATTATTTTAGAAGTTCACCGTGACGGGAGATATTAAATTAGAATTTTGTAATTGGGACGCGATAAAACAACACCTGAGAATGCTGAATTTTTGAACATCTGCTTTTAAGTTGAGAATTAAAGTGTTGGTGGTGTGTAGGTTTTTTGTTTAATTATGTTTTTTTTTGATTGCTCATCCCACTTAGGCCGGGGATAGAATTTTGTTGTCACTCTTTCATATTACGACGTTTGTTTACTGTAAAAAAAAAAAAAATAATACTGAAAAAGAGAGAAAGTGAACTATAGCACGTAAAATCTAAAGTCTCACGAGTTTTCATTTCCATTCAACTGTATGAATCGTTTTATAACTCATTTCAAAAAGGAAAGAATTTAATGCAATTCAGTTTTACAAGTAGCAGAAGCTCGCCAAAGTCAGAGGTGAGATATTGACTCCGAACTCACAGTTGTTGATACAGAGAGATTAAAGCGCAAAGAAGCAGTTAATAGATCCTATGCTACAAGTCATTAAACGAGAAAAAAGATATTTCATTGAAGTATTGACTTAACGTAAAAGGTGGATATTATTTGAGAACATTTTAAACAATTTTCAAAAGGACTGAACTTAATTTTCTGTCTGAAGACAGTAATAAGTAAGGAATAAGAAGATAAATGAATACCAGAGGTTGCGTTTAGCGAAGTTTATTGCCGTTGACTTAACAACATATTACATCTCTGGATTAGACGTCAAGTTCTGTTTCTTTAAATCCATTAATATCCTATATTAACAATTTCGTGATAATTTTGGAGTTGTAAGTAGCCTACGTTATGTGAAAATTGTTTATTTCGGCGTCAAAGACATTCTGAAGTACAGACCGGTGCTAGTGACGCTATTGTGAGCGTATCGGAGATTAGCTTAACTGGTTGAGTCACGTATTGTATACGAAACTTATTTTTGGTAATTAATACTGGCAGGAGAAAGGGAGGCCGTCGATTCCAGATAGTTCACATTAGTATACAATTATATCTAGTAGTACGATAAATATATCGTAAAAGTGTTTTGAGGTATTTTGTGGTACGATTATCGAGTGTTACGTTCACGAAGTCTTCTCCAGAGCAACGGACTGATAGTTACTCGCAATAATCTACGTTCATGATTAAGAGAAAGCTAATTTGTAAAGTGGACAAGCCATTTTGATTTTTGTTGTTGTCAATGTGCATGTCAGAGAAAGAGAGCAAATTACATTACTGTTAAACAATCTTTGGTCCTGTCGTAGTACAATCTTTGCCTGTGCGCCGTCTAATATATTCTTAGTTGAAGTGTGACAGATGACGGACGTATTCAGTAGTGTTGTGTTGACTTGTGGTGATATCTGTTAGATTAAAAAAGATTTATTGCAAAGAACAGCAAGGATGGATATGATGTATACATTGAAACGTGAAAGTAATATAAATTTTGATGATGTAACTTTTTTTTGAACAGGGGAAGTTTGAGGTAAGACTGCAGCACTGCGCACCTGATTTGTAGGGATGGTTATTGG
Organism: Schistocerca nitens; assembly: GCF_023898315.1. Lineage (NCBI taxonomy): Eukaryota > Metazoa > Arthropoda > Insecta > Orthoptera > Acrididae > Schistocerca > Schistocerca nitens. Next base: position 150,485,140 of record NC_064620.1, on the reverse strand, counting down.
CAACTAGTTAACTTTGTTCACTTGCTCAAAGATCTCTACACTTCCCTGAATCATGCATTAACATTTCAGCTATCAAACAGAAAATCTCTGTTAATAATGTAGCCTTTTTGAACTATTGTTAACTTTGTTAAGCATAGTATTGTTTAGACCAATGTTACGTGTGAAGATCACGCGAAGTTTTACGTCATTCTAAAAGCGTTGTCTTGGAATATCATGCCGGCCGCGGTGGACGAGTGGTTCTAGGCGCTTCAGTCCGGAACCGCGTTGCTGCTACGGTCGCAGGTTCGAATCCTGCCTCTGGCAAGGATGTGTGTGATGTCGTTAGCTTTAAGTAGTTCTAAGTCTAGGGGACTGACCTCAGATGTTAAGTCCCATAGTGCTTAGAGCCATTTGAAGCTTTTTTTGGAATATCATTTCACAGGAATAGCTACTCTGCCCATCCCACTGTTTATCATTGCGCATTACCCCATTGTACCATGTGGTATGCAACAGTTTGGTTATAGTTTGGAAATTTTATTTAGAAAGAGAAGTCTAGCTTAGCCGCTGCCTGCTTGCTGTTTGCTGTTGTGCTTTCGAGAAATCTCCAACAATGTTGTCAAGACGTGAGATAAGTGGAAATATTGATTAGGGCCAGATAATTGTTTTACTTGAGTTGCGCATTTAATAGAAAGGCCAGTTGCTTTCAGATCACTTGCAGTTCAGTTCAAATTACGTTCTGTTTAGTCAAAGATTAGCATACCAGTTTAAGTTGGTTAATAATTTGTGGGTACATAGTTTTGATAATAAGTAGACTTTAAGAGTGAGAGCAGGGGCGGTGTCGGGGGGAGGGGGGGGGGGGGCGCTATGGGAGCTATAGCCACCCTCCCCCCCCCTAATGGTGTATCATATTACGTGGATAAAATGACTTCAGAAACCAGCGAATATATTACTTCAACAGATACAATAATTTTTTTCATAATTATGTAACAATATAGGTTGATATGTATTTCAAAGACATTTTAACAAAAGAATAAGAGCGGCAAACAGCTTGCTATCTAAACCAATGAATATCATTTAATTTAAAATGGGCGTCTTATTATTTGTTAATATACACTGGATGTATATTAATGTACGAGTACCACTTACAATAATCAAGGAAGCTAAATTTGCCGGTTATGCCTACCAACACTCAAATTGCTGACCTCAAACAAAAACTTGCAAATCGCCGCAGATATAGGTCAAATCGCATTATTTTCCCGAGCACACACATTCTGTAGAGACGGTTTTACGCTGAACTCCAAAACAGTTACCAAAAACTACTTTAAGCAACACCAAGTTTTGCCGTTTTGTCGGTGGAGGACCCCTCTCCTTTTGTTAGCGTTATTCCACCTCCCCCCGCGATTAGCACCACCCTTTGACCGACTTCTTGAATTGCTCCTGAGTGAGAGGTAAAGAGGCTACAAATTATAAAACAGTGGATATCGATTTAATCCGGAGATCTGCAATAATGCTGGGAGGAATAATTGCAACTTCAGGTAACACCTCTATTACGTGTTGTATACGTCTTCATTGATTCAGTATTTATTCTGAGCTGTGTATTTTTGATAAATCAGATACTTCGCTGCTGTTCCGTTTGTCCACTAGTATTTAGCAGATTAATTTTATTTTTTTTCTCTCGAATTTCTCTTATACTGGGACGAGGCCAATTACGTCGTTCGCAGGTAGCAGTTTCCGGAAGGTGCAGTCTCTACTATTTGTAGCTAAACATGACTTGACCTAGCTCCAGCAGCAGACAGCCATCGACTAGGTAGTGTCGGCACTCGCCTCTTCGCCGGCGGACAGCCAGAAACTGGAGCGCGACGGCTTCCGCCGCCGTGGGCCGCCATACATCTTCTCGCCCACGAACGTTTAATGACGGATTTATTGAAAACCTATTTATCATCACCAGCGTGCAAAGTCTGCAGAGTCGTCCCGTCACTGGCGGAGCACCACGCCGAGCCGCGTCGCGCCCGGTAAACTGCGGGGCGGCCCGCTATGAATAAATTTGCAGAGTATCGATGCGTGCCACGCTGCAAACACACGCACCACTCTAACGCACACACACACGCACGCGTGGGCGGGAGGCAGGGTTCGGGCGGCCGCGTGGAGGGGGGGCGGGGGCGGAGGAGGGAGTGAAACAAAAGCGGTGCGCCGAGCTAGGAGCGCTGGGTAAACGCCGTATTTGTTCTGATAATCCTTTTTAATGGTGATCCCGTGTTCATTCGCAGCGCCCCAGTGTACTTTTTGTATGTATCAACTCGCAGCAAACAGCAGACAGGGTAAATACGGCCTGAATGGACGGCGAGCGGCGCCTGATTGTGACAAACTGTTTTCACGTAATCTCGCCGGTGTTTACTGCCGCGCATACCGTATTTGTCGCGAGCTGACACGCATAAATTGCGATTCACACGCACGGCGGCTCTGTCACGTCGTTTTTCCTATCTGGACGGCCGTGTGATCGCACTGCCGCGCTAGCTTCTCTGCTGTCATAACCTGCCGTTCCATTTCCTGCACTCGTAGCTACGGTCCTGTCAGCTGTAGCTGAGAACGATATACGAGATGTCACAAGGAAACGCGAAAATTTGAAGTGCCACTCACAAAAGTAAAGAAAGTCAATTTATAAGTTTTATTGTTGAAACGAAACAGTAAATCACCTACAGTTGGTGTCACAACAACAAAAAATTACTGTGCGGAAATGAGGTCTATGAGACGCAGACAACTCAAACGTAGGCATTTTTGTAAGCCAGTCCTGAGATTTTGCATGGGGTGTTGGAACATTTACCCACCGAAACTGAAGTGTTTTTTTCTAGTTCTTCTTCTCAACTCAGGACGAGTGGTGAACACCTTGGTTATGGGGTGACTCCACAAGGAAAAAATCACACACCCACCTCGATGGCCAACGAATGTCACAAAATCGTGAAACTACGTAATTGCGAAAGATTTGTGGAACGGTTATCAGCGGGCCATGGCTCCATCCAACTGAAACCTAAGATTATGAAGAGCGGCAAAGTTTTGAAGCTGTTCTGAAGCAAGAGTCTCGAGCATATCGACATATCGCTCCAATGTTAACGGCGTTGCATCCCCTAAAGGAAGTAACGTCTCAGCAGGTCTAGCGTTGACATGCCCCACCAAACTAAAATTCTGTGCCGCGTAATAGTCGTTCGAGCAACGTACAAGGGCTTTTAGGTACTCAGAGTCTGAGATTTGCTTGTTTACATACCTGATGACATGAAATGCGCCTAATGATGTACGAATAGATTGTCAACAAAATTGGAGAGGGCCACATTTATTCCATCCATAATTCTTTTTTTTTTTTTCAGAAAGATGTTTTCACGCAGATTAATCTGAAGGTTTCAGTTCCTTGACAATTTCAATTTTGTAAAGGCGGAACTTCAAATCACCGTCAAGTATTCGGCAGACGGTTTAATGCTTTCTCGCGTTTCCTAACCTCCTTCAGAGAGATGTCCAAAGTGTTTCAATTTGTCTGGGCTTCACTGGGTGCGCTTACCTCCTGTTGGATTATTTTTATTAGTGCTAAACCCATGGCGTGGCTAAATGTAAAGCGACCATCACGTTGTACAGTGCAACGATGTATAAATTCCCATCGAGCAGCAGTCATACGGTCACCATCCACACAAAATTCCGTCACAGCAAATGCTCATTACAACTGACCCGGTGCTACCTAGTTACTAAATTACTAGGCGTATTTTTATAATATGTATGGATTCTGTAAGCGAATAGGGACTACATTGTCCTGGATGAAGGCTAGCGAATTCTTTATCTTGCTATTAATGCACTCACTACTGGAAAGTAGCTACAAGGATAAAATGAAGAAAACGAGATAGCCCGTTAAGTCTCTTGATGAAGAGTACACAATAGAAAGCAGAGTAGATCAAAGCGTAAAGTGTGCAGTTAGTGCAAACATACGACTTAATGACGACTGATGCAACATTTAATTTTGGCGACTAGCACTAAATAATACAATGAATAAGCTCTCGGAGCCAAAAACAATTACGTCCTTAATTCTACGTTGTAAAACTGCCGGAAGCCATTCAGAAAAGTGTGACCTTCAACTTGAATAATCGAGATGGAGACAGCAGGTGACGTATAAAAAATTAAACGCAGTAAAAATTCATGTCTTGGTTTCGAGTCATTATTCTTTCCTCATGTATGAACAGAAGCCAGACGTGAAGAAAAGCCAGTTGCAGGTTTTTTTTGTGGGGCAAAATGGAAGCCACAGTGAGAACAATGAAATGTAAACCGCCTGACATTACAGTAACACAATTATTCTTAAAAGAGCATTTTTTTCATTGAAATGCATAAAAGTGTAATGTTCAACAGCGAGGTTGCCTATCTAATGGGTTCGAGGAGCAACAAAAATTTGATTTTCAGTATTTCGTACAATTATGAACCGAATTCGAAAAAATTTAAATGCTGTCATAATCTGCTCATTAAGAGGTATAATCTGTGTCAAAGGCTTAACCCAGCAAGACAACTAGGCCTCTCATAGCTTAATATCCAGGCCTATATTTTATTCAAAATAATATTCACGACAACATTGTACATGAAATCTGACTGAACTTTTACCCTATTCCCGTAATACTAATAAAAAGGACTTCATCGTTAATAAAATAATGAATAATTATTGTCAACTACATAATTTAATATATTGTAAAAAATTTATCTCAGACAATGCCCATGTAAAAAGATAATAAAAATCTTTCGTTAACTATGATTTATGTAGAAAAAGCCATTCAGAAAAGTGTGACCTTCAACTTGAATAATCGAGATGGAGACAGCAGGTGACGTATAAAAAATTAAACGCAGTAAAAATTCATGTCTTGGTTTCGAGTCATTATTCTTTCCTCATGTATGAACAGAAGCCAGACGTGAAGAAAAGCCAGTTGCAGGTTTTTTTTTGTGGGGCAAAATGGAAGCCACAGTGAGAACAATGAAATGTAAACCGCCTGACATTACAGTAACACAATTATTCTTAAAAGAGCATTTTTTTCATTGAAATGCATAAAAGTGATCCAGTCCACGGTTGGCACAGATTTTCCTGTCGATGCCATGCATCTATAACTAATTTAGTGATCAGGTATAGTGGTTTGTTTGCGCTACCTATATTACTAAACTGCTAACCCGACTCTGGGTTCATGGTTCACGGTGTAATGTTCAACAGCGAGGTTGCCTATCTAATGGGTTCGAGGAGCAACAAAAATTTGATTTTCAGTATTTCGTACAATTATGAACCGAATTCGAAAAAATTTAAATGCTGTCATAATCTGCTCATTAAGAGGTATAATCTGTGTCAAAGGCTTAACCCAGCAAGACAACTAGGCCTCTCATAGCTTAATATCCAGGCCTATATTTTATTCAAAATAATATTCACGACAACATTGTACATGAAATCTGACTGAACTTTTACCCTATTCCCGTAATACTAATAAAAAGGACTTCATCGTTAATAAAATAATGAATAATTATTGTCAACTACATAATTTAATATATTGTAAAAAAATTTATCTCAGACAATGCCCATGTAAAAAGATAATAAAAATCTTTCGTTAACTATGATTTATGTAGAAAAATCGTTCTTCTTGTTCTAACTGTGGTACTGACAGGATGTGATGTCTCGTAACACAGAGGTCTGTAAAAAACTGTACTAAAGTACAGGGTGATTCAAAAAGAATACCACAACTTTAAAAATGTGTATTTAATGAAAGAAACATAATATAACCTTCTGTTATACATCATTACAAAGAGTATTTAAAAAGGTTTTTTTTTCACTCAAAAACAAGTTCAGAGATGTTCAATATGGCCCCCTCCAGACACTCGAGCAATATCAACCCGATACTCCAACTCGTTCCACACTCTCTGTAGCATATCAGGCGTAACAGTTTGGATAGCTGCTGTTATTTCTCGTTTCAAATCATCAATGGTGGCTGGGAGAGGTGGCCGAAACACCATATCCTTAACATACCCCCATAAGAAAAAATCGCAGGGGGTAAGATCAGGGCTTCTTGGAGGCCAGTGATGAAGTGCTCTGTCACGGGCTGCCTGGCGGCCGATCCATCGCCTCGGGTAGTTGACGTTCAGGTAGTTACAGACAGATAAGTGCCAATGTGGTGGCGCTCCATCCTGCTGAAATATGAATTGTTGTTCTTCTTGTTCGAGCTGAGGGAACAGTCAATTCTCTAACATCTCCAGATACTGTAGTCCAGTTACAGTAGCACCTTCGAAGAAAAAGGGACCAAAAACTTTATTGGCTGAAATGGCACAGAAAACGTTCACCTTAGGCGAGTCACGTTCATACTGAGTTGTTTCCCGCGGATTCTCAGTGCCCCATATACAGACATTGTGACGGTTGACTTTCCCGTTAGTGTGGAAAGTTGCTTCATCACTAAACACAATCTTTGAAACGAAAGATTCATCTGTTTTCATTTGAGCAAGGATAAAATCACAGAAATCGATTCTTTTAATCTTATCAGCTGCAGACAGTGCTTGAACCAATCTCAGACGATAAGGTTTCATAACTAACCTTTTTCGTACAACTCTCCATACAGTTGATTGTGGAATTTGCAGCTCTCTGCTAGCTCTGCGAGTCGATTTTCCTGGGCTGCGAACAAATGCTGGCTGGATGCGTGCTACATTTTCATCACTCGTTCTCGGCCGTCCAGAACTTTTCCCTTTGCACAAACACCCATTCTCTGTAAACTGTTTATACCAACGTTTAATACACCACCTATCAGGAGGTTTAACACCATACGTCGTTCGAAATGCACGCTGAACAACTGTCGTCGATTCACTTCTGCCGTACTCAATAACACAAAAAGCTTTCTGTTGAGCGGTCGCCATCTTAGCATCAACTGACGCTGACGCCTAGTCAACAGCGCCTCAAGCGAACAAATGTACAACTAAATGAAACTTTATAGCTCCCTTAATTCGCCGACAGATAGTGCTTAGCTCTGCCTTTTGTCGTTGCAGAGTTTTAAATTCCTAAAGTTGTGGTACTCTTTTTGAATCACCCTGTATTGTTATGTTGCTAACTGATATATGAAAATAGCTTTTATGTGTTATTGAAATGAATCTTCTTTGTTTGGAGTTTTATTTCATTGTAATTCTCGCCCTGTATAAGGGTTAAGTTTCCTGCTTAGCCACCAAAGAGCACAGCTATCAGCGCTATTGATCTACAGCGCAGTTTATTGGTAAATAATGAATATTAATGTGTCTTGTAACAATGAGAAGGGGTACACGAAAGGAGCCTCCCCGAAGATCATGACAACGATCGGGCGTACCCTGGGCAACGTTAGGCCTGTGCCTAACGGCCAATCCTTTCAACACCAAGACACCACAAAAAGGCTTGTATCAAAGCCAGCGCTAAATATAATGTCTATAAACATTGAAGGGCTCTCTCATGAGAAAGAAGTGCTACTTGCTGTAGCATGTAAAACTCACAACTGTGATCTCTTACTAATCCAAGAGACCCACATTGGCCCCACAAATAGAAGACCAAACATCCACGGAATGAAATTAGTAATTGAAAGACCACACGAGCAATATGGCAGCGCAATCTTCACCAAAATGGGCGTAGGTATTATATCTGCAGAACTGACATCTCAAGAAGACATCGAAATCTTGACTGTAGGGTTACAGTCCTGCACTGTGACGTCTATATATAAGCCACCGAGCAGGGAGTTCAGATTCAGTGAGCCAGCCAACTTCAACTCACAACCAACGAAAATAGTAATGGGCGACTTCAACTGTCATGAATCAGCCTGGGGGTACAGGCACACAGACAAAAGTGGGGACGACCTAGAAACCTGGGCAGACTCAACTGGCCTTAAATTAATACACGACCCCAAACTTCCATATTCCTTCAACAGCAGCAGGTGGAACCGTGGATACAATCCAGATAACATCTTTGTCAGCGAAAACGTAGCACATCAAACCAGGAAGGATGTGGGAGAACCCCTCCCACATACACAGCACCGAGCTATATTATGTCTGGTTGAAGCAGTTGTTAAACCAGCAACCACCCATTTCCAAAGACGTTTTAATTTTAAACGTGCCCTATGGGACAAATTCTCTGAAGAACTTGACAAAGTGGTGCAGAACCTTGATGCTAGCCCGGAAAAATATGACACTTTCATTGAATTAGTTAAAACTGTCTCCCGAAGAAATATCCCCCGAGGCTGCAGAACTAGTTATATCCCTGGACTTGACGGAAACTCAAAGGTTCTTCTGGAACATTACCAACAGCTCTTCGAGGAAAACCCTTTTTCAGAGGAAACAACTATGGCGGGAGAAGAACTCCTCCAGGCCATATCGGCCTCAAGAGCAATGAAATGGTGTAATCTAATCACAAACCTAGACATGAAACAGAATAGCCGAAAGGCCTGGCAACTTCTTAAAAACATCAATAATGACCCCTCATCTAATACACAAAATTTGTATAAGGTCACACCAAATCAAATAGCAAATCAACTTCTACTGAATGGTAAAACCAACAGGAAACACCCAAGAAAGAAACTACAGAGAGGCACTCAAGAAAAAGACCACCTAGGCACCCCCTTTACTCTGAAAGAATTAGAAGATTCCATCTCCATAATGAAAATTAATAAAGCCGCTGGCCTAGATGACCTACGCCCAGAACAAATAAAAATGTTCGGACCTGTTACCAGACGGTGGTTACTAGATATGACGATCAAATGTGTTCTTGAAATGAAAATCCCCAAGACTTGGCGGAAGGCAAATATAGTAGCTATACCAAAACCTGGAAAAAGCCCCACAGACCCTAAAAATTTTCGGCCTATCTCCCTGCTTTGTCAGCTCTATAAAGTCTTAGAAAGAATGATCCTTAACCGCATCTCAGAACACGTAGACAAGAATATAATTAAAGAGCAAGCAGGAATCCGCCCAGGATGGTCATGCTGTGGACAAATCCTCAACCTTACACACTACATAGAAGATGGATACGAGCGGAAACAAATTACAGGTGCAGCCTTTATCGACCTTACAGCAGCCTACGACACCATAAACCACATTAAGTTAATATCAAAAATATATAACACCACAAAAGACTACCGACTGGCGCAATTCATCCAGTGCCTGTTGCAGAATAGACGGTATTTTGTCACGCTGCAGTCGAAGAAGAGCCGATGGCGGACCCAGAAAAACGGCCTACCTCAAGGTAGCGTCCTCGCCCCATTGCTGTATAATATTTATACCAATGACCAACCGATCAGCATGGACGCTCGCTCCTTCATCTATGCAGACGATACAGTCGTTGCCACCCAGGGAAAAACCTTTGAAGAGGTAGAAAGTAAATTAACTTTAGCGATTGAAAAGCGGGGTGACTATTATGATAATAACCGCCTCAAGCCAAACCCAGCAAAAACCCAGGTTTGTGCTTTCCACCTACGTAATAAGGAAGCAAGGAGGAAACTCAACATAAGCTGGAAGGGACAACATCTATCTCACTGCGACACACCAAAATATCTTGGGATTAAACTTGACCGTGCTCTCACCTACAAGGAACACTGTTTGGTCACAAAGATGAAAGTGAGTGCCAGGAACAACATCATCCGCAAGCTAACAAATAGCAGATGGGGAGCGCAACCTACAGTTCTCCGCACGTCAGCTTTAGCTTTATGTTTCTCCACTGCGGAGTACTCGGCACCCGTTTGGCAAAATTCCACCCACGCTGAACAAGCAAATATAGCATTGAATGAGACTGGACGCATCGTGACAGGATGCCTCCGCCCAACTCCCACAAAACAGCTGTACCACCTCATGGGCATAGCCCCGCCAGACATCAGAAGAAGGACTGCCGCAGAAATCGAGAAACATAAACAGGAGACAGATCCCAGGCATCCAATGTTCGGATACAATCTTCAACCTCGCCGACTTAAATCAAGGAAGAGTTTCCTACGAACAACTGAAACAACTCTTTTATCGCCTAGAGCACGACGAGAAGAGCTGTGGTACAATGTGGACCCAGGAAGACCAGGGAATAGCCCCAGGGAAGAACCCACAGCTGGCTCTGAACTCCCATATACGACCTGGAAAGCCCTGAATAGACTACGAACAGGCGTATCAAGATGCAGAGCAAACTTGGAAAAATGTGGCTACATCAGTGCAGACGAGCCCTGCGAGTGTGGAGAACAGCAAGACCCACAACATCTACTGGTCTGCAGGAAACTAAACAACCCGTGTTCGACTCAAAACCTATTTGAAGCAAATGACAAGGCTATTCAAGCTGCAGTGTATTGGGCTTCACGTGGGATATGAAAATCGCTCTGTTTCGCATCCTTAGCGATTATCATTATATGTTACATACTTTTCTATATTATTGTAGTTAATTTACCTTATAACCATGTATTATTGTATTATAACTGCTTCTCTTGCATTGTAATATAATTTTTTTTTTGTAAAATGGTGATGTCTTGGATACGATAAATAAATAAACAATGAGAAAATTTTCAAATGTCAATGCATATAGTGAAGGCGAGAAAAGATTTAATATATATTATTTATTACAAATAAAACACAGCCTGAAGCAGAATCGATAAGTGACTGCTTTATGCCAGCTGCCATCATAGTGAAATATTGCAACGGCAGTTTTAAATTGATTTTCTATACAGACATAAATGTTGTTGGTTATAATTGCGGTAATAATTGTGTATTGGTAGCCGAAGACCCACTCTAAGGTAATAAATCCCAGTTAGACTGTGAATACATTGTACTTCTACGAATGCAAATAGCATCTTACACATAAATTCTTATCTGCTCATGTATGGAGCCTGGTAATTTCGTAACAACTTTTATAAAATATTTTGACAGGAAAATACATTAGTGTTGTGTACGTGTGGTATTGTGTGACAGGAGTGTTGATTTTGCTTAGAGAAAAGTGTTGCCACGTCGAATAACAGTAGCATTAAATTTGATAAAAGATCCGCAACTAGCAAAGAGTCTTTTCAACAACAGCACTGAAACTAATAAATATCATTAATCTTGTTTAGTTCAGATTACTTATCATACATTTAGCTTGTTTGCTGGTTATAAATGATTACTTTTGTGAATGAACATAGTGACATTTACACTGCTTGACAGACATCATCGCTACATGTTCCCAGGTGAAGATTTCTTTAACAAAATAACGTTCATTAGCTGCGAAAAGCAGTGATTAAATAAAACCTCATATTAAATTAATAATAAGTAACTAACTTTATTGTAATCTAACTGAACTTGTACATCACAACGCACGCACAGTTACACCACACGTCACAATAGCTAGAAACTGTGTTTGTGTCTTGACGCAGCGTAATTCACTGTGCGCCGACTATCCATGTCGTCTTCATCCAGAAATTGCGAATGAGTGCACTTAGCGATTTCCAACAAACTTTGTTAATAAATTCAAACCTTCACGAAACTTTTTATAGCTGACAACTCTAGCAAAATGATTAAAGGGTAAAAGCTTATCGCTTACTAGATTTTCGCTGTTCATGCAGTAAGTCTTCTGCATGAGGCGTTACGCTTTATTATTTCTTTACTACTAATTCTATTCGCAACACATTTTGCAGACAATATCTACAAGCCGCGCGGTCAAAGGCGCCTCGTCACGGTCCGCGCGGCTCCCCCCGTCGGAGGTTCGAGTCCTCCCTCAGACATGGGTGTGTGTGTTGTCCATAGCGTAAGTTAATTTAAGTAAGATTAAGTAGTGTGTGAGCTTCGGGACCGATGACCTAAGCAGTTTGGTCCCATAAGATCTTACCACAAATTTACAATTTTTACAGTATCTACATATGCAATTGAACGTCCCTGCAAAATTACATCATTGTATGATACAACTTTAAACATAGATGTGTGCGGCAACCGTGAATATATATATATATATATATATATATATATATATATATATATATATATATAATTATTATTATTTTTTAGTGAAGACAGCCCACTGGTTGCAACCATTGTATGATACATAATCTAGGAGATAATGAACATCGAGATGTGCGAAAAACTAGGTTTTACTTAAAACTGAGCGCAGACTAAACTCTTCCAGCGCTTCAAATGACGGCAAAAAACGAATTCCCACAAACTTTAAACATAATTTCAAACCCTTTCTAAACTTTTACTCGCTTACCCGCTTACATCCTTACATGCTTAACGCATTAACCATTTGTAAAGCAATCAGATGTTTCAAAACGTTTTATACGTGTGAGTTCGATTCTTTAAAGAATCGGGAGTGTAATGGCATGACACAAAGGACTCAAAAGTGTGGCGAATGTTCAACACACGTCGACCAAAGTAATTAGCATTGCTAGGGGGCAGTGAGTGTAGGATTTAGGGTCACATTTAGTTCATTATTTCGCACGGGGCGGTTCGTACGAATATTCAGCAACGAACTAAAACGGCCCTTCTTCACAGTCGTACGGTACACAAGACGCCGACAGGCAGTCATCTGACAACACAACGCGCTTTCTATCGCTCTCTGAGACTGACAGTTTCGATTAGTCTGAATGTCGATATGTGACGACGTATTATCTTTTCAAAGCTTCTTTAAAGCATTATTCACGTTTAGATATCCGTTGCGTGGCATTCAGTTCGAAGGAATTGTTAGAGGCTGTTGCAAGACGTATAACGGAGAAGGACAAGCGGTGGTGAGTCGATGTTAGAACATCTATTCAGCTTTTCTGCTTTAAAGCACGTTTAAAGGAGCATAAAAATGTATTGCTGACAGCATAGCCCGGCAATGCTGCCGAGAGACGCTGCCGGCCACACGGACTGCAGACATATCTTCGGCAACATTGCCGGTCACTTTTTCCGGATGATGTTTGGAGCAGTTCATTTTAGTGGCAGAATGTTTTAACGAGCCACAGTATTGCCGCTGAAACGAGCTAGTGGAAGTGGGCGAATCTCTACCGCATTTGCATTCACATGGAAAAACGTTAACTTCGAAAAGAGAAATCGGGCTTCATGGGTGCGTTCTTTGCTAAATAAGCGAATCTCTTCCGTATTCTGAGGCACGATTTTGAATGTCTCGTTTGAAAGCATTTATTCGAGAATTGGTAAAGACCAATAGCAGAATGAAAGACGGTACTGATTTAACTGTATGATTCGCGCATACTCCAGCGAGGCATCCTGCACGTCTGCTCAAGTCAAACTGGTCTATTACCTTCAGTTTTCAGCAACAACGAGAGCCGTAGGTTCATTTTACCGGCACGTGGTGTTGCGCCGTGATATCGATATTGACTTTTAGTCGGGGGTTCGACGTGGTCGCCGGCCGCGGTGGCCGAGCGGTTCTAGGCGCTTCAGTCTGGAACCGCGCGACTGCCACGGTCGCAGGTTCGAATCCTGCCTCGGACATGGACGTGTGTGATGTCCTTAGGTTAGTTAGCTTAAGTAGTTCTAAGTTCTAGGGCACTGATGACCTCAGATGTTAAGTCCCATAGTGCTCGGAGCCATTTATTCGACATGGTCAAATGCTAATCGTTTCTTCAGAATGTACTAATGTACAAGTCCTGTGAACATGAACGTCCTATCTCTAGTCGTTCAAGGTGTTCTTTCTTTCTGAACATGAGTGTATGCTACGTTATGAGTAGATTGTGCCATTTCGTTTTGTCTGCCCTAGCGGCGTGCTACTAAACTGAGATGTGAGGATTCCAGATGTACAGATACTGCACACACGCAGCTGCTAACAAACAATAAATCAATTATTTAAGTTTACTTTCTCGAGATGATAATGATAAACTTTGTGACAAACCTTCATTTACTTGGCCACATATCTTTCGATGGTTTGTGACGTTAACATATATGCTCTTTGCTCAGCTTCTTCTCATACGCTCGTCTGTCAGAGAGTAAAGTTTTGCGAAAGTCTGGTAGTTGCTGCTCGCTGTGTATCACAAAGGCGTTCCTGGAAGGTAGCCGTCATGCTGCACAAAGAGAGGAAGTACTAGCAGTTAGCTGCACATGCAGCAAGCACTCACAGTATTTGTGGATTAATCATTTTATAATATTAATTTATTTGGTTCAAATGGCTCTGAGCACTATGGGACTTAACATCTGTGGTCATCAGTACCATAAAATTTAGAACTACTTAAACCTAACTAACCCAAGGACATCACACACATCCATGCCCGAGGCAGGATTCGAACCTGCGACCGTAGCGGTCACGCGGTTCCAGACTGAAGCGCCTAGAACCGCACGGCCACACCGGCCGGCATTAATTTATTTGCGACGCCTTTCGAGCTACCGGTGCTTATCTTCAGGGGTCAAGAGATACAAAGTAATTAAATATTACTTACGTTATTAGGACAGATATTAACAAAATTATCGCTAATTTTATTCTTCAACAAGTCTTTATTGAACATAATGAGAATTAGACACACGAAAGAATGGTGTTTTATCTACACACTCTATTTTTCCACGTAATCTGCATCCCGTTCCATGGCCTTCCTCTAGCGCGAAACAAGAGCGTGTGTGCCCTGTCCGTACAAATCATTGTCCTGGTGGCGGAGCCAGTGCTTCACTGTGTGAATCACTTCTTCATCGTCCTCAAAATGTCATCCACGAATGGCACCCTTTAATGACAAATGACATCAGCTCATGGAGCCAATGCTTCATTGTGTGAATCACTTCCTCATCGTCCTCAAAATGTCTTCCGGGAATGGCACCCTTTAATGACAAATGACATCAGCTCGCTGCAATATATCAGGTGTGACAGCCATGGATGGTCTTCCCGATCGCTGCAGGTAGTGGAGCTCCGCCGAACTGCCTTCTGATGACCTCACCCTCCATCCTCAGCCACTAACGGTGCTTCAAAAACTGGTTCAAATGGCTCTGAGCACTATGGGACTTAACATCAGAGGTCATCAGTCCCCTAGAACTTAGAACTACTTAAACCTAACTAACCTAAGGACATCACACACATCCATGCCCGAGGCAGGATTCGAACCTGCGACCGTAGCGGTCGCGCGCTTCCGGACTGAAGTGCCTAGAACCGCTCGGCCACAGCGGCCGGTAACTGTGCTTCAGTCGACAGCAGATGCTCCGTAGACTTTGCACAAGCGTTTCTGAATATTCGCCATAATTTCTTTCTCTGCAGTGAGAAATTCAATGACGGCATGTCGCTTGTAACGCACATCACCTACAGACGCCAGTTTGAAACTGTCCTGCAGCTACGCCATCTGTCAGAAGGAACGGAAACTTGGCGCTCTCACTCAGGAGACTTCAAATAATACATACTTGACTTTTCGCATTCGTAGAATAGTTTTCAGCAGAGAAAAAAAATGCGGTGCATTAGTCTCTGGGCAAGCCTCGTAGCTTATAAAGTTTTTATCCTATTCCTATTTGAGGAAGCATACGTTCACAAACCAATGAAAACACTCGCAACTGAATAACAACTAGCGATAATTCTGTTCATTCGCAGTATTTAAATATTTGCGTCCCTTGATTATTGATGACAAGCACCAATGGCCCGAAACGCTTCGCAATTAATGTTATAGCATTATGAAGTCATAAATATTGTCACCGGTTACGATATATATACGTAAAACCTACATTATAAAGCAGTTACTGAAAACCGATATTACCAACATGGCAACTGATTGTAGAGGATACAGAGAGAATCCAGTCGTGGTTGTAATAAAGACGGATTTATTAGTTCTTTATTGCAACCACGATTTAATTCTGTCTATAAAATTACTACGGTTGCTGTAAGTGAGCCACAGATTTTGGCAATGGAGTGCGATGACTTGCTTGTAGAGAAGAATTGCTGTCGTAGCGGTCCATGTCGATGAATCGTTTCCTGAAAGGTAGGCCGTATGCAGAGCACAACGTCAGACGTTAAGCAATGCAGAGCGGTAGGTAGCAGCCACAAAACGTGACACCGACACTACTTACGTCGACATCCACTACAGACAGCGCACTTTCATGTTAAAAGCACGTAGATCCCTAGCTTACTTGCTTCTACAAAGCTGATGGTAAACGCTTACCAAAGGCTGCCAGTAGTCATTTCAAATAATAAATTCCGCGTAATATCTCTAGAAATTTAAGAACCCTCCAAAGCAGCATGACATGGACGTTTAAAAACCGTATACGGGTTTTTACAAGTGTAAAAATTACCATTATGGTAGCCTTTTCTCAATGTCGTGTAGAATAAATCAACATTTCACAGTAAAAACAGAAAAATGTTAGTCAAGTTGTACAGCTTTTGTAAAAGAAATTTTTATGCAAAGCCAAGCTTTTTGCAGAAGTGTTCCAGAAATGTGCTAAGACTGAAAGGGAAATCGATCGTAATCGGCTGTTATAGTGTAAACTCCGCCAACTGGGAATCTCTCATGCCAGGCTCCATCGTTAAATACAGCAAGAAGGTCGGCCTACGCAGACAAGACAAAATGTATTCGCACTTGGCTCACGACATAAGTGCTATGTACGCTACGAATATTAAAATCCATGGAGAAGAAATAAAAACGTTAAGGTTCACCGATGATATTGTAATTCTGTCAGAGACAGCAAAGGACTTGGAAGAGCAGTTGAACGGAATGGACAGTGTCCTGAAAGGAGGATATAAGATGAACGTCAACAAAAGCAAAACGAGGATAATGGAATGTAGTCAACTCAGGTGATGCTGAGGGAATTAGATTAGGAAATGAGACACTTAAAGTAGTAAAGGAGTTTTGCTATTTGGGGAGCAAAATAACTGCTAATGGTCGAAGTAGAGAGGGTATAAAATGTAGACTGGCAATGGCAAGAAAAGCCTTTCTGAAGAAGGGAAATTTGTTAACATTGAGTATTGATTTAAGTGTCACGAAGTCATTTCTGAAAGTATTTGTATGGAGTGTAGCCATGTATGGAAGTGAAATATTGACGATAAATAGTTTGGGCAAGAAGAGAATAGAAGCTTTCGAAATGTGGTGCTACAGAAGAATGCTGAAGATTAGATGGGTAGATCACATAACTAATGAGGAGGTACTGAATAGAATTGGGGAGAAGAGGAGTTTGTGGCACAACTTGACTAGAAGAAGGGATCGGTTGGTAGGACATGTTATGAGGCATCAAGCAATCACCAATTTAGTATTGGAGGGCAGCGTGGAGGGTAAAAATTGTAGAGGGAGACCAAGAGATGAATAAACTAAGCAGATTCAGAAGGATGTAGGTTGCAGTATGTACTGGGAGATGAAGCAGCTTGCACAGGATAGAGTAGCATGGAGAGCTGCATCAAACCAGTCTCAGGACTGAAGACCACAACAACAACGCTACGAGTGTGGTTAAGTGGAACAACATACATCAACCAAACTTTCCATCTCTGCTTTACTTCGAAATTCATGCACAGAAAACAAAATCTGGATCTGTGACATGTTTATATACAGACAGCAAAAAAAGTTTTGCATCACCTCGGTTCCGAGAGTTCCGGCACCTGTACAGAAAATTCGAGTAGAGATCAACATAAACATCATCTCCGTATTGCTCATGAAAACCACACATTGCATGTTGTACCACCATACAGCGAGACCTTCAGAGATGGTGGTCCACATTGCTGTACACACCGGTACGTCTAAAACCCAGTAGCCGGTCCTCTTGCATTGATGCACGCCTGTATTCGTCGTGGCATACTATCCACAAGTTCATAAAGGCACAGTTGGTCCTGATTGTCCCACTCTTCAACGGCGATTCGGCGTAGATCCCTGAGAGTGGTTGGCAGATCATGTCATCCATAAACAGCCCTTTTCAATCTATCCCAGGCATGTTCGATAGGGTTCATGTCTGGAGAACATGCGGGCCAGTCTAGTCGACCGATGTCGTTATCCTGAAGGAAGTCATTCACAAGATGTGCACAATGGGGGTGCGAATCGTCGTCCATAAAGACGAATGCCTCGCCAATATGCTGCGGATATGGTTGCACTATCGGTTGGAGGATGGCATTCATGTATCGTGCAGCCGCTACGGCGCCTTCCATGGCCACCAGCGGCGTACGTCGGCCCCACATATTGTCACCCCAAAACAGCAGGGAACCTCCACCTTACTGCACTCGCTGGACAGTGTGTCTAAGGCGTTCAGCCATACCGGATTACCTCCAAACACGTCTCTGACGATTGTCTGGTTGAAGGCATACGCGATACTCATCGGTGAAGAGAACGTGATGCCAATCCTGGGCGATCCATTCGGCATGTTGTTGGGCCCATCTGTACCGCGCTGCTTGGTGCCGTTGTTGCGAAGATGGACCTCGCCATGGACGTCCGGAGTGAAGTTACGCGTCATGCAGCCTATTGTGCACAGTTTTACTCGTAACATGACGTCCTGTGGCTGCACGAAAAGCATTATTCAACATGGTGGCGTTGCTGTCAGGATTCCTCCGAGCCATAATCCGTAGGTAGCGGTTACCTACTGCAGTAGTAGGCCTTGGGCGACCTGAGCGAGCCATGTCATAGTTCCTGTCTCTCTGTAACTCCTCCATGTCCGAACAACATCGCTTTGGTTCACTCCGAGGCGACTGGACACTTCTCTTGTTGAGAGCCCTTCCTGACACAAAGTAACAATGCGGACGCTATCGAACCGCTTTATTGACCTTCTAGGCATGGTTGAACTACAGACAACACGCGCCGTATACCTCCTTCCTGGTGGAATAACTGGAACTGATCGGCTATCGGACGCCCTCCGTTTAATAGGCGCTGCTAATGCATGGTTGTTTACACCTTTGGGCGGGTTTAGTGACAACTCAGAACAGTCAAACGGACTGTGTCTGTGATACAGCGTTTATCTGCAGGAGTTTTGGGAACTGGGGTGATGCAAAACTTTTTTGATATGCGTATTTTTCATTTACAATGTGTCCAGACAATTAAAAACAAAAAATATGTATAATGACAGAACCGTTTGTTTACCTAGGGGTGGGGATAGGAGGATCGTATAGCACTCCTGAGCAATGGCGACACGTGGTGGAACGTCCCACTGCTCCGGGTGCAGACTTGAATCAGTCGTGGCATACCACAGATGAGATCATCAAGCCAGGTCCAAGTTGTTCAGCTCTTCAACAGCGATTCTGCGTAAGTCGCGCAGAGTAAGCGGTGGTTGTTTACGTTCAAAGCCAGACCGTTTCAATCTATTCCACACACGTTCTATTGGATTCATTTCCGGGGAATAGGCAGGCCACTCCATTATTATGATCCTAGCATCCCGAAGGAAAGTATTCACGGGAACAACACCGTGAGCGCAATAGCTACCCTCCATCAAGGTGAAATTGTCAGGAAAATTTTGGCGATACGGTCCGACTATTGGTTGCAGAATCTCGTCACTGTACAGTAGATTACCGTGGGATTACCCTCAACAAACACATGACCCCATGTAATGTGGCTCCAGAACATCTCTCCGCCACCACTGTCCTACACGTGGGACACAGTGTTGGAGGCGTGCTGGAGCATCCATCACATTGCTCCGTTGACTCAATTCCGCAGCGCGTGGTCTAGTCGCTAGCGTTGCTGCCTCTGGATCACGGAGTCCCGGGTTCGATTCCCGACCGGGTTTGGGTTTTCTCCGCCCAGGGAGTGGGTGTTTGTGTTGTCCTCATCATTTCAACATCAATCGTGTAAGTGGCGAAACTGGACAGTGGAAAGATTGGGGATTTGTGTGGACGTTGATAACCATGCAACTGAGCGCCCCACAAACCACGTATCATCATCAAACCGTGTACCTCTCTAATATTGACGGTCTGTGCGGTGTACGCCCGCAACACTAACCGTCAACTGTAAACAATTCCATGTTGACATCACATCACTTTGACTCCTGTGTGCACGTACACCAACTTCCCTGGTTCACAAGCCTTCTGTGCGTAGCTTAATGATGCTGACCCAATCACTGATCACGACTGTCCTTCGTGACGAAATGGATGTTAACTCAGCTTTTCCAGAGACGTCTCCAATGTGTCCCTCGTTCAGTTTTACTTTCAACTGACATGATCCAGTCCATTCGGTGCGGCGTTCTACCCGCAGGTAGCGCTCATGGTAATTGTGTAGACGTTTACCAACAATGTCAGGGGTGACATTCCAAACAGAAATAGTCACATTAGCAGCACACCTGCACGGCATATCGAGGTTATACAAAACTTTTGTTGATGTGTATATATACTGACTTTCACAGTATGAGAATGGGGTTAGGAAAACTATTTCAAACGTTTGTTCAACTCATGCAACAGAACAGGTTTTCTGGAAGCAAGTTAACAGCCGACTGGCTTGATGCGACTGCAGAGGTATACAACTTGCAGAACGCCGGTGGTTGTGGCAGTGGCAGTACTGGATCTACAAAACATTTCTTTCTTGACCGGTGTTTACCCCTGATACAGACCCATCCTTAGAAAACACTAATTTAATATGTACGCAGAGGATTCCTACAACGCTGATTGATTAAATTTTGGCTGTGTAGTAGATCTTAAGATGTCACTTCTACATAAATCAGTATATACAATGTGAAATGTCCCAATGTGGGATGTTCCATTGCTCTACGCAAAGCAAGCGGCTACTCGGGTAGCAGAGTACTTGTGGCGTGCACATGGGGGTTCCTTAGGCTAGGCAGTAGTGCGAGGCGTCCTGATGAACACTCACCAGTCGACGTGCAGGCAGGGAAATCAGGACGCGCTCAGTGTAAAGACACTTCAGCTATCAAGATATTAGCAGTAAATTTTCAGAGTGTTCGGAATAAAGTTCCTGAATTTACTGCCCTCCAGGAAGCTGTAGGGAAGCAGCCTACTCACGCTGTAGTAAATTCATATCAGTCTTGCAATTGTATGCCAGCCAGTCTGTTGTAACTAGCTCTGACGTCATAAATGTTGCGCAATACTTTAAAAATCAAGCAAATAACCTGAAACATTTCTAGTATGTCAGAAGTAATACTAAATTAATATGTGTTGAATATCAGTTCGATAACTTTAGCCAATTTTGAATTTTGGACGTTTTTCTGTAAAAATCATTGGCGCAACAGAAAAGAGCTAGAGACTTCAAAATTTATATTTAGATTCATCTTTCATAATGATTTAATAAAAACAGTACTTTGGATTTCACAAATTAAGATTTTAGTGGAAATTCATGATTTTGTGGTTTTCGTCTCAAAACTGAAGGAAGCAAGAGAGATTAAGTAGGCTAATAAATAAAGCTAAGATGTTTAGATTTAAATAGGTTGGAGGTCCGCTATGACTATGAAGATGTGAAAAGTTTCTTTTGAATACCTATAAAATTATAGCGATAGCGGATCTAAAAAGGGCCAGTTCAGAGCTCATCTACTGCGTGCAGTATAATTAAATTAATTCTCTCGCCCAAAATATTTAACTTAGCCACGTCAAAATTTTATTATCAATACTTACCTGTGTGCTGAGTGCACATTTAAATTAAGAGCTTCATCGGCCATCAGCAAGAGAAGCTATGAATTATTATGTATCTTAATGTGGTACATTACTAGCCCAGCGGCTAGTCGGGAGAGCCGATTTGATCAGGCGTTCCCTCAGCCGTCCGCACCGCGGCTTTATATATAAGAACGCTGCGCGAGGAAGAAGGCCCCAGTTCTCTCCAGACGCTGAATAACACGCCATCTGTGTCGGGAGTCGCGTCGCGTCGGTATCACTGCTACAAACAGCCTCGGGTGCCGTATTAAGTTACTAGAGATGCGCGTAACCAGGAAATCATTTTCAAGTGAAGTGTTAATTCTGGGATGACTTTCATTATCTAGCTTCAGTTTGCGTATTGTCGTATTTTCACGTGCCGTCGCGGGACAGACATTCTACCATTATTTAGCGTGGCGTTTGATGAAATATTTTCATCAAATTATGGCGAGCATTCATTTCAACATTTAATTCGGACATTTATAGTTGCATCAGCGCATTAGACTCTGAACTGCTCTGTTAGTTAGGTTGTAGGGATACTTGTTTTTTTTTTTTATCTGTGACTTTGAAAATATACTCAACTATTTTGGAAAAACGTTTTTGATTAGAAATCCTGGACAATCTCCTAATTCCTCAGAGATATAAGCTGCAGCTATAATTGTATTCTCAGATGAAGTGGGCACTAGGAACTCTAATTACAGGCTTCACGTTTTGTTAAATCACTTTCTGGGTGCTAAAAAGTAAATAGAGAGCCAGTGTTGAGAATGGCGAAAGACAGCATTATCAACATTCTAAAAGCCAGAAACCGATTCAACATTCAAACATTTATACAGCAACCATTATTTTTCCTAAATTCAAACCGCCGCCCCACAAAGCGTGTGGCGCGCAAATTATTCTCGGGACTGAGACCTGGCTGAACTCTGAGATAGGAAGTTCTGAAATATTTAGTGAGGGTTGGAACGTGTATCGGAAAGACAGATTAGACACCGTAGGAGGTGGTGTCTTCATTGCAGCTGACAAAAATATTGTGTCTGCTGAGGTCAAAGTAGAGTGTGATTGCGAAGTTATCTGGACACGTTTAACAGGGCTAGGAGAAATAAAGTTAATGGTTGTGTGTTATTACCGGCCACCAGGTTCCACCGTGACAGTTCTAGAATCATTCAAAGGGAGTCTACACTCTGTACCGCAGAAGTATCCGGATCATGCTATATTAGTCGGAGGCGACTTCAACCTACCTAGTGTAGACTTGGATGTCTATGGATTCATTACAGGTGGTACAGACAAGCCGTCATGTGAATTACTTTCGAACACATTATCCGAAAACTGTCTTGAGCAGCTAAATCGACAGCCAACGCGTGATGGAAATATTTTAGATCTGGTAGCCACGAACAGACCAGACCTCATCGACGGTGTCAGTGTTGAGACAGGGATTAGTGATCATGATGTTGTCGTTACGACTGTAAGTAGGCTGTTTGTTTTCTTATTGGCAACGTTACGTAGCGCTCTGTATGAAAATCACTGGCTGTGCTGTGTGCAGTCTGTGGCTAGTTTGCATTGTTGACTGCCATTGTAGTGTTGGGCAGCGGCAGCTGGATGTGAACAGCGCGTAGCGTTGCGCAGTTGGAGGTGAGCCGCCAGCAGTGGTGGATGTGGGGAGAGAGATGGCGGAGTTTTGAAATTTGTAAGACTGGATGTCATGAACTGCTATGTATATTATGATTTTTCAACACTATTAAGGTAAATACATTGTTTGTTCTCTATTAAAATCTTTCATTTGCTAACTATGCCTATCAGTAGTTAGTGCCTTCCGTAGTTTGAATCTTTTATTTAGCTGGCAGTAGTGGCGCTCGCTGTATTGCAGTAGTTCGAGTAACGAAGATTTTTGTGAGGTAAGTGATTTGTGAAAGGTATACTTTGTACATAGTTGCTTATTTCATTTGATATCTGGTTTCCAGCTGTCTTGCAGCATTGGTTTCATAAAATAAAATTAAATGCATTTGCTAATGTGAACACTTTCTGTCAACAGATCTATTAAATAATTACTTTATGATCCACATTCTTCGAAAAAGGAGCTCTTGGAATGGAAAGAACAATAAGAAGGGACTAATAACAGTAACTGCATATATAATTTTCTTTTCAAGTACTTGGTAATTTTTTGTAGAATTAGTTTTTGTGGTGCACCACTTTAATTACATAGACATTACGATGTAAACATACATTTCCCTTGTCTGCATTGTTGTCTTTAGTGTAATATTTTTTTCTGCTTGAGCTTTGTCATGTTTAGATATAAGTTATTGCATTTGCTGCTGCTGTTTGCCAGGCATAGTGCTACTAAATTTCACTTTGTATTACTCTGTTAAGCTAGTTTTACTATGAATTTATTTTTCTTGTTTGCTGCGCATTGCCTTATATTAGTTGTAATATTGCATTTGCTTTGCTAATTTATGCTGCTTGCTTTGCTTTTTGTATTTTTTGTCATTGCTGATTGTGTTAATTGTTTTGTGCTGCTGCATTGTATCGTTCCTTAGTATATATATCTAAGCTCAGTAGATTTAAGTTAGCTTAAATTGGGGTAGGCTATATAAGAGAACGAGTTGTGATGAATTTGAAGAAATGCATTGAGAAGCTATAAGAATATGGTTTGGCCAAAAAAGTATTTTGAAAGAGGATATGAACAAGTAGGGTTTAGAGACAACAAGTTTAGGTAGGATTTTCTTGGAAATAAATGATGTAAGATAATGGAAAATAAATAATGAGGTAAGAAATATGTGAACATATAAATACAGAAAGCATGCTTGGATAGGATGTTTTGGTGAAAACAAATGTTGAAATAAGACGAAAGATCTATGGAATGAAGTTTTGGGTTGGAATGCAGTACCAAATGTTACACTGAAAACGAACCCTGTCCTTTCCATTGTGTTATCCCCCTATGTGTTTGTGTACTCTTGTATATTTGCGATTTTCCTGTCTTTGTGTGTTTAGCTAATAAGAGTTATGTTGTAGAATTTTTCTAATAATATGTTATTTACTTTGTAAAGATGTTTAGACATTATTTATTCTGTTTTGTTTTAATGCTCATGTGTGAAGTTGATGTTTCAAAAGTTATTCTGATATTTAATGTATTTACTTATTTCATAATTCCTGTAACACTGATGTATTTGTTTATTTCTATTCTTTTGTGAAGTTTGTGTTACTACAAATGTTATCTGTATTGTTATGTTCTTTAATAATGTATTTTGTACCTTTGTTATTGTATTCTTATGTTATGAAATTGTAATTGACACCAGTTCAACAAATTAAGTAACTTGTAAGGTACATTTCACTGCACACGTTTCTGTTGGTCATAGTATTGGACAATATGTGAGAATTAGGGACTGTTAGGTTAATGTTAGTCAGGGCCATTCTTTTGTAGGGATTATTGAAAGTCAGATTGCGTTGCGCTAAAAAATATTGTGTGTCAGTTTAAGCACAGTCTTGTATAATTTTTCAAAGGGGACGTTTCACGACTATAGTTACGAAAGTTAAAAAGTCGGTCAAGAAGGCTAGGAGAGTATTCTTACTAGAAAGAGCAGATAAGCAGTTGTCAGCATCCCATTTAGTAAATGAATCGACTTCATTTACTTCCGGCACGATGGACGTGGAAGAATTATGGGCAAATTTTAAACACATTGTAAATCACGCATTAGAGAAGTATGTGCCGAAAAAGTGGGTTACGGATGGGAAAGACCCACCGTGGTTTAACAGCGCAATTCGGAAAATGCTCAGGAAGCAAAGACAGCTGCACTCGTGGTACAAGAATGATCGGGAGAATGAGGACAGGCAAAAGTTAATAGAGATTCGTGCTGCTGTAAAAAGAGCGATGCGCGAAGCACACAACCACTACCACCGTCATACCTTAGCAAAAGATCTTGCTGAAAACCCAAGGAAATTCTGGTCTTATGTAAAATCGGTAAGCGGGTCGAAGGCTTCCATCCAGTCACTCTCTGATCAGTCTGCCCTGGCAACGGAAGACAGCAAAACGAAAGCTGAAATTTTAAATTTAGCATTTTAAAAATCTTTCACGCAGGAGGATCGTACAAACATACCGCCGTTTGAGTCTCGTACAGAGTCCCGTATGGAGGACATAGTGATAGACATTCCTGGGGTTGCGAAGCAGCTGAATGGGTTGAAAATAAATAAATTGCCAGGTCCTGATGGGATCTCAGTTCGGTTTTACAGAGAGTACTCTACTGCATTGGCTCCTTAATTAGCTTGCATTTATCGCGAATCTCTTGCCCAACGTAAAGTCCCGACGACTAGAAAAAAGCGCAGGTGACGCCTGGATATAAGAAGGGTAGAAGGACGGATCCTCAAAATTACGGACCAATATCCTTAACATTGGATTGTTGCAGGATTCTAGAACATTTTCTCAGTTCGAATATAATGAATTTCCTTGAGACAGAGAAGTTGCTGTCCATGCATCAGCACGGTCTTAGAAAGCATTGGTCCTGCGAAACGCAACTCGCCCTTTTTTCGTATGATATCTTGCGAACCATGGATGAAGGGTATCAGACGGATGCCATATTCCTTGAATTCCGGAAAGTGTTTGACTCGGTGACCCACTGCAGACTCCTAACTAAGGTACGAGCGTATGGGATTGGTTCCCAAATATGTGAGTGGCTCGAAGACTTCTTAAGTAATAGAACCCAGTACGTTGTCCTCGATGGTGTATGTTCATCGGAGGTGAGAGTATCATCTGGAGTGCCCCACGGAAGTGTGGTAGGTCCGCTGTTGTTTTATATCTACATAAATGATCTTTTGGATAGGGTGGATAGCAATGTGTGGCTGTTTGCTCATGATGCTGTGGTGTACGGGAATAGGTCAGGCGTGAACTACACGCAAGAAGCGGCTATAAGGGTAGCGGAGTACGTGTGGAGTGCACATGTGGGTTTTTTAGGTCAGAGAATTCTCTCTCTACGCCCGACAAGACGCCTCCTGAGACGCGACGAGGTAGCACTAGGCAAAACGTAACAGGGAATAACAATATTAATGCGGTAATGGTAAACTCCAGGAGCTTCTATAGAAAGGTCCCAGAACTGCTCTCATTAATAAACGGTCACAATGCCCACTTAGTTCTAGGGACGGAAAGTTGGCTGAAACCAGATGTAAACAGTAGTAAAATTCTAAACTCAGATTGGAATGTGTACCGCAGAGACAGGCTGGACAGTGATGGGGGGGGGGGGGGGGAGGCGTGTTTATAGCGATAAAAAGTGCATTAGTACCGAAGAAAATTGACAGAGATCCGAAATGTGAAATAATTTGGGCGAAGGTCACGGTTAAAGCAGGCTCAAACATGGTAATCGGATGTCTCTATAGGCCCCTTGGCTCAGCAGCTGTTGTGGCAGAGCACCTGAAGAAAAATTTGGAAAATATTTCAAGTAGATTTAAGTGCATTATCTAAAAACTACCTTGAGCAGTTAAACAGAGAACCGATTAGTGACGATAACACATTAGACCTTCTGGTGACTAACAGACCCGAACTATTTGAAACAGTTAAGGCAAAACAGGGAATCAGCGATCATAAAGCGGTTACTGCATCGATTATTTTAGCGTGCGGAACATTTAACGAAACATCACCGATATGGGCTTTCGGAGCCGAAGGCCCACTCGTGTACCCTTGATGACTGCACGACACGAAGCTTCACGCCTCCTCGCCCGGACCCGTCAACACCGATATTGGCCTGTTGACGATTGGAAACATTTTACCTGGACGGACGAGTCTCGTTTCAAACACCATCGAATGGGTGGACGTGTACGGTTACAGAGACAACCTCATGAATCCTTGGCGCTTGATGTCAGCAGAGTGTTGTTCAAGCTGGTGGAGGCTCTGTAATGGTGTGGGAGGGTGCAGTTGGAGTGATATTTAGCCCCTCATATGTCTAGGTACGACTGTGACAGGTGGCACGTACGTAAGCATCCTGTCCGACCACCTGCATCCATTCATCTCCATTGTGCAGTCCTATGGGCTCGAGCAATTCCCGCAGCACACTGCGACACCCCACACGTCCAGAATTGCTACAGAGTGGCTCCAGAAACACTTTTTTGAGTTTGAAAACTTCCGCTGGCCACCAAACTCCCCAGACATGAACATTAATGAGTATATCAGGGATGCCTTGGAACGATACGTTCAGAAGAGATCTCCACCCCCTCGTACTCTCACGGATTTATGGACAGCCCTGCAGGATTCAAGGCGTCAATTCCATCCAGCACATTAGTCGAGTCCATTCCACGTTGTATGAATGCAGAGTCTCGCGGCGATAACATTGACTAAAATGTTCTCGGGTTTCCAACCGCGTCAATTGTTTAAAACTACACGAGCTTTCGGCCAAGCACTCCTTGGCCATTGTCAAGTGGTATGACTGCACATGGGCTGTTAGTGCGCCATTATATACGCTAGCTGCCGGCTGTGAAGTCACTGGTGCCCGTGACATTGCCATATATGGGCATGTTTTGAGTCGGCGTTCGATGTGCCCTCTTCAACCGCGCGATCGCTGGATCCCACGCAGCGCTGAGCTGCAAGCCACCGTCTCTATTCAGGGTGTTTGCGGTAATTTTTATTTCATTAGCTTCCTTTGTAAACTGTCCCAGAAGCCGTTAGTGCGAGCCACGACAGAGGTATCGTCAGATTTTATGTGGTGACCGTTTTCTAACGCATGCTCAGCTAACACAGATTTCTCTGGATAGCGTAGGCGATAATGCCTCTCATGTTCTTTCCTGCGTTGTTCCACAGTGCGCACTGTTTGTCCGATGTACTTCTGGCCACACTCACAAGGTATTTGGTAGACTCCAGGTGTTCTGAGACCTACTGCGTCTTTAACTGGTCTCAGTAATTGACAGATTTTCGTTGGAGGCCTGAAGATTGATTTGATCTTGTGTTTTCAACAGGCAGCTTATCTTGTCCGACACAGAGCCACAGAATGGATGAAAGGACTTAATTTCGCATCTTCACCGCGGGACATTCCTGTCTGTGAAATAATAAGTGGTGTTGAACAGGCTGTTTCAAGCGGACGAAATACGGCGAGAAACCAGCCGTATATTGACAAAGGCGAAGTTACCAGCATCCAACATGACCAGGGATGAGCGCAACGGCCTTCGAGCACTACGTAATGATGAAATCATTGTGGTAGTTCCTGCTGACAAGGGCAATGCCACCGTAATTACGGAGTTCGAGGACTATGATACGAAGATCTGTGCGCTACTGAGCGAAGATACTTATCGGAAACTCCCACGCGACCCGACATCAAGAATAGTAAGAAAAACATCAGAACTTCTTAAGCGATCTTCAGTGGAAGACAGTGTGGTTAAGAATCTTCTCCAACAGGCGCCTATATCACCTACTAGTTACGGTTTACCGAAAATACACAAGGACGGGAGGCCATTTCGCCTTATTGTATCTACAATAGGTTCTCCAACATTCAAAGCTAGCGAAGTACTTGGCCAAGCTCCTCGCTCCACATGTGGGACACTGCGAACATCATATAAAAAACTCAGCAGAATTTATCAGCAGAATCAACGCCTTAGTAAAGATGATATTATGGTCAGTTTTGATGTAGTGGTGCTGTTTACGAATGTGCCTATCAAAGATGCTTTGGACCTAATTTCCTAGTACTTTGTAAGTGACGTGGTCGAGCTATTTAGGCACACTCTTACGTCCTTCTACTTTGTGTACAACGGCCACTATTACTATCAGACAGACGGGGTAGCAATGGGTAGCCCGTTGGCTCCAGCCGTTGCAAACCTCTTCATGGAGAATTTTGAGGATATTGTCATAGGTACTGACTGCGCCATTGAAACCGAAGTGTTTCTTTCGATACGTTGACGACACGTTCGTCATTTGGATACACGGACGCGAGAAACTAGAAGAGTTTTTGGAACACCTCAATGGCATCAACAGTAATATCCAGTTTACCGTGGCGGTGGAAAAAGATAATGCATTGCACTTCCTCGACGTCCTTGTCCACCGTAAACGAAATGGGTGCCTTGGCCACAGCGTCTACAGAAAACCCACCGACACAGACATGTACCTGCACCTGCACGCCACCAGCTATCATCATCCAGCACAGAAGCGCACACTATTACAAACATTGGTGCATCGTGGAAGAATAATATCAGACGACGATAACCTGCTCCATGAACTGAGCCATCTACGCAAGGTTTTCAGTAATAACGGCTACAGCACCCATCAAGTGAAAGAAGTGTTTTCTGGGAAACACCAGGATAAGAACACTGACGAAGAGCAGGAAAAGAAACTTGCTTTGCTGCCATTCTGTGGCTCTGTGTCGGGCAAGATAAGCCGCCTGTATAAAATACACAAGATCAAATCAATCTTCAGGCCTCCAATGAAAATCCGTCAATTACTGAGACCAGTTAAAGACGCAGTAGGTCTCAGAACACCTGGAGTCTACCAAATACCTTGTGAGTGTGGCCAGAAGTACATCGGACAAACAGTGCGCACTGTGGAACAACGCAGGAAAGAACATGAGAGGTATCATCGCCTACGCTATCCAGAGGAATCTGTGTTAGCTGAGCATGCGTTAGAAAACGGTCACCACAAAAAATTTGACGATACCTCTGTCGTGGCTCGCACTAACGGCTTCTGGGACAGTTGAATAAAGAAGCTATTGAAATATAAATTACCACAAACACCCTGAATAGAGACGGTGGCTTGCAGCTCAGCGCTGAGTGGGGTCCAGCGATCGCGCGGTTGAAGAGGGCACATCGAACGCCGACTCAAAACATGCTCGTATATGGCAATGTCACGGGCACCAGTGACTTCACAGCCGGCAGCTAGCGTATATAAGGGCGCACCAACAGCCCACGTGCAGTCATACCACTTGGAAATGGCCAAGGAGTGCTTGCCCGAAAGCTCGTGTAGTTTTAAGCAATTGACGCGGTTGGAAACCCGAGAACATTTTATTCCATTCCACATTGTGTTTATCGTGGGGAGGCCTACACGTTATTAGGCAAGTGTACCAGTTTCTTTGGGTCTTCAGTGTATATCTTGGGTACGGGATACTCCCGCCATCTGTGTAAGTACACATCACTATCGCATAACTTTCGTCGATGTAATGTCCACTGTTACTAGCGAAGTCACATCAGACTTAACAGACATCATACAACTTCCACCAGATCCAGTTTTCGCTATTAACTATGGTACATCCTTCCCGTATCCTGACTAATGGATGAGGGAAAAAAGCCGCCGTCGTCATTTGATCCCGAGCCTTTCGGAGGCCGCGGCACACACGCATCCCCCGGGCTAGCCCGCCCGTTAACAATAGCGGCGCGGCGACCATATTTACGACGACGGTTAATAATCTGCTCCGTCAGCGAGCCTTGTTTACCGGCGGCATATTTCTGGCGTCCGCCGCGGCACACGTGGTCTCCCGTGGCACGCCTCCCGATCCTGTCTACCTTTTCTTTTGTTTCCGTTATTTACAAATGCGGGTAATAAAGGCTTAAATATAAAAGCTGGCTGTCTGCCCGCGTGCAGCGGCGAGAAATCCACTGTGCGACGCGTCCCGCCGAGCGTCGTCATGCCGGCTCTGGTCAGACTCTTAGATGAGCGATAAGCACCGTTCCTGCAGTGAAAGCATTAACAGCCAGGGCTACATTTGTGGGTGTACTATGCTTACCAGCACGAGCGGGTGCATGCTAGAAACGCCACACTGTTTACATCTGCACTGCTGCTCCGCAATTCACACCTAAGTTACTAGCAGATAGTTCATCGAACCATTTTCAGGCAACTTCTTGAAATAAGACAGTAGTGTAGTTGTTGTGGTCTTCAGTCCTGAGACTGGTTTGATGCAGCTCTCCATGCTACTCCATCGTGTGCAAGCTTCTTCATCTCCCAGTACCTACTGCAACCTACATCCTTCTGAATCGTTTTAGTGTATTCATCTCTTGGTATCCCTCTACGATTTTTACCCTCCACGCTGCCATCTAATACTAAATTGGTCATCCCTTGATGCCTCAATATATGGCCCACCAACCGATCCCTTCTCCTAGTCAAGTTGTGCCACAAATTTCTCTTCTCTCCAATTCTATTCAGTGTCTCCTCATTAGTTCTGTAGACCCACATTTCGAAAGCTTCTATTGTCTTCTTCCCCAAACTATTTATCGTCAATGTTTCACTTCCATACATGGCTACACTCCATACAAATACTTTCAGAAACGACTTCCTGACACTTAAATCGATACTCGATGTTTATAAATTTCTCTTCTTCGGAAACGCTTTCCTTGCCATTGGCAGTCTACGTTTTATATCCTCTCTAGTTCGACCATCATCAGTTATTTTGCTCCCCAAATAGCAAAACTCATTTACTACTTTAAGTGTCTCATTTCCTAATCTAATTCCCTCAGCATCACCCGATTTATTTCGAATACATTCCATTATCCTCGTTTTGCTTCTGTTGTCGTTCATCGTATATCCTCCTTTCAAGAGACTGTCGATTCCGTTCTGCTGCTTTTCCAATTCCTTTGCTGTCTCTGACAGAATTACAATGTCATCGGCGAACCTCAAAGTTTTTATTTCTTCTCCGTTGATTTTAATTCCTGCTCCGAATTTTTCTTTTGTTTCCTTTATTGCTTGCTTAATATACAGGTTGAATAACATCGGGGATAGGCTACAACCCTGTCTCACTCCCTTCCCAACCACTGCTTTCCTTTCATGCCCCTCGACTCTTATAACTGCCATCTGGTTTCTGTACAAATTGTAAATAGCCTTTCGCTCCCTGTATTTTACCCCTGCCACCTTCAGAATTTAAAAGAGAGTATTCCAGTCAACATTGTCAAAAGCTTTCTCTAAGTCTACAAATGCTAGAAACGTAGGTTTGTCTTTCCTTAATCTATTTTCAAAGATAAGTCGTAGGGTCAGTATTGCCTCACGTGTTCCAACATTTCTACGGAATCCAAACTGATCGTCCGCGAGGTCGGCTTCTACCAGCCGTTCCATTTGTCTGTAAAGAATTCGTGTTAGTATTTTGCAGCCGTGGCTTATTAAACTGACAGTTCGGTAATTTACACATCTGTCAACACCTCCTTTCTTTGGGATTGGAATTATTATATTCTTCTTGAAGTCTGAGGGTATTTAGCCTGTCTCATACATCTTGCTCACTAGATGGTAGAGTTTTGTTAGGCCTGGCTTTCCCAAGACTGTCAGTAGTTCTAATGGAATGTTGTCTACTCCCGGGCCTTGTTTGGACGTAGATCTTTCAGTGCGCTGTCAAACTCTTCACGCAGTATCACGTCTCCTATTCACCTTCATCTACATTCTAAAAATATAAGACTGTCTCCGTTGCAAAATCTTTTTTATTTATAGGAGATGACGCGTTTCGGCTTTTTGGGGCATCAGATTGACGTAAAAATTAATGTGGAAAGCCAACGTTCGTCCACTAATGCCCACATTCGGCGTTAAGGGACGAATGCTGGCTTACCACATAAATTTTTACGTTAATCTGATGATACCCCAAAAGGGCAAAACGCGTCATTCGCTGTAAATAAAACATATTTTGCAACCGAGACTGAGTTATTTCAAGAAATTCATTAGCGGTTGCTGTACCAGTCGGCCAGCATGGAATGGAACCATTTTTTCACTTTCAGACGATGTCTCGACCGTTCCACTCTCGAAGAGCGCGCGGGAAAAAGGAACTCTTAAATCTCCAAGCGTTAGCACTATTTTCTCTTATTCTATTAAGTACATCATTTCTCCCCATGCAGGATGGCCTCAACAGAATATTTTCTCATTCAGAGGACAAAGTTGGCAATTGAAATTTGCTGAAAAGATCTAGCCACAACGAAAGACGCATTTTTTTCAATAAGGATAGAAGCTGTAACAATGAATTCAAATTTGTGCTACACCTGGGACTTGAACCCAGGTCTCTTATGCTGACCACTACACCACCGCAGCTGTACTGACTACCTCATTCCAGAGCCCTCTGTAACACCTTCAGCCCACTTTGTCCTTCTTAAATCGTCAGTATTGCGAGGTTCTCATGCACTGAAATAGCGACCCATTTTGTACGTAATGGAGAAATCTTACCTGTACCTTAGGTATAGGTGATCTATTGATCTGATGGAATTACATTTTTCTGGAGACAGACGTGTCTCGACTTTATCTTCAATAAGGACAGAAACAAAAGCAATTTTTGCCACAGATGGGACTTCAACCCAGATCACCTGCTTACTCGGCAGATGTGTAAATCACTTTTTTTAATCATCTCATTTTATTCGTATTTGTTCGGGCGGTTGTCCCAAGACACCCGTTGAGGTTCACACTTTATCCATTCACTGTTCTTTTTTTTCATTTATTACAGAGGGCAGGGAACCCTCTGACCGAATACACTGAGCTACGGTACCACCTGTCTACTACATCACTGTAGCATTGTGGATACGAAAGCTGAATGAACTGTCTGCAGTACAGGCAGGATTTCCGCATTATGTACAAAGCTGGGTTGCTATTCCAATGTCAGAGAGCCAGCCTCAGCAATACTGATGATTTAAAAAGGGGAAACTAGGCTGAAGGTGTGAAATGAAGTTATGGAGGGCACTGGACGAAGGCAGTCTCCGCAGGTCTGGTAGCCGCAATGCTTCAGTGATGTAGTGGTTAGCCCATTTTCCTAGTAAGTAGGAGACCTGAGTTCAGATGCAGGCTGTAGTAGATATTTTAATTCATTGCTTCAGCTTCTATCCTTATCAGAGATAAAGTTAAGACTCATATGTCTACAGGGAAATGTAATTCAATCAGAAAAATTGAGAGGTGGCATGAGCCCCCTCTCATATTTCTATCTTACGAATCTCCTCTCTAATTGCATGCGGTGGAGGGTTGCTATTCCTTCACACGCGGGCTTCCCATGCAGCGTCTCTCGTCACCCGGGTGGTCCAGTGACAGGCGGGCTCTTCTGACTTTGAAAGGGTAGGCCGACAGGCGTGGGGGGTCGAGTGAATGCTTTCCGGACGCCGGCATTGTCAGGAGACGCGCCCGTTTGGGGCCGGAAGTGGCGGCTGGGCTGGAGGTTCCGTTGCTTCGCAGAAGCTTAGCGAAAACACTTTCTGGCGGGCTACCAGCGAGGCGTGGGAATGACTTATATACCCAGGCAGCTGTGGCGGGAAAATTCCCGCGCTTTCTGCAAAATAGTAACTGGGATTGGCTTGCTCAGGGCATAGCTCCGTGACGTAGCAAAATCAGCACAGAAATTGGCGCCAAGAATCTCCATTGGTGGAATGGTAGTGCTCCGGCAATGGAGTGGAATTTCCGCCGGTTTTCGGGTTGCTGATTGGAACGTAACCACGGCCACTGTCGTGGGGGCGGGAATGTTGTGTGTTCGGCTTGTACGGGTGCTCTAGGTAGTCGGCAGTCGCCTTTCGGTCGAGGACGTCGAAGCAACCAGCCAACGGCTCCGGTACGCGAGATCGTGTCCTGGCAGTCAAGAAGACAGTTTGGTAATGTATGTCCGCAGCACCGGCAGACAGGGATTTTCCTAGGTGATAATCAGAGCTCAGCAGAGCGCGCCTGTTCGTCTTTTTCTAACTTTGTTCTGTCTTGAGTAGCAGCAATTACTGTTGGGTTAGCTGTGTGTCTCTCTTGAGATTTGAGTGGCAAGGAATTGGCTCCACATACCACCTCGTCTTAAACCTCACGATCTAGTTTAGGGACAACTTCACCTTTACAGTGTTTGTATGAATCTCCAATTTGAGCCAATTTGATGTATTATAAATATTTCCTGTGTTTCTTTTACTATTCTGTGTTTAGTCTTAATAAATCATATTGTTATTTTGGACAGAACTTTCATTCTGTTAATCGATAGAGCAACCCTATCATTCCTCACTATGCTAATGAAACCTTTGTTTATTTGACTTATTTATCAAATTAAATTATTGCAGGTGCCAAACTCTCTTCTACTCCACTGGCAGGGTTGATTAGAGTCAGTTCGCGTATTTTTTTTATCCTTGTGCAACAGCAAAAGTCGGAGTTAGAATAGGGGGGGGGGGCTTAGAGCATGATTTACATATGTGGATTCTAGTAGAATTTAGTGATAAATACACTGCTAGTAGCCCCGGCACCTCGCATAAAATGGCGACCCTTGGCGTCGGATCTTTCCTGTGAATCTCTGATAAGCAAACAGGATTCTTAGTAGGAACATTCAATTTTTTTCTCTACTTTTTTTAAATAATTAATACCCTAGTTCTTTTTTCTGGTTGTTCCGCGTTTAGTTTTAAGTAGCGGCGCATGATTACAGTTATTGTTTTCAGTGTATATATTTTTGTTTGTTCATTGTTTTTGTGTTTCGTTGATGTGGTGTCCGTACCACATCGCACTTTGTCGGATTTGTGTGCGGTTTCTGCACCACATCAAATTGCGTTTGTGATTACAGCGTTGGAACAGCGTTGTTGAAATTTTATGTCTATGTGTAAAAATACAGGGAGTAGATTATTTTTACTGTGTATTTTAGATAAATTTTGTTTCTCATGAATGATCACGAGAAGTAAGGCACGACTATTAGTGAGCGAAGATAAAACAAAAGTGGATACTATAATGGATAAGGGGCACGTTACTGACGGGGATAGGTTCGGAGGTGAGATGGGCACATTTTTAGCAGGACAGGACGACAGGGTCATTGATGAGGAAGGTGATTTGGACGCGATCTCAGAGCAGCGTTGCGGCCGTGATTATGATAGTGAAGTAGAGGATGAAACAGAGACAGGCACACAGGTCGAGACGGTAGCAGAAGTTTATAATCAAACGAACGAGAGCAGACAGGGGCTAGCTCGGCCACGTCAGAGCTCTAGCGCCCAGGTGTCCAGAGTTACATCTCCAATGTGTGACGAGGATCAAAAAGATGACATTAACCCAATACTGAGCTTCCTACGATCAATGAAAGAAGAAGATGAGAAACAGCGTAAGAAGGACACTCAGACTATAATTTCGCATATAGGAGAAATTCGTGGGGAATTACTAACAATAAAGAAAGAATGTGGAGAAGCAAAACAAATGTCAATGGTAGCACAAAAAGTAGCAGGCCTAGCCAGAACGGCAGCAACAGTGGCAATGAAAATCGCAAAAGTAACTTCTCAACTCGCAGGTCGCTTGCGACGTGCGACACAAGCCCACTCAAAATCCCTAGCGTTCTTAAAGACGCAAGGTAATATTGCGGTTACGAACATCACGAAACGAGTGAAAGAAGTAGAGAGTCGGATAGCAAAACTAGAGCGAAACGGGCACACGAGCACTGCGCGTTCGGATACCAATGATGGAGTACACAGAATTGTATCTCCGAGGAAAAGCCCGCCGTGCTCTAGCCCAGTGACAGAGTGCGGAACTAACAATGCACACGCAGAAACAGAGAGTAATAGCTCCAATAATTGCAGCCCACTTAGAAGAGCGAATGCTGAATGCCACTTCCACTGTGATACAGACGTAGCACATCACAGTTATCAGCAAGATAGATCAGGACACTCAGACTCAGCAGACGTGCAAGTATCGGAAACGAGTGACAACACCAGTGCGAGGATCGGACAGAGTTTTGATCACAATCACTTCCTGTCGATACTAAAATTCCAGAAATTCAAAGATAATGGAGGGTCGATGCATCCGAAGAGCTGGGTGATGCAATTTACAAATTCATTACCGTCGTCATGGCCAACCCAGGCCAAATTAGAATTCATGTGTGGACACATCGAAGGCCAAGCTGCGGAAAAGATGCGGGGCATGGCAGCGACGTGTCGGACTTATCAGGAATTTGTTGGTGCATTCCTGCGGACCTACTGGTCAAAGGAAACGCAAGACAGGATTAAAGAGGAAATAATATTTTGTCCTGAACTGGAAGTGTCCGGGCATAGAAGCGCAACCAAATTTTTTGATGATTTACTCAAGAAGAATCAGTTTTTAGATAGTCCATATAGCAACGGAGAAATCATTAAATTTTGCTTTTCTAAATTGCCAGTTAGGTATCAACAGACACTTGTCGGGAAGTGTGGATCTGACATAGATGCATTCAAGAGTCTACTGCGCGAACTCGAAGTAGTCTTCGATAAACAAGACGCAAAGGACAGGAAGAAGGCGCAAAATAACAAATACCACGGGCCAGCAAGGGAAGACGACAACAGATCGCATAATCGCACTGGTCAGTTAGGAAACCAGGGTTACGGAAATCAAGGTTACGCTATTCAAGGTTATGGAAACCAGAGACACGGAAACCAAAACGTCAGGGAACAGGGTCAATCTAGACAAGCAATCTGGGACAGGAGGAATGACGAACGGCAAAGCGACCGTAATTGGAGAGAGCGAAATCAAGGACAACAGGAGAACCGGGAGATAGAAATTAGACCTCCAAATCCTAATGCACGTCAGAGGAGGGGGAGTCTAAGAAGGGATTGACGCTAGTCCATAGGACTCCACCACTTCTCTCACACAAAGAAGTTCGTGGAATAATAGTAGTTTAAGTGGTGTACATATTAGAATAGGCAAAGATATGAACCTTTCTTCGGGGAACAATAATCGTTGCATTAATAGATTAAGATTGTTAAAGTATTAACACGCTGCGTTTTCTCGCGTAAGAATTTACTGCTGTTAACTTTTTGTCTATGTTCGGGATCTCCTCTGTCGTTGCGATAAGACGGACTACCTTTCCATGAGCAATGTTTTTGTCCTTTCCTGTCTGGTGTCCATGTTAAGGGATAAAGATGAGTGACGAGACGTCGCACAAACGGGCGCATACAAGAACGTGCTCTTAGAAGCGTTCTGAGAAGTCGTGATACGCTCAATAGCGGCCACAACCAGTTCGTGAAACGTTCATACCAATGCTTGCAGGCACGCGTCAGTGCACGGCAAGATTGTGGTATATTGCGTGATTTCGAGGATGAATATGGGCAGTATAGTTTTTTGCAGAGCTGCGCCAGCATCGTTGTCTTGCAAGTCGGGGTGATCCTGTGAGCGTTTGACTCCAATGGTGCCCTAGACGAGAGAAATGCGAGCATAAAGCCTACCATGCCAATGTGCTGGTTGGGGATTTAGCGTGCTGCTCGTGACTGTCACAGATGAATAACCAGGGACTTATACTTGGATATTCGTGACATACTGTGTAGCTGGCGTGTGTTGGGCGACTGAATCCTCAACAGGAACCACCCCTGGCTTGGTCATATTACATTGCTTCTGGAAAGGTGTGCTTTGATCCCGAAAACCGCATCAGATAGAGAAGGAAGTTGCAACTATAAATTTATTGTCGTGTATAGCCATGGCTAACCCAGTCTCTGGAGTTTCAGTGAGGCTTAGTGAGACCTCGGAGGCCATGTCGTACGGCGCGCACATCACTGTCGTCAATAGCGGTGAGCAGCGAGACATCTCAACGTAACAGGAATTATGTAAGAGTATTGTATAAGGTAAACAAACAAAAAAAATAATAAATAAATAAATAAATAAAAAAAGGGTACGATATACTAGGATAAGTTAAACTGTAGGATTTAACAATAACTAGATTAATATTGTGGGGGTTTTCTACCACAAGTGTTGTGTTTGGGCGCGCCTGTTGGGATGTTATTTTTCAGGTCATCAAATCACAGACCCGAGATGGAGGGACGACCGGCGAGCGAACGTAGAATAGTTGCAATAACATAATTTATTCAGAAGACATAGAATGTAGATCGTTGGCATATGGTAGTTAATTCTTGAGCATGTCTACTGTCGATCTATATAATTAATAGTAATATTAGTGCGGGCCCGCACATTTAGTTCTTCATCCAATATAGCGTCACACACCATGTACAATAGTGAGATCGGTCTCTACACAAATATCAAGATAAATTATTTCCATGATTTTTGTTATGATAGCTACGGATAAATAACTATAAAAGTAAAATAAGAGTGTCTGAAATGACAGACCATCAATGTGTCATTATGTAAATTTATTATAACATAGAAGGTCATGGGAAAAAGTTAGGCATAAGATTTTTGTCAGAACTGTGCAGATGACGGGTATCGTGGCAATGCAGAGGCCAGCCAGCGCTAAAACAAGAGGTCTTCGGCTACCTGCAGGAGGGCGAGCGTCCGGTCCTGCAAGCTGACAGTCACCAGGCCGTATACCTGAGGGATTAGACGGGATCCTCGCCCGGCCACAAGCGAAAGTGAGGCTGGCCGTTGACCCTGACACGCGACCCACACGCGACAGGCTGCTAGATCTCCGGACGCGGCAGCCGTTTGGAGGGATTCCCTGCGGCAGACCACGTTGTCGTGAGTACACGAAGAAGATCACATATCGTGTCAGAACCTGCGCCTCATGTGCCTCAGGACAGAAAGGGACGCTCTATACTCACCTGTTTGGGTTTTTACAACTCACTAGTATTGGCCGATCTGCATACACAAAGCAGTATCGTGCCACACACTCTAACAAATGAATGGTCTCATTTCTAACTTCTCCTCTCTATTAGAGAGCAGTTTTAGCAATCGTCGCTCCTAGTTCGATCCTGTATGGATGACCTCACACACTTGTGGAGTCACTCCACGTGCCATCATCCCTCGTCGAACTGCAATATTGGGAAACGTAAAGTACTGTCCAGCGAGAGAAGAGACCTAGACTAGTGATGTATCCCAACAAGTAGACCTCAGAGACAATTAATCGACGTGAGGAGAGCCTATCACTGTGTCTTCCTACCATACTGCCGTCATCATATGCGTGGGTCTTGGTCCAATCTCAACAGAGTACTGCAGATGCTCCAGCATGCCCTATTGCCGTTGCAACAACGTAGCAACAACACGCGACGTTTAGCCCTATGTGATGTCAGTACTGTTAAATTTGTGAAGTGCTTCGGATATTTCTAACAATGTGATTTAGTGCCTCATTCTCAGCACAGTCGTGAACTTTGTGCAATGTGCACGCACAATTTGATGCCCCATGAACCTTGTTTTTTTTCTTAAATTTCTTTCTCTTATGTTTTTGTAATGTATGTTATACCTTGTATGCGTTTGTGTTTTACACTGTAATTCTTATTACAAATTACTGTATTGTTCTCCACACCATGTTTTTTTTGTATTTTGTATTTATTGTTGTGTGTATGCAAACAGTGTGCCTGAAGTCCCCATAATCTGAAGCAGATACCACCACTGCAATTGTGAATGGACCATCAGTTCAGGGAACATTTTGTAAAGGTTATTCTTGCTGCAGGGAGACAGAATGAATCGGAGGTTGTAACTACATTCTGAAAGCTCACAAAGAGATTGTTAACTTAAAACAGTATCATGTGTGAGTGAGTTCAGGTTAGTTTCATGATTCAAATTGTTGTAAAATCTTGGGCATTTAATTGCGGAGCACTCCAACTCTGATTGTAAAGAATAAACTGCTCCATATTTGGCTCACATGCCCGGGCCATATTTAGAGCATGAATGTCTGCGTGAATCGGTGTTTGGAAGGGGCTCCCTGGGTATGGATGTGTGATGTGAGTGTTTGTGTTCCATATTAAGAAGGTGAAGTTGGCTACATCATAAATAATCCTCCCTCTATGAGCTGCATTTTTTCAGTTGCAATGATTTTTTTATATAGTGCGGCAAGTGGAGTCAGTTTGTAAGATTGTTCTTGGGCGATTGACTCACTACCTTGCTCCTAAGTGAGCCAACCGCTCACCAATTAAAATCTAAAATGGCGTAGGGGCAATGAGAGGTGGCATGAGCCCCCTCTCATATTTCTATCTTACGATTCTCCTCTCTAATTGCATGCGGTGGAGGGTTGCTATTCCTTCACACGCGGACTTCCCATGCAGCGTCTCTCGTCACCCGGGTGGTCCAGTGACAGGCGGGCTCTTCTGACTTTGAAAGGGTAGGCCGACAGGCGTGGGGGGTCGAGTGAATGCTTTCCGGACGCCGGCATTGTCAGGAGACGCGCCCGTTTGGGGCCGGAAGTGGCGGCTGGGCTGGAGGTTCCGTTGCTTCGCAGAAGCTTAGCGAAAACACTTTCTGGCGGGCTACCAGCGAGGCGTGGGAATGACTTATATACCCAGGCAGCTGTGGCGAGAAAATTCCCGCGCTTTCTGCAAAATAGTAACTGGGATTGGCTTGCTCAGGGCATAGCTCCGTGACGTAGCAAAATCAGCACAGAAATTGGCGCCAAGAATCTCCATTGGTGGAATGGTAGTGCTCCGGCAATGGAGTGGAATTTGCGCCGGTTTTCGGGTTGCTGATTGGAACGTAACCACGGCCACTGTCGTGGGGGGGAATGTTGTGTGTTTGGCCTGTACGGGTGCTCTAGGTAGTCGGCAGTCGCCTTTCGGTCGAGGACGTCGAAGCAACCAGCCAACGGCTCCGGTACGCGAGATCGTGTCCTGGCAGTCAAGAAGACAGTTTGGTAATGTATGTCCGCAGCACCGGCAGACAGGGATTTTCCTAGGTGATAATCAGAGCTCAGCAGAGCGCGCCTGTTCGTCTTTTTCTAACTTTGTTCTGTCTTGAGTAGCAGCAATTACTGTTGGGTTAGCTGTGTGTCTCTCTTGAGATTTGAGTGGCAAGGAATTGGCTCCACATACCACCTCGTCTTAAACCTCACGATCTAGTTTAGGGACAACTTCACCTTTACAGTGTTTGTATGAATCTCCAATTTGAGCCAATTTGATGTATTATAAATATTTCCTGTGTTTCTTTTACTATTCTGTGTTTAGTCTTAATAAATCATATTGTTATTTTGGACAGAACTTTCATTCTGTTAATCGATAGAGCAACCCTATCATTCCT
This sequence comes from Schistocerca nitens, assembly GCF_023898315.1. Classification (NCBI taxonomy): domain Eukaryota; kingdom Metazoa; phylum Arthropoda; class Insecta; order Orthoptera; family Acrididae; genus Schistocerca; species Schistocerca nitens. Next base: position 150,443,006 of record NC_064620.1, on the reverse strand, counting down.
CACTATGCTAATGAAACCTTTGTTTATTTGACTTATTTATCAAATTAAATTATTGCAGGTGCCAAACTCTCTTCTACTCCACTGGCAGGGTTGATTAGAGTCAGTTCGCGTATTTTTTTTATCCTTGTGCAACAGCAAAAGTCGGAGTTAGAATAGGGGGGGGGGGCTTAGAGCATGATTTACATATGTGGATTCTAGTAGAATTTAGTGATAAATACACTGCTAGTAGCCCCGGCACCTCGCAAAATGCATTTGTTTTAGTGATTGCCACTCCAGCTCATGCATCACATCATTGACGCTTTCTCCCCTCTTTCGCAATAATACAGCTATTCTTCTTTAAAGGTATCGATGTCCTCTGTCAATTCTATCTGATGCGGATCCTATACCGCACAGCAATACTCCTAAAGATGATGTACAGGTATAGTGTAGGCAATCTATTTTGTAGGTATGTTGAATCTTTAAGTGTTCTGCCAATAAAACGTAGTCTTAGGTTCGGGTTCCCCAGAGCATTTTTTATGTGATCGTTCCAGTTCATGTTGTTAATAAATTATAATCACTTGGTATTTACTCGAATTGACAGCCCTTAGATTTGTCTGGTGTATCGTGTAACAGAACTTTGACGGATTCCTTTTAGTAGTCATGTGGGTGACCTCATAATTTTCATTGTTTAGGGACAATGACCACTTTCCACACGACACAGATTTCTTGGTTGAATCATTTTGCAAGGGTTTCACCTTCTGATGACTTTATTAGACGGTAAATAACAGCATCATCTGAAAACAGTATCTGAGGACCGATCAGATGGTCTCCTAAATCATTTATGTAGAACAACAATGAGCCTATAATACTTTATTCGGAAACGTTAGCCCTCATTTGTGTTTTTCTCGATGACGTTTCGTCGGTTACTACGAACCGTGACCTTTTTGAAAGGAAATCACAAATCCAGTCATACAACTGGGACGATATTGCATAAGCATGGAATTTAATTAGAAGCCACTTGTGAGGAACGGTATCAAAGTCTTCTCTAAATGTAGAACGGAATCAATTTGAGACACCCTGTAGATAGCACTCATTACTTCGTGTGAATAAGGAGCTACACGTGTTTCACAAGAACGATATTTTCTGAACCCGTCCTATGTGTCAAAAGATCGTTTTCTTGGAGGTAATTCATAATGTTCGAACACAATATTCGTGTAAGTTCCAAAATCCTACTACAAATCCACCTAAGTGATACCGTTCTGTAATTCAGCGGATTACTCCCATTTCCTTTCTTGACTATTGGTGTGACCTGTGCAAGCTTCCAGTCTTTAGTTGCGGATCCTTCGTAAAGCTAGCGGTTGTGTATAATTTCTACGTATGAAGCTATTGTATCAGAATACTCTGAGAGGAAACTAACTGGTATACAATCTGGATCGGAAATATGACGATTTTTAATTTCTGACAGAAATTACGTACAGAATAACACAATGATAAAACAAAGAGGTACTATATGAAGAAAAGTATCACTTCTGAAAGTGTGAAAGTACCACGGAAGCAATGACTTTCGCATACGAGGAGAACACGGCAAGTGCCATGAGCCAATTTCTCAGATACTTCGCTCAGTGGAAGAAAGGTCAGAAAAAGCGAACACGTGCCTCGCCTTATCCGTAGATAGTCGACCGTTTCTGACGACGGAGAAAGTTTTCGAGATACTTTATGTGCCTTTTAGCGAATAAGTACACTCCTGGAAATGGAAAAAAGAACACATTGACACCGGTGTGTCAGACCCACCATACTCGCTCCGGACACTGCGAGAGGGCTGTACAAGCAATGATCACACGCACGGCACAGCGGACACACCAGGAACCGCGGTGTTGGCCGTCGAATGGCGCTAGCTGCGCAGCATTTGTGCACCGCCGCCGTCAGTGTCAGCCAGTTTGCCGTGGCATACGGAGCTCCATCGCAGTCTTTAACACTGGTAGCATGCCGCGACAGCGTGGACGTGAACCGTATGTGCAGTTGACGGACTTTGAGCGAGGGCGTATAGTGGGCATGCGGGAGGCCGGGTGGACGTACCGCCGAATTGCTCAACACGTGGGGCGTGAGGTCTCCACAGTACATCGATGTTGTCGCCAGTGGTCGGCGGAAGGTGCACGTGCCCGTCGACCTGGACCGGACCGCAGCGACGCACGGATGCACGCCAAGACCGTAGGATCCTACGCAGTGCCGTAGGGGACCGCACCGCCACTTCCCAGCAAATTAGGGACACTGTTGCTCCTGGGGTATCGACGAGGACCATTCGCAACCGTCTCCATGAAGCTGGGCTACGGTCCCGCACACCGTTAGGCCGTCTTCCACTCACGCCCCAACATCGTGCAGCCCGCCTCCAGTGGTGTCGCGACAGGCGTGAATGGAGGGACGAATGGAGACGTGTCGTCTTCAGCGATGGGAGTCGCTTCTGCCTTGGTGCCAATGATGGTCGTATGCGTGTTTGGCGCCGTGCAGGTGAGCGCCACAATCAGGACTGCATACGACCGAGGCACACAGGGCCAACACCCGGCATCATGGTGTGGGGAGCGATCTCCTACACTGGCCGTACACCACTGGTGATCGTCGAGGGGACACTGAATAGTGCACGGTACATCCAAACCGTCATCGAACCCATCGTTCTACCATTCCTAGACCGGCAAGGGAACTTGCTGTTCCAACAGGACAATGCACGTCCGCATGTATCCCGTGCCACCCAACGTGCTCTAGAAGGTGTAAGTCAACTACCCTGGCCAGCAAGATCTCCGGATCTGTCCCCCATTGAGCATGTTTGGGACTGGATGAAGCGTCGTCTCACGCGGTCTGCACGTCCAGCACGAACGCTGGTCCAACTGAGGCGCCAGGTGGAAATGGCATGGCAAGCCGTTCCACAGGACTACATCCAGCATCTCTACGATCGTCTCCATGGGAGAATAGCAGCCTGCATTGCTGCGAAAGGTGGATATACACTGTACTAGTGCCGACATTGTGCATGCTCTGTTGCCTGTGTCTATGTGCCTGTGGTTCTGTCAGTGTGATCATGTGATGTATCTGACCCCAGGAATGTGTCAATAAAGTTTCCCTTTCCTGGGACAATGAATTCACGGTGTTCTTATTTCAATTTCCAGGAGTGTATTTCAACCAAAGCCGTGGCACAGTCTCCGGCATCGCGGCTTCACACTTCTGCGCCCTCTGTTCGAAACCCTTTTCTTTTTTTAAATTTTTCCTTTCCTTTTTTTTCATTTATCTTTCCAGGTCCACAGAAGATTACAGCACTAATGTTTTCCAATGCCAGGCGGGCTAGCAGCGTGGTCTGAGGCGCCTTGTCACGGTCCGTGCGGCTCCCCCCTTCGGAGGTTCGAGTCCTCCCTCGGGCATGGATATGTGTGTTTTCCATAGCGTAAGTTAGTTTAAGGTAGATTAAGTAGTGTGTAGGCTTAGGGACCGATGACCTCAGCAGTTTGGTCCCACAAGACCTTACCACAAATTTCCAAAATTTGTTTTCCAATATGCATTGAAATAACGTTGTCCCTACTCGTCTAGTACTAGGATAGTGAATGAATTTAAGAGAGACTATAAATAAATGGAAAAATTATTTGAAGTTCTTTTAGGTGAAATTCCTGTGGCGTATCTTCATTCATAATCATCTCCAAGCGGCCGTTTTCTGAAAAGTGATCCGTTACGCGTTGTTTGCAGTGAAATTATTGCCGACGTGCGATATTTCCAGCCATGTTGACGTTTCTTTGCCGAGTGAGATTCATACGAAGAATTGTCGCCGTGGCAAACCTGCCTTCCCACGATGCTTGTATTGTTCGGAATTTCTGTGTTTCCAATGTTTTTACGATGGGTTCCATCCAAGGTAATGCACCTGGTTGGGGTTGGGTTGGGGTTGGGTTGTTTGGGGAAAGAGACCAGACAGCGAGGTCATCGGTCTCATCGGATTAGGGAAGGATGGGGAAGGAAGTCGGCCGTGCCCTTTCAGAGGAACCATCCCGGCATTTGCCTGGAGTGATTTAGGGAAATCACAATGCACCAGGTCTTCCTAAAAAATAAGCATCAGAATAAAATAGATGAATTAAGGACTGAAATAAGAATTAAATATAAGAATATGGGAGTTTAAAAAGATTATAATTGCACTTAACATGTATATATGTACATAATACATGTACAACACTTATTGTGTGTCTCCGTTGTAATTTTACAGTTAATATAACGCCTTCGTGTCATCTAATTTGATAAGAAACATTCTAGACAGCAGTAGATAAACGAAAAAATGAAATGAAATACACGAAAAATTGGGTTTCGGACACGGGACGCAAAAGTGAGAGGTCCCGAAACTAGCCACTGTGCACCCATTTCGCCTTGATTATCGCGCGCTGGAAGGCATCTAAGCTACGTCGAAAACTTTGACCGCCGCTTTATCAGAAACTCCAGTATCTACGGATATGCCGGGACGCGTACTCGCCTATTTTGTCCCCTCTTCCACTTAGCGAAGTTTCTGGGAAATCGGGTTATCGCACTTGCCTCGCTCTCCTGTTTAGTGATAAAAAACTTCCTTATGAACACAGACGCAGAGTCAAGCAATGTAACGTTAAATAAGATGTTTGAAATCCGAGTGATAAAGCACAGAAACTAGCTAGTAGTGTACAGTACCTACAAAACCGAAGCGAGCGTAATAAACGTGAGATGTGAAACTGTAAATATCGTATCGCATTGTTGGCCGGGAAATGCCATTAGCGGGCGGGGAAGGAGTGAGCCGTCTGCTGGAAAAGATGTTCTTCCAAATTTTTCCTTGTGATTATGTGAGGTATGTCGCATGTGTATTTTTGGAGTATAGGTGAGTGTACTTAATTTGTGTATGGTGCATTGTTATCTTTGTCTTGTATGATGATGACGAGAGAAGGGAGAGGGTGTAACCAGCACTTAGACTGCTCCTCTCGAAGAGTGGCATTTGGGCCGCCGAGCTGAACGCACCCATCCAACGGACAGGTAACCACCAACAGTGCCACTGCGGAGAGGTCTGGAATTTAGTCCAGGACACCGGTGCAAGGACTGGAAATCAGGGACTTTATGCCACCACCTCTCCTCTCCCTACTGGAAACATACTGGCAGTGAAAATTTTATCCCTCACCAGGGTTCGAACCGGCATATCTACGAGTCGCAGAGGCGTGCGCTAGCGGCACAGGAAGTGGAGCAGTCAGCTTCAGGCTGGTGGAACGAAACCAGAGGCGTGGTCACTATCCCACCCCTTTCCCATCCCTGAGCCGCCCTCTCCGAGATTTATTTTATTTCATTTGATTTATTTCCTATTTTTTCTTTCAAATGCATATTTTGGGTACAATTTTAATACAAATTGTTTTTGTTATACAGAAAACACTGCAAACTGTTAAATAACATAAATCACATCAACATGAAATAAAATTTAAGCACATTTACCCCTTGCATCCATCTTCCAACCGACGAGTGAACGCAAAACACACAAGAGCACCTAAGAGATTGGAAATTCCTACAGTTATATTGCTTCGACAAAGACAACGAGGGCGAAGGAAATTAAAATAATGATGTAAACAAAATGTGCACCCCATCTCACGTGCGCGTCCCATCTGCGGAAAGTGTTCATCGGTACCAAATCGATAACAATTTCCCCTCGTGTCATGATCCTCTAAAATGATCTTTTGGATAGGGTGGATAGCAATGTGCGGCTGTTTGCTGATGATGCTGTGGTGTACGGGAAGGTATCGTCGTTGAGTGACTGTAGTAGGATACAAGATGACTTGGACAGGATTTGTGATTGGTGTAAGGAATGGCAGCTAACTGTAAATATAGATAAATGTAAATTAATGCAGATGAATACAAAAAAGAATCCAGTAATGTTTGAATACTCCATTAGCAGTGTAGCGCTTGACACAGTCACGTCGATTAAATATTTGGGCGTAACATTGCAGAGCGATATGAAGTGGGACAAGAATGTAATGGCAGTTGTGGGGAAGGCGGATAGTCGTCTTCGGTTCATTGGTAGAATTTTGGGAAGATGTGGTTCATCTGTAAAGGAGACCGCTTATAAAACACTAATACTACCTATTCTTGAGTACTGCTCGAGCGTTTGGGATCCCTATCAGGTCGGATTGAGGGCGGATATAGAAGCAATTCAGAGGCGGACTGCTAGATTTGTTACTGGTAGGTTTGATCACCTCGCGAGTGTTACGGAAATGCTTCAGGAACTCGGGTGGGAGTCTCTGGAGGAAAGGAGGCGTTCTTTTCGTGAATCGCTACTGAGGAAATTTAGAGAACCAGCATTTGAGGCTGACTGCAGTACAGTTTTACTGCCGCCAACTTATATTTCGCGGAAAGACCACAAAGATAAGAGAGATTAGGGCTCTTACAGAGGCATATAGGCAGTAATTTTTCCCTCGTTCTGTTTGGGAGTGGAACAGGGAGAGAAGATGCTAGTTGTGGTACGAGGTACTCTCCGCTACGCACCGTATGGTGGATTGCGGAGTATGTATGTAGATGTAGATAGATGTAGAGGAGACGTCCATTTCCCGGTACTCTCCAACTATGAGGTGAGGCGGGAGCGTGAGAGGGGTTGTGAAGGCATAGCGCAAATAATTTGCGAAGAGCTGTTGATAGCTAAGAGTGCACTCAAGTGCTCTATTATTGTCTTGGAGACATTGCCAGTAGTCAAGAACCATCTTCGCATCGTCTCGGAATAAGTTGTAAATGGACATGCCTTTAAACCATATATTAGCGTGAGTCTTCGCAGTCGGGAAGTAAGTATGCTACAGGCACAGGAGGAGCTGAGGTCAATCGCGCGAGGCAGGGCACAAAGGTAGCAGGCGCGAATCTCCTGTTCCAGCACCCACATATCAAACGGTGATCTCGACATCGGCTACGGAGGCCGGTTATAAACGTAGAACATCACGGAAGAGAAGTTAGTGTGAAGCAGGTAATCAGGCAGCGGTCCAGTTTATCGATAATTTCTGTTTGACTCATATGAGGAACACAGTGAAGATTGCACAGAAAGATTGGAAGCACGAGAGAGAAGCGGATGCTCACAAATTAAAAAATAAATAAGGAAAGTTAAGGTGTAACGTGCAGTCGACCGCTAGATGGTTGGATACAAAGCAAGAGCTCGGGTTAGCGAAGTGTGGGGAAGGGAGTCGGCAGCGTTATTTTCAAAGCAACCATCCCGGCATTCTCGTCAGTGACTGGGATAAATAAGGGGGAAAACGCAATCTGGGAGGGCGGACAGGGGTTCGCCGACCTCCTAAACGCGAGTCCAGTTTCTTACTATTGCACCACAACGTTTGGCGACACTTCAAGAACACTTTCTCTGGTAATAGATTTCTACTGGTATCAAATGTTTGTACTGAATTTATGCACAGGTTGTGTGATATATATGTGCCTCAGGTGTCCCAGTACTGTGCCAGTTCACTGATTGATGAGCCTGTGTGCTCCAGTTTTCGATCAGTCATCTGAATTACACTGAAGAGCCAAAGAAAGTGGTACAGCTGCCTAGTATCGCTTAGCGCCCCCGCGAACACGCAGAAATAGCACAACACGACGTGGCATGGACTTGACTGATGTCTGAAGTAGTGCTGGAGGGAAAAGACGCCATGAATCCTGGAGGGCTGTCCATAAATCAGTAAGACTACAACGGGGTGGAGATCTCTTCTGAACAACACGTTGGAAGGCATCCCAGATATGCTCAATAATGTTGATGTCTGGTGAGCTTGGCCGCCTGCGGAAGTGTTTAAACTCAGAAGAATGTTTCTGGAGTCACTCTGTAGGAATTCTGGATGTGTTGAGTGTCGCATTGTCCTGCTGGAATTTCCCAAGTCCGTCGGAATGCGGAATGGACATCAGTGGATGCAGGTGATCAGACAGGATACTTACGTATGTGTCACCTGTTAAGAGTCGTATCTAGACGTATCAGGGCTCCCATGTCACTCCAACTGCACACGCCACACGCCATTACAGAGCCTCCACTAGCTTGAACAGTACCCTACTGACATGCTGTGTCCATGGATTCATGAGGTTGTCTCCATACCCATACACTTCCATCCGCTCGATACAATTTGGAACGAGCCTCGTCCGACCACGCAAATATGTTTCCAGTCCAATGTCGGTGTTGACGGGCCCAGGCGAGGCGTACAGCTTTGTGTCGTGCAGTCATCAAGGATACACGAATGGCCTTCGTCTCCGAAAGCCCATATAGATGGTGGTTCGTTGAATGGTTCGCACGCTGACATTTGTTGATGGTCCAGCATTAAAATCTGCAGCTATTTGCGGAGGGATTCCATATCTGTCACGTTGAACGATTCTCTTCAGTCGTCGTTGGTCCCGTTCTTGCAGGATCTTTTTCGAGCCGCAGCGATGTCGGATATTTAATGTTTTACTGGATTCCTGATATTCACGGTACGCTCGTGAAATGGTCTTAGGGGAAAATCCTCACTTCATCGGTACGTCGGAGATGCTGTGCCCCATCGCTCGTACGCCGAATATAACACCAACTTCAAAGTCACTTAAATCTTGATAACCTGCTGAAAGTGAATCTCTCGCCAGAAGATGATAGGTACGAAACTCATTAAAACGTTGCGACAAGACGACGCCACCACTCGGCTGATAACCCGAGAAGAATTCATCAGTGTTTCCAGTGGTTACATTAACGACATACGCCCTGCGTGTGTGTGCGTGTGTGTGTGTTGTATATTCCGTCTCTTGTCGCGTTCCATATCATACCGTATCTCGTGTAATGAATGATCTATGGATCAGGCAACTAACTAATTAACTGAGGCACATTTCACACTACGAAGGTTGTACACTGAAATACGAATGACTCGTCCTGTATCACAGGAATGAACTACGCAGATTTTAATTCCTGCTCTTAAACCAAACAAGATCCTCTCATCCTGTCGTTCTACAGGCGATAGCAATCTCAAAGGCGCTTGAAACAATGGCTAAAAACAGACAAGTATGGTGGATGGAGAGGAAATATGTTCTTTCAAAGACCCAGACTGGATTTCGGAAGGGAAAGAGTGCTCTTGACAACATAGGAAATTTGAGGACTGATTTTAAAAGGACCTGAATGAATAAATGTTTCTCGTATTCGGTATTCTGTGATATAAATGGAGCTTATGACAATTTGAAAATCACAGCATTGCAAAGAAAGTTTGTTTCAATCGGATATCCTCTTAAACTTATCTCTGGAGTTAAATGTTCTCTGTCAGAAAGAAAGCTTAATTGTTAAGTACAATGGAAATGTCATAGGACTTGGGATAATTGACAATCGCCCTCTCAAGGAGTCATACTGAGCCCTCTGTTGTATATCGTGTATACAGAAGACCTTGAAAAATTTATTTCACCAAGAGTATCTAGAAGGAGCGATCAAGCAGTTTCCGTTTTAAGGTCACACTAACCCCGTTCCTACACGTCGGAGCTTATATGCCTGCATCAGAGTCGCGCTGGGTTGTGTATACCCTGGAGTAACACCCTCAAACGGAAACTTCTTGACAGAACATTATGCTTTACAGTTCACTGGCGAATTCTGTTTGTATTCAACAATTTATTCCGTTGAAACAACAAAAGATTAGCGATGACGTCGTATCAATCCTTAGAATTTGGCTGAAAGAGACTGGTCTGGAGATAACAGGGGAAAAAATCATCGGTAGCTGTTTTTACGAGAAGAAAAGTTCCACATTATTCGGATATTATGAACCTATGTGGAAGAAGTATCCCATTAAGAGGTCAGAAGGCAAGCTTATGAGTATTGACTCAATGTTAAGGAGGACGCCTTTCGTGAATGAGGTTTCTTCTAAGATGGAAGCAAAGACGAATGCAGCCAGAACACGGTGGAGACGCAGCTAAGACAGGTCTTAGATTACGGGTCCATATTTTTACCACGATGGAGCAATAAATTCGATATCCGTACTCATTAGACTTCGGTATCACTGTAATCAGATGTGCACTGGAGACATGCTATAAATACGTACGAAAAGCTGCTGAGGTAAGGGAACCGCCACTGAGTATTAGAGGGGAAAAACTTGCGACTTAATTCATGTCGAAAGGACACTCCTCAATCAACAGATGAAGTCGTAAACAGTTTTTGATGTTGCTGAGCAACAGCCATACAATAATCAATTTATGGCCAATTTTGAGCTTGATGTCCTGGAATATATATTAATGAAATAAAATCAATCACTTGAAAATGGCTCAAAAGGTCGAAAGCGGGATCGTAACTAAATAAACAACAATACAGTCAAATGATGGTTTGTTCCTTTTGAAAAAAATGAAGACGTATTTATGGGACACCCAAAAATATAGCTACTTTACTGGAAAGAGAAAAAAGCCACTGGTTATGAAATCGTTTGTATGGTGAACCTTGTATGAAGGAAAAGTATAGAAATATGAAGTCTTACCAGTACTCCAATCCCATTCAGTTACAAAATTGAAAATGTACTAATCTTCGGTAGCATCTCACAATACAAAGATTCTCCAAACCTGAAGATTTAAATCAACGTTTTGGTCGATATCATCTTCCTGTATGCTATACCTAAGAGCCAACATCAGTTAAATTAAATAAATCAAATTACTATCAAATCCACCTTCATCAACAGTATTTCATCATTAAATCCGTTATAAACAAAAATTTATTGCAACTCACGATTTTTACGAATGTATCGAAAGACCATCGACGGTGACAAAGCAGGGCGCGCAACATACTACCTTTCAGAAAAGCATAAGTGTCAAGTCCTACACTCCCTACATAAGGAGGCAACAATCTACTATGTGGAAGATTAGGGAAGCAGTAAAATGAGGAAGATTTTACATACCTAGCAGTATGATGACAGAAACCTATTCCCTAAGTGTACTGAAGAGCCTCAGAAAAACAAAATGCAACAAAAGTTTGTCGTCTATAACTGTAGACATTATAAAAGAAGTCGCTACAAATAAGCAGACAGGTACACTAACAAACTTGGTGATTTCAGTGGCATCTTTCATAATGAAACAGACTTACTTACCAAGAAATGCTTAGCTTAAACAATGAATAAGTCTGAATCAAATGGCAGACGGAGTGGGATTCTACCAAGGTCTCCAAAGGAGTGCATTATGACCAGCTGCAACCTAAAATTAGCATTATCTACCTTCGTTTACTGATAGGAATAGTAGACAATTCGTAAAAAAGATTACGGACATGCGTTTAAATTATGGAAAATTTCTAACCCACCTGTTCCGAACAGGATTGAAGAAATCTCCATTATGCTAAGAACGAGACTTGAACCATTTACCATTTTCGTGTACCAGATACCAGACACAACAAAAATCTTTTATCGGAGCAGTGGTTAACGCAGAGGTTCCCCTTCCAACATCGGCTGCAGTGTTGTTTTCAACCCAAAAGAGTGAACTAGTATTCAAAGTGATATTTAATCCTCTGAATATATGTATTTCTAATCTGACTATCTAGATATACAGAGCACACACTGTGTAGACATTTTGTGTGAGACTATGATTATTTAAATTTACGGTAGAACTACTTTATGAGTAGTTTATAGTGGTGTCATGTTTTAATCACTTATTCATATCCACCTCTTTTTTTATAAATAGGAATTAACGAAGTAGCATAACCATTAAGAATGGTAATATGTAACTGTGATGGATGGCTGTATACCAATGGCCAAATCCTAGCAAAGAAAAAAGAAGAAATGAAGAAAGACAGGACTAGCCGACGTCACTAGAAGAAAAAGGTTATTGTGAGTTGTTAAAATGAATAATAGTGAGGAAATAATTTGAAAACAGACTAATATTAGAATATACAAAAAGATCACTCATATCATAGGGTTTACTACGTGTAAAAGATGGAAAGACAAGCGCGAGATGCGGAGGGACAGAGTACGGCATAAAACCACTGTAAGACTATGGACTTTAAAATATGTTTTCTTAATGACGAATACTTGTGTAGATAGGAATCAGGATGTACTAGTGTTAAACCCAATTACCAGGCCAGAGTCGACGATATGGTCGTCACAGACAGAGCACAAGTTCTATCTGGACTTGGACGGGGAAGGAAAGCTATCGCGCTCCTTTTTTGAAGGGGGCATCTCAGCATTCACTCAAAGTGATTTTGGGGAACAACAGTAAATTTAAAGCTAGATAAGTGGGAGGGAGTTTAGAGCCCGCTGCTCCTGGATTCCGTTCCTCCATAGATAGGAGACGTAGAACAAGCACAGGCAGTACTGAAGTAGAACGTAACCTACAGGAGGACAGACTGAGGGAACAATTTTTCTGTGGACTAGAAAGTTACATAATTTTAATAAATAACATGAATAGATGAAGGGCGACGTTTGGCTAAGAGTTCTGCGTAGTAATATTTCCTGTACACTTGTCCATATTTTAAAAGTGAGAATGTAACGTTCCGTTGCAGCTAAAAAACAAAATATAAAAAAAGTCAGTCCTTATAACTGCAGTTCAGTTTATTCTCTTCACAAACAGTTTCAGAAGGCCAGCTTTCATAGCCAGGTGCAGTCATGTGTATAATTAATGTCGCCGAATGAAATTAGATCTTCTTATGAGAATAGTTCAATCATTAACACGACTGTGTTGCAAGAGTTTTTCTGTTCAAAATTAACATACAATTGACGTTCGGGAAAGCTATAAATATTCACACGAGAGTACCTGACGATAAACGCTAGCCTCTCGAAGCTAACTGTCAAATCAATAAATTAAACATCAGTGACAGAGGTGGATTATCTTTTCATTTGTTATATTACTGAATATGGAATACAAGCTCTGCTTTATTCATGTGCTCATGACGTTTCTAGACGCTCTCAGTTTCTATAGCTTTCGTATTACGTGTCTTAAGTGTGAAAATTTAGTGTCTCTGACTGAAATGAGTACGGATTGAGAAGCGAACCAGACGTATTTTACTGAATCAGATTTGTATTGAGGCATCAAGCACAAATCGTTATCAGATCCATTGTTACTTGTGCTTTCTCCAACCTGCACCATATTCAAGGCTATATGTCTTAGTACCGGTCTGGCAAATAAATGCTTCTGAAGGTCTGTTCATGACGTACAACAAGATTTTCTTTATTAAACACCAAATTTTTTCATCACCTTGCTTTAAAACTTTTTTACCGTTATGTTAAGTAAGGATTTCTAAGGTGGAGATTCAAATAACTGGCGGAAAATACTGCAGATGGTGAGATCGATATCAACACACTGCTTTAGAAAAAGGAGCTGCAGTTGAAGCTCAAAATCATATGTTATTCTGTGGAAAAACAGCAAGATAAATACTGAGTTGCTTGGTTCAACATAAAAATAAGACATGGAGCTGTTGTACACCCTAGAATATCTGGAAAAAAATTTTATGTATAAATATTAGGGCGTATTATTCTTCCTTTATTTTGATAACTCCTTTTATGCTGTGCAAATCGAGCTGTTATTAAGCTTAGTACCTTTCCTGCAGTTACAGGTGACTATTTTATGTCCCTGCAACACAGATACACAAACTAATATCATATGGAGATATAACTTTGTACTCATAAGCGATTCTAGACCAATAAGCTCTGTGAGAAAAATAAACGAACAACGTTAGACATAACTACATACATCCTGATACTGGATGTACTGCTCTGTACATACTAAGCCAAAAGCTGTTTACAAGTGTCTTATGATTAAAGTTCATTTTTATTTTGATATGTACATCGATCGTTGCCAATGTGAAATTAATTTCACGTAGCTCGATCTAGAATACATAATTTACATGATGGTCAGTTAACGGCCTCCAAATCGATATTGCTGACGTCAGAGAGGACACCAGGTGTCCTTGGAGGAGAACACGACGCCTTGCGTAACCGACGTGTGGAGTTACCCGAATTTTTAAAGTGAATTGTCATTTGAAAAGAATATTCATTTGCAACCACATACATTTCCACGGCACTGTCATACCCGTCTGCAGATGTTGTGCGACTTTTTATGAGTTTGCTAACAGTACTCGGTTTCACAAGTTATAATGGCCGAAAGCCGTTTCATTTTCTAGGAATCACATTAGGACGAGGTGCAGAGCGAGCTACTGAACAACGCACATTATTCAAAAAGGTGTGTCTGCTCAGATGTAGAAACAGCAAACCTTGCTCCACTTTAACAGTAGTATTTGAAATGAAGAGTGGAGTTCTACGAAAGGATGGGTGTCCACAGAGATGCAAATCACAAAGTAGCTTCTGTTTAAAAGCAAGCTCCCCTGTCGTGCTGGGCTACACTGAAGGAAGAAACGTGTAAATATTATCTAGTTGTCTTTTTCAGTGACGTCCTTGGGTTTTCCAGGCGAGTGAGTTCGTCGAAATGGCGCGATGTATCGATGATTATGATTGCTGTCACAGAAAGTCCAAGGATAACCTTCGACACAGTGGGATCTCATATTACATTGTATTTTGTTTCTACGACCGTACATTTTTCTAGGTCCTGTTCCACTCCAGTTCATTAGCCCAGTGGTGATTTCAGATGGAGAATAATGGGCGGAGGCTATATACTGGTGCCTGACTGAACTTCAGAACAGCGTCCATGATTTAGCACTTTCTCCAAGCGCCCCTGAAAAGATCTCCTTTGTTGCGTTTATCCTGGTGACATAACCATTTGCGTTATCGTAAGTAACAGCGAAATCTGACAGGGCTTAAAGTGTACGATAATAGAAGGGAAACCGTCCCAGCAAACATGTGACCGCAGACGAGCTGACTGACAACGAGTGGGTACTAGCCACCACTGACTTCAGTATGAAATGCTATCGTAGTTAGTATAGTTACATTGCCCGCCCGGTTGGCCGTGCGGTCTAACGCACTGCTTTCCGGGCGGGAAGGCGTGCCGGTCCTCGGCACGAATCCGTCCGGCGGATTAGTGTTTTCCATCTGCTCAAATGGCTCTGAGCACTATGGGACTTAACATGTGAGGTCATCAGTCCCCTAGAATTAGAACTACTTAAACCTAACTAACCTAAGGACATCACACACACCCATGCCCGAGGCAGGATTCCAACCTGCGACCGTAGCAGCAGCGCGGTTCCGGACTCAAGCGCGTAGAACCGCTCGGCCACAGCGGCCGGCTTTCCATCAGCCTCGGCGAAAGCGGACTGGTTCCCCTTATTCCTTCTCAGTTACACTATGTCAACGATTGCTGCGCAAGCACTTTCTCCACCTACGCGTACACCATAATTACTCTATCACGCAAACATTGGGGTTACACTCGTCTGATGTGAGACGTTCCCGGGGGTTCACCGGGGGCCGAACCGCACAATATTCCTAGGTTCGGTGTGGGGCGGCGGTGGGGTGGGTGGACTGCTGTAGCGTGTTGTGGGGTTGAGTAAAGCTGCGGGCTACGGCGGGGACACGGCCTCGCCGTCGTTTCTAGGTCCCCAGTTCCATACAATACAATACAATAGTTACATTTGAAAACTTTCGATTAAATCCCAATCTAGGAGGCGCGTTCAATGAGTAATGCAACACGTTTCTTTCTCGGCCAATTTCAGTTGAAAAAATGTGGAATATGTTGTGGGATATCATGGAATATTTCCACTTCAGCCCCTATAGATTCATGTAGTTCCGATAGGTGGCGCCGCTTTACGTAGCCTTCAAAATGACGTGTGTAAAGGAGGCGCGTTCCAGCCAGAGAGCTGTTACTGAGTTCCTTTTGGCGAAAACCAGAGCATCGCAGGTATTCGTAGGCGCTTGCATAATGTCTGCGGACACCTGCCAGTTAACAAAAGCATGTGGAGTCCTTGGGCGAGGCGTCTGTCATCATCGCAACAAGGTCTCGCAAACGTGTCCGATTTCCGGTGTGCCGGCCGACCGCACACAGCTGTGACTCCTGCAATGTTGGAACGTGCGGACACTCTCACTCGACGTGATCGACGGATCTCAATCAGACACCTCGCTGGACAACTGGACGTCTCTGTTGGTAGTACTGACACAGTCGTTCACCAGTTGAGGAACTGGAAAGTGTATGGCCACTGGGTTCTTCGCCGCCTAACAGAAGACAGTGAAGAGCAACGAAGAACCATCTGTGCGGAACTGCTTGCGTCTTACGGGACTGATCGTGGCAGTTTTCTGTCGAACGTCGTCACAGGCGATGAAACATGGATTCATCACTTCGAACAGAGACAAAACAACCCACTGAGTGGCGCCACGCCGCCTCTCATCCGAAGAAAAAGGTCAAAGCCGCATCCTGAGCCATTAAATTCATGGCAATGGTCCTCTGGGACTCTGAAGGGGCTACTCCGTTTTATGTTCTCACTCAAGATGCAACGATCAGCTCGGAAGTGTATCGTGCTACCCTGAAGAAATTAAAGATATTACATCAGCGTATTAGTCGACGCAAAAATGCAAACGAACTTCTCCTTTTCCAAGACAACGCAAGGCCTGACACAAATCTGTGCACCCAAGATGAGTTCATTGGACTGTTCTTCCTGATACATCCTACAGCGTGTATATCGCACCTTCTGGCTTGGATCTGCAGTAAGCGCTTGATCTTGAAGTACGGGTCACAGTGCGACTCTTGTGGACAAAACATCTAAATTATACACAAATTTACCGCGAAATTCTGACGGTATATGGACCAGACCCAATGTCACCCTCAGCCATAGAGAAATGGTACCCACAATTTGATCAAGGCCTCACAGGCATGTGTGGTCCTCATCGGGGAGGTTTTCGCCTGCCTCGAGATGACTGGGTGTTTGTGTTATCTTCATCATTTCATCATCATTCGTGAAAGTGGCGACACTGGACTGAGCAAAGGTTGGGAATTTGTACGGGCGCTGATAACCACGCAGTTGAGCGCCCCGCAGTCCAATCATCATCATCATCATCGGGGAGGAAGGAAGATTGCGGGCTTTCAAAATAACTACGCACCCCCCCCCCTCCCCCCACCGACTCAGTGTTGCAATATTAAAAGTCTTGGCTGGTTTCGTTGTCTAGTGGCTGTGATACGTAGTTTCCGCATTACAAGCCAAATGGCTTGGTTCAAATGGCTTTGAGCACTATGGGACTCAACATCTTAGGTCATAAGTCCCCTAGAACTTAGAACTACTTAAACCTAACTAACCTAAGGACATCACGCACACCCATGCCCGAGGCAGGATTCGAACCTGCGACCGTAGCAGTCCCGCGGTTCCGGACTGCAGCGCCAGAACCGCTAGACCACCGCGGCCGGCCAAGCCAAATACTGCTGAGTCTACAGTGTACAATATGAATAGGCACATGAATCGAATGGTCGAAGATTCCTATCACTCGGCAATTGCGAATTAATCTAGAAATTTATAAATGAAAGATTACAGTTCAATAAAATCTGCAGGTACTATCTTAAAGATTTTAAATGATGAGTACGATAGTAGAAGTACTTTTGACAATGCGGTATATTTCTGCAAAACTCTTATTGGTGTCGATGGTCCAGCAGTTAAATAAAATATAAGTTGATTAACAGGAAAACAATAGATTCCTACTTCACGTAATTAGTTATGAACAACAACATAGCTCGCGAGATAGTGACTTCTGAACGCATACTACGACTTCACTGCAGACGCCACAGATATCACACAAGAGCACAGGTCGGCAACTCCGAAATATTTCTATTCTCTGCCACCACGCGCAAGCTTCTCCACTGTCCAAGTCTTTCCCGCGACTGTGCGTCCGTCGGGCTGTACTGTCCTGTGCCGTACTGTCCAGAACTATCCGTGTCCTCTCCAGAAACTCGCTTCCATCCAGTCTCCCCATTCACGAGCGCTGTAATTGGCTAGAGCGCTCGCGCTATGTCTTCAAGCCAACGCACCCACACAACATAATGAAACACATTTAAATACTTGAAATTAAATGAATATTCCTACGGCTGGACCATAAACACGCTCTAACACACATTATTAAATACATAAACAATTAAATAAACATAGCCTATATCAAACGAAAGGAAGCAAAAGGTAGGCAAGGAGCCTAATATCTCTGTGCTTTCTAAAACACAGTAAATAATTGACCAGTTTCTTCATGAACAGCATATATCGGATATTAACAAAGATATGGATGAATCAATATATTTATAAGCATGCTGCTACCGTTTCTTCGTGTAACTGTGGAGTACTTATGGCCTGACGCGATCGATAGTTGTCGACCGCTTTGACCTCCAATAACTCATGTACTATTTAAGTTACATGCATGTAATTCATACCAGTTTAGGTTTACACTAACAGCTTCCTAATATATTTTCGAAATTCGTTGCTGGGTGTTACTTGTATAATTTACCGTCAGATACTTTAAACTAATAAAGATATTGAAACTCTGATTACACTATCAGAATCGTCGTGCAAATAATAGTAATGTATATGTTTCTTTTTGAGATATCATGATTCATCTGGCTACTATTAATTTCTATACGAACTGTGAAATGTCTGCCATTTAGGTTTCACAAAGTCGGCCATCTTTGGCACTCCCAGGTGTTTCCTTCATTGACACAAAGCACCGTCCTCGTCACAGCGGAATTCCCAGCCACGCGGCTGGACCATGCGCTGGGGCTCCCCCTCTCGTCCGGCTAACGTTTGCCACCACGTGTTTGCTGCCTTTGCTGCCGCGCCCCGGCTTTGACGAGCGTCCTGTGCGGCCGCCCCAATTCCGAACATACAATATTTCCAGGGCGCCACAACTCGCACGTTACCTCACAAGATCTCACATGCTATTTCCATCTTTTCGCAAAGCTGGAAAAACATCGTGCAGGGGTGGCGGGAGGTCGGGGGGTGAGAAATTTTCCAACGACGAAGGCGTTTACACAGTAGTTCTCTTATGGCTGCGTCACCAAGAGAGCCCTGTCGTCCAGGAATTGATTGACTGGTAGGAAGTTCCGACCGCTGTTTGCAGAGACTTGGTGGCACTGGTGTAGAATTGGTCTCATTTATCTGTGTGGTGCAGCATAATAGTGAGCAACTTACTCTCAGACGTACCCTCGGATATCAGCACTAGACTTAGGCACTGCCAGCTTCTGCCTATTAAAGTACAGGGTGATTTTTCCACCGTGTACAGACTATAGGGATTGATGAGAGGATACGGAACAAAAAACCTCTAATGAAATTATGTCCAGAAATGCATGGTTTCCATGCAAGAGGCCATTTATTCAGTCATACCGAGACTGCTGTCTAATACGCACTGTACCATGCAGCTACATTTACAGTATGTGTTGAAAATTATTTCCATGTGTCTCAACGCATGCGTGTACGCGTCTTAGCACGTTCCGTCTCAGACGTCCACATCGGCCTGGCTGCATCCGAACAGTGTCAAAGGCAGCATGAATACGCTGCTCAAGTGTCTCCACATCTCGAATGCCCTCTGCGTATTCTTGAGACGGCCCCATAACCAGAAATAGCATGAGTTGCTATACGGTCAACAAGCAGGCCATACAACTGGACTCCCTCGTCCGATGCATCGACCAGGAAAGAGATGCGTCCGGACGTTAACGACGAAATAGGCTGGAGCACCATCGTGTAGCAGCCACTTCGAATCATCAATGGCACATTTTCCAGCAGGGGAGGCAAATCACCCACAACAAACGCCGATAATTCCGGCCTGTTAGGCGACATGGAAGGAAGATTGATCCCAAAACACGGTCGTCAATCATCCTGGCCCACACATTCCGGTTGCACCCATGCAAATGAGTCGCTGTCGGCATACCGTGGGGGTTCTGCGTACTATCCCACAGATGACTGTTACGAAAGTTGAAGATACCGCTCTGCGTAAAGACGGCTCCATCTGTGAGTAGGATGTACGACACAAATCCCGGAATGGTGTTGGCCGGGTGAAGAAACCAGTGACGAAAGTGTTCCCGATGTGAAAAGTCTGTCGGTAGTAATATTATGTCTCCATGCTCGTTGTCAAATATGTGGGCTTCTAGGAAACCTGCTTACTATGGTAGGTTCGCTAAACAAACAGTTCAAACAAATCGTATAATGAGTTTTATTAATGGCTCTGAGCACTATGGGACTTAACATCTGAGGTCATCAGTCCAATAGAACATAGAACTACTTAAACCTAACTAACCTAAGGACGTCACACACATCCAAGCCTGAGGCAGGATTCCAACCTGCGTCCATAGCAGTTGCGCGGTTCCGGACTGAAGTGCCTAGAACCACTCGGCCACAAAGGCCGGCAATGAATTGTATTACAAAAAATTAAATGACAATACTTAAATTTGACAATTACACGGAAGTGTCGCAAACAAACAGCGACATTCAAAATAAGCAATGTCTTCTACATCTACATGACTACTCTGCAATTCACATTTAAGTGTTTGGCAGAGGGTTCATCGAACCACAATCATACTATCTCTCTACCATTCCACTCCCGAACAGCGCGCGGGAAAAACGAACACCTAAACCTTTCTCTTCGAGCTCTGATTTCTCTTATTTTATTCAGATGATCATTCCTATGTAGGTTGGGCTCAACAAAATATTTTCGCATTCGGAAGAGAAAGTTGGTGACTGAAATTTCGTAAATAGACCTCGCCGCGACGAAAAACGTCTTTGCTGTAATGACTTCCATCCCAATTCGCGTATCATATCTGCCACACTCTCTCCCCTACTACGTGATAATACAAAACGAGCTGTCCTTTTTTGCACCCTTTCGTTGTCCTCCGTCAATCCCACCTGGTAAGGATCCCACACCGCGCAGCAATATTCTAACAGAGGACGAACGAGTGTAGTGTAAGCTGTCTCTTTAGTGGACTTGTTGCATCTTATAAGTGTCCTGCCAGTGAAACGCAATCTTTGGCTCGCCTTTCCCACAATATTATCTATGTGGTCTTTCCAACTGAAGTTGTTCGTAATTTTAACTTCCAGGTACTTAGTTGAATTGACAGCCTTGAGAATTGTACTATTTATCGAGTAATCGAATTCCAACGGATTTCTTTTGGAACTCATGTGGATCACCTCACACTTTTCGTTATTTAGCGTCAACTGCCACCTGCCACACCATACAGCAATCTTTTCTAAATCGCTTTGCAACAGATACTGGTCTTCGGATGACCTTACTAGACGGTAAATTACAGCATCAACTGCAAACAACCTAAGAGAACTGCTCAGATTGTCACCCAGGTCATTTATATAGATCAGGAACAGCAGAGGTCCCAGGACGCTTCCCTGGGGGAACACCTGATATCACCAGTTTTACTCGATGATTTGCCGTCTGTTACCACGAACTGCGACCTTCCTGACAGGAAATCACGAATCCAGTCGCACAACTGAGACGATACCCCATAGGCCCGCAGCTTGATTAGAAGTCGCTTGTGATGAACGGTGTCAAAAGCTTTCCGGAAATCTAGAAATACCGAATAAACTTGAGATCCCCTGTCGATAGCGGCCATTACTTCGTGCGAATAAAGAGCTAACTGCGTTTCACAAGAACGATGTTTTCTAAAACCATGCTGATTACGTATCAATAGATCGTTCCCTTCGAGGTGATTCATAACGTTTGAATATAGT
The DNA here is from genome assembly GCF_023898315.1 of Schistocerca nitens. Lineage (NCBI taxonomy): Eukaryota > Metazoa > Arthropoda > Insecta > Orthoptera > Acrididae > Schistocerca > Schistocerca nitens. The sequence goes on along the minus strand of NC_064620.1, from coordinate 150,421,504 downwards.
ATATGCTCCAAAACCCTACTGCAAACCGACGTCAATGATATAGGTCTGTAGTTAGATGGATTACTCCTACTACTCTTCTTAAACACTGGTGCGACCTGCGCAATTTTCCAATCTGTAGGTACAGATCTATTGGTGAGCGAGCGGTTGCATATGAGTGCTAAGTAGGGCGCTATTGTATCAGCGTAATCTGAAAGGAACCTAATCGGTATACAATCTGGACCTGAAGACTTGCCCGTATCAAGCGATTTGAGTTGCTTCGCAACCCCTAAGGTATCTACTTCTAAGAAACTCATGCTAGCAGCTGTTCGTGTTTCAAATTCTGGAATATTCCATTCATCTTCCCTGGTGAAGGAATTTCGTAAAACTGCGTTCAATAACTCCGCTTTAGCGGCACAGTCATCGGTAACAAACCATCGGCACTGCGCAGCGAAGGTATTGACTGCGTCTTGCCGCTTGTCTACTTTACATACGACCAGAATTTCTTCGGATTTTCTACCAAATTTCGAGACAATGTTTCTTCAGTGTAATAATTCTCAAGTGTGTGTTACATAGAGTGTACAAGCGAAGTAGCGAGCGTTCACACTTCTATCCAAGTCGCTTGACTTGAAGCGGCTATTCAACTGGGTCGTCGCCAGTCGGTCGAGGCGCTTATGTCTTCACATAGGGGCCGCTGCTGTTGCGTTGTCGTCCTGGAGAGGAGTAGGTTTGCGTATTCTCACAGTTATATCTCCTATATCGTTCCGACTGGCGAGCCGGTGCTTGACTTTATGCCGTAACTAGTAAGCACTGCACACGTTGTATGTGATAAGGTAGTAACAACTGTCGTGGAGAATGTTCCACACGGTCGTCTCGCTTACCTTTTACTGGCGGGCCAACTGATACTGATACGGCGGTCGCCTTCTACAACGTTAATCGCATTTTCCTGCAAGTCTCTGGTGTCCGAAAATTTCAAGTGCGTCCTTCACGATTTCCTGCTTCGTGAAATTAGCCTGTATCAGAAAATGGCGAAACACAGCTGCAAACATTGAATGCTGTAGTTCTTGGCGGGGACAGGTCTCCTGATACATCCTTGCTGCCCATCGCCCATTGTCATTTGCCTTCCCGGTAAGTGAACACCATGTCGGCAGGCTCTCGATTCGAATACGGAACCATTGTGTACAACGCTGTATCACATCCACTACAAGGTGAGTCAACAAGAGAAGTGAATAGGACACAACATGACCAATGACTATGACAGAAACGGGCGCTGGAGTATTAGGTCTGACGAACAGTACCACGCTCTAGGAGGAAACCATGCATACTGTGAACGGTCTAAGGCGCTGCAGTCATGGACTGTGCGGCTGCTCCCGGCGGAGGTTCGAATCCTCCCTTGGGCATGGGTGTGTGTGTTTGTCCTTAGGATAATTTAGGTTAAGTAGTGTCTAACCTTAGGGACTGATGACCTTAGCAGTTAAGTCCCATAAGATTTCACACACATTTGAACATTTTGAACATGCATACTGTAACTGTGGCTGGAAGGTGCATCGCGTATTAGACCGTCGTCTCTGTAACGAAGTATGATGAATGAATTGTCTCTAGCACGGAAGACATGCATTTCCGGACATAAATCGATTACACTTTTTTCTCCGTGTCCTCTCGTCAATTAATCCCTAGAGTTCGTACATGGTGGAAAAATCACTATACAGGGTGTTACAAAAAGGTATGGCCAAACTTTCAGGAAACATTCCCCATACACAAAGAAAGAAAATATGGTATGTGGACATGTGTCCGGAAACGCTTACTTTCCATGTTAGAGCTCATTTTATTACTTCTCTTCAAATCACATTAATCATGGAATGGAAACATACAGCAACAGAACGTACCAGCGTGACTTCAAACACTTTGTTACAGGAAATGTTCAAAATGTCCTCCGTTAGCGAGGGTACATGCATCCACCCTCGCATGGACGCGCTGATGCAGCCCTGGAGAATGGCGTATTGTATCACAGCCGACCACAATATGAGCACGAAGAGTCTCTACATTTGGTACCGGGGTTGCGTAGACAAGGGCTTTCAAATGCCCCAATAAATGAAAGTCAGGAGGGTTGAGTTCAGGAGAGCATGGAGGCCATGGAATTGGTCCGCCTCTACCAATCCATTGGTCACCGAATCTGTTGTTGAGAAGCGTACGAACACTTCGACTGAAATGTGCAGGAGCTCCGTCGTGCATGAACCACATGTTGTGCTGTACTTGTAAAGGCACATGTTCTAGCAGCACAGGTAGAGTATCCCGTATGAAATCATGATAACGTGCTCCATTGAGCGTAGGTGGAAGAACATTGGGCCCAATCAAGACATCACCAACAATGCCTGCCCAAATGTTCACAGCGCATCTCGTGGTCGTGTGGTAGCGTTCTCGCTTCCCACGCCCGGGTTCCCGGGTTCGAATCCCGGCGGGGTCAGGGATTTTCTCTGCCTCGTGATGGCTGGGTGTTGTGTGATGTCCTTAGGTTAGTTAGGTTTAAGTAGTTCTAAGTACTAGGGAACTGATGACCATAGATGTTATGTCCCATAGTGCTCAGAGCCATTTGAGCCAAACGTTCACAGAAAATCTGTGTTGCTGACGTGATTGCACAATTGCGTGCGATTCTCGTCAGCCCACACATGTTGATTGCGAAAATTTACAATTTGATCACGTTGAATGAAGCCTCATCCGTAAAGAGAACATTTGCACTGAAATGAGGATTGACACATTGTTGGATGAACCATTCGCAGAAGTGTACCCGTGGAGGCCAATCAGCTGCTGATAGTGCCTGCATACGCTGTACATGGTACGGAAACAACTGGTTCTCCCGTAGCACTCTCCATACAGTGACGTGGTCAACATTACCTTGTACAGCAGCAACTTCTCTGACGCTGACATTAGGGTTATCGTCAACTGCATGAAGACTTCCCTCGTCCATTGCAGGTGTCCTCGTCGTTCTAGGTCTTCCCCAGTGGCGAGTCATAGGCTGGAATGTTCCGTGCTCCCCAAGACGCCGATCAATTGCTTCGAACATCTTCCTATCGGGACACCTTCGTTCTGGAAATCTGTCTCGATACAAACGTACCGCGCCACGGCTATTGCCCCGTGCTAATCCATACATCAAATGGGCATCTGCCAACTCCGCATTTGTAAATATTGCACTGGCTGCAAAACCACGTTCGTGATGAACACTAACCTGTTGATGCTACGTACTGATGTGCTTGATGCTAGTACTGTAGAGCAATGAGTCACATGTCAACACAAGCACCGAAGTCAACATTACCTTCCTTCAATTGGGCCAACTGGCGGTGAATCGAGGAAGTACAGTACATACTGACGAAACTAAAATGAGCTCTAACATGGAAATTAAGCGTTTCCGGACACATGTCCACATAACATCTTTTCTTTATTTGTGTGTGAGGAATGTTTCCTGAAAGTTTGGCAGTACCTTTTTGTAACACCCTGTATATAACTTGACTCATTCCACATCCGTGAAAGTTATCTATTCTTTGCGATAAACTGGGTCAAGATTTGTGAATAAATGAATGAATCCCGTATCTATTGAATTGCGCAAGTAGCATCCGCTGATGGGTTGTTACAAGTTGTATCGTACAAAAAAAAAATGGTTCAAATGGCTATGAGCACTATGGGACTTAATATCTGAGATCATCAGTCCCCTAGAACATAGAACTACTTAAACCTAACTAACCTAAGGACATCACTCACATCCATGCCCGAGGCAGGATTCGAACCTGTGACCGTAGCTGTCGCGCAGTTCCAGACTGAAGTGCCTAGAACCACACAGCTACAACGGCTGGCCTGTATCCTACAAATCAGCGGAAAGCGTAGCTCATAAAAGCTGTATTACTCGGCTCGTATGTGGACCACTCCCTCTTCTTGTGTTTTTTCCTTTGGGCACCCTCCCTCCCTTCTCTTTCCTCTTCCCTCCATCCCCCCTTCCTCCACCCCTCTTCCCCTGGGCTTCCCCTACCCCCCTCCTCCCTCCCTTCCTTCCTCCCCCCTATCTCCCCTGCCCTTGGCATCTCTGCTCTCCCCTCTCCCTCCCCCACCCCCTCCCTCCTGGCAGGTCCCCGAACTCGTACACACTTAGTGGACTTTTGCGCACCAGAGATCATCACCTCATGTTTCTGTGTGTGACGTCGTTCGTGCTCAAGTGTTCCAGTGTTATTCGTTTTGTGCTCCAACGTTTGCGTGTGAGAATTATCGTCTCCGTGTGTGTCCACATGTCTGCACAATTTTATCTTGGACTCTACGCCCGTGAACAGCTCCAGGGATTTTAAAAGTGTCTGTCACCGTCTATGTATCCACCCTGTTTATTCTTTGCTTGTCTTCATTTGTATCTTTCGTTTTCTCTGTGGCCGAAGAGCGGTGTACTGTGCCGCTGATGGCCTACCTGTAACAGGTATAAAAATAACAATAAAGAAAAAAAAAGCCCGTATGTGGATCGCTGACACAGTAGCGATTTCCCCGTCTGGCTGCGCTGCATTTTCTTTGATCGCTGCATGGTGGACGTGCGTTTTTCGGAAGACAGTAGCTGTGGTGTTTGCTTCAGGGGCCTGATCGCTGCAGCAGCGTCAGGCAACGCTTGGGCGGCTAAAGCCGGCCCGGACCGCAGGAGTGTGTCGGCGCAGAGGGTGGAGGGTGGAGGGTGGAGGGCAGAGGGCAGAGGGTAGAGGGCCAGGACGCTGTCTGGCTGTGGCGCTGCGGTCAGCCACGGCCAGCCTGAATGCCGGCAGCTCCGCCTGCGGTAGGAGCCGCCGCGGCAGCGCCCTCCGCTCCAAAACAAATCACATCGCCCGCATTCGCTTAACTCGTTATCGAGTTGCACAAGTCACGGGATAGCAGTCTGCGGTTCTGTTGTTGTGGCACTGACAGCGCAAGATTAAAAATACAGAGCCTGATAACATCCATCACACTTGTTAATCGTGAACACATAAAAACACATCCAGGTCCCTGGCAATGCAGTCGTGTACGGGTAAAAAAAAAAAACGCTTTTAACAACTGAAAATTCCATTGCTCGTGATGAAAAGAAGACGTACACCACCGTGTGATTAGCTGATTTAGTGCCTGCGGAAATTAAATGCGAAGTATGCAAAATGTTCCTACATGGGACACATGACACAATTAACATGAGAAATGACACAAATAACAGCTATAAATACGTGTGTGATTTTGACGCTTATTACCACCTCTGCAGCTGTCACATGTTTGGAAATAGTGCTTCGCCATTGCACACTACGGAGACTCGTCACACTGAAGCAAACATACTAGAAGTGCGACTTCCAGAGGGGGAAAAAAAAAAAAATGATCATGTGGAATTGATGGCTGGGAAGCCTCATCCGGAATAGTTCGACCGCCGAGTCGCAAGTTTTATTTCAGATCTACATCTACATCCATACTCCGCAAGCCATCTGACGGTGTGTGGCGGAGGGTACTTCGAGTAACTCTATCGGTTCTCCCTTCTGTTCCAGTCTCGTATTGTTCGTGGAAAGAAAGATTCTCGGTATGCCTCTGTGTGGGCTCTAATCTCTATGATTTTATCCTCATGGTCTCTTCACGAGATATACGTAGGAGGGAGCAATATACTGCTTCACTCCTCGGTGAAGGTATGTTCTCGAAACTTCAACAAAAGACCGTACCGAGCTACTGAGCGTCTCTCTTGCAGAGTCTTCCATTGGAGTTTATCTATCATCTCCGTGACACTTTCGCGATTACTAAATGACCCTGTAACGAAGCGCTCTGCTCTCCGTTGGATCTTCTCTGTCTCTTCTATCAACCCTATCTGGTACGGATCCCACACTGGTGAGCAATATTCAAGCAGTGGACGAACAAGTGTACTGTAAAGCCACATTAGGCGGGGATGATGAAATGACGATGAGGAGAACGCTACACCCAGTCCACGAGCGGAGAAAGTCTCCAACACGGCCAGGAATCGAACCCGGGACCGCTCCACTGTAGGCAAGCACATTACCACTTTTTTCCTTCATTTTGTTTGATATTGTTTGCGTTTGGATTGGGCGGACGTCATATGACATCCGTTCGAGTTGATCGTTGATTCATTTGCTCAGTCTTTTTATTACAGACGGCAATCGGTCCTCTGACCGAACATGGTGAGCTATGTGCCGGCGGTCGTCGGACAGTATGGATCTGAAAATGAAAGTAAGATCATGAATATAAACAACTTATTTAATCTAAACAAGTGAATAACTGACGACGAATAATACAGAGCAGTATCTGGATATATAGCAAACTAAAACAAAATGACTGTAAACCACACTCACTTAACAAACGTCATGGGATAGGCACCCAATATCGCGCCGGACCTCTACTGGCCCTACACACTGCACTGAGGCGCCGTGGAAGTGAGTCTACAAAACTCTGGTACTCCTCTGGAAGCAGCTGACATCAAATCGTTTCAAGAGCGGAAGCCAATTCTGGTTTGTTCGTGCCTGCAAGATTTATGGCGCGGAACCTGCGTTCCATGACATCCCAGACATGCTTGTAGCATTCAGATCTCGGCGCTGGGGTGTGCATCTCGGTTTGCATGTTCCTGGAACCATTCCCGGGCGACGTAGGAGCGACGTGGCAGCGCGTTATCATCTTGAAACACCGCAGAACCGTCAGGGTGTTTTAAGGCCAAAAATGGAAGAGTGTGTCCAAATGTGTGTGGAATCTTATGGGACTTAACTGCTAAGATCATCAGTCCCTAAGCTTACACATTACTTAACCTAAATTATCCTAAGGACAAACACACACACCCATGCCCGAGGGAGGACTCGAACCTCCGACGGGACCAGCCGCACAGTCCATGTCTGTAGCACCTAGACCGCTCGGCTAATCCCGCGCTGCCAAAAATGGGTGGAGATGGTCTCCGAGCAACTGAGCATACAGTGAACTATTCATAGTATCTTTCAGAACAACTACGAGGCCACTTCCACACCAGGAAAATGCACCCCAGACCACACCAGAGGCACCACCGCTTGGACCATGCCTGCTTAGCAGGCGAGATCCATCATTCATGTGGTCTGCGCCATACACTGTGCCTCCCATCGGCACAGCGCAGTTCAAATCGTAATTCGTCCGACCATAAGGGTTTACGCCATTGTTCCAGGGTCCATCCTTGGTGGTTGGCGCAAATGCAAGCCGTTGTACCCGATGACTCTAGGTTAACAGTAGCATCCTTGTGCGGCGCCTGCTCTCATACCCCATGGAACCCATGTTTCTACGGACTGTCCATTGGGAGACGTGTCTGGCACGTCCTGTATTGAACTGAGCCTTGATTTGTTGCACTGTTGCCCTTGGCGTCACTCTTCACAATCTGTCTCAGACGTCACCGGTCATGGTCATTGAAGGTGGCTGGACAGCCGGTAGTTCGTCTATTGTGGACTGTGACATCCTCACTCAACCATCACGATACATCCTGGACAAGGCTGAACGTGTGAAGCCGAATTCCTGCAGCAATGCCGAAATCGAAATTCCCATCCATCGGGCACCGACCACCATACGCCGTTCGAACTGAACTCACGATGACGTTGTATGTTACACAAATCTTTTGCACAAACACTTCTCGTTGTTGTTGTTGTTGTGGTCTTCAGTCCTGAGACTGGTGGCCGTGCGGTTAAAGGCGCTGCAGTCTGGAACCGCAAGACCGCTACGGTCGCAGGTTCGAATCCTGCCTCGGGCATGGATGTTTGTGATGTCCTTAGTTTAGTTAGGTTTAAGTAGTTCTAAGTTCTAGGGGACTAATGACCTCAGCAGTTGAGTCCCATAGTGCTCAGAGCCATTTGAACCATCCTGAAACTGGTTTGATGCAGCTCTCCATGCTACTCTATCCTGTGCAAGCTTCTTCATCTCCCAGTACCTACTGCAACCTACATCCTTCTGGATCTGCTTAGTGTATTCATCTCTTGGTCTCCCTCTACGATTTTTACCCTCCACGCTGCCCTCCAATGCTAAATTTGTGATCCCTTGATGCCTCAAAACATGTCCTACCACCCGATCCCTTCTTCTAGTCAAGTTGTGCCACAAACTTCTCTTCTCCCCAATACTATTCAGTACCTCCTCATTAGTTACGAGATCTACCCACCTTATCCTCAGCATTCTTCTGTAGTACCACATTTCGAAAGCTTCTATTCTCTTCTTGTCCAAACTGGTTATCGTCCATGTTTCACTTCCATACATGGCTACACTCCATACAAATACTTTCAGAAACGACTTCCTGACACTTAAATCTATACTCGATGTTAACAAATTTCTCTTCTTCAGAAACGATTTCCTTGCCATTGCCAGTCTACATTTTATATCCTCTCTACTTCGACCATCATCAGTTATTTTGCTCCCCAAATAGCAAAACTCATTTACTACTTTAAGTGTCTCATTTCCTAATCTAATTCCCTCAGCATCACCCGATTTAATTCGAATACATTCCATTATCCTCGTTTTGCTTCTGTTGTCGTTCATCGTATATCCACCTTTCAAGAGACTGTCGATTCCGTTCTGCTGCTTTTCCAATTCCTTTGCTGTCTCTGACAGAATTACAATGTCATCGGCGAACCTCAAAGTTTTTACTTCTTCTCCATGAATTTTAATACCTACTCCGAATTTTTCTTTTGTTTCCTTTACTGCTTGCTCAATATACAGATTGAATAACATCGGGGAGAGGCTACAACCCTGTCTCACTTCTTTCCCAGCCACTGCTTCCCTTTCATGCCCCTCGACTCTTATAACTGCCATCTGGTTTCTGTACAAATTGTAAATAGCCTTTCGCTCCCTGTATTTTACCCCTGCCACCTTCAGAATTTGAAAGAGAGTATTCCAGTTAACGTTGTCAAAAGCTTTCTCTAAGTCTACAAATGCTAGAAACGTAGGTTTGCCTTTTCTTAATCTTTCTTCTAAGATAAGTTGTAAGGTTAGTATTGTCTCACGTGTTCCAACATTTCTACGGAATCCAAACTGATCTTCCCCGAGGTCCGATTCTACCAGTTTATCCATTCGTCTGTAAAGAATTCGCGTTAGTATTTTGCAGCTGTGACTTATTAAACTGATAGTTCGGTAATTTTCACATCTGTCAACACCTGCTTTCTTTGGGATTGGAATTATTATATTCTTCTTGAAGTCTGAGGGTATTTCGCCTGTCTCATACATCATGCTCACCAGATGGTAGAGTTTTGTCAGGACTGGCTCTCCCAAGGCCGTCAGTAGTTCCAACAGAATGTTGTCTACTCCCGGGGCCTTGTTTCGAGTCCGGTCTTTCAGTGCTCTGTCAAACTCTTCACGCAGTATCGTATCTCCCATTTCATCTTCATCTACATCCTCTTCCATTTCCATAATATTGTCCTCAAGTACATCGCTCTTGTATAGACCCTCTATATACTCCTTCCACCTTTCTGCTTTCCCTTCTTTGCTCAGAACAGGGTTTCCATCTGAGTTCTTGATGTTCATGCAAGTGGTTCTCTTATATCCAAAGGTCTCTCTAATTTTCCTGTAGGCAGTATCTATCTTACGTCTAGTGAGATAACCCTCTACATCCTTACATTTGTCCTCTAGCCATCCCTGCTTAGCCATTTTGCACTTCCTGTCGATCTCATTTTTGAGACGTTTGTATTCCTTTTTGCCTGCTTTATTTACTGCATTTTTATATTTTCTCCTTTCATCAATTAAATTCAATATTTCTTCTGTTACACAAGGATTTCTATTAGCCCTCGTCTTTTTACCTACTTGATCCTCTGCTGCCTTCACTACTTCATCCCTCAGAGCTACCCATTCTTCTTCTACTGTATTTCTTTTCCCCATTCCTGTCAATTGTTCCCTTATGCTCTCCCTGAAACTCTCTACAACATCTGGTTCTTTCAGTTTATCCAGGTCCCATCTCCTTAAATTCCCACCTTTTTGCAGTCTCTTCAGTTTCAATCTACAGGTCATAACCAATAGATTGTGGTCAGAATCCACATCTGCCCCTGGAAATGTCTTACAATTTAAAACCTGGTTCGTAAATCTCTGTCTTACCATTATATAATCTATCTGATACCTTTTAGTATCTCCAGGATTCTTCCAGGTATACAACCTTCTTTTATGATTCTTGAACCAAGTGTTAGCTATGATTAAGTTATGCTCTGTGCGAAATTCTACAAGGCGGCTTACGCTTTCATTTCTTCCCCCCAATCCATATTCACCTACTATGTTTCCTTCTCTCCCTTTTCCTACTGACGAATTCCAGTCACCCATGACTATTAAATTTTCGTCTCCCTTCACTACCTGAATAATTTCTTTTATCTCGTCATACATTTCATCAATTCCTTCATCATCTGCAGAGCTAGTTGGCATATAAACTTGTACTACTGTAGTAGGAATGGGCTTTGTGTCTATCTTGGCCACAATAATGCGTTCACTATGCTATTTGCAGTAGCTAACCCGCACTCCTATTTTTTATTCATTATTAAACCTACTCCTGCATTACCCCTATTTGATTTTGTATTTATAACCCTGTAATCACCTGACCAAAAGTCTTGTTCCTCCTGCCACCGAACTTCACTAATTCCCACTATATCTAACTTTAACCTATCCATTTCCCTTTTTAAATTTTCTAACCTACCTGCCCGATTAAGGGATCTGACATTCCACGCTCCGATCCGTAGAATGCCAGTTTTCTTTCTCCTGATAGCGACGTCCTCTTGAGTAGTCCCCGCCCGGAGATCCGATTGGGGGACTATTTTACCTCCGGAATATTTTACCCAAGAGGACGCCATCATCATTTAATCATACAGGAAAGCTGCACGTCCTCGGGAAAAATTACGGCTGCAGTTTCCCCTTGCTTTCAGCCGTTCGCAGTACCAGCACAGCAAGGCCGTTTTGTTTAATGTTACAAGGCCAGATCAGTCAATCATCCAGACTGTTGCCCCTGCAACTACTGAAAAGGCTGCTGCCCCTCTTCAGGAACCACATGTTTGTCTGGCCTCTCAACAGATACCCCTCCGTTGTGGTTGCACCTACGGTACGGCCATCTGTATCGCTGAGGCACGCAAGCCTCCCCACCAACGGCAAGGTCCATGGTTCATGGGGGGGACCACTTCTCGTAAGGTCTCAAATACAAATGCAGCTGGCGCAGGACGAATGTGGTGCACCTATAACACACCTGCGCCATCTCTGCCCCACTATCCCGTGAAGTTTGGTAAGCCAATGTACAAGAGACTCAAATTTAATTGGGACACAACAGGAAACAAAATGGATAAGACTTCCAAAACTGGGCCGGTCGCAAAAGCAACATAAATGGACAAATATTTAAAACAGATCATTGAGCATTCAAAATTCATAATCAAACGAGTTAAATGATAACTGCCCAGAGGATGGATTACATTACTGCGTGAGAGAAACTCAGATTCTTCAAGTACAGCGAGTGGGCGCCAGTTGGCACCAAACAAGAGCCCAGAAGTGATTACTCTGCAGTCCAAGGTCTCTGCTCAACTCCCACTGTTCCCAGGCTCCACTTGGAGGGAAGACTGAATGCTAGTGCCAATCTGACGATCGAATATTTTCCCTTTTCCACGTAACAACGGGGGAAAGCAACAGCAACTTCCCACTCAGACCTTGCAAAAGGCATCACTACAATTCGAAAAGTTGGTATTGGTTTCAAACACTCTCTCTCTACTGATCAGCGCCATACGCTTCCCACCTGGTAGCGAGGGAATTACTTTGGACTGGACAGTTCTTAATTTCGGAGGGAAGCTACGAACTCTCTCACACAGTGGAAGCACCGTAGATGGTTCTTTTGTGATGTATGGACAGAAAGACAAAGTTTATCCTGAAGCATCCTTACGACAAAGCTGTATCGATCGGCGGCACTGTGTCTATTCATTAGGACTAATGCCAGGAACTGCTCACAAAATGCATTTTGTGAAATAGGAGCAGTTTCCAAGAAAATTGCGTACCACCCAGGAATAGGGTTACCAACCATCCGGCTTTTTCCGAACATCTCCGGCTTTCGATGCATTTTCCTTTTTTTTTTTTTTTTTGTTTGACCGGCCAAGATTTTTATTTCTTAGGAAACGTCAGGTTTTATGATAACGAAGTCACATTTTATCATCTGATGAATTTCAGTGCAGCATAACTGGACAAAGCTTCTCAAATTTGGATATATACAGGGTGTTACAAAAAGGTACGGCCAAACTTTCAGGAAACATTCCTCACACACAAATAAAGAAAAGATGTTGTGTGGACATGTGTCCGGAAACGCATAATTTCCATGTTAGAGCTCATTTTAGTTTCGTCAGTATGTACTGTATTTCCTCGATTCGTCGCCAGTTGGCCCAATTGAAGGAAGGTAATGTTCACTTCGGTGCTTGCGTTGACATGCGACTCATTGCTCTATAGTACTAGCATCAAGCACATCAGTACGTAGCATCAACAGGTTACTGTTCATCACGAACGTGGTTTTCCAGTCTGTGGACTGTTTACAAATGCGGAGTTGGCAGATGCCCATTTGATGTATGGTTTAGCACGGCGCAATAGCCGTGGCGCGGTACGTTTGTATCGAGACAGATTTCCAGAACGAAGGTGTCCCGACAGAAAGACGTTCGAAGCAATTGATCGGCGTCTTAGGGAGCACGGAACATTCCAGCCTATGACTCGCGACTGGAAAATACCTAGAACGCCGAGGACACCTGCAATGCACGATGGAGCTCCTGCACATTTCAGTCGAAGTGTTCGTACGCTTCTCAACAACAGATTCGGTGACCGATGGATTGGTAGAGGCGGACCAATTCCATGGCCTCCACGCTCTCCTGACCCCCACCCTCTTGACTTTCATTTATGGGGGCATTTGAAAGCTCTTGCCTACGCAACCCCGATACCAAATGTAGAGACTCTTCGTGCTCGTATTGTGGACAGCTGTGATACAATACGCCATTCTCCAGGGCTGCATCAGCGCATCAGGGATTACCTGAGTACAAATGACAGCCCCACCAATGCACTGCCCTTTTACGCCTTGTTACGCGATACTACCGCCATCTGTATAGGTGCAAATCGCTATCCCAACTGACTTTTGTCACCTACGTGCATACGATATCTCGAATGGAATACTGTAGTTTGTCTAGCACTGTCTGTATCTTCACATTCTGAACAAAAGCTTGCTAATTAATAATTTGAGGTTGGAATTTTCGTATGTTATCATGCTTAGAAGTGCTGATTCAATGAGAATTTTAGTGAAGTCCTCCCGCTGTATACGACTGCATTCTACTAATTAAAGTTATATCCCGTTCTTGGGCAAATAGTAGCGACAGTAGGAAAAGGGAGTAAAGGTAACATCGCTGGGAGCAACTGAAAATTACTTCAAGGTGACTGCGTTGTATTGGTGACAATTAAATACCATTATTGTGTATTTTCAGTGTATTGTTTTCTTGTCATATTGAGATTAGAGCATGTTTGTTACCCCACTGCGTAAAATGTAACAAATTTATTGGATATAAAATAATCTGCCGCAAAGTGATATGTGACAGTCTCGGTACACGGTATTGACTTGAATACACTCTTTAAAATTATGAAGGTAACTGCGATAAATTACAGCGAGCCAGATGCTATCTACGGCTTGCAGAGAAGTCTGATTCCAATTATAAGACTCAAAGGACGTGAAAAGCAAGTATAAGATGAGAAGCGAGTGAGGCCATCCTCGAAGTTATTCTGTCTGTACGTTCAGCAAACAGTAAAGGAAACTAAAGAGACGTCTCGAAACGGGAGTTAAGCTCAGCGGACAAATATAAAAACTTCGATGTTTGCTGACGACATCGTAAATTGTGCCATTTGGTGATCGAACTGAAAGACATTTGAAATCAGAAGACGTTATAAGCATTATAATAAGTGAAACAACCGAAGGGAATGTAGACGAGTTAAATCAGGCCATGTTGAGGGAATTAGTCGGAAATGGGACACTAAAAGTTGTGGACTAGTTTTGCTATTTTCGCAAAAAAAAGGGCTGACGATAGCAGTAGTAGAGATAATATAAAATTCTTATTGCCAATAGCAAATAAATCTTATCTGGAAGAGAGAAATTTGTTAACGTCGAATACAGAGGTGTTACGGAGTCTTTTTCGAAGGTATTTGTCTGGAGTGTAGCTCTTTACGGAAATAAAACGTGGATGATAATCAGCTAAGACCTGAGACAAAAGAAGCTTTTAAAGTTTGATTCAAAATGGTTCAAATGGCTCTGAGGACTATGGAACTTAACTGCTGAGGTCATCAGTCCCCTAGAACTTAGAACTACTTAAACCTAACTAATCTAAGGACATCACACACATCCATGCCCGAGGCAGGATTCGAACCTGCGACCGTAGCGGTCGCACGGTTCCAGACTGTAGCGCCTAGAACCGCTCGGCCACACCAGCCGGCTTGAAGTTTGGTGCTACATATGAATTAGACGGACATGTTGTATATGAAGGGATACTAAATCGGATTGGGGGAAAAATAAATTGGTGTCACGATTCGACTAAAAGAGGGGATCAGTTGACAGGACACATCTCGATGCGTCAAGTATCGATAGTTTGGTGATGGAAGGAAGTGTGTGTTGGCGGGGGAGTAGGAGGGAGAGAGGGTTTCAAACTGTAGAGAGAGACGAAACCTTGACTACAGTATGCGGGTTAAAATGGGTGTGGGTTTCAGTGGTTAGTCAGAGATGAAGAAGTTTGCGCCGGGTAGGTTGGCGTGGATGGCTGCAACAATCAAGTACTCGGAGTGTAGACCACAACAAAAACAGATGTAAGAATCATCGCTGGATGACGGCGGGGGGTGAGAAGGAAGCAAGACTAGGGTTTAACACCCCGTTGACGAAAGGGTTGCCAGACGGAGTACAAGGATGGAAAGGAGGAGGCTTTCTATTGAACCCTATCCACCGTTACTCTTTCTTTGCCAATTGTTCTCTCTCGATATGGTATTTATTTTTGGTGAGAAATTGCGTTGGTAGACACCGTAATAATCCAGGTCGAGAGGCAACATACTTGAAGAAAGTGGTTTAGTCTAGCTAATTTCGTAGAATAACCGACTAACTCTGGGTTCAAATTGAGAGCCATGTTCATTCATGCGCCGAGAAATGTCTTCGTGTCCAGAAAGCGTTGATGGCGCGCGAATGGCGGTTGAACACAGACCGCTGCGCTATACTGTAGGTTGAGGTGCCGCAAGGCCTATCTGACAGATTGTTGCAGCACATCCGACGAAGTTCCACGCACACGACGTGACACTCGTTCAAAAGCCGCTTGAATGAATGAGATTTTATCTGATTTAGGTTCTTGAATGCAAAAGATATTCGAAATCAATGTTTCTGCTGACAATGTTTCAGTAACATTAATGAAGCAAACGTGTAGCTATACGTATATACCACCACGCGTAACTGTCAATTATGGACAGCGGAGCAGAACTAAGATCGCAGTTGTGTGCCGATATTCGGAACGGTTGGGCGCTTTTTCTAACAAGGTCCGTTCAATAAGTAATCAGGCACATTTTGTTCCTCGGCCAATTTCGGTTGAGAACCTTCGGAATTTGTTGTGTGATATCGTGGAGTATTCCCCCTTCAGCTCTTATAGACACACATGTCCGCCAGTTGGAGTACTCAAAGTTTTGTGACCGTAGGGTTCTTCGCCGCCCTACAGAAGACCAGAAACAACAACGAAAGACCATCTGTACGGAATTGCTTTCGCGTTACGAGGCTGATCGAGACAATTTTTGTCGAACATCGTCACAGGCGATAAAGCATAGATTCATCACTTCGAGACAGAAACAAAACGGCAATGCATGATGTGGCGTCACACGACCTCTGCTTCGAAGAAACAGTCTACAGTCGCTGCCTCAACCGGTAAAGCCACAGCGACGGTCTTCTGGGGTTATTCTGCTTGGTGCCCTCCCTCGTGGTGCAACGATCAGCTCTGAAGTGTACTGTGCTACCCTCAGGAAATTAAAGAAACGACTTCAGCGTGTTCCTCCCTTTCTTCTTAAAAAAACGAGCGTCTCCTTCTGCATGACAACTCAAGGCCTCACTCAAGTCTGCGCACCCGAGACGTGTTTACAAAACTTCACTGGGCTGTGCTTCCCCGTCCACCCCACAGCCCGCATCTTGCACCTTCCAACTTGCATCTGTTTGGACCAATGAAGGATTCACTCTACAGGAATCAGTACGTGGATGATGATGGGGAGGTTACTGATGCAGCAACGTCCGACGTCGACCGACAGAGTGGTAGCATATGGGCATACAGGCCATCCCAGTAAGTTGGCGTAAGGCCATAGCTTTGAACGGAAATTATGTTGAAAAATAGTTTTTTGTAGCAAAAAGAGTGAGTAATAATATGGTGTATTGGAATCCTGTATAAAACTAATCTCCTTTCGGAAAAACTGTGTATTACTCATTGAACGCCCTTGTATTTTAAGACAATGCTACAGTAACAGAGACTACTATACTTCAGGTGGAAGCGCTAAACAACTTTACAGCTCACACAAATACAGAGGCTACCAGTTACCATGATAAAAATTTGTTCTAATAAGACGGAACCACAGCCAACCTAGCAAAGTTTGCAACTGTAATGCGAGATGTTCGACACATATTTCCAGTATACGGAGCCTGTAACGCCCCAACGACCACCTTAAAGTCAATTAAGAAAGAACATGAAGTAGGGAAAGTTATCTTGGCAGTTACGACATCTTTGCCGATGAGCTAACTACACTCCTGGAAATTGAAATAAGAACACCGTGAATTCATCGTCTCAGGAAGGGGAAACTTTACTGACACATTCCTGGGGTCAGATACATCACATGATCACACTGACAGAACCACAGGCACATAGACACAGGCAACAGAGCATGCACAATGTCGGCACTAGTACAGTGTATATCCACCTTTCGCAGCAATGCAGGCTGCTATTCTCCCATGGAGACGATCGTAGAGATGCTGGATGTAGTCCTGTGGAACGGATTGCCATGCCATTTCCACCTGGCGCCTCAGTTGGACCAGCGTTCGTGCTGGACGTGCAGACCGCGTGAGACGACGCCTCATGCAGTCCCAAACATGCTCAATGGGGGACAGATCCGGAGATCTTGCTGGCCAGGGTAGTTGACTTACACCTTCTAGAGCACGTTGGGTGGCACGGGATACATGCGGACGTGCATTGTCCTGTTGGAACAGCAAGTTCCCTTGCCGGTCTAGGAATGGTAGAACGATGGGTTCGATGACGGTTTGGATGTACCGTGCACTATTCAGTGTCCCCTCGACGATCACCAGTGGTGTACGGCCAGTGTAGGAGATCGCTCCCCACACCATGATGCCGGGTGTTGGCCCTGTGTGCCTCGGTCGTATGCAGTCCTGATTGTGGCGCTCACCTGCACGGCGCCAAACACGCATACGACCATCATTGGCACCAAGGCAGAAGCGACTCTCATCGCTGAAGACGACACGTCTCCATTCGTCCCTCCATTCACGCCTGTCGCGACACCACTGGAGGCGGGCTGCACGATGTTGGGGCGTGAGCGGAAGATGGCCTAACGGTGTGCGGGACCGTAGCCCAGCTTCATGGAGACGGTTGCGAATGGTCCTCGCCGATACCCCAGGAGCAACAGTGTCCCTACTTTGCTGGGAAGTGGCGGTGCGGTCCCCTACGGCACTGCGTAGGATCCTACGGTCTTGGCGTGCATCCGTGCGTCGCTGCGGTCCGGTCCCAGGTCGACGGGCACGTGCACCTTCCGCCGACCACTGGCGACAACATCGATGTACTGTGGAGACCTCACGCCCCACGTGTTGAGCAATTCGGCGGTACGTCCACCCGGCCTCCCGCATGCCCACTATACGCCCTCGCTCAAAGTCCGTCAACTGCATATACGGTTCACGTCCACGCTGTCGCGGCATGCTACCAGTGTTAAAGACTGCGATGGAGCTCCGTATGCCACGGCAAACTGGCTGACACTGACGGCGGCGGTGCACAAATGCTGCGCAGCTAGCGCCATTCGACGGCCAACACCGCGGTTCCTGGTGTGTCCGCTGTGCCGTGCGTGTGATCATTGCTTGTACAGCCCTCTCGCAGTGTCCGGAGCAAGTATGGTGGGTCTGACACACCGGTGTCAATGTGTTCTTTTTTCCATTTCCAGGAGTGTAGAAAGAGTTTTGTCAACAACTATATTGTACACCACTGAGCATATTTGTTAGCGAAAGAGAAAGAAGAAACATCGTATTTCAGTAATGGACAAATATCCATGTGACAAATGTGAAATTAATATCTCAAAAGTTAAGTCCAAACTAATGTCATCAGAGATAATTTTTATGTGGAAGAGAGTTGTAAGCGCAACGAAGAAATTCAATGCGCCTACAATGCTCTTCCACAGAAGAAGTCGCTTGCTAGGACTCATCCAGTGCAGACGTACGAGAGCAGTTCTGATCTGAATCGTGACGAGATTGTTTTCGAGTTTAGAAGTGTTTGTTGCGTGATGGGATTCACGGCTTAAGAAACTGATTTTATGAACTGAGACAGGAACAGATAGACTCATTTAACCGTGCACTACGGGTTAATTGAAATCTAATAACGGAATTAGTGAACATTGGACTTGACTTTAAATTAGTTGGACCTTAAGGAGAAGTGAACATTCTATGAAAGAATACACGCAGTTAGTCTTGAGTAGGACCCAAGTACACGACATCATGAAGATAAAACAATTACGCTAAAGTGTTGAGTTGTGGTAATTGCCAAGAAACTATAACTCAATCGGACTGACTTAACTAAACTATTCCGTGTGAGTGTGGTGCGGGAGTTATAAGTATTTAGTGACAAAATAACAATAAACTGTTCGTTACCAGTTAAATACCCGGTGTGGACTACATCATTAAATAGTTTGATAAATGACTAAATCAACGACTACTCATGAAAGACTATTGCATTGAAGTGCAAATATTCAAATCATTAGTTGAGAAGTGAACTTAAAATATTTTCGTATTACGACGCAATCTTACAAAGACTGAATCAAAGAGTATCTCTGGATCTCGCTGCATACCAGCACAACAATTCCATAGCAACGAGACAACAGCGTAAGAAAAAACTGTTAACTAAAATATTTCCTCGCAATCAGTGGTGTGTTCTATGCGAACGAGAGAAGAATTAATAACTACTGCAAATCCGGACAATTAACAATGCAATATCAATAATAAAAAGCATCAATTATACGAGTTCGCATAAGTGGAAATGCTGCTGACATGTAATTGAGATACAATGACTACGCGAGGAACGCCTTTTCGGAAGTTTTTCAGGTTTTTTTTCTCCCGTTAATCTACGGGGACAGACGTTATATCGCATCGTGTCTCTACTCTGCCGCGAGAGCTGTGGCAGTAGCAGCTCTACGGCGTCGACTACATCAGCACGCGGTTGGAGTCCGGGGGCACGAGCCACAAGCCGCACTGTTCTGAGGAGTTCCACGCGTCCACAGTTCCCAGATCTGACAGTAATTTCTTCCCACCGGGTATCTGAAATCTTAAACTGAGCGAGTGATCACTCGTTAAGACACTGGACCCGCATTCGGGAGGACCAGGATTCAATTCTCCGTTTGGCCATCTAAATTCAGTTTCCTGTGTTTTCCCTGAGTCGATTAAGGCAAATGCTGGGACAGTTTCACTAAAAACCATAGCCAATTCCCAAGGCGAGCTTGAGGTTAGTTTCCAATGACCTCGCCGCCGACGCAACGCTGAACACTGATCCGCCTTTCTCCCTTTCCCTGAAGTTTAAAGACAACATTCGTAAACTTCATGCGGCTGTCGATCTGTAATCATATTGCACACTGATTAGTCAAAACGTATAACAACTGCCCACGGCGACGCTGGATGTCGCCTGCTGGGGTTGTGGGCACGTGACGTGGTTACAAAATTATGTAAGCGGAGCAGGCACGGACGCAGATCACCCTTGCAAAGATGTAGCTACAAATGGGGAAAATCCATTGAGATAAGCGACTTTGACAAAGGCCAGATTATTATTACGCAGAGCCTGCGAACGAATATCTCGAAAACGGCGAAGCTGGTCGAATGTTCACGTGCTACTGTTGTGAGCATCTATGGAAAGAGGTAGAAAGACAGCGAAACTAACACTCTCCACAGAACGTGGGGTTCAGAGGCTTATCTGCTCTGTAAAGTAGGATAGATGGTGATCTCTAGCATCTCCGCCGAAAGATCACAATGGTGGTGCACGCACAAGTGTTTCGGAGTAAATCGTTCAGCGTACATTGTTGAACATGGAGCTCTGCAGCAGGCCACGCCTGCGTTTTCAGATGTTGACTGAACGACATCGTCAATTACCATTTCAGTGGGCACATGAGCACAGGATTCGACAGTCCACCAACGGAAACGTGTCGGCTCACATTTTTCCTACACTAGGTCGATGGTTGTCTCCATAAACGCCGCCATTGAGATGAACGGCGGTTCGAAACGTGCAGCGCGCCACGCACGCAGCCTGGTGGGAGCAGTATTACGGTATGGGAGACGTTCTCCTGCACTTGCATGAGATCTGTGGTAGTAATCTAAGATTACCACAATTCAAAGAATTGGGCATACTAACCACAGCTTATCAGTATATTTATTCCTTAATGAAGTTTGTTGTAAATAATACATCTCTTTTTCCAAATAACTGCTTAGTACACAGTATCAGTACTAGGAATAAAAACAATATACATAAAGATTTAAAATCACTTACTCTTGCCCAGAAAGGAGTCAGCATTCAGCAACGCATATTTTCAATAAGTTACCAGCAACCATTATGAGTTTAGTTTCAGACAAGGCATAATTTAAACATAATTTAAAAGAATTTTTGGTGGCCAACTCCTATTCCATCCATGAATTTCTCAACAAGTGCAGTAGACCATTTCAATGAAAATTTATTGTACTTTAATTTTTGACAATACTCGGTTGTAACAGCCAAGTAACTACCTACTGTGTGAATGATGGATGTATGGAAAGCAGATGTAAGCCTTCAGTCTGTAAATAGTGGAAGTTTAATTTTAAATCTTGTACATAACTTGACTGCTCTTAACTGAGGATCATTGAAATGAATAATATACTTTAATTTTTGACAATACTTGGTTGTAATAGCCAAGTAACTAGCTGCTGTGTGAGTGATGGATTTAATGAAAGCAGATGTAAGTATTAAACCTGTAAATATTAGAAGTTTAATTTTAATTCATGTACATAATTTTACTGTTTATTAACTGAGGATCATTAAAATTAATGAAACTCAAGTTTTTCTAATTACATTTTTGTAATGTGTTTATCTGACATGTTCCATACCCAGGAGGATACCCTCATTTGTGGGTCTATGGAACAAATAATAATGTAATCTAATCTAGCACGCTGACAGCTGCGAACTACCTGCATCCCTCCATGCTTGATGTCTTCCCCTATAGCGATGCCATCTTTCAGCAGTATAATTGTCCGTGTCTCGGGGTCAGAACCGTGCTACAGTGCTTTGAGGAGCATTATAGCGTACTCACGCTGATGTCTCGGCGACCATATTCGCTTGATGTAAATCCCATGGAACTCATATGGGCCGCTGTCAGGCGCCATCACTGCGTACGCAAATCAGCAGCCCTTTATTTACGCCCATTACATGACCTGTACGTACGAATCTAATGCCACATACCACCATAAACCTATCAACAAACTGTCGGATCCCTGATAGGCAGAATCAGTTCCAAAGACGGACAAACAAGCTATTAAGCAGGTGGTCACAACGCTTTGGCTCATCTGTGTAATATAGCTGCCTACCGTGCGACAGTATCGATAGTCGCATTTCTATACAGCGGCGAGCACATTTGTCGAGAGTCGTGGTTCAGTTTCCTTGGTGCGTTTCACGAGCAATACCGACGTCGTGGATGTAAATAATTAAAATTTTTGTCACGGAAGCGATATGTTTTACGTCAATGTCGACGGCTCGGTATCAGTTAGTTTTCTGAGAAGAGATACTTCCAAACTCGCCTGTCGTCAACAATGATCTGCGTCGAAACGGTACGGGGCAAACAGCGTGGGCTGAACTGAATCGAATCCGAGTGGCCTTTCTTCTGAACGAAAGACATGTAACCAGTTTGACTAAATTTGATGAGCGCAGATACTTTTCATTTGGATGTCGTGCTGCGAAATCGTTGAACAACCACGTCGCGAACAGTCACGCTTATGCGCGTGAAAGTGATAGCTGACAGTGTTGGGATGAGTTAATGTTAATTTAAGAACTGAACCACCTGTCAAAAGGCGTAACAACCTACTCTAACAGCGTATCTTACGTGACACAGCCACAAGTAATCGAACGGAGTGATAAATTCTTCGACAACGAATATCGATACTGTCCGATTTCGTAGATTTCATGCTAAAATTAGATGTAAACAGTGCAGCCCCATTGTCAGAATTTATGAGTAAAATATATAAGGTCTACAACTTTGCTTCCGCCGTTTTCCAGTAGACGGCAGTAGTGGAAAGTAGTGGTGCGAGTCGTTCGTCGTAAGTGTCATACAGTAAGCTTAGGCATTTGAGAACATAACATCAAAATACCACTCGATTTTCGATTGCATCGTAAAGTTATTCTCGACTGAATACGTCAACTTATGAGCCCAATTCCGTCATCTGTGGCAGGTTTTAATTTTCTGCTTTGAAATGAAGAAATCTGCGGCTGAGGCTAATAAAAAGCTGGGTAATAACCTATGATGAGACGCCTGTTGGTGACGGAACTTCGCAAAAAATGGTTTCCATGCTTCAAGAATGGTGATTTTGACGTTGAAGACCAGCATGGTTATGAAAGAGAGAAAGTTTTCGATGCTACTGAATGCGACGGGAACAATCACAGGAGATCGTTATCGAAAGCAATTGATGTGTTTGAGCCGAGAACTGAAAGACAAACGGCCACACTACAGCGACAGGCAAGAAAAAATGATTTTGCAGCATGACAGTGCACGACCCCATGTCGAAAATCCCGTCAAAACGTACTTGGAAACGTTGAAATGGAAAGTTCTATCCCACCCGCTGTATTCTCCAGACTCCTCCCTCTGACTGCTACCTTTCTCGATCCATGACACACGACCTAGCTGATTAGCACTTGCGGTCATATGAACAGGTGAAAAATTGGATAGATTAATGGCTCCCCTCAAAACATGCCCAGTTTATACACTGCGGTATTTGTACGCTGCCCTAGAGCTAGGAGAAAGCAGTGGCCACCACTGGCCAATACTTTGAATCGTAAATTTTTCGTAAGTTTTTCACAATAAAGTCTCGAACGCAAGAAAAATCGACAGAAGCAAAGTTATAGACCTTGTATAACTATGTCTACCAGTTGTTCGCCATTGCCATTGAGTGAGTGCTTCCCCAACCTGGTATCAGTCAACAAACATTGCAGGATTAAAGTTTTTGGCTGCGGCAGCAGAAAGAGAAGAACTGCTGAGGAGAACCAGGTATGTGTGATTCTGGCGTGCGCTTGTAAAATACTCATTCCAACTGTCTTTGTCCTACATAACTTTCCGCTGCATTAGCAAGTGAGAGTAGTAGTTATTTTAACCCCCTGGCATCTTACAGATCTTAATCCTCGAGCGGGCGCGCCTATGTGTAATGTGCACCAACCAAATAACATTGTTTTGTACCGTTCCACTGGTGTTTCACGCTTCTGCTCCGTCATTATTGCTGCAGCTAGCACAAAGATAAGCTGTGTTGTCATAGGTCCAAGTAAGGGGCAGTAATATAAAATAAACAGCGATGCAGGTGAGAAAAAATTTACTGTCTCTCTAAGAAAATGAATCAGATTGCGAGCTAACAGCACAGCCGCCTAATGAATCTGTTGCCTACGAGATAATTAGTAACAGAATAAGTGTTTGGTGGACATCTGGTTCAACTGCGCTGTTTAATGCTCTGAGTAAGTCTTTGCTGTGCGGTAATACTCGTAAGCGGGACATAGTGATATAATGAAAGTTTACTTTATTATAGTTTAATTCAACAGTGATTTAGCTCGTATAAGTTTATTTTATCTCTGTTTAATTAAACTAAGATTAACCTGTGATTCGGCTCATACATGCTTACCTTGGCAACATAAAGACAGCTATCTTTTACATGTGTATAAAGTATGCCGCGCGCCCACTCACGTTATGAAAATCGGCGCACCCTTTCGAGGGTCAAATTTGCCCTTAATGCAATAACTGCAGCTCTACCAGAAGAAAATTAACAAGGGAAATATCAAGCTTTCAAAACAGAATGTCAATGAGGGTGTGATTAGAAAATACCCTTCTGCGACATAATCTTCCACCGCTAAATCCCAAAGATCCAACCTGCATTTATCGGTAAAATATATTGTTGTGAATATGGTTTGAAATTCTGAAGATCGATGAAGATACGCGTGTCTGAGAAACACACGATGATTTCGTGCTTTCAAAACATGCTCCGAATGGAGGTGTAATTAGAAGATCTCCTGCTGCGACGTAATCTTCCAGCGCTAAATCCCAAACGCCAAAACTGCATTTATCGATAAAGTATATTCTTATGAATACTGTTTGAAATTCTGATAGTCGATGAAGATACGCCTGTCTGAGAAACATTCTATGTTTTCGTGCCACTGTAGAACAGCACAAATGTGAGAGACGTGTTGTACACAATCCCGGAGGTGATGGGTTACCCCTGACAGCAGCGGAGTACGGCGGTACAACGCGGGTTGCCGTGTTGTCAGGGGCATCAGTCTGCCGGTATCTGTTACACTACAGCCTACAGGAGGCCAGCACGACAGGTATTATGTGCGGCGGCGATCCAGCGGTTCCCTGCGCGTCTGACCCGTCTACAGCAGATCCGCCGAGTTACGGCCGCAGCAGCGGACGTCCAGAACCGAGCAAACATCGTGTGTTACGTGGCGACGATGGCAGGATAAGCTCAGCTCTGGGCGACGAATTTGTGGATCTGCGCTGAGGTTGCCTTACCGGTTCGTGCTAACGCGCGCTGAAGTCTCCCACTCTCTAAACAGCGGCGATGTGTGTGTGCAGTGTTTGTTGCAGTGAGGTGATTGCTTCCACACAGCACTATTTACGGAATTTAGCTTCAGTCCTTCTGTACAAGGATTGTTAAAAAAGTTAGTTCCTTTACTTTGTTGTTGTTTCGGACACCATAGTAAAGAATGAACAGTCTAATGAGTACAGTATATGGGCTGAGTGTAAATCGAAGAAAGTAATGAGAACTAGAAGAAATGAGAAGAGCGAGATTTATGTGCACGAAATAGGTGAAGTTAAGGAATTCTACTACCTAGAAAGCAAAATAACCGAGGACATCAAAAGCAGACTTGTACTGGCAAAAAGGTCATTACTGACTAAGAGAAGTCTACTACTGCCAAACATTGGTCTTAATTTGAGAAAGAAATTTCTGAGAATGTATGTTTGGAGCACAGCATTGTATGGTACTGAAAGATGGGCTGTGGGAAAACCGGAACAAAACAGAATCGAAGAGTTTGAGACGTGGTGCTACAGAAGAGTGTTGAGAATTAGATGGACTGATAAGGTAAGGAATGAGGAGGTCCTCCGCAGAATTGGAGAGGAAAGGAATATGTGCAAAACACTGACAAGGAGAAGGGACAGGATGACAGGACTTCTGTCAAGACATCACAGAATAACTTCCCTGCCACTAGAGGGACTGCAGAGGGCAAAAACTGTAGAGGAAGACAGAGATTGAAATACATCCACCAAATAATTGAGGACGTAGGCTGCTACTGTGAGATGAAGAGATTGGCGCAGGAGAGTAATTCGTGGCTGGCCACATCAAACCAGTCAGAAGACTGATGACTCACAAAAAAGTAAGATTGGTCCCATCGTTTACCAGTTGCCTTCAACAACTCACTGCTGATGACTCACAAAAACTGTAAGGTTGGTCCCATCGCTTACCAGTTGTCTTCAACAACTCACTGATGTCAAGTTAAGGGAAGCCAAAACAATGGTTACAATGTTGACAGTCCTTTGTGCTCCAAACGTTATCGCAGTTTCCGAGTGGATACATGTCTAGTTGCAAACAACTCACTCGGTGGCTCTGGGTTTGTGACGCAGCCGTACGATCCTGTATGGTCTATTGAACAATCTGTCAGTCCTCTCGGGCGCTAGTCGCATGGCCTGTCAGGCTGCATGGTACTGAGTACGGACACCTGAACGCTTCGTGTCCATATGCGCATGGTGGTCATGGTATGCTGATCAATGTGGGCTGCAATATCGAGGAGAGATAAATTGCAGTCTCAATAAGCCACGAGTCTTCCGCTGTGGAATTCCCACACGTGCTGGCGTAAGTTTCTCATTCTTACCGTACCACTACTTTATCACAAACAACAACATCAAATGTGACATTTCCTTGTATGCAGCCGGCCGTTGTGGCGGTTCTAGGCGCTTCAGTCGGAAACCTTGCTGCTGCTGCTACGGTCGCAGGTTCGAATCCTGCCTCGGGCATGGATGTGTGTGCTGTCCTTAGGTTAGTTAGGTTTAATTAGTTGTAAGTTCTAGGGGACTGATGACCTCAGATGTTAAGTCCCATAGTGCTTAGAGCCATTTGAACCATTTGAACCTTGTAAGCAATCAGTTCAGCAGCTCATGCGTCGAAGGTGCTGACAAAAATAATATACAGAAGAATGTAAAAGAAAAGTGAGGATGTGTTAGATCACAATCAGTTTCGCTTTAGGAAAGATAAGGGACCAGAGAGGCAGTTCTGACGTTGCAGTTGATAATGGAACCAAGACCGAAGAAAAATCAAGACACGTCCATGGGATTTGTCGACCTGGAAAAAGCGTTCACCAATGTCATATAGCGCAAGATATTCGAAATTCTCAGAAAAATAGGGGTAAGCTATAGGGACAGAGGGATAATATACAAAATGTACAAGAACCAAGAGCGAAGAATAAGAGTGGAAGATTAAGAACGAAGTGTACAGATTTACGACGGTATAAGACAGGGATTTAGTCTTTTGCCCCTACTGTTCAATCTGTACATCGAAGAAGCAATGAAGGCAATAAAAGAAAGATTCAGGAGTAGAATTAAAATTCAAGGTGAAAGGATATCAATGATACGATTCGCTGATGACATTGCCATCCTGAGTGAAAGTGAAAAAGAATTACATGATATGTTGAATGGAATGACACTGATGAGTACAGAATGTCGATTGAGAGTAAATCGAAAAAAGACGAAAGCAATGAGAAGTAGCAAGCGGCGAATGAGCGTGAACGCTAGAACTCGCTTAGCCACCTCCTAAATAGGCCTCATGTAGTACACTCGTACTTCATGCCAATACGACATTTGTTATTTGCATGTTCAGGAGAGGAAAATATAAAGTTTTCATGTGCGCTATACAGAGCCACCAGCGGCGTTGCGAAACCGAGTCCGAGGAGTAACAGTGGAACTCCGTTAGAGCGATGTCCGTTTCATGTTGGCGAATGACCAGGGCCGGCTGCAGCGCAGAATGTAGACCCCCACCGGCACCTGCCTTTCAATAGCTCTCGGAGGAAATTTCACCTTTCGCTGCTCTTAAATACGAGTACGCAAGTCAGCCAGTTGCTGGTGTTACACTAATGGAATGTGTCTGCAACACATATTCGCAACATATTGAATCACGATTTTACTCATACTCTGAATCTTCAGTATAGTTAATATTTAGAAACCATAGTGAATGACTACTGACACATCGTTACAGAATGGGGGCGTGACGCAAATGTAAGAACGATATTTAGTTCAGAGACGTCAGGTTAACTTACAAAATCACGCCGACAATATTTACGAGGTTTATATGAAATAATATGGACTGCAAGAGCCACTTGTTACTAATATTTTAGTAGCATGACGCTTTTCAGCAGCATATTGCCATCATCTGATGCGTTTAAAGTTACTTTTACATTGTATTTAATAAGAAATGAGGTTAGTTTCCTTTGCTGAATGTGCCAGTGATGTTAGGTGTCGAAAATGACACCAGTTCAAGACGTAAATGTGTTATAATGTGTAGATTATGTGATGACTACTCATCAGCCACATGAAAAGCACAGGCCATCATTCCATGATGATGCACGTGATCTTGGTTCAAATGGCTCTGAGCACTATGAGACTTAACATCAAGGGTCATCAGTCCCCTAGAACTTGGAAGTACTTAAACCTAACTAACCTAAGGACAGCACACAGCGTGGCGGTCGCGCGGTTCCAGATTGTAGCGCCTTGAACCGCTCGGCCACTCCGGCCTTCCGCGTGATCTTCATATATTACATAAAACGGACAAGGGACATCAAATGAACTTACATGATGAATTGTAAATATTCGTTCATGGCACAGTACATGGAGACATGTTAATAAATGATTAACTTGAAAGTAATAACATTATCTTCTTTAAAAATTTGTGCAATGTTGATAGCTTCTTTCATTGAAAAAAAAATTATCTTTACCAAATAATCACCCGATATTTGCCGTTACATAAACATATCTAGATATAAATGTTTCATCTTTACTGTTTCCTATTGTTTTAGCAATAGAAAGTAGTTCATTCTAGCTTTTAAGACTCTTTGGATCGATGTACACTAGTGATTGTGAGAGTATAAAGTTCTGATGTACTGTGTTCTGTGTGCCAGACAACAAAATTGCCGACAAAAATATATACAAATGTACTGACAAAATGACTAATCAAGCTTTGCACATAATTTTCACACTATAGTATATTTATCTTCCTAAACAGGCGTATTTTCGACACATAACCTCACTGGCACACACAGCAAAAGAAACTAACCCTACTTCATATTAATTTCAATGTAAAAATAACAGTAAATGCACGCTGATGATGGCCGTAAGCTGCCGAAAGGCGTCGCGTTAGTAAAATGTTAGTAACAGATGACTATTGCAGTATATATTATTTCATAAAAATTTTACAATACAGGCACAGCCCTCAAGCAGCATTCGTATAATATCGATAAATTTAAGTTTAAATTTACGATATTGTTCAGGGACATATTATGAATATTTTGGTAAAACTGTGGCTTGTTGCAGTATCATTGCATTTTATTTGTTTCCTTATGCCGGCTGCCGTGGCAGAGCGATTCTAGGCGCTTCAGTGCTCAGTCGGCTCGCAGCCGTGCTAGCGTGCGGAGGTGCTCCGCGCGCCGTCCGACGCTCCGCTCTCGGCGGTGTTTACTTCCGCGTCGCGGTATTTGTGTCTATCAAGTTCAGAACTAACGTACACCATGGCGCACTCGTACCACCGTGCAACGATCAAAGTAACGTTTCAGGCCGAACATCCACGACCCAGAGCTATCGAAGTCGAACAGTTCATACGTGAGGATCTACGTTTAAACCCCCAAGACGTAATCGGAATACATTTTTCCATCACTGGAAGTGTTGTCTACATCAAGATGTCGACGGAGGAAATTTGCAATGACATAATTCACCGTCATGCCACCGGACTGAAATTTAAACACTCTGATGGGCACATGGGTGCTGTGACAGTCGCCGATGCTGGATTCGGTCTCCGGACATTTCGGGTGTTTGAGCTCCCGTTCGAGGTGCCTCAGGATGTGGTCATTGCCGCTTTCCAACCATATGGCACCGTCTTGGGTCACGTCGCGGAAAAGTGGCAAACATTTACGACCTACCCCGTATTAAATGGCGCCCGGCAAATAAAAATTGAGCTGACGAAACATGTCCCATCGTACCTGCTGACTGGCGGTGTGAGGGCCATCGTCATGTACGATGGACAGCCACGAACGTGCGCAGGATGTGGCCAGGAGGGACATGTACGTTCCGAATGCTTACACCGCCGTTTAATATAGACGCCGTTACGTGAAGAGACCCAGTCTTCGACGGTCACGTCCTTACCCATCACCTACGCCAAGGTTGCACAGGACCCCGTCGTACCAATCTCGATTGCGCCAGCAGCATCGTCAACGCCACCCGCCGCAGCACAACGCGCCGAGGACACAAGCACGGCGTCGCCTCCAGTGCTCGCTTCAGGACCGTCCAGGTTGCAGACCGAAACCGATGTTCCTGTTGGAACCATGGACGTCGACCTCGGTGTCGTGCCGACGTCTGCCTTTGCCCAGACGGGTTCGGCGTCAGACGACGGGCGACCACATTCTGATTCAGAAGGCCACATCAGAAAACAGCGGTCGCCTCGCAAACACAGGAAACGACGACGAACGCCTTCCGATGACGCCCTTTCTCAGACGGCCCCGCGAGATGTCGACCTGATGTCTGACGGTGATCTCCCACCTTGCGTCCAGTCACGCGATGTGGCAGCAACAGGCGCCCCTCCTGTGACGCCTACTCTCCCAGCCAGGGACGTGTCCTCGCCGTTGTCAACGAATGATGACGGCGGTCCCCCTGCCACTTATGTTGCGGAATCCACAACACCCGTTCCGGAAGTACGTGACTATCACATGTCCACGTCGTCAGCTTCCTGGGCCGATGACGTTGAAGAAGAAGTGGAACAGACTGCCAGCGTGTCTGCACAGGAGTCCACCTCGGCGACACTGGGGCTGGCGCCCCGCCAGTAATTATCACCACTGCGGGACCACCGGCGGGTCTCCAACTGCCGGCTACTTCTACCGCACGTTCTGCAAATACTGAGGATGGCCGTACACAGCAATATCGTATCGCCACGATGAATCTTGCCACCATTCGACCCCCCCATAAACTGGCCATGTTCAGAGACACTATTTACTCTGCGGATGTGGATATAGCACTCTTACAAGAGGTGTTTGTGGCTGACTTCCTAGTTCCCACCGTATACAACGCCCATGTTTCCCCCGCATCCGACACCGGTAGCGGCGTCGCCATCCTGCTACGCGACGGACTCCCTGCAGAGGACGTCATCTACCTCCCCACTGCGCGAGGTATGGCCCTCACACTATTCGGCGTGCGTATTATTAATATCTACGCTCCGTCCGGCACTGGCCGCCGTCATGACCGACAAACTTTTTTTGCCGAAAGCGTCACACCCCTCTTCACCGGTCCGCAGGACGATTTGGTACTCGGTGGGGATTTTAACTCGACACAAGAACCCGCAGACCAACTCCCGCGACATTCCCCTTGTGCATCTCTCTCAGTGGTCATCGACCGTCTACGACTTGTTGACACATGGAAGAAGCTCCACGGAATTCAACCGGGCTATACATTCTACACCTCTCACTCGTAAAGCCACATAGATCGCATCTACGTTACCCGCTCCCTTGCTGATGGCACACGTCATGCGGAAGTCTGGCCCTTGGCCTTTTCAGACCATGATGCGTACCTCTGTGACGTCACTCTCGCCCGACAGCAAGTGTGGCATTGTCGTGGTCTGTGGAAACTCAACGTCGCTCACCTGACCTCCTCGGACTGTCGCCGTATGGTCGAAGAAGCGTGGGCACGCTGCCACCATCGTCGAGAAGCCTATGACTCCACCTTATCATGGTGGCTCTCCTGTGCAAAGCCGACCCTCAGGAAGACTCTGATGAGTTATGGGAAGGAATTAAAGGCGTGGCAAACTAATACCCTGCACTTCTACTACACCATTCTACGTGACTGTACGACGATGCCTTTCTCGCCAGCCCGGCAGTCGATGGTCCATCGCACGAAGGCGCAGATCTCCTTGATCATGCGGCGTAACTTGGAAGTTACTGTAGTCTGTTCTCGAGCTTCTAATCGAATCCCTCAAGAACGTCCGTCGATGTACCACCTCCTTCAGGAAAGACAACAACGACGACGAGCTCTGATCCAAGTCCTCACTGATGTGGAAGGGCGCCGGCACGACACCCAACAAAGCATCGGTCGTACTCTCCATGCCCATTTTGCCGGGCTATACGCAGCCGTACCGCATTCTGCAGCACTGATCACAGAAGTCGCTCAGCTTACTACGAACACTCTTCCGGAGGATGCAGTGCATGACCTCCAAGAGGACGTAACCACAGATGAAGTGGTAGACGCTATCAAGGTGGGTTCCGATAACAGATCTCCTGGACCTGACGGTATACCCATCGAATTTTATAAAAGTTTTCACTATTTGTTGGCTTCCACGTGGACAGCAATCGTACAAGAGCTGATGTCACCGTTGACAGTGGTCCCGAGCGCCTTTCTAGAAGGCATTATTATCCCCGTACATAAACCGCGCGGGTTATCGAGGGTCCAGGACTATCGACCAATTACTTTGCTCAACAGCGAAATGAAAATATTCACCCGGCTACTGGCATCGCGACTCAAGAAGGTCGCACGTTACGTCACATCCTGCGACCAGACTTCCCTAGGAGGCGACAACAACATCCGTACGGTCCTTTGCAGTTACAGAGACATGATAGCATTAGCGCATTATCAGCGTCCCCCTGGCGCCTTGGCTTCACTGGACTTTAGCCAGGCTTTCGACCGTGTTGACCACTTCTATTTACGGACAGTTCTTCAGCATATGGGTTTTCCTGGTGGTATTGTCACAGTGGTTATGCGCCTGTTGAGTAGTGCAACCTCTAAAATCATGTACAATGGTCGCCTTACACCGTCCCTGGTCATCGCACGATCTGTACGACAAGGATGCCCTCTTTCCACGATTTTGTATGCTTTCGCCTTGGAACCCCTGCTGCAGGGCATGCGCCAACGTTTGGAAGGCATGGCTGTGCAAGGCCACCGTTTTTGTTGTACAGCCTACGCAGACGACATAGTTCTATATCTGCGCAGTGAAGTACGAACAGTACTGACATGGGTGGCGACTTAAGACGAAGCGTCGGGGAGCTGCCTCAACGTGTCAAAATCCAAGGTCCTGCTCATTGGTGAGGGCTTGCCAGAGAGATGCGCTGCCCCCCTTAGTGTCGCCGCCACCATGCGGTGTCTTGGACTTGATTTCACAGCAGACCTGCGCCGCTCAGCGACTATCAATGGTAGACGCTTGGTACAGACAATCAGAGCAAATCTCGCAGATCACCGGCTACGAGCTCTCGATGTTATCCAACGCGCGCAATACGTGAACATGTACGAGGGCTATTCCGAAAGTAAGGTCCGATCGGTCACGAAATGGAAACGACTATGAAAATCCGATAAAGCTTTGCACAGATGTGTTGGGTAGTGTCTCTAGTATAACCCCAGTTAGCATCACGTCGCTCTTCTCATTTCTGAGCTCGCAGTGAGTGCGTAAAGATGTCTAGAAAATAGTGTCTGCCGCCAAGTACGGGGGCCTGGTGAGAAATTTCCCCTGAAGCTATGCAGCTAACATTACATAACTGTCGTGCTGTTTCGTCTTCAAGACAATTCTCAGCCGCATTCTGCAGGGGCAATGAAGATGCTCCTGCATCGTTTTCAAATGGAAATGTGAGATTACCCACAATACAGCCCGTAATTGTCTCCCTCTGAGTTTCAGCTCAGGTCACATGAACCGCTGGTTATGAAGACAACATTTCGGCACAAGACAACGAGCCGTAGGCCAGCGTAGAGAATTGGCGGAGAGCACTGGCGGCTGCCTTCTATAGCGAGGGTATGGGAAAGTTGGTACAACGCTACGATACACGTCTAAGTCGGGTCGGCGACTATGGAGATAAGTAGCTGCAAGGTGTATCTAACTGTTGCAAATAAAACATTTTTGATTTTTACCGTGGTTTCCATTTCGCGACCTATCGGACCTTACTTTCGGAATAGCCCTCGTATCATGCTTCCCGTATACCACACGTGGCTCAAGTACTACCAGTCCCAAATCTCCTGGCGCGACGACTGTTGATGGCTTTCGGCTCCTTCGTCAGCTCGGGGATGTTATTCAAGGTGCAGTATGAATCCCTTGCACTGCCACGAGATCGTGACGGGGTGGGACTCATCCACGTGCCGACTCGTGTCAAGGCACTATACGTCAGCTCCCAACTAAAACTTTGGCATCGTTGCCCGCAGAGCCTTACTAGCCTCCTGCTTCACCTCTTTGCACCGGCCTCCTTGTCCGCCCCAGTACTGGTATCGACCATTCCAACCCCCTTTTATTACATCCAACGATTTTTCCTGGAGTTCAGTTATATCTACCGGTCCTTACCACTTACACGTTTGTACCTCACGAAAACAGTCTCCGAATTGTTACAACAGTGCCGCCCGTCCAACCCCATCGAACGTAAGTATCCACAGTACGTGTGGCGATACATATGGAAGGCGATCCATGCGCGTTTTCTCGAATCAGACGTTCAATCAGCGTGGTACATCACCGTGAATGGCAAACAAGTTAACCGAGATCGTCTGCACCGCATCCATCTCGCCGATTCATCCCTCTGCACCCACTGTGGAGTGGATGACACGGATGTCCACCGGTTCCACTGTGGCACAGCGCTAGACGTCTGGACACTTGCGCGGCGAATTTGGGCGTTTCTTACTCGCCAGACACCGGCTCAGATCGACGTCCACATGCTTTTGCACACCGATAAGACTTTCTTCCCCTCCGCCAAAACTCACTCTGTGAATTGGATCTGTGGCCACACGATCCGCTATCTTTTTACTTCTGGCGACAAGTCTACGCTAGGATATTGGACTTATCTCAACGAACGACACTGCGTCATGATACGCAACCCACGCTATAAACAATATTTTTCCAATTTCTTACGGAGCACTTTCGATGACCCACCTAGTAGCTGGAACGTCCTAGCCCTGAGAAGCTGAAAACTGTATAAACAGAACCGAACTGAATAGATCTGCTACCCAGAACCCACGCCTACGCCATGAGAAGACACGTTTGGACGAGCTGGCATGCTGTAGGCGGATACACTTCAGGAGCTCCTGTAAGAACTGGACTTTAACTACAAGTCGCACGACGACTTAAACGAAAAAGAAATTTGATTTTGGCTTCGAGAAACTTTTTTTTGTTCCAAAAGATTGCTTCTTCGCCAACAAGACGAAGGAGACTCATTTTTGTTTACTGGAAGGAGAAACCAGTATAATTGGAGTCTTTGTTTTCTTTTGAAAAAAAAAACTTTTCCTTATTTATTCCTCACAATTTGTTCTTAAAGGAAAAAAAGTTAGAGTTTGACTTTGAAGAAAAAAAAAAGTGCGGAACCGCGCTGCTGGTACGGTCGCAGGTTCGACTCCTGCCTCGAGCATCGATGTGTTGAAACGTCCCCTTAGAAAACTTATAAATGACTGTGCTTAAACTGACACAATATTTTTAGCGAAACGCAATCTGACTTTCAACAATCCCTACAAAAAAATGGCCCTGACTAACATTAACCTATACCTTTCATGAATCACTTACCTCACAAAAATCTTCGTTACTCGAATTACTGCAATACAGCAAGCGCCAATACTGCCAGCTAACTAAAAGATTCTAACTACTGGAGGCACTAACTACTGATAGGCATAGTTAGCAAATGAAAGATTTTGATAGAGAGCAAACAATGTATTTACCTTAAAGTCATAATATATATATCAGTTCATGATATCCAGTATTACAAATTTACTCTTTCTGGCGGACATATGTCCTGATCGTCCGCTCTCAAAATTCTGCCATCTCTCTACCCACATCCACCACTGCTGGCGGCTCACCTCCAACTGCGCAACGCTACGCGCTGTTAACAGCCAAGTGCCCAACACTACAATAGCAAATTCCAACAATGCAAACCAGCCACAGACTGCACACAGCACAGTCAGTGATTTTCATATAGAGCGCTTCATGTCGTTATCAACGAAAAAACCTAAACAGCCTACTTGCAGTGTGTGATGTCCTTAGGTAAGTTAGGTTTAAGTAGTTCTAAGTCTAGGGGACTGATGACCTCAGATGTTAAGTCCCACAGTGTTTAGAGCCATTTGAACCTTTTTTTTTTGTTTTTTTTTTTATCATCCCCATTTTTCTTTCTATCTGTGCGGTACAAATGTGTGTGAATTCCTAAGGGAGCAAACTCTGAGGTCATCGGTCCCTAGACTTACACACAAACTAATTTACGCTAAGAACAAAACATGCCCGAGGGAGGACTCGAACCTCCGGCGGGAGGGGCCGCGCAATTCGTGACATGGCGCCTCTAACCACGCGACCACTCCGCGCGACTGTATGGTACATTTGATAAGCTCAAGTTCGTATGCAGTACTGCTCTGTTCTGCTTTTCCCGACAGTATTAATTCCTCCTTAACAGTGGTACACAACA
This sequence comes from Schistocerca nitens, assembly GCF_023898315.1. Taxonomy (NCBI): domain Eukaryota; kingdom Metazoa; phylum Arthropoda; class Insecta; order Orthoptera; family Acrididae; genus Schistocerca; species Schistocerca nitens. Next base: position 150,385,418 of record NC_064620.1, on the reverse strand, counting down.
GCGTGGAAAGGTTTACTCATGAAGAGTTGTAAAAATTGTAGATACAAACGAACTGTGACGTGGTTTTCGTCGGTAACGGAACAGTTCAGCATAACATCACTGTCAGGGTTTTCCATTACGTTCAGTGAATCCACACGCGAGGAGAATGTAGGTCCTAACCACACTACTGCGTAGCACTGAACTTACAGTTACCGCTGCTATAATTACAAACTCGTGAGAGAACCTAACAGTACTGAACGCCAGCTGGAGGGCAAAGGGTAAAGTAGGCATTACTGTTGTGAACAGCAAGTACCGCGGGGGGAATGGAACAATTTTTTTTCCCCAAAGAAGAAACTGAGCGCGTCTCGTCAATTTTTGAAGTGTTGTGAAGATACGTTCTGTGAAATAAAGATATAAAGATAAATGGGAGTACGAAATCAAACGAAATACAATTGCTTTGCAACGAGCCACTGCAGATCACGAGTCAAACCAAAATTCTCAGAAAATATCCCTGAACAACCCAGAAATTTTTCAGTGGAGTTGTGGTTCTCACTGTATAATCTTAGGACGTAGAGAAGGAAGCGGGTAGAAAATGGTTTGACTAAAAACCTAAAACAGTTCCCGTGCTTCAGAAAGATAATGATTAAAATTATTTCCAGCCTCATGGACCTGAGAGCAGACGTAGTTTACTGTTGTTTTGTTAAGAGTCACATCTGCAATGAGTTAACTAGCAGGGTGACATTGCCGATTCTAATGTACTAAAGAAAGATACAGGATTTACGTGCCACAGTATACACTCGATGCCCCTACTTTCATGATGGTAAGGAGCCCATTTTTACAACAGCAGTTAGCGCTGTGCGTTATTACCGTAAGGGTTAGTTGGTTGTAGTTACTGGGAAACAGTTGCTCCTGCACGCCGTAGATGCCGGAGATTGGAACATGATGCTTTCCTGTTACTTCCTGTGGTACAAACTGCTGCGTAACTAGGGTAACTGACGCCCGGGCAGGCTTCCATTTTGCACCCCCGCCCTTTACCCCCAACCCCGTTCTCACACCCTACCCCTGACGACATTTCTTATCACCACTTAGCCCATTTATTGAGATAAACACGACTTTACAATGGGTTAAAAGGTACAAATTATTATAAATATCTTTATGCAATACAGTTAAAGTAATAAATAATGCACAGTCCGACGTCCCATTGATTGTAAAAATGTCGAGATAAATTTTCCGTTGCCATATCGTCGATCAGTGCAAAGCCTTAACAAACAAAACAACAAACGCAAATTGTTTAGTTCTCAATCACTTAGGCTGATTAAAATTACTTGATGGTTGACATTTCACACGCTGCAGCTGGTTTCCTCCAATCAGAGCACTCAAAGTCACGCCTGAACCGTTCGGCGTTGCCAAACTGCCATAACAATTGGTCAGTTCAGTTACAGTTCCTTGTCCGGCATTCTTTCTTGATGTGCTTGGGTCCCGATTCGTGGGTCTGGTACTTTTATTTTTATTTCATCTTACATGAGAACCACACCACAAACAACACAAACACAAACACACACACACACACGCACGCACTAACGATGCTAATGAAGTACACACATTTCATAGACAACACTAACTAAACAATACTGGATACATCTGTACTAGACGCTATTCAGCGTCACATATGCTGCTATCATAGACACAGAGATCGGCTTAAATTAGATAAGCTTCGCAACGATATTAAGTGAAACCGAGTTTTTTAAAGCAGTAATTCATCACTGCGACGTCCGCAGCTCGTGGTCTTGCGGTAGCGTTCTCGCTTCCCGCGCGCGGGGTCCCGGGTTCGATTCCCGGCGGGGTCAGGGATTTTCTCTGCCTCGTGATGACTGGGTGTTGTGTGTTCTTCATCATCATTTCATCATCATTGACGCACGCAAGTCGCCGAAGTGGCGTCAACTAAAAAGAACTTACAATACGGCGGCCGAACTTCCCCGCATGGGGCCTCCCGGCCAACAATGCCATACGATCATTTCATTTCATCACTGCGACAGGATGATTACAGTCAAAAATGTAAGAAGTGTACTTCGCAGGATACTTTAGGGCAATGGTTAACGTATTGAGCTGCCCTGTTGGAGATCGTAGGTTCGAACTGCACGGTAACTCAGCGTTTTCGGTCAGAGGGCTGCTCGCCATCTCTAATAAAAAACTGAGTAAAGGAATCAACGCTCAACTTGAACGGATGTCTTGTGACGTCCGCCCAGACCAAACGCAACGAACAGTACCGAACAAACTGAAAAAAAAATTCATCAACTGCCGTGAATTTTTTATTTTTAAATCTAATCAAAAGAGTTTGATTATAATTTTTCTTCAATTAATTGGTAATTTGTTATTCATAATTCTTTGCAAAGTCGCTTTCATCATTGTATTGGCTTTTTTACTCGCAGATATTTTTCTGCCAATCATCATTTTTTTCGTCTGGAATCTGCCTGTGTCGTCTATAATCTGCAACCAATTGCCAACGACGACTGCTTATCAGTTGGTAACATGGCACGTCGTGTAGCGAGTGAGAGTACAGTATAGAGATGGGCAAACTGAAACACATAACTGTTTCGAAACAAATGAAACAGTACAATATAATGTTTCGAAACGCCTTCACATTGTATCATCTTGAGTGTCTACTGTATAAATTTTATAAAAACACAAATGAGGAGCGAGACCGCCAATCATATCGCAGAAAGTAAAAAACTTTCACTTAGGCGTTTTTACAGTTCTATATTTCCTGTAGTAAATGCACTGCTTTCGTGTCATGTGACTTTCACACTTTCCAATTGGCCGAGGTCAGACTAAATATGTTTGACATAACAGATTTTGCCAAACTCGTTTCCCTGTATTCTAGTGCATAATTTTGATAGGTTTTATGAGCGATAATCTGTATGTGCTCTTGAAAAGGCATATCATAAGATATAATTTATTGAGATAACATTCTGGGAAGCGAGGCACTGAATTAACATTTATGAGTGTGCCACTCACACTTTTACTACTCACAGTTAAATTTTCCATTGTTTGTCACACAGAGCAGGATGCAAAGTGACTGGTGCCACACAGGTCAAAAAATTACCGTAACAGACTGGAGGATATAGCACAATGGTCAAGTATGACAGTTTCTCATCAAACATTCACAAGTTAGCTGGATACATCTCATAGTAAGTACACTTGATAGAATTGGAAAACATTTCAAGGTAACTGAAATGCAGAGATAGGTATGTTTCTTTGAAATATAAAATCCAGACTAAAATTTAAAACAATTCATACACTGTAATGCCTTTGTGATACCTATATCATGTCAGATCTGCCTCTACACCACTTATAGTTCTTGCTAAAGAAGTTTCTTTGAGGTACAGGTACATGGAGTTCCCTCAAGTACTCACAGCAACTAGATGTATTGCCATTTTGTTATAAACTTCCCCAGGAAATCAGAGATGAAGTTACGTTGCTGCTGAAATGCAATTTTTATCACCGTATCTGAACGCCAAAAACAAAAGTTTCGAAGTACCATTGTTAATTTGCCTGAGAATTATTTATCATACACAAATCAGATAATTATTCTCAAACACATAAATGAATAAATAACATACTAAAAAAAATTAAACTCACTGAATGGTGAGCAAAAACGTGTCTTCTGTGTGCAACAAATTTCAGAGAAATGTTCTTGTAAGGTAGCTACATGCACAATTTAGTGGACTAAACAAAATACAATCAAATATAAATTCAGTGCACTCCGTTCAGAGAAGAACAAAATCAATTGAAATTTTACTGCTTCATTTCTGAGTATATCTGCTGTACCTATTCTAAGTTGTAGTTTAGAAATATCATTTTTGACACTTTTTCGCTTGAAAGACGGGATCGTCTGTCTGTTATTGTTTGTCCCTGCTTTGAAAATATGCGCTCACATGAAACAGAAGTTACCTTAATACAAAGACGTCGTTTCATTATTTCAAACAGTATAGGAAACAACACATGATTTTCTTTCCACCATAGCAATGCATCTTGTGATATGTGTATTAGTGTCATCTTCACATATTTATCAAGCTCGACTGTACTTGCTGCACGTGGATTGTCTACACTTCGGATCAAACCACCTACAGCTTGGTCAAAATCTTACCAAATGTTGCCACTTCTAGACGTGAATGTGCTCGCCACAACTGGTTTGGCTGGTGGTGGATTGTCTGTAGAACACCGAATGGGTTTCTGTCGTATTGCGAGCATTTGTTAATTATGGCGTCTTTTGTTTCTTTTAATCGATGCCCAGTTTTTGGAAAACCATGCTCCCAGAAGCGAGGATCCAATAATGTTGCTTCACAAGTAATTGCTTTATCTGCAAACTTTTGAATGAGGCAGGTAGAGATACCGTCCTCAAGTTTATCAATTACTTTATTAGTGTAAGACAATGACTTTGTAAACCTTTGCTTAATAAGACAACTTTTGACAAGGTTACATTTCTTTCACTGCTAATTTCTGTAGTGACTTGTTCAAAAGGAGATAGTATTTCACAAGATTTTTCAATAACTGACCAGTCTTCATTGGACAGTTTTGTTTGTGAATCCACACTGAGGATGGCGAGGGTGCTTTGCAAAGGCTCTTTGATTTTCAAAAGCCTGTCAAACATTTCATACGTGAAATTCCATCTCGTAGGGCAATCTTGTTTCGGTGTTGAAATAGGGAAGTCCATTTGCTTCTGAATATTGTGTAATTTCTCAAGTGCTTGAGGACTTCTTTTGAAAAATTGCGCTATTGACTTCACTTTTGCCCTTGTGTCTGTAATTGGTTCAAGGCTTGCTTGCACAATTAAATTAAGAGAATGTTCAAAACAAGGTACATGCCACCATTTGCACATCATCACTGCCTTCACCATATTAGGTGCATTATCTGTAGTGCAAGCTACAATTTTATTGGTAATACCCCAAGTTGAAGTCACATTTTGTAATTCACTGGAAACGTTTTCTGCTGTATGCTTGTCATGGAACTTAAAAGTAGATAATAAATATTACTTCAGATTGCAGTTTTCATCAATGAAGTGAGCAGTCACTGCAAATCTTAGTCGCACTAGTGTGCTGTCGAACACTTGAGACAGTAAACTGTGGGAGAGTGTTTTTCTACTGGGAGGTACATAGTTTTCATTTAATAAATAAGTAATTTTTCTAAACTCTACACTCTCAACTACATTAAATGGAAGGTATTCTTTAACAACAAGTCTTAAAATCTGTTCGCCTATTTTGGCTCATTTGGATGAAGGCACTGGTCTTGATGCAATCCCAGTAATCTTTGTTTGTCTACCACACCTACCCAGAACTGAACGGGTGGAAGTGCTGGGTATTTCTTGCACAGATTGTTCATCTTGATGCACAGGCACTGGAATGGCAGATTCCTGAACAGTTGCTGTGGAAACTGAACTGGCTTCGTCACTGTCCAGATTCATAAAAACTGATTTCGAACGAGTTTCACTCAAATTAACTGTTGGATGCTTATGTCGCAAGTGTCTGTTTAAACAAGAAGTTGAACTACTTTTAAACGACAACAATGACGAGCAAAAGTTACATTTAATTTTCTCAGGATTTATCTTCATAAAATAATCCCACACCGGACTTCGTAATTCCATAGCTGAAGACAGAAGAACCAACACGAACTGTACTGGAGGCGGGAACAAACTGCAGAAACAACGGATACGCTACTGGGATTCCCAAATGTCGTTAGTATAAATAATATACACCCGGCCTGCTAATATTCATGTACACAAAAGAAATCATTGTGGAGAATATGCACATTGACTATAGACTCATGAATAAAGCCACATAATTCGAAAAAATAACAAAATATAAGAGAAAAAAATTTTCGTCCCTCAAGGTGTTTCAAATCATTACTATAAATCCACCATGCTTCCCAGCCCTTCCCGTTCACCATTACATCACAATGATCCGTTAGTCACATTGCTTGAAAGTACATCCAATTTACGTATATGTCTAAAAACTGCCATTCTACGCCTTTTTTAATTCAAAATGTTGTAGGTTTACTTGTGTTTTTTAATGTGATTACTGTACGTGAACAGAGAAGCATGTGTTATAGGAGATGTGTAATTTAACTGAATGTTTTTCACACTTTTGTTATTTTGAATGCGAATAGTGTGCTTTATTTTATATTTTATTGTTTGTTAGTGTTTATAAGGCATATACTACGCCATCTCGGAATAGAGCAGTCAATTAGAAACGAAACTTTATTTTAGGGAATCTTAAGCTTCATGATGTTGTGTGTCAAAAAGGTTTCGACACTCTTGAAAGAGGTTGATGAAGTAGTATATTAAACGTATTTCCGTATCTGTGCCGTGCCCGAATCTCGTCCGAGACAAAGCGAAATGAAACATCACTGTTTCGATACAATTAGTCCGTTTCAAGCACAAGTGGACTGAAACAGCGTTATTTTGAAACAACGATACAGTTTCTGTGGCTGGCTCGAGATCGAATCTGGTCCCGTTATCCGACACAGAGCGGAATGAAACACCACTGTTTCGAAACAGTGAAACATAGCAGTTTCGAAACAGTGAAACAGTTCCACGTATCGATACACTGTATTGAAACATAGAAACAGTGGCCAAGTCTAGTACAGTATCAGGTAACGAATGATAGCAAGAAGTTCCAGTTAGCTTTTAGCGCTGAAACTCGACTTTTTCTGTGTTGAACTGGCTCGAAGAGTTCTGTCGCAGATTGTTGACCACCGCTTTCTCGGATACATTACCCACTCCGAGGTTGTGGTTATCTTAGGACATGAGTTTAAATTCAGGGCTACAATAAGCGTCTCCTGCCACAGTTCAGTCATTGGTCAGTTAAAATCAGCTGTCGACACAGCATCTCGCATTTCCGACATGCATTCACATTTGTGAAGTGACTTGCTGTGTTTGTGCATTACCTGCAACGTGGGGTAGCCGGCTGCCGATGTGGCAACACTATAGCGGCAAGGGACAGACGCCAAATGTCAAGTTATTTTGAAAGATTGTAGCTCTGTGTTTTGCAGCTAGACAGTTCAACCTGTCTACTACAGTCTTCTCCTTGTCGGCAACTTTATAACTGTGTTCGTGTATGCGTACGTGAAGCATCCTGTCCCTTTGTTCATGGCAGGCGCGTAGCTTGAAGGCGGACGCGTGTCTCAGTCCTTCAAGCTCTGCAAACAGGGGATGCATTGCTTACCTTGGAAGTATTTATGATGGTTCAAATGGCTCTAAGTACTATGGGACTTAACATCTGAGGTCATCAGTCCCCTAGACTTAGAACTATTTAAACCTAACTAACCTAAGGACATCACATACATCCATGCCCGAGGCAGGATTCGAAGCTGCGACCGCAGCAGCAGCGCGGTTCCGGACTGAAGCGCCTAGAACCGCTCGGCCACAGCGGCCGGCGAAGTATTTATGAGAACGAGAAAAGGTTATTAATGTATCGAGTTACATCTTTCTGTGTAATTAGTTCGAGTGGAGATATGGGCAGGATGCCACTATAAACACAGAATGTAAGTGTACAAATGCAGCTGCCGGAGACCTGCAAGAGAACAGTTGTGTACAGAGATATAGGGGAGACTGGGGCACATTGGCCATAGCGGCACGATGGACAGTTGGTATTATTTCGTTAAACTGCCGTCAGAATATGTCACCGACCAAGGAGGTTGGTACAACGATATCGTCGTCTTTCCACAAACAAGTCAATGCAATTAAACTGTCGAGAGACATGCATGTTATGTTTTTCTTGATAGTGAAAGCAAACTTTGCTTGCTCAAGATATTTTGTGTGTCCTTGGAGACAACGTTCTTGCTAAGCAAATACATACGAAGATTCAAGTCCATATTTTGCGGATTATTTTGACACTCCTTACAGCAGTAAATGTTTGAAACGTTTTCTTAAACGAACTTAAATAATTCCAATACGGCGATGGGGTACAATGGCCCACTGAAATAGGGGTATAGGGGCACATCGCCTCACATAGCCAAACTGTCCTGGTGCCTTTACGTAACAAGCAAATTGTGCCTTGCATTGTTTTTAAACCAGTAACATTCAATGACATTTAGTGTACATAACATAGCAATAAAAGGTCAGATTTTAGGAATCCGTCAAAACGGTTAATACTATCTTCGTGAAGCTTTTTTGTCCATCTGTCTCTCTGTGTATGTCAGTTCAAAAATGGTTCAAATGGCTCAGAGCACTATGGGACTTAACATCTGAGGTCATCAGTCCTCTAGAACTTAGAACTACTTAAACCTAACTAACCTAAGGACATCACACACATCCATGCCCGAGGCAGGATTCGAACCTGCGACCGTAGCGCCTAGAACCGCTCGGCCACTCGGCCGGCCGTGTACGTCGGTCTGAAAACTATTTAGAGTTGGCTTATTTAAACTAAACTGGTTTCACTCATGTGTTAACAACACTGCTTAATACGCTTTATAAATAAAACATGATTTTTTTATCCATGTTGGAGCCTGTGATCTCCGCAGCCGTTAATTATAGTTGGTGAAAATGACGCATCCAGCCACAAATACTTTTGAATGTATTATTTTATCCCCGTACCTGGTTTCGGGTTACCATACCTATCTTCATATGGCTAATATTTTCATTACATAGATATTTTGGTTAACAGCATGTCGTCTGCTCCACATTGCAATGCAAAGACTGTAGTGTATTTTTATTAATGAGACAACCGATAAATTGCCACTAAATACTCAAATATTATCGTGCAATGTGAAGCAGACAACGTGCTGTTAACCAACACATCTATGTAACGAAAAATAGTAGCCATCTGATGATGGGCATGGCAGCCCGAAACCGGTCATGGCCGTAAAATAAAACATTCAAAAAGTACTGGTGGCTGGTTGCGTGATTCACCAATAAACTTGGCTTTATTAAAGTGTTTAATCAGTCTTTCAAACAAAAAAGAATTCATTTCTAAGTATTTTTATTGCACTACTGGGTAAACATTACCTGAGAGAGAGGGTGTGTGTGTGTGTGGGGGGGGGGGGGGGGGGGCACCACATCTTACCGAATATCGCCAAAGGGGAGAGGGGTTCAAATCTCCGAACAAAACCCCACACTTAATTAATGGACGTCCCCATATGGAAGGAAGTGCAGGGGGGCAAAAATTGTAGACCAAGGTACGAAGGTACGTAGTGGAACTACCCGATGAGAAAATAAGAATAACACCAAGAGTATTCTTGAAAGAGAAGTATCGAAGCGAATGAATGGGAAAAAGGACTTGAAGAAGTGAAGGAAATTGTTCAATCTCAGTCTATAGGTGGCTGAAACGATGACACAAAAAAAGAAACAGGAATGTGAGGCTGACTCTAAAAGACAGTGTGGCGTGGCGCAGCAAAAGATTCAGGGCCGTTTAGTCGAGGACGCAACTGCGGCAGAGTCCACCTGAAGGGCAGGAGGTAGGGTCAGGGAGATGGCTACCGGGAGCAGTGACGTGACGTAGTTGGCGGTGAGGAGGACAGGGGGGGGGGGGGGGGAGATTGTGGGGCACAAAGCGGATTTGGGGCGCGCAGCCAGGCAGGCGGAGCTTCTGGTTGCCAGCGGTCGCAACCGCTTCATTTGCATCGTAAACAAGGGCGCAGCAAGGCTGGCCGAGGCCGCGGTGGAACTGGCTTTCCAGGCCCACCCGCAGCACACACGGACCCAGCTGGGCGGCGGTGTGCGGCACTTTGTCCGACCAAGACGCCGCAGTGGTCTCGGCATGTGTCCCGTGTGTAGTGAAAAGCAAACCGTCCACACAGTCGCCGCTCCCAGCATTCGTAAGCGATGTCGCGCTCGGTGACTGGTTTTACCATTTCATACAATTACCGCCTTCCATCACGGCTAAGACTTACGTTCGTAAGGTTTTTAATAACGTGTCAAGATAACATACAAATACAATTAAATGCAATCAAAGAAGCAGCGTCAAACAATGACTATCCGACTACCTTAGTCGACTCCATGACGCACGAAAAACAGAAATAACAAGTGTATTCTCTCTCTTCTTTACGCAGTTCTTGCCCCACCACCTCAAGAACGCAATAAATGCTGAGCAGTTTCATCCTTAGGAAGAGTCTACATCTACATCTACATACATACTCCGCTATCCACCATACGGTGCGTGGCGGAGGGTACCTCGCACCATAACTGCAATCTTCTTTCCCTGTTCCGCTCCCAAACAGAACGAGGGAAAAATGACTGCCTATATGCCTCTGTACGAGCCCTAATCTCTCTTATCTTATCTTTGTGGTCTTTCCGTGAAATATAAGTTGGTGGCAGTAAAATTGTACTGCAGTCAGCCTCAAATGCTGGTTCTCTAAATTTCCTCAGTAGCGATTCACGAAAAGAACGCCTCCTTTCCTCCAGAGACTCCCACCCGAGTTCCTGAAGAATTTCTGTAGCACTAGAGCGATGATCAAATCTACCAGTAACAAATCTAGCAGCCCGCCTCTGAATTGCTTCTATGTCCTCCCTCAATCCGACTTGATAGGCATACCAAACGCTCGAGTAGTACTCAAGAATAGGTCGTATTAGTGTTTTATAAGCGGTCTCCTTTACAGATGAACCACATCTTCCCAAAATTCTACCAATGAACCGAAGACGACTATCCGCCTTCCCCACAACTTCCATTACATGCTTGTCCCACTTTATATCGCTCTGCAGTGTTACGTCCAAATATTTAATAGACGTGACTGTGTCAAGCGCTACACTACTAATGGAGTATTCAAACAATACGGGATTCTTTTTCCTATTCATCTGCATTAATTTACATTTATCTATATTTAGAGTTAGCTGCCATTCTTAACACCAGTCACAAATCCTGTTCAAGTCATCTTCTATCTTCCTACAGTCACTCAATGACGACACCTTCCCGTACACCACAGCATCATCAGCAAACAGCCGCACATTGCTATCCACCCTAACCAAAAGATGATTTATGTAGATAGAAAACAACAGCGGACCTACCACACTTCCTTGGGGTACTCTAGATGATACCCTCACCTCCGATGAACACTCACCATCGAGGACAACGTACTGGGTACTATTACTTAAGAAGTCTTCTGGCCACTCCCATACTTGGGAACCAATCCCATATGCTCGTACCTTAGTTAGGAGTCTGCATTGGGGCACCGAGTCAAATGCTTTCCGGAAGTCAAGGAATAAGGCATCCGTCTGATACCCATCATCCACGGTACGCAAGATATAATGTGAAAAAAGGGCGAGTTGCGTTTCCCAGGAGCGATGCTTTCTAAAGCCGTGCTGATGCGTGGACAGCAACTTCTCTGTCTCAAGGAAATGCATTATATTCGAACTGAGAATATGTTCGAGAATCCTGCAACAAACCGACGTTAAGGATATTGGTCTGTAATTTTGAGGATCCGTCCTTCTACCCTTCTTATATACAGGCGTCACCTGCGCTTTTTTCCAGTCTCTCGGGACTTTACATTGGGCAAGAGATTCGCGATAAATGCAAGCTAAGTAAGGAGCCAATGCAGTAGAGTACTCCCTGTAAAACAGAATTGGAATCCCATCAGGACCTGGTGATTTATTTATTTTCAACCCATTCAGCTGCTTCACAACCCCAGGGATGTCTATCACTACGTCCTCCACACGGGAATTTGAACGAGACTCAAACGGCGGTATGTTTGTATGATCCTCCTGCGTGAAAGATTTCTCATTGGATGTAGCCAGAAAGCTTAAATCCAGGAATGTAAAAACATCAGTTTATGTCCACAACACTGTCCGACACTTTTTGCCCAATGGTAAAGACAGCACATCAGATTTGCAAAAAGAATGGGATATATAAAATTATTTGCCTTTGTGGTAAGTTATACATAGGTTACTCTGGCAGGGCAATATGTACCCGTCCGAAGGAACATCACAGAAGTTGGAAACTCAGAGAAGGAGACTTTGCAGACCACCTGCCTAAAGAAGGCCACAGTTACGAAGTGAAACGTGAAGTATTACGTCCTATCCACAAAGGAAGGAAGATGAACTACCTTGAAATAACGGAAATTAATAAACACATGACCATCACGTTTACTGCTGAATGACTAGCCACTTCTGACTGTAGACACTACTCATAATCCCATGTACGCCATGCTGTAAATCACCCCGCTTACTCACATGATCCATTTTCCTTTATTTTAGTTGTATTGTACTGTATTGTATGTTAACTGGAGGCCTAGAAACGACGCAGAGGCTCTGTCCCCTCCGCAGCCACAATTGTCCACAACCCCACGACGACTTTCGCAGTCCACTTCACCCTTCCGCCGCCCTACACCGAACCACTCTTTCAGGGGTTATTGTGCGGTTCGGCCCCCGGTGGACCCCCCCCCCCCCCCCCCGAGAACGTCTCATACCAGACGAGTGTAACCCCTATGTTTGCGTGGCAGAGTACTGGTGATGTACGCGTACGTGGAGAACTTCTTTGCGCAGCAATCGTCGACATAGTGCAGCTGAAGCGGAATAAGGGGAACCAGACCGCATTCGCCGAGGCAGATGGAAAACCGCCTAAAAACTATCCATAGACTTACCGGCTCACCGGACCTCGACACAAGTCCTCCGGGCGGATTCGTACCGGGGACCAGGCGCGCCTTCCCAATCCGGAAAGCCGTGCGTTAGACGGCGCGGCTAACCGGGCACGCTTTATTTTATTACTACAATTTCTCACGCTCTGTTAAAAAAAATTACTTTGTGTAATCACAGATGCTTCACTCACCTCCTTAATATTACTATTATATCTTATCTGTTTGCAATTTTGGTCCTATTAAAGATAAGTTTATTTCGTTCAGAAACATTTGTGGAATATGTCATCAAAGTTAATTGTTCATTTACTTTGTTCTATATCGGTAGGTTGGTTGATTTGGGGGAGGGGACCAAAGAGCGAGGTCATCGGTCCCATCGTATTAGGCAAAGATGGGGAAGGACGTCGGCCGTACCCTTTCAAACGAACCTTCCCGGAATTTGCCTGAAGAGATTTAGGGAACTCACGGAAAACCTAAACCAGTATGGCCGGACGCAGGTTTAAACAGTCGTCCTCCCGAATGTGAGTCCTGTATGCTAACCACTGCGCCACCTCACTCGGTGTCTTCTTTGTACAACTGTTGTGATTTATCTATAGTTCATTAGTTAATGTGTCACATATTTTACCTTAGTTAAATAATCTCGCATCGAATTTACAGTGAAATATTCCATCTTGTTTTATTCCTAATTATAACATTAACGTTTATCGTCTCTGGAAACGCAGATACTCTGTAGATGCACTAGTTTTAAATCTTAGATCCAACAAAAATTTCACTGTACCACATACTTGTCTGTGTACCTGATGATGACTTAACGGACAAACCTATTCGTGTAACAAATGATAAATACTGTAGAATATTACAGCAGTATTGAGTGTGTTTCATTCATAATGTATAAAATATTATACCAAGAAAAACGAAACCGCCAGTCAATGCAAATATCAAAGTACTAATTCATCTATTAACCTTGGTTTGAGATAGGGGTAACAAACAGACAGATGAAATAGATTGTACTTCTCTGCCTAATTTCTCTTTCTCCCTTCCGTGGTGGACGAACAAATGTGTAGCAACAGTTCTGGCCCGCCCGTAACAAGAGTGTACGCAAATGAACGAAGGACGTCATTTTAGTAATTTATTCGAGGAACAGTCCTAATAGACATCATTATGACAGAATCAATAAACAGAATAAGAAGTTTTACACGCCTAATACTCAAATACACTGTAAGACAAAAAAAATACACACCACGAAGGATTTATCCGGATGAGGCGGAAATCGGAGATGTGATGTACATGTGCGGACAAACAGATGATTACAAATTTTTTAAAAATTGGATGATTTATTCAAGAAAGTGTTGTTCGACCTCCGGCCCTTATGCTAGCAGCTTGGCATTGACTGACAGACTTGTTGGATGCCCTCCTGAGGGATATCGTGCCAAATTCTGTCCACGTGGCAAGTTAGATGGTCAAAATCACGAGCTAGTTGAAGGGCCCTGGCCATAACGCTCCAAAGTTTCTGAGTTGTGCAGAGATCCTGCGACCTAATTGGCCACGGTAATTTGGCAAGCACGAAGACAAGCAGTAGAAACTCTCACCCTGTCACGGCAAGCATTATTTTGCTGAAATGTCTGCCATGCAGGGCAAAAAAACGGGGCTCAGAATATCGTCGATGTATCGCTGTGTCGTAATGGTGGCTCGGATGACAGCCAGAGGGGTCCTGCTATGAAATGAAAGGACACCCCAGACCATCGCTCCGGGTTGTAGGGTCGTTGGTGGACGACAGTGAGGCTGGTACCCCACCGCTGTCTGGGGCGTCTCCAGACACGTCTTCCCTGGTCATCGGGATTGTAGTGGAAGTAGGACTCACCATTAAAGGCAGTTCTGCACCAGCCAGTGAGATTCTAGGTCCCAATGGCCACCGAAGACCTGTCTGGAGACGCCCCAGACAACGGTGAAATACCAATCTGGGGACTGTCGCCCACGATACTGTTCGACCTGGAAACCAGGGCTGATGGTCTGGGTGTCATTTCGTTTCATAGCAGGGCCCCTTTGGGTTTCATCGTTGCACCCTTACAGCACAGCAACACTCGACGATATTGTACGCCCCGTTTCGTTGTCCTTTAACGCAAACGATCCTGGGCTTACATTTCAGCAAGATAATGGTCGCCTGCACACAGCGAGTGTCTCTACTGCTTGTCTTCGTGTTCGCCAAACTACCTAGGTCAGCAGCGTCGCAGGATCTCTTCCCAATTGAGATCGACTGGAGCATTATCGCCAGGGCCCTTCAAGCAGCTCGATATTCTGACATCATACGATCCAGTTGGACAGAATTTGGCATGCAACAACTCTGCCAATCAATGGCAAGACGAACAACTGATTGCCTAAGGGTCAGAGATGGGAATTACATACAAAAATCAAGGTACGAGGTGTGGCTAGAAAAAAACCGGACTAGTACTGGTGAAACAATAAAACGAATGCAATAAGGCTGAAAGTCGCGTGGCCTGTCACGTGACTCTCGCTCCGCCTACTGCTCGAGTTTCGTCTGCCTCCTGCACTCAGTCTGCCCGTGGCGTCTGTTTTAAGTAGTTGACGTTTTGTCTGTGCGTCGGAAAATGTTGAGTGTACAGAAAGAACAGCGTGTTAACATCAAATTTTGTTTCAAACTAGGAAAATCTGCAAGTGAAACGTTTGTAATGTTACAACAAGGGTACGGCGATGATTGTTTATCGCGAACACAAGTGTTTGAGTGGTTTAAACGATTTAAAGATGGCCGCGAAGACACCAGTGAAGACATTGAAAAAATCGGTAAACTTGTTCGACAAGATCACCGTTTAACAATCAGAGCAGTGTCTGAGTTAACAGGAGTTGACAAGGAAAGTGTCGAACAAGTTTACCGATTTTTTCAATGTTTGCATCAGTTTTTGCTGACAATGGTCTGCCAGTGCGAGTGTCATCACTGGTGTCTTCGCGGCCATCTTTAAATCGTTTAAACCACTCAAACACTTGTGTTCGCGATAAAAAATCATCGCCGTACACTTGTTGTAACATTACAAACGTTTCACTTGCAGATTTTCCTAGTTTGAAACAAAATTTGATGTTAACACGCTGTTCTTTCTGTACACTCAACATTTTCCGACGCACAGACAAAACGTCAACTACTTAAAACAGACGCCACGGGCAGACTGAGTGCAGGAGGCAGATGAAACTCGAGCAGTAGGCGGAGCGAGAGTCACGTGACAGGCCACGCGACTTTCAGCCTTATTGCATTCGTTTTATTGTTTCACCAGTACTAGTCCGGTTTTTTTCTAGCCACACCTCGTATATTTAATACAAGGGTCATGTCATAATTATAGAGACAAATTGGTCTGGAGAAAAAGCGTTTATTTTTACAAAACAGTACTTTTTCTACGTTTCAACATAATCCCCTTGAATATTTATGCGCTTGTTCCAACGGGCTACAAGCCGTTTTATTCCGGCTGCAAAGAACTCTTTATCTTGAAGTTTGAACCAATTTCCCACAAACTTTTTCACGTCCTCGTTGTCCTGCAACCTCTTCCCACGTAATGCCTCCTTCACTGCACAAAACAAATGGAAATCAATTGGTGCTCAATCAGGACTGTAAGGGGGATGGGGCAGTACTTCCCAGCCCATTTTGTCGATGGTTTCACGGGTTACTTGAGCAATATGAGGACGTTAATTGTCTTGCTGAAGAATCAAACCTCCTCTGAGATCCATGACGTCTCTCTCATGGCTAGCTTCACCTTGTTTAAATGCAAACCCGAGTAGTATTGGCTGTTCATTGTACGCTGATCTTGGAGATAAACACAAAAAAACTGGACCTTCAGTATGCCAAAGCACCGTCAACATGATTTTTCCTGCTGATGCTTGGGTTTTGAATTTTTTCTTGACAGGTGAGTTGGTGTGCTTCGACTCCATAATTCGTCGTTTTGATTCTGGCTCATAATAGTGAACCCAAGTTTCATCACAAGTTAAAATTTTGTTGAGGAACTGCTCACCTTCTCCTTCATAACGTGCCTTTAGCTCTGTGCTCACTCTCAACCTTGTTTCCCTGTGTAGCCGCGTCAACTCCTTTGGGACCCACCTTGCGGTACTTCAGCCTATTACAGATATGTAATGAACTGTAGCTGTACTAACTTGAACCTTAGCAACTATCATTTCCAGTCACATGGCAGTCGGCACGAATAATGTCGTCAATTCGACTTTCAAGTGAGGGAGATGAAACTGCAACTGGTCGGCCAGAACGGTCTTCGTCAGTCACTGAGTCGCGACCATTTTTGAAGTGCGTAAAAATTTACACGATTCGTACAACCTTCATCATAACCTTTACACATTCCACAGTATAGGTTAACTTCTTTCTCGCCTTCAGCAAGTAAAAATGAATAACAGAACGTTGTTCAACTAACGTGGACGTTTCAAGCGGATTCGCCATTTTTGAGGTTATAAATAAAACAATGTTGATAGCTGATCGGGGCTCATCCCAGTGATTTTTCCTCAATTTTGCTTCCACAATCAGGTGCAAAGTCCGAACTGCCTCTCTGGTGAGGCCAAACTCATAATCATATAGCAGCTCCACAATTTTCTTTTTCATTCTTCTGTATATCAATCTTGTCAGCAGCTTGGATGCATGAGGTGGTTAGCTGATTCAGCGATATTTCTGGTACTAACCACTCTACCTGTGTTCGTAATTGCTTGGTCTGATGGTATGTCGCCAGTCTCACAGATTCTACACACCAGACTGAAATGTCGATTGGTTGCATCTTTCCCGAATTATTTTAGAAATTCCAATGGAATATTGTCTATTCCTTTGTCTTATTTTATCTCAAGTCTTCTACAGCTCTTTTAAATTCTGGTTGTAAGACTGGGTCCCCTATGCCTTCCGTACCGATCCCAAGATCTTCTTCTATTACGTCATCAGGCATGTCCATTCCATCGAAGAGGCCTTCAATGAACTTTATTCCAACCATCGGCTCTCTCCTCTACGTTAAACAGAGAAATTTTCATTGCACTCTTAATGATGTCAGCCTTGCTTTTAAATGTTACTGAAATTTTTTATGACATTTCTGTATGCTGTGTCGGTACTTTGCAACGATGATTTCTTTTTCTATATCTTGACATTTTTGTAGCTATTTCCCTCTTTGGTTGCCCTACATTTCATATTTATTTAATTTCTGAGGGATTTATGTTGCTGTATTCCCTGGACATTTTTGTACTTGATTCTTTCATTGATCAGTTGCAGTATTTCTTCTGTTACCCATAAGATTTCTTCGCAGCTACCTTCTTTGTACCTCTTTTTTTATAGATGTCCGATCCTCCTTATCTGGATTGCCCTACTACTATTTAAAAAAAGTGTAATGGAATGAGTAGGAATAAAATAATGTGTTCATTAATTTTAACACTAATCTTGCATGCATATCCTGTAAACCGACTTGTTTCGCATCATTTCTATAAAAGAACCGTTAAAATGATCTATGGAACATGTAACTAACTAAACATCTAACTATGGTATTCCTTATCACTGTACCTACATTCTTAGCGAAATTCATACACATCTCTCATTCCTCAGTACTTCTCTAGCCTACTTCCTTTCACACTGATTCTTCCAGATAATTCACTTAAACTTCAGTCTGCTCTTCTGAATCACTAAATTATAACTATGTGCACCTTGGTATGATTTACAATCCAATATCTGATTTCCGAAGACTGCTGAAAGCCTATCTGAATCCACGACTCGAAGAGGCCACATCATTTAATGATTGAATTGGCTGATGATGATGATGATGATGATCTGATTTCCGAATCTCTGCCTGTCCATGATTTAATCTAGCTGGAAACTTACCGTTTCTCCAAGACTTCTCCAATTGTACCTCCTCCCATTGTGACTCTTGATTACAGTATTCGCTATTACCGTAGGAAATTCATTGCAGAACTCAGTTAATTTTTCTCCTCTCTTATTCCTACTATCAAGCCCATATTCTCACATAACCATTTCTGCTATTTGTTTCCCTACAACCGCATTCCAGTCTCCCATAATTATTAAATTTTCATCTCCCTTTACATACTGAATTACCCGTTCAGTATCCTCGTATACTTCCTCTATCTCTTCATCTTATGCTTGCAACGTTCGCATGTATATACCTGAACTACCGTTTTCGCCCTTGGTTTGCTGCCGAATCTGACGAGAGCAACTCTATCACTGAACTGTTCACAGCAGCACATTATCTTCCCTACTTTGCAATTCATAACGAATCGCCCTACCGTTATACCATTTTCTTCTGCTTTTAATATTGCCTTATATTCATCTGACGAGAAATCCTTATCTAGTTTCCATTTCACTTTATTGACCCCCATTATATCTAGATTGCGTCTCTGAACTACGCGTTTTAGATTTTCAAGGTTTCCTGCTACATTCAAATTTCTGACATTCCATGCCCCGACTCGTACAACGTTACCCTTTTACTTATTATTCAGTCTTTTTCTCATGGTTACCTCCCCCTTGGCAGTCCCCACCCGGAGATCCGAATGGAGGACTGTTCCGGAATCTTTTGCCAAAGGAGGTATCATCATGTCACTTTTTTAGGGCCACAAGTCCTGTGAATACACGTGATGTGTCTTTAATTCAGTGCTTTCCGTTGCCTTCTGCACAAGTCGTTGATAAGTGATGATTCTCTCGCTTTTTAGGGGCAGTTTCCAGCCTTAAGGACAAGAGATTGCCCTAAACCTTTTTCTGGTCCTCCACCCTCTCTGAGGAGGCCATTGGCAGAGCTGGCGTGCCGAAAGTCTTCAACCGCCACTCCTGACGATTTCCGTTCAAAATTTAACCAGTGTATGGGCTCTAACCTCGACCCGGGACGTTTTGGCTGCTATTCAAAGACGCTACGGCTTATTTTTCTACCCGTTTCTTCATTGGTTATTCGTCAGCGTGTTTGTGAGGATATCGCGCGACATCATTCACATTCTCTCGATGAGAACTTCCCTCAGTTTATTTATTACAGAAAGTGGTCGGACCCCTGAACGAACACGCTGAGCTGCCGTGCTGGCTGACCGCTAGACCACGAGTTCAGAGATGAAGGTACTAGCCTCGAAACAGATCTTACAAGAAAACGGAATATAATTTGATTGCAGTCTGAGACATTCGATCTTACTCTCAAGTGAACCCTAATGATTCTTCTCCCCTCCCATTAATGACGTCACTATCGGACGGTAATGACCTCCATGTTATGCCAGAATCACAGACTAGAAGAAATTATCGCCACCAAAAACTGGTTCAAATGGCCCTGAGCACTATGGGACTCAACTGCTGAGGTTATAAGTCCCCTAGAACTTTGTTGTTGTTGTTGTGGTCTTCAGTCCTGAGACTGGTTTGATGCAGCTCTCCATGCTACTCTATCCTGTGCAAGCTTCTTCACCTACCAGTACCTACTCCAACCTACATCCTTCTGAATCTGCTTAGTCTATTCATCTCTTGGTCTCCCCCTACGATTTTTACCCTCCACGATGCCCTCCAATACTAAATTGGTGATCCCTTGATGCCTCAGAACATGTCCTACCAACCGATCCCTTCTTCTGGTCAAGTTGTGCCACAAACTTCTCTTCTCCCCAATCATATTCAGTACCTCCTCATTAGTTATGTGATCTACCCATCTAATCTTCAGCATTATTCTGTAGCACCACATTTCGAAAGCTTCTATTCTCTTCTTGTCCAAACTATTTACCGTCCATGTTTCACTTCCATACATGGCTACACTCCATACAAATACTTTCAGAAATGACTTCCTGACACTTAAATCTATACTCGATGTTAACAAATTTCTCTTCTTCAGAAACGCTTTCCTTGCCATTGCCAGTCTACATTTTATATCCTCTCTACTTCGACCATCATCGGTTATTTTGCTCCCCAAATAGCAAAACTCCTTTACTACTTTAAGTGTCTCATTTCCTAATCTAATACCCTCAACATCACCCGACTTAATTCGACTACATTCCGTTATCCTCGTTTTGCTTTTGTTGATGTTCATCTTATACCCTCCTTTCAAGACACTGTCCATTCCGTTCAACTGCTCTTCCAAGTCCTTTGCTGTCTCTGACAGAATTACAATGTCATCGTCGAACCTCAAAGTTTTTATTTCTTCTCCCTGGATTTTAATACCTATTCCGAATTTTTCTTTTGTTTCCTTTACTGCTTGCTCAATATACAGATTGAATAACATCGGGGAGAGGCTACAACCCTGTCTTACTCCCTTCCCAACCGCTGCTTCCCTTTCATGTCCCTCGACTCTTATAACTGCCATCTGGTTTCTGTACAAATTGTAAATAGCCTTTCGCTCCCTGTATTTTACTCCTGCCACCTTTAGAATTTGAAAGAGAGTATTCCAGTCAACATTGTCAAAAGCTTTCTCTAAGTCTACAAATGCTAGAAACGTATGTTTGCCTTTCCTTAATCTTTCTTCTAAGGTAAGTCGTAAGGTCAGTATTGCCTCACGTGTTCCAGTATTTCTACGGAATCCAAACTGATCTTCCCCGAGGCCGGCTTCTACTAGTTTTTCCATTCGTCTGTAAAGAATTCGTGCTAGTATTTTGCAGCTGTGGCATATTAAACTGATTGTCCGATAATTTTCACATCTGTCACACCTGCTTTCTTTGGGATTGGAATTATTATATTCTTCTTGAAGTCTGAGGGTATTTCACCTGTTTCGTACATCTTGCTCACCAGATGGTAGAGTTTTGTCAGGACTGGCTCTCCCAAGGCCGTCAGTAGTTCCAATGGAATGTTGTCTACTCCGGGGGCCTTGTTTCGACTCAGGTCTTTCAGTGCTCTGTCAAACTCTTCACGCAGTATCGTATCTCCCATTTCATCTTCATCTACATCCTCTTCCATTTCCATAATATTGTCCTCAAGTACATCGCCCTTGTATAGACCCTCTATATACTCCTTCCACCTTTCTGCTTTCCCTTCTTTGCTTAGAACTGGGTTTCCATCTGAGCTCTTGATGTTCATACAAGTGGTTCTCTTATCTCCAAAGGTCTCTTTAATTTTCCTGTAGGCAGTATCTATCTTACCCCTAGTGAGAAAAGCCTCTACATCCTTACATTTGTCCTCTAGCCATCCCTGCTTAGCCGTTTTGCACTTCCTGTCGATCTCATTTTTGAGACGTTTGTATTCCTTTTTGCCTGCTTCATTTACTGCATTTTTATATTTTCTCCTTTCATCAATTAAATTCAATATTTCTTCTGTTACCCAAGGATTTCTACTAGCCCTCGTCTTTTTACCTATTTGATCCTCTGCTGCCTTCACTACTTCATCCCTCAAAGCTACCCATTCCTCTTCTACTGTATTTCTTTCCCCCATTCCTGTCAATTGTTCCCTAGAACTTAGAACTACTTAAACCTAACTAACCTAAGGACATCACACACATCCATGCCCGAGGCAGGATTCGAACCTGCGACCGTAGCGGTCGCGCGGTTCCAGACTGTAGCGCCTAGAACCGCTCGGCCACTCCGGCCGGCTTATCGCCACCAGTCTTTGGCCATAAAAGGAGGAAAAGAGTGGTTCTTAATGGTTCTTAATCACCAGACTGAGGGTATGGATGTGTGTGGTGTCCTGAGGCTAGTTATGTTTAAATAGTTCTAAGTCTAGGGGACTGATGACCTCAGATGTTAAATCCCATAGTGCTTAGAGCCATTTGACCCATCACCAGACTGTACGACAACATCGTAAGTCAAATTCCAATATTTTCCCGGCTGAGGGCTTTTGTAATGATGATGGAGATACGTTGTTAGATGCAGACGTTAAACTTTCCGTGCAACAGACTGATGCGATACGAAACAGTACTTCTACGGATTAGTTTACTTCCCTTCGTTGGAGATGGCTGTGACACGCACTCTTTTCCGGTTACAGCGAAAATAGCTCTGCACAGGGAAGCTGCTGTGAGTCATTGTCAAGAGAGGCGCTGATTAAGTCGTAAATTCTTAAAAGTACTCGCCTTCGAAGTGTAAGTAGATGATGGTTTCCATGACCCTTCCGAAATACATCCTATGATTTCATTTTTGTCAGTGTGCTTAGCACTGGGTGGATATCCTTTTAGGTTTCCTTCGCGCCTTTTTTTTTCGTCTTATAAGGGGAGGCCACGACGTTTGGAACGCGGATTTGCTGCAAACTTCGTACACTCGTAGTACTCCATGAGGACAGCAAACTGTGTAAGCAGTAGCGCGTACGTCTCAAGCGTTATTGAGAAAATCGCAAGATAATTTCGGTCTTGAAATATATACCTGTGCGTGGCCAATCTTACCATGAAGCAGCGGCAGCCGAGAGGTTACCGTTCAAGCCCCGTAATCGATGAGTCGCTGTATCGAGTCCCGTTCGTTTATTAGCCGATAGCTATGAATATTATATTATTTGTGATAACAAAAATTTGTAGACTGCCAAATAACATTGTAAATTTACTAAAAGTTGATCCGATTACACGTATTTTTCTCATTACATCAATTGCAATATAAATAGTAAAGAAAATGACTGTGTTAAAAATTAATAAAAACTGACGCACGGGACTCCATCCAGCAATCCAGCGATTACGGGGCTTGAACGCTAACCACATTTTTTTAAAATTGTTCTCATTTTGTTCGATTTTGTTCGTTGCATTTGTTCGGTGCGGATGTCCCATGACACCCGTTCAAGTCCAGTGTTGAGCCGTTGCCTCACTTTTTTGTTACGGAGAGCAGCTAATCCTCTGACCGAACACGATGAACTACCATGCCAGAAGCCAGTCAGCTGCCGCTGCTTCATGGTAAAAATGGCCATGCACAGGTATATATTTGGCGACCGAAATTATCTTGCGATTTTTTCAATAATGATTGAGAAGTACGTCCTACTGCTTACACATTTTGTTGTCCTCATGGAGTACTACGAGTGTACGAAGTTTGCTGTAAATCCGCGTTCCAAACGTCGTGGCCTCCCCTTATTAGGCAAATCACGGAACTTGTCAAAAGCGTGCTACAGGCCAGTAACGGCATTACGGCATCCGAGCATACCTCACCGACTGTCTCAAAAGTGTACCATTCGACTTTTCCATAGCTCTCGCAATGCTATTGGAGGCATCTTGTTTGTCGCATGATTACACCTTGCACAATTTACAAATTACTACGTTACAGCAATGTCGAAGTGAAACTTTATTTCGTCGCACGTCAAGAAAATAGTGCAGCGACCCCATTCGTTCTGATATTTATTACTTCCTTTGTCACACATCGCTGCTTCACGTCCTAAATCCTTGCAAAGAGCCGCTACTGCGGTTTTCTCTTTCATTCAGTCAGAGACGGCCGGGCCGAGCTCCTGAAACATTCAGCAGCGAAGTGCTGTTTAATTCAACCTAGCCACACGGCCCACCGGCACTCCACGGGTTTGAGGAGCCTCAGTGCCGCGGGAAATCCTACGACACACCAACAACTGTGGCCCAGGGTCACGAAAAATGAATCCCCACACAAAATGTACCTATCACATCTACCTTCAGTGGCGGAGGTCAATTTTTCCGTTCTCAATTTAATTAAAGGCCATCAGGAGTGAAAAACCCGAGGCAAATCCCAGAAGGGTAACAGTAAGTCTCTACAAACATTTTAGAAATAAATATGATTTTAGATAACAATAAATAATAAAGCTATTCCATTGTCATCCATAGCCGATAACAAAAGAAGATTTCTTACTTGCACTATACAGGTTAAACCTTTCGGACCTGAATTTTTTTCTGGAGGAAGGAAAATTATTATGTAGCAATGCTTTTAGGTGATTTTTTTATCATTTTAGATGCAAGATTTATACAAAAATATAGACCCGTTTTCAAAACATACTTTGTACACCTGCCTTCATTTTGTGGACTAAAATAACTAATTACGAAATATTCTCTGTTTCAATTAGTAGTAAAATTATCATGCAATAATTACCATGCATGTTTTCAAGAGGGGATCACAAAAAGTAGAACTACTGACTTACCAAAGAAGGCAAATGCAAGGACTGTACAAACTACAAAACACTGTCCTTTCTGTCACATGCATCAAAAATAGTTCGAGAGAGGATTAAAAAGAAAAGAGTTCGAAATGTAGCCAATAATCAGTTTCATCTCAGATCACGGGAAGGAACGATGGAAGCAATATTGGCACTACGTCAAATTTTGGAAAGAACGTTGAAAGTTATCATAAAAATGTTTGTAGCATTAATTTAACTAGAAAAGGCCTTTGATACAGTTGACTGTTAGCTATTATTTAAAACAATTCGCAAATCGGGGCTTGACTGAAACGACAGGCGAATAATTTTTAGCGTATACCAATATAAAAGTCACAGTACTGTATTGGATATTATTGGTAACAAGAAAGAAGCAAAAATCGGAAGGGGTGCGAGACGAGAGTACTCTCTATCACCTTCCTTATTTACGACGGGTGTTCAATAAGCAATGAAACACTATTTTCTGAAAGCAAGTTGGTTTTTTATTGAGGTTTCCAATAAACCATATTATTCCCCACTCTTTTAGCTAAAATAACCTATTTTTCAATTTGATCCCCGTTCAATGCGACGGCCTTACGCCACCTTACTGGGAGGGCCCGTATGCCTGCATGGTACGACTCTACAGGTCGATATTGAAGCGAACGTCTTGCTGCATCAACAATCCCCCCCCCATCATCATCCATGTACTGCTTGCCGCCGAGTGCATCCTTATTTTGGCCAAGCAGATGGAAGCCAGAAGGTACCCGCCAGGGTAGCCGAAAGCACTAACGCGCTGCTTCCTATACTTGGGTAGGCTCACTAGCCCCGGATCGAATCCGCCTGGCGGACTAACGACGAGGGCTGGTGTGCCGGCCAGCCTGGATTTGGTTTTTAGGCGGTTTTCCACATCCCGCCAGGTGAATACCGGGCTGGTTCCCACGTTCCGCCTCAGTTACACGACAAGCCGACATTTGAATCACATTCGCACTATTCCATGGATTCCACTAGACGCAGACAGTTGAGCTCTATTGGCTCTGAGCACTATGCGACTTAACTTCTGAGGTCATCAGACGCCTAGAACTTAGAACTAATTAAACCTTACTAACCTAAGGACAACACATACATCCGCGCCCGAGTCAGGATTCGAACCTGCGACCGTAGCGGTCGCTCGGTTCCAGACTGTAGTGCCTAGAACCGCACGGCCACTCCGGCCGGCAGACAGTTGGGGTACACACATTCTGGCCCGGGGGGGGGGGGGGGGTGGTGTCATGGGGTGGCGACATGAAGGACATCCGGCCACTGTAGTGGGACGCGAAATTGAAGCGTCACCCATCCACCAGTGTCAGCCCAGTTTGCAGGTGAATGTAAGTTTAATTTAGTGTTTTGTTTATGTATTTTGTAATATTTGTAATGTTTGTGAATTATCTAAAATTTTGTATTTATTTTTATGTTTCATGTACGGAGAGGGCGGCGCAACGAACGGAGTCAGCATCTTCACTGCCGGGACCAGAGAGAAAATTGCTGGCCACTATTCATCGCGGGTCGACAGCCAAAGAGCAACAGAAGATCCTGAAACCGAGTTGTTGCGTCGCGCTTCTAAAAACTGAAAATATAAGAATTTGTAATGTTTCTACAACAATGACGTCATAGAAAGTTTAATCATGTTGTAAATCTTCAGTCCTATCTTGTCAAGGCTCATGTTCACGTCTATATGTAGTATAGATGAAGATAATAAACTAGTGTATACTAAAAAAGTTTAAATACGTGCTCCGAGAATTTATTTATGAAGAATTATATTAAGGAAGAAGTATTACTGATTTATTTGACAAGATTATTAATTTTTGACAACGTTCATCGCGAGTTTCAGTCTTAAAAGTTTATTCAATGTGGTTTTAATATTTATTAAAGCAGATATCTTGCATTAATATAATTACTGAGAAAAAACAAACTACGAGGGGCGTTCAGAAAGTAAGCTCCGATCGGTCGCGAAATGGAAACGACTATGAAAATCCGATAAAGCTTTGCGCAGATGTGTTGGATAGTGTCTCTAGTATAACCCCAGTTAGCATCACGTCGCTCTTCTCATTTCTGAGCTCGCAGTGAGTGCGTAAAGATATCTAGAAAATAGTGTCTGCCGCCAAGTACGAGGGCCTGGTGAGAAATTTCGCCTGAAGCTATGCAGCTAACATTACGTAACTGTCGTGCTGTTTCTTCTTCAAGACAATTCTCAGCCGCATTCTGCAGGGGCAATGAAGATGCTGCTGCATCGTTTTCAAATGGAAATGTGAGATTACCCACAATACAGTCCGCAATTGTCTCCCCCTGAGTTTCATCTCTGGTCACATGAACCGCTGTCTTTGAAGACAACATTTTGACACAGACAACGAGGTGTAGGCCAGCGTGGAGAATTGGCGGAAAGCACTGGCGGCTGCCTTCTATGATGAGGCTATTGAAAAGTTGGTACAACGCTATGACAAAAGTCTAAGTCAGAACGGCGACTACGTAGAGAAGTAGCTGAAAGGTGTAGCTAATTGTTACAAGTAAAACATTTCTGATGTTCACTGTGGTTTCAATTTGGCAATCAATCGGAGCTTACTTTCTGAACAGGCCTCGTGTATCTAAATTGAAAAAAATTTGCCAAACCAATTGGACTGTGTGACGTAATTCTGCGCATACGACTCAAATGATGATGTTTCAATTACAGCTTCCCTCAAGAACCGTTCAGAGACAACTTTAAAAAGAATTTAAATAATTTTGAAGTGTTTTGTAACTGACGTAGGTCACGAAGTCTGCACATGGTCATATGTCAAAAGAAAATCATTTATACAAAAACTTACGTCGTTACACTACACCGCCCCTTAAAATTAACACGCCACGTCCGGTTAACCATGACAGCAGACCCCACACATCGGAATTAATACTTGCAAAGAGAGAGATGGGAGTCGGAAGGTGCGAGATGCGGGCTGTAGTGTAATGAGGAAGCACAGTCCAACGAAGTTTTTTGAGTGCACTTTAAGTGCTCAGACCTGTGGTGACGAACACGGTAAAGTCGTTTCTTCAATTTCCTGAAGGTGTGTGCGGTCAGCCGGCACGCAGTAAATATGATAGTTTTACGCGACCCTGTTGCAATGATAACAAACGTTTCAACCAACGACTCACCGTGCTTTTTTTCACAGCCAGATCTTCGTAGATGTTCTGCAAGTTCCTACGAATAGCTGCGATATTCTGGTTTTCTTTCAAAAGAAACTAAATACCAGCTCTCTGCTTGGACCGTGCCTCCGTTATAGACGCAATTTTGAAGGCTACGTATAGCACTGCCACCTATCGGAACTTCATGAAACTATAGGGACTGAATCGGGAATATTCCAAGACATTTCACAACAAATTCCGAATCTACTTAACTGAAACTAGCATAGAAAAAAGAAAGTATTGCATCAATTACTGAACACCCCTGACAAAAAGTTCAACTAGGGCATAATAACAACATATTCAATGCATCACATTATCCGATGACCTTTCCATAGTGACAGACTCTGAGGAGGAACTAGATAAAATGATTGGTATTAAATCAACAGAGAACGAAAACTAAATACCAGGGCTACAGAAATCATGGCCGTAGACCAGAAAGGAGGAGGAGGTAAGACGAACATTAGAATAGGCAGTGGGAAAATCGAGCAAGTAGCTGAGTTTCTCGATTTCGGTATTAATATGGAGGAAAACAGTACATGTGTCAAGGAAATTTAGAGAACAGCACTGACCAAGAGCATCTCCAAAAAGGAGAAGAACCTTCTGATGAAAAAGCACATCAGCTTCCACACAGAAAACTCATAGAAACATTCGTTTGGAGAGCCTGAGTGAAACTTGGACGTTAGGAAACCATGAGAAATCTCGCCTCGAAGCTGCTGAAATGTAGTTGTGGAAGGAAATTACAAGAACCAGCTCAACCGGCAAAAACAATGAATGAAATGGTTCTGCAAAAAAATAAAAATGGAGCAGAGAAGAAACAACTACCGAAAGTTACAGGCAACTCAAAGGAAACATCGTTGACAGTCAATTAGACATGGCATTCTTTTAGGAAACATTTTCGAAGGCAAGATCGTAGAGAAGGAAACGAGGGAATGATCGAGAACAGGATGTTATTCACACAGGAAGTTAGAGGACTGGCTCGGCTCTGAGCACTATGGGACTTAACTCCTGTGGTCATCATTCCCCTAGAACTTAGAACTACTTAAACTTAACTAACCTAAGAACATCACACACATCCATGCCCGTGGCAGGATTCGAACCTGCGACCGTAGTGGTCGCGCGGTTCCAGACTGTAGCGCATAGAAGCGCTCGGTCACTCCGGCCGGCTTAAAGAGGATTGCCGAAGGGTGAAAGTTGGGGCCGCAGAAGGAGGACTTATCCTTTTGAGAGAGGATGAAGAACTGTCATCAGACATCAGTTTCTACTCTTTTTTCGTAGGCGATGACTCTGATCATACCAATTTTTTTTCTAGGAATCCCTCCCATTTATTACAAAAACTGTCATTAACGTAGAGACGTTCAGATTTATGGTCCCATTTATAAAATATTTCTATCTTGTACATCACACGTTCAGATGTCTGACATACCACACTCATTTTAGGTATAGTTAAGGTCTGGCCACCTTCCTGATTTATGTAAATCTTTAGGAGGAAATCCTAAATAACAGCTCAATGAAACTATGGCCGATCGCTTCCCATTTCGTTCTTAATGTGGCCTCATGCGCCATGTCTTATGATCCCTACATGGAGACGTCGTATATTACTGATTCCCTGATTTCACAGTTTCCGCCCGGAAAATGTTCTACATCTAAGTGGCTACTCTAAATCACTCTTAAGTGCCTGGCAGAGAGTTCGTCGAGCCACCATCAAACTAATTCTGTATTATTCCACTCTCGAACAGAATGCACAGGAAACGAACACCTGTATTTCAGTGAGAGGTTTGATTTCCCGTATTTTATTGTGATGATGGTTCCTCCCTATGTAGGTCGGCATCAAAAAAATATTTTCGCATTCGGAGGACAAAGTTGGTGACTGACATTTCGTGAGGAGACCATGCCGCAACGAGAAACCCCTTCGTTTTAATGCTGCCCACCCCAAATCCTGTATCATGTCCGTGATAGTCTCTCCCCTATTTCTGGATAATACAAACCATGTTGTCCTTCTTTAAACTTTCTCGATGTTCTCCGTCAATCCTATCTGGTAAGGATCCCCCACGACACAGGAGTACTCCAAAAGAGGACGGACAAGAGTAGTGTAGCCAGTTGCTTAGCAGATATGTTGCATCTTTTAACTGTCCCGTCAATAAAACGCAGTCTTTCGCTTTACCCACATTTTCTATGTCTGCTTTCCAAATTTAAATTGTTTATAATCGAGATTTCTAGGTATTTAGCTGAAATTACTGTCTCCAGATTTGATTGATTTTTTCCGGCGGGGTCAGGGACTTTCTCTGCCTCGTCATGGCTGGGTGTTGTGTGATGTCCTTAGGTTAGTTAGATTTAAGTAGTTCTAAGTTCTAGGGGACTGATGACCATAGATGTTAAGTCCCATAGTGCTCAGAGCCATTTGAACCATTTGATTGATTTACCGTGTAACCGAAGTTTAATTGATTCCTTTTAGCACTCATGTACACCCTCTCACACTTTTCATTATTAGGGTCAATTGGCAATTTTTGCATCATACACTCCTGGAAATTGAAATAAGAACACCGTGAATTCATTGTCTCAGGAAGGGGAAACTTTATTGACACATTCCTGGGGTCAGATACTTCACATGATCACACTGACAGAACCACAGGCACATAGACACAGGCAACAGAGCATGCACAATGTCGGCACTAGTACAGTGTATATCCACCTTTCGCAGCAATGCAGGCTGCTATTCTCCCATGGAGACGATCGTAGAGATGCTGGATGTAGTCCTGTGGAACGGCTTGCCATGCCATTTCCACCTGGCGCCTCAGTTGGACCAGCGTTCGTGCTGGACGTGCAGACCGCGTGAGACGACGCTTCATCCAGTCCCAAACATGCTCAATGGGGGACAGATCCGGAGATCTTGCTGGCCAGGGTAGTTGACTTACACCTTCTAGAGCACGTTGGGTGGCACGGGATACATGCGGACGTGCATTGTCCTGTTGGAACAGCAAGTTCCCTTGCCGGTCTAGGAATGGTAGAACGATGGGTTCGATGACGGTTTGGATGTGCCGTGCACTATTCAGTGTCCCCTCGACGATCACCAGTGGTGTACGGCCAGTGTAGGAGATCGCTCCCCACACCATGATGCCGGGTGTTGGCCCTGTGTGCCTCGGTCGTATGAAGTCCTGATTGTGGCGCTCACCTGCACGGCGCCAAACACGCATACGACCATCATTGGCACCAAGGCAGAAGCGACTCTCATCGCTGAAGACGACACGTCTCCATTTGTCCCTCCATTCACGCCTGTCGCGACACCACTGGAGGCGGGCTGCACGATGTTGGGGCGTGAGCGGAAGACGGCCTAACGGTGTGCGGGACCGTAGCCCAGCTTCATGGAGACGGTTGCGAATGGTCCTCGCCGATACCCCAGGAGCAACAGTGTCCCTAATTTGCTGGGAAGTGGCGGTGCGGTCCCCTACGGCACTGCGTAGGATCCTACGGTCTTGGCGTGCATCCGTGCGTCGCTGCGGTCCGGTCCCAGGTCGACGGGCACGTGCACCTTCCGCCGACCACTGGCGACAACATCGATGTACTGTGGAGACCTCACGCCCCACGTGTTGAGCAATTCGGCGGTACGTCCACCCGGCCTCCCGCATGCCCACTATACGCCCTCGCTCAAAGTCCGTCAACTGCACATACGGTTCACGTCCACGCTGTCGCGGCATGCTACCAGTGTTAAAGACTGCGATGTAGTTCCGTATGCCACGGCAAACTGGCTGACACTGACGGCGGCGGTGCACAAATGCTGCGCAGCTAGCGCCATTCGACGGCCAACACCGCGGTTCCTGGTGTGTCCGCTGTGCCGTGCGTGTGATCATTGCTTGTACAGCCCTCTCGCAGTGTCCGGAGCAAGTATGGTGGGTCTGACACACCGGTGTCAATGTGTTCTTTTTTCCATTTCCAGGAGTGTATATTACTAAATCGTTTTGCGACTGGTTTTGATCCTCTGATGACTTCACTAGACGATATATTGATGTTTTGTTGTGATGTCTTCGCCCGTTCCCAGTGCCTGAACAACTATTTATTCTTGTACCCCATCGGACTCCCCAACCAAGGAGGTCTTCATTCTAACGTACTCACCCATTTTCCTCGTAAGCGTTTTTGTGATAATTTTCTACAGTATCTTGTGCAGGTGCGAGATTTCGTAGGGTATTGTGTTAACTCGGGTTTGTTTGGCAACGGTGCCTAGTATTAGATTAAATATTCAGTTACGAGATGCTACTCTCGAAGACCAACATGTTATCGGCATCGGGCTTCGTGTTGCTAAGAGTTATTCGTATTATTAAAACGTGTAAATGAGTTAGAGAGAGGTTGAAAGGTGAGCGACCTGTTTTGGATGCCTTTTAAGTTTCTTTGATCTACTTCTAAGCCTAAGGTCGTGGTTATTATTCGGTATCTTATTACAGTTTTTTACAGTTATTACATAACTGCACCCAACATTATCAAGCGTACTTTACATTTTTTCTCAATTATTAATTTCAAATATAGTCACGATGATCAACTTTTAAGTTGCAACTTTGAGAGATATAATAACAAAAGTCAGGAGCTAACGTAGTCTATAAGTCGTCTGACAAGAAAAGTGTCAAAACAAATAATTAACATTACGAAACTGTTGTTTCAATGCTACAATGCGTCTGATTAGTACTGACTGACGCCGAACTGTCATAAAAGTTTACACATTGACTGTGTCGAACGTGAACTGACTAAAACATAACTATACTCCTTAACTGTGCACCCACGACTGACTTGCAATTGAGCATGTTGAATACCGAGTGCGACTTTCTGCATGACGCCTCTATGGAGATACATGTAGTAGAGAAATTATCAAAATGATAAAATACACAGTAAATGTATCTTCAATAATAATTTTAAAGACAGGAAAAATAGGTAATACGTATGCAGATTAGACAATGAGCTTATTTGCTTTAACTATAAGCTGTATAGTCAAAAAGTGGCTGAAATGTATTTATTGTTCAATGAGAAGGTTGTTTTAACATACACTGAGAATTCTAAAGTCCGCCAAGAGTTTTCTGAAAACTTAAATGTTCTAATTAGAATATTTTGTTGGATAACATGTTACTTTCGTAAAAGTATATATTTTTTTGGAAACAGGAAAGTTGCAGCTAGAGAATTATAGCACTGGTATTTTGAAAGGACTACATTTTAATGTTTCGAACATACTGGAATGCAATAACTATGGATAAGAATAACTTTTGAAATGCCACAGTAAAATGTTTATTTATTAGAGGGGAAGGAGGCCTTTAGAGTAAGGTACGTAATCCTGAAACAGATAATTAGTAGTGAGGTTTAATTTGAAGAGCACTTGGTTTTAATGAAAGGCATATTTCAATTTTCATGAAAGGAAATGTTTGCTCAAAATCTAGTTATAGTATTATAATCAAAGATCTGAAAACAATGCAATGAATAATAAAATTCAACAAAATATTTGTACGAGGGGGAGTTGGAAAATAAGTTTCCCCTGTCGGCTGTGGGAAGAGTTGTGTGATATGGGCGAAAGACGACACGGCAGGTGAACGCGCACGTGCGAGACACTGATACACCATTGGGTAGAGGTCGACCGCGATCAAGCAGATGGCGCTTTCGCAGTGCCTGCGCAAAGTGGGGGCCAGCCGCTCAGTCTTTTCCCGGAGCTATGGACTGAAACGTACAAACGTGTGTGAAATCTTATGGGACTTAACTGCTAAGGTCATCAGTCCCTAAGCTTACACACTAATTAACCTAAATAATCCTAAGGACAAACACACACACCCATGCCCGAGGGAGGACTCGAA
Source organism: Schistocerca nitens (assembly GCF_023898315.1). Taxonomy (NCBI): domain Eukaryota; kingdom Metazoa; phylum Arthropoda; class Insecta; order Orthoptera; family Acrididae; genus Schistocerca; species Schistocerca nitens. The sequence goes on along the minus strand of NC_064620.1, from coordinate 150,351,893 downwards.
CCTCCACCGGGACCAACCGCACAGTCCATGACTGCAGCGCTCGGCTATTCCCGCGCGGCTGGAGTGAAATGCGTTTGGAGTCGTGGTCACAGGCGGCAGTGAGAGCTGTTATCCGCTATGAATGGGCACGTGGAGTATCAGGCACAGAAATTCGTAACCGCCTTGTTGAGGTGTATGGGTCAGGTGTGATGCAGGGGCAAATGGTGGGGAGATGGTGCCAGCAATTCAGTTATGGACGTCAGCAAGTGCAGTACATACCGAGACCTGGACGGACGCGCACGACCACTACAGATGCAAATGTCAGGAAGGTGGATGCCATCATTACAGCGAACCGGCGTATCACCATCGATGGAGTAGCGGAAGAACTTGGAATAGGACATGAGGGAGATCACAAGATCATCCACGACATTCTTCGATACAAGAAGGTATTAGAACGATGGATGCCCCGCCAACTGACCCCGACACACATGGAACAATGCATGGCATTCAGCCTGCAACAGCTCGTGCATTACCATGGATCTGGCAATGACCTTCTGTTTCGGATTGTGACGGGGGATGAAACGTGGGTCCCACATCACACGCCCAAATTGAAGGCCTCATCCATGGTGTGGAAACATCCGTTATCACCTGTACGAAAGAAGATCAAAAGCACTCCGTCTGCAGGTAAAGTGCTACTCACCGATTTCTGGGATGCCAAAGGAGTTTTTTTGCTGTACTTTCTGGAGGATGCAACCATCAAAGCTGCGCCGTAGTGTGCCACTCTGTAGAAATTGAAAGAGGTGATTCGGGAAAAGCGGCCTGGTCTTTTCAGATCTGGCGTTCTGCTTTTGGATGACAACGCGAGACCACACACGGCGACGGCAACACAAAACCGTATTGCAACTCTTGGTTGGGAGCGCCTACACCATCCGCCTTATAGTCCGTATCTCGCACCAAGTGACTTCCATCTGTTTCCTGCTTCGAAGAAGACTCTCGGCGGAAGGCGCTTTGGCAGCAATGGTGACGTCAGACAAGCCGTTCAACGCTTCTACATCTACATATCTATATCTACATACATATTCCGCAATCCACCATACGGCGCGTGGTGGAGGGTACCTCGTACCACAACTAGCATCTTCTCTCCCTGTTCCACTCCCAAACAGAACGAGGGAAAAATGACTGCCTATATGCCTCTGTACGAGCCCTAATCTCTCTTATCTTATCTTTGTGGTCTTTCCGCAAAATATAAGTTGGAAGCAGTAAAATTGTACTGCAGTCAGCCTCTAATGCTGGTTCTCTAAATTTCCTCAGTAGCGATTCACGAAAAGAAACCGCATCTTCCGTATGCAACGCCTTGGTTTTGTTTCCTGGAAGGCTTTTTGAAGCTTATAAAGCGGTATTACAAGTGTCTCAATGCACTTGGAAATTATGTAAAAAAATAAAGATATGTCTTACCTTTAATGTCTCATTCTCTTTTTCAAAATGGTTCAAATGGCTCTGAGCACTATGGGACTCAACTGTTGAGGTCATTAGTCCCCTAGAACTTAGAACTAGTTAAACCTAACGAACCTAAGGACATGACAAACATCCATGCCCGAGGCAGGATTCGAACCTTCGACCGTAGCGGTCTCGCGGTTCCAGACTGCAGCGCCTTTAACCGCACGGCCACTTCGGCCGGCTCTCTTTTTTTCCTTTCACACACAACTCTGACCACAGTCGACAGGGGAAACTTATTTTCCAACTCCCCCTCATACATTGTGGATAAGAATTTTGCAATTTCAAGTACTCTCAGTACGACAGGTGTTCCATAAGTAATACAACACATTCTTTAACTAAGCCAATTTCGGTTGAAAAACATGCGGAATTTGTTGTGGGAAATCGTGAAACAGCCGGCCGCAGTGACCGAGCGGTTCTAGGCGCTTCAGTCCGGAACCGCGCGACTTCTACGGTCGCAGGGTCGAATCCTGCCTCGGGCATGGATGTGTGTAATGTTCTTAGGTTACTTAGGTTTAAGTAGTTCTAAGTTCTAGGGGACTGATGACCTCAGCTGTTAAGTCCGATAGTGCTCAGAGCCATTTGAACCATTTTTTGAATCGTGAAAAATGCCCGTTTAAGCGCTTATAGTTTCATGAAAAGGTGGCAGTGCTATAAGAAGCCTTCACAACGGTGTCTGTACGGAGGTGCGTTCCGAACAGAGAGTTGTCATTGAGTATCTTCAGGCTAAAAAAAAGAGTATCGTAGATACACTCCTGGAAATGGAAAAAAGAACACATTGACACCGGTGTGTCAGACCCACCATACTTGCTCCGGACACTGCGAGAGGGCTGTACAAGCAATGATCACACGCACGGCACAGCGGACACACCAGGAACCGCGGTGTTGGCCATCGAATGGCGCTAGCTGCGCAGCATTTGTGCACCGCCGCCGTCAGTGTCAGCCAGTTTGCCGTGGCATACGGAGCTCCATCGCAGTCTTTAACACTGGTAGCATGCCGCGACAGCGTGGACGTGAACCGTATGTGCAGTTGACGGACTTTGAGCGAGGGCGTATAGTGGGCATGCGGGAGGCCGGGTGGACGTACCGCCGAATTGCTCAACACGTGGGGCGTGAGGTCTCCACAGTACATCGATGTTGTCGCCAGTGGTCGGCGGAAGGTGCACGTGCCCGTCGACCTGGGACCGGACCGCAGCGACGCACGGATGCACGCCAAGACCGTAGGATCCTACGCAGTGCCGTAGGGGACCGCACCGCCACTTCCCAGCAAATTAGGGACACTGTTGCTCCTGGGGTATCGGCGAGGACCATTCGCAACCGTCTCCATGAAGCTGGGCTACGGTCCCGCACACCATTAGGCCGTCTTCCGCTCACGCCCCAACATCGTGCAGCCCGCCTCCAGTGGTGTCGCGACAGGCGTGAATGGAGGGACGAATGGAGACGTGTCGTCTTCAGCGATGAGAGTCGCTTCTGCCTTGGTGCCAGTGATGGTCGTATGCGTGTTTGGCGCCGTGCAGGTGAGCGCCACAATCAGGACTGCATACGACCGAGGCACACAGGGCCAACACCCGGCATCATGGTGTGGGGAGCGATCTCCTACACTGGCCGTACACCACTGGTGATCGTCGAGGGGACACTGAATAGTGCACGGTACATCCAAACCGTCATCGAACCCATCGTTCTACCATTCCTAGACCGGCAAGGGAACTTGCTGTTCCAACAGGACAATGCACGTCCGCATGTATCCCGTGCCACCCAACGTGCTCTAGAAGGTGTAAGTCAACTACCCTGGCCAGCAAGATCTCCGGATCTGTCTCCCATTGAGCATGTTTGGGACTGGATGAAGCGTCGTCTCACGCGGTCTGCACGTCCAGCACGAACGCTGGTCCAACTGAGGCGCCAGGTGGAAATGGCATGGCAAGCCGTTCCACAGGACTACATCCAGCATCTCTACGATCGTCTCCATGGGAGAATAGCAGCCTGCATTGCTGCGAAAGGTGGATATACACTGTACTAGTGCCGACATTGTGCATGCTCTGTTGCCTGTGTCTATGTGCCTGTGGTTCTGTCAGTGTGATCATGTGATGTATCTGACCCCAGGAATGTGTCAATAAAGTTTCCCCTTCCTGGGACAATGAATTCACGGTGTTCTTATTTCAATTTCCAGGAGTGTATTTATAAGCACTTGCAGAATATCTATGGAAACCTCGCAGTCGACAAAAGCACGGTGAGTCGTTGGGAGAGTGTCTGTCACCATGGCAACAAGGTCGCGTGAACCTGTCCGATCTCCCGCCACAAAGAGCTGTGACTCCTGCAATGTTGGAAAGTGCGGACACTCTCATTCGAGGTGATCGACGGATCACAATCAGACGCCTCACTGACCAGCTGGACGCTGTCCTCGCCGTTTAACAGAAGACCACAAAGCGCAGCGAAGAATCAACTGTGCGGAACTTCCTGTGCGTTACGTGGCTGATCGCGACACTTGTCGAACATCGTCACAGGCGATGAAACACGGGTTCATCACATGGAACGGGAAACGAAACAGCTATCCATGGATTGACGGCACACCGTAACTCCGAAGAAACAGTTCGAAGCCCCACCCCAGCCGGTAAGGTCAAGGCGACGGTCTGCTGGGACTCTGAAGGCATTATTCTGTATAATGTCCACCCTTATGGTGCAACGATCAACTCTTACGTGTACTGTTCTACTGTCAGTGAACTGAAGAAAAGACTTCAGCGGGTTCGTAGCCACGAAAATGCGAACAAACTTCTCCGTCTCTATGATAAATCAAGCCCTCACACAAGTCCGCCCACCCAAGAGGAGCTCACAAAACTTCACTGGGCTGTTCTTCCTCGTCCGCCCTACACCCTGGATCTCGCATCTTGCGACCTACATCTGTTTGACCCAATGAAGGATGCACTCCGCGAGAAGCAGCACGTGGACGATCGTGAGGCAGCAGCAGAGCGGTACAATGCGGGCCCTCCCAGCATGGCAGTATAAGGCCATCGCACTAAACGTAGATAATCTTAGAAAATAATGTTTTGTAGTGAAAATAGTGGGGAATAATATGATGTATCAGAATCCTGAATAAATCCCTCCTTTCCTCCAGGATGTTGCATTACTTATTGAACGTCCCTCGTATATACTTTATGTGCAGAATAGAAACCATAAAAAGTATTTAAGGATTGGTATTATACGAGGGTGAGTCAAATGAAAACCTTAAATTTGTAATAACAAATCGAAATTTCGCGCCGTAATCCTGTAAGTGTGCTACAAACAGCGTGCAGAATGGCCTGTAGGTGGCAGCATAGTGCAGATGCACACATACCGACGCAGTATCAGTATAAACATGGCCGCCCCACTTGCGACTTGCACCAGGAAGAACAGCGTTCTGTTATTCGGTTTTTGCGTAGTGACGGTGTGAAACCTATTGAAATTCATCGACGAATGAAGGTTCAGTACGCTGATGCATGTTTGGCACAGCTGCAAGTCTACGAATGGAACAGGAGGTTCGCAAATGGTGTGACTTCAGTGGAAGATGCTCCTCGTCCAGGTCAGGCACAACGAGTTGTGACTCCACAGAACACTGCAGCAGTTGAAGCCATAGTGAAGGAAAACCGCCGAGTGACACCGAATGACATTCTAGCATGTTTACAAAATAGTAATGGGTCAGCACACCACATTGTGTATGATGTGCTCCAGTTTCACAAAGTGTCTGCAAGATGGGTGCCACGGCAGCTGACTCCTAAAATGAGAGGATGACGTGTTGATGCTTGTGAAGAACTTCTTTGGCGCTTTGAACGAGACGGTGATGGCTTCCTTCCAAGAATCGTTATTGGCGACGAAACCTGGGTTCGCTTCCACCAACCGGAAACGAAGAGAGCGAGCAAGGAATGGCGCCAATTCTCCGACCAAGTGATTTCCATGTGTTTGGACCACTCAGAGACGCAATGGGAGGAAAGAAGTTCCGTTCTGATGAAGAGGTACGCCACGCGGTGCATGAGTGGTTGCGCGAACTGACAAAAGAATTTTTTTCTAAAGGAATTTATACACTTTTTAAGCACTGGATGACTTTCATTGAGTATGGGGGTGATTATGTCTAAAAGTGATACAGGTTTGTACCAATTCTGCACAATAAATAACATTTTAAAAAATATTTGTTTTCATTTGACTCACCCTCGTATCAATGTAAGTCTCAAGCTGCTGGTAGAAGAGAAGCCGTGAGGGCTCGTCATGTCTCAATTAATCAAATTAATTGACGGATTAATTAAACTGATCAATTAATTATCCCCTCGACACTCCCTATTGGTGTGAAACTCAAAACGGTGGGAAATTGTAATTTTCGTGGTAAATTCGAATTTTCACGGTAAATTCAGATGCTGATTACATTGTATTGCAGAGCGCATAATAATGATAATTACAGATATTAAGCTGATACGAACAGATTACTTTTACCGGATGAGAGAATACTTAGAGGAAGTGTAGCCTATGCCATGTTGTTGTATAGGATTTTCACATTAAGAATCAACAAGTAACGATACTTCAGCTAGATAAAAACTCGTGTATGCTCCGATTTCCTCTGTCTTAGGAAATAATACACGTAAAAGGGAGAAATCTAAATTTTGCGGGTGAGATATATGAGGTGTACGGACAACCACATCCCCATCTCGAATTTGCTAAATTGGATATTCTGAAAGTGGGGAGTCTATGTTGGGGGTGGAATTGCATTCAGAATTTTACATCCAAGCCGCCTGTGCTAGTCGCACAGTCGGTCTGGAGTTAGGGACACATGTCCGCAGCCAGTGGCAGGCGAGGTCACGAGGGCTTGGCCGACCAGAAGCCGTGGCTTAGCTTGTCCCTACAGGTCAGGTACACAGAAAGGCTCCAGCCAGTCGGCTCTTCAGGTACACAATACAATCGGTGCATGGCGCTGGACTAGACTGGACGTGGCTGGCCAGTTTTATCCCACGTTTGTGTTGGATAGGATGTGACTTGAGACTCATAAGTAGGTATAAGTGCGTTTGTTGCTACATGACTCCAGTACATTGGCAGCATGATTTATAACAGCACTGGACAGTGGGTCGGTGTCCTAATATTATTACCCAGCTTTATGTCCCTCCCAGCAGCTACTCACTTGTACATCGGCAGGAGGCTACTTCCCTGGACTTCAGTGAAAGAGTGCTGTCCTGTTATTATTAGACCGGCCAGGGTGGCCGAGAGGTTCTAGGCGCTACAGTCTGGAACCACGCGACCGCTACGGTCGCAGGTTCGAATCCTGCCTCGGGCATGGATGTGTGTGATGTCCTTAGGTTAGTTACGTTTAAGTAATTCTAAGTTCTCGGGGACTGATGACCTCAGAAGTTAAGTCCCATAGTGCTCAGAGCCATTTGAATCATTTGTTATTATTACTTGCCTTTCCCAACAGCGCTACTGGCCAGACTGGCTGGAACAACTCTCTAGCGCTAGACTAATAGCGAAAATATTCACTCTGCATTCAACGGTCATTGATTCGATTGGATAGAGCCACTCTCTAGCGGTCGATCAATGGTAACTACACCTTTCCCAACTCCTACGCTTCACAGCCAATTTTTTGAATTTCCCGCCAATAGCAGGAGGGGGGGGGGGAGTTACACCACACCAGTATTCAGGGTCGGCCATCTTGGATTGATGCTTCACAGTTAGACAGCGCCAGTATTCCAAAGATGAAGAAACAAAGAGAGTTCAAAAATGGCTCTGAGCACTATGGGACTCAACATCTTAGGTCATAAGTCCCCTAGAACTTAGAACTACTTAAACCTAACTAACCTAAGGACATCACACACACCCATGCCCGAGGCAGGATTCGAACCTGCGACCGTAGCAGTCCCGCGGTTCCGGACTGCAGCGCCAGAACCGCTAGACCTCCGCGGCCGGCAAACAGAGTAATCCTACATTCTTACACACATCTGGCATGCAGATTGAATTTGTATAAATAATAAATATATTATTATTTTGTTATTAGTATTACGTTCTCTGCAATGTAATGTAATCAGAATTTGAATTTACCGCGAAAACTGGAATTTCCCGCAGTTTTCAGTTTCCCGTGAGTCTGAATTTCCTGCACGAAGGGGCAGGGAGAGGAGGGGTGAATTAACTGATCAATTTAATTAATTAGTCAATTAATTTGGTATCAAAATTGCATCATAAACTTTTCTTTTACCCTCCAAACTTCAAAGGTACCTGATTCGAGTCCTGGTCAAATGGTTCAAATGGCTCTGAGCACTATGGGACTCAACTGCTGTGGTCATAAGTCCCCTAGAACTTAGAACTACTTAAACCTAACTAACCTAAGGACAGCACACAACACCCAGCCATCACGAGGCAGAGAAAATCCCTGACCCCGCCGGGAATCGAACCCGAGTCCTGGTCAGACTCACAGGTTTGGTCTCCCAGAGGGGAGGAGTGGGGAAGACTGGGTATTTCCCAGAGGAAGGGGTCAATTAAGTCATCGATTTAATTAGTTAGTCAATTAATTTTATATCGCTTTAATACGAATACTGTGCCAAAATCGACTTTAGCCCCCTACTCATGAGTAGCTCACTGAGTAAGACCATTGCGCTCAAAATGCAACGTTTTTGGTTCGAATCCCGACCCAGCACACAGTTATAATGTGCCAGGAAGTGTTACAAGGGAGCACAGTCCGCTGCAGACAGAAAGTTTCATTCTAGAGAAGAAATTTCTTGCCCTTGACTAATGGTTGTGTCTAGAAGCGAATTTTTTAATCTTTGAGTCAATCAGCGATGAGACAGCTTGTTTGATTTTTAAAGTCTTTTGCGTTCTCTCTCTTTGTGTTCCTACCACGAGCTCTCCAGCTTCGGGTGGTTCTTTTCTATCAGGCTACGGTAAGCAGAGCATCCGCGTCTACCAGTGCGTGCTTCTGAGACAGGGGCTGCGAGTACCGAAGCTGCCACACCTGAGCTGCCGCAGGTTGGGGGGGGGGGGGGGGGAGCGAGGGATGTATTCCGCTGTGCTCGTGGTTCGCCTCCATGAGGCGGGGTTTCTCCTCGCCCGCCCCCGCTCTCGCCGCCCTTCCCACAGCCAACCGCCCCCACTGCAGGACTAACCGCTCGGCCCGGAAATAGAATCGGGCGGCACCGCGCGACGCCCAAATTGCCGAAATACGGGGAGGCAGCCTCCAGACGCGGGGCCGGCCGATGCGCCACGTAGCGGTTCGCTACAGAGCACAGCAAGCACAGCCCACCAGATGCCGCAGTAAATCCTCCACGTGGAAGCCGACCCACACCGACCTGCTGCCCCAGTTGGCCTTCCTACCTTCTCACTTGCACGATCCGAAATAATAACCAACGAACCGCCCTCCACCAGTCACGTCAAACAAACGTGTATGCACGCATCAGTCTAGTGGCCACCTGAAGATCTAGACCATTTAACGTCAGACCAGAGCTGCCATAACACGGATGATGTCTAAAGGAGATACAGTATCTGGTCAACAGCATCCGGACACCGGTCACTAGACAATACCTGTTGTTGTTGCGGTCTTCTGTCCGAAGACAGGTTTGATGCAGCTCTACACGCTATTCAATCCTGTGCGAACCTCTATATCTCCGAGCAACTACTGCAACCTACATCCTTTTCGAATCTGCTCACTGTATTCATCTCTTGGTCTCCTCCTAACATTTTTACCCCACAAACTTCCCTCCAATACTAAATTGATGATCCCATGATGCCTCAAAATGTGTACTATCAACCGATCCTACATTTACTCAAGTTGTGCCACAATTTCTTGTCTCCTCAATTCTATTCAGTACCTCCTCATTAGTAACGTTATCTTCCCATCCATTCTTCAGTATTCTCCTGTAGCATCACATTTCAAAAGCTTCTGTTCTTTTCTTGTCTAAACTGTTTATCGTCCATGTTTCACCTCCATACGTGGCTACACTCCAGACAAACACCTTTAGAAAAGACTTCGTATACTAGACGTTAACAAATGTCTCTTCTCTTCTTCAGAGACGCATTTCTTGCCATTGCCAGTCTATATTTTATATTCTACTTCGGCAGTCATCAGTTACTTTGCTGCCCAAATAACAAAACTTAACTACTATTTTAAACGCCTCATTCCCTAATCAAGGTTTTCAGCATCACCTAATGGTTCAAATGGCTCTGAGCACTTTGGGACTTAACTTCTGTGGTCATCAGTCCCCTAGAACTTAGAGCTAATTAAACCTAACTAACCTAAGGACATCACACACATCCATGCCCGAGGCAGGATTCGGACCTGCGAACGTAGCGGTCTCGCGGTTCCAGACTGTTGTGCCTAGAACCGCTCGGCCATCCCGGCCGGCAGCATCACCTAATTCGACTACATTCCACTATCCTTGTTTTCCTTTTGTTGAAGTTGATCACATATCCTCCTTCCAACTGCTTCCGTTCAACTGCTCTTCCAAATCCTTTCCTATCTCTGACAGAATTACAATGTCGTCGGCAGACCTCAAGGATTTAATCTGTTCCCCCTGAACTTTAATTCCTACTCCATATTTTTCTATGGTTTCCTTTTCTGCTTCCTCAGTGTTCAGAGTGAATAACTTCAGCGATAGGCTATAACCTTCTCTCGCTCCCTTCTAAACCACCACTTCCTTTTGATGCCCCTCCACTGTTATAACTGCCGTCTGGTTTCTGTACAAGTTATAAATAGCTTTTCGCTCCCTGTACCTTATCCCTGCTACCTTCAGAATATCAAATAGAGCATTCCAGTCAACTTTGTGAAAAGCTTTCTCTAAGTTTACAGATGCTATACACATATGTTTGCCTTCCCTTAACCTATCTCGTAATACGTACGGTCAGTATTGCCTCGCGCGTTCTCACATTTCTCCTAAACCCAAACTGATCTTTCCCGAGGTCGGGTCTACTAGTGTTTTCATTCATCTGTAAGAAATTCGTGTTAGTATTTTTGCAACTATGGCTTTCTAAACTGTTAGTTCGGTAAATTGCTTTCTCTGGAATTGCAGTTATTACATTCTTCTTGAAGTCTGAGGGTATTTCGCCTGTCTCATACACTTTGCTCACCCAATGGAAGAGTTTTGTCATACATGGCTCTCCCAAGGCTATCAGTAGCTCTAATGGAATGTTGTCTACTCCCTGGACCTTGTTTCGCTTTAGGTCTTTCAGTGCTCTCTCAAATTCTTCACGCAGTATCATATTTCCCATCTCATCTTCGTCTACGTCCTCTTCCATTTCCATAATATTACCGTCAAGTACGTCTCCCTTGTAGAGACCCCTCTATATGCTCCCACCTTTCTGCTTTTCCTTCTTTGCTTAGTACTGGTTTTCCATCTGAGCTCTTTATATTCAAACAGCTACTTCTCTTTTCTCCAGAAGCCTCTTGCAGGCGATATCTTTCTTTCCCCTGGTGAAACATGCTTCTAAATCCTTACATTTCCCTCTCTCCATCCCCGCTGTGCTTCCTGTCAACCTCATTTCTCCTTCTCTATGACTGCCTAAACTCTGCTGGTGGCACTTTCATTGAGATGTCCAAATGACTGCGGATCAACGGTAGGGTATTCTTCCTCTGACAAGGTGGTGATGTTGAACGCTCGTATATGGAGCGAGGTCGAAATAATCCCAAAGGTGATCCATTAGGGTGATTCTTCTTTTTTGCGAATTTCATGTTTCTTCACGCATACCCCCTTGTTTTTGTCCTTTTTTCCTTACAAGAATTTCAAGATCCATTTTGTTGAAACTGAAGACGAGGAACCTGTGCTGCAGTTACCGACAAGTCGCGTCATGTCACTACGCGTTGTTTATTGCTGATTATGCGTGTCCTCGACTGCTATCGTACTCCAGAATGAAGTTCTCTCTCTGCAGCGCAGTCTGTGCTAATATGAAACTTCCTGGCGGATTGAAACTATGTATCTGACCGAGACTCGAACTCGGGACCCTTGCCGTTCACAGGCAAATTTCCTTCCGACTGAGGTACCCAAGCACGACTCGCGACCCATCCTCACAGCTTCACTTCCGCCAGTACCTCATCTCTAGTCTTTCAACTTCACTGAAGCACTCCTACGGAACTTGCGGGGCTAGCACACCTGAAACAGAGCATATTGTGGAGACACGGCCTGGGGGAAGCTCCCCGAATGAAATTTTCGCTTTGCAGCGGAGTAGCGAGTTCACTTCCGTAAAGAGTTTGGACATGTTGAAGAACTTAAGCATAGATTTTTCTTGGGATTCAGACACTTCCTACCTTAATCCAAAAGAGGCTACGACATATCTTGAGGTGACGGACGTACGGCGGAAATTGAAGTTAATGAAAGTTTTCAATAGATTGTTAACAGCCGATAGCAGTAAAGTAAGCGTACAGGCAGTAATAAACAACACGTACTGCCATGACACAACGTATCTGGCACTGAAGCATGGGTCCTCGCCTTCAATTTCAACAAAACAGGTCATAAAATTCTTAAAACAAAACGAAAAAACTAGGGGTTGTCCGCGAAGAAACACGAAATTCGAGAAAATAAGGACCATCCCAATGTTACATGACATTCAGGACGATATTCTGGGCAGGCTAGTCGATATCGGGAAACGTTATTGTCTACAGGTCACTGACTGCCAGATGCGGCCATATTACGGATAGCATTGTCTTGCTGAAACAAACAACTATCGTCTCCGAACTGTTGTTCTACCGTAAGTAGTACACGGAACCTCGCAAAACTGATTTCTTTAATTTTGGACACCAGTGTAGTTCGCAGGTGCACATCCATCTGCGAAGCGCGGATATAAGCAGACACACGGCTCCACTCAGGCACTATACCCACAGTATGACACAGTGCATCAGGATAGCTTCAGGATCATGTCTGCAGTTGCCACCAAGGTCAGCGAGACTGGAAATTGTACTGGTGGCTCACTGAGTTCAAGAGTTCAAGAATTCACTGAGTTCAAGATTGGGTGAGAGTTAAAGACCGGTCATTGCAAGTGAACAACGAACTCCTGCCATGGACAGTCTCCACACTACAGTTAAGTGGAGGAGGATATCAAGTGTTTGGCGTCCCGTCGACAACGAGGTCATTAGAGACAGAGTATAAGGTCGGATTAGGGAAGGATATGGAAGGAAATCTGGCGTGCCCTTTCAAAAGAACAATCCCGGCATTTGCCTGAAGCGATTTAGGGAAGTCACGGGAAATCTAAATCAGGATGGTCGGACTCGGGTTTGAACCACCGTCCTCCCGAATGCGAGTCCAGTGTGTTAACCACTGCGCCACACCGCTCGGTCTGAAGTTGAGTAATGTACATTTTCTGTTAATAAATCTTCGTAAACTTTGTTAACGTGTGTTGCCATCATTTCTTCTCATAACCGTTGTGTACCCTGTGACGAGGCTATATAGCTGCTAAGTGCAAACAAGCCACCCACATTTATATGTTTGACGCGAAGTACAGTTCGTGAACACAACAAGAAGGAAGGTAGGGTGACACGTAAAAAGCAGATGTAACACAGTATAAAGAATTCGACATGTAAGAATCTCTCCGAGAAAATTAAATTTATCAATGACAAACAGTCCACCAATTTTTATAGAAACGCTGGTCAAACAGAATAGCTATGATGTATCAGAGATAAGTTAAAAAATGCTTTAAAAATCTGGCATAAGTGAAAGGGCACACAGAATCGAAATGATAAAATAATGCATCATAACATCAGACAGAAACCATAATGCTTCTAGGCCAGTGGATGCCTAGCACTGAATTATGACATAGATGTACTATAATTATTAGAGAGAAGAATCATAACGGAAATTTTAGGCCTAATTAAAACAGAAGAAACCTGAGCGTTAAGAATCAATTATGACATTCATTATGTAAAGAAAAGTAACCGGACACATCTATGTAATGCGGAACTAACCACTAGAGGTCACAACAGACTGGTCCGCCGACATAAAAGGAGGCGAGGAGTATTGTACTGCCAGTAGAGAAACAGTAACAGCAAAACTGGCCAGTAGCGGAGATCAGTGGCTTCGAACGTGGACTAGTAGCTGCATGTCACCTGAGTAACAACTACATCAGAAAAATTTCAGCTGTGAGATTTAAAACTTTCCCGGCGTACATATTGTTCCACAAAATGTCGGGCGAACTGCCGGATGTTTACAACTTCCTGTTACAATATTTCGGCGCACAGTCTTCTGGCCATCTTCAGGTGATACTGGCGAAAAATCCCTGAGCTCTGGTATTTAAGGCCCCTCCGGTACATGCGCGGTGGATTCAGTTGGCATTGCGCGTGCGCTACTTGAGCGCGTTCGATTCTGCTGCGCCGCGCGTCCTCCGTGGTGAAAACTTGGCCGAATCGATATCAATTCGATTGTCATCCCGCGGTTCAATCACGCATTCCATTCGGCATGGAATCCAATCGTCGAAAAACTTCGTGTCCTCCGTAGCTGGCGTCGTTCTGTGATGGAACCGCGGGATGACATTCGAATTGAACCGCTTGCATTTTGGATGGGTTGAGCTTTAACTCTACATCCTCCACCTATTTTGATAGTGCACTCAGGTCGGCATATCTGAAAGGAACCTAATTGGTTTACAGTCTGGAACGGAGGCGTTGCTTTTATTAAGTGATTTAAGCTGCTTTGCTACGCCGAGTGCAAATATGACAATCCCATTGGCTGCACCTGTGTAGAAAGTATAACTAAAAAGGGTGGACTATTCCGTCTACCGAATGAGGTGTAGGTTTATAGGGTGGTACACTTAGTCATTGAAAGACCGCCAAGATACAGTAAAACGATCCAAGGTGGCCGCATTATAAAGCGGGGTGGGGCAGATAAAGCAGCCCGTGTATGTATAAAGGAAATGCAGTGAAATTACAGACACAAACAGCTCAAATGGACTTACTATTTATTTACAGTCGAAAAAACAGTGAAAATTACATTTATAGAAGATGCTGAAAGTGATCCACTACAACATCAGTACACAGCCCTGCACGTCTAAGCATATATTGAGATACACCAGCGTAAAGATCGGATATCGATGGCGGCAACTTCACGGCTGATGTTGTCTTTCCCGCGGTGGTCTCGCGGTTAAGGCGCTCAGTCCGGAACTGCGCGCCTGCTACAGTCGCAGGTTCGAATCCTGCCTCGGGCATGGATGTGTGTGATGTCCTTAGGTTAGTTAGGTTTAAGTAGTTCTAAGTTCTAGGGGACTGATGACCACAGATGTTAAGTCCCATAGTGCTCAGAGCCATTTGAACCATTTGTTGTCTTTCAATTCCTGTATTGTGTTTGGATTTGTTTCATAGACTGCAATGTTCCCGCTACTTTGGGAAGCATTCCAATTACTATCGATGTGATGAGAGGGTTCTTCACACGTTAAAGATTTCATCGAATAGCAATGTCTGCACTTACAGGATTAAGCACATACATTTTTGTCTCCTCCACCATCAGATAAGCATACGGAAAAGCTAAACAAATTTTATTTATAAAGTCAGTTCTCTGTTGCTGTATGTGTTGTTGGAAAAGGCAATACTTCACTTAAATTCCTTGGGATATAGATTGCTTCGCTAGGAAAGGAAATCCTAGGTCTTACTGCAGCTGGTTTTCCTACATGTGTATGACAGAATAATAATCTGCAGAACTTTTCCTTGAATGATCGTCGTTTATTCACGTATAATCCAAACACATTTCCACTTCCAAAATGTTCCATCGCAACGACCCACGTGCATTCAGCTCCCGTTAAAAGCTGCCCCCCAAAATCCATCTCCCCCCTCCAGCCTATCTTTTTCCAATAACAAACAACTGACAATCATTAATATCTTTGGAAATGGAAAATTAATAAATTAAGAATTAACATTAATATCTACCATTATGTCGCACCAGAAAATGTGTAATTAAAATCTACATGTAATATAAAAGTTACCTGCATAAAACCGAAAGTTGCAGACAATGTTATAAAGCCTTTGTTGAAATAGTATCACAGAAGTTATTTACATAAAACTGAAAGTGGACACTGGGCTTGGCGAAACAGTCATCAACTTTGGATGCGCATAAGTGGCAACACTCCGACCAAGCGACGGATAATATAATAGCAAGTACAATGCCCTGATGTATGCAAAGTTTCGTTACCACTGGTACTAATGGATCACGTAGCTGTAATTCGTTGCAACGTTAATTAAATAATTATAAAAGGGGTCTCTTCAGAGGGTTTACGGTTAAAGAAAGGAATGAGACGGAAGAGAGAGCAGAAAGGAAACTGGATAGAAATGGGAAGGATAGAAGTGGGAAAATGGTTCTGTTTCAAGAGCTTGCTCTTCAACTGTCCCCATAGGTAAAAATCACATATTGTTAGATGCTGCGAACGTGGTGGCCATAAATTTTTGCTGACAGTTCGTCCCTCGTGGACTCGTTCCAGGGATACCTTAGACGTATGGCATGTTGTCTCAGCTTGCTGGAAGAAGCAATATTGTCTTTAAATTCAGTGAGACGAGCACAAAACGTATAAAAACTTCCATATATGCAATTGTGTTGAGGGTAGTGTCAAAAAATATCGGAACAACTATGTGCGGCGGCCTCTGTGGCCGAGAGGTTCTAGGCGCTGCAGTCCGGAACCGCGCTGCTGCTACAGTCGCAGGTTCGAATCCTGCCTCGGGCATGGATGTGTGTGATGTCCTTAGGTTAGTTAGTTTTAAGTAGTTCTAAGTCTAGGGGACTGAGGACCTCAGATGTTAAGTCCCATAGTGCTCAGAGCCATTTGAACCTTTTTTTTTTTTTTTTTTTTTTTTGTTAATTCCCATAGTGCTTAGAGCCATTTGAACGATGTGCGTTCGTGTTATACCGCACCAAACGCCAACTCTTTTCATAATGGAGTCGTTGCTGGCACAGTGTTAGGGTTCTCCGTTGCCCAGTACCTCGTGTTCTGTGAATTCACACAACCAGAAAGATAAAAACGTGCTTCATCACTCACGATGTAATGGAAATGGTCTAAAAAACCATCGTTGATGTTATTGAAATGCCATACGTAGTAATCTACACGTTCCTGTCAGCTTCCCGTAATTACTGCACAACTGTCACACAATATGGTTTCAGATTAAGACTTTTCAAAATCCTCCTACTTACATGTGCCTGTTGGGTCAGTTTACGTGTAGACTTCTTTGGACTCTGAATATTTCTTCAGCGAATGTCTGCAATAACTTCTGGTGTGCGTAATGAAGGAATTCTTTGTCGTTTTACATTTTGCACAGATCCACAGGTGCGCCAATTTTTATAGAGACTCTGTATTGCCCTCTTTGCTGATAGTTGTCTATCCGAATACTTGATCCCGCAGATTTCTCGAGTTTTCTTAATCGAATCGGTTTTCGCATATGCTTCTACTATCGCAGTTCTTTCTTCTACTTCTAGATAAGCTCAAGTACTGTAGTATGAATGGGACAGTGCTCAAATGGTTTATATCATACCTAACTGGAAGAGTGCAGAAAGTTGAAAAAAGCAGTTCACATAATATGCAAAAAACTGGTGATTTCTCAAACTGGGGAACAATCAAGAATGGGGTGCCGCAAGGCTCGGTCTTGCGTCCTCTGCTGTTCTTAATTTATATTAATGACTTGTCATTCTATATTCACGAAGATGAAAAGCTGGTACTTTTTGCCGATGATACAAGTATAGCTGTCTTTGGTCACTTACCTAATAGCATCAAAGTCTGACAGATAGCCATATAGCATTTAAAAGGAAATTAAAAGAATTTCTTAATGGCAACTCCTTCTACTCATTAGATGAATTTTTGGGTAATTTCCCCAACGCCCACACAAAAAAAAAATATTGAGTGTCATGTAATATTTTGTTTAATGTAATATCTTGTATAGACACCTTTTATTAACCTGACACGTTTCACATCATTACGAAGTGTCGTATTCATGATCTATGGAACAAGTACTAATCTAATCTAATCTAATCTGCAGACCCCAGAGAGAAACGTCTAAGTTCACTGATGAAACTGAAATACTGACAGATGAATGATAACAATCGATTATTGCATAAAACTGTCTGTTGTAGCTGTTTAATCTATTTCAGAAGTCGAAATATTGCATTCTCATTCAGAGACGAGGCTGGCTACTTTTAACTCCACTCGCATTCCACGTTGCAAATGCTAGCAAAAAGTATAGGTTCTCCGAGCGGGAAAAAATGGCTCAATACCTCCAATAGTCCTATGTTCCGTAGAGTACTGCTAATCGAGATGACGGCTCTGACATTAATGGAATTTCGCAGCCGGTGAAGCCGGCAGGTAGAATTACAATGCGCAGCGTTACACTCTGGGCTGCCAGCGCTGTCAGCGGCTGACTTGTGTCAGCAGTGGGCAGGGCTGGCGCAGTATTCGCGATAGATCGATATGGGGAGCGGGTATCGAAACCGCAGGTGGCGGCAGGCAGAGAGCTCAAAGGCGACCGCTGCTGGCCGGCGTGCTGCTGGTACCAGCGTGGCGCTGTGACGTCAGAGGGGCGCCCGTCGAGGCTGACCGCGCAGCCCGCCGCCGTTGTGCCTCACTTAGAGCTCCCACATAATAGCCTGGATCGTCCGCCCCTTTTTCCCCAACTCTGAGGCAAGGGTGGATTAATGAAGTTTTGGGGTGGGCTGGTTGCCTAGAAGAGAAAAAGGACCCAGGGGTTCTCTCCTTAAAAGTTAAGGGGGAAAAACCTTCAAAAACTTCTGATTTAAGCTGTTTTGGTACTTAAAAACATCAAACGCAAAAATGTATTTTATTTCAGACAAATTTCTTGAAATGTGTAGTATTCAAAACTTTTTATCCGGGTAACTTTTTTTATGTAATAGTTAACACACAGAAAACAAGCTCATAAGCCTTTGTTAACATATAACTGCTAAGCAAATAAACTGAAATCAGAATAAAAATACTTTTAAAACTGACAGTTATATATACAGGGTGTTACAAAATGGTACGGCCAAACTTTCAGGAAACATTCCTCACACACATATAAAGAAAAGATGTTATGTGGACATGTGTCCGGAAACGCTTAATTTCCATGTTAGAGCTCATTTTAGTTTCGTCAGTATGTACTGTACTTCCTCGATTCACCGCCAGCTGGCCCAATTGAAGGAAGGTAATGTTGACTTCGGTGCTTGTGTTGACATGCGACTCATTGCTCTACAGTACTAGTAGCATCAAGCACATCAGTACGTAGCATCAACAGGTTAGTATTCATCACGAACGTGGTTTTGTAGACAGTGCAATGTTTACAAATGCGGAGTTGGCAGATGCCCATTTGATGTATGGATTATCAGGGAGCAATAGCCGTGGCGCGGTACGTTTGTATCGAGACAGATTTCCAGAACGAAGGTGTCCCGACAGGAAGACGATCGCAGCAATTGATCGGCGTCTTAGGGAGCACGGAACATTCCAGCCTATGACTCGCAACTGGGGAAGACCTAGAACGACGAGGACACCTGCAATGGACGAGGCAATTCTTCGTGCAGCTGACGATAAGCCTAATGCCAGCGTCAGAGAAGTTGCTGCTGTACAAGGTAACGTTGACCACGTCACTGTATGGAGAGTGCTACGGGAGAACCAGTTGTTTCCGTACCATGTACAGCGTGTGCAGGCACTATCAGCAGCTGATTGGCCTCCACGGGTACACTTCTGCGAATGGTTCATCCAACAATGTGTCAATCCTCATTTCAGTGCAAATGTTCTTTTTACGGATGAGGCTTCATTCCACGTGATCAAATTGTAAATTTTCACAATCAACATGTGTGGGCTGACGAGAATCCGCACGCAATTGTACAATCACGTCATCAACACAGATTTTCTGTGAACGTTTGGGCAGGCATTGTTAGTGATGTCTTGATTAGACCCCATGTTCTTACACTTACGCTCAATGCAGCACGTTATCATGATTTCATACGGAATACTCTACCTGTGCTGCTAGAACATGTGCCTTTACAAGTACGACACAACATGTGGTTCATGCACGATGGAGCTCCTGCACATTTCAGTCGAAGTGTTCGTACGCTTCTCGACAACAGATTCGGTGACCGATGGCTTGGTAGAGGCGGACCAATTCCATGGCCTCCACGCTCTCCTGACCTCAACCCTCTTGACTTTCATTTATGGGGGCATTTGAAGGCTCTTGCCTACGCAACCCCGGTACCAAATGTAGAGACTCTTTGTGCTCGTATTGTGGTCGGCTGTGATACAATACGCCATTCTCCAGGGCTGCATCAGCGCATCAGGGATTCCATGCGACGGAGGGTGGATGCATGTATCCTCGCTAACGGAGGACATTTTGAACATTTCCTGTAACAAAGTGTTTGAAGTCACGATGGTATTTTCTGTTGCTGTGTGTTTCCATTCCATGATTAATGTGATTTGAAGAGAAGTAATAAAATGAGCTCTAACATGGAAAGTAAGCGTTTCCGAACACATGTCCACATAACATATTTTCTTTCTTTGTGTGTGAGGAATGTTTCCTGAAAGTTTGGCCGCACCTTTTTGTAGTAATCCCAACAGTAAGGGGTTGGAGTTGGGTTGTTTGGGGGAAGAGACCAAACAGCGAGGTCATCGGTCTCATCGGATTAGGGAAGAAATTCGGCTGTGCCCTTTCAAAGGAACCATCCCAGCATTTGCCTGGAGCGATTTATTGAAATCACGGAAAACCTAAATCAGGATGGCCGGACACGGGATTGAACCGTCGTCCAAAAGTAAGGTCTCCTATTTTTTTTATAAGTACAGAACTCTGTTTGTGTGGCAGTTGGTCACACTGTTATGAAGAGTGCTTCACGCGCTGTGTGTAAACATGCGCACGCCGCGCTGAGGCGCTCTGTCTTGGTTTGGCAGCCGTTGAGAATGGAGCTCCCGTTGGATGTTGCCGCCAAGTGCGAATTGCGAGCAGTTTTTCGGTTTTTGAACGCAAAGGGCACTGCGTCGCTCGAAATCCATCGACAATTGACGGAAGTCTATGGTGAGTCGTGCATGGATGTCAAAAATGTTCGTAAGTGGTGTAGGGAGTTTGCAGCTGGTCGGACCGAAATTCACGACGGACAAATGAGCGGGAGAACGTCAATTTCTGAGGAGACAGTGTTGAAGGTTGAGCAAAGCCTGTGTGAAGATCGGCGGATCACCCTGAATGATCTCTGCATGTTAGTTCCCGAGGTTTCCCGAAGTACCGCTCACAGAATTTTAACGCAAACGTTGAACTACCGGAAGGTTTGCGCAAGATGGGTGCCGCGCATGCTCACTGAGGACCACATGCGACAATGAGTTGATGCTACCCGCGCATTTCTTCGCCGCCTTGCAGCCGAACAGGACAACTTCCTGGACTCAACTGTCACGGGTGACGAAACCTGGGCATACCACTTTACACCTGTGACCAAGCAACAATCACGCCAGTGGCGGCATCCTTCTTCGCCAAAGCCGCGGAAATTGAAACAAACACAGTCAGCCGGTAAAGTCATGACAACCGTTTTTTGGGATTGGAAAGGGGTATTGTTGGTCGACTTTATGCCCACTGGGACCACAATTAACGCTGACAGTACTGTGAGACGCTGAAGAAACTCAAACGGGCAATTCAGAGCCGGAGAAGAGGAATGTTGAGCAAAGGCGTACACATTCTCCATGTCAACGCTCGCCCACACATCACTCGGCAAACCGTTGCTCTCCTGCAAATGTTTCAGTGGAACATAATCACCCACCCACCCTATAGTCCTGACTTGGCGCCCAGTATCACCTGTTCCCTAGGTTAAAAGAACACTTGGCCGGAAAGCGATTCATCTCCGACGACGAGGAGAAAGAAGAGGTTCATAACTTTCTGAACAGCATGGCGGCGATCTGGTATGACGTGGGCATACAAAACCTGCCACAGCATCTACAAAAATGCATCGACAGAAATGGTGATTATGTCCGCGGAACAACTGAATGTAGCGCAGAAAGCCGTTTCATTTCGGGTGATGGAAAAGCTGCAGAAAGTGGGAAAATGGGTTCCGCATGAACTGAATGAAATAAATGATAATTAATTGAAACCCTCAGCTGCCGAAAGGTGTTGTTGACACACCTTGATGGGGACAGCTGGAAATGTGTGCCCCGACCGGGACTCGAACCCGGGATCTCCTGCTTACATGGCAGACTCTCTATCCATCTGAGCCACCGAGGACATAGATGAATAGCGCCACTGCAGGTACTTATCCCTTGCACGCTTCCCGTGAGACCCACATTCCCAACTGTCCACAATCTACATACGTAATGTTCCTAATAGATACTTTACCCATTCACTCGTTACTAGCGCCCACTTAAGTTGACGATTCCCGTAAGAGTTCGGGCAGCCTGTGCGCACGGTTCAAATGGTTCAAATGGCTCTGAGCACTATGGGACCCAACATCTATGGTCGTCAGTCCCCTAGGACTTAGAACTACTTAAACCTAACTAACCTAAGGACAGCACACAACACCCAGTCATCACCCTGTGCGCACTCATTCTCAGCTGTCCCCATCGAGGTATGTCAACAAACCCTGTCGGCAGCTGAGGGTTTCAATTAATTATCATTTATTATAGAGAAGCTGCACGGACATCAATGGTACCTGTTCTTTCGATATCAGTTCATATATAACTGAATGAAAGACAGCAAGCAAATCGCAAGACCACTTGTGAAATGCTGCTCGCCAGATACAAAAGAAAGTCGTTTCTCCACCGAATAGTGACAGGTGATGAAAAATGGATATATTTTGAGAATCCTAAGCGTTGTAAATCATGGGTGAATCCAGGCAAACCATCGATATCCACTGCAAGACAGAATCGCTTTGGAAAGAAGACAATGCTCTGTGTTTCGTGGATCAGAAGGGTGTCATCTATTATGAGCTACTAAAATCTGTTGAAACCGTCTGATCGCTACTAACAGAAAATGATCTATTTAAATGAAGCATTACGTGAAAAACGACCGGCATATGGAGAAAGGCAACGCAAAGTCATATTGGTCCATGATAACGCCACATCACACACAGCAAAACGGGTGAGGGAAACGATCGAGGCGTTCAGTTGGGAAATACTAGGACATGCGACTTATTCTCCGTACCTGGCTCCATCCGATTATCATCTACCTGCATCACTGGGACACGCTCTCACTGAACGACGCTTCAATTCGTATGAAAGTGTATGAACTTGGCTCGCTGATTGGTTCGCTTCAAAAGAACTACTGTTTCTTTCGCGCGGCATTCGTAGCCTGCCAGAGAGGTGGGAAAAATGTTTAAATAGCAATGGAGATTATTTTGAATAAAATATTGTTTATCAGTTTCAAACAACAGACGTGTAATTATTGCAACTAAATTCTGGCTTCATACTTATAAACCTGGTGTATATACATATATAGTAAAGCGTGCTGCTTGGCAGATCGGAAAGCCGTGCTAATATTTGGTGCCCAGAATTCGAACAGGAGAAGGACACAAGTCACTGGCACGAGTAGAACATTCTCCCTGACACATAAAATAAGATGACTTTGGCACAGATTACAAAAATTACCGTTTGATTTTAATTTAGTCTCAACTCTCGGAGGGGGCGACGGCCCCTCCGCCCCCGCCCTGCCCCCTTTTAATCAACCCTTGTTCTGAGGAATTGGCAATGTTTACCTTGTGGGTGGTGAAATTATTGACGCGACTTTTTTACAGTATTTCTTACAAAATATTTCATATTGCATGAATTAAGTGTACGAACAGTGCTTAAGGAAGGACGTACGTGAAGTAACAATACTTTGAAAAAACCTTACAAAGTCTAAGGTTTTCAAGACAATGTAACAAAATTTGGCACAGTTGTTAAGGAATGTCATGTGAATACATAATACGTTTGCATGCTTACTTAAGTTATACGTTTTTAATTTTAAACAACTGAAATTTTTGCAACAAGGTGAGCGCAAATGTTCCTTCTCTTAAAAATTTGTCAGAAAGTAGTGTATTTTTCTACACTACTGGCCATTAAAATTGCTACACCAAGAAGAAATGCAGATGACAGACGGGTATTCATTGGACAAATATATTATACTAGAACTGACATATGATTACATTTTCACGCAATTTGGGTGCCTAGATCCTGAGAAATCAGTACCCAGAACAACCACCTCTGGCCTTAATAACGGCTTTGATACGCCTGGCCATTGAGTCAGACATAGCTTGGGTGGCGTGTACAGGTACAGCTGCCCGTGCAGCTTCAACACGATACCACAGTTCATCAAGAGTAGTGACTGGTGTATTGTGACGTGCCAATTGCTCTGCCACGATTGACCAGACGTTTTCAGTTGGTGAGAAATCTGGAGAATGTGCTGGCCAGGGCAGCAGTCGAACATTTTCTGTATCCAGAAATGCCCGTACAGGACCTTCAACATGCGGTCGTGCATTATCCTGCTGAAATGTAGGGTTTCGCAGGGATCGAATGATGGGTAGAGCCACCGGTCGTAACACATCTGAAATGTAACGTCCACTGTTCAAAGTGCCGCCAATGCGAACAAGAGATGACCGAGACGTGTAACCAATGGCACCCCATACCATCACGCCGGGTGATACGCCAGTATGGCGATGACGAATACACGCTTCCAATGTGTGTTCACCGCGATGTCGCCAAACACGGGTGCGACCATCATGATGCTGTAAACAGAACCTGGATTCAGCCGAAAAAATGACGTTTTGCCATTCGTGCGCCCAGGCTCGTGGTTGAGTAAACCACCGCAGGCGCTCCTGTCTCTGATGCAGCGTCAAGGGTAACCGCAGCCATGGTCTCCGAGCTGATAGTACATACTGCTGCAAACGTCGTCGAACTGTTCGTGCAGATGGTTGTTGTCTTGAAAACGTCCCCATCTGTTCACTCAGGGATCGAAACGTGGCTGCACGATCCGTTACAGCCATGCGGATAAGATGCCTGTCATCTCGACTGCTAGTGATACGAGGCCGTTGGGATCCAGCACGGCGGTCCGTATTACCCTCCTGAACCCAGCGATTCCATATTCTGCTAACAGTCATTGGATATCAACCAACGCGAGCAGCCATGTCGCTATACGATAAACCACAATCCCGATAGGCTACAATCCGACATCAAAGTCGGAAACGTGATGGTACGCATTTCTCCTCGTTACACGAGGCATCACAACAACGTTTCACCAGGCAACGCCGGTCAACTGCTGTTTGCGTATGAGAAATCGATTTGAAACTTTGCTCATTTCAGCACTTTGTAGGTGTCGCCACCGGCGCCGACCTTGTGTGAATGCTCCGAAAAGGTAATCATTTGCATATCACAGCATCATCTTCCTTTCGGTTAAATTTCGCATCTGTAGCACGTCATTTTCGTGGTGTAGCAATTTTAATGGCCAGTAGTGTACAAAGTTTGATATGCCATTATTATTGATCTCATTAAATAAAACTTCCGAGCAAGAGGCCATGATCGAACAGTAGAAATTCTTCCTCCTGACGCTTCGTTGCCAACTGCGGGCAACATCTTCCGAGGTTAGCTAACGACTGGTTGATAGGCCATCTAGGTCCCGTTTATATACAGCGCATAGTCGGCGCCACCACTCGTCACGTGCTGTCGACAGTAAGACTAGCTCTGACTAACGTCATTACTCTTGATCAAAGGTAATCGATTGTCACATCGTTGGTAAAATGTCGACCGCTATATCTTATCTAACATTAAGCCTCTTCTTTCCTTTTAAAATTATTGAAGTTTTTATAAATCTCTATGGCTTCTCTGTACATACATGCAAAATAATGATACTTCTTACCTAGCACGCTTGTTTCACTAAATTTTATTTGATGATGACCGTCTTCAAAAACATGTTCCGCTACAGCCGATTTGTTGGTGTGTCCCAGACGGCGGTTCCTTTTGTGTTCGGTTGGACGGGTACTAACTCTTCTTTAGATTTTATCCTCTTTTGCTATATTTAAACAGCTCTTCAATTTTCTGTGAAAAATAGCGCTTTTGTCTTACATGAATGCCTTACTATTGTAGTATATGAAAATTCCTTTCACGGAATGTTTCAGTATCGTATTAACTAATTCAGGTTTCCAGTAATTTACATCTCGGCAAGTTTAAGGACCTATTTCTTACAAATCATTGACACTGTAGTACTTAAGTTTGGTATGCAATTAGTTAATATTGTTACTCAGTTTGGAAATCGAGTTAACCTGAGAGGACAAGAAAAAAAAACTGCTTTAGGATGAAGGGGAAAATGCATACGGTTTGCACAAGTTAACCCAGATAAGGTATGGCCTAATAGAAACATAGTCAAGTCTTGAATTGGATCGTAGCATTCAGGGGTTGATGTTTCAGTACCACGCAGTAAATGAAGATAATTTTTTTTTTTCACAATTTTGGTCGCTTCCATGAAAGGTACCACATTAACGTCTGTAGAGATATTTAGAACGCCCTTTTCATATAAGAGAAAAATTCAGAGGTAACATTACACGGCTACAGAAATGTAGACTCGGACTTTGCGTGGTAGTTTGTAAGTATTAAATGTAATGAATTAAGAACTCTTTACCAGTGTCTTCAAATATGAGTGTTATGCAGTAACAACCTGAGCCTATTTATTCGTTTTGCGAAAGTGGAGTCAATTTTTTATCATAAGTTGGTAATTTAAGAAATGCGGCATCTTTATTGTGTAGGGCGTATAGTTTCATGTTACAGTGAAACTAAATTGTTGTTTCTTGAGTGGTGGTCAAAACTTTATTCTTTGAAGTTTATTTACGTGTGCACGTTGCCTCACAATGAGCAATCCGGCATAAAAATCTCTTAATTGTCTCTCGTCCCACCGTCCCTATACAAACGAACTTGTATTGCGCCATAAATCAGTGGATATTGTGAATTCAATCGTTATACAATTGCTTCATTCGAAGACGTAACTCCTTCGAACTAAGCAATATTATAACGACTGAAATCAATATACGACAAGTTCATTTATTTGGATAGAAGCATATGGGGCCTGAAGATGGCATAGTGAAATGCCGAAACAGGTAACCTTGATAATAAAATAAAATAATATCTTAAAGTACACGGCTGTGGGGGGGGGGGGGGGGGGAATTTTATTGACATTGACAATTCCTTTGTAATGGTGCAAAAGCATTGCGCCCTACAACGTCACCAGGTAAAAATAAGGCCAGAGCTCTGAAGCTCATGTGAGCTACAAGTTGGGTTAGTGATGTCACGTTGGCACCAAATTTCACCAAAATTCTGCCCAACGCCACCGCGGACGTGTCACATGATGGGAAGGTCGCCACACCCCCTCTTATCCACATTTCACCCCTTCTTTCGTCGCCTCTGGCTTGGGGGCCAGAAACGCGACAACCAGTCTTCAATTCACGCGATTTTCTTAGGGATGGACGAGGAAAGCATTTCAGACATACCACCGCTCAGAATCGACACGAGAAGGCTTCAGGAGGTGGCATAAAAGTCGTCAATGGAACCACTCATTTACTTGGGACGTTGATTCCCACATATCTCGCGGTCGAAAACAGTTCACAGCGTGATGAGCAAAAGGACAAAGTTCTTGAGAACCTCTGGCACTGTTGACACGCTTGCTTTCCTGCCCCTCAGACAAAATACTCCTGGTTCATACTCTGCACCTCCAGGAGCGAGCCTCTTCTGTTCCCTAGTGTTCACCTAACTACATCTCTCATGATGAAAATCTTTCCCACAAAACTGGCAACAAATTCCCCCTACTCACTACTCTACAACAGCTCCCACATGTCACACTTATGGCCAATTTCGAAAGAAGAATTAAGTTAATTTGACAGAATATATTAAGTTTATCAAGGATTGAGTGTGACGATATGCAAATAAAAACTACAATAACATGTTTTGTGCTGTTGCAGCAGTTCCTGTTCTGTTTTAGAGATATAACGACAGAAGAATGAACTAGTAGTTGCTTTGCTTTGAGGACACTCGCATTAGCAAACTCGAATATCGTTCGGTTACGTGCTTATACGTTTATAACTCGGAAAATTTAGGCCTACAGCGCGTTTATCCAATCAACCAACGCAAAATGTGTTGAGCAGTATGATTGTAAGGTGGCTATAATTTCGCACCTTATAAGCACTCATCTACAACAGGAATTAAGTATCATTTGATAGGTTGTACATCGTATATATGAAAATGGTTCAAATGGCTCTGAGCACTATGGGACTTAACTTCTGCGGTCATCGATCCCCTAGAGCTTAGACCTATTTAAACACAACTATCCTAAGGACATCACACACATCCATGCCCGAGGCAGGATTCGAACATGCGACCGTAGCTGTCGCGCGGTTCCAAACTGTAGCGCCTAGAACCGCTCGGCCACCCCAGCAGGCGTATATATGAATATTTAAAGAAGACTGACATTGTCACGTACACCTTGTAAATAGTTGTTAACGCTTATTGCTTGAAAGGTGATCGAGTGTCTTTATTATCAAAACGGCGTAATGAATGATTGCCTATACTAGTAGAGGTTGGAACGCCAGTGGAAATGAAACGCCAGGCGTAATTCAGGCCCTGGGTGGAAAAGCCCGCACAGGTGTGTTGGTCCTGCTTAACACAGGAAGTAGCCGAGACGTATGGTCGGGGCACGTGAGCGCCGAAGCACAATACAGCGGCGGCCGGCAGGTGTTGTAGCGGGGCCGGAAAGATAACCGGACAATACCTCGGAAAATCTGAAAATCGTGGACGCAGAAGAGAGGAACGACGAAGCGTTATCTCGGAAATCACGCAGGCTGTTTTTTTTTTTTTTTTTTTTGTTTTTTTTTGAGGATTTTTACTCTGAGAAGCGTACCACCGTATGTGTTCCTAATTAACGAGGATAGGTATTTCCTCTTAAACTTTCCGCTCTGAACGACGGAACATTAAAATATGGTTGATCGGCGTCCGGAAGAATCTGTAGAGAGGGAGAATATTCCGTGGAGAATAACATTCGCTTTCTGCAGTTACAACGGAGGGGAGCCAAGCTTTGCTGGCAAGCCAACGTTGGAGAGAAAGAGGTCTACCGTTTTGAGCGCCCGTGTTTGATGGTCGCTTAGTATCAGCTTTTGTTGGTACAGACAGACTTGCTGCCTTTGGTCTCAAGAGATTTTATAGTTAGAACGGTTAGGCACTGTACTGTTGCGAACTTAAACGATTCTGGACTTCGCCTCTGGCTAGGGAGTCGTCGTTGAGTATGCAGCGTTCAGTGATTGAGAGCACTTCCTCTATACTCACGTAGAGATGTTATCTGAATTCCATCCTCGTGGCTGGGAGTTCGTGTTTCTTTTCTGTAGAACACAGAGAGGAGAGGACAGTATTAGATCATACTAGTCAGAGGACCGCCTTCTGCCGTCCTAGTGTTTGAAAGAGTTTTTATTTTGTGGCTGGAGTTCTTCCATCACTGTAGATGTGTACGAGAGCCATCACTCCGATGCACCGGACGCAGTACATACGGTGATATTGCTAATAGCTTCGGCTTATTAGCGCTATAAAGCTAAACAGGTGTGATGACGTAAGATTTATTTCCACTGAGGTTGCACACCACTGTAGATCATCTTTGAAGGTATTGTCTTCTAGTGTTTGGTGCGTAGATGATGTCAGTCATCTTGCGTTATTTAAATTAGATCGCGTAGCCGTACAAAGGGGCAGCTTTGGACAGTTGATCAGAAATATTAATTAGGAAATTCATTTGTGTGTCTTTATTGGACATTGATTTATAAACATTTGTAATATATAAAAGGGGTTTTAATCTACAATAAATGTATAACCAGAATCAACATTGATCATTTTGTAGTTACTAGTTCCCGAAATCTTTCATTTATTTAATTTATATGTTAAAGAGCAACGAGGAGGAAATAATATCACCATTAAGAGATCGTAAGATCTGCTTCAGAGGGTAGTCAGACAGGGCCAAATCTTCATTTTCGCATTCAGTATTTTCCATTGCGCACATTCATTTTTACACCCGCCTAGAGTAGCATCTTGGACGATTTAGATACGTTCAATTGCAGTCTTGCACTCAGGTGACGAAAGTCTTCGCATACCTCCTAATATCGTGTCGAACTTTTGCCCGTCATAGTGCAGCAGCCATAAGTGGCATGGAACCAACAAGTCGCCGGACGTCTCCTGCTGAAATATTGAGCCATGCAGCCTCCATACCTGCCCATAATGCGAAAGTGTTGCCGGTGCGAGATTTTGTGCACGAACTGACCTCTCGATTACGTCCCATAAATGTCCTGTGGGATTCATGTCAGGCATCTTGCGGGCCAAACCATTCCCTCGAGTTGCTGAGAATGTTCTTCAAACCAATCGCGAATAATTGTGGTCCGATGACATGGCGCACAGTCATCCATAAAAATTCCATCGTTGTTTGGAAGCATGAACTCAATGAATGGCTCCAGGTAGTCCGCAAATGGCCGAACATAAACATTTCCAGTCAACGATAGCTCCAGTTGGACCAGAGGCCCAGTCCTTCCCATGTAATCACAGCCCATACCACTATGGAGCCACTACCAGCTTGCAGGGTGGCTTGTTGCCATCTTGGGTCCATTGCTTCGTCGTATTTGCGCCAAGCTCGAACCCTACCAATAGTTCTTACCAACTGAAATCTGGACTCATCTGACTAGGCCACGGTTTTGCAGTTGTCTAGGGTCCAACCGATATGGCCAAGAGACCAGGAGAGACGCTGCAGGCGACGTCGTGCTGTTAACAACGGCACCCGTGTCGGCGGTCTGCTGCCACAGCACATTAACGCCAGATTTCACTGCACTGTCCTAATTAATCAGTGTTGCTTGTCTGTTAGCACTGGCAGATCCACGCAAACGCCGCTGCTCTGGTTCATTAAGTGGCCGTCGCTCCCTGTGTTGTCCGTGGTGAGAGGTAATGCCTCAAAGCTGGTATTCTCGGCACACTTTTGAAACTATGGATATCTGAATATTGAATTCCCTAACGATTTCTGAAATGGAATGTCCAATGCGTCTAGCTCCAACTACCATTCCGTGCTAAAAGCCTGTCAATTCCCGTCGTACGACCACAATCATGTCCGAAACCTTTTCACAAGAATCACCTGAGTTCAAATGACAGCTCCGCCAATGCACTGCCTTTTTACATCTTGTGAACGCGATGCTATCACCATTTGTATATATGCATATCGCTATCCCATGATTTTTCTAGCCCCAGTGTATGTTGAGAGTAGACACTAATGAAATTACAGCTCCCTCTTTTTAAAAGAGATTTTATACATTTAAGAAAATTTAAACAGAATTTTAGATGGTTATGTTGTTGTTGTTGTCTTCAGTCCAGCGACTGGATTGATGCAGCTCTCCATACTACTCTATCCTGTGCAGGCTTCTCCATCTCCCACTACCTACTGCAACCTACATCCTTCTGAATCTGCTTAGTGTATTTGTCTCTTGGTCTCCCTCTGCGATTTTTACCCTCCACGCTACCCTCCAATACTAAATTGGTGATCCCTTGATCCCTCAAAACATGTCCTACCAACCGGTCCCTTCTTCTAGTCAAGTTGTGCCACAAACTCCTCTTCTCCCTAATTCTATTCAATACCTCCTCATTAGTTATGTGATCTACCCATCTAATCTTCAGCATTCTTCTGTAGCACCACATTTCGAAAGCTTCTATTCTCTTCTTGTCCAAACTAGTTATAGTCCATGTTTCTCTTCCATACATGGCTACACTCCATATAAACACTTTCAGAAACGACTTCCTGACACTTAAATCTATACTCGATGTTAACAAATTTCTCTTCTTCAGAAACGCTTTCTTTGCCATTGCCAGTCTACATTTTATATCCTCTCTACTTCGACCATCATCAGTTGTTTTGCTCCCCAAATACCAAAACCCCTTTACTGCTTTAAGTGTCTCATTTCCTAATCTAATAGCCTCAGCATCACCTCATTTAATTCGACTACATTCCATTATGCTCGTTTTGCTTTTGTTGATGTTCATCTTATAGCCTCCTTTCAAGACACTGTCCATTCCGTTCAACTGCTCCTCCAACTCCTTTGCTGTCCCTGACAGAATTACAATGTCATCGGCGAACCTCAAAGTTTTATTTCTTCTCCATGGATTTTAATTCCTACTCCGAATTTTTCTTTTGTTTCCTTTACTGCTTGCTCAGTATAGAGATTGAATAACATTGGGGAGAGGCTACAACCCTGTCTCGCTCCCTTCCCAACCACTGCTTCCCTTTCATGTCCCTCGACTCTTATAAT
The DNA here is from genome assembly GCF_023898315.1 of Schistocerca nitens. NCBI lineage: Eukaryota > Metazoa > Arthropoda > Insecta > Orthoptera > Acrididae > Schistocerca > Schistocerca nitens. Next base: position 150,320,256 of record NC_064620.1, on the reverse strand, counting down.
TGCCTTCTGATTTCTGCACAAATTGTAAATAGCCTTTCGCTCCCTGTATTTTACCCCTGCCACCTTCAGAATTCGAAAGAGAGTATTTTAAGTCAACATTGTGAAAAGCTTTCTCTAAGTCTACAAATGCTAGAAACGTAGGTTTGCCTTTCCTTAATCTATCTTCTAAGATAAGTCGTAGGGTCAGTATTGCCTCACGTGTTCCAATATTTATACGGATCCAAACTGATCTTCCCCGAGGTCGGCTTCTACCAGTTTTTCCATTCGTCTGTAAAGAATTCACGTAGATGATTATAAAAGCCAAAGTTTCGGTCTATGTACAGAGTCCCAACGTTTTTAGGGATATGTCAACTATGGGGCAGACAATGTTGATCTATCATTTCCCACATTCATCTCTTGCATGCAACTATTCGGCGCTTAATTTGGGCTCTATCTCACGCAGACACAACAAATTCCTCTCGATTTCTAAAGTGGAAACTGAAAACTGAGCCCAGCTGCAGTTTCCAAACGGCTGTCAACTCTTAAGCGGCGTCAACTGCGTCCCGACGAGGACGGGGGAAAAGAAATCGAAATCTTTGATAGATTGCAGACAGCGTGATTTATGTAACGGAAGGGACGGTGCCGGGGATGGTATGGGATTCGGTCGGTGATTAATCGCTGCGCATCGGCGTGTCCACAGTCGCGCGGGGTGCGTCAGCCTAGTCAGGGTGACAGGGGGGGGGGGGGGGGGGAGTGGAAGTGACGATCGGCCGCAGTAAACTCATTACTTAACGGGCGCCAAGACTGGAAGAAAATTACTGCAGGGCTGATTAACTGTTGTGTCTCAGGCCGGGGCGCGGCAGACGCTAAGGGGGAGTGGTGGGCTCGATGCTGCGAAGCCGGGACATTGGCGGGGACGTCGCCCATCACTGCCGCTTACAGTCTGCCTGTTAAGTGTGGCGGGGCAAGTGCCCTCTCAGAGAACAACGCCGAGATGTCGTACAGAATGAATGAGAGCCGATTTTCCCGTCTAGCGCTGCAGTGCACATGCGAATCTTTCGTAGATTCTGGTGGTGTGCGTACGCAGTTATTGGAACATAGCATTCCCTGGGCACGTCTGCACACAATCTCTACATCTACATCTATATTCTGCAGATCACGGTGAAATGCATGACAGAGGTACGTCCCATTGTACCAGCTATTATGGCTTCTTCCGAGTGCTAGTGGCAAGGAATTTCAGATTTGCCGGCCGGAGTGGCCGAGCGGTTCTAGGCGCTTCAGTCTGGCACCGCGTGACCGCTACGGTCGCAGGTTCGAATACTGCCTCGGGCATGGGTGTGTGTGTTGTCCTTAGGTTAGTCAGGTTTAAGTAGTTCTAAGTTCTGTAAGTAGGCTGTTTAGGTTTTTATGTTGGTAACGCCACGTAGCGCTCTGTATGAAAATCACTGACTGCTGTGTGCAGTCTGTGGCTGGTTTGCATTGTTGGAATATTTGCTATTGTAGTGTTGGTCAGTTGAATGTGAACAGCGCGTAGCGTTGCGCAGTTGGAGGCGAGCCGCCAGCAGTGGTGGATCTGGGGAGAGAGATGGCAGAATTTTGAGAGCGGACGATCTGCACGTGTGTCCATCAGAAAGAGTAAATTTGTAAGACTGGATGTCATGAACTGATATATATATATGATGACTTTTGAATATTATTAAGGTAAATACATTGTTTGTTCTCTATCAAAATCTTTCATTTGCTAACTATGCCGATCAGTAGTTAGTGCCTTCAGTAGTTAGAATCTTTTGTTTAGCTGGCAGTATTGGCGCTCGCTGTATTGCTGTAGTTCGAGTAACGAAGATTATTGTGAGGTAAGTGATTCATGAAAGGTATAGGTTATTGTTAGTCAGGGCGATTCTTTTGTAGGGATTATTGAAAGTCAGATTGCGTTGCGCTAAAAATATTTTGTGTCAGTTTAGTGCTGATCAGAATCAGTAAAGAGAGAAATGTCTGAGTACGTTGAGTTGTGCTCAGCTGTTTGAAAATCAAATAACGTAGAGGTTTTCCAGCACTGTCATTTATAAAATATTTCTAAGGGGTTGTTTCAGTTCTAGGGAACTGATGACCTCAGCTGTCAAATTCCATACTGCTCAGAGCCATTTGAACCATTTGAATTTCAGACTTATTGTGTATTCTGGATTTCCTTAGGCTTTTGACACTGTACCACACGAACGGCTTGTAGTGAAATTGCGTGTTTATGGAATATCGTTTCAGTTATGTGACTGGATTTGTGATTTCCTGTCATAGACATCACAGTTCGTAGCAATTGACGAAAAGTCATCGAGTAAAACGGATGTGATTTCTGGCGTTCTCCAAGGTAGTGTTAAAGGCCCTTTGCTGTTTCTTATCTATATAAGCGATTCGGGAGACAATTTGAGCAGCCGTCTTCGGTTGTTTGCAGATGACGCTGTCGTAGCAAAGTTATCAGAAGATCGAAACAAATTGCAAAACGATTTAGAAAAGGTATCTGTATGGCACGAAAATTAGCAATTGACCCTAAACACCGAAAAGTGTGAGGTCTTCCATGTGAGTCCTAAAAGTAATTCGTTAATCTTCAGTTACACGACAAATCAGTCAATTCTAAAGGCCGTAAATTCAAACAAATACCTCGGAATTACAACTACAAACAACTTAAATTGGAAGGAAGGCATAGAAAATGTTGTGGGGAAGGCTAACCAAAGACTGCGTTTTATTGGCACGACACTTAGAAAATGTAACAAATGTCCTAAGGAGACTGCCTACACTACGCTTATCCGTCCTCTTTTAGAATACTGCTGCGCGGTGTGGGATCCTTACCAGATAGAATTGACGGAGTGCATCGAAAAAGATCAAAGAAGAGCAGCACGTTTTGTATTATCGCGAAATAGGGGAGAAAGTGTCACTGAAATGATACAGGATTTGTGGTGGACATAATTAAAACAAAGGCGTTTTTCGTTGCGGCGGAATCTTCTCACGAAATTCCAATCACCAGCATGGAAAATATTTTGTTGACGTCGACCTGCATGGGGAGAAACGATCACCATGATAAAATAAAGGAAATCAGAGCTTGTACGGAAAGATGTAGGTGCTCGTTCTTTCCGCGTGCTATACGAGATTGGAACAATAGAGAATTGTGAAGGTGGTTCCATGAACTGACTGCCAGGCACTTAAATGTGATTTCCAGAGTATCCATGAAGATGCAGATGTAGATGTTCCTATTCCAGTCACATACGGCGCGCGGGAAGAATGATTGTTTGAATGCCTCTGTATGTGCTGCAATTATCATCACGATGCCTGTGTCAGCGATACGTAGCGAGTTGTAGTCGTCATTTAAAGCTCGTTCTTGAATCTCTGTCAGTTCCCTTTCTCCGGATAGTTTACGTCTGTCTTTTAAGAGCCTTCCAGTTCAGTTTCTTCAGTATCTCTGTGATACTCTCCCATGAATCAAATAAACCTGTGACCAATCGTGCTGTTCATGTCCGTATGCGTTCAATAACCCTATTAGTCCTACACACTTGAGCAATATTCTAGAACCGGTCGCACGAGTTATTTTTAAGCAATCTGCTTTGTAAACTGAATGTACTTCCACAGTATTCTACCAGTAAACGGAACCTTACCACCTCCTTTACCCACGACTGAACCTATGTGATTTCATACCCCTACAAAGTGTTACAACCACGTATTTGTATGAGCTGGTCGACTGCAATAGTGTTTCATTGATATTGTAGTCATAAGGTGCTATATTTCTTCGTTTCGTGAAGTGCACACTTTTACATTTCTGAACATTTAAAGCAAGTTCCCAATCTATGCCCAAATATGAAATGTTGTCGAGATCTGACCGAATATTTATGCAGTTTCTTTCAGATAGTCCTTCATAACAGATAAGTGTATCATCTGCAAGAAGCCTGAGGTAACTATTAATAGATCTGCAAGGACATTAATATACAAAATGAACATCAGGGGCTCACAACACACTTCCCTGGGGCACGCCCGAAATTACTTCTACATCTGAAAATTACTCTCCTCCAGGATAACACGCTGTGTCCTCCCTATCAATAAGCCGTCAATCCAGTCACAAAGTTCGTTTGATACCCCATATGATCCTACTTTTGACAGTAAGCATAGCTGTGGTACTGAGTCAAATGCTTTTCAGAAACCAGTCAACTGACTGCCTTGATCCGATGCTTTCTGTACGTCATGTGAGAAAGTGCAAGTTGGGTTTCACATAATCGCTGATTTCGGAATCCACGCTGGTGGGCAAGAAGCAGGTCACTCTGTTCGAGATACATGATTATGTTTGAGTTCACTAAATGTTCTAGTATTCTACCACAAATCGATGTCAAAGATATTGGACGGTAGTTTTGTGGATCACTTCTACTACCTTTATTGTAGAGGGGTGTGACTTGCGCTTTTTTTTAAGAACTGGATACGGTTCTGTTTTTTTTTTTCCGAAGAAACTACCATAGCTTATAGTTAGAAGACGGGCTAATTCGGCTGCAAATTCAGCATATAATGTGATACGGATTCCCCTGGCCCTGGAGAAATGTTCAATTTTAACGATTTCAGTTGTTTCTCAACACCACTGGTATTAATACTTACTTCACTCATGTTATCAGTGGTACAAGGATTAAACTGGGGCAAGTTGCCACTGATTTTAAAGGTGTGCTGCTGCAAGACCGCTATAGTCTTGTGAAACAGCTCCTTGTCCGCTGGGTACACGAAGCTGGGCTCGCCTACTCCATCTACATTTTGCAGATGTGCCTACGGCGCCTGCAGTGGTACAAGGATTAAACTGGGGCAAGTTGCCACTGATTTTAAAGGTGTGCTGCTGCAAGACCGCTATAGTCTTGTGAAACAGCTCCTTGTCCACTGGGTACACGAAGATGGGCTCGCCTACTCCATCTACATTTTGCAGATGTGCCTACGGCGCCTGCAGAGCGGCTTCCCGCGTCTCTCACTCCACGACTCACCCACCCGGTCTGCATCTACGTCTAAAATCTACTACACCCGTAATGCGCCAGCCTTCTGACCGTGTGTGGCTGATGGTATTTCTGGCACCAAAATCTGTAAATTTAAAGGTAACATAGAGACAACCAGAAGGGAATGTTACAGGGCCGCTACTATTTACAATAGCGTTACAGTAGCGAATGTTACGTGGTAAAGCAATCTCGTTCAATCCCAAATTTTACCTTCATCCACTAATCGTGATATTCACTGTCTGATCATTAACATCCAGACACCAATTAGTGGACATTAATATGGAGTATGTCCATCCTTTGCATTACCACGGCTTGAATTATGCTGCGGTCACTTTCAGTTTGGTGTCTGAATGTCTGTGGAGGAATAGCAGCCCATTCTTCCCCAAGAGTCGAAACCAGAGAAGACAGTGACGCTGAACGCTAGGCTCTGCAACGAGGTCGACGTCGTAACTCACGCTGGAAATGTTCCATTGTGTTCGAGTCGGCACTCTGGGCACGCCAATCCGTTTCAAGAATGTTATTGTTTATAAACCATTGCCTCATAGATGCTCCTTTATCACATGGTGCATTGTGAAGCCGATGCAAACATCGTCTCTGATCTGTTACTTTACTGCACGCAGGACACAGTGCTGTGAAATCTGTTCATATTACTCGCACTGCGTTTTCTTAAGCGCAATAAGAGAATCCCACACTAACCGCTAAAAACATCCGCATACCATAGCTCCACCTCTCTGAGCAGAACCATCATGCACCCTCCTCCTTTACTTATACACCTATTTAAATGAACGTGTGACGAAACGTGCTACTCTTCTTTGGATCTTCCCCGTATTCTCTATCAGTCAAATCTATTAAGGGTCACAGAATGATGAGCAATAATCAAGTAGCTGCCTCATTCAGAGATAGATTTCGCTTCTGAGGATTCTCCTAGTGAATCTTAGTCTCGGAAGAAAATCCATAAATTTAAAGGTAATTTAGAGATAACCACAAGGGAATGTTACATGGCCGCTACTATTTACGATTTATATTTATGATCTAGTGCACAGCAGCGGAGGCAACGTGAGCCTATTTGCAAACGATGTTGTTGTTTGTAGGAAGGTTGCAACGTCTGTAGACTGTGGCGAAACACAAGAAGTCAGGTATAGGAGAGACATTGGTACAGGGGCTAGTCATTGACGCTCAACGTAAATAAACATAACGTGTTGCAGAGTAAACAGGAGACACAGCAATACCTCAGCGGGTCCAGAAACTAGAGCAAAATTTATTTTATAGAGGAAATTTGCATATTAAGTTTTTCAGATCATTTAGTATGCGCGCAGTTGATCCGTGATTGCGGTCATTGGATTCGTATTTTCCCCGTATGTCTCAATTTGTTATCGGATTTTATATCAGCTGAACGGTTCGGCTGGACGAAATGGCCGTAGGGCCTGTCCACTTGTGACGGAGACATCTGGGAGAGGTCTCAGGTTTATAAACCATTTCAGTGCACTTTCGAAGTTGAATAAAGTGCCAAGAAGACGTCGTAAAGTGTAGAGGACTGTGATCAGCTAGAATAGTAAACGATAGCATTGTCAAGTGCCTTCACGTTCTTTTCAGTCCTGTCATATCTCTTACTGCTGGCACACAAATAACTATTTACGGCCTTTAATTAGAGTAGCTGTTAGTTACTCGCCTCTGGGGACGATATTTACTACTAGGGAACTCGGCAGTGATTCGCAATTGCCAGACATGTAGGGCAGTTGGATATACATACTAATCACCTTCTGTCTCTCCTTTCCCATCTCCTCCTTCTCCCTCATCTCTCTGTTCATCACCTACCTTCCCCCTCTTTTTGTCCATGTCCCCCTACACCCCCTCTCTGTCCATCTTCTCCTTCCCAACTCCATACCCCATCTCTCTGTCGACCTCTCCTTCCTCGCTCTCGCTGACCTTGAGCCATGTTCACTGTTATTGCAAATTCCGATTCCATAGTAGTATTCTATTCAAGCCGACAAGCAATGAATACAACTTTCTTGTTTTCGGTGAAAACCTACTGTGTAGGAAGAAAATAAAACCATATATTTGTCAGTCAAGGACTTTTCGAGATTTTTGCTAACAATGTTTGTCTTTTATATAGTACATAACACAGTTACATCTATACCATGTATACTAAAAAATATGCAGCCTACGTCCGTCCAAACCTTCACTAGAGAATTGTGTAAAAATGTTTGAAATTGTTGGTAACGACGTTAAACAAAAATAAGATTTTCTTTCATGCTACATATATGTATACAGGGTGTCCCAGCTATCTTGTCCACCCAAAATATCTCTGGAACAATAACAGCTATTGGAAAACGACTTTCACCGGTATTAATGTAGGGCTGGGGCCCATGAATGTACATATTTGGAAACATTCTAAAACGAAAGCATACGTGTTTTTTAACACAAACTTATGTTTTTTTAAATGGACCTCCTATATTTTTTCTTCAACAATCCATAGCATGACAAAGCACATACACAATGGCGTTGATTGCATCGCAATATTCCCATTACATCCCGAGATATTGACACGCGAAGTTGACGCTTGAAACACCCGACATGAGCTGCTAGCGCACGTCCTGAGGCTCAGGCGTGAACCCCATGCTGCCCGTAATCGCGATGTGATTGACATGTGTAATCACACCTCCATACTTATCAAGAGGTCCGAAACAACTGTTAAACTTTTAGTCCAATTGCTCGTTTCACTAAAACCATCAACATGAATTTTACTATTACGAGTGAATGATTAACTGTCACTTGCGCTAGATCTACAGTAAAGTAAAGTTTTTACGTTGAACGGCATTACCTTTTTAGTAACGGATTAACGATAAGCGAAGTTAACTTTGTGACTAACGTTGCGGTACACAGATATGTTACAGAACCGCATCACCCATAGCCCATGGGATAAATACCTGCTGGAATGTACGACGTTAATGCAGGATGGCAGCAGACCGTATTATTCGTTTCGAACCTCTTGATAAGTATGGAAGTGTGATTACGCATGTCAATCACATCGCGATTACGGGCAGCATGGGGTTCACGCCTGAGCCTCAGGACGTGCGCTAACAGCGCATGTCGGGTGTTTCAAGCGTCAACTTCGCGTCTTAATATCTCGGGATGTAATGGGAATATTGCGATGCAATCAACGCCATTGTGTATGTGCTTTGTCATGCTATGGATTGCTGAAGGAAGAATATAGGAGGTCCATTTAAAAAAAAACATAAGTTTGTGTTAAAAAACACATATGCTTTCGTTGTAGAATGTTTCCAAATATGTACATTCATGGGCCCCAGCCCTACATTAATACCGGTGAAAGTCGTTTTCCAATAGCTGTTATTGTTCCAGAGATATTTAGGGTGGACAAGATAGCTGGGACAACCTGTATATAGTGAAGGAATATATATATATATATATATATATATATATATATATATATATATATGGTGTCCCAGCAAAAAGAATACCACAACTTTAGGAATTTAAAACTCTGCAACGACAAAAGGCAGAGCTAAGCACTATCTGTCAGCGAATTAAGGGAGCTATAAAGTTTCATTTAGTTGCACATTTGTTCGCTTGAGGCGCTGTTGACTAGGCGTCAGCGTCAGTTGATGCTAAGATGGCGACCGCTCAACAGAAAGCTTTTTGTGCTATTGAGTACGGCAGAAGTGAATCGACGACAGTTGTTCAGCGTGCATTTCGAACGAAGTATGGTGTTAAACCTCCTGATAGGTGATGTATTAAACGTTGGTATAAACAGTTTACAGAGAATGGGTGTTTGTGCAAAGGGAAAAGTTCTGGACGGCCGAGAACGAGTGATGAAAATGTAGCACGCATCCAGCAAGCATTTGTTCGTAGCCCAGGAAAATCGACTCGCACAGCTAGGAGAGAGCTGCAAATTCCACAATCAACTGTATGGAGAACCCTACGAAAAAGGTTAGTTATGAAACCTGAACGTCAACTACCCGAGGCGATGGATCGGCCGCCAGGCAGCCCGTGACAGAGCATTTCATCACTGGCCTCCAAGAAGCCCTGATCTTACCCCCTGCGATTTTTTCTTATGGGGGTATGTTAAGGATATGGTGTTTCGGCCACCTCTCCCAGCCACCATTGATGATTTGAAACGAGAAATAACAGCAGCTATCCAAACTGTTACGCCTGATATGCTACAGAGAGTGTGGAACGAGTTGGAGTATCGGGTTGATATTGCTCGTGTGTCTGGAGGGGGCCATATTGAACATCTCTGAACTTGTTTTTGAGTGAAAAAAAACCTTTTTAAATACTCTTTGTAATGATGTATAACAGAAGGTTATATTATGTTTCTTTCATTAAATACACATTTTTAAAGTTGTGGTATTCTTTTTGAATCACCCTATATATATATATATATATATATATATATATATATATATATATATATATATATATATATATCCTACTCTGTCCGTAAGTTTATTGGAGTATCGTGTAAAAATTCGAAGTAAATCGGTCAAGAACTTGGAGATTTTTGGTAACAACGTTAAATAACAACTTTTCCTTATATACACGACGGAAAAGAAATATGCTACATCAAGATGGAGTTGTGCGACATAAAAGAAAGTTGGCAGGCGTGTTTCTGCATCTGAAGAATGATGTCTATTCAGATTTCGTCCTAGTCGGATAAGAATGGGGCTAGTAGCGCTAATATGAGGATGCAAATGAGTTTTGCTTTGAATGCAGGCTGTGACGGCCGTGACCGTTAGTTACATTTGAGATTGGACGTGGTGAGGTGATATTAGTCAAGAATGCCTTTAAGGCGAGGAAGACGCCTTTATCAACATCATACTGAGTTTGAACGAGGTCGTGTAATACGACTCCTAAAAGGTGGATGTTCCTTCTGCTATACTGCAGAAAGACTTGGAAGGAATGCTGCCGCTATACATGACTACTGGCAGCTGTTGTCACGAGAATGTACTGTCGCAACAAGACCGGGTTCCTGACGCGCACGTCACCGTGTTCGGCGTATGGCTCTGGCGCATCGTACTGCATGTGCAGCAGTAATTTGAACAGCAATTGGCACCACAGTGACACAACGAACGGTTACAAATCGGTTACTTCAAGGACAGCTCCGAGCCAGACGCCCTGTAGTGTGCATTCGACCAACCCCAAACCACTGCCATATGTCACTCATCGGAGGGCAGGGTAGAGGTCTGTTGTGTTTTCTGATGACAGTTGATTCTGCGTCGGTGCCAGTGATGGCCGTGTAATGGTCAGAAGGACGCCAGTTGAGGCCTGCCATTCAACCTGTCTGCGTGCTAGACACTCCGGACCCAAGCCTGGAGTTATAGTCAGGGGTGCGATTTCGTATGAGAGTAGGAGCAGTATCGTGGTTATTCCACACATTCTGACTCCAAATGTGTACGTCAGTCTGGCGATTCGACCCGTTGTGCTGTCATTCATGAACAGCCTTACAACGGGTGCTTTCCAACAGGATAAGGCTCGACCAGATACAGCTGTTGTATCCCAATAAGCTCTAAAGAGTGTCGACGCTTTGTCTTGGCCTGCTCGATTATCAGATCTGTCTCCAGTCGAGCACGTGTGGGACACCATCCAACGACGACTCCAGCGTCATCCACAACCAGCATTATTTGTACGTATATTAAAGAGCCAAGTGCAACAGGCCTGCAACTCCATCCCACAAACTGACATCAGGCAATGGCACCTATACAACAAAACGCATGGACTTTTACAAGCAAGCGTTTAGCATTGTGGCGGTTACACCAGTTCTTGAAATGCCACCATTTCACATTTGCAACGGCTTATGTCGCGCTTACATTAACCTTTTGTCTTGCAATGTTAATATCTTAGACATGTTACCTAGATAAAGGTACACACACCAAAAAAGTTTTTCATCACTTCGGTTCCGAGAGTTCCGGAACCTGTACAAAAAATTGGAACAGAGATCAACATAATTATCGTTTCCGCCCTTTTTATTGCTCATGAAAACCACACACTGCAAGTTGTACCACCATACAGCGAGACTTTCAGAGGTGGTGGTCCAGATTTCTGTACACATCGGTACCTCTAATACCCAGTAGCACGTCCTCTTGCATTGATGCATGCCTATATTCGTCGTGGCATACTAAAAACAAGTTCATCAAGGCACTGTTGGTCCAGATCGTCCGAGTCCTCAAAGGCGATTCGGCGTAGATAAAGAGCCCTTTTCAACAATCCCAGGCATCTTCGATAGGGCTCTTGTCTGGAGAACATGATGGCAACTGTAGTCAATCGATGTGGTTATCCTGAAGGAAGTCATTCACAAGATGCGCACGATGGGGCTGCTAATTGTCGTCCATGAAGACGAATGTCTCGCCAATATGCTGCCCATATGGTTGCGCTATCGGTCGGAGAAGGACATTCATGTATCGTACAGCCGTTACGGAGCCTTCCATGAACACCAGCGGTGTACGTCGGCCCCACATAATGCCACCCCAAAACAGCAGGGAACCTCCACCTTGCTGCACTCGCTGGACAGTATGTCTAAGGCATTCTGCCTGACCGGGTTGCCTCCAAACACGTCTCCGGCGATTGTCTGGTTGTAGGCATATGCGACACTCATCGGTGAAGCTGTCCATTCAGCATGTTGTTGGGCCCATCTGATCTGTACCGCACTGCATGGTGTCGTGGTTGCAAAGATGGACCTCGCCATGGACATCAGGAGTGAAGTTGCACATCATGCAGCCTATTGCGCAGAGTTTGAGTCGTAACTCGACGTCTTGTGGCTGCACGAAAAGCATTATTCAACAGCGTGGCGTTACTGTCAGGGTTCCTCCGAGCCATAATACGCAGGTACCGGTCATCCACTGCAGTAGTAGCCCTTGGGCATGTCATCGATAGTTCCTGTATCTCTGTATCTCCTCCATGTCCGAACAACATGGCTTTGGTTCACTCCGAGACGCCTGGACACTTCTGTTGCCGGCCTGAGTGGCCGAGCGGTTAAAGGCGCTACTGTCTGGAACCGCACGACCGCTACGGTCGCAGGTTCGAATCCTGCCTCGGGCATGGATGTGTGTGATATCCTTAGGTTAGTTAGGTTTAAGTAGTTCTAAGTTCTAGGGGACTTATGACCACAGCAGTTGAGTCCCATAGTGCTCAGAGCCATTTGAACACTTCCGTTGTTGAGAGCCCTTCCTGGCACAAAGTAGCAATGCGGACGAGATCGAACCGCGGTATTGACCGTCTAGGCATGGTTGAACTATAGACCACACGAGCCGTATACCTCCTTCCTGGTGGAATGACTGGAACAGATCGGCTATCGGACCCCCTCCGTCTAATAGGCGCTGCTCATGCATGGTTGTTTACATCTTTGGGCGGGTTTAGTAACATCAAAAATGGTTCAAATGGCTCTGAGCACTATGGGACTCAACTGCTGTGGTCATAAGTCCCCTACAACTTAGAACTACTTAAACCTAACTAACCTAAGGACATCACACACATGCATGCCCGAGGCAGGATTCGAACCTGCGTCCGTAGCAGTCGCACGGTTCCGGACTGCGCGCCTAGAACCGCGAGACCACCGCGGCCGGCTTAGTAACATTCTGAACAGTCAAAGGGATTGTGTCTGTGATACAATATCCATTGTCAACAACTATCGGGTCATCAAAAAGTCAGTATAAATTTGAAAACTTAATTAATCACGGAATAATGAAGATAGAGAGGTACAAATTGACACACATGCTTGGAATGAGATGGGGTTTTATTAGAAACCAAAAAATACAAAAGTTCAAAAAATCTCTGACAGATGGCGCTTCATCTGATCAGAATAGCAATAATCATCATAACAAAGTATGACACTGCAAAGATGATGTTCTCTACAGGAAATGTTCAATATGTCCACCATCATTCCTCAACAATAGCTGTAGTCGAGGAATAAAGTTGTGAACAGCACTGTAAAGCATGTCCGGAGTTATTGTGAGGCATTGGCGTCGCAAGTTGTCTTTCAGCATCCCTACAGATGTCGGTCGATCACGATACAGTTGCGACTTCAGGTAACCCAAAGCCAATAATCGCACGGACTGAGGTCTGTAGACCTGGGAGGCCAAGCATGACGAAAGTGGCGGATGAGCACACGATCATCACCAAACGACGCGCGCAAGAGATCTTTCACGCGTCTAGCAATATGGGGTGGAGCGCCATTCTGCAAAACATCGTACGTTCCAGCAGTTGTTTACCAGCCAGGCTGGGGATGATGCGATTCTGTAACATATCGGCGTACCTCTCACCCGTCTCGGTAGCAGTTACAAAACCAGAATCACGCATTTCCTCGAAGAAAAAAGGCCCGATAACGGTAGATGTGGTAAATCCAACCCATATCGTGACTTTCTCGTCGTGCAATGGAGTTTCCACGACAGTTCTAAGATTTTCGGTAGCCCAAATTCTGCAGTTGTGGGCGTTGACAGACCCTCGGAGAGTGAAATGAGCTTCGTCGGTCCACAACACGTTACTCAACCAGTCGTCATCTTCCGCCATCTTTTGAAGCGCCCACACCGCAAATGCCCTCCGCTTCACTAAATCGCCAGGTAACAGTTCATGATGCCGATGGATTTTGTACGGATAGCATCGGAGGGTACGCCTAAGTGCCAACCAGACAGTAGTGTATGGAATGCCGGTGCGACGTGCGACTGCACGAGCGCTGACTTCCACGTGCATAGACGAACCCACTAGTCTCCATTTCTTCCTGAACTGTTTCAGCAGCATTACGCCTTGTGCTCGGTCGGCCACTACGGGGTCTATCGTCTAAACAACCCGTGGCTTCGAACTTCGAAATCATTCTCACCACAGCTGCATTTGTCAACGGACCTTTACCCGTTCCTATGGCGATAGGATCGTAACGCTGAACTAGCACATTCCCTATTCTGATAATACAGCTTCACTAAAAGCGCCTTTTCAGGTAACGTCAACATGCTGCGACTGCTGGCGCATCTGATCCTCTCTCTCACTACAGCTGCTTTTATACACGATTGTCATGCGCAGTCACTGACGTTTTGCTGTCCAGCGCCATTTGTCAGACATTTTGTGAACTTTGTTTTTTTTTGTTTCTAATAAAATCCCATGTCATTCCAAACATGTGTGTCAATCTGTACCTCTCTATCTACATCATTCCGTGATTTATTCAGTTTTCAAATTTATACTGACTTTTTGATCACCCGGTATATCCACGAGTTCTGGAAACCAGGGTGAGGCAAAACTTTTTTTGGTGTGTGTATTTCCCCAACGCGATTGCTCTACCTTAATTATTCTTTGGTGTTACGATTTTTTGCGTTAGTGTAGTAGTATAGAAGATGTGATTACGTAGACTTTGCGGGCAGTATAGCTAATGATACTGTTCTCGACTATGCAGCCGTATACAGCAGTGTTCTTGACTGGAGCTCGAGGCTTTCCTGGTGCCACAGCTAGTCCACGTGTTGAGCTGATCAGCGCGCTTTCTGGGCTCCGTGGCAGCAGCTTCTGCTGCTGGTGGTGGTGGCGGTATGGAGCGAGCGGCCAGCGGCTGGCGCTGCCCTGCTGCCCTCGTGCCGGCCCGCCTGCCCGTGACAGGCGGTCGGCGTCTTCTATCTGCTGCGCCTGGTGGCGGCCGCTATCGCCGCATCGGGCCGCCGTCTGCCCGCACGAGGCGAGGGAGCGCCGCACATTCCCATGCAGTGGCGGCGGCTTCTCCTCACTCCGCTGCCTTCTCGCGAGTTCATCACGTACGACGGGGTAGTCAGAGAGTAAGAATAATACGCAGAAGAACAGAAAGGAAAATAAAGGATGTGCTAGATGACGATCAGTTTGGCTTTAGGAAATGTAAACGCACCAGAGAGGCAGTTCTGACGTTCCAAGACTAAAGAGAAATCGGGACACTTTCATAGGATTCTTCGACGTAGAAAAGGCGTTCGGCATGTGAAATGCTGCAAGATTTTCAAATTCTGAGAAAAATAGAGTAAGCTATGGGGAAAGACCGGTAACACACAACACGTACACGGGCGAAGAGGGAACAATAAGAGTGACCGAGAACGAAGTCCTCGGACGTAAAAAGGTGTAAGATAGCGATGCAGTCTGAGCCGTGGTAAAAATTGCTGTTTTGAAGAGCGCGCCGCTCGCGTAATGTGAAGCAGTCGCCCTCCGTTTCTGGCGGTGGCGCCGCTGTGGCAGTCGCAGCTTTGGTGTCTCCCCCTCTGGTGGGAAAGGGAAAAGGTTGCCTGTTCACGTGCATTTAAGGGGCGCTATGAGCTCGCGAGTCAGTCAGTCTGGGTCAGTCTCTCGTCCCCAGCTTGCTAGTCTGTCTCTCGTCCGCATTTGTTAGGCAGTTAGTGTTTGTCTGTCGTTCGGAGTGCTAGTACAGGGTGTTTCAAAAATTACGGGTATATTTGAAACAGCAATAAAAACTAAACGAGCAGCGATAGAAATACACCGTTTGTTGCAATATGCTTGGGACAACAGTACATTTTCAGGCGGACAAACTTTCGAAATTACAGTAGTTACAATTTTCAACAACAGATGGCGCTGCGGTCTGGGAAACTCTATAGTACGATATTTTCCACATATCCACCATGCGTAGCAATAATATGGCGTAGTCTCTGAATGAAATTACCCGAAACCTTTGACAACGTGTCTGGCGGAATGGCTTCACATGCAGATGATATGTACTGCTTCAGCTGTTCAATTGTTTCTGGATTCTGGCGGTACACCTGGTCTTTCAAGTGTCCCCACAGAAAGAAGTCACAGGGGTTCATGTCTGGCGAATAGGGAGGCCAATCCACGCCGCCTCCTGTATGTTTCGGATAGCCCAAAGCAATCACACGATCATCGAAATATTCATTCAGGAAATTAAAGACGTCGGCCGTGCGATGTGGCCGGGCACCATCTTGCATAAACCACGAGGTGTTCGCAGTGTCGTCTAAGGCAGTTTGTACCGCCACAAATTCACGAAGAATGTCCAGATAGCGTGATGCAGTAATCGTTTCGGATCTGAAAAATGGGCCAATGATTCCTTTGGAAGAAATGGCGGCCCAGACCAGTACTTTTTGAGGATGCAGGTACGATGGGACTGCAACATGGGGCTTTTCGGTTCCCCATATGCGCCAGTTCTGTTTATTGACGAAGCCGTCCAGGTAAAAATAAGCTTCGTCAGTAAACCAAATGCTGCCCACATGCATATCGCCGTCATCAATCCTGTGCACTATATCGTTAGCGAATGTCTGTCGTGCAGCAATGGTAGCGGCGCTGAGGGGTTGCCGCGTTTGAATTTTGTATGGATAGAGGTGTAAACTCTGGTGCATGAGACGATACGTGGACGTTGGCGTCATTTGGACCGCAGCTGCAACACGGCGAACGGAAACCCGAGGCCGCTGTTGGATCACCTGCTGCACTAGCTGCGCGTTGCCCTCTGTAGTTGCCGTACGCGGTCGCCCTACCTTTCCAGCACGTTCATCCGTCACGTTCCCCGTCCGTTGAAATTTTTCAAACAGATCCTTTATTGTATCGCTTTTCGGTCCTTTGGTTACATTAAACCTCCGTTGAAAACTTCGTCTTGTTGCAACAACACTGTGTTCTAGGCGGTGGAATTCCAACACCAGAAGAATCCTCTGTTCTAAGGAATAAACCATGTTGTCTACAGCACACTTGCACGTTGTGAACAGCACACGCTTACAGCAGAAAGACGACGTACAGAATGGCGCACCCACAGACTGCGTTGTCTTCTATATCTTTCACATCACTTGCAGCGCCATCTGTTGTTGAAAACTGTAACTACTGTAATTTCGAAAGTTTGTCCGCCTGAAAATGTACTGTTGTCCCAAGCATATTGCAACAAACGGTGTATTTCTATCGCTGCTCGTTTAGTTTTTATTGCCGTTTCAAATATACCGGTCATTTTTGAAACACCCTGTATGTCTGTCGTTCGGATCAACCTTTAAAGCCGGCAAAATGACAGTCTTTCCACTCCGCCAGTAGGAGAACTCAGCGAGTGATTGCCCGTTCGGGGCTTAGTTCCTGCATCTAAGTTTGCGCTTTAGGCCGCCAGTTTCCTCGAGTTTGCTCAGGCAATGGTCATTGGCGGTTGGATCGATCGGTTGGTCGGTCGCGCACTGAGACACAAGATGACTTGTCCGTCTTGATTGTCGGCGCATGTGAGTTCGCCACGTGAGTCCAGAGGGCCGAGGCGTATAGCGAGGGGTAGTGACTTCGCGGTCTGACACGAGAGCAACAGGAGTCAACCCTCGACATCAGTCTGGCCGGTGCGAGCTGCGACGCCGTGAGACGGGACATCGGCGCGCCTTCCTGCATCCGTTGAAGCGGCTGGCAGCGGACGGTTCGGGAGAGCGATTTGGGGGTGCTGCGCCAGGTCTTCTCGAGAAATCGCAGTTTATTAGAAGTTAAGTGATTGGTGATATGTTGTTTGATTTACTCTTGTTAAATTCTACTTGTTTTCTTGGTGAGGTCACCAGCCGTTTTGCTTTGGGCTCGTCCCACCATTCTTCTCCGTTTGCCCACCCGCCGGAAGGTGGTTGTTTATAAATTGGGTGGCTCGTTTTTCCCTTGTGGAGTAGGGGCGGTTAGAGCAACCTGCTGTTCCGGTTGTTCGGTAATCTCCCTATCAATCTACCATACGTTAGCAGCTGCCTCTGTCATGTTTGTCGGATTTGGTGTGTTAACGAATTTATTGCGCGGAGTGTAACGGCCTAATACCTGAAATATGTTTTCATCTTTGGAAACCTTGATATTATTGCCTATGATCTTCAGAGGCGGTATCTGTGTACTGTAGAGCATCTTAACTATTGTTTGGCCAACATTGTAGAATTTAAATAAGATTGCATTTCATGGTCTTTTATTTAAATGATCATTTTAGTATATAAAGTTGCCACCCTTTCACTGTAAGACTTTTCTTAGAAGTTAAAATCAAGTTGCGCCTTCCGGTCAAGTTGCACCTTCGGTGGCAAGGTTAATATTTATTTGTTAGTGTTTTGTACCATTTCCATCCCTCCTACAGGGGGTGCATAGTTTGTGTGCTTGTGTAAATTGTTAAATGTTCAAATGGTTCAAATGGCTCTGAGCACTATGGGACTCAACTGCTGAGGTCATTAGTCCCCTAGAACTTAGAACTACTTAAACCTAACTAACCTAAGGACATCACAAACATCCATGCCCGAGGCAGGATTCGAACCTGCGACCGTAGCGGTCTTGCGGTTCCAGACTGCAGCGCCTTTAACCGCACGGCCACTTCGGCCGGCAAATTGTTAAAACTCTCAGTTTAAAGTAATCTGGTGTGTTGCAGATTTGCACCAGTGTAATCTTTCAGAGGATGTTGTGAGCGGTCGTAACTACGGCAGTGTCAAAAGAGAGCGGCAAGGTTCTCTGCCCAAAAGCTAATACAGTCAAAACTTGTTTCTTTCTGCCTCTGAATAAATTGTAACTTTGATATTTAGAGGGTGCTTTCTGATTATAATTTTAAATCTGTTTCTTTTAAAAATGCTTTTAGGCACTATTAAAGTGAATAAAATTCCCTTGTTAAAAGGAATTTGGTTATGATTTCATCAGTTACTCCCTGGCAACTACTTCCATGCTTACATAGTGTGATTAAATGTGTTAATGTTATTGATGTATCGCTAGTAATTAAAATAAATTCTTAAGAATATTCTTTGAAAATAAATCACGGTTCACAGTCCTTAGCCCCTGTTGTTCAGTTTATACAGCAAAGAGGTAATGACGAAAATAAAAGTAAAGTTCAAAGGCGTGATTTAAATTCAATTCGTTGATGACATGACCATCCTAAGTGAAAGTGAAGAAGAATTAGACGATGTGCTGAATGGAATGAACAACCTAATGAGTAGAGAATATGGATTGAGAGTACATCGAAGAAAGACGAAAGGAATTAAAAGTAGCAGAAATGAAATAGCGAGAAACCAGATGGTCACGAAGTAGATCAAATTAAGGAATTCTGCTAGCTAGGCAGCAAAATGACTCATGACTAACAGAGCAAGAAGGACAAAAAGTACACTAGCACTGGAAAGGAGTGGCGTTCCTGGCCAAGAGAATTCTACTAGTATCAAACATAGGTCTTAATTTGAGGAAGAAATTTCTGAGAATGTACATTTGGAGCACAGCGTTGTATGGTAATGAAACATGGACTGTAGGAGAACCGGAAGAGAAAAGAATCGAAGAATTTTACATGTGATGCTACGCAAGAACGTTGAAAATTAGGCGGACTGATAAGATAACCTATGAAGAGGTTTTCTGGAGAATCGGTGAGGAAAGGAATATGTGGGAAACACTGACAAGAAGAAAGGACGGGGTGACACAAAATCTGTTAAGACATCAGGGAATAGCTTTCGCCGGCCGCTGTGGCCGAGCGGTCCTAGGCGCTTCAGTCCGGCGCCGCGCGGTTGCTACGTCCGCAGGTTCGAATCCTGCCTCGAGCATCAATGTGTGTCATGTCCTTGGTTTGTTAGGTTTAAGTAGTTCTAAGTCTTGGGGACTGATGACCTCAAATGTTAAGTCACATAGTACTTAGAGCCATTTGAACCATTTTTTGAATTTGGAATAGCTTTCATGAAACTAGAGGGAGCTTTAGAGGGTGAAAACTGTAGAGGAAGACAGAGATTGTTATACATTCAGCTAGTAATTGAGAGTGTAGATTGCAAGTGCTACTTGAGATGAAGAGGTTGACACAGGAGAGAAATTCGTGGCAGGCTGCATCAAATCAGTCAGAAGACTGATGACCCAAAGAAAAAGCCAGAAAATTTTAATTACATCTCGAAAGCTTTCCAACTGATTCAAGATCTGCTTTTTTTCACTCTGTCTTTTCCGCTTAACGTACAGTCTTAGACAATAAAACTGACCGCCGGCCGGCCGCCACAGAGACTAAGTCTGAGTCATTCACTTAAGGTGGCCAATAAAACTGACCGCCCCTGACAACTCTAAGTCCGGCCAACTGCACAATCTGGCAACACTGTAAGATGCGGAAGTGTTAGGAGGAAGTGTTGTCTCCCTCCGAGACGTTGTCGGGCTGTGTGAGCCGTGGTCTACTGCCAGCCAGCACGGTAGCTCAGCGTGTTCGGTCAGAGGGTTAGCTGCCCTCTGTAATAAAAAAAAAAAAAACTGAGTTAATCGAGCAACAACGAACTGAAAAAAGGATGTCTTACGACGTCCGCCCCGAGCAGATGGCTCAAATGGCTCTGAGCACAATGCGACTTAACTTCTGAGGTCATCAGTCGCCTAGAACTTAGAACTAATTAAACCTAACTAACCTAAGGATATTGCACACATCCATGCCCGAGGCAAGATTCGAACCTGCGACCGTAGTGGCTGCTTGGTTCCAGACTGTAGCGCCTAGAACCGCACGGCCACTCCGGCCGGCCCCGAGCAGATGCAACGAACAAAAGCGAACAAAATGAGATTAAAAAAAAAGTGGTAATCGTCGTAAATTCTAAACTGCATACATGAAAGCCCTGCAGTTAATTTTTGTATGTTGGATAAATTTTGATATCACCTCACATTCCTTTGTGAGAAGGTTCCTATTTTCTTGGGATTCAAATAGAGTAGACATTTCATCATTGGTTAATTTTCTGATGACTAATGACATGATCCCCGTTGCAATTGCTCCGTGGCACCTGTGAGTAGAGTCTCACAGAAGAACACGCAGGCAGTGCTATTCGCTCACTGCAGTCAGAGCCAAGGTGATTTCTTTCTGTTTATGGCGAAGTGTCTGCTACAGTGTCCCCGCTCAGCCAACATAAACAAATCGCGGCGGCATTGGGCACTGCTAATCGCTGCACTTGTCGCGAGCCTCGACAACAAGAGCGCACTGTCTCTGCTAACGATACTATGGAGTTAATATATCTTACTTACCGTAATATGCAGGACGTGGGTTGGGTAAAAATTCAGTTTGTAACTTCCCATCGCATTAAAATACTTTACAGTCATATTTGACGCAATATTTATTGTTGGTTGTCTCTCTAATGTTAATATTATTGATTCAGATTGTGCGTGAACACGAAAACACACACACACACACACACACACACACACACACAGTCATTGATTCCAGTGAGGGTGACAACTACTGTGTGTTGAACAACACATGCACCAGTCAGTTCCTTAGTTGGCGTCGAGTGGATGAGATTTTTCAGTTACCTTGCATTGCAAGAATTGTCAGGAGGAGACTGAAAGTAAATGGACTTGTATGCTAAAGAGCTGCGACAAAGCATGGCTTGACCGATATCAGATAATTTTCCACATGGGTTTTGTGGACGAGTATACTTTTAGTAACCAACCCACCCACGATCATTACGTAAGATTTCTCGAAGGCGTAGGGGCATTGATTTCATTAAGTCGTCGACAGTGTAGCGTGATGGTTTACTTCCCACCATACGTTTTCTATATTCGTCCAAAGGTCGCTTGCATTTGTAGGTCCAAATGGCAATGACATTGTTACCTTTGCCCACATATTCTCTATCTGGTTGATGTTCTGTGATCGTGGAACAAACGGCAACAGCTTTATCCTCTCTTGGCCCTGAAACCAATCTCGCACTGCTCTGCTATGATGGATAGGGCTCTGCCCTCGTAAATAAACTGTTATCTCGTTAGTTCATATATTTATATTTAAATAACGTGTTTGTAATAAGCGCATTGGATTATTATTTTCCACAGTTTTTAAGAATTCAGGCCCTGTCATAGATAAGTGACCTAGATTCAACAGTCCGATTAAGAATGTGGTTTACCCAGTCTATCATATGATGAGAGTCGTAGTCGGATATCCACATTAAGACTGATTGGCTGAATCCGATTATAACGATCTGGTATCGAAATGAAATTACAGAAATCGGATAATTTGAACGTCTGTATTGCAACAATGCTGCGCACATAAATTCCTATGATGGAGTAACAGGTAGCAACTGTCTAAGAAAAAATGAGAAATATATCTGCTAGCAGCAATGTAACGTAATTATAACCCATATTTATGTGATGGAAATACTGAATCGAACAATACACATCTATTTCAGTGGTGGGAAGATACAGCATATCGGATTTGCTGATGACATAAAGACAATAATAATAATAATAAATCCCGTGTGGCCGATAGGGGAAATCCTCCCCCATATGGGAGGTACGCGAGGAAATCAAATATTTGGGGTGAACCAAATACTAACACAATCCTGAACGGCTACTCAATCCGCTGAACCCAAACTCCAGACACGTCTGAGTGAAAATCACCGCTACTCTGGTCACCGTCTGTTAGCTCAATGAGCTCGGCTGAAAATATTTGCTTCCAAAGGCTTCAACACCCTCTGGTCCTGTCCGGTCCTGGAATAACCCTGGCCAAACCAATGAAACACAAACAAACATGAACTGTGCAAGCAAAGTCAATTTTACCCCAGGTGGTACACAACCCGCCTGTTGACAGGCGGCAGTTGGATTTTCGGATTCTGGGGAGTCCAAGTTAGCACGGCAGAGAATATCGAAGATCTCTGGTAAATTTCCCTACAAGCAGAAAACATGCATTTGAAAACTAAACATCGATACATTGATCCAAACACGAAAACTAAATAATCTCACAAAAGAAATCGACCGACAAAAATTTCTCATCCTTGCTCTTCAAGAACCATGACTAATTGGCAATGAAACCTTGCATTACGGAAACCAATGCATCTTCAAGAGCAAAATACAACAGAAGGTAGCGAATGGCGTACCAATCTTCGGCATTGCATTTCTCGAACACAAATCTATCATCAACTCTGTCAAAGAAATCACGCCCATCAACAATCGACTTACGAATGTGCTCATTCAGAGCCCCAGTAAAAAATATACGCTCATCAATACACATCCCCGCACCAACATCGAAAATAAGAAAATCACCGAAAATGTCCAAAAATTCTGGAATACACTCGAAAACACTATGAGCAAAATTCACTAAGATGACGTGAAAATGCTAATGGGAGACTTCAGCTCTCTATTTGGGACAGAAAAAACCTGTAGAAAAATCATTGGTACAAATTCAACACACCGAAACGCTTAGACCAACGCCATACGTCTGACTGACATTTGCCAACAATTCAACCACAAAAGGATGTCTTCCCACTTTAGGAAAAAACCAGTTCCCAGGTAACAAACATGCTTGGCTACCAGGTGTAAGCTGCTTTCGTTCGCATTCCGAGACTCGCTGAAAGCTAGATTTTTAATTCTTTTGTAGCAGAGCTACAAGCAAGCAGATACAAACTCAATAAGGGAATCGTAAGACAACGCTCGAGCGAAATTCGTCTTGCTACTTTCAGTAACCCTTAGTGTCAGAGCGAAAACCTTACGGTACTGCCAAATTCATAATGCCACTTTTGTTTTCTCCCGACGTATTTTTTGTTGTTGTGAATACATAATGTTATCCACGAAATGCCACATTGCCACGTTGTGTTACAGATGTTACATCTTTTTCCACTTGCGACTCAATTTTACAGCGTTTAACTGTAATTCGTTATTTTCGAGTATGCAAAATCCAGTGCTTAACTGCAAGATGATAATTAGAACTTCAAATTCGAAAATGACAGTTGATACATACACTGACCGCGTGGCGACGCGTTCACATGGGCGGCGCCGGCTTTCAGGCGGCCGGTGGCGCCGCTGCAACGCGAGGAAACGCTCGAGCGTGAGCTGTTATGGTCGCGACGCAGCCACGAGCTGTCCCGCGGAATTGTTTCTGGGATACTTGTTATTGCTGGTGGGTAGAATGTTAAGCGAATTATCTTCGATGTTCAGTCAGACTTACAACTTTAGACCGAAATGTGGTAAAAAAAAAAAAAAATACAGTTGGACGCGAACACGTGACTATAAGGTTAGAATGCACGACGATTACCTCTCTTTTTTGTTGTTTTTACGAGATCAGTTCTCTACCACTTTTTAAACCACTTTTTTGTTTTTTCTTTTGTTTTTGTGTATTTTTTACTTTTTCCCCCTCCTCTTTTTTTAGAAAGCCCCTTAATAAAATGGTACTAAAAAAAGAAAAAAAGAAAAAAAAGAAAAAAACCTAAGTGCCACCGCCACTTTTCACCCTATGACAAAAAAATCTGATCCACTTCAGGCGTTGCCTCCTGGCTAAACCTACCCCAGAGAGCTGCCTATATACTAGGGGAAATATGGGAAATCAAGGTTAGGGCAATCTTTACAAATAACAAAATCTTCCTTTTCTTTTAATTTTATTTTTATTTTTTTATTTTGTTTTGTGTAGTTTTGTTGCGTATTTGATCAGAGGACTTCTGCGCCCCGCTGGTAATATGTTGAGTCACATCTTCTCGAAATTGATGTGTTCCGTTGAATTGTTCAGAAATGTTCATTGGTTAAAACAGGAAACCTTCTTCTCTCTTGGCTTTACACATTCCAGCTGCGAGGCGGGTCGTGGAAAGCACTACCAAGGAAGTTCGAGAAAAATTGTCTGTATTTTGGGTGACGGACAACGAAATAATGACGGTCATGGAGGTATGTCCAAAAATCGAGTACAGTTTCTACAGTTTGTCCAAATAGGTAGTGAATGGCATGTCCGCGAATCCAATTCACAGCATTGGTCTTTGTCCGAGGAAAATAGTCACGTTCCGGAAATAATAATGAAAGGGGAGTAATTCGATCCGGAATGTCCCGCGTTAGAAAAGCCACAATACGTCGAACCAAGTGCCAAACCTCCGCCGCCGGTCCGCAAACAAACCGATGTTCATCATTGTCTGGCACTCCACACGTGGAACATAGAGGTGATTGGACGAGGTGGATACGAGGAAGGCGAAATTGGTTGATTTGCTTACCATTGACAGTTAGGTACCAGACAGATTGAACATTCGTGTCAAGGTAACAGGCGAACACCGCGCGCCATACATGACGCCAGCCAACCTGGGGGAACTTTTGTTCAGTCGGGGTAGGTGGACGACCTAATTGGAGGACATTGTATACTGCCTTTGTCTTGAGTAAAAGCTGTCTTGGTAAGGTGAGGCGTAGATAACTGAGTTCAAGAAAGAAGTAGCGTATATAATGGAACTGGGCCGGAACATCCGAGATCATCACTGGGGCTGACAGTGAGACCGGCGAATATGCCGACAGGAGGAGACCAGTGAGGCTCGTTGGGCAACGTGTCCATACCGTCATCTGGGAGCTGACAAATAGGGCGCGAGCTCTGTCCGGCACGTGAAACACGCCTATCCTTCCTCGTTCACGGGGAAGAGTAAGGGTTACATAGTTAACTTTGAACAACAGCCAAGAGCTGACGAAATATGCCATCGCTGCTAACATGCGACGTGCCACAGTAAGCGGGGAAGGTATAACTTGTGCTACATGGGGAACTCGGGATGCGATATATATATTGACATATCGAGCTCGTTGGAGAATATCTAGGGATCGAAGGCGATGGTCCATAAGACCTGCTCTGATCATTAAAATGAGGCGTCGGCAGTTGATGGTGGCTGAACGCCGGAGATCAGATGAAAAATCTATTCCCAAACAGCCAATGGTATCAACGGTGGTGAGAGGTGTAACGCACTCCACGGGAAGTCCCATGCCAATGATCATAGCTTGTGACTTACGTACGTTTAAAGAGCTACCCGACGCCTCACCATAAGTCGCTACCCACGTCAAAACAGCTCCAACCTCGTCGGCATTACGTAAACGACTACATCGTCAGCATAGGCCGTGCAACAGAATCGGTAGCGATCTATGGACATCCCTACCAAACGTTGTCTTAGTCCACATAGCAAGGATTCCAAGGAAAAGGCGTACAAAATTGCTGATAGAGGGCAACCTTGACGTACGGATCGACCTATTTTTATCGGTGGAGTGAGTCTGCCATTGTACATAATCCTGGATGAGGCACCCCGCAGAATGCGCATCACTACCGTGATAACGGCGACTGGGAAACCCATATGGTGGAGAACGGCCGTAAGGAACGAATGGTCAACCCTATCAAAATCTTGACTAAAGTCCAAAGACGCAAGTGCCCCAGAGAGGCGTTGTGCCTGGGTAACGGCGATCATATCCCAGTAGCGGCATAAAGCCGTGCGGATATTATTATTCCCTCCCAAAGATGCTTGGTCTGGCGACACAACATATCGGGCAACGTTTTTAAGTCGAGCCGCCAAAAGGCGAGTGAAGATTTTCATATCACTGTTAAGGAGGGTGAGGGGCCGATAATCACTGATATTTTTGCCACCATGCGGTTTATGTACAGGAATAATAATTCCTTCCATGAAGGCGTCCGGCACAGGTACTTCCGGAGACATCAGTTCCCGACAGATGGAGGTAAAGGTGGACCCTAACAAATCACGGAAGGTGCGATAAAATTCGAGGTGGCATCGCGGACTTCCTCATCAGTCACCTCTGACATCAAGTCAATCGCCGCATCTCCTGGGAGACTTCCTCGATCAACTCTGGGGAATGTGGAATTGCGGCGTATAGCTGCTGGTAGTGGGCGTGAAGCACATTCCCTATTGCAGATTGGGTTACGTAGCGACGCCCTTCTTGATCTGTTAGGACGTGAATCAATTTTCAGCGTCGATTTTGGCGTTCTTGGATGGTGTGGTACATCGACGGATGTTCATGAGGCATGCGATCAGCAGTACGAGATTGTACTACCGCTCCTTCCAAATGCCTTCGCATGAGATTGGAGATTTGGGCCTTAGCATGGTTCATCCTTGTACGGCGCTCATGGGAGGCTGGCAACGTGGAGCATTCTCGTAGGATCCTGTAGTAAAAGTCCATAGTGCTCTTCCTCCAGGCGACAACATCTTTGCCATACCGGATTAAAGTTTTTCGAAGAGCAGGTTTTGCACACTGGATCCACCAGGATATGCCAAAGCAATATGCAAGTATTCCGGAAAAACATTTTGAAGGAAATCAAAATACCGTGCTCCCTTCAGACGGTTATTTAAAACAACTGGACCGAAGAGTTGGTCATCAATAAAATCGTATCATACGTTCACCGAGAAACGTCGTTGAAAATTTGTTTCGACTGTAGAGTGTAAATTTTCAACTGTCCACTTGTGGGAGTTGTTCGTGTTATTGATGCCGTGGCCGGCCGCTGTGGGCAAACGGTTCTAGGTGCTTCAGTCCGGAACCGCGCTACTGCTACGGTCGCAGGTTCGAATGCAGCCTCGGGCGTGTATGTGTGTGATGACCTTAGGTTAGTTAAGTTTAAGTAGTTCTAACTCTAGGGGACTGATGACCTCAGATGTTAAGTCCCATAGTGCTTAGAGCTATTTGAACCATTTTATTGACGCCGTTTCGGGTAAATGTTGACTCATCAGTAAACATAATAGCGGAATACAGCGTTCATTGCCAATGATCCATTAGAAGAATTAATCTCGTTTGGCATCATCTCCTACCTACAGGTGTTCCACACTCTACCAATGGTACGGATGCGGTCCCTGCTCATGTACTGTGTGCGTCACTCGCGTTTGTGGGATAACAAGCGGTGCAGAAATTCTTCTAGAGCTGGTAGTTGAGCTACGATCTACCATTTCAAGAATTTATCAACTTCACTAAGACCTTGTTGAACGGGACGTTCACACACAACATGTACTCTGGGATGCGAACCACGCGCACGCAATGTGTGTAACACCCCGTTAAATAGCCTGCTACCCGGAACTCTGCGATTAGGAAATCGTCCTTCGCATTCGCAAACAGCGGCTCTGGAATTCCCATTGCAAACTCATAGACATAGATCACCTTACTCCGCGTGTGTGGAGACCTGTGGTATTTTCACTACACTGATCCGTTACTGTTTTGATTGTACACGTTATAACACTGTAGTAAGTTAGTGCAACTACTGTAGTACTGAGACGAAATGTAAACAACGCGGACACTTGCATGACTCGTCGCCCCACCATGGGCAAGTGAAGCGCGCATTGAAATGGTCATTAAAGACAACATTGCGTAGCCTAATGTCGCTTTGGTTCTATTCGCATGTGAGCACTGGTGGAGGACAGAGGATATGGCTAAATGGTTCAAATGGCTCTGAGCACTATGGGACTTAACATCTGAGGTCATCAGTCCCCTAGAACTTAGAACTACTTAAACCTAACTAACCTAAGGACATCACACACATCCATGCCCGAGGCAGGATTAGAACCTGCGACCGTAGCGGTCACGCGGTTCCAGACTGAAGCGCCTTTCACCGCACGGACACACAGGCCGGCAACAGAGGATAGACCTGTGATTTCCAGACAGCTGTATGTCGGACACGGTTAAGAAAAGGGCGTATATTCATTTGAAGGTTTTTGTTCAGAATCACTAATAATATCACTCCTCAAATCATATACTTTTCCTCCTGACTCACCCTGTATAGTGTGAACCTGAACTTCCCCGACAAAATTTTGGAAGTTGTTCAGTAGTATTTTCTGAGTATTTTGATACAAGAGACCAGTTCCCTCCTGTGGCTCGTTTCAGGATATTCATGTAATCACGATTTATTCAGCTTGTTACCGCAATTATCTTCTCTTCCACTGCATTCAGTGAATCAATGCACGAGATAATTGTCGACAACATCATCTGCAGACATACCCATACTACTGTACAGTGGGGGCCGCTGCTGAATGGATTTATTAGTATAAAGTTTGGTTTTTATTTTTTCACAAGATGTTCGTCAGTGCCTTCTGCCTGGCGGTAAGTTGCAGCGTTTCAGTCACGTTGCCCAAAACCGGATAGAACCACCCTGAAACTCACGTGTTCAACCATCAGCAGCTAAACTCACGTGTTGCTGACGACTTAACGCTACCTAACTACGCGTCTTACGACCTGACCGACCAATAGGGAGACTTGGAGGTGGTCGAGTGGGGGTGGAACCGCGGCGAGCTGCCGGGAGCGGACACGCTGTTCGATCTCCCCTGCTGGCAGATTCCAAACCGACCAGACGCCCTCCTCACCTGCTCTCTTGGTCGGCTGCCCATTCAGTCTCGGCGGCTTCTCCAGGCCTGCCTTTCTTTACGGCATTAAAACTTCATACAGTTTAAATTATGTTTTGTTCTTCACCTCAACGGGTGCCTACTGCCTTCCCCTCCTGGCCAATCCTGATGCATTAACACTACTGTGCGTTGGTCTTAACATACAGCTAACACTGCCATAAAAACAAAACCCAGACACAACCGAAGACTACTGAATGCAAACTCGAAGGCGAAGAGGGAAGTGGGCGTTATTGTCGTCAACAGAAAGTACCTTGAGTGACTGGAGCAATTATGTTTCCAAACAAGGCACACACCACATACAGCCGACGATTCAGCGGAATGCAAATGTAAAGGTAAATACGGATAAGAATCAAACGAAAAGTATTTGCTCAATTGAGACTGCAGGTCTCTTATACTAAAACAGAAAATATTCCTGATTAAGTTTAGAAATTTTATCAGAGTTCAAATTCACTCTCTACGACTGCACTAAGAATGACATCGCTTTTTATTTCTGTACCCGGTGTACATTCACTTTATATACACCACTGGCCTTTAAAATTGCTACACCACAAAGATTACGTGCTACAGACGTGAAATTTAACCGGCAGGAAGAAGATGCTATGATATGCAAATGATTACCTCTTCAGCGCATTCACACAAGGTTGGCGCCGGTGGCGACACCTACAACGTGCTGACATGAGGAAAGTTTCCAACCCATTTCTCATACACAAACAGCAGTTGACCGGCGTTGCCATGTGAAACGTTGTTGTGATGCTTCGTGTAAGGAGAGAAATGCGTACCATCACGTTTCCGACTTTGATGTCGGATTGTAGCCTATCGCGATTGCGGTTTATCGTATCGCGACATTGCTGCTCGCGTTGGTCGAGATCCAATGACTGTTAGCAGAATATGGAATCGGTGGGTTCAGGAGGGTAATACGGAACGCCGTGCTGGATCCCAACGGCTTCGTATCACTAGCAGTCGAGATGACAGGCATCTAATCCGCATGGCTATATCGGATCGTGCAGCCACGTCTCGATCCCTGAGTCAACAGATGGGGACGTTTACAAGACAACAAAGATCTGCTCGAGCAGTTCGACGACGTTTGTAGCAGCATGGACTATCAGCTCGGAGACCGTGGTTGTGGTTACCCTTGACGCTGCATCACAGACAGGAGCGCCTGCGATGGTGTACTCAACGACGAACCTGGGTGCACGAATGGCAAAACGTCATTTTTTCGGATGAATCCAGGTTCTGTTTACAGCATCATGGCGGCCGCATCCGTGTTTGGCGACATCGCGGTGAACAGACATTGGAAGCGTGTATTCGTCATCGCCATACTGGCGTATCACCCGGTGTGATGGTATGGGGTGCCATTGGTTACACGTCTCGGTCACCTCTTGTTCGCACTGACGGCACTTTGAACAGTGGACGTTATATTTCAGATGTGTTACGACCCGTGGCTCTACCCTTCATTCGATCCTTGTGAAACCCAACATTTCAGCAGGATAATGCACGACCGCATATTGCAGGTCCTGTTTTGGCTTTTCTGGATACATAAAATGTTCGACTGCTGCCCTGGCCAGCACATTCTCCAGATCTCTCACCAATTGAAAACGTCTGGTCAATGGTAGCCGAGCAATTGGCTCGTCACAATACACCAGTCACTACTCTTGATGAACTGTGGTATCGTGTTGAAGCTGCATGGGCAGCTGTACCTTTACACGCCATCCAAGCTCTGTTTGACTCAACGCCCAGGCGTATGAAGGCCGTTATTAGGGCCAGAGGTGGTTGTTCTGGGTACTGATTTCTCAGGATCTATCCACCCAAATTGCGTGAAAATGTAATCACATGTCAGTTCTAGTATGATATGTTTGTCCGATGAATACCCGTTTACTATCTGCATTTCTTCTTGGTGTAGCAATTTTAATGGCCAGTAGTGTACATAGCTAGAAAAGAGAAAGAAGGTGGGCTAAAAAGGTATTCAACTGAGTTAGACACTTTCAAACTTAGTAATTATTTCGATGTAAATAACGTCTACCTCTTAACACACCAAAAAGCCTATTGAACTGGTCAGTATGTAGTAAGCCAAACACTTGCTACAGTGGCAAACGAATGAAGTCCCATGCTCTCCGGTCTAGCTCCCTAGATGCTTATCTCTGTGCATGTCCTCATCTGTTCTCACACAGGGAATATTTTCCGTCTCACAAGGCGTACTGGCAAACTGGCTCTCTCAGATTATCTTCAAACTTGTGCAGTTCTAAGTACTTACTGAATTAGTTTCCATGTCCGGCAGAAAGGCATCACACTTTTCCTCTCCAGAATTGCGCAGCCTTTATGCCCTTTACGGTAGGATTTAAAATGCCTTCCCGAGTACAGAATTCGTCCATGTTTTGGCCTACTAGTAGATGATTAAGTGTCTGGACAACTCTAGAGCTGCATGTATCGTCCTCCTCACAGTCGCATGAGACCAAATTTTTTTCTGCAGCTTGTCATCGAATAAAACAGAAGATATTTCTGGCGTTCACCGTGGTAGTGTCATAGACCCTCTGCAGTACCTGATCTACATAAATAATTTAGAAGACAATCTGAGAAGCCGTCTTAGGTTGTTTGAAGATGATGCTATCGTTTATCGTCTAGTAAAGACATCAGATGATCAAAACAAATTACAAAATTATTTAAGTAAGACATCTGTATGGTGTGAAAATTGACAGTTTACTCTAAATAATGGAAAGTGTGTGGTCATCCACACGAGTGCTAAAAGGAATCTGTTAAACTTCGGTTACACCATAAATCAATCAAACCTAAAGGTTGTAAATTCAACTAAACACCTAGGAAATACAATTACAAACAACTTAAATTCTAAAGAACACATAGAAGATGTTGTGGGCAAATGTTATTGGCAGATTTTATTGGCAGAACACTTATAATATGCAATAGGTCTACTAAAGAGACTGCCTACGCTACTCTTGTCCGTCCTCTTTTCGAGTTTTGCTGCGTGCTATGGGATCCTTACAAATAGGATTAACGGAATACATCGAAAAAGTTCAAAGAAGGGTAGCACATTTTTTATTATCGAGAAATAGAGCAGAGAGTGTCATGAACATGGTAGAAGGTTTGGGGTGGCTGTCATTAAAACAACGGCATTTTTCGTTGCTCCAGGATCTCCCCATGAAGTTTTAATCACCAACTTTCTCCTCCAAATGCGAAAAATTTTTTGTTGAGCTACGTAGTGAGAAATGATCATCGTAATAAAATAAGATAAATCAATGCTCGTTCCACCCTCACGCTCTTCGAGGGTGGAACAAAAGAGAAATAGCTCGAAGGTGGTTCGATGAACCCTCTGCCAGGCACTTAACTGTCATTAGTATAGTACCCATGTGGATGCAGACGTAGATGTAGACTGCTGTTCTTAATCCGTTAAGGGTTCTCCAAGTACTCTAAGGTAGGTAGTAACAGCAGCTAATTTCTTCCCTTGCAGTGAAGCCCTCCTGCTTAGAGGCACTTTCTCGCCGCAGAAAAACACGTCTAACATATGACGTGACGTCTAGTGGTAACGCTCACTGGGAAAAAAGAAAAAGCTTTTCCTGTACTTACGGCGAGGTGTTGTAAGTGTATAATACACTCCTGGAAATGGAAAAAAGAACACATTGACACCGGTGTGTCAGACCCACCATACTTGCTCCGGACACTGCGAGAGGTCTGTACAAGCAATGATCACACGCACGGCACAGCGGACACACCAGGAACCGCGGTGTTGGCCGTCGAATGGCGCTAGCTGCGCAGCATTTGTGCACCGCCGCCGTCAGTGTCAGCCAGTTTGCCGTGGCATACGGAGCTCCATCGCAGTCTTTAACACTGGTAGCATGCCGCGACAGCGTGGACGTGAACCGTATGTGCAGTTGACGGACTTTGAGCGAGGGCGTATAGTGGGCATGCGGGAGGCCGGGTGGACGTACCGCCGAATTGCTCAACACGTGGGGCGTGAGGTCTCCACAGTACATCGATGTTGTCGCCAGTGGTCGGCGGAAGGTGCACGTGCCCGTCGACCTGGGACCGGACCGCAGCGACGCACGGATGCACGCCAAGACCGTAGGATCCTACGCAGTGCCGTAGGGGACCGCACCGCCACTTCCCAGCAAATTAGGGACACTGTTGCTCCTGGGGTATCGGCGAGGACCATTCGCAAGCGTCTCCATGAAGCTGGGCTACGGTCCCGCACACCGTTAGGCCGTCTTCCGCTCACGCCCCAACATCGTGCAGCCCGCCTCCAGTGGTGTCGCGACAGGCGTGAATGGAGGGACGAATGGAGACGTGTCGTCTTCAGCGATGAGAGTCGCTTCTGCCTTGGTGCCAATGATGGTCGTATGCGTGTTTGGCGCCGTGCAGGTGAGCGCCACAATCAGGACTGCAGACGACCGAGGCACACAGGGCCAACACCCGGCATCATGGTGTGGGGAGCTATCTCCTACACTGGCCGTACACCACTGGTGATCGTCGAGGGGACACTGAATAGTGCACGGTACATCCAAACCGTCATCGAACCCATCGTTCTACCATTCCTAGACCGGCAAGGGAACTTGCTGTTCCAACAGGACAATGCACGTCCGCATGTATCCCGTGCCACCCAACGTGCTCTAGAAGGTGTAAGTCAACTACCCTGGCCAGCAAGATCTCCGGATCTGTCCCCCATTGAGCATGTTTGGGACTGGATGAAGCGTCGTCTCACGCGGTCTGCACGTCCAGCACGAACGCTGGTCCAACTGAGGCGCCAGGTGGAAATGGCATGGCAAGCCGTTCCACAGGACTACATCCAGCATCTCTACGATCGTCTCCATGGGAGAATAGCAGCCTGCATTGCTGCGAAAGGTGGATATACACCGTACTAGTGCCGACATTGTGCATGCTCTGTTGCCTGTGTCTATGTGCCTGTGGTTCTGTCAGTGTTATCATGTGATGTATCTGACCCCAGGAATGTGTCAATAAAGTTTCCCCTTCCTGGGACAATGAATTCACGGTCTTCTTATTTCAATTTCCAGGAGTGTAGTACATCAGTTGTTCTGGGCTTTCGGTCTGTTCCGCTTTATTTCACCTGCCACTCTACGTTTTATGGGTTGTGGGGGAGGGGGGTGGGGGAGGGAGGCCAGTGCCGTCCAAGGGGATGTCTTTGGCACGTAACTAAGCGGACTGGCTTGTTTAGGACCAAGTCAGCATGCCTGGTGTGGACCGTTGACTGGGGATTTTCTTACCATGTAGAATTTGTCAGCTTTCTCAAAATGTTGTTTCCACTGCAGATTTTTTCTTCTTTCAAGCCAGTTCGGTGTGTTCTAAAACAATGAGTTCGATTCAGAGAAACTACCATTTTCTTTATTTTTTATTTATTTATTTATTTATTTATTTTTTATGTCACAGTGCTGAATTTCCTATCTTCTCTAGTTACTATTTAGTTTTCTTTTAGCATGCCTGTTTCTTATGTGGAAATCACCTAATTAAATCTTTCTATGATTGCAGATCACAACAGTCTACAAGCTGTTCAAGTGCGTTGCTTATTTTGACTTCAACTGCGTCAAAGGTTCTTCTTTGGGGTGTCACAGCTGCGTCATCCGCATACTTAAATCGCCTAACAGCTGAAAGACCTGGCTGATCATTTGAATTAATTTGCAGAGATTCGGTGACATCCACTATAACGGCGAATCCTCCCAGTTCGAAACACGCTGGCGACATGTACAGGGTGTAAACGATAACTGTTTATAACGCACCACAGTGGCCTGGCGGCTGTCGAGACAAGATATAGGACGCTTGTGGTCTGTCAAGCCGGGAAACGGCTTCAGAATAGCCTACAAACCCACCTAAGCTACAGCGAGATTTTCAATATCCACTTGCTCTATTATGCCACCGACGTAGTCGGCTGTTTCTTTAACGTTAATAGTTTAAACTTTGCCGCGAGGGTAATGAAGGAAAACTTAAATTTCACAAACGCTATGCAACAACCCATTACGTTTACAATTCACTCTTAACTTAGCCCTTACACGCATAGTACACTTTCGTAGTGAGAAGGCCAGACAAACAAAACGTTTTAATTCTTAATTTCATGCAGCTAAAATCCACTATATTGTAAGGTATAATTTATAAAAGCGTCAGTTTGACATTTTGTAAGTGCATGAGCAAGACATTTTTAATATTAGGTCAATTAGACGCTGTTTCCCGGTTTGATAGACTGCAAGTGCCCTGTCTTAGTCTGTTCGTCTCGATTTCACCTACACAATTATGGTACGCTGCAGTACCTATTGTTTACACCCTGTACATATTTCTGTACTCTTATTAAAATTTCATATTTATTGCCGTCTCCCCAATTCAGCACTTCTAAAATGGTTCAAATGGCTCTAAGCACTATGGGACTTAACATCTGAGGTCATCAGTCCCCTAGGCTTAGAACTAGTTAAACCTAACTAACCTAAGGACATCACACACATCAATGCCCGAGGCAGGATTCGAACCTGCGACCGTAGCAGCAGCGCGGTTCCGGACTGAAGCGCCTAGAACCGCTCGGCCATAGCGGCCGGCTCAGCACTTGCAACCATTGTCCTCAATTATTTGGTGGATATATTACAATCGTTGTCTTTCCCTAAAGTTTTTACCATCGATGG
Organism: Schistocerca nitens; assembly: GCF_023898315.1. NCBI lineage: Eukaryota > Metazoa > Arthropoda > Insecta > Orthoptera > Acrididae > Schistocerca > Schistocerca nitens. The sequence continues at coordinate 150,284,697 of NC_064620.1, read as the reverse complement.
GTTCCTCTGGTACAATGGAAGTTATTCCTTGATATGTTAACATGCGTCCCATCATCCTGTCCCTTGTTCTTGTCAGTGTTAACCACACGTTTAACTACTATTCACACAGAAATGCGATTATTCGCAATAAATCAAAATTTTGTACAGAAATGCGGAACACCAACTGGAAAATAAAAAGGACGTTACTATTTCTAAAAAATGGTTCAAATGGCTCTGAGCACTATGGGACTCAACATCTTAGGTCATAAGTCCCCTAGAACTTAGAACTACTTAAACCTAACTAACCTAAGGACATCACACACACCCATGCCCGAGGCAGGATTCGAACCTGCGACCGTAGCAGTCCCGCGGTTCCGGACTGCAGCGCCAGAACCGCTAGACCACCGCGGCCGGCGTACTATTTCTAGATATCGAATAGTATCACTGACAAATACACAGTTTCCCAGGAGGACTGGTCAGTATTCAGCTCATAAAAGCAAAAAAACTTTGTATGAGCGCGTGGCCTATTCCGAATGGTTTTGCGAGATATAACACATTTAACGTACCTGCCGCAATTTCCCATGTCTGTCGGAATGCACAATGGACATGAATGGATGCAGGTGATTAGACAGGATGCTTACGAACGTGTCACCCGTCAGAGTCGTACACAGAGGTACCCATATCACTCCAACAACACACGTCCCACAGCATTACACAGCCTCCACAAGCTTGAACAGTCCCCTGCTGACATGCAGGGTCCTTGGATTGCTGAGGTTGCCTCCATGCCCGTACACTTCCATCCGCTCGATACAATTTGAAACGAGACACGTCCGATCAGGTAACATGTTTCCAGTTATCAATAGTCCAATGTCGGTGTTGACGGGCCCAGGCGGAACGTAAATCTTTGTGTCGTGCAGTCATCAAGGGTACATGAGTGTGCCTTCGGCTCCGAAAGCCCACATCGATGATGTTTCGTTGAATATTTCGAACGATGACTCTTGCTGATGGCCCAATATTGAAATCTGCAGCAATTTGCGGAAGGATTGCACTTCTGTCACGGTGAACGATTCTCTTCAGTCGTCGTTGGTCCCGTTCTTGCAGGATATTTTTCTGACCACAGCGATGTCGGAGATTTAATGTTTTACCGGACTCCTGATATTCACGATACACTCGAGAAATGGTTGTACGGGAAAATCTCCACTTCATCGCTACCTTGGAGATGCTGTGTCCCATCGCTCGTGCGCCGACTATAACACCACGTTCAAACTCACTTTAATCTTGATAACCTGCCATTGTAGCAGCAGTAACCGATCTAACAACTGCGCCAGACACTTTTTGTCTTACATAGGCGTTGCCGACCGCAGCGCCGTATTCTGCCCCGCATGCCTATACCAGTTTCTTTGGCGCTTCAGTGTAGATAATACGTTATTCTACGGACGACACCTCCTGAAGAAGGTAGTTTTAAAACTGTCGAAACAATAGTAAAAGTTCAATAAACGTGTATTTTCCATCTGGTTGGCTGTTATTTCCAGTCCACTGAAAATAAAAAATGTACTTTAAATGTATCCTGTTCCAGAAATCATTCGGAGATGAGCATATATTCATATGCAGCTTTTTGATTCACATGATCGTTCCTGTCTTATCCCTTAATACTGAACATTCCTCCTGGGACGACTAGTATACAGTACTTTTCATTTAACAAAAAGATATTTCGTATGTTGAAAGGTGGCTACACTGAGCCACAGCGCCAGAGATCGCGCTAGAGAGTATTGTTCCGCCGCCTCCACTGGCAGTGATTATTGAGATGTCGTAGTAGTCAGTGCTTGGGGAGAACTCATAGTAATCAGTGCTTGTTAAGAACTCGTAGCAGAGAGTGTTTTTTGAGATGTGCTAGTAGGGAGTGCTTGCTGAGATGTGATACTGAAAAGTTCTTGTTGAGATGTGGTAATAGCGAGTCGGTGTGGAGATATATTGTAATGATTAGAGTGATTTTGGTGAATATATGAAGGTAACGAAACTTGATTTATTTTTCATTATTTAATGTCGTAAATAATGCTTCATTACAGGTTCAGTCAACAAAGCATTTGGCTTGTGTTCTGGGATTAGAGTGTAATTCTGGTTTTCTTGAGTAATTATGGTATTTATATTTCCTTTAATTAATTCAGTATAAATGATATTTAAAATTTCTTGTGTTGTTGAAGAAGAACCGTGCCAGATGCGTACGTTGAGTCATACTTCCACACACAGAACAGTTATACTTGTGCTTTGGTTTCGTAGGTTTTATAGTTGCTGGGGACTTAATTAATTAATTGTGTTAATGAAAATTTCCATTTCATTCTTTGTTATTGTTCTATGCAGTCAGATAGCGTAATAATACTAGTCAGGGCCAACCGTTTACGAGACTTCGTAATCGAACAGACAGCTACTGAAGCAAAAAATAAAATTATTTGCATTTTATTATAATTAGGCCCCCATGCAATGTCAGTACCAAATTTAATTTATGTTCACACAACTAGTAACACAAATAAAAATACGCTATTTTCATTAAAAATTATTATTCAATATTTATCACTTAACTTTTCCAATTGTTAATAAATATGATATTTAAATAAACGTAAAAGATGTCGCTACTGGTGGGATTCGAACAAACGACTACACGATTACAAAACTATACGTGCTGCTCACTCGAAGTTGGAAATTCGTGGTAAGTTCATATGGGACCGAATTGGTGAGGCTATCGTTCAATAAGCTAACACTTAACTTAATCTAACTTATGCTAAGGACAACACACACACCCATACTCGAGGCAGGACTCGAACCTCCGACGGGGGGAGCCGCGCGAACCGTGGCAAGGCGCCTCAGACTGTTCATTCAACTTCGGACAAACGAATACGTTAATAATCTAGAAATGTTTTGAAGTTAACGGCGCTCGGGTATCTACTGATTTCGGAAGGTAACTTTTTCTGGTGTTTGTGATAATTGCGTCGTACCGCATTAGGAAACTGATGTCCTTTCACCGAGCGTGAGAGCCTGTAAGTATGAAGGGGATGGAAGAGGCCAGCTTCTCAATCTATCTTGACTGAGAAGCCCCTCACATCTCTTTCATTCCCGCTGACAAACACAGAAGGGGTGCTCTAGGCACGCAGAAAAGGGGGGGGGGGGGAGGAGGGTTGAAGAAGAAACGTGAGTGTGGACGCGAAATGTATCTCGATGTCTGACAGCGCTCTTTTATTATTCCCTCTGACCCAGTTAGAGGCCATTCCGTCCCTCAGTAGTTCCAGGGCATCCATATATTCCGCCCCCACAGATTTATCCGCGGAGTTCCTTTCTCCGTTCCCGGATCAAGCTCGGGACATAACGGCCGAATGAAAGCATTAGAAGGATCGACGACCGCTCCCTCACCTTCCTTACATCGCCGTCACAGAGGCTCTACGCCGCGCCGCATACAAAAAGCAAAGTGGCTGACGCGGAAAGCGACGCGAGGGCCGTGCTGCAGTAGCTGGGTGTTTCTGAATGGCTGCGTGCAGCTGCAAGCCAGAGGGCGGCGCGGGAGTCATTCGTGGCCGCACAGGTAGGACGCAGCCTGCAGGGGTCTGTGAGAAACAGCTGCGTCGCTCCTGTGGGTTTCAAGGACGACTCAGGTAACCTTCACTTGAACTGGAGGGATGGGGTATCCCACACATGCTCATAATGTTAGAGACACAGTTTACCCTAACAAGGAGACTGTACGAACTTCCCCTCGCCGAGCTGATTCATATTGACAGGGCATGCACGGCACGACTGGGACTTCGACGTAATTGAATAGCGAGGCGCAACTCTTAAGGGGGGGTAGGACGTCAAACAGGCCGACTTGGAGCAGGAGAGGCACCACAGCACATTTCAATTCCCACTGTCTATACTTTTACAAATGTATTTATAAAACTTTTTCAGCATTACCAGGAAGGATTCAGAATTCACACTCTTAGCAGTGGAAGTTGTAAAACATAACGAAATAATTTTTTTTACATGTGAAATTTCATCATTTTTTTCACTTGCTAATGGCAGCATTTGTTGCTATAGGTACACTTTTCTTCATAAATAAGAGGGATTCTTTTATGAATTTTGCACAGCATACAAACCATACTTAAAGGTGTATGAAACTCTAGAATTTTCCAAATCTATTAAAAACTGTGGTAAAATTTGAGGTAATTAACTACAAAATTTGTGTTCCTTCTAAGCATGAGGTTTAAAATACAACAGCTCATTCGTTTTTTCATAAATTAAATAAATTCTAGAGTTTCATACACCTGTAAGTTTGGTATGTATGCAGTGCAAAATTCATCGAAGAATCTCTCTAACTTATGAAGAAAAGTGTACCTATAGCAACAAATGCAGCCATTAGTAAGTGAAAACATGATGAAATTTCGCACGTAAAAAAAATTATTTTGTTATGATTTCGAACTTCCACTGCAATGAGTGTGAATCCTGAATCATTCCTGGCGATGCTTACAGAGTTTTATGAATTTATTTGTAAAAGTATAGACACTGGAAATTAAAATATTCTGTGATGCCTCTCCTGCTCCAAGTCGGCCCGTTTGACGTCCTACGCCCTTAAACATTTTCTACAAAATCGAGTTTGAACATTTTACGTGTTCTTACGTGCTTCTTTCCATAGAAATCGTTTATTGAACATCAATACAAACACTATCAGTCTTGCAATGTGAGAATTATGCATTACTACAAACAGTACACAAAATGCATTCTTCAAATAGTTGTGTATGAAACATTGTTTTACACTTACAGAAAACGAAATTCATTCAAAACTCATTAAAGGCTCGTGTGAACGAGTACGCGTTATGCAGGTCTTGGAGTCACTCACGTCCATCTAGAAAGGTAAGGCCTCATCATAAGGCTTCGGCAATATGATTGCATTTCTGAGTGTCCGATCATTTGTCAGTTCTCTTATCTGTTTTTACTATTTTATATTTCTAGTATTTACCGAACAATGAGTTTAATAAGTCACGGATGCAAAATACTAACGCGAATTCTCTGCAGACGAATGGAAAAACTGGTAGAAGCCGACCTCGGTGAAGATCAGTTTGGATTGCGTAGAAATACCGGAACACGTGAAGCAATACTGACCCTACGACTTATCTTAGAAGCTAGATTAAGGAAAGGTAAACTTACGTTTCCAGCATTTGTAGAATTAGAGAAAGCTTTTGACAATGTTGACTGGAATACTCTCTTTCAAATTCTGAAGGTGGCGGGTGTAAAATACAGGGAGCGAAAGGCTATTTACAATTTGTACAGAAACCAGATGGCAATTATAAGAGTCGAGGGGCGTGAAAGAGAAGCAGTGGTTGCGAAGGGTGTGATACAGGGTTGTAGCCTATACCCGATGTTATTCAATCTGTATATTGAGCAAGCAGTGAAGGAAACAAAAGAAAAATTTGGAGTAGGTATTAAAATACACGGAGAAGAAATAAAAACTTTGAGGTTCGCCGATGACATTGTAATTCTGTCAGGGACAGCATAGTACTTGGAAGAGCAGTTGAACGGAATGGACAGTGTCTTGAAAGGAGGATATAAGATGAACATCAACAAAAGCAAAACGAGGATAATGGAATGTAGTCGAATTAAGTCGGGTGATGCTGATGGAATTAGATTAGGAAATGAGACACTTAAAGTAGTAAAGGACTTTTGCTATTTGGGGAGCACTGATGATGATCGAAGTAGAGAGGATATAAAACGTAGACTGGCAATGGCAAGGAAAGCGTTTCTGAAGAAGAGAAATTTGTTAACATCGAGTATTGATTTAAGTGTCAGGAAGTCGTTTCTGAAAGTATTTGTATGGAGCGTAGCCATGTATGGAAGTGAAACATGGACTATAACTAGTTTGGACAAGAAGAGAATAGAAGCTTTCGAAATGTGGTGCTACAGAAGAATGCTGAAGATTAGATGGGTAGATCACATAACTAATGAGGAGGTATTGAATAGAATTAGGGAGAAGAGGATTTTGTGGCACAACTTGACTAGAAGAAGGGACCGGTTGGTAGGACATGTTCTGAGGGATCAAGGAATCACAAATTTAGCATTTGAGGGCAGCGTGGAGCGTAAAAATCGTAGAGGGAGACCAAGAGATGAATAGACTAAGCAGATTCAGAAGGTTGTAGGTTGCAGTAGGTACTGGGAGATGAAGAAGCTTGCACAGGATAGAGTAGCATGGAGAGCTGCATCAAACCAGTCTCAGGACTGAAGACCACAACAACAACAACAGTATTTACTGAGGTTAACGAAGGTGATGTTGGCCTGATGTAATCGACGTTGCCCTTTAACTACACTTTCTAAAGGATCGTCCTAAGAAATACGAAATTAAGGTATTTGCTCTTTCAGTATTTGATCTATTTATACATGCTTTTAGGTTATCCAAGTCTGCACAACGCGAGTACGATCCTTACATAGATGTATTTGTTCTGTGCTTTCTATGTAGATCAGCCTGAAGATGCCTAAATAAGGTGAAACGCGTAGTTGATAAATAAAAAAACTAAAATTGCAACCAAGACTGTTTTCAACTAATATCATTAAACGCAGTCTTTCATATACATAATACCTCCATGATGAGAAGCAGAAAAATGAAGTGTTGAATTTCTAGCCGGCCGTGGTTGCCGAGTAGTACTAAGCGCTACAGTCTGGAACCGCGCGACCGCTACGGTCGCAGGTTCGAATCCTGCCTCGGGCATGGGTGAGTGTGATGTCTTTCGGTTAGTTAGGTTTAAGTAGTTCTAAGTTCTAGGGGACTGATGACCTCAGAAGTTAAGTCCCATAGTGCTCAGAACCATTTGAACCATTTTTTTGTTGAATTTCTTGAGCGGAAGAACAATGACAATAAGAAAAAGAATCAATCAATCAATACAAAATTTACACTCACGCTCATAAATTAAGAATAATGCTGATACATGATGAAACAACGTTCTGGTGGGCGGTTTGCGGGTATGACCATGCGGTGCATCTGACCTGCGCTCGTCGCACGGTGGCGCTGGCAGCAGTCCACATACGCAGAGATGTTCTGGTGCATGTCAGAGTACGGTGCAGCGAGTAAGTGTGCAGACGTTTTCAGACGTGCTAATGGTGACTGTGTGTTGAAAATGGCTCAAAGAACACAAACTCCTGACGTTATGAGGGGTAGAATACTAGGGCGACTGGAGGCTGGTCAAACACAGCAGGTCATAGCAAGGGCCCTCTGTGTGCCACAAAGTGTGATCTCAAGATTATGGCAACGATTCCAGCAGACAGGAAACGTATCCAGGCGCTACAGTGCCGGACGTCCACAGTGTACAAGATCACAAGAAGACCGATATCACACCGTCAGTGCCTGCAGACGACCACGGAGTACTGCAGGTAGCCTTGCTCGGGACATTACCGCAGCCACTGGAACAGTTGTCTCCAGACACACAGTCCACAGACGACTGAACAGACATGGTTTATTCGCCCGGAGACCTGCAAGGTGCATTCCACTGACCCCTGGTCACAGGAGAGCCCGTAAAGCCTGGTGTCAAGAACACAGTACATGGTCATTGGAACAGTGGTCCCAGGTTATGTTCCCGGCGAGTCCAGGTATAGTCTGAACAGTGATTCTCACCGGATTTTTCATCTGGCGTGAACCAGGAACCACATACCAACCCCTTAATGTCCTTGAAAGGGACCAGTATCGAGGTCGTGGTTTGATGGTGTGCGGTGATATTATGATTGGTGCACGTACAGCCTTGTATGTCTTTGACAGAGGAACTGTAACAGATCAGGTGTATCGGGACGTCATTTTGCACCAGTATGTCCACCTTTACACTGGTGCAGTGGGTCCCACATTCCTCCTGATGGATGATAACGCACGCCCCCACCGAGTTGCCATGGTGAAGGTGTACCTTGAAACAGAAGATATCAGGCGAATGGAGTGGCCTGCCTATTCTCCAGACCTAAATCCCATCGAGCACGTCTGGGATGCTCTCGGTCGACATATCGATGCACGTCTTCAAACCCCTAGGACACTTCAGAAGCTCCGACAAGCACTGGTGCAAGAATGGGAGGCTACACCACAGCAGCTGCTCGACCACCTGATCCAGAGTATGTCAAACAGTTGTGCGGCCTGTGTTCGTGTGCATGGTGATCATATCCAATATTGATGTCGGGGTACATGGCCAGGAAACAGTGGCGTTTTGTAGCACATGTGTTTCGGGACAGTTTTCTCAACTTATCAACAAAAGTGTGGACTTACAGATCTGTGTCGTGTGTGTTCCCTATGTGCCTATGCTATCAGCGCCAGTTTTGTGTAGTTCCACGTTGCACCACATTCTGCAGTTGTCTTTAATTTAAGAGCATGAGTGTAGTTTGTACACCAGAAATGGATTATTCACTGCTCCATCTTTTCTCCTCCCTGCTGTTGCTGGATGGTAACTGCTGGAACACACGTCTGGACAACTTGTACTACACGCTCACCGCCCTCTGCTGGATGGATAGCCTTCTTTGTTGCGTGACTGTGAGGACACCGCCCGATGACAGTTGCGTCTGCACCTGTTCAGTCACTACGTCCTTCGGCAGCAAATAGGGATGCTGCACGTGGCGCGATATGTAACCGTGCTCATCTTGACGCCCTTCATGTTTTGCCTCTGTCACCACGCTCTCACCCACCACTTTTACCGTCAGTTCCTCCGGTTTGAACTGCAGGACGTCTAGATTAACCTTGAAGCCATCTTTGTTGTTCTGGATGGTAGATACGCCAGAGTCACCAGCTGCCAAATGACACCATGGTCTGTAGTGACCAGACAGAGCAGGAACGACAGACAGATGAGGGAAAAGCAAGTCGTCATGTGTCAGTCCCAAGCCGAAGTGCTGGTCGAATAATGACATCTGACGGTCGATATCAGCCAACAAGTGGTGGATCATCGGTGGCAAAGCTTTCTCCACCAAAATTATTTGTGCACTGTATCCAAGTGAAGTTTTCTTGTAGCAAACTGTTCTATTTCCATCACTGAACCACAGGATAAATTAATCACTTGTATACAGATAGCAACACATGTATCTTATGAAATAGCCTTTTAAAATCTTTAATATTCCTCACACTAATGCGCTAAACCACAATGGGCTGGTTAGTTTTCAGATCTTCAATATTGTTATTGAAAGTTGTATTAGTCTTGCATATACGAGGGTAAGTCAATTATTGTCCGCAATTTAGTTATGTTTTTGTTTATTTTGGTAGTACTGTCGTTTTACGTTGATGACGCATGCTTTGTTTATTTGTTGTTATATCTTTACAATTTTCAAACTGCTAGGTTAGTTTCGTTATCGCTGCCGTGCTGTTAATCATGGCTGCTCCGCTGTCTATTTGCACCAAAGAAGAGCAACGTTCAGTGATTCGTTTTTTGTGGTCGGAAGGCGTATCAGGGGCCTAAATTCATCGAAGACAGTACAGTATGGGAACAGTGTTTTGCCACAAAGGAGTGTCTACGAATGTATTGAAAAATTCCGAAGTGGTCGCACAAGTGTTACGCACGATGAAGGAGCCGGACGAGCGTTTACTGCCACAAATGAAGAAACCATTGAGCGTTCACGTGAAATGATTCTCTTAGACAGACGATTAACTATTGACGAAGTGGCACATCGTCTGAAAATAAGTCACGGTTCTACCTACGAAATCACCCACTACAAACGTGGGTTTCATAAAGTTTGTGCAAGATGGGTCCCAAAACAACTCACACAGTTGCATAAACTAACGCGCTTGGACATCTGCAAACAACATTTGGATCGCTATGGTAACGAAAGGGACAATTGCTTGGACAGGATCATTACTCGTGACGAGACATGGATCCATCATTACGAGCTGGAGAGTAAATGGCAGAGTATGAAATGGAAACATCCAAATTCACAGTGCAAGAGGAAGTTCAAGAGCTAACCGTCAGCAGGAAAACTGATGCTTACTGTTTTCTGGGACGCACAAGGTCTAGTATTGGAACATTACGGGGAAAAGGGCACAACAATAAACAGTATGATTACAGTGAGATGCTTACTGTCTGGCTAAAGCCTGCAATTCGAAGTAAACGCCGAGGATTGCTGTCAAAAGGTGTTGTGTTGTTGCACGACAATGCCCGTACGCATACTGCTGCCCACACTGCTGAAACGCTCCAGAAACTGAAATTTGAAGTACTGGATCATGCTCCGTATAGTCCCGATCTTGTCCCTTCAGACCATCAGTTTTTTGGTCCACTTAAACAGGCATTAAGGGGCCGTCGATTTGCGTCGGACGAAGCAGTGAAAGAAGCGGTGCATTCCTGGCTCGCAGCTCAACCGAGAACCTTCTTTTATGAGGGCATCAGGAAGCTTGTATAACGATGGACCAAGTGCGTTGAAACGCAAGGAGACTATGTCAAAAAATGATGTTCTAGTAAGTTTCCTATTTGATTACAATAAAATTATATGACTACTTTGCGGATAATAATTGACTTACCCTAGTAAATAAAGGATGTTGGTATTTGTAATGGTGGAGACAGGAACTGTTAAATTTCAAGCAATACCCTGCTATTGTTCACAAAATAGTCTTCTCCTGGATAGTTGTGAAACAGAAATTTTGTTTTTGGTCTTCCTGTATTTTTCTTACCCTTTTCCGTAGCTAAAAGAATACTGTCACGTTTGTACGACAAGTGATATCTGTCTTCAGGTAGATGACAAGTAATCTTCTGATGGTTTAAAATGTTCTCTTGTACAAACTAAAATTGGTTCCTTGCCAAATAAAGGAGAAAATAAGAAATGATAAGTGTATTAACATAGGACAGTTCTGTAAGTTTTTCCGGTTTTTCTTCTTGTGATACGTTGTTTTGTACTAAATAGTGACCTTCCACCTATCACGTGTGCTTCTCTAGCAAGCAGGATGACCAGCAGAAGAAGCAGGCAGCACGTAAACAAGATGCAGTCTCTGCGCCAGCTACCTTGACAGATAAACAAAGGGTACAGACACGCTACGAGCGCATCGAGTGAAAAGCAGCAGTAACAAAATCTGGCTAAGACGGACTGCTGCACAAATATATAACTTCTTTACCTTGTCTGTAAACATAACATCTTTTGTGGATAATGGGTTTGTTATTATCGGTGTAACGCGTTACAATGGTTCTCTTTTCAGTTTTGATGTTGCTTACTCAAGAAGAAGAAAATTTTTGTCTGTTTACATGTTTCTGCTTACAATTAAATTAATACTAACGTAAAAATTTATTTTCTTGTTCAAATTATAATAAAGTATTCAAACTTTCATTAACCTATAGTTGATTTGCAAGAAAAAACCTACGACGTTTCTAAAAATTAATACATACCGGGGCTTTATGAACCCCAATGTGTCTTTTGCACTGTCGTTTACGGGGGTAAACCAGGGTGACGCTGGATTTTGGAGCCGATATTCTCGACTTTTTCCAATAAAATAACGAACAAATTACGAAAGTATATGAAGACAGTAACTGTTCTCGAAAGAACAGATACTGTTGATGACCGTGCAGCTCTTCCCTGGAATAAATGATGACTAACTGAAACCCTCAGCTGCCAACAGGTGTTGTTGATATACCTCGACCGTAGCGGTCGCTCGGCTCCAGACTGTAGCGCCTAGAACCGCACGGCCACATCGGCCGGTTGTTTTCAAACTTAGTTCAACCTGTTCTCGTGAGTGGCGCCGTCACAGCATGTCTTTAAGATGGCTGCTACACTTGACGTTCGTCAGAAGCAACGTGCTGTCATAGAATTCCTGTGCTGTGAAAACGAGACAGTGGGAAACATCCACAAGAGTTTGAAAAAAGTGTATGGAGATCTGCGATCGCAGTACAGTTAGTCGGTGGGCAAGCAGGTTACGTGATGAAAGCGGGCACGCCAATATTGAGGATTGTTCTCGCAGCGGCAGGCCTCGTACTGCACACACTCCAGACAATGTGCAGAGTGTTAACGAATTGGTGACTGCTGACAGGCGCATCACAGTGAACGAATTGTCACGCTACGTTGGGATAGGGGAAGGAAGTGTTTGCAGGATACTGAAAGTGTTGGCGTTAAAAACGGTTTGTGCCAGGTGGGTTCCCAGGAACTTGACAGTGGCTCACAAAGAAACAAGAAAAACGGTATGCAGCGAACTTTTGGAACAGTACGAGAATGGTGGAGATGAATTTCTTGGAAGAATTGTGACAGGTGATGAAACATGGTTCCATCATTATTCACCAGAGACGAAGAGGCAATCAATGGAGTGGCATCATGCAAATGCACCCAAGAAAAAAAAAATTCAAAACCACACCTTCTGCTGGAAAAGTTATGGCTACGGTGTTTTTCGATTCCGAAGGACTCTTGCTTGTGAACATCATGCCAAGTGGAACCACCATAACTTCTGATGCAAATGTGACGACACTGAAGAAATTTCAAGCTCGACTGAGTCGTGTTCGACCACAGCGTCAAAATCAGGATGTTTTGCTGTTGCACGACAATGCACGGCCACATGTCAGTCAAAAAACCATGGAAGCGATCACAAAACTCGGATGGACAACACTGAAACACCCGCCTTACAGTCCTGACCTGGCTCTATGTGACTATCATCTCTTTGGGAAACTGAAAGACTCTCTTCGTGGACAAGGTTTGAAGATGATGACTCCCTTGTGCACGCTGCCAAACAGTGGCTCCAACAGGTTGGTCCAGAATTTTACCGTGCGGGTATACAGGCGCTGGTTCTAAGATGGCGTAAGGCAGTTGAGAGGGATGGAAATTATGTGGAGAAATGAAAATATTGTTCCTAAATGATGTATCTACACACCGTAAAACTTTCAAACATGTAGAATAAAATATGGATTTTTTAAAACAAATAGTGTGCATTTCTTTTGGAGTGACCCTCGTACTCCACTTCACAAAAAAAGACATCGTCCAAATTCAAGAAATGATCAAAACAAGCCATCAACTTGCAACTTGAACACTGAATGAAAAATGGCGCGCCACGGTGATCACAAATGTTGCCACCATCAAGATCGAAGGCGAACTCCTTGGGAGTTACAAATCGCGCAGGACGTTCAGCTGGGTATTCACTCTTAAAGAATGCATACACAATCATATTGATGTAACGGAGCGATGAGAACTGATGGAAAGTCATGGCATGCAACCGAATGCGAAACAGTCTGTCGTAGAGATTATCGCGAAACTGGCTATCCTATAAGGCGTAGCTGCAGGTAGTACGATAATATGTTTTACAGGTACGGAAAAAACATCCAGAGGCTGAATTTGTCCAGTGGTCCCAGGTGGTATGAATAGCAATGTCACACACTTTGCAGAAGGAATAGTTTGCTCTAAGGGGGTATGATTTTTATACGCAGACCAGGAATCGAAATAAGGCAAGTTATTTTGACCAGCTATTGGACAAAAGCAGTGGTCATACCATAGTTGTAGATCTCTTACGCCCATTTTCCATTCTTGCGTGTTTCGACGTAAATATTCCCTACTGCCCTTGCAAAGTCACGGACACAAGAAATAATCGTAGCACCTCCAACTTCTCGCAGCACAGTAAATAACTTTCCAGCCAATTTACCAGACACGTTAACAGTCGGCATAGTTGTATACAAATGCGTTAAAGAGTTGACGTTAGCTGATCTTGATACAAATATGGTACCTCTAACTTCCGCGGTTCCTTTCATATGCATTTCCTCTCCAAATCCCGATTGGTCGGAGTTGAAAACAAGCTGTTTACTGAACGAATTTTCAGGTGGATTCCGCATTTTCATGTGAATCGTCAAGCAGAAGCTTTGCTTGAAATTTCGTCATCTTATTGTTGTTGTTGTGGTCTTCAGTCCTGAGACTGGTTTGATGCAGGTCTCCATGCTACTCTATCCTCTGCAAGCTTCTTCATCTCCCAGTACTTACTGCAACCTACATCCTTCTGAATCTGCTTAGTGTATTCATCTCTTGGTCTCCCTCTACGATTTTTACCCTCCACGCTGCCCTCCAATGCTAAATTTGTGATTCCTTGATGCCTTAAAACATGTCCTACCAACCGATCCCTTATTCTTGTCAAGTTGTGCCACAAACTTCTCTTCTCCCCAATCCTATTCAATACCTCCTCATTAGTTACGTGATCTACCCACCTTATCTTCAGCATTCTTCTGTAGCACCACATTTCGAAAGCTTCTATTCTCTTCTTGTCCAAACTAGTTATCGTCCATGTTTCACTTCCATACATGGCTACACTCTATACAAATACTTTCAGAAACGACTTCCTGACACTTAAACCTATACTCGATGTTAACAAATTTTTCTTCTTCAGAAACGATTTCCTTGTCATTGCCAGTCTACATTTTATATCCTCTTTACTTCGACCATCATCAGTTATTTTACTCCCTAAATAGCAAAACTCCTTTACTACTTTAAGTGTCTCATTTCCTAATCTAATTCCCTCAGCATCACCCGATTTAATTTGACTACATTCCATTATCCTCGTTTTGCTTTTGTTGATGTTCATCTTATATCCTCCTTTCAAGACATTGTCCATTCCGTTCAACAGCTCTTCCAAGTCCTTTGCTGTCTCTGATAGCTTACGTCTTCCAATTCTGTAGCAATGTTTGTAGTTATGCAACCATCCATTGCTTCCCTGGAAATCACTGTAATCTATGTCGCGCGGAATTCGATGTGCATAACGTAGTAGGTCACTATCATGCACATCGTGTAATTTGTATCGAGCATCTTTGAAACGTGGAAACACCAGTTTTTGTAGCAAGTGCACTTTGACCTCTCTTGAATATCAGAAGTTTTTTTCACGCTTTTTTTTACTATGCTGCAGATGATCATCCATGAACGTTATTACACTACTGGCCATTAAAATTGCTACACCAAGAAGAAATGCAGATGATAAACGGGTATTCATTGGAGAAATATATTGTACTAGAACTGACATGTAACATTTTAACGCAATTTGGGTGCATAGATCGTGAGAAATCAGTGCCCAGAACAACCACCTCTGGCCGTAATATCAGCGTTGATACGCCTGGGCATTGAGTCAAACAGAGCGTGGATGGCGTGCACAGGTAGAGCTGCCCATGCAACTTCAACACGATACCACAGTTCATCAAGAGTAGTGACTGATGTATTGTGACGTTTTCAATTGGTGGCCAGGGCAGCAGTCGAACATTTTCTGTATCCCGAAAGGCCCGTACAGAACCTTCAACATGCGGTCGTGCATTATCCTGCTGAAATGTAGGGTTTCGCAGGGATCGAATGCAGGG
Organism: Schistocerca nitens; assembly: GCF_023898315.1. Lineage (NCBI taxonomy): Eukaryota > Metazoa > Arthropoda > Insecta > Orthoptera > Acrididae > Schistocerca > Schistocerca nitens. The sequence continues at coordinate 150,269,473 of NC_064620.1, read as the reverse complement.
TAGGGCCACGTGTCGTAACTCATCTTAAATGTAGCGTCCACTGTTCAAAGTGCCGTCAATGCGAACAAGAGGTGACCGTGACGTGTAACCTATGGCACCCCATACCACCACACCGGGTGACACGCCAGTATGGCGATGACGAATACACGCTTCCAGTGTGCGTTCAACGCGATGTCGCCAAACGCGGATGCGACCATCATGATGCTGTAAACAGAACCTGGATTTATCCGAAAAAATAACGTTTTGCCATTCGTGCACCCAGGTTCGTCGTTGAGTACACCATCGCAGGCGCTCCTACTGTGATGCAGCGTCAAGGGTAACCGCAGCCATGGTCTCCGAGCTGATAGTCCTTGCTGCTCCAAACGTCGTCGAATTGTTCGTGCAGATTGTTGTCTTGCAAACGTCCCCATCTGTTGACTCAGGGATCGAGACGTGGCTGCACGATCCGTTATAGCCATGCGGATAAGATGCCTGTCATATCGACTGCTAGTGATACGAGGCCGTTGGGATCCAGCACGGCGTTCCGTATTACCCTCCTGAACTCACCGATTCCATATCCTGCTAACAGTCATTGGATCTCGACCAACGCGAGCAGCAATGTCGCGATACGATAAACCTCAATCGCGATAGGCTACAATCCGAGCTTTATCAAAGTCGGAAGCGTCATGGTACACATTTCTCCTCCTTACACGAGGCATCACAACAACGTTTCACCAGGCAACGCCGGTCAACTGCTGTTTGTGCATGAGAAATCGGTTGGAAACTTTCCTCATGTCAGCACGTTGTAGGTGTCGCCACCGGCACCAACCTTGTGTGAATGCTCTGAAAAGCTAATCAATTGCATATCACAGCATCTTCTTACTGTCGGGTAAATTTAGCGTCTGTAGCAGGTCACCTTCGCGGTGTAGCAATTTTAATGGCCAGTAGTGTAGTTTCGACGTTTATTAATTAACTATAAATATGTCGAATATAATACTGACAGTTCATTTTAATACAAATTCCTACAACTTTATGACAAAGCTATAGTCACGTGTCATGTTATCATTGTTATAACAACAGTTTGACAGCAAACTACGTCCAGAAATTTTATTAGTCCTCGTCTAGTTGGCCTACACAACCTTCACAGTTCATACATTCTTTTAAAAAAGTTCTGTCCCATTATTTTTAGCACGTGATGGATGTGCACACCGCTTTCAACTTGTCCATTGAATCTTTAATCACCTGGACTGCTGTGAGAAAATGGTTAAGACACCTAAGACATAGGGCATCCTCATCTTCTTCGTCTTGAAGAACTTTCTCAGAAATGCCTACTTCCTTACTGCGTTTTATTTCAGGAGTTTTATCATGTGATTTAGCTCGACCATAGACAGTTTTTTAGAAAATAGGTTTTTATGCAGAACATCCAAATGTCCCTTGAAACTGTTTGCTTTTTTGTCTGTTGGAGGCTTCTTCTTCACATTGTAATGCATCTGCCACTGGAGTGACTGTCAGTATCGCTGAATTTCTTTATCGTTAGTTTTCTGTTTTTTCCCTTGATTGCCATTTCTCAAACAGCCGCACTTCTTCAGGCTCTGGATAGCGCAGTTGGTCAGCTGAACCGACGTTCAAATTAGTAGGCGCTGTTTCGACAGCACAGGCCTACCATTGTGTTCTTGAGGCACTGGAGGTCCAGCTGCAACAATGAAACTACAACCGACAGCATTAGGATATCAGGTCCATCTGTTAAGTACGAAGGCATCGCTGGAAGTCGAAAAATTAAATAGAAATCAAAATCAAAATCGCATACATGTTACCGGTTTAAAATCAATGAAAGACGCAACTTGCTTATGTAAAAATTGCATTGTATATGATATAGACTCTGATTACGAGTGCAACTATTCAAACAATAAGAGGATTCACTTACATAAAGACAGCGAGGCAGGTTGGCCACGTAAGCCGATGTGCCCCTGTTTCAGTGGGACCTTGTGCCCCGTCACCATGCTGGAATTATTTCAGTTCATTTACGATAAGTTTAAAATATTTATTGCTGTAAGCAATGTCAAAGTAATCCTTAAACTTTTGACTTCAATCGTGGTACTTACTGGTATCGTTTGAGCGTTGTCTCCGAGCACACAAAAAATATCTTGCGGAAGCAAAATTTACTTTCACTAACAAGGAAACATAAAATGCGTGCCCATCCTCTCTCGACAGTTTACCTGCAATTATGTGTTTGTGGAAAGTCGATGGTATTGTTGCTGCCAGTCTCCTTGGTCGGTGGCTTATTCTGCCGGCAGTTCAACGAAATAATCCCGATAGGTCACCGTGCTCCCCCCCCCCCCCTCCTATATATGTGTACATGACTGTTCTGGGTTTATAATGGAAGAGGACTCTTAACAGATTATACAGAAAGAAGTAATTCGATACACAAACGATCTTTTCTTCATTCTGATAAATACTTCCAACTGTAAGGTCAATTTCCAAAACCAAATAAAATTTAAAAAATAGGTTTAAGTATTGCTACTGCGTTATTTATCATCAGAATAACAACTAAAGAAGTTCGAACTAGTCTTCTCATGCGCACTCATGGGTTCTGGTATTATATCTATCACTAAATACAACTAAAGGCAGTAATAGAACAGCTAATCCGGCAGAGATTTTGATAAATTTTGCGACACTGCAGAATAGCTCAGAGCACGCTACAGCAACAATGAGATCGCTGAAGCTAGAGAAAAACGAATTTTCGTTAAGTTGAGAGAACAGTCGCTGCAACTGTACTGAATGGAGAAGATCGGCAGTAGAAACTAAGATGGCTGCAGCGGAGATGGGGAAGTCTCAGCGTTTTGGCGCGGCGCCATATCTCTTGGTAAACAGTTGCCGGTATTGACGTCCGGTAAGCGCTACCTCGAAATTGGAAATCAAGCGCCAGCTACTTAACCACGTCCATAATAATCAACTCACAGGTTTCTGCCAGCAGCAAGTATAAAACCACCCGCCTGTTTCTGGCCTTGGTAAACTTCCATCAACGTTCTTTCATTACCCTAGTCCTATGCTATATCAGAAGGACACTATTTCTTATCTTCTTCCTCCGATGTTTTGCCCGATAATTTGCACCGCGTGGAAAAGTAGAGTGAAAACGAATTCCTGCGTACTTTTTGTGTTGTTGTTGTGCATGAACAGTAAAATGAAGAAAATTGTAAAAGGACTCTATAATAGGGTACTAGAATGTTAATTTAAATTTTCATGTCCTGCTTCTTTTCTCATTCGTTTGACTGCAGCTTAACTTTGACCCGCAAAATGTTACATTTGGTTATATTCATGATCAAAATGGACACAGCAGTTAGATTTGTTATTTTCAGTGTGTTTTGTGTCTCGCACACGCAGTAATATTACTTCAGTCGTGTCTCATATGTTCTCAATCTTGTATTTGGTTGCATGGACCACTGTTTGAAACTATTTAGATTAAATATACAAAAAGAGGGTGAAAACCCATTGAGTAATTTATTCGAAAACACTCCTTATCCATTTTTTTTTCGTTTACGTGATTTTTGTGCATTCTGGTAGTCACGGCCGAAGCCGAATATTTTTATTAGTCAAATACTGCTCTTGTCTTGAGTCATTGCTCCTCAAAGAAAATCGAGTCCCTGCAAACAACACCCCATGTCCAAAACTCTCAGAAACAGTATATCATTTGAAGGGAGCTATTTTTGAGAAAATTAGCAATCTTTCTACAGATGAAGTTATCATGTTCAGTTATCGGGAAGGAGAAGCTAAGAGAGGACATTGTTTCATAACTTGTAGGACAAACTACATTTGGAAAAGGACTTAATTTTGGTGACAGGTGGAAACGCTATTCAGAACAAAAGCGTACTTCATATGCTGGTCCATACGCTGAAAACGTTCGAGCGGATAACTTATCGCATTCCCATTCTCTTCCTTGTGTGTGAAGATCAACACTCTCGTTAATTTCAAATAATAATAAGTGCCAAATTATCAAATACCGTATGACTTGAATAGAGTTTTACATCTTCTTAACAGCATCCAGCATCTTTCAACATCTCAAAGAGACCAGCCATTGACATTTGAAGGGAGATAGTAGGGAAAGGGACTAACAAAATCAATTTTTAGATATTTGCTTATTTGAAATGCCCGCTATTTCATGCCTAATACAGTTTTTGTTTCGTATAAATACGACAGTTTTTACGCGTGTTATGATGGTTTTCCTGGCTCTCCTGTGATCTGGCATTTAAATGCCACGCCTTCTTTTCTGCGCCATGCAGAGATAATGCTCAAGTTTCTTTTATCCCTTGTACGTTTTTTTTTCTGCCTTAGGAGGGCCAGTCCTGACAAAACTCTACCATCTGGTGAGCAAGATGTATGAGACAGGCGAAATACCCAAAGACTTCAAGAAGAATATAATAATTCCAAATGGCTCTGAGCACTATGGGACTTAACATCTATGGTCATCAGTCCCCTAGAACTTAGAAATACTTAAACCTAACTAACCTAAGGACATCACACAACACCCAGTCATCACGAGGCAGAGAAAATCCCTGACCCCGCCGGGAATCGAACCCGAGAACCCGGGCGCGGGAAGCGCGAACTCTACCGCACGACCACGAGCTGCGGACTAATAATTCCAATCCCAAAGAAAGCAGGTGTTGACAGATCTGAAAATCACCGAACTATCAGTTTAATAAGTCACACCTGCAAAATACTAACGCGAATTCTTTACAGACGAATGGAAAAACTGGCAGAAGCCGACCTCGGGGAAGATCAGTTTCGATTCCGTAGAAATATTGGAACACGTAACGCAATACTGACTCTACGACTTATCTTAGAAGAAAGATTAAGGAAAGACAAACCTACATTTCTAGCATTTGTAGACTTAGAGAAAGCTTTTGACAATGTTGACTGGAATATTCTCTTTAAAATTCTGAAGGTGGCAGGGGTAAAATACAGGGAGCGAAAGGCTATTTACAATTTGTACAGAAACCAGATGGCAGTTATAAGAGTCGACGGGCACGAAAGGGAAGCAGTGGTTGGAAAGGGAGTGAGAGAGGGTTGTAGCCTATCGCCGATGTTATTCAATCTGTATATTGTGCAAGCAGTAAAGCAAACAAAAGAAAAATTCGGAGTAGGTATTAAAATCCATGGAGAAGAAATAAAAACTTTGAGGTTCGCCGATGACATTGTAATTCTGTCAGAGACAGCAATGGACTTGGAATAGCAGTTGAACGGAATGGACAATGTCTTGAAAGGAGGATATAAGATGAACATCAACAAAAGCAAAACGGGGATAATGGAATGTAGTCGAATTAAGTCGGGTGATGCTGAGGGAATTAGATTAGGAAATGAGACACTTAAAGTAGTAAAGAGTTTTGCTATTTGGGGAGCACTGTTGATGGTCGAAGTAAAGAGGATATAAAATGTAGACTGGCAATGGCAAGGAAAGCGTTTCTGAAGAAGAAAAATTTGTTAACATCAAGTATTGATTTAAGTGTCAGGAAGTCGTTTCTGAAAGTATTTGTATGGAGCATAACCATGTATGGAAGTGAAACATGGACTATAACTAGTTTGGACAAGAAGAGAATAGAAGCTTTCGAAATGTGGTACTACAGAAGAATGCTGAAGATTAGATGGGTAGATCACATAACTAATGCGGAGATATTGAATAGAATTAGGGAGAAGAGGAGTTTGTGGCACAACTTGACTAGAAGAAGGGACCGGTTGGTAGGACATGTTTTGAGGGATCAAGGGATCACAAATTTAGCATTGGAGGGCAGCGTGGAACGTAAAAGTCGTAGAGGGAGACCAAGAGATGAATAGACTAAGCAGATTCAGAAGGTTGTAGGTTGCAGTAAGTACTGGGAGATGAAGAAGCTTGCACAGGATAGAGTAGCATGGAGAGCTGCATCAAACCAGTCTCAGGACTGAAGACCACAACAACAACAACATTGTTTTATCGTGTCAAGATTTCCTACCCTGTATCTACTATCGATCTTGTTTGTTATAGTTTTCGAGCGCTATTGATTGTACACAGAAAAGTTTATTGCAAGTGAAGTAACTGTTGATTCATATTTTCTGGTTTCACACGTTTTCATAAAATTTCCATGAATAAAGAAATACTAACATGAATTAAAATTCAGAGGAAATAAATATGTAAAGGTAAATAAGGAACCCAGACGTAAAGATAATCAGCAGCTCAAAAAAAAACTGAAGTGTCTTCTAGGAGTTTCCTCCCAGTCAGTTTGTAGAGATGAACACTCATTTGGAAATATTGTGGTGAACTCTAAGCATAGTCTATGATTTCATTTCCAAAAATAATGTGTGCAGAATATGTGGTGGTGACGTATCCTTGGGAGAGAACCAATGTCTTCGTAAAGGGATTGTGTAAAACGCGACGTTGAATTGTACAAAATGTGGTGCAGTTGTTACAACAATGACGTCACAAATGGCAAAGAATAACTTGTATGAGAATATCAAAAAGCTAGTTTATGGTCTCGGATCTATCGGTAAGGGGATGAAAGCAGGCAAACCCTTATGTGCATTATTTGACATTCGAAATCCACCTGCAAAATTTATGACTTACAATAAAATTATTGGAACTGCTGTTGCTGAAGTTTGTAACATCTATGCAGTAATGAATGAAATTAAACCTATATTTAGAAATATTTGTAAAGATAGTTTGTTTAAGAAATGCGTTAACAGGAAAACGCAAAATTTAAATGAATAAGTGAATTCTGTCATTTGGACCCGGTCACCGAAAATTGTATTTTTTCAGATTATAACCCTCAAATTTGGCGTTTAGGATGCTATTTTATGCTTCAGTGATGGTATAACAAGAAAACTGGGTATTTTGGAAGTACTGGGCACGAAATCTAGTGGAAATACTGCAAAAGTCTTGGTGAAAGTAGATAAAGAGAGAATCCGCAAAGCAGAAATTGCTAATTTAAAATGCGCAAAAGCGGGTGGTCAGAAAAGCAGAGGGGCCAAGAGAAGAAAAGAAGAAAAGAAGAAAAGAAGAAAAGAAGAAGAGAAGAAAAGAAGATCAGTATGATACAGGTGATGCTCAGTACGGTGCAGGAAAATATTAGTGGTAAGTAATTCTCATCAAAAATCATACTGAAACTGCAGTACTAAACTTTAAACTGATTTTTATCAAAACTACATTTTTTTTAACTTTCGGTACTATTAATTTCTAATCTAACTGGGTTATAATTAAAATATTTATTCAACTTGTATTCAGGCTGGTAATTAGTTATTATAAGTAAACTGACAATCACCAACCCAACAGAAACTGTTTTATAATGATTAATTTATTTTAAAAAGTGAAATTTTGCTATCGAAAGAATAAAAAACTTTTTCTTGAAATCTTTAAGAGGTATTTTTTAACTTTACTTGTAAATGCAGGTGTATATGTTATATAGATTCAGTAAAAATTTCACTGTTTTAACACTTATAGTTCTTTCGAAAGTGGACCTATTCAAAGGGTGAAATAGCATTGGCAGCATATGGATAAAAGTTGCCTTCCGTATCCCCATAATACTAAGAACTTCGTTGATCCGTATTTCAGCACTTTGGGAAGAAAACTGTTCAAACTCTAGGAACTACGCATTACATAGTTGAAGTACTAAGCGATTACCTTTTTGTGCGAAAAAATTAAACTTCTTTGACGTGCAGTTGCACTCTGAAAGAAACTGCTGAGCGGCGGTGGAGCATGGCGGGACCAGTCAGCGCGGGCCAGGGCGGTGTTGTCGCTGCTGGAGCACTGGTTATTCTTCGTTTTTTACTGTCCCTGTAAATACAAGTCGATGAAATGTATATCGCACGAGACTGATTTAGGGCCTCCCTGTCGAATGGGCACGAAAAATTCCGCTTGAAAATCATCTACACAGCTGGCCACCCAAAATGCAACACCCTGAAGAAAGCTTTCAAATCAGGTGAAATTTGCCAGTAGCGCCACATGCAGGCGCTATGCAAAACGGAAACAGACGGCCGTATGAACGTACTAGACCACCACTTTATAGTCTCGAGAAACAGTGGTGAGTCCCTGTAAATACAAGTCGATGAAACGTATATCGCACGAGACTGATTTGGGAGCGGTCTTTACAATGAACAAGTAAAATTGCGTTTTAAAATTCATTTTGTTTGTTATGCCATTCAAACCTGCGTTTTCCGTCGACGCTGGGCTCAGCGTGATAGATGTGATGAGCAGGTTTGTTTGGGATGACACCAGCTTCACATTGCAAAAACGAACTTGAAAGAATCTGCCGAAACACCAGAGAAAATAAGCCTAACGACTCTTAGGAGGTACACAATACATACAGCGATCACGCAGAGCATTACGATCAGCGACCCACTGTCGATATAAACCAGCCCAGGCGATAGCTGCCTCACCAGGCCAGGAATGACTGCTTGTCAGACACACGCACGGTGCATGCAGTATCAGTGAGCGTGCTGTCCGTGTGTAGAACAGGGAAGCCACGCGATCTATCTGACCGTGTCCAATTTCCGATGGCACGCAGGCTCGGCACAGCTTGTCGATTGCTCGAGGAGTGCTGTGGTGAGTGTCTTCAACATGTGGCGAAACCAAGGTGACACCACGTCCAGGACTCGTAGCGTTGGTCGCCTACCCCTCATCAAAAATGTCGGACGTCGTAGTCTGGGGAGACTGGTAAAACAAGAAAGGCGGCTATCTTTAGCATAGTACAAGTGTGTCTCAACAAACAGTACACCGAGCATGAGCCACCGCGGCCTACGACCCATGCATGCGCCAATGTTAACACCACGACATCAGCAACTACCACTGAAATGGCACGTGACCATCGGCACTGGACCTTTATCATCATGCCCATGTGAGGGCGGTAATCCGTCGCCTTCCACCAGCTCATTGACACCTGTACTGCGGGACGGAGACAAGCCGGCGGCGGCTCCATTATGCCCTGGAAACATGATCGTGGGCATCGATGGGTCCATTGGAGCTCGTCAAGGCACCGTGACGGGCAACACTGGTTGCAGAGCACATACACCCCTTCATGGTGATCATGCTTCCCGACGGCAGTGGCATTTCTCAGCAAGATAATTCGCCATGTCACAAGGCCAGGAGCGTGACGGAGTGGTTCGAGGTTCAAATGGCTCTGAGCACTATGGGACTTCACATCTGAGGTCATCGGCCCCTAGACTTAGAACTACTTACAAGGGGAGGCTGCCAATTGTGAAATTCAGATTCGATTCATACTGCGCATAATAAAAGCTCATGGCCAGAGGTGTAATGTGGCAAAGCACCAAGATGCACTTCTCAGCCGTTGTCGAGAAAATCGACAGTTAAAAGAAACCGTTGCGGTGAAATACTCTCTACGATTAATAATTTTCCACAGCGTCGTAGCGCAGCGGTAAGCGCTCGGGTTTGTAATCCGAAGGTCGCCGGATCGAATCTCGCGCCGTGCAACATTTTTTTATTATTATTAGTTTTTTGTAATTCAAATATATATATATATATATATATATATATATATATATATATATATATATATATATGAATTGCTTATGCATGTTGGTGAAGGCGGATCGCTCTCCAATTGTACCACCTCCATTTTCCCGTTTGTTTAACATGGTGTACCAAAGCTCTCACGTCTGCACTGATTTTCGACGATGTTATAAGTTGCGCTAGGGACCGCATCTACCTTCTTTCGAAGGTAGCAGGCAACTACGCTGTTATGCGGCGGCTCGTTTCGGCCCATTCAACATCTGTCCTTCAAGTGTAACGAGCGAGTAACGGAGTCTATATTTCATACCTGCCACAGCAAATTTGTGTTCGTGGGGTTTCTGTTCTAATTCGAACGTTTGACTTACGCTATACACATTCGTTTCGGAATATCGTTTGTACGTCTTCCGTTAACTATACGTGGTTAACATTATGAAGACAATTAATAACATTTGTGAAATACAACTTTGTTTGCGGAAAACATAATGATGTTCGAAGTCGCCAGTTTTTCCACGACAAACGACTTTCAACAACTTATTATATGCATAATTGTTGCAACTGATTGCCGGGAATTATATATATGTGAGTGTGTGTGTGTGTATACACATATTTGAATTACAAAAAACAAATACTAAAAAAAAAAAAGTTGCATGGGGCGAGATTCGATCCGGTAACCTTCGGATTACGAACCCGAGCGCTTACCGCTGTGCCACGACGCTATACATAATTATTAATCGTAGAGAGTATTTCACCGCAACGGTTTATTTTAACTGTCGATTTTCTCGACAACGGCTGAGAAGTGCATCTTGGTGCTTTGCCACATTACACCTCTGGCGATGAGCTTTTATTATGCGCAGTATGAATTGAATCTGAATTTCACAATTGGCGGCCTCCCCTTGTTAGACCTAACTAATCTAAGGACAGCACACACATCCATGCCCGAGGCAGGATTCGAACCTGCGACTGTAGCAGCAGCGCGGTTGCAGACTGAAGAGCCTAGAATGGCTCGGCCACAGCGGCCGGCATGGTTCGAGGAACACAGTGCTGAGTTCCAATTCATGTGCTGGTCCCCAACTCGTCAGATTTGAACCCTATCGAACACATCTGGGATGTGATTGAACGTAGCGTCAGAGCTCATCGCCCCCTCCCCAGAATTTCCGGGGATTAGGTGACTTGTGTGTGCAGATGTGGTGCCAACTCCCTCCACCAACCTAACTAGGCCTCACCGATTCCATGCCACTACGCGTCGCCGCTGTTATCCGTGCTAAAGGTGGTCATACCGTCAATAGGTAAGTGGTCATAATGTTCTGGCTGGTCTGTGTATGCAACATAGCACACGCCTCTGCTCGTTCCTGGTGAACGAAACTGAAACATTAACGGTTACTGGCATCTAAAATGCTGCCCCAAAAATGCCTGTAGCTGTCACATGACCTTTAGCGGCTTCTGATAATCTGGTCGCAACTGGGTGGTCACCGAGCAACGGAGAAGTCAGGACACGTGAGCTGTAGAGCGATCCTAACTTGACTGCTGCTATTTGCAACGTTAGAATCTGAGCGGTGATGGGGAGAGAGATGTGTTGCCACTCAGTTCCTCAACGCCAGGCTGTACATCAACGCCCCACTTCCAAAGCGTTCCGCAGGGGCCCATAAAGAGAATTTATGAGCACAGCTGGTTGCCTCGTAAGTGGTATTCGAGAGGAGTAGTCAGTACAGCTACGTCGATTTCATTTTCTCGTCATTCACTCGACTGCTTGCTCACCGTGCGAATACTCGAGCACAGGTCTAAGAAAGGTAATGGCGGATTACCTCAACGAGAAGGGTGGTAACATTTATTCAATCAGTTTTAGTTAGTTACATATTTCATATATCATTTTGAACGATAGATCGTAATAATGCGGAAGAGAGTCTTTTTACATTCATATCGCGAATTAATTTGTACATGTGGTTACATTCTGAACATTCCTAAGATCTTTTTATGTTATTATTTTTTATCAGAAAAAGAAAAATATACTGATGTAAATCAGTAATGCCTGACCACCACCTTATAAATATTACAGTAAAAGAAATTCTTCTAGGAAATAGAAGGACTTGTTAATGAGAAACTTTCTCAGTTCTTTTTCAAATTTTTCTTTGCTGTCTGTTAGACATTTTATATCATCGAGTAAGTGGTAAAAAATTTTTGTTGGGTGGTTGTGCAGACGTTATTGTGCTATAGACAACCTTAATGTGAGTAATTACAGTCATTTTTCCTTCTGCAATTGTAGTTATGTACATCACTGTTCCTTTAGAAATGTAATTCTATTTGTGAAGGAATAAGTGCACTGTAAAGCAATAGTCATAATGTCCATTCCTTACACAGACGTCTTCGAGATTATCGTGGCTGAGTACCACATACTATTCTTACAGCACGGTTTTCTGTAACGAAATCTTCGTTTCCTAAAGATGAGTGATCCCAGAGCATTATTCCATATGACATAATTGAATGAAAATATGCAAAATATGTAAACGTGCTGATTTGTCTCTTCCCAAGATTTTCAATGATTCTAAGCGCAAATGTGGCTGAACAAGGTTGTTTTAGGAGCTCCAAAATGTGTTTCTTCCAATTTACACTACTGGCCATTAAAACTGCTACACCACGTAGATGACGTGCTACAGACGCGAAATTTAACCGACAGGAAGAAGATGCTGTGATGTGCAAATGATTAGCTTTTCAGAGCATTTACACAAGGTTGGCGCCGGTGTCGACACCTACAACGTGCTGACATGAGGAAAGTTTCCAACCGATTCCTCATACACAAACAACAGTTGACCGCCGTTGCCTGGTGAAACTTTATTGTGATGCCTCGTGGAAGGAGGAGAAATGCGTACCATCACGTTTCCGACTTTGATACAGGTCGGATTGTAGCCTATAGCGATTGTGGTTTATAGTATCGCGACATTGCTGCTCGCGTTGGTCGAGATCCAATGACTGTTACCAGAATATGGAATCGGTGGGTTCAGGAGGGTAACACGGAACGCCGTGCTGGATCCCAACGGCCTCGTATCACTAGCAGTCGAGATGACCGGCATCTTATCCGCATGTCTGTAACGGATCGTGCAGCCACATCTCGATCCCTGAGTCAACAGATGGGGACGTTTGCAAGACAACAACCATCTGCACGAACAGTTCGACGACGTTTGCAGCAGCATGGACTATGAGCTCGGAGACCATGGCTGTGGTTACCCTTGACGCTGCATCACAGACAGGAGCGCTTGCGATGGTGTACTCAGTGACGAACCTGGGTGCACCAATAGCAAAACGTCATTTTTTCGGATGAATCCAGGCTCTGTTTACAACGTCATGATGATCACGTCAGTGTTTGGCGACATCACGGTGAACGCACATTGGAACCGTGTATTCGTCATCGACATACTGGCGTATCACCCGGCGTGATGGTATGGGATGTCATTGGTTACACGTCTCGGTCACCTCTTCTTCGCAATGACGGCACTTTGAACAGTGGACGTTATATTTAAGATGTGTTACGACCCGTGGCTCTACCCTTCATTCGATTCCTGCCAAACTCTACATTTCAGCATGATAATGCACGACCGGATGTTGAAGGTCCTGTACGGGCCTTTCTGGATACAGAAAATGTTCGAATGCTGTCCTGGCCAGCACATTCTCCAGATCTCTCACCAATTGAAAATGTCTGGTCAATGGTGGCCGAGCAACTGGCTTGTCACAATACGCCAGTCACTACTCTTGATGAACTGTAGTATCGTGTTGAAGCTGCATGGGCAGCTGTACCTGTACACGCCATCCAAGCTCTGTTTGACTCAATGCCCAGGCGTATGAAGGCCGTTATTAGGGCCAGAGGTGGTTGTTCTGGGTACTGATTTCTCAGGATCTATGCACCCAAATTGTGTGAAAATGTTATCACATGTCAGTTCTAGTGTAATATATTTGTCCTATGAATACCCGTTTATCATCTGCATTTCTTCTTGGTGTAGAAATTTTAATGTCCAGTAGTGTAAATTCTCATCAGTATGGACCCCTAAGAAATTTGAAGGTTCCACCCTATTTATTATTTCCTCACCATAAGTTACACTTCTCTTCAATGTAGTACCCCTAGATGTGCAGAACTGAATATGTTGCGTCTTTTTAAAATTGAGGGTGAGACCATTCGCAGAAAACCAATCAATGATACTTTTAAGAACTTGTTTACCATTTCTTCTGTTTCTGTACGTATGCTTGGAATGATTACGATATTAGTGTTATCTACAAAAAGAACTAATTCTGCTTTTTGTATTAGATGGAAGATCGTTTACATGTATGAGGAGCAGTAGTGGAGCTAAGATTGAACCCTGCAGAACCTCATGCGTGATTTCTCACTAGTCAGAATTATGGCCCTGGACTACATTGCTTGAATTACTTAGTACAACCTTCTGCATTCTTTTGGTTAGATACAACATTATCCATTAGTTGGCTACACCATCAATCCCATAAAACGTCAATTTATCTAGGAGAATACTGTGATTCACACAGTCAAATGTCTTAAAGAGGTTGCAGACAGTACAAGCCAGATCTATTTTATTGTTTAATGCTTGTAAAATCTGGTGAGCGAACATGTAAATGGCATACCCAGTAGAGTAACCTTTCTGAAACCCAAACTGTGATTTGCTAAGAATAGTATTGTTATTAATGTGAGATACGATTCTAGAATATATCACCCTCTCAAAAGTTTTGGAGAATGATGTTAGTAGTGAAGCAGGTCGGTAGTTACTGACAGAATGTCCTTACGTTCTTCACTTAGTAAACTCACTAAACTTTGTAAGTAGGTTTAGGTAAAGTGGCTACCTACAAGCGTCTACAACTTCAGGTTTCTCAGCATTTCCGTGACCCTTTTGCGTGAATCTTACAAACTTGTTACAATTAGAGCCGCTTTTCTTTGTTTAGTCCTCTTCTGTATATGTTTGACTCATTTGAGTTATATTCTAGGATGAGTGCCACAAACTGTTTCATAAGGCCTCCTTTTTTAAACTGACTGCTTTTTCCTAGTATTCTGCCAATGAACCGAAGTTCAACACCTGCATTACACACAAATAAGTCTATCCGATCATCCCATTACATATGGCTTCAGATTCTTACACGCAGCTATTTGCATGAGCTGACTGATTTCATTTGTCATTCACTTGTGATAAGATGTTACTTTTCTGCATAAAACACAACACTGTGCATAGTAGGCTGTCTCTTCATATCACTTATTTGCTGTGGGATTGGTCAATTCCGACTACTATTTCATTGAAACACACATGTACATTAATGGTATGCTCTATGTCGCACACGATGTGGCTTACAAATTAAATTATCAATCCACATGTGAAGCCACAGCTGAAACAGTCCACATACAGTATAACTTGCGAACGAACACACCATCCTTTCACTACAGACCACATCGTATCACGTGCGAACCACAACTAGGCATTGAAGATATGAACTTCTTGACATTTTATTTACATACCTAGCAGCAGCTGTTCGTGAAATATTTCAATTTTCCCTCAAATCAATATTTAATCTTTTCTTATTTATCGTGATTACTTTCAAGCAATTAAATATTTTCTGCAAATCTAGACCCCGCGCTAGTCCAATTGATACTCCTTTCATCCATTTCCCACTCTTCGCTTTCTTGTGTAAAACGGAACAAAATTTTTCCCTCAAATCACTAATTAAATTTTTCATAATAACTCTGAGTAATTTCAAGCAATTAAACCCTTTTTCGCGAAACTAGACATCACACTAGTCGCTAATGAGCCTAAAGAACCTGAAAACTATGGACTCGATAGTAACGTCGGTCGTTGGCGAATATTTTTACATGTCACAGTTTCTCGTACCCACACTTACCCCGTGGGATGGTAGATGTTTATTACCCCCACAACATTTTCCCACAAACCCAATTTTTCCCAGGTACTTATTTATAAATGTGCGACCACGCCCGCATCATGCAGGGTGTGGCCTTGTGCTTAATGTTTACGACGTCTTATCTCCTGAACTAAGCGCATACAACTGTATAATTTTGTAGGTACGTTCAGTGGTATATGTTGACGTAGTGTGAAAAATTTGTTGTGAATGGAGTTAGTAGCAACAAAGTAATAAATTTAAAGTAATTTATAATGCGGCAAATGGTTCAAATGGCTCTGAGCACTATGCGACTTAACTTCTGAGGTCATGAGTCGCCTAGAACTTAGAACTACTTAAACCTAACTAACCTAAGGACATCACACACATCCATGCCCGAGGCAGGATTCGAACCTGCGACCGTAGCTTTCGCTCGGTTCCAGACTGTAGTGCCTAGAACCGCACGGCCACTCCGGCCGGCTATAATGCGGCAGTTTTTCAAGCATCTCACTGTTTTCGGCGTCAGATCTCCTGAACTATCTGTCGTAGAATGATATAACATTGTAGGGTATTGTGATTCCTTTGTTCCACGAGACTGGAACTTATGCTCGGTCAATAGACGAAGCACGGATTTTAAACGTGTGCTCGTAAGTTTTCTTGCCGCGAAACTTCCTAATGTCAACAGACAACTCATCGAAACTACGAACAGGGCCCTTTTCCAAAGTATCAATAGCACATTTGACTTCCGAAGTAAGTCTTTCAGGAACTGTAGCTGCATCGAAGAGAATGATGTAATCAGCTTTTGTTTTGCATGTTGGAGACTCTAAAAAAATTCCTGATAAATTTTAAAATTTCCTTTTTTTGGTAAAGCTACCGTTGTCTCCATCTACTGGAATAATCTGGTTTCGTGTAACTTTCTTTAAACTTCTTTTGTTCTCTGAACTGGATCTTAGGATGGCCTCATTGTTTTTTCTTTGAATCTGTCTTTCTTTCTCTTCCCAAGGTTTACCACAATTTGTAATACTCTGGAATACTCTGTCATATAAGAAGATGGTATCTGTTCTTTCGGACATGTCTGAAAGAACAGATACCATCTTCATATATATAGTTAAGGATCACCGGCCATTTGACCATCTTCTGTGCGGATGCGCAAACAGTGCCCGAACACTTACGGGAATCGGCAGTAAAGCCGCAAGTAATGAGTATGATGGGCAGGGGCACTATGAATATAGTGCGGGACAATAAGTTGCGAATGTGAATCTCACGGAAGACGTGCCAGAGATAAGTCCCTGCAGTCGCACTATTCTCTGTGTCCTTGGTGGTTCAGCTGGATAGCCACCACGGTAGCTCAGCGTGTTCGGTCAGGGAGCTGCTTGCCCTCTGTAATAAAAAAAAACTGAATAAACGAATCAACGATCAACTTGAACGGATTTCATCTGACGTCCGCTCAGGCCGAACGCAACGAACAGTACCGAACAAAATCAAAAAGAAAAAAAGATGGGTAGAGCGTCTGCCATGTAAGCAGGAGATCCAGGGTTCGAGTCACGGTCATGGCACACATTTTCAACTGTCCCCGTTGACTTATATCAACGGTTGTAGGCAGCTAAGGGTATTCATTTTATTGTCATACTCTGTCATGCCTAGATCATATTGAATTTTAACTTCCCTTCTCAGTTGAAGTAAATTTCTACTTTTATTACTAAATTTTCTAAGCTGATCTTCATTCTTACTTGTGTCAAGAACTCATTGTGCACTTGAAACAAGATCTTCTTCCACCAGACCGGTGGGACAAGGACCTCCGAAAGGTGGCTGGAGTCAACTGGCTGAATGACGTCCAAGACCGTTCCTAACGGAAGAAGATGCTGCAGACATGCCTGGGCTCAGAACTTGAAGAGGGTAGAAGGAGAGCTAGGTACAGACAGATAGGTTGGTATACCTGTAACTTATAGCGAACATCTGCGTAGTAAGACCGCAAGAATTTTTATGTGGAAGTTAACTGAATGTCTTAAATTCTGTTTTAAGTGGCACCCCTCTTTTTTCATATGTATGTTTGATGAGCTACGATCTTTCGTGACCTTAGCCTTGCTGTCACGAGGTTACTTTCGCATTTCTTTCTTGAAACCACTCTTTCGCACATACAAACGTCTGACTACTTAGACGGTCACACTTTTCATAAGTTTTTCTCTTGAACTTAGGTTGATCAGACGACGATCAGTACAGATCGAGACTAGATATAACTACAAACGGATTCTTACATATTAGCTTATGGTGTTCTCAAAATAACATTCTTTAAATTTCCGGAAATTTTGGAGTGTATATAATTTAAAATACACTTATACAAGCGAAATATGACGAGATGTCTCAACAGCCTAAATTACTACGTTCAGTTACCTTTTCGGGAAGACAAATTAGTACAGGAAAAGAGAGGATCGTTGCGGAGCCCGGCGTTTTGTTACTTTCGTCTGCTGCGGGGAGGGAAGAGCAGGTCAGAGGTAAGGCTTCACTGACTGTCCTAGTCGCGTAGTGGCCGCTCTGCGGGGACTGCTGTCGTCCGTTCAACTTGTTAACAAGGTACAACTTTTCCGGTCGCCTCCGCAGCGCCGGCGGCCGTTCCGTGCGCGAAATTAGATGAAAACCAGGCCGACAGATGTGGACGTCGCCTAGCGGCGGTCCCAGACACCGTAGAATTGCTTTTCATCCGGCCGCCGCAGAAATATACCAGTGCCTCAGATACTGCCGCGTGCCCTCTACAAGAGAATTACTGAAAGATGCTGCCGTGACAGTGAGGGGGTGGCTGTTCCAGTAATTGAAAAAAAAAGCAGGATACATTCAAGTGAAACGTCCAGTCAAGACTGTTGTCACCACATTTTTTTCTCTGACAGTTCTAGTTGAAAAAATGCGGAATCTGTTATGAAACATAATGGAATATTCCCGTTTCAGTCCCTATAGTTTCATGAAGTTCCGACAGGTGGCGGCACTATACGTAGCCTTCACAATGGCGTCTGTAACGGAGGTGCGTTCGAAGCGGTGAGTTGTCATTGAGTTTCTTTTGGCGGAAAACCAGAGCATCGCAGATGTTCATAGGACCCTGCAGAGTGTCTACGGACACCTGAAGGTGAACAAAAGCACGGTGAGTCGTAGGGCGAGGAGTCTGTCATATTCACAACCAGGCTGCGCAAACCCGTCTGATCGCCTGTGTGCCGACCAGCCGCTCACAGCTGTGCCTCCTGTAATGTTGGAATGTGTGGACACTCTCATTCGAGGTGATCTACGGATCACTATAAAACACCTTGCTGCACTATTGGACGTGTCTGTTGGCAGTGCTGATAGCATCCTCCACCTGTTGAGGTTCTCAGATGTGTGTTCCCGCTAGGTTTCTCGACAGCTTACAGAAGACCATGATGAGCAACGAAGGACCATCTGTGCTGTGTTGCTTGCGCGTTACGAGGCTGATCGTGACAATTACTTGTCGAACATCGTCACAGGCGATGAAACATGGATTCGCCTTTTCGAACCGAACAGCAATCCCCAGAAGAAAAAGTCCAAAACCGCACTCTCAGCCGGTAAAGATACGGTGACAGTCTTCTGGAACTCTGAAGGGGTTATTCTGTTTGATGTCGTCTCTCATGATGCAACGATCAATACTGAAGTATTTTGTGTTACCCTCAGGAAACTGATGAAATTACTGGATAGGGTTCGTCGCCACGAAAATGTAAACGAACTTCTCCTTCTCTATGAAAACGGAAGGACTCACACAGGCTTGCGCAGTCGAGAGGACCTCACAAAACTTCGTTGGACTGTTCTTCCTCATCCACCCTGCATCCCGCATATCGCACCGTTCGACTTCCGTCTGTATGGCACAATGAAGGATGTATTCCGCGGGATCAGTAAGTGGATGATGGGGAGGTTACTCATGTAGCAAAATCTTGTCTCCGGCGTCCACCAGTAGAGTGGTACCAGGCGGGCATACAGGCTCTCCCAGTAAGGCGGCATAAGGCCGGCGCATTGATTGGATATTATCTTAAAAAATAAGGTTTTGTTGCCAAAAGATGAGAAATAATATCATGTATTGTAGTACTGAATAAAATAATGTACACTGTGTCATCAAAAGTATTGAATAAATGTCCACTATGTCATCAAAAGTATCCGGACACCTGGCTGAAAATTACTTACAAGTTCCTGGCGCCCCCCATAGGTAATGCTAGAATTCAATATGTTGTTGGCCCAGCCTTAGCCTTGATGACGGCTTCCGTTCTCACAGGCATACGTTCAATCAGGTGTTGGAAGGTTTCTTGGGGAATGGCAGTCCATTCTTCACGGAGTGCTGCACTGAGCAGAGGTATCGATGTCGGTCGGTGAGGCCTGGCTCGAAGTCGGCGTTCCAAAACATCCCAGAGGTGTTCTGTAGGATTCAGGTAAGGACTCAGTGCAGGCCAGTCCATTACTGGCATGTTATTGTCGTGAACCACTCCGCCACAGGCCTTGCATTATGAACAGGTGCTCAATCGTGTTAAAAGATGAAATCGCCATCCCCGAATTGCTCTTCAACAGAGGGAAGCAAGAAGGTGCTAAAAACATCAATGTAGGTCTGTGCTGTGATAATGCCACGCAAAACAACAACTGCTGCAAGCCCCCTCCATGAAAAACACGACCACACCATAACACCTCCGCCTCCGAATTTTACTGTTGCCACTACACACGCTGGCAGATAACGTTCACTGGGCATTCGCCATAACCACACCCTGCCATAAGATCGCCACATTGTGTACCGTGATTCGTCACTTCACACAACGTTTTTCCGCCGTCCAATCGTCCACTGTTTACGCTCGTTAAAAAAATGGCTCTGAGCACTATGGGACTCAACATCTTAGGTCATAAGTCCCCTAGAACTTAGAACTACTTAAACCTAACTAACCTAAGGACATCACACACACCCATGCCCGAGGCAGGATTCGAACCTGCGACCGTAGCAGTCCCGCGGTTCCGGACTGCAGCGCCAGAACCGCACGGCCACCGCGGCCGGCCGTTTACGCTCCTTACACCAATCGAGGCGTCGTTTGGCATTTACCGGCATTTGTGGACAACATGGTTGTGGAGATGAAGCAGCGATTAGTATGATTAATCAATAGTTCTCACAACTATTCAAAAACAGTCTTAATCGCATTTATTATTATTATACCGCCAACCGGTTTCAACCCAACGTAGGGATCATCTTTGGGCATTTACACCATTGGTCGACTGCTTGTGGTGTCACTCGTGTCCACATAACGGCAGGAAACTGTCGAATCATAGTTTTTGAATAACTGATTTACCGACGTGATGTGTGGCTTCTGAGCAGCCGCTCGCCCACGAAATCCAAATTTTCTCACCTCCCGCATAACTGTCATAGTACTTGCAGTGGATCCCTATGCAGTTTGTAATTCCTGTGTGATGGTCTGGATAGATGTCTGTCTATTAAACATAACGACCCTCTTCAACTGTCGGCGGTCTCTGTCAGTCACTACACGAGGTCAGCCTGTACGCTTTTGTGCTGTACGTGTCCCTTCACGTTTCCACTTCACTATCACATCGGAAACAGTGGATCTAGGGATGTTTAGGAGTGTGGAAATCTCGCGCGCACAGGTATAACACAAGTGACACCCAATCACCTGACAACGGTCGAAGTCCGTGAGTTCTGCGGAGCGCCCTATTCTGCTCTCTCGCGTTGTCTAATGACTATTGAGATAACTGATATAGTGTACCTGGCAGTAGATGGGAGCACAATGCACCTAATATGAAAAACGTATGTTTTTGGGGCTGTCCGGATACTTTTGATCACATAATGTAACCTGCTTGCAGAAGAAGAAACATGTTTTGCATTACTTATTGAACGCCCCTCGTAACAAATTACATGAGAATAAAGTTGTCACAAATACGTTGAAGAAACAACGCGGCAGTCCACATTAAACGATGTATCAAACCAATGAATACCCAGAGCAGCATGACCCAACATGGATCTGAGATCGGTTCCTTCAGAATACGAGTTCCACTCTTTAACCAACGAACCTGTCACCTTTAGGTCAAAAGTGTAGGGCGCCACCAAACAGAACGCAGCTGCTGCTATTATTTACGTTACACTCGACCATAATCATGAACTTTTCGACCTACATAAGCATAACACCGCTTTTATGTATTTTTAATTTTTTTTTTTTTTTTTGTTTTTGGGTATGCAATACAGCCAGTCCAAATTTACTATGCTGCCTATCCTCTGAAGGGGTCAATCTATCATTGCTACAACTTCCGAGAAATAAAAACAAAGGCCTCTGGGGTCAACAAACAGATTTTAAATAAATTCAAGCAAACACCTACGAATACTCGCACACACAAACTTAATCTCATATTTTACCGCCAGTTCCACAATCAATTTATAAATTTACTTATTCATTGTAGCCAAGAGTGTTTACCCATTCGAAGGAAGTTCTTGATTCATGTCGACCAGCTCAGTAAGCAGGCAATTTGATTCTCTTCTGTATCGAAGTGGTTGACGTCCTGGGTCAAATCTTGGTTGTTGTAATGTTTGGAGAAATTGCGAGAGTTAATGTCTCTACGGTAATCATCATACCCCACATACAGATTGTTGTTATTCTTACTGAATTTTCTTGAGTCCGAAGACTAGTCTTGACCGTCCGTGTCAGATACGACTGTTCGGTCACGATGTTGCTGTTAACCGGTAGGTATTGTAGTAGAACGATCTCGACGCAATGCAGCAAACACGGAAAAAAGTTACACGTGGTTTAACGATTTACATCCCTCGTTAACTGTGCATAAATTAAGATACTGCCTATAAAAAAGACGAAGAACTATAGCATCTGATTATGAGATTAGTAGCGAGCATCTTGAGCAAATCAAATCTAAAAATATGTTAGGGTAATACTAAGAAGTCGTGTGAAATTGGAATATCACGGAAAATCAATGTTAGGGAAGGCGAAATAAAGCCTTAAGGTGTTAGAAAATTTCTGAACGAAATTGCATACAAGGCCCTAGGGCAACAGTTTCTAATTGTTGCTGTGTTTGGATCCTTATCTGGTACTGTGAACGTTCTCATCACCACCTTTTGGCAGCTAATAAAAAAATTATTTACTTATGCGTTTCGGGAATAGGTATCCTCAGAACATCAGATAAAAGGCTGGGGATCAGTCTTAAGACTGAAATCATATCACACGATATTGTGTATTAAGTTTTTAATCTGATATTCTGATGATGGGCTATGCACGAAATGCGTAAATAATTAATGTTCTGACTATACGAGGACTCTTGTGTAATAGCGGCCAAAAGTAGTGACAAGATGTGTTAACTACTCATATAACGGTCGCAAGCTTCCTATCTGACTTTACACTATGTAATCAGAAGTATTTGTCCACCTGTTAGTGGACATTAACATGGGCTGTGTCCATCCTTCGCCTTTGTGACAGCCTGAACAGTGCTGGGTGCACTATCAACGACATGTCTGAATGTGTATGGAGGAATAGGTGCCCATTATTTCTCAGGAGCCAAAAGAAGGCGAGGCAGGAATATTGGGCCCTGGGTAAGGAGTAACAGCAAAGTGGGTCAACCAGGAGAGCTCTGTGGCATCGAACGTATGCTAGTCTGTTGGAAGTGACTTGAGTAACATATCCACCGAGGACGTTTCAGCCCTTATAAAGCGGACCAAGTCCACTTTCGTGACGTCATTGTGGAGTACAAACACAAAGGAACAATCGAAGCCGAACCAAGGCCAGGCAGGTATCATGTCCTGACGGCCTGGGACCATCGAGCATTGCGAAGGGCGGTTGTAAAAAATTGAGCGAAATCAGCGGAAATAATGACTTGTAAGTTCCAAAGTGCCACCACCAGTCCAGCTAACACAATGACTGTGCGTAGGGAATTAAAAACAAGGGGTTACAATGATGGAGCAGCTCCTCACAGGCCACACATTTCTGTAGTAAGTGCTCAGCGACACTTGAGGTGGAGTAAAGAGCTACGGGAACGGACACTGGATGGCTGGAAACGAGTTACTGGGAGTGATGAGTCAGGCCATACCGTTTCGCAATCCCTGGAGAACGTTACCTGCCTTCATGTGTAGTGCCAACAGTGATCTATGGAGGAGGTGGTGTCACGGTACGGTGATGTTTTTCGTGGTTGTAGGTAAAAAGACGAGGGCTAGTAGAAATCCTTGGGCAACAGAAAATATATTAAATTTAATTGATGAAAGGAGAAAACATAAAAATGCAGTAAATAAAGCAGGCAAAAAGGAATACAAACGTCTCAAAAATGAGATCGACAGGAAGTGCAAAATGGCTAAGCAGGGATGGCTAGAGGACAAATGTAAGGATGTAGAGGCGCATATCACTAGGGGTAAGATAGATACTGCCTACAGGAAAATTAAAGTGACCTTTGGAGAAAAGAGAACCACTTGCATGAGTATCAAGAGCTCAGATGGAAACCCAGTTCTAAGCAAAGAAGGGAAAGCAGAAAGGTGGAAGGAGTACATAGAGGGTCTGTACAAGGACGATGTACTTGAGGACAATATTATGGAAATGGAAGAGGATGTAGATGAAGATGAAATGGGAGATATGATACTGCGTGGAGAGTTTGACAGAGCACTAAACACGTAAGTCGAAACAAGGCCCCGGGAGTAGATAACATTCCATTGGAACTACTAACGGCCTTGGGAGAGCCAGCCATGACAAAACTCTACCATCTGGTGAGCAAGATGTATAAGACAGGCGAAATACCCTCAGACTTCAAGAAGAATATAATAATTCCAATCCCAAAGAAAGCAGGTGTTGACAGATATGAAAATTACCGAACTATCAGTTTAACAAGCCACAGCTGCAAAATACTAACGCGAATTCTTTACAGATGAATGGAAAAACTGGTAGAAGCCGACCTCGGGGAAGATCAGTTTGGATTCCGTAGAAATGTTGGAACACGTGAGGCAATACTGACCCTACGACTTATCTTAGAAGATAGATTAAGGAAAGGCAAACCTTCGTTTCTAGCATTTGTAGACTTAGAGAAAGCTTTTGACAATGTTGACTGGAATACTCTCTTTCAAATTCTGAAGGTGGCAGGGGTAAAATACAGGGAGCGAAAGGCTATTTACAATTTGTACAGAAACCAGATGGCAGTTATAAGAGTCGAGGGACATGAAAGGGAAGCAGTGGTTGGGAAGGGAGTGAGACAGGGTTGTAGCCTCTCCCAGATGTTATTCAATCTGTATATTGAGCAAGCAGTAAAGGAAACAAAAGAAAAGTTCGGAGTGGGTATTAAAATTCATGGAGAAGAAATAAAAACTTTCAGGATCGCCGATGACATTGTAATTCTGTCAGAGACAGCAAAGGACTTGGAAGAGCAGTTGAACGGAATGGACAGTGTCTTGAAAGGAGGGTATAAGATGAACATCAACAAAAGCAAAACGAGGATAATGGAATGTAGCCGAATTAAGTCGGGTGATGCTAAGGGAATTAGATTAGAAAATGAGGTACTTAAAGAAATAAATGAGTTTTGCTATTTCGGCAGCACAATAACTGATGGTGGTCAAAGTAGGAAGGATATGAACTGCAGACTGCTAATGACAAGAAAAACGTTTCTAAAGAAGAAAATTTTTTTTTACGTCGAGTATAGATTTAAATGTCAGCGAGTCATTTATGGAAGTATTTATATGGATTGTATGGATGTATGGAACTGAAAATGGACAATAAATAGACAAGAAGAGAATAGAGGCTTTCGGATTGTGGTGCTACAAAAGAATGCTGAAGATTAGATGGGTAGATCACGTAACTAATGAGAAGGTACTGAATAGAGCTGGGGAGAAAAGGAATCTGTGGCACAACCTGACCAAAAGAAGGGATCGGTTGGTAGGACACGTTCCGAGGCATCAAAGGATCACCAATTTAGTACTAGACGGAAGCATGTGGGGTAAAAAACGTAGGGGAAGAGCAAAAGATGAATACAGTAAGCAGATTCAGAGGAATGTAGGTTGCAGTAGTTACTCGGAGATGATGAGACTTGCACAGAATAGAGTAGCGTGGAGAGTTGCATCAAACCAGTCTTCGGACTGATGATCACAACAACAACAAAAACAACAACAACTTGGAAGAACGGATGAAACAAGTTGAGAACTGTGTAAGCACTGCCTTGAGTACATTGAATCACGTTATGTAGAACATATCAAGCAACAGCAGCACTTTCGCAATATGATAAATTTCAGAAGTCAAAGAGTAAACAGCTTTTTCCATATTTCGCGTTATATTCTTCAAATGAATAAATATGTTGTATTATGTATTTTCTTAAACAGTCTGTGTTCTGCCTCAGTGTTCAGTCTATCTCCCTACCAAATTTAATCAAAATCTGTTCAGCGGTTTAGTCGTGAAAGCGTAACAGACAGAGTTACTTTCGCATTTATAGTATTAGTATGGATTTTATCAGGCCCGTTTATTTAGCAACAAAGAGACTTCGAAACGAATTGGACCAATCGCTTTCCGAAATAGAAAAACGAAACATGAAATAGAATTTAAAGAGAAGATGTCCAAAACGACGGCATCAAAAACATGAAACGTTAGTAAAAGTAAACAGTGCATGGGCCAGTATCTGAAGGGTGACGTGTATTAAAAAATCTGTGAATGCGCACAGAGAGAAAAAACTAGCTCTTTACTCGCACAAAGTGTTGAGTGCTGTTGACAAGGGATTTCAAATTGATTCCGTATTTATGTGTTTCCGGAATGCTTTTGACACTGTACCACACAAGCGGCTTGTAGTTAAGTTGCGTGCTTATGGAATATCGTCTCGGTTATGTGCCTGGGTTCGTTATTTCGTGACAGAGAGGGGACAGTTCGTAGTAATAGACGGAAGTTCATCGAGTAAAACAGAAGTGATTACTGGCCTTCCCCAAGGTAGTGTTATAGGCCCTTTGCTGTTCCCTATATATACACAAACGATTTGGGAGACAATCTGAGCCGCCGTCTTAGGTTGTTTGCAAATGACGCTGTCGTTTATCGACTAGTAAAGTCATCAGAAGATCAAAACAAACTGCAAAACGATTTAGATAAGATATCTGTATGGTGCGAAAATTGGTAACAGCCCCTAAATAACGAAAAGTATGACGTAATCCACATGAGTGCTAAAAAGCATTCGTTAAACTTCGGTTGCACGATGAATCAGTCAATTCTAAAGGCCGTAAATTCAATTAAATACCTAGGAATTACAACTACTAACAACTTAAATTGGAAGGAACACACAGAAAATATTTTTAGGAAGGCTAACCAAAGACTGCGTTTTATTGGGAGGACACTTAGAAAATGTAACACATCTACTAAGTAGACTGCCTACACTACGCTTGACCGTCATCTTTTATAATACTGTTGCACGGTGTGGGATCCTTACCAGATAGGACTGACGGAGTACATCTAAAAAGCTCAAGAAGGGCGGCGCGTTTTGCATTATCGCGAAATATGGTAGAGAGTGTTACTGAAATGATACAAGATTTGGGCTGGACATCATTAAAAGAAAGGCGTTTCTCGTTGCGAAGGTATCTTTTCACGAAATTCCAATTACCAACTTTCTCCTCCGAATTCGAAAATAATTTGTTGACGCCGACCTACATAGGGAGAAACGATCACCACGATAAAATAAGGGAAATCAGAGCTGGTACGGGAAGATATAGGTGTTCGTTTTTTCCGCGCGCAATACGAGATTGGAATAATAGAGAATTGTGTACGTGGTTCGACGAACCCTCAGCCAGGCACTTAAATGTGATTTGCAGAGTATCCTTGTAGATGTAGATTTAGATGTAGAGAAAGGGCTGAAAGGGGCACATAGCGTGGAAGACACGGAGCTGCTGCATATTTGGCTGCTGTAGCAGATGAAGACATTGCGAAGACTCGTGGCATGGAGTTTGCGAGCAAAGCATAAGCAAACGGTTTTCTTCTTGTCTTTCTTTCTTTTTTTCATTTTGCAAAAGAAAGGTATGCGTAAGCATATGACATGGTGCATCTGCACAGAACAGAACAGGAAAGCTACTCGTCAGGGGTCCAAATCCTTTCCAGGCTGGAAGTGTTACTGTGGATGGTGGACCACTTTCGGGTCGACCGCTAGTAACCACAACTGCGGACGACACCAATCAGGTGCAACAGCTGCCGGCACAAGACCAGTGACAGTCTGTGAGACCGAGATACGTTTTAGTTAACGAAAAATTGGACGGTGAAAGATTTTTCTCCGATTTCTGGTTGCACAACTGAATGAGGAGCAGAAGACAACACTAAAAAGACTGTAGGAGGTTTCATTGATACATGTCATCTACTTGCATAATCTCTACAAGCGTTTGTCATTGGTGATGACACCAAGTGCTGCTGGTTGGGTCTGGTGCAATTTAGGCTGTCTGCATCGCGCTTATACCGACATTTAGCGGCTTACATAGCAATAGTTCGCTCGATGCTGCAAATAGTCTATGCAAACAGTTTTCAGAATCTTTGTCTACGCAAAAGAAGTGAATTTTAGACATTCAGGACTAATTTGACGCCAAAGAAAGTGATTTGGTTTGTACCCTCCGTCTTCTTTACTGATCATTCACCGTCACGACGCGCGTAAACGAAGACGCAACATATACTACCCTTCTTCAAAGGTGAAAAGAAATGATGCGTTGAACTGCAGACCTAAATTGCCAATATCTGGCTGTTCCGCAAACCTAGACCACTTATTAAGCAGGAGATGCCGGGTTCGAGTCCCGGTCGGGTCACACATTTTCATCTTTCCCCGTTGACGTATGTCAGTGCCTGTAAGCAGCTAAGGGTGTTCCTTTCATTGTAATTTACTTTTTTATAAGATGCTTTCTCTGTTCTGATAAAGAAAGGTTCGTCAAATATAAGCACTAGCAATTTCGATCATTGCAAGTATCTAGATTCTGCTATACCAAATTTTCGAAAAACATTGGTGTACTTGTGAGACTTTAGAAAGGAGATGTTGTTAACTGCGGCACGTTGTTAGAGGAATGTATTGGGTTATATAGTCTGAACTTGACAGCTTTTCAGCCTCATGAATGAATGTGACAGCATTGAAGCTGCACGAAGGAACTGGCAGCTGGTCCTGAAAGCGCAAACACGTATAGCAATGAGATGTGAAATACCTAAATAAGCAAACGCCTTCATTCACGTAACTAAAAGAAAGACCAGCAGGATCAGCAACAAGAAGTATCTTGAAATATTAATGCGTGTAAATGTGGAATCCTATTATTACATTTAATTAGTAGGAGGAGCGAGACACGGCTCGACTCACTGAATGGATACTTCTTCACTGACAGGTGGTATTGAATGTCAATGGCCAAAACGACAACTCAGAGTCGTCTCCTTGTTCAGTTACGGGGTGAAGATTCTACAGATACAAAATAAAGGAACCCAATTATGCTAGGAATTTACAAGAAAAAGTATGGAATGAAGAGTCTATGGTATGCTGCAGCAGCCGGCCGAAGTGGCCGTGCGGTTAAAGGCGCTGCAGTCTGGAACCGCGAGACCGCTACGGTCGCAGGTTCGAATCCTGCCTCGGGCATGGATGTTTGTGATGTCCTTAGGTTAGTTAGGTTTAACTAGTTCTAAGTTCTAGGGGACTAATGACCTCAGCAGTTGAGTCCCATAGTGCTCAGAGCCATTTATGCTGCAGCTCTCTGGGCGATATTCGGGAAGGAGTGAAAGGAATGGATTATTTTAGTAACGGCATTTTCAGGAGCATAAAAGTATCCTCCCCTCCAGTGCACTTTTCCTGAGTTGAATAGAAATAACAATTGATGGTATTCACAAAACTAGTAATATCGTCTGCTGTACAATAACAACGTTTACGGCCATTTCATTCAGCTCACTGTCTTCATATGCCAGCACGAGACTCATTTCATTTAAGCACTACAGAGTAACTATTATTTCGCGGAAAATGTCGAATGGTTACAGCAGTAAAATATCTTGCGATAAAGATTTATATGATAATGACCATTAATAAATATAATTATTCAATGTTTGTAAAAAATCATATATTTTGAATGCACGGTAACAAAAGAGAGCACTATAATATCCTTTAGCGTACTCTCTGTGAGATTAATCCGTCACATCAAGAACTTCATTCGCTTGTGTATTGTTACAAGATGAATTCCTTCTGTTGATCAATCAAAAAAACAAGTCAGAAAAGTAATTTGATGAACCACAACAGCCTACATGTGTTTTCTTCTAGGAAAAACCTGAGGTGAATAAACTTCATTCACTGCATTTTGCTACTCAGTCTGAAACACATTCTTCGCTAGGAAACCCACAGTGCTAATATTATCTGCGGTTATGAAGCATAAAATAAGTTTTCTTAGTAATATTTACAGAAATAGTTCCATATCATTAAGCTGAATATATCAAGAGCCTCAAAATGCTAATTAATCGTCCCTATTAACTTTCATTTAATATTTCGCAAATGCGAATACAGCAATATAGCATCAGTAGATACCAATGGCATTAAATCTGCTGCCTGAAACCAAACAATGGTTCAATTGGCAGGTGCTGTTTCTTCAGTGGCCACGTTTTCAAAGCTATCGATTATGGATCGCAGCAGTAGAACTTTCTGCCAGATTATTCTTTAATTCTGAGGTTTTAACTTCGACTAAACAGAAGTAACAACGTTGTTGTACAATAGTGTGAAATAAATTACATTTTTACGAATAACGTGTTATGAGGGATACTGCAGCCACAAAGTGAAGTAAACCAGTCGTCTTCGCCAGTCAGGCAATCTACTATACCGTCCACGCTGCGATCCGAGGGGTCTCGTCTTCTTCAGGCAGATATGTAGCTTTTCTTTTCTTTTTTAGCATGTGGCAGACGACATAGTAAGTACCTAATTTCTTTGGCTGCAGCGACTGATCTGTATTACATTTACTCTGAACTAGACATTAGTTATTACGTTGGCATGGCTCAAATGCCATAGATCAAAAACCAGCAACAAACTATATACTATAGCGTGAGCAATTTTATCATTGTTCTCAGTGGCATAAAAATTGGGTAAGATGTGACATAAACTAACTGTTTTATAGCTAACAGAAGTATTAAGCAGACGATTGGCTGCATGGTGAGAATACAGCACAAAACGTGGTTAATATATATGAAGATGGTATCTGTTCTTTGGGATATGTCCAAAAGAACAGATACCATTGGTGATATTGCAGCTCTCGAAGAATGACATTACAGTGAAATCCAGGCCATTAGCTACTTGCAGGGGTTGATAAATATCAACGGGGACAGTTGAAAATGTGTGGCCCGAATAAGGCTTACTGGCCAATGATCTTCTTCAGTGCGGATGCACTCACACTGCTCAATCTCTTATGGGCGTCGGTAGATTGACTACCGCGAGCAATGAGTATAGTGGAGAGGGGCACTACAAATGTAGTGTGTGTACAGTAAGTTGGAAGTGTGGGTCTCACGGGGAGCGTGCGAGAGATACGTCCCTGCAGTCGCACTGTCCTCTGTATTCTTGTGGCTCAGTCGGATAGAGCGTCTGCCATGTAAGCAGGAGATCCCAGGTTCGAGTCCCGGTCGGGGCACACATTTTCAACCATCCCCGTTGATATTTATCAACGCCTGTAAGCAGCTAATAGACTGGATTTGTTTGTAATTTCTGGTTAATGTAGGTAACGTTGTCGGTGCAGAACAAGGAAACTCGTAGTGGGCAGTACTGAAAATTGTATAACTGACACAGTGAACATTATTATGTAACATACAAACATGGATTTCAAAACGATATTCCAGTGTCGAAGGAAAAAGCAGTTAATTGCAGAAGTAGCTACATACGGGGGCTATTCAGAAAGTAGGGAACGGCCAGTCGCGAAATGGAAACCATACTGAAAATTAAAACCGGTTTTATTTGCAGCAATTAGCTACACATTCCAGCTACTTCTCTAAATAGTCGCCGCTCTGACAGACATTCGTCGTAATGTTGTACCAACATACCAATACCCACATCATAGAAGGCAGCCTCCTGCACTTTCCGACAATTCTCTATGCTGGACTGCTGCTTGTTGTCTGTCTCAAAAATTTGGCTTCATAGCCAGTGGTTCATTTGAGCAGAGATGCAAAATAAAGAGAGCCATGTCCGGGTAGAATAGTGTGTGATCAAAATATCCTGTCGAAAACGCTACACGAGCATCCTCTTTGCCCATGTAGTGTGAGTGGGACAACTGTGGTGAAGAAGGAAATGCATGAAAGTTATGTTATGAGGGGTTGCATGAAATCAGGCGAAATTTCTCAGCAGTTACCCACACCTGGCGGGAGACACTATTGTTGTAGGTATCTTTACGCGATTACTGTGTGCTCAGAACTGAAAAGAGCAACGTAGCGCAATTGACAGGCATACTAGAGACACTGCGCAACACATCAGTGCAAAGTTTCATTAGATTTCCACTGTCGTTTCCACTTCGCAACCGATTGTTCCTTACTTCCCGAATAGCCCTCGTATATTCTCTACAAGAAGGAAAGCGGCAGTTTGAAATTTAATGGATGATGTGAATGTTAAATTTCGTTGGCTGTTGATTAGTGTTGAAAACATCCCACTGTCACTAAGCCGAAGCAAGGAAATACTCAAATTTATTGCCAACAATCGAGACCCGGGCACTTGGTTTCAAATAGTTTCATAACTTGTCCGCTGCCAGATTCGGGCACGTGCCACTCATGGGTGCAATTCGAGCAGGATTGCAATAGAAGAAGACAGTCTATGCAAGGTGCTATCCCTCCAGTGATGAAGTAGCTACCATGTACTGAAAACTATTCTGTGTACTACCTTCTCTTGTTGGCGAACCAGTGTAAAGATTCTCTTTTTTTCTTTTTTGTACACACAGTGATGCCGCTTTTTTACGATCTCTGCCACAGTTTTGACATATGTCAACGTCAGTTGATGAAGAGAAGTGTTGAATGCAGGTCATAGAAATATATTATCCGTTAAATACGTCATAAAGTATGTTAATGGTTTCTCATTGTGCATGATATTCATATTATGTATGTAGGATATGCACTCGTATTCTGCAATACGACAGCTGGTCTAAAAGGTCAGAAATATGATTTTTCGAGGATGACATATCACAGACAGCTCAGTCATATTTTAACATGTAAGTAATGTTTCCAAATAGGTAATAACAGCTTATTTCTATGCTTTGAATCGTATGAAAAGTATGCTTTATTATTATCAGTTCAACATGCACTTGAGAAGGGCTACAACGCCGACCTCATGACTGTGTAATATAACTAAACAATTAACAGTCAAGTGGCGGAAATTTCTGTCAAAAACTGCTATACGACTTTGGTAACCAACAGAGGACATATCATAGATAATTCTATATAATGACAACTGTCGCAAATATTAATGTCACTTATAGATTTCAACCATTAATTTATTCATCACTCAGAACCTCCACTTCATATCTTTAGTGAGCTGTTAGCAGTTGAACGCTTATAATAGGGAACTGATTCAAATAGTGTGATGAACTGTCGTTTTAAAAAACGTGAAAATACTGTGAAGACATGCTGTAGCGACAAAGTATCTCAGGATAGCTGCTAGCAAGTGTTTCAAAAACTTCCAGTTAAAGACGAGTAACTAAATGAATGGTGACCTCCGCTGGACCACGTTCGGCTACAACTCACCGGAGAGGACGCAGCAGCGCGCCAGCAGCAGGAGCAGCAGCAGCAGCGGCGGCGGCGGCAGCGGCGGGGCGCGCATCGCGGCGTGCGCTGGTCGCAGCTGGGCCTCGTAGGCGCAGACTCCGCGTCGTCCGCTCGGCACGCCGGCGCCGCAGACACTGTGCCGTCGCGCGCGCCGCTCTCCGCCTTTACGTGGGCGGCGCCGGCGCCACGCCGCCTGCCGGAGCGCACCGCGTCCCGCCGCCGCGCCACGCGGTTCCCGCGGGCCCCGACAGATGGCACTGGCGCAGGAGCCGGCAATTCACATTTTTCGACCCTTCCAGGGACGGCGTTATCGTATAGATGTGGTTCAAAGAGACAGAATGCCACAGAGAGGAAACACCGCGACCAGAGTGAACCAAATTGAACAATCATCCACCACAGTCTAACACTTACAGTCACAATACTATCAGCTGCAAAAGTTGTTACCATTTGACAGTTGGAGCTACACTAGCGCTCCAAGCGGCGAGAAAGCAGCGTCGTAAGGAGAATGTTTATTGTCAGTTACTTTTCTAATTATTTAATGAAATACTAAGATCAGTATCGATTCTGTATAAATGTTGGAACACGTGAGGCAATACTGACCCTACGACTTACACTATGTCATCAAAAGTATCCGGACACCCCCGAAAACACACTTTTTTCATATTAGGTGCATTGTGCTGCTACCTACTGCCAGGTACTCCATATCAGCGACCTCAGTGGTCATTATACATCCTGAAAGAGCAGAATGGGGCGCTATGGGGCACTATGTGATCAAAAGTATCCAGACACCCCACAAAAACATACTTTTTCATATTAGTTGCATTGTGCTGCCACCTACTACCAGGTACTCTATATCAGCGACTTCAGTACTCATTAGACATCGTGAAAGAGCAGAATGGGGCGCTCCGCCGGCCAGAGTGGCCGAGCGGTTCTAGGCGCTTCAGTCTGGAACCGAGCGACCGCTACGGTCTTAGGTTCGAATCCTGCCTCAGGCATGGATGTGTGTGATGTCCTTAGGTTAGTTAGGTTTAAGTAGTTCTAAGTTATAGGGGACTGATGACCTCAGATGTTAAGTCCCATAGTGCTCAGAGCCATTTGAACTTTTTCTTTTTTTGAGGGGGGGGGGGGGGGGGGGGGCGCTCCGCGGGACTCACGGACTTCGAACGTGGTGAGGTGATTGGGTGTCACTTGTGTCATACGTCTGTACGCGAGATTTCCTCACTCATAAACATCCCTCGGCCCACTGTTTCTGACGTGATAGCGAAGTGGAAACGTGAAGGGATACGTACAGCACAAAACCGTACAGGCCGACCTCGTTTGTTGACTGACAGAGAACACTGACAGTTGAACAGGGTCGTAATGTGTAATAGGCAGACATCTATCCAGACCATCACACAGGAATTCCAAACTGCATCAGGATGACTGCAATTACTGTGACAGTTAGACGGGAGGTGAGAAAACTTGGATTCCATGGTCGAGCGGCTGCTCATAAGCCACACATCACGCCTGTAAATGCCAAACGAGGCCTCGCATGGTGTAAGGAGCGTAAACATTGGGCAATCGAGCAGTGGAAAAACGTTGTGTGGAGTGACGAATCACGGTACACAGTACGGCGATCTGATGACAGGGTGTGGGTTTGGCGTATGCCCGGTGAACGTCATCTGCCAGCGTGTGTAGTGACAAAAGTAAATTTGGAGGCGTTGGTGTTATGGTATGGCCATGTTTTTCATGGAGGGGGCTTGCACCACTTGTTGTTTTGCGTGCCACTATCACAGCACAAGTCTACATTGATGTTTTAAGCACCATCTTGCTTCCCACTGTTGAAGAGCAATCCGAGGATGGCGACTGCATCCTTCAATACGATCGAGCATCTGTTCATAATGCACGGCCTGTGGCGGAGTGGTTACTCGACAATAACATCCCTGTAATGGACTGGCCTGCACAGAGTCCTGACCAGAATCCTATAGAACATCTTTGGGATGTTTTGGAGCGCCGACTCCGTGCCAGGCCTCACCAACCGATATCGATACTTCTCCTCAGTGCAACACTGCTTGAAGAATGGACTGCCATTCCCCAAGAAACCTTCCAGCAGCTGATTGTACATATGCCTGTAAGAGTGGAAGCTGTCCTAAAGTCTAAGGGTGGCTAACACCAAATTGAATTCCGCATTACCGATGGAGGTTGCCACGAACTTGTAAGTGATTTTCAGTCAGGTGTCCGGATACTTTTGATCACATACTGTATCTTAGAAGATAGATTATGGAAATGCAAACCTACGTGTCTAGCATTTGTAGACTTAGAGAAAGCTTTTGACACTGTTAAGTGGAATACTGTCTTTCAAATTCTGAAGGTAGCAGGGATACAATACAGGGATCCAAATGCTATTTAAAATTTGTACAGAAACCAAATGGCAGTTATAAGAGTCGAGGGACACGAAAGGGAAGCAGTGGTTGAGAAGGGAGTGAGACAGGTTTGTAGCCTATCTCCGATGTTATTCAATCTGTATATTGAGCAAGCAGTAAAGGAAACAAAAGAAAAATTTGTAGTAGTAATTAAAATCCATGGAGAAGAAATAAAAACTTTGAACTTTCCCGATGACATTGTAATTCTGTAAGAGACAGCAAAGCACCTGGAAGAACATTTGAATGGGATGGACAATGTCTTGAAAGAAGGATATAAGATGAACATCAACAGGAATAT
Source organism: Schistocerca nitens (assembly GCF_023898315.1). Lineage (NCBI taxonomy): Eukaryota > Metazoa > Arthropoda > Insecta > Orthoptera > Acrididae > Schistocerca > Schistocerca nitens. The sequence continues at coordinate 150,233,746 of NC_064620.1, read as the reverse complement.
GGAATGTAGTCGAATTAAATCAGTTATTGCTTAGAAAATTAGATCAGAAAATGAGGTACTTAAAGTATTAGATGGGTTTGCTACCTGGGAAGCAAAAGAACTGATGATGGTCGAAGTAGAGAGGATATACGAGGTGCATTCAAGTTCTAAGGCCCCCGATTTTTTTTCTCCGGACTGGAAAGAGATAGAAACACGCGCATTGTTTTAAAATGAGGCCGCATTCATTGTCAATACGTCCCAGAGATGGCAGCACTGTACGGCAGATGGAATTTTACCGCCAGCGGCGATAATGAGAACTGTTTTAAATACTTAAAATGGCGACGTTTTCCTTACTTGAACAGCGTGCAATCATTCGTTTTCTGAATTTGCGTGGTGTGAAACCAATTGAAATTCATCGACAGTTGAAGGAGACATGTGGTGATGGAGTTATGGATGTGTCGAAAGTGCGTTCGTGGGTGCGACATTTAAATGAAGGCAGAACATCGTGTGACAACAAACCGAAACAACCTCGGGCTCGCACAAGCCGGTCTGACGACATGATCGAGAAAGTGGAGAGAATTGTTTTGGGGGATCGCCGAATGACTGTTGAACAGATCGCCTCCAGAGTTGGCATTTCTGTGGGTTCTGTGCACACAATCCTGCATGACGACCTGAAAATGCGAAAAGTGTTATCCAGGTGGGTGCCACGAATGCTGACGGACGACCACTTGGCTGTCCGTGTGGCATGTTGCTGAGCAATGTTGACGCGCAATGACAGCATGAATGGGACTTTCTTTTCGTCGGTTGTGACAATGGATGAGACGTGGATGCCATTTTTCAATCCAGAAACAAAGCGCCAGTCAGCTCACTGGAAGCACACAGATTCACCGCCACCAAAAAAATTTCGGGTAACCGCCAGTGCTGAAAAAATGATGGTGTCCATGTTCTACGACAGCGAGGGCGTAATCCTTACCCATTGCGTTCCAAAGGGCACTACGGTAACAGGTGCATCCTACGAAAATGTTTTGAAGAACAAATTCCTTCTTGCACTGCAACAAAAACCTCCGGGAAGAGCTGCGCGTGTGCTGTTTCACCAAGACAACGCACATCGAGCTAACGTTACGCAACAGTTTCTTCGTGATAACAACTTTTAAGTGATTCCTCATGTTCCCTACTCACCTGACCTGGCTCCTAGTGACTTTTGGCTTTTTCCAACAATGAAAGACACTCTCCGTGGCCGCACATTCACCAGCCGTGCTGCTGTTGCTTCAAAATGGTTCAAATGGCTCTGAGCACTATGGGACTCAACTGCTGAGGTCATAAGTCCCCTAGAACTTAGAACTACTTAAACCTAACTAACCTAAGGACAACACACACATCCATGCCCGAGGCAGGATTCGAACCTGCGACCGTAGCGGTCGCGCGGTTCCAGACTGTAGCGCCAGAACCGCTCGGCCACCAGCGGCCGGCTGCTGCTATTGCCTCAGCGATTTTACAGTGGTCAAAACAGACTCCTAAAGAAGCCTTCGCCGCTGCCGTGGAATCTTGGCGTCAGCGTTGTGAAAAATGTGAACGTCTGCAGGGCGATTACGTCGAGAAGTAACGCCAGTTTCATCGATTTCGGGTGAGTAGTTAATTAGAAAAAAAATCGTAGGCCTTAGAACTTGAATGAACCTCGTAAAATTTAGACTGGCAGTGGCAAGGAAAGCGTTTCTGAAGACGAGAAATTTGTTAACATCGAGTATAGGTTTAAGTGTCAGGAACTCTTTTCTGAAATTATTTGTATGGAGTGTAGCCATGTATGGAAGTGAAATATGGGCGATAAATAGGTTAGACAAGAAGAGATTAGAAGCTTTCGAAATGTGGTGCTACAGGAGAATGCCAAAGATTAGATGGGTAGATCACGTAACTAATGAGGAGGTACTGAATAGAATTGGGGAAAAGAGGAATTGTGGTGCAACTTGAGTAGAAGAAGTGATCGGTTGGTAGGACACGTTCTGAGGCATCAAGGGATCATCAATTTAGTGTTAGAATAAAGCACGGAGGGTAAAAATTGTAGAGGGAGACCAAGGCATGAATACACTAAACAGATTCAGAAGTAGGCTGCAGTAGTTACTCGGAGATGAAGAAGCTTGCACAGGATAGAGTAGCATGGAGAGCTGCATCAAAGCAGTCTCTAGACTGAAGACCACCACAACAACAACAGTTAATATATTTAGCATTCCACACATTAGTAAATTAGCAAGAGACACGAATTATTGTAAAAAATGTAAAAACAGCCGTATCACACTGATTCAATGAGATATGGTAGAACTTATTAATGAAGAAGTAATTTCGAATACATTTATGTTTGCGGCTTATTCCGCTGAAAGCAAGAGATTATTAACACATGCAAGCATTTCTTAGTCAGAAGCATATATTTCTGTTGTCAGTTGTTATTATCATAGACACTTTCAATGACACTTAAAAGGTTTTTGGAGTCTAATTAGTCGCCGATTCTCAAATTTCACTCGCCTAGCTGATTCACGAATACGAGGTGTGGCTAGAAAAAAACCGGACTAGTACTGGTGAAACAATAAAACGAATGCAATAAGGCTGAAAGTCGCGTGGCCTGTCACGTGACTCTCGCTCCGCCTACTGCTCGAGTTTCATCTGCCTCCTGCACTCAGTCTGCCCGTGGCGTCTGTTTTAAGTAGTTGACGTTTTGTCTGTGCGTCGGAAAATGTTGAGTGTACAGAAAGAACAGCGTGTTAACATCAAATTTTGTTTCAAACTAGGAAAATCTGCAAGTGAAACGTTTGTAATGTTACAACAAGTGTACAGCGATGATTGTTTATCGCGAACACAAGTGTTTGAGTGGTTTAAACTATTTAAAGATGGCCGCGAAGACACCAGTGATGACACTCGCACTGGCAGACCATTGTCAGCAAAAACTGATGCAAACATTGAAAAAATCGGTAAACTTGTTCGACACTTTCCTTGTCAACTCCTGTTAACTCAAACACTGCTCTGATTGTTAAACGGCGATCTTGTCGAACAAGACCGATTTTTTCAATGTTTGCATCAGTTTTTGCTGACAATGGTCTTCCAGTGCGAGTGTCATCATTGGTGTCTTCGCGGCCATCTTTAAATCGTTTAAACCACTCAAACACTTGTGTTCGCGATAAACAATCATCGCCGTACACTTGTTGTAACATTACAAACGTTTCACTTGCAGATTTTCCTAGTTTGAAACAAAATTTGATGTTAACACGCTGTTCTTTCTGTACACTCAACATTTTCCGACGCACAGACAAAACGTCAACTACTTAAAACAGACGCCACGAGCAGACTGAGTGCAGGAGGCAGATGAAACTCGAGCAGTAGGCGGAGCGAGAGTCACGTGACAGGCCACGCGACTTTCAGCCCTATTGCATTAGTTTTATTGTTTCACCAGTACTAGTCCGGTTTTTTTCTAGCCACACCTCGTATTTCTGTAAATGTTATTACTTTTCCTTCGAAAGCGAATTGGTTTCTTCTGTACTGTTTTTATTGCTTGTGACAATTTATTATCACGTCTGCGTGGTTTTTGCCTAGGCTACCGTAGTGGTACGTTAAATAATGTAGGTATTACATTCCATACAGGTTTCCTACTTCGACACACACTGATTTGAATAAAAGTATAGCGAACATAACTTCTTGTTGTTTTTAGATATGCGACGTCTTCCTGCGAAACGTTAAGTCTTCTGATTTTTGCCAGCAATTGTTTGTTATTAAAAGAGGACGACCACGGGCTAACGTAACTGTCGTGACAATCCGTCCGTTTTTTTTTTTTTTTTTTTTTTTTACCCACAGCGATAACAGCGCCCCAAGCGGCCAGTAAGCAACACTTCCGAATATTATATCGAATTAGTGTGAATACTTGCGTTTACATTGATTTGTAACATAGTTTCTAGCATAGGAAGCGTATTTAGTGCAATAAAAATCGAAATAACTAAATATTGACAGCACATTTGTCACTGTTTGGTTTCTTAAGAACCCTGGGAGGTTTGAAACGGCACCTTACAGGACAGTTTATTTTGTATTCTCTTTTAACGTACAGCTATTTACTGCCGGATGTCGTTCTCCTTTAATAACAAAAATTGCTGGTAAGCATCAGATGATCTGACGTTTTGCAGGAAGGTGTCGCATATCTGCCCTAGCACATGAAGTTGTGTTCACTACACTTTCACACAAATCAGAGTCTCGAATGCAGAAAACTTGTACGGAATGTAATACCTACATTATTTAAAGTACCAAATAAGCCACCACATCTGTAACTGAAGGAAAAATCACAAAGAAGTGATAATAAAACGTCGACGGAAATGAAACTGCTTCCCAACAGCCGGCCGGAGTGGCCGAGCGGTTCTAGGCGCTTCAGTCTCGAACCGCGCGACCGCTACAGTCGCATGTTCGAATCCTGCCTCGGGCATGGTTGTGTGTGATTTCCTTAGGTTAGTTAGGTTTAAGTAGTTCTAAGTTCTAGGGGACTCATGACCTCAGTCCGATAGCGCTCAGAGCTATTTCAACCATTTTTTTGCTTCCCACCACAGGAGAAGTCAATCCCACAATAGTTGCTACATCTGAACAACTAACGGCAAGAATATTCCACATATTCACTTTTGAATCAAATGTAATTACATTTATAGGAATATTTGTGTATTAGAAAGTCGAATGAAGCCTAATATGGGCGAATCATGAGACTCCATCAAAAATTTTCCCGACTCAAGGAAAGTCCTTCTCATAGTAAGAACAGACAACAACAGAAAAATACGCTTCTCAAGCATTTATATTCTCTTGCTTGGAGTGGAGTAAGCTGCAGCTATACAGATACTCGAAATTATTCCTTCGTGAGTAAGTTGTAGATTATATCGTTTAATCTGTGAGATCGGGCTGCCTTCACATTTCTTTCACGATAGTTTATGTCTCTTAGTAATTTACTAATGCGTGGAAATGCAAAATATAACAACTATTTTATTTATTTACTTATTTTAGCAGGTCTACTTCAGTAGCACCAAACTGACGAGCAAATCTCCAAGGTCATGGAAGGTGTCAGTACAGGAAATTACAACAGAAAGGTAATAAAAAAAAAAATAAAATGTTGATGAACCCAAAAATAAGACAAGCCATACGTTCATGTAAACGCTATCGACATTATAGCTCAGGAATCAGATTAATTTTTGAAGGAACTCCTCGAGAGAATAGGAGGAGTGACCCTTGAGGAAATTTTTCAGTTTCGATTTGAAAGAGTGGGGATTACTAGTAAGATGTTATAATTCTTGTGGTAGCTTACTGAAAATGGATGCAGCAGTATACTGCACGCCTTTCTGCACAAGAGTCAAGGAAGTGCGATCCAGTGCAGACTGGATTCTGCAAATCCTCGTCCTTCTGCCAGTTCCCGTTTCCATCGAATGGTCAAAACACAGTCCTGTTGCAGTAACTCAGCTTCGCCTGTTTCTACATGGGTTGCAGAAGTTGCAAGATATAGCTTTCTCCGACTTCTACTCAGTTCCGTCTTATGTTGGAACGATCACATGCACAAAGCTGCAGGGATGGTAGTGCAGAGTCTGGGGAGCAGTTGAAAGATGCCTAGGGACTACCTAAAACCACGTTGGAATTTTGCTGTGGCAGATAGGTTCGAGAAAGGTACCAGAAATATGATTCACTAGTGGCTGTAATCATTAAAGGACTTCGCCATAGGATCCATCGCAGGTATGTGGTTGAATGTAAAGACTTGATTCCAAATCCCAGACAGTATTTCTACCGAAGGCGTAGTACTAGAGATCTGAAAAACTAGTGTACATTTCTTACGACCTCAGTCCGCACACCAATTACTATTGTTTCTGATCCTTCTCAATCAACCATCGCCTATAACCCAGTCGATATATTACCGAACCTCTGAGATGGCATCAATATAGAATGCTTTACAAATACTGGAGGAATACCTAGCGGCGCGGCGTGAGGGAGTTGCAAATACCAGTTTAATACCATGCTCCTTAGTCGACTCACTTTCAAAATTCGTTAATGTTATGACGAGATTGCACCGTCGGCGACGTGTAACTGCACTGTTGGTCTGATACCATACACTCGGGCGATCACTGCCTATATTCAGTGTCACGGTATTTGTATGGAAAAACAACTTCAGTCAGACGTAATGCCATATGTAGATTTATAAAGCCAGTATAGCTTCTAACATAGTTACTTGTATGCACCTGTAGAACCAAGAGCGCTTGTGTTGGTAATATGGTTGGGTTTTTTAACATCGGTCGGTTTGTAAGAAGATTACGCCTCTCTTTCTAAGGTACAGTGGTACCACTAGCAAGAAAACTTATGAGACATGTCCATCCACCGTTGATTTTCGGTCAGTATTAGATCGTATCGCCGGCAACCAGTTATTGGCGAAGTATTATACTTGGTAGTAGGGGGTGCGTGATAGGTTCGCCATGAGCGTCAGGCTTATAAAGAATGTGTCTGTGTTATGACGTGTGCAAAGGAAATGACTATTTCCAGTCGTAAAGAAGGACTTGTAATACTGTGATAGCAAAGGGAAGAGTATGTCAAGTCATAATAATTGAACAGATATTTCTATTTCCAGAGCCACAGCCGTCAGCAGGTTGTACTTCCGATACTTCGCTCATTATCGAATGTCGTTCAATTGAGAGCGTAGTCGTAATATTTAATTGTAAGTACAGGAAAAAATATATATGAGGACGGTTCTTTCCTTGGACGATTCTGTCTATGCGTGCTTGGCGTGCAGGGCCAGTGGCCTGTGGCGGGAATGTTTCACGTTTCCGGCTTATGGTAGGAGCTGACTTAACCGTGTCGTCCTCTAGACGGCCGAATAGCGAACTAATACTTAGTATGTGTTGGATAGCTTTCGTTATCGTATGGAAATTTGAGAAGATTCAATATGGGCGTATGTTTGCGTTGGACTGTTATTCTATCCTATGTAAATTGTTTGGTTAACTGCTTCTGCACATTTCGCGTCTTTATTTAGTTGAGGAAACATCGATTGTGGTGTGTGCATCTATCAGGTGAAAGACAGTAGGAACACACGTTTGCTGGTTCTCTAGACATGAGAAACACCTTAGTTGACTTTGTAAATTATAGGGATGATTTGGACTCTGTTACATTACCGGCATTGGTATTCGCGTGTGGAAACATCAGTTTCCTCTTCTTGTTTCGAGTTCTCACATAAAGGTCTTCGCAGATGGGATACGTTTCTAGTTACCCAGTGGTTTACAGCACGCTCCACCTCGCAAAGGTTTCGGGTTTGTAGAGAAATAATTTCCAGTCTATATCTTCAGAATTATATTGTGCGAGCGATCCGTAGAATACTACTATGTGCTTGATATCGCCAAGTATCACGTAAATGGAATAATATTCTGGCAAACAATGTGAATATACATGTGTTCTTGTAGTCCTGAGTTTGGATGTGTGTGTAGAAAAGTAAAGAAGCAAGCAGGTCGGTTCCAGAACTTGTGGCAAAAGGAGACGACTCTGAATTTGTAGAACAGTTCCGAGATTGACTTCGGTCCACTCAGGGTGCTCTGGTCACGCATCGGGAGTGGATGATTTGTGACCTTCGGCTGCGGGAAAATATCTAGTGCTGCGAGGAGTATATACGGTGCTGCCTGTCTTCACGGTATATGTACGAGTGTTTGGTAGTCGATAGCTACATGAATTATGTAAAAAGGTCGATTTTGTATGATGTAGGATATGAATTGTATGTTTACTTCATCGACACAATACACGGTGATATATATTGCCAGTTTGGAGATCAGCTTCACGCTGTAATATACAAGCTTCCGCCCTCAGTGGCAGAGTGGAGTAATTGAGTAAGAGTCTTTCTGTATTTGACTATCTGTAGGCCACTTTGCAGGGTTTAATTGTCCATGCAATATTGTAATCTGTACAAAATAGTTTCTTTGTCGCTGAAAGTCTCGTCTGCAGAAAGAAAGAAAAGGCCGACAGTGCTTACACACCTGCACCATCAGTAATTTGGCGGGTAAATTCAATAAGAGCCAATCATAATGCTCCATTCATTCACGAGATTAACGGTGTTTTCGCGAGTGTGGACAGACATGATGAAGGCTTTTAGCGGTGATAACGTTTAACGTTTCTGAGACGTATGTTGATAACAGGACGTAACGATTTCCAGGAAGGGAACACATGATTTCTCTTTAAGACCATCAGGAAGAATGCAATCAGTGTTATTCTGGGCTACTTTCGTAAACAGGTCCCGGTCACTGCGTGAACATTTTGCGACTATGTGTCAGCCACGCTGGGCAAGTAAGCACGCATGCACGGCTAGACGCAGCTCACAAGTCCCGTTAAGAATGTTAGGATCAATGCAGCCTGTGCTATTCTGGGAAGCAATGGAACAGATTTCAGCATTATCTGCGAGGGTGAGTCGCTCGGCCATTAGGTCTTCGCTGGACCACAGGTAGAGAGAGTGTCGCGCCAGCAATGTAAACATCTGTATGCGGTCCAGAGGGTAACTCGGCGCTTATTTAAATAGATGTGTGATGTCAGTATAACACCCGAAGAACTGTAACTGTAGATGTGATTTTCACCTGCTGTAAGCAGCGGCGTCACAGCACTGGCTCGTGTCCGACTGGCCCTGCAAACTACGTGTGCATGTTGGAAAAGTTCACTGATATGTTGCGTTTTTTATGTGCACTGAGTGTTTGTGCACTACATTATTTTCGGGTGTTTACGCGCTGTAAGCATGTTTGAATAGCGTTACACATGCATTATTTTTTGACGATTTACGAGTTGTTTGCGTGTCTGTCGCATTATTTTGTGAGCAGGTCTGTAGGCTTTGCAAAGCATGGTCGTGACAGTTGATGATTAGCAAGTGGGTCTGAAGACTATTTTGCATGCATTATTTCGACAATTTAAGAGTTGTACACTTTTCTGCATATCAGTGTACTGCATTATTTCGGTGATTTACGAGTAGTTTGCGGGTCTGTAGACTATTTCCTGCAACCTCAAGCATTCGAGTGTGAGTGTTTTGTACCAGTGTGATAAATAAACTACGTGAAATTCGTCCCTAAATAAATTGTATATATTATTTCGACGGTTTATAATTAGTGAGAGTGTCTGCACATCAATGTACTGCATTATTTCGGTAATTTACGAGTAGTATGCATGTCTGTACATTGTGTATTGTAACCCCAGGCACTTCAGGGCAAGTGTTTTGTATCAGTGTAATAAATATACTATGTCATATCCGTCCCTAAATAGATTTCTTGAAAATAAATAAAGTACACTAATCCCTTTTTACAGCAGCACAGCACAGGCTGAGTTATTTCCCCACCATTTTTCCCCTCCTGACCGCCATGGGATGAAAGCACACTCTGGTGGCAGTACTGTGTACTAGGTCAGTTGGACTCTACACCTCAGGATGGACACAGTTGATGGAGCTACTGCCTCAAATTGTTTAAATAAATACTGCCTGCAAAATAGAGACTTATGTCCATCCTGCCTGCAAAATAGAGACTTATGTCCATCCTCCCCCCCATGAACCATGGACCTTGCCGTTGGTGGGGAGGCTTGCGTGCCTCAGCGATACAGATAGCCGTACCGTAGGTACAACCACAACGGAGGGGTATCTGTTGAGAGGCCAGACAAACGTGTGGTTCCTGAAGAGGGGCAGCAGCCTTTTCAGTAGTTGCAAGGGCAACAGTCTGGATGATTGACTGATCTGGCCTTGTAACAATAACCAAAACGGCCTTGCTGTGCTGGTGCTGCGAAAGGCTGAAAGCAAGGGGAAACTACGGCCGTAATTTTTCCCGAGCGCATGCAGCTTTACTCTATGATTAAATGATGATGGCGTCCTCTTGGGTAAAATATTCCGGAGGTAAAATAGTCCCCCATTCAGATCTCCGGGCGGGGACTACTCAAGAGGATGTCGTTATCAGGAGAAAGAAAACTGGCGTTCTATAGATCGGAGCGTGGAATGTCAGATCCCTTAATCGGGCAGGTAGGTTAGAAAATTTAAAAAGGGAAATGGATAGGTTAAAGTTAGATATAGTGGGAATTAGTGAAGTTCGGTGGCAGGAGGAACAAGACTTCTGGTCAGGTGACTACAGGGTTATCAACACAAAGTCAAATAGGGGTAATGCAGGAGTAGGTTTAATAATGAATAGGAAAATAGGAATGCGGGTAAGCTACTGCAAACAGCATAGTGAACGCATTATTGTGGCCAAGATAGATACGAAGCCCACACCTACTACAGTAGTACAAGTTTATATGCCAACTAGCTCTGCAGATGACGAAGAAATTGAAGAAATGTATGATGAAATAAAAGAAATTATTCAGATAGTGAAGGGAGACGAAAATTTAATAGTCATGGGTGACTGGAATTCGAGTGTAGGAAAAGGGAGAGGAGGAAACTTAGTAGGTGAATATGGATTGAGGCTAAGAAATGAAAGAGGAAGCCGCCTGGTAGAATTTTGCACAGGGCACAACTTAATCATAGCTAACACTTGGTTTAAGAATCATGATAGAAGGTTGTATACATGAAAGAACCCTGGAGATACTAAAAGGTATCAGATAGATTATATAATGGTAAGACAGAGATTTAGGAACCAGGTTTTAAATTGTAAGACATTTCCAGGGGCAGATGTGGACTCTGACCACAATCTATTGGTTATGACCTGTAGATTAAAACTGAAGAAACTGCAAAAAGGTGGGAATTTAAGGAGATGGGACCTGGATAAATTGAAAGAACCAGAGGTTGTACAGAGTTTGAGGGAGAGCATAAGGGAACAATTGACAGGAATGGGGGAAAGAAATACAGTAGAAGAGGAATGGGTAGCTTTGAGGGATGAAGTAGTGAAGGCAGCACAGGATCAAATAGGTAAAAAGACGAGGGCTATTTGAAATCCTTGGGTAACAGAAGAAATATTGAATTTAATTGATGAAAGGAGAAAATATAAAAATGCAGTAAATGAAGCAGGCAAAAAGGAATACAAACGTCTCAAAAATGAGATCGACAGGAAGTGCAAAACGGCTAAGCATGGATGGCTAGAGGACAAATGTAAGGATCTAGAGGCTTTTCTCACTAGGGGTAAGATAGATACTGCCTACAGGAAAATTAAAGAGACCTTTGGAGATAAGAGAACCACTTGTATGAACATCAAGAGCTCAGATGGAAACCCAGTTCTAAGCAAAGAAGGGAAAGCAGAAAGGTGGAAGGAGTATATAGAGGGTCTATACAAGGGCGATGTACTTGAGGACAATATTATGGAAATGGAAGAGGATGTAGATGAAGATGAAATGGGAGATACGATACTGCGTGAAGAGTTTGACAGAGCACTGAAAGACCTGAGTCGAAACAAGACCCCCGGAGTAGACAACATTCCATTGGAACTACTGACAGCCTTGGGAGAGCCAGTCCTGACAAAACTCTACCATCTGGTGAGCAAGATGTATGAAACAGGTGAAATACCCTCAGACTTCAAGAAGAATATAATAATTCCAATCCCAAAGAAAGCAGGTGTTGACAGATGTGAAAATTACCGGACAATCAGTTTAATAAGCCACAGCTGCAAAATACTAACGCGAATTCTTTACAGACGAATGGAAAAACTAGTAGAAGCCGGCCTCAGGGAAGATCAGTTTGGATTCCGTAGAAATACTGGAACACGTGAGGCAATACTGACCTTACGACTTATCTTAGAAGAAAGATTAAGGAAAGGCAAACCTACGTTTCTAGCATTTGTAGACTTAGAGAAAGCTTTTGACAATGTTGACTGGAATACTCTCTTTCAAATTCTAAAGGTGGCAGGGGTAAAATACAGGGAGCGAAAGGCTATTTACAATTTGTACAGAAACCAGATGGCAGTAATAAGAGTCGAGGGGCATGAAAGGGAAGCAGTGGTTGGGAAGGGAGTAAGACAGGGTTGTAGCCTCTCCCCGATGTTATTCAATCTGTATATTGAGCAAGCAGTAAAGGAAACAAAAGAAAAATTCGGAGTAGGTATTAAAATCCATGGAGAAGAAATAAAAACTTTGAGGTTCGCCGATGACATTGTAATTCTGTCAGAGACAGCAAAGGATTTGGAAGAGCAGTTGAACGGAATGGATGGTGTCTTGAAGGGAGGATATAAGATGAACATCAACAAAAGCAAAACGAGGATAATGGAATGTAGTCGAATTAAGTCGGGTGATGCTGAGGGTATTAGATTAGGAAATGAGACACTTAAAGTAGTAAAGGAGTTTTGCTATTTGGGGTGCAAAATAACCGATGATTGTCGAAGTAGAGAGGATATAAAATGTAGACTGGCAATGGCAAGGAAAGCGTTTCTGAAGAAGAGAAATTTGTTAACATCGAGTATAGATTTAAGTGTCAGGAAGTCATTTATGAAAGTATTTGTATTGAGTGTAGCCATGTATGGAAGTGAAACATGGACGGTAAATAGTTTGGACAAGAAGAGAATAGAAGCTTTCGAAATGTGGTGCTACAGAAGAATGCTGAAGATTAGATGGGTAGATCACATAACTAATTAGGAGGTACTGAATAGGATTGGGGAGAAGAGGAGTTTGTGGCACAACTTGACCAGAAGAAGGGATCGGTTGGTAGGACATGTTCTGAGGCATCAAGGGATCACAAATTTAGTATTGGAGGGCATCGTGGAGGGTAAAAATCGTAGGGGGAGACCAAGAGGTGAATACACTAAGCAGATTCAGAAGGATGTAGGTTGCAGTAGGTACTGGGAGATGAAGAAGCTTGCACAGGATAGAGTAGCATGGAGAGCTGCATGAAACCAGTCTCAGGACTGAAGACCACAACAACAACAACATGTCCATCCTAACCAGCAGCCCAGCACAGCCTGAGTTCTTTGCCCACCATTTTCCCTCTCCAGACCATCATCTTGGATTATGGTATAGTAGGGATGGCAGCGCCTTCTGGTGGTGGTACTGTGTACTAGGTCAGTTGGACTCCGGACCTCATGGTGAACACACTGGATGGATGTATTGCCTCTAATTGTTTAAATAAAGACTGCATGCAAAAATAAAGATTTACGTCCATCCTATCCAGCACAGGCTGAATCCTTTTCCCGCCAGATCCTAGAAAGTGGTGGCGGTCGGATGACTTAGGTCAGTGAAGGTAGCCCAAGTGCCCCTTTTTCCCACCAGTTCCTTAGGTTAGTGGAGGTAGCCGTGGTGTGTTGCATTGTCCTGCTGGAATTAGAACTTCCTGCCATTTTCTGGGGTGGTGAGGGTAGGGGAGAGAGGAGGGGGTTGGGTTATTGAAGGTAGCCCCCACCTAAATTTGAGCTTCCCACCATGACGTTATTGTGACATTGCCATATCTATTGCTGCCATCTTGGATTCGTCATCTTGTATAAATTTGGCAACAATGGAGAATAGGGCCGCACCACACTTGTTCCACTACTAGTATTAACTGAGTGGAAGCTGTTACTTATTGGGAATAAGCTGATATTGTTAAAAAGAATCGACAGTAAAGAATATATGTATTGAGAGGCCAATGTCAGAATAACCAGATAGATGAACAGGAGTCAACAGGTGGTTCGCGAACCTACGCCAGTTATTTCCTGAACAGCCCTTTTTTGAACCAGAAATATCCTTTGAGAATGGGAAGGGTTACCCCAAACTATAATACCATACGTCATAAGCGAAGGAAAATAAGCAAAGTAGACTACTTTTCGTGTCGAACTATCACTTACTTCAGATATCGTTCGACAAATTTAAGTCTTTGAACAAGATCATGAATGTGGGCTTTCCACGACAGTTTACTATCTGAACACCTAGAAATTTCAACTGCTAAGTTTCACTAATCATATGCCCATTCTATGAAATTAAACCGTTGTTTTTCGTTGAATTGTGTGTTAAAAACCGTAAAAATTGAGTCTTACTGTGATTTTGCGTTAGTTTATTTTCTACAAACCATGAGCTTATGTCATAAATTGCACTATTTGAAATAGTCCCAACGTTGCACAAAACATCCTTTACTACCAAGGTAGTGTCATCAGCAAACAGAAATGTTTTAGGATCACCTGTAATACTAGAGTACATATCATTTATAAAACAAGTGTTCAGTTCGTAGTGCTGTGAAATGTGGAAAACAAAAACCCAAAATGCAATTATAAGAAAAGTGACAGCACCAAAAATGGAACAGAAACATAATATTTAGAAAATCGTCCACGCCACCTGCCACTGAAGATGCCTTGCAGAGAATAAAGGCGAAACGTGTATGGCACGAAAATTGTGTTTCATTCAGTTGTAGTTAGGCGGTCCAAAAGTAAAAACTTGTAAATATGCCGTAACTGTACATCAGAATTTGATAACCTCAAGAGTGCTGGTAGTACCAGCTATTGATAAACGAAGTTGGTGGAGATACCGAATGGAACTCTGACCTGCTTTCATTGCGGTAGCGCCCTCTTAAAACTATTCCTCCAGTCTGACCACTCACAAATCGGTTTACTCCTGGGAGATTCTGGGAGCGAAACCCCGACATTTTTTCGGCGCAGCAGTTATCCTAAGTTAAAATGACGGAATGACAGCTGAAGTGTGGATTTACATGTGAGCGTCGGGGTGATAACCTGTTGAGTGTAATTTTCGCATTTTTTAGAAACCATTTAGCAGCCAAGCTCGCATAAAATATTTTTTCTTTTATTTAAGACAGTCGGTTTCAACAGAATACGCTGGCATCTTAAGGTCTTAAAATCTTTTGTAGTAAAACAGGTTCATTTTAAGCTGACCACACGCACAAGATGTCAAGTGGATAAAATTGCACATCATTAAAGGTTTGCCATCGTTAAAATATTTACAAACATAAAACACTTTGTGCTTTCGATATTTTCGCTATTTCTACACTTACATGAGGTATTCGTTTTGTAAATAAAAACACCTCTGCAATGTGTTTTATTTCTTCCAGACGCGTTTCGTCTTTTACTTTAAGAATCTTCAGTGGAATCTAGAATGGTTCAGTTTTGTTTTGATATGTGTAGATTAAAAACAATTCACGTCTTGTTTTTGACGTAAATAAGTGATTACTTACAATTCTTCGCGTTTTTGGTTGGCATCTAAGTTTCCTCTCATGTGGTCACATGCTGGAGGACGCACTATAATTTCACTTACGAAACATAAGCACGTTTTCATGTTACAAATTTTTGGTTCACACTTTTCATATTGTTTGCGCCACTTGGTGCGGAGCACTATTAGCCGTTTGTCACTAGTTACAGGTAGTGTACCGTAAACTGTGAGTTTTAACTACTGTGTGTTCACCTTATGTCCCTTCCTTTTTTTTTTTTTTTTTTTTTTTTTTTTACGTATACGTTGCCAAGCTAACGAAGTATATACTGAAAACTAACGTCTATTTATTTCTGTTCTGTTTATGTCTATGTGTGAGTGTGCGTGTGTGTGTGTGTGTGTGTGTGTGTGTGTGTGTGTGTGTGTGTGTGTGTGTGGTGTATATGTGGGTATGTGGGGAGGGGTGGGGGAGATAGTGTACATACAAAATGCTAATCCATACTCTCTCTTCCTTCTCTTTTACACACACAAACACACACACACACACACACACACACACACATAATAAACCATAAATATATACACTCTTTTCCTCTCTATCTTACACACACACACACAGACACACACACAAATATTGATAGAAACAAAACAGAAATAAATAGACCTTAGTTTCCAGCATATACTTCGTTAGGTTGGCAACGCGAACGTAAACAGACCAACAGCAAGAGACATAAATTTAACACATAGTACTTACGACTTTAAGTCACAGTTTTCGGTGAAACTTTACAACTAGTGACAGAAGACTAATAATGCTCCACAGAAAGCGGCGCAAACAACACGAAAATTGTGAAGAGAAAGTTCATTACATGAAAACGTGCTTACGTTTCGTAAGTGGGGCTGTAGCGTGATCTCCAGCATGTGACCAGATGAGAGGAAATTTAGATGCCAACCAAAGACGCGATGAACTGTAAGTAATCACTTATATAAGTCAAAAACAAGACGTGAACTTTTTTATAGCCTAAAAATACCGCATAACAAAAAAAACTGTGTCGTTCTAGATTCCACTGAAGATACCTTAAAGTAAAAGGCGAAACGCGTCTGGAAGAGACAGAATACAATGCAGCAAGAAAAGGCTGCTTTTATTTACGAAACGAATATTTCTGAGTTTGCTGCCGATGATGACCACTCAAACAAACTTGTCACTTATTTGGAAGCCTCATTAGTTCCAATTATTGAGATTTTTATCTGTAATGTCCAGAGTTCAGTATCTGGGAGAGGGGACATTTTACTGTTTTCGTTATACATGTCGCAAGTTCGACCACTAGAGGTCGTACATTCTGAAGTATTGAATATACTAGTCAGTTACGAACTGTACCAGTTATAGTTCATTTACTAAGATACTTAATAGGTCTGATAATACTCATCATCACCAGCGTCATCATGAGAAGTGCGATACAGAAATAGTGATGTTGTGCAAGAATCGATAATTCTGTTGCTTTCTCTCTCGCACGGCAATTACGCTGAATCATGCTCTTGTCTTAGTATCAACTTGACTTGGTGCAGTTGATACACAGTTACTAACAGCACCCGAAGTCACGTTGCGTTTGTCAAGTGTGTTACGAACGTGGACCGACAAAAGCAGTAGCAACGTTGCCCCATCCATTTCTGTGCATAGCTCAACGAAACCCCTGCTGTGATTTATGAGTAGTTGTAAGTGGTTTAATGAAACCATTATTTGTCCGGATCACAAGAGTTCAGATGGCAGGCCAAGAAGAAGAGGAAGACGAAGCTTGTGTTCTAAGGCCTTCAACCTCAAGAATGGATGACAAAGTGGAAAGAGTAGGGATGTTTTTGATCTTAGGCTGTCGACTGTAGATGCTAATGAAACTTGAACTGGTTAGTGTCCGTCAAATTTTAAAAAAGGATATTGACATCTTGATGTAATCCATGATCTGCATTTCAAAAGTATTCATTTTGCAGTCCTTAATACGGGCATACAGCCCATCACTAGTGAAATATACTGTGCACATCCACATATGCCACTGAAAGTACTCACACAAATACATCATTGTGCGACCCATAGTTCTTGAGATATGGCGTCATAAACACTAAGAAACATGAGAAAATGCCGCACGTTCAGACAGACAGGGAGTTTGATGTAGACCCGCATAGACTATGCCACAAAAGTTGGACTGTATGTCCGAATACCGATCATCAAAATTTCCTTCATCAAATATGTACAAGTTGTGGAGTATCCAACATCAAATGGTTCAAATGGCTCTGAGCACTATGGGACTTAACATCTGTGGTCATCAGTCCCCAAGAACTTAGAACTACTTAAACCTAACTAACGTAAGGACATCACACACATCTATGCCCGAGGCAGGATTCGAACCTGCGACCGTAGCAGTCGCGCGGTTCCGGACTGCGCGCCTAGAACCGCGAGACCACCGCGGCCGGCTCCATGATACCATACGGGATACTCTACCTGTGCTGCTAGAACATGTGCCTTTACAAGTACGACACAAAATGTGGTTCATGCACGATGGAGCTCCTGCACATTTCAGTCGAAGTGTTCGTACGCTTCTCAACAACAGATTCGGTGACCGATGGATTGGTAGAGGCGGACCAATTCCATGGCCTCCACACTCTCCTGACCTCAACCCTCTTGATTTCATTTATGGGGGCATTTGAAAGAACTTAGAACTACTTAAACCTAACCAACCTAAGGACATCACACACATCCATGCCCGAGGCAGGATTCGAACCTGCGACCGTAGCGGTCTCGTGGTTCCAGACTGTAGCGCCTAGAACCACTCGGCCACTCCGGCCGGCAAATGTACAGGCACGCTACTCAACAGTACGCTGTTGTCCACGATTGAAACAACAAACGGAAATTCTGCGAGGTTGCGTTTATTTTCTCACAGAACAGTATAAACAGGCGACAGTAAAGTAGAAATCATGTAAAGAATACAGAACGTAAACAACTGCAACATACATAACGGTAGACAAGAATGTTCTTCGGTTTTTCAAACTTAACGGATTTGCTCACACATTCCTACAACTGGTTAATGTGCTCAGTATGGGTTGTGACCACATCTGGCATCAATACAGGGCTGACGATGACGGGGCGTGGTGTGAACTATGTCATCAGTCTCATGTTGAGGCAATAACACCAATTCTTCCTGCATACCTGCTAGCAGGTCTTGGGGAGTGATTGGTGGATGCTGACGTTATGCAAGCCATCTCCCTAGTGTATCCCACACATGATCTATGGGATTCGAATCGGGAGAGCGAGCGGGCCATGCCATGCATACAATATCTTCCTTTTCCAAGAAAACATCAACCATCCATGCTCTATGAGGTCGACCATTATCGTACATTAATACAAAGTCTGGGTCCACAGCACCTCGCAAGAACAGCACATGAGGTCCGAATATGACAGCAGTTACACCTAGTCGATTCAGCCGTACAATTTCAAGAAGAGGGATTCGAGTGATCAGCAAAATCCCTGCCCACACCATTACAGATCCTCCTCGATATCGGTCTCTTTCCACTATGTTTGCCGGCCGCAGTGGCCGAGCGGTTCTAGGCGCTTCAGTCCGGAACCGCGTAACTGCTACGGTCGCAGGTTCGAATCCTGCACTGGGCACGGATGTGTGTGATGTCCTTAGGTTAGTTAGGTTTAAGTAGTTCTAAGTTCTAGGGGACTGATGACCTCAGATGTTAAGTCCCATAGTGCTCAGAGTCATTTGTACCATTTGTACCACTGTGTTTGGGTTCAGAAATCGTGTTCTGCGTTGCCTCCAGATGCGAATCCATTGAGAATCACTCTCCAGTGAAATCGCGACTCATCTGTGCAACATTGGCCCACTGTTTGACCGCCCAGGTGACATGTTGATGACTCCACTTTAGACTTTCCCGTCTGTGAAAACGCGTCACAGGAAGGTAGACAGCACGTCTTCGTGCCGAAGCCTTCTGCACACCGTTCGCCTCAATACAACACATCCAGTGGATGTTGCGAGCTCACATGCCAGTTGCCGTGAAGTACTAAGGCGGTATGTCGTATCCTTACACCCAAATAATGGTCCTCTCTTCTGAAGTCACACGTGGTCGGCTCCGCCCTAGTCTTCGGGATAGAGTTGCGGTTTGTATACACCATCGCCACATCCGAAAAACGCTATGGCGTCAGTCCACATCAGTTTGCGACTGTCCTGCTTCCTTTCTTTCTCTGGCTCTCCACTGCAGAGAGTCTGGTAGGCACATTTTCTGTGCCATACTGCACCGTCTGTGACTGTGTACACAGCGACTGTGGATGCGGGGCTGCGTGGTAAACAGTATCACGTTTCATAGATGCCCTGACGTCATCGTTGGTGTGGTTGTCAGATGACCGGAATGCCATCTTCCGGGCAGAACACGATTGTACGGACATCTGGTTGACAGTTTGTATGACTGTATCATGAATTAGACACGGACGGGGAAACAGCCGTTTGTTGCTTCAATTTTGGACACTAGTGTATATGCTGAGAATTCGGGTCGGATGGAAAGCGTGCTCGGATATCCCAGCAGTCTGGCCTTGGCAGCCGAGCAGTGCCGACGTTCGCGTATTTCCTACTGCGAAGTGCGCGTGCTAGTTTTGTTTACCTTCTGCAGCTGTTACTCGTGCACCGTCTAGTACTCCAGAGCAATGGCGAACATACTCCGTAAATGAGCTCTCCGCTTCACGTTCTGCAATGACTATGCTAGACCAAAGACGCTCGAGGTAGAGCGCTCTCTTCGTGACGTAGTCAAAATCCCGGCAGACGACATACTGGGCATACATTTACACTAGTGGCCATTAAAATTGCTACACCACGAAGATAACGTGCTACAGACCTGAAATTTAACCGACAGGAAGAAGATGCTGTGATATGCAAATGATTAGCTTTTCAGAGCATTCACACAAGGTTGGCGCCGGTGGCAACACCTACAACGTGCTGACATGAGGAGAGTTTCCAACCGATTTCTCATACACAAACAGCAGTTGACCGGCGTTGCCTGGTGAAACGTTGGTGTGGTACCTCGTGTGAGGAGGAGAAATGCGTACCATCACGTTTCCAACTTTTATAAAGGTAGGATTGTAGCCTATCGCGATTGCTGTTTATCGTATCGCGACATTGGTGCTCGCGTTGGTCGAGATCCAGTGACCGTTAGCAGAATATGCAATCGGTGGGTTCAGGAGGATAATACGGAACGCCGTGCTGGATCCCAACGGCCTCGTATCACTAGCAGTCGAGATGACAGGCATCTTATCCGCATGGCTGTAACGGACCGTGCAGGCACGTCTCAATCCCTGAGTCAACAGATGGGGACGTTTGCAAGACAACAACCATCTGCACGAACAGTTCGACGACGTTAGCAGCAGCGTGGACTATCAGCTCGGAGACCATGGCTGTGGTTACCCTTGACGCTGCATCACAGACAGGAGCGCTTGCGATGGTGTACTCAGTGACGAACCTGGGTGCACCAATAGCAAAACGTCATTTTTTCGGATGAATCCAGTTTCTGTTTACAGCATCATGATGGTCGCATCCGTGTTTGGCGACATCTCGGTGAACGCACATTGGAAGTGCGTATTCGTCATCGCCATACTGGCGTATCACCCGGCGTGATGGTATGGGGTGCCATTGGTTACACGTCTCGGTCACCTCTTGTTCACATTGACGGCACTTTGAACAGTGGACATTACATTTCAGATGTGTTACGACCCGTGGCTCAACCCTTCATTCGATCCCTGCGAAAGCCTACATTTCAGCAGGATAATGCACGACCGCATGTTGCAGATCCTGTACGGGCCTTTCTGGATACAGAAAATGTTCGACTGCTGCCCTGGCCAGCACATTCTCCAGATCTCGCACCAATTGAAAACGTCTTGTCAATGGTGGCCGAGCAGCTGGCTCGTCACAATACGCAAGTCACTACTCTTGATGAACTGTGGTATCGTGTTGAAGGTGCATGGGCAGCTGTACCTGTACGCGCCATCCAAGCTCTGTTTGACTCAATGCCCAGGCGTATGAAGGCCGTTATTAGGGCCAGGAGTGGTTGTTCTGGGTACTGATTTCACAGGATCTATGCACCCTAATTGCGTGAAAATGTAATCACATGTCAGTTCTAGTATAATATTTTTGTCCAAGGAATACCCGTTTATCATCTGCATTTCTTCTTGGTATAGCAATTTTAATGGCCAGTAGCGTATCAATACTGAACAGTATGTTAAAGTCACCAGTGACGAGACTTGCGATAAAATCCTTCGGTACAAGCAGCGGAGGCCCCGTTTCTGCCACGACGACGGAAACGTCAGACTGTCGAACAGGCAGGTTTAAGCATGCGAACGATTCGGGTCTTTGAACTGCCGTTATAACTCCAAGCGGCCGACGTCAAGGACGCCTTCCGTCTTTATGGCAACGTTCACAACCTTGTAGACGACCGGCAGGCACAATTTCGAACATACCCGGATCTCAATGGAGTCCGCCAGATAACCACAAACCTCCGTCGTCATGTGCCATCTTACCTCAAGGTACGCGGCTGCAGCGCAGTCGTCATTTATGACGGCCAACCGCGGACTTGTTCAGGATGCGACAAGCAAGGGCACGTTGGATGAGAACGTCTCCAGCGTCCCATCATCAACTGCCTGCCTCTGACGTGACGCCCGCACCACAACCGACGTATATGAGTCTCCTATGCGATGGCTACGGCTTCACACTGCCGCCTCGATCCTGAATCTACACCCCGCCTGGTTCCACCCGCTGACAGGACAGAGCGGCAGTCTACTCCGAAGACATTGTCCTGTTGTTCTTAGGGCGTTATGCTAGTTGCATATTTCGAGGCGACATCAACTGAGTCTTGCAACAGAAAAGTCAGGCGCCCCACTTAAACTCCTGTCAAGAACTTCGCATGATCGTCCGAGACCTCTGGGTCAGCGACACTTGGAAAGAGAAGTCTGGCAGTGTCAGTGTCCGCAGGTATCAAACAAGCCATTCAGAAGTCGAGAAGTCGACTTAATAGAATTTACATCTCCCCTGAGCTAGTATCTGATGTCCAAGACGCTGAACTGAGGCCGCTGGCTTTCTCAGACCACAGTGCTTATATCTGCACGATTCTCCTCAAATAGCAACCAGTCAGACCTAGTTGTACAGTTGTACACTGTAGAAAACGAACGTCACACATCTCCTGGAGCCGGAATGTAAAGCACGCACAACAGAGATTTGGACGACTTGTGAGTGAAGGCCACCCATTTATAGAACGACTTTAAAATGGTGGTTACGATGTGCTAAGCCCTTGTTACGGCAAACTCTGACGCGATACGGGAAGGACATGGCGGAATGGCGTCCACACACAATTAGCTACTTTTGTAACATCCCAAAGACACGACACGACCATCCTGAGGGAGCGGCAGTGGATTAAGGTGCGCGTAGTTAACGATAGCCCAATGTCATCTACAGGGAGACCTCGTAAGATCGCGCCTATAGAGTTCACTGGACCATGAGACACCTAAACTACATCACACTTCACGACCGAGGACGACAATGACAGTTCATAACCAAACTTGTCACACCATAGGCACAGACCCTCACTCAACAATCTGAAAGAGTCATCGCTTTTGCTGATCGCCACTGGAACATCCATGGCGTCGGGATTGCCGACCGACGCAACAGCAACTGGACAGGTCTTGTCTTATATCACCCGCACCACCCCTGGCAGAGAGAATACCCATTTGGTTTGAACTAATCACCGGTGAGAAGTACAGACTGCCACTGACAAGAGTGCCAATAACAAATCTCCCGGTATGAATGGTCTGCCTGTAGAGTTCTGTTGTGCCGTCCGGACATTAATGGTCCTGACAAGTATCACCATGTTTCAAGAACTTTTCACGGCCGGCCATATTATCCCCTCCCAGCTTTGTCATGGGCCACATCACTCCTACATATAAACAACGCCATGTGCAGCCATCAGCGACTACTGTCCACTTACCCTCCTTAATGTGATTACAAAGTCTTTGCCCACGTTTCGGTGACGTACCTTCATCCCTTTATTCCCAGCATACTTTCACCGGAACATACGACGGCAAATGGTCAGGAGACTATGCAGACAGGAGCTGGAGAATGTCGCGATGTGACAGCACTGGCTGCGAAGTGCCGGCTCTGGGCTGCTACGGTCACAATCGAGTTCGGTAGCGCATATGACAAAGTACATCACAGTTTCCTATTCTCTATTATGGGTTGGATGGGCTTCCCACCCCCTTCCTCAACATCATACAAGGCATTTATGACAGCAGTAGCTCCCACATACAAGTCAACGTTCGCTTAACAATTCGAGTTCTGATACAGCGGTCTATCTTAGAAGGCTATCCACTATCGACTCTGCTATACGACTTTGTGCTGGAACCCCCCACTGGGGACAGCAAATCTGCACTGACAGGTTTCACGCTACAACAGGACACCTTCCATTGCCGAGCACACGCCGACGATCTGCTCCTTTGGTTTGTTTGGGACACGACAGACCACTGAAGCAATCATGACATACGGCGCAGCGGCAGGCAGCTCATGAGCTTGAATGTATCAGCAGTGGTGCCAATAGGACGCGGCCTCCCCGATGCCGAACTAGGTCCCTTCCCACGGGTGCAGACCATCAAGTACCTGAGCATTGTCTTCGGCCCCAATATATCCTGTACGACGGCCACTAATTTTCGGCGCGCATCGCAGAGCGTTCGCGCCGAGATCTATAACAATATACTGGGCCGTCTCGATCCTCTTCAGCGGGTGATCGACTTCAGTCGCCATATTGCTTCGAAACTGGTGCATGTTACAGAAGTCCTACCCTTACCGCACATGACTGGACCTCGTTTACAAGCAGGTTTCGGCTACTATATGACTGCGGGAACTATCTTTAAGGTCCAGTATGAAAAGCTTATCCACCCCTTGCGTCAGGGAAGACTTGTAACGCCGGAAATGCATATCCTCGTATTTCCATCTATTGTACTATAATTTTTTTTCCTTATTTTGTTACCTGAATATATGACGTTTCTGTGTCTTTGTATATTGTAATTGTTTTACTATTTGTATATATATGCATTTATGTCGATGTATAATTGGTTTGTTGTGTAAAGATTATTTGTATTTTTACGCTGGGTCTGGCCTAGGGAAAACTATGCTATCGAACGATTACATCGATAGGTCGTGTGGAGAACCAAAGTGTTTAGGATCTTTGGTAGTGTTAACTCTGCCGCGTGGAGCGCGGGCAGAGCATGAGAGAGTCTGGCTGGAGTAGCGAGTGGAGCAGGTGTGTGGTGTGAAGCTCCCGCGAGTTGCCGCGCTTTCGGGGTTTGGCAGCATGTAATTGCGCTCGACTTGCGATGATAGTTTCTGACATGGTGTCGCGGACGGGAAGCATTAGCTGGCGCACATCAAGAGCCCGTTTCGTCTGGTGATCGTGTCGAGAAGAAGGCGCGCCAACATCCAGCTTCTGCAACAGCGACGGCCGACAATGCGTGACTGTCGCCACATCCTCGATCGACGGCTTCAAACCTTCAATCAACCAACAAGGAAGACTGGAAGCACGTAAAGTTTTAGAACTGTATGGCAGACCTCAGCTTTTCAAACTTTTAAAATTGTTGCATCACAAAATTACAGCAACGTAGCATGAACCTTTGTTGCTCATTGTCCCAATTGCATTACCAAGCAGGGTCCCTTCCTTTTCCGAAATGAACCCGAGTGTCGTTGAAATTCAAACGCCAGCATAATTCCATTTCACTGCTTTAATTTCAAAGTTCAGTTAAAGTATTCATAGCTGGCTACAATACTTAGATTACACAAGCACAAATTAAGAGTGCTAGTTTTGTTACCATATTTTAGCTTACCTGTGACTGCAGCTCAGCTTGGTACGTACTAAATTTTACTATTGTTAATTGCTCAGAATCATTTAATTCAAGTTCAAAGTTAAATCTCTTATTTCTAAATTGCGTAGATTCAAGTAGCTTTTGAAATGATTGTTGAGGTAGTCCAAGACTAACCGTATTTTACTGAATTTCGATGTGCTTCAGAAACAAAGCTCACTATTAACTTCAGTCACTAAATTAACTTTCGATTTTCCGGTTTTATTAATTCTTTTGCTAAATTAAGTGTAGCGAAATTTATTACTTCTGACAAACTTTCAGTTTTCACACTACACTTGTCAACCTTCAGTTGCCACGCTTCTAGTGCTAATTATATGTGTAATAATCTTTCTTTTTCAGTTACTATAGTAATTGTCATTAGGACTGGCGACCGTAATTTCCCCCAAATCTCAAATATCTAATTACCGCTAGTTGATTGTTAACGTAACGGCCGCACATTTACTTTCTTTATTAACTTTACCCCTATTTCAAAATTAATTTCCACCAGTTTCATTTGCATTTTTCCTTTCATTTAGATGTAACCCTTTCCTCCCTCTTTACCGACAAATTAACCTCGGTGACGATTGCTTTTCCCAAATTTCCATTAGGTACACGCGGTTTAATTTTTCACTGTCATTAAGGTCGATAAGTGAGGGGGAGGTTACAGACTAAGTCTACTCAGTGTACAGCACAGGGCTGATGCCCTGTACATGAAAATGCAGAAACAATGGACTGGATCGGGAGCATCCATTACACGCAAATTGGTGGACGTCCTCATGCAGCATCCCTCCTTCCGCTAGTGCCGGATAGTCACATTCATACCTTATTGTCACATGTTGCAACCTTTATTGTGGCCAATAGTTACGTGAATCCCGCACTTCTGATAACGTGTCAGCCTACTACCAAGGACATCTACCTCACCCTGCCACGTCGAGTGTTGTGCAACATTGCCGAACAGAAGTACCCTGCGATCCGCTGGTCAGCTGTATGGCTCCTCTTCCACCAAGTTTACCTCCCCATATATGTTCGAGCAACATGGTACTTGGTTACTGTTACGGTGCTCGCTTATTTCCAAGTCCGTATCGATCTTAGTGCTGAGTTTTCAGTCAGACGGCGCTTTGGCGATAGGCGGTTGTTTCCGTGTGTGATCGCTGGCCCCAGCTTAGCTGGAGGCGTGTGAGGAGAAAAGAGGTGGCTGCCTTGGGGTGGAGACAGTTCGGCTCGGTTGGGGTTGTTTGCGTCTGGACGCCGAGTGGGGCCCGATAGGAAGACCGAACCGTGATTTTACGGTTAATAGTGTGGACAGCGGCGTGGTGTGCCGTTTAACTTGATTCGCAAGGGGAGCAAAATCTCGCCTGTTGTAGTTTGTCGCGCCTGACTTTGAAATACCTTCTATGTGCGACGGGATGTCATTTCGTCCTCCTGTCGCTCCGTCGCTGGGATTGCTATCCTCGTTTACCGTCCCATGGATGTATATCGATGGGGTACGCTGCTCTCCGTACTCTACTAGACGCTGGTGATGGAAGTGCGTCGTTCAGCGGCACGTTAGTCTAGGTGCTTTATGTTTGATCTTCAAGTGCATAGTCTTCGAGTGGCACTCCTTAGAGTTTGCTTTGCGCAGTTAGATTGGAGTTTATTTTGTTTTGTGGTGCTTCCGCTTTCTGTTAACAAAGGTTAAGCTTGATTCGGCACTCCGTACGACGCTTGGCACCTCAGCAGGCGCGTCGGAGCCACCCTCGCGACTAAACGGAAGCCTTTGGACTGAGAGGTCTTGTGTTTTGCATATTGTTCATAAATTGTTGTTTTGGTATTAAGTTTGCTGAGGTTTCTTATGGATTTCCCGGCATTTGGTCTGTTGTCCGGCCCCGGCTAGTTCTCGTTATTTTAAAAGTCGGTCCTTGTTTTGGCTCAGTACGATTTTGGTTTACTGCCTGGTGGTTCTGGTAGTACGCCGGGTCGCTGTGGTTGTGTTGTATTTTGTATGGGGCTGTGTGCTCGGAGCCGTGGAGCACCATTTCTGTGAACTGCTTCACTGGGGAGTACTGATCGGGCCATTCTTGGTCCTCTGCTGTATGAAATGATTTTATTATTGTTTTAAAGTAACATTTTCACTTAAATGATTTAATTCTTGTTGCGTTAATTCCAACTTGGGCACTGAGAAATTTAGTAGTGTAATTACGGAAGATTTAATAGTGGCAGGTGCCCCTTTACCTGTTTCGTAATCTGTTAATTACCGAAAGACCTTAAGCTCATAGTCATATGATGTGATTTTCTTAAATTATTGTATTTTTATGTCATGTTATTGTTTTCTTTAATTTGCTGATCACTGGTGTACTGTTCCAAGTATTAAAATGTTTCAGGTAGCTATTACTTGGGTGGAACGCGCGAAACCGCAACGGAGAGAGTAGTTGCGTGCCTTACGTGTCCGTTGTTGGCGCGGCCTGGTGTCTGTTGTTTGTTTTGGTGCACCTGAGTTAAGTACTGTGTTGGCTCCTCCCTTGCGGCCCCGTCGTGTTCTTCTCATAAGCATTTCCTTCAAGGCATTTTAGTTAATTTTATGCTAGTATTATTTTAATTTCTTACATTGGTAAAATTGTGCGACCTTCATTATGCACACTGTTTGTCATAGCGGAGTTGATGTGCCATTGTAATTTCTTGAACTCCATTGTGTGTGTCCTTCGTGATACATATTGTTTGTCATAATAGATTTGAGTATGCCAATTGTAATGTCTCATATATCATGATGTGCGTGTGTAATGGTGCAATAAATGGATGATTGTTATTTCTGTTTTTGGCGCCCTTCATGCCTCCTTTCTTGTCCCTATTGGTACGCTCTCCTTGTACTTGTGTTGGTAAGCCACATCAGTTACCAATGGGAAAATTAGGACATGACAGAAGTTACATGCAATTGGACTAGCTGCCACCCCATTGTGTGCTGCCTGTCATTACCTCGACGAGGACATCCACTGCCCCAAACGCCAATCAATCCTTCACATCTAGAAGCTAAGCCGTTAGATGGTCACTTGCTTTCTCCACATTCCTCCGACCATGGTTGAACCTAAGACATACACTTTTCCTGAGTACACATAATTCCCCAGCCAAAACCAATGTCACACTCTGGAGGAAAGGTTGACCTCTCAGTTTCCTCCAGCGACGGTGACGAATCAGACCTCGACTTCTGGTGCAGGTTACAGAATGCCCACGCCGATTTGGAGCGAAGACCCAGTTATCGGAGCTTGAGTGCCAACTTCTTGCGTGGTGTATTCATGTCGCTCCCGCCCTGAAAGGGCTTAATGCCCCTTATCCCCACTTGCCCCCACCCCTCTTCCCCCGCCTAAGACTTCTCCTACTGCCGTTCTTGCTACATTTGCTTGTCACGTCCCCACCTTCTGAGGACGTCACAAAGGCGAGCGCATCTTTCGCGGGACAAGGCAGCCCACATAAGGCAGCACCATGACACTTTACCCTCTTCTCCCAAGTCACATGAACCGGGATGATTAAAAAAATTCTCCCCCAATCTACTCTAATTGTCACATGCACTCCCCTCCTACCATCCGACGGTGGCCTCAATTACGACCTCTGGCCTCCCTGCCCTCGGGCTCCGCCAGTGGACGGGTGCGTAGTCCAGTGTGTTTCTCTTCTCTCCTCCCTTCCCTTATAAACTACGTTATACTGTAAATACATTTCTCTATTGTTCCTCTTCGTTTTTTGCTAACAAAATTATATGTTGTTTGTTGTGGTCTTCAGTCCTGAGACTGGTTTGATGCAGCTCTCCATGCTACTCTATCCTGTGCAATCTTCTTCATCTCCCAGTACCTACTGCAGCCTACATCCTTCTGAATCTGCTTAGTGTATTCATCTCTTGGTCTACCTCTACGATTTTTACCCTCCACACTGCCCTCCAATGCTAAATTTGTGATCCCTTGATGCCTCAAAACATGTCCTACCAACCGATCCCTTCTTCTAGTCAAGTTGTGCCACAAACTTCTCTTCTCCCCAATCCTATTCAATACCTCCTCATTAGTTACGTGATCTACCCACCTTATCTTCAGCATTCTTCTGCAGCACCACATTTCGAATGCTTCTATTCTCTTCTTGTCCAAACTAGTTATCGTCCATGTTTCACTTCCATACATGGCTACACTCCATACAAATACTTTCAGAAACGACTTCCTGACACTTAAATCTATACCCGATGTTAACAAATTTCTCTTCTTCAGAAACGATTTCCTTGCCATTGCCAGTCTACATTTTATATCCTCTCTACTTCGACCATCATCAGTTATTTTACTCCCTAAATAGCAAAACTCCTTTACTACTTTAAGTGTCTCATTTCCTAATCTAAATTATATATCAATTTAAAAAATGAGTGAAAAAAGTCGGTAGTGGACTTCCCGGGTTCAGTCTCGGTTCGGCACACAGTTTTTAATCTGCCAGGAAGTTTAATTATACATATACAGTGTGTTTAAAAAGTGTCAAAGAAAAATACGTCCAATAAACGTGGGTCCGGGAACGCACACTTGCCGAGATAAACACGTGTTTATAGGAAGGGCTGCGCGACGCTTGGTTGCAGATATTAGCATAGTCGTTGGTTTGGCGCTCCGTATAATGTGTCGGCAGGTTATTATAATGTCTCACTTACAGTATTCTACCTGTCTTCAGTCAGTCGTGTGCCTTATTGTACAGTACTGTCAACCCTGGGTACGTATCATGGTGTTTTACATTTTTCCAAACGCGGATTCACTTACGTGTTTATTGTTATTGCGCTGTTTGTATGTACAAATAGTGTAGCACATTTACATTTTCGCTCTTTCACCACTTATTAACAACGGAAACGTACTAGTCGACAAATTAAATGAAGAATATGACATTCTGCTATAGTTTAGCAAATGGACGTAGCCTTCGAGCCCGTGCCGCCTATGCTGAAAAATATCTACAGCGCAGCGCGTCCTCTAATACGTTGTTCAGCAGACTCTTCCAGCGTCTGAGGGACACAGGTATCCTTGCACCTCAGAAGACACACTGGAAGGCCTCGCACAGCCCGCATACCTGACATGGAAGAGCGTGTGCTACGTTCGGTGAAAGAAACCCATGGGATCAGTGTGCGACGATTAGCAGCAGCAGGAGGCGTATGTCGCTCTCTTGTCTGGGGAGGGGGGGGGGGGGGGGGGGTAAATCATCAACAGTTGCTGTACCCGTATCATCTACGGCGCGTTCAGGCCCTAAGGGCACATAATCATCATAGAAGACGGCGGTTCTGTCAATCGCTGTTGCAGAAGTGTGCCTCAGATACACTGTTCACATCCAAGATTTTATTTAACGATGAAGCGGGTTCACAAGAGATGGTGTTGTGAATTGCGATACCCAGTAAGTGTAGGCAGTTGTAAATCCCCAAGCAATTGTCAATCAACGTATGGGCAGGCGCACTTGGAGATAGATTAATAGCACGTGCTGCCACAAAGGTTAATTGGGGGCGCATTATCTGGACTTTCCCATTAATGTATTGCCTACCTTGCTGGAAGCTGTGCCGCTGCGTCAACGAATACAAAATTGGTTCATGAATAATGGTGCACCAGCACACTTTCGTCACAGTGTGCGCGAACATCTGACACAGAAATTTCAGGACCGCTGGGTTGGTTGGCGTGGTGGTGGTGGTGGTGCCTGCTCGTTCCGCAGACCTCAGTCCCCAAGACTTTTTTTATGGGGTCACTTGAAGGAATGGTTGTACGCCACGCCAATCAACGATGTGCGGACAATACAGGGACACATGTTCAGTGTCTGCCAGCAGGTATACAACAACAGGGTGTACCTCAAAGGGTACATCATTCCTTACACCAGAGGGGTGCATTGTCATGAATGGACGCCACGTCGAACACATCCTGTAAACACGTGTTTATAGCAGAAATTACGTCTTTCCGGGCCCATGATTATTGGACTTATCTTAGAGATTATGCATTTCCGGACTCATGTTTATTGGACTTATTTTTCTTGTTGCGATGAGTACTAGCACCTCTCAAAGTATTCGACACTTTTTTTTAACACCCTTTATATTCACAACATTTTCTTTCAGTTATTTGCTTCCATCCAAGGCACTTGATTTATTACGTTTACTTAAAGCAAATACATGCTGGCATGCCGCTATATTGAGCACACGCACAGACACACACAAAAAGCTGTTAAGGCAACCGCTCGTGCAAAGCAGGAAATTAGGTTCGAATCCTGGTCTGGCACAGCCTTTCAACTTTCCCATTCAATTATTTCAGCGTTCAATTGCGGCTGACGCCGGTACCTCCCACGAAATATTAAAAAATTAATATTGTTTATATGATTACCTATCCTTAAAGCCAATTAAGGCCACTGCCTATGTTAAACTTTGCAAGCGAATTATCTCGATAACGTCACAGTCTTTCCATTTCGAGAGTATCAAACGAAAGTCCCAGTCTCTGATTGATTTTTAGGCTTTCTTCGTTTTGTGATCCTCAGTGAGAACGCGGCACTCACAACTAAAAGTTCTTAAATTAGTAAGATCCATCTCTCATCCGCACTACCAACCAGAGGAACACTTTCCTTTTAGCGAAATCTCTCTAGTCTGATTTAGCTTCAACCCATAGATTCTCTTTTGGATCGTCTTCAGAAGGAGCAAGAGTTCTTCCGTCATTTTATGGCTTCCGGTTAATTTTCTAATATGGCCCCAAAATAAAACAACGAAGTCGAGGGTGGCATAATGAAAACTCTCTGAAACTGAGAACGAGCAAATCTAAAATCAAATAGATGCTCATTGAATGATCGTCGGAGGATCGTCCGCAAAAAATCTGGGCCTTTAGGGGAAAGTGTTAATGAGATGTTTTATCAGGAAGTCCTCGAAAGACTCTGGGAAAGACTCAGCACTTCTGCCAACAGGCACTCCACACCCTTGGGTGCTGCACGACGACAAATCACTCTGCAACATAACAATCTTAATCAGTGAATTTTTTGCTAGAAGTGGCACTCCTATTGGTTTATTAGCACCCCCCCTCCCCCCCCCCCCCTTCACCCGCAATTCACCCGTTCTCAGCATGTGGCATCTTTTTATTCCTACAGCTCAAAAACCACTTGAAAGGGCATTTTTGGTACTCCGGATAATTCAAAAGAGCGTAACTGACGAACTCAAAAGTACAAGGTTGTTGCTGCACTCGTTATTTATTTACTCGTAGTGGCGTAAGTTACACGACGACCTCGTTTCGGCAATTTGCCATTATCAAGTCTATCTGTGAAGATGTTATAACAGGTATAATATCGTTCCTTACGTCTACGTTTGTCTGTGTCCACAAATAGCACCCTATGCTTACGTCTTAGTCGGTGTGACGTGGTCCATATGGCATCCTGGAGCGAAAACATCGATTGTTTTCTTAGTCATGAGACGATCACGTTGCTTATAACTTTACTCTTTATTTGCATGGTCTTGTAAAGTTATTCTCTGACAGCTTCGGCTCCAGCGATGCTACATTTTTGTTTGTTTTGTTTTTTGACTTCGGTTCGACACCATTCAGTCACTGCTGCGTAACAATAATATCTTTGTTATCTCAGTATCCGCTTCTTTCAGTGTATCTTCGCTTTTCCTGTTCCTTATAGTTTATTATTGAACTTTATATCATTATCTGTCCATTACGTATAAATTCGATTACCTTCTTGTAGGTATTAATGTTGGGTTCAGATAGCAAGTACTCGACTGACAGTGGTTGCCGAATTCTGTTCTTGACAACAACTACTGAAAACTTGTTCCTCGCCTCACTAATGTTCTGCACTGAAATAATATACGATCCGTATCTCCTGAGTAGTATGATCACAATCGCAGGCTGGTGTTTGGTTTACATGCAGTCCGTATAAATGCTCTGGAAAGTCCAATGATTGAGTCTTATTCTACTTAATGTGGATGTTGCTTGTTGGGTGCCATAAACGTACTCAGACCAAGGTCGTTTCGGAATTCCTGGTTGCATTTGCGCATAGTCGCTTCTTTGTGTCGTGAGCTCTGCGTCCATTCGAATGCTCTTTTCCGAATAAGTTTTCCGTACAGGGAATCTTTATGTCTAGTGGTGTTCCGTTGCTCGTAGCCTACTTTGCCAATTGATCTGCTTTTTCATTGCCAGGGATTCTACAATGGGCTTCTACCCACATAAAGCAAATTTGTTTCCGCCTTCTGAGACATTCAACACCAATAACGAACTTGGAGTAGATACTCATTGGTGGTTCTTGAGACTTTTATGTTTGATATTGCTTGAAGTACACGTTTCGAGTCTGATAATATTGCATAGGAAGTGTATTTCTCATTTGTACACCATTGTATCACCTTTAATACTGCGACTCTTTTGGCTAGGTAAGTAGAAGTAGTTTTTGGTAATTTATATTTTTTCGGTAGTCTGCAGTTCTGGACTAAATATAGCACATCCTGTGGTGTCCTGTCCTGCTGTCTTTGATCCATCTGCATGTATGTGGGTTACTTGTCTTGTTTCCTCCATTTGTCTTTGCAGTGCTGCAGTTGTCTTCAAGAAGTAAAATTTACCGTCTATCGTTTGGAATGAGATGCGATACCTGATGATGGAATAGTCATATTGATAAACAGGCCACTGTATACTTGTAGCAATATCTTTTCACTTATCTCCCAAATCATTATATGCTGAAACGAAATCAAAAGGCTTTCTACCCCAATTATACGAAGAAGGCGAGTACAGTCGCAGAATGTGATGAATTGGATGCTGTGAACATGATAATTTCTCTACCATGTATCATTCCATGAGCATCTTCCCCTTTATATGAAGGGGCAGCTCTTGCGCTTTCACCAGGAGCGCATTTTTTGATATTGATTTCACTCCTCCTAAGCAAGTGCGTATACAGCGGTGTTGCAATCTACCCAGCTACTCTAACATTTTGCAAGTCTGTTATTTGTAATATACACAACCATAATCCAATTCCAATGGCTCTGAGCACTATGGGACTTAACATCTATGGTCATCAGTCCCCTAGAACTTAGAACTACTTAAACCTAACTAACCTAAGGACATCACACAACACCCAGTCATCACGAGGCAGAGAAAATCCCTGACCCCGCCGGGAATCGAACCCGGGAACCCGGGCGTGGGAACAACCATAATCCATTCTGAATTTAATGAGGGATTAATATAGAAGCAGCAGCACTGAAGGATACAGTCCCCACCACGCTGTAGCAAATGATCGAATAATGTTAAGCATTTGCGTACTGGCTTCAATTACGGTATTAATATGTGCCGTCCAAGTAAGGTTTCTGTCCCGCGTCATTCCTAGGAACCCAATAAGTCTTTTGAAGTGTCTTATTTTATCATCTACATGTACTGAAAAATTTCTTGGTATATAACAATTCCTAGTGAATATTATTATAGATGATTTCTCCAGTGCCATTATCAGGCGACTTCCATCAAGCCACTCACTCAAGTTGTTTATTGATAAGGTTGTTCATCACCTCCTGTACTACTAAACGGGAAATAAACACACATATGTCATCTGAAAATTGTATAATTCAAACTGGTTGAGTTATTGCCCTTTCCATATCATAGATATATACTGCATATAGTAGTGGGCTGAATACCGATCCTTGTGGTATGCAATTGTCCACTGTGCTTGGGCCCTTGAATCCAGTATCCTTTCTAATATTCACAGTTCTTTCACTTATTAACGACGACATACCTTCTATAAACTGCGGTCTAGCTCCTAAAAGTAGTAACTTATCTAATAGTATATTTGTCTGAATATTACCGTATGCTTTTGCAATATCCTAAAATAATTCTGCTATATATTTGCTCTCATCAAAGCGAGCTAACATGGAGGAAACTAATACTGAAATGTTTCCCATGCAATTTCTACCTCAACGAAACCTGCATTGCGATCCAGCGAGTAAGGATGAAGATTCTGCCTACCATTCCAGTCGCCTTTTTAGTAGTTTTTCCAATGTTTTACAAAACATGATGACAGTGCAAACTGTCTGCAAGATGTGGCTAACAATGAATCTTTCCCTTTTTATATATTTGGCGACTATGGTCCGTGTCTTCTATTCTGGAACTAATTCTTGATTCATCGAAATTCCATTACGGATTCGAAGATATAATTCTACAACATTGTCAGGCATGTTTTGTATCATGGAATACGTGATCTGATCCATTCCTGAGGCAGTGTTACAGATCTCTTTGATGACTGATGTCAACTCGTCAATACTGAACTGTGCATGTTGAGCTACAGGAGTTTCCTTTTGTCTCCTGAATAACTTATTGCGAACACTTGATGGGGCAGAAAGATCACGGAATTCTTCTATCCACTCACATGATTTATATTATTGACTACAGGGGCCATATTACTAAATCTGTTGAACTTCTGCCATATCTCTGATGAGCTAGTAGTCTTGGTCAGACTATTACAATATTTTATACAACTACTCTTATTCATGGATTTCTAGCTTTCGTTCGTTTACAGAACAAAAAGTTGTTCGCGTTAGGTTGTTTAACATATTTACATAATGCTCCTCTTCTGTCTTGTATTGCTTTACTGCAGTCTTCATTCCACCATAGATTACCCAGTCGTTCTACTTTTATTGAAAAAGGTAGTTTTGAGATGGATTCATTTGCTGCGTACTATACTGGTTGTGTAGAGACCATATGTGGAGGTAGTTCTTCTTCTATTGATTTTACCGATTTTACCTCTAATTCAAGAATTTGGCGATATTTATACCAATCCGCTTTGTTCATATTCCAAGTCAGTTTACTGGCAATATGTGTTCGGTTATTTTTCTTGCACTATCTATCATAGTTATAGGGAAATGATCTGATCGCATGGTATACTGCGGAACAGAACATTCTGTGATTTTTTTCACGCAGGGAGAAGCTAATGTTACATTCACTGAAGTTGGTCTCATCTATGGTCCTTGGTTTAATGTTACATATCCATTATTTTATATGATCATGTTATAATCATCAGTGCAAGACGTTATTTACTCCCCTGCCTTGTCATTCATATGACACCCCCCCGCTGCGTGGTGGTCTTTGAAGTCCCCACAGATTAAAAAGGGTTTTCGGTGTGTGTTGCAACATTGTGTGCATATGTTGTTCGAAATTCCTACAAGTTGGAGAACGATTTTCTGATGCAATGGAGAATCGGAATTTGTTATTACATGCTTCAAATTCTGAAGGTGGCAGGGGTAAAATACAGGGAGCGAAAGGCTATTTACAGTTTGTACAGAAACCAGATGGCAGTTATAAGAGTCGAGGGACATGAAAGGGAAGCAGTGGTTGGGAAGGGAATGAGACAGGGTTGTAGCCTCTCCCAGATGTTATTCAATCTGTATATTGAGCAAGCAGTAAAGGAAACAAAAGAAAAGTTCGGAGTGGGTATTAAAATTCATGGAGAAAAAATAAAAACTTTGAGGTTCGCCGATGACATTGTAATTCCGTCAGAGACAGCAAAGGACTTGGAAGAGCAGTTGAACGGAATGGACAGTGTCTTGAAAGGAGGGTATAAGATGAACATCAACAAAAGCAAAACGAGGATAATGGAATGTAGCCGAATTAAGTCGGGTGATGCTGAGGGAATTAGATTAGGAAATGAGACACTTAAAGTAGTAAAGGAGTTTTGCTATTTGGGGAGCAAAATAACTGATGGTGGTCGAAGCAGAGAGGATATAAAATGTAGACTGCCAATGGCAAAGAAAGCGTTTCTGAAGAAGAAGCGTCGCTGGAGTCGAAGCAGTCAAAAAAGTGTGTAATACTCGGTTCACACCACTTCCCGGAAACGTGACGTCATGTTGACGTCACACGCAATTTCGACGATCGCATGATGGCTATCGATTTTCGTTAACATTCGATACAGGCCTGGCATTAAGACTTCATGGGCGCGTACCGAAGATTTGCAAAACAATGTCATTCTTGGAATGATTTCAAATAGTTCAAATGGCTCTGAGCACTATGGGACTTAACATCTATGGTCATCAGTCCCCTATAACTGAGAACTACTTAAACCTAACTAACCTAAGGACAGCACACAACACCCAGTCATCACGAGGCAGAGAAAATCCCTGGCCCCGCCGTGAATCGAACCCGGGAACCCGGGCGTGGGAAGCGAGAACGCTACCGCACGACCACGAGCTGCGGACGTTGAAATGATTTATTACAGTTATTGATATAATGATTAATACCTTCGTATAAGGGTTCTCTCTGAGGAATGAGTTGCTATCGTCAATAATTTACAAATTAAGCATGAAACACGCTTGTTTTGTAATATGCAGTATGTCATTTCACGGTAACAGAGCACTGAAAATTTATCACAAACACGACACCATTAACATTAAATGTCACTTAATAACGCACCAACTACACAAGCCTTCAAGATAGGATATGATAACTGAGACTGGAGTTAAACATCACGTGGTTAAGTGCTAGCGTGTTTTCTGGAGTTGAAAGTTGTTGGTATATATGCAATTCTTTTTTCTCGTCTTAGCTTTGTTGCGACTTCCTTTTGATTATAATATAAGTATGTTCAGCAGTATTCGATGTTATTTACATTCCGTCTCATTTGAGAACGAAGGATGAAATAAATATTCAGCCATTTCCGAGTGTGCGGTTAGGCAGGAACCAAAAAGGACAGCTTTAATTAGCCGGCCAGAGTGGCCGAGCGGTTAAAGGCGCTACAGTCTGGAACCGCACGACCGCTACAGTCGCAGGTTCGAATCCTGCCTCGGGCATGGATGTGTGTGCTGTCCTTAGGTTAGTTAGGTTTAAGTAGTTCTAAGTTCTAGGGGACTTATGACCACAGCAGATGAGTCCCATAGTGCTCATAGCCATTTGAACCATTTTTGAACAGCTTTAATTGCTGCCAATGAAACGAGCAGCTATAAAATTCATATTCTGTTTTTTCACAAATACTTGACTCTTTATTTCCGAATATGTGGAGATTTCCCTGTCTGTGGTTATTTAGGAATCTGAGAAGCAGCTTTGAATGCTGCGACAAAAACGAGCTGCAATAAAATTCGTATTCTTTCTTCTCACAAATATTTGGCTCTTTATTTCCCAATACGTGGCGACTTCCGAGTGTGTGGCTACGAAGAAAACTAGGAGGACAGCTTAAATTGCTGCGAGTGAATCGAGGAGCAATATCATTCATATTGTTTCTTGTCACAGAGTCAATAGGAGATCACGCGGTCGTCTGTATTGCGCGTGACGTCAGTATGACGGCACTTTCGCAGGAAGCGCTGTGAAACGAGTCATACCCCAAAAAAGTTACCTAAGAATAACTTTGTAAGATCGCGCAAATAAAAAGTAAATATATAAATAACATTATCGTATCATAACAAAAAGACAACCGACATTTACGCTCAAAGATGCCATGTGGATCATGTCGCACCAACTAAGACAAGCATAAGATGCCATCTATAGACATAGACTAACAAAGACGTAAGGAACAGTATTACATCTGTCATATCATCTTCACAGGTACACTTGATAATGGCAAATTTCCGAAACGAGTTAGTCGTGCAGCATGTATCACCATGAGTAAACAAATAAATAGTGCAGCAAAAAATGTGTACTTAAAATAAAATGTCTTTCTTCAGTCTCATGCAAGCTGCGGGGCCATTGGAAAGGAAACTGTTGAATACTTCCAGAATTGCTATGAACTATGGAAACAAAGCCTCCGTCAGTGAGTGACTGCCGAAGGACGCCATCTTCGAGGGATAACTTTGATGTGTAAAACGCAAAAGGTCACGGTTACTTCCGTAAAACACCTCGTACATCGTTATCTATTACATGATTTTTTAAGTTGATTATTATGAGTGCATTCGACAGAGTGGTTTCATACTAGTCATGCGTGATATTCTGTCTGGATATGTGTATTAACAGGGGCAGTGTAACACGCAGAATAACTATGGCTCGAGCAGCGACAGTCAAGGACAGTAGGGGACAACACAGCGAGAGTGCGAGCTTGAAACGGGGGAAGTTGAAATGTTTGAAATGAGTAAAATGCATTAACTGAAATTAATGGATCGATGCGGATGCAATGACGTGAAATGATGTCAGAGCATACCTTTCACGTGTGCTGCACTTGCAGTATAACGAATATGTAGTGACCGTTGAAAATTTGTGCGAGACTGGAATACATACCTCTCTAAAATTTGAGCTCTTGGAATTAAATTGTGCTGTTCAGATTTTATCGTATGTCCATGTTCAGTTTTACGGTCTGGCTTTTCCTAAACAATTTCTAGTCGTTTTCCTATTTCTGCAACGTGACTGAATCCTACACTACTGGCCATTAAAATTGCTACACCACAAAGATGACGTGCTACAGACGCGAAATTTAACCGACAGGAAGAAGATGCTGTGATATGCAAATGATTAGATTTTTAGAGCATTCACACAAGGTTTTTCGCCGGTGGCAACACCTACAACGTGCCGACATGAGGAAAGTTTCCAACCGACGTTGCCTGGTGAAACGTTGCTGTGATGCCTCGTGTAACGAGGAGAAATGCGTACCATCACGTTTCCGACTTTGATAAAGGTCGGATTGTAGCCTATCGCGATTGCTGTTTATCGTATCGCG
The DNA here is from genome assembly GCF_023898315.1 of Schistocerca nitens. Taxonomy (NCBI): domain Eukaryota; kingdom Metazoa; phylum Arthropoda; class Insecta; order Orthoptera; family Acrididae; genus Schistocerca; species Schistocerca nitens. The sequence continues at coordinate 150,194,247 of NC_064620.1, read as the reverse complement.
ACATTGCTGTTCGCGTTGGTCGAGATCCAACGACTGTTAGCAGAATATGGAATCGGTGGGTTCAGGAGGGTAATACAGAACGCCGTGCTGGATCCCAACGGCCTCGTATCACTAGCAGTCGAGATGACAGGCATCTTATCCGCATGGCTGTAACGGATCGTGCAGTCACATCTCGATCCCTGAGTCAACAGATGGGGACGTTTGCAAGACAACAACCATCTGCACGAACATTTCGACGACGTTTGCACCAGCATAGACTTTCCGCGCGGAGACCATGGCTACGGTTACCCTTGACGCTGCATCACAGACAGGAGCACCAGCGATGGTGTACTCAGCGACGAACCTAGGTGCACGAATGGCAAAACGTCATTTTTTCGGATTAATCCAGTTTCTGTTTACAGCATCATGATGGTCGCATCCGTGTTTGGCAACATCGCGGTGAACGCACATTGGAAGCGTGTATTCGTTATCGCCATACTGGCGTATCACCTGGCGTGATGGTTTGGGGTGTCATTGGTTACACGTCTCGGTCACCTCTTGTTCGCATTGACGGCACTTTGAACAGTGGACGTTACATTTCAGATGTGTTACGACCCGTGGCTCTACCCTTCAATCGATCCCTGCGAAACCCTACATTTCAGCAGGATAATGCATGACCGCATGTTGCAGGTCCTGTACGGGCCTTTCTGGATACAGAAAATGTTCGACTGCTGCCCTGGCCAGCACATTCTCCAGATCTCTCACGAATTGAAAACGTCTGGTCAATGGTGGACGAGCGACTGGCTCGTCACAATACGCAAATCACTAATCTTGATGAGCTGTGGTATCGTGTTGAAGCTGCATGGGCAGCTGTACCTGTACGCGTCATCCAAGCTCTGTTTGACTCAATGCCCAGGCGTATCAAGGCCGTTATTACGGCCAGAGGTGGTTGTTCTGGGTACTGATTTCTCAGGACCTATGCACCCAAATTGCGTGAATATGTAATCACATGTCAGTTCTAGTATAATATACGAGGGCTGTTCAGAAAGTAAGTTACGATCGGTCGCGAATTGGAAACGACTATGAAAATCCGATAAAGCTTTGCATAAATGTGTTGGGCAGTGTCTCTAGTATGACTCTAGGTAGAATTATGTCGCTCTTTTCATTCCTGAGCTCTTAGTGAGCGCGTAAAGATGTTATAGAAAACAGTGTCTACCGGCAAGTACGAGGGCCTGGTGAGAATTTTCCCCTGAAGCTATGCAACCAACATTACATAACTGTCGTGCGGTTTCTTCTTCAAGACAATTCTCAGCCTCATTCTGCAGGGGCAATGAAGATGTTCCTGCATCGTTTCAATTGGAAATGTTTGGTTACCCACCATACAGCCCGTAATTGTCTCGCACTGAGTTTCATCTCTGCTCAAACGAACCGCTGGTTATGAAGACAACATTTTGGCACTGACAACGAGCTTTAGGCCAGCGTAGAGAATTGGCGGAAAGCACTGGCGGCTGCCTTCTATGATGAGGGTATTGGAAAGTTGGTACAACGCTACGACGAATGTCTGAGTCAGAACGGCGACTACGTAGAGAAGCAGCTGAAAGGTGTAGCTAACTGTTACAAATGAAACATTTCTGATTTTCACTGTGATTTTCATTTCGCGATCAATCGTAACTTACTTTCTGGACAGCCCTCGTATTTGTCCAATGAATACCCATTTATCATCTGCATTTCTTCTTGGTCATGACCAATAGTGTATATCTAATTGAATTTTTGTCCTATTCCTTCTACCATTAAGTTAGGGCAGTGGAGCCCTATAGTTGTCTGGTCACGGTATGTAAATGTTCTCAATCGTTGCAAAATTGTTGTCTATTTGCGTCAATCCTTATTCATTTGAGAAAACTGGTCTAATACCGACTGCATAAACCCTTCCATGGTCATAATATCCTCTACGAAAGCCATGTTACGCTCTTTAATTATGCAGGTAAATCTGAAATCCGTAGGTGACTATTTACATTACTAGGTGCATATCATCTGTGAGTGAATTTCACCTAAGTCTTGAAATCAAATTGTGGTTAAAACTGCTGTATTGACTTAATGAAATTTCGTATACGTATCACAAATGCATTTTCGTTCAGAAACCACTGCACACTGCACATAAAAATGCACCCGCCAGGTTTAAGTCGCAGTGTGTGTGTGTGTGTGTGTGTGTGTGTGTGTTGTCGGCTGCCGCTGCCAGCGTGTAGTGCGGCTGGTGCTGTCTGTAGAGAGGCTGTCTGTTGCTTCTCCTGCCACCTCTTAGTGATATTCTGTACTCCAAACCCGCCGAAAGACTGTCCGCGTTGACATGCTCTAAACGCCTGATTCAGTAATCGACTTTTATCTCGCTGGTTAATTTTTGGGTGATGAGATGGTGCGTACATATAAGAGTGCAGCTCAATATTTTATATTCACGAGTGCTTTTTTAAATCAAATTATTATTATTATTATTATTTGTCTCTCTCTTTTCCGCTTGTAACGTCTGTTAGCAAAAGACATATTATGTAATAAAGAGAAAACATTGTGTGTCATGTTTTGTTCTTGTATAAAATTATGTACTGTTTTTTTTTAATTAATTTAGATAATATCTGTGTCGGCGAGTACTGAAACCGCCACAGACGATACTTATTAAATATCAAACAAAGATGAGAATGTGTGACTAGTATAAATAATACAGAACGAACATTAATCTCTCTGTCGTCTTCTTGGAGTTACGTGAGTAGGATAGCCTGAGACGGTATATTGTACGCTAGCGTAGCTTTCTTTTGTCAAGATTGAGAGAGGGACGCCATTACGTACTCATTGTAAAGGTGTGTAGCAATTAATTGATTTGTTTAAATGTTTGGAATAGAGTTACTTAGTGAAACCTTGCATTATGATTTGTAATAAGCTTGCCTGGCATATTATCCCATCCCTTTAAGACATTTTCAGTTATTTAAATATTATTCGTGGTGCAGAGCTGCGCTACGAACGAACGAGCCGCTGCCGCGGCGCATTCAAACTGCATTAAATGAAATCTATCATACCGCAAAGAAGCGGGAAGGTGATAGTGAAATAAAATTATTTCTTTCAGCTTTCGGACTTGCAGAGCAGAGCAGCAGATTTTATGATGTGTTTTGCAGGTTGACGCGGGCTGCTGATAATATATTACTAACAGTACAAAAAAAGATAATTTACCTTCATAACATAAAAGAAATCTTGCTGTGCTTAGTTCTGGTCTGGCAAACCTTATAGTAAAAACGTCTTTTTCTCCGATAATAGTCTCATGTTCTTGTGCTAGTCGTGTTGCTTATTGGTGTTTTACTGTTAACAAAAATCCACTGCAAAATTTTGATGTTGAACAATCATTGCGAACTGTAACATCAGTATTCATAACAAAGTAATTTTCATTAACCTTTTCAATAACTATAAAGTAGGGAAGATATGTTGAACTTTATAGTGAGTTACGGTAACGAAAAAATGTTCCTTTAATAGAAAGCCAGATCCAGAAGAATGTTGTTGTTGTTGTGGTCTTCAGTCCTGAGACTGGTTTGATGCAGCTCTCCATGCTACTCTATCCTGTGCAAGTTTCTTCATCTCCCAGTACCTACTGCAACCTACATCCTTCTGAATCTGCTTAGTGTATTCATCTCTTGGTCTCCCTCTACGATTTTTACCCTCCACGCTGCCCTCCAATGCTAAATTTGTGATCCCTTGATGCCTCAAAACATGTCCTACCAACCGATCCCTTCTTCTAGTCAAGTTGTGCCACAAACTTCTCTTCTCCCCAATCCTATTCAATACCTCCTCATTAGTTACGTGATCTACCCACCTTATCTTCAGCATTCTTCTGTAGCCCCACAATTCGAAAGCTTCTATTCTCTTCTTGTCCAAACTGGTTATCGTCCATGTTTCACTTCCATACATGGCTACACTCCATACAAATACTTTCAGAAACGACTTCCTGACACTTAAATCTATACTCGATGTTAACAAATTTCTCTTCTTCAGAAACGCTTTCCTTCCCATTGCCAGTCTACATTTTATATCCTCTCTACTTCGACCATCATCAGTTAATTTACTCCCTAAATAGCAAAACTCCTTTACTACTTTAAGTGTCTCATTTCCTAATCTAATCCCCTCAGCATCACCCGATTTAATCTGATTACATTCCATTATCCTCGTTTTGCTTTTGTTGATGTTCATCTTATATCCTCCTTTCAAGACACTGTCCATTCCGTTCAACTGCTCTTCCAAGTCCTTTGCTGTCTCTGACAGAATTACAATGTCATCGGCGAACCTCAAAGTTTTTACTTCTTTTCCATGAATTTTAATACCTACTCCGAATTTTTCTTTTGTTTCCTTTACTGCTTGCTCAATATACAGATTGAATAACATCGGGGAGAGGCTACAACCCTGTCTCACTCCTTTCCCAACCACTGCTTCCCTTTCATGCCCCTCGACTCTTATAACTGCCATCTGGTTTCTGTACAAATTGTAAATAGCCTTTCGCTCCCTGTATTTTACCCCTGCCACCTTCAGAATTTGAAAGACAGTATTCCAGTTAACGTTGTCAAAAGCTTTCTCTAAGTCTACAAATGCTAGAAACGTAGGTTTGCCTTTTCTTAATCTTTCTTCTAAGATAAGTCGTAGGGTCAGTATTGCCTCACGTGTTCCAACATTTCTGCGGAATCCAAACTGATCTTCCCCGAGGTCCGCTTCTACCAGTTTTTCCATTCGTCTGTAAAGAATTCGCGTTAGTATTTTGCAGCTGTGACTTATTAAACTGATAGTTCGGTAATTTTCACATCTGTCAACACCTGCTTTCTTTGGTATTGGAATTATTATATTCTTCTTGAAGTCTGTGGGTATTTCGCCTGTCTCATACATCTTGCTCACCAGATGGTAGAGTTTTGTCATGACTGGCTCTCCCAAGGCCATCAGTAGTTCTAATGGAATGTTGTCTACTCCTGGGGCCTTGTTTCGACTCAGGTCTTTCAGTGCTCTGTCAAACTCTTCACGCAGTATCTTATCTCCCATTTCATCTTCATCTACATCCTCTTCCATTTCCATAATATTGTCCTCAAGTACATCGTCCTTGTACAGACCCTCTATGTACTCCTTCCACCTTTCTGCTTTCCCTTCTTTGCTTAGAACTGGGTTTCCATCTGAGCTCTTGATACTCATGCAAGTGGTTCTCTTTTCTCCAAAGGTCACTTTAATTTTCGTGTAGGCAGTATCTATCTTACCCCTAGTGATATGCGCCTCTACATCCTTACATTTGTCCTCTAGCCATCCCTGCTTAGCCATTTTGCACTTCCTGTCGATCTCATTTTTGAGAAGTTTGTATTCCCTTTTGCCTGCTTCATTTACTGCATTTTTATATTTTCTCCTATCATCAATTAAATTCAATATTTCTTCTGTTACCCAAGGATTTCTATTAGCCCTCGTCTTTTTACCTACTTGATCCTCTGCTGCCTTCACTACTTCATCCCTCAGAGCTACCCATTCTTCTTCTACTGTATTTCTTTCCCCCATTCCTGTCAATTGTTCCCTTATGCTCTCCCTGAAACTCTCTACAACCTCTGGTTCTTTCAGTTTATCCAGGTCCCATCTCCTTAAATTCCCACCTTTTTGCAGTTTCTTCAGTTTCAATCTGCAGTTCATAACCAATAGATTGTGGTCAGAATCCACATCTGCCCCTGGAAATGTCTTACAATTTAAAACCTGGTTCCTAAATCTCTGTCTTACCATTATATAATCTATCTGATACCTTTTAGTGTCTCCAGGATTCTTCCAGGTATACAACCTTCTTTTATGATTCTTGAACCAAGTGTTAGCTATGATTAAGTTATGCTCTGTGCAAAATTCTACAAGGCGGCTTCCTCTTTCATTTCTTCCCCCCACTCCATATTCACCTACTATGTTTCCTTCTCTCCCTTTTCCTACTGACGAATTCCAGTCACCCATGACTATTAAATTTTCGTCTCCCTTCACTACCTGAATAATTTCTTTTATCTCGTCATACATTTCATCAATTTCTTCATCATCTGCAGAGCTAGTTGGCATATAAACTTGTACTACTGTAGTAGGCATGGGCTTTGTGTCTATCTTGGCCACAATAATGCGTTCACTATGCTGTTTGTAGTAGTTAACCCACACTCCTATTTTTTTATTCATTATTAAACCTACTCCTGCATTACCCCTATTTGATTTTGTATTTATAACCCTGTAATCACCTGACCAAAAGTCTTGTTCCTCCTGCCACCGAACTTCACTAATTCCCACTATATCTAACTTTAACCTATCCATTTCCCTTTTTAAATTTTCTAACCTACCTGCCCGATTAAGGGATCTGACATTCCACGCTCCGATCCGTAGAATGCCAGTTTTCTTTCTCCTGATAACGACGTCCTCTTGAGTAGTCCCCGCCCGGAGATCCGAATGGGGGACTATTTTACCTCCGGAATATTTTACCCAAGAGGACGCCATCATCATTTAATCATACAGTAAAGCTGCATGTCCTCGGGAAAAATTACGGCTGTAGTTTCCCCTTGCTTTCAGCCGTTCGCAGTACCAGCACAGCAAGGCCGTTTTGGTTAATGTTACAAGGCCAGATCAGTCAATGATCCAGACTGTTGCCCCTGCAACTACTGAAAAGGCTGCTGCCCCTCTTCAGGAACCACATGTTTGTCTGGCCTCTCAACAGATACCCCTCCGTTGTGGTTGCACCTACGGTACGGCCATCTGTATCGCTGAGGCACGCAAGCCTCCCCACCAACGGCAAGGTCCATGGTTCATGGGGGAAGTCCAGAAGAATAAGAACATAATATTTTTTTTTGTTTAAAATTAATGATCCCAAGAAAGTCGCGGCACAGCATCACTAAAAGGTATTTCGGGGCTCTTTTCGTAGTAACATATTTCATTTAATATATGAGTTGTTACGCGAGTAATAGTAAAACAAAGCAAATAATATAAGAGCCAGCGAAACTGTCGCCCAAAAACGCGGGGCCCGAATTTGCAGTGGCCACGAAAATAATAATGTTTGATGTGTTTTCTTTCATTGTCTATTGTTATATACATGTATGTATTTAGTACTAAATGTATGTATGTATCTCATGATTAATTCCATGTATTAATGAATGTACAAAAATTTTTTCATGAAAAAACGCGCCACTGCAAGCGAGTCAGAGGAAAAGATCCTGATAGTACTGAGAAACTGTAACGACTACATAATCCGGGGGCAGCCGAACCCCGAAATCAGATAAACTAAAGGTAAGACTACAGTGTAGTTGTCCTGTTTGTAGTAGCTTAACTCCAGTGAAGTGATCTCATATCGCTAGTGGTGTGCGTAGTTTGACGTTAGTATTTATGACAGGGCAAAGTTGAGTGTAGATAGTAATTTGTAGTGTGCAGTGTATTGTAGATAAATTAACTTATTTTGTGTGCAAGTGGCAAAACTGTCGGATCCTGTGTTCGAATAGGTAATTTATGAATATGGTTAAATTGCGTAGTCAACGTCCGAGCAATATGGATACTGAGGAACAGCCATTAGGTAGTGCAGGAAATGTAGAAACGGGTGCATTAAGCAGTACAAGTACTCTTTTTGAGGATATACCATGCGAAAATGTGGGGACAGGGGCATAGGAAGTGGTGCCACCGCCCACCAGTGCTCAAGGAGATGTAGATAAAGAAATTGCACCACCCCCAGAAAAGCAGGAACCAGAGAGTGGTAATCTGCCTGGTGGGTATTCACTTCAGGCGATATTAGAGCGCGTGCTGGATTACCAGTCAAAATTTGCGCAACAACAAGCTGAAAAGGACGAAAAAATTGATATCTTTCTCGTACAGCAAGCTGAGCGAGATCGCCAGCTAGCTGAGCGAGATCGCCAGCTAGCTGAGCGGGACCAGCAACTTGTGCAATCGTTAGAAATTATGAGAAAAGAGATTGCCTGTATGAAACAGAATTATGAGTCGATACCTAAGGCCGTGCAGGAGTTGACTGTACAGGTCAACAACCTGAAAGTAGCAAACATTAACATTGTAGACGAGATAGGTGTCTTAGCCAACCGATTAGAAAAGCTAGAAATAGATTCCACACAGCTTGTAGAGCAGAAGTGGAACGAACAAGCGACTAAAATTGAAACCGAATTCAACTCATGGCTAGAAGCGAAGGAGAGTGAGATCGACAAAAATATTAATTCTAAGGTACAAGCAGCCATGGCAGATAGAGATTCCGAATCGTTCAGTACCGCAGTAAATAGTCAAGTACAGAACGACGTGCAAACCATCAAACAAATACTCAGTGAGGATATTCCGCAGTGGCAAGTGAATATTAGCAAACGGATATCCGACTTGGAAAAGGGTTTAGCACAAAGCAGCAAACATCTTGAAAATGAAACCATGTCGCCAACAGCCAATGTTTTTGGCAACGCACAAACTTATACGCGACGCAACAATGGTGAATCTTTAGGCGATAATGCGAAGAGCTGTAGCTTCGGTTCGGAGCACACAGCCTATGTCCCAGGAGCAAACTAGTATAGTCCAAAAATATTAGTTGAAGAAAGTTTGATCAAAAATAGGCAGTTTCAAACGTTTACTACTGAACGGAAGTCAGTACACCCAGTAGTATTCATAAAAAGGTTTAAAAATATCATGTCTAATGTGTGAAACGAAGCACAGAAAATTCAATACGTAATGTCATACATTCATGGTGATGCAGCGTTGTGGGCTACGGAAGTAGCAGACAGCTGCATGACGTATGAACAGTTTGAAAGGGCGTTTTTGTCGAAATACTGGTCGCCTTGTATACAAGAGCGGCTAAGAAAAGAAGTATACAATCCCGAACCGTACTCACCCCGTCTTGGGAATCTGAGACGGTATTTCGAGAAGTATATAAACAAGACGCGCTACTGGGATGAGCCTATCTCACCAAGAGACATAATAAGACTCCTAAAATCGCATTTACCCATTCATATCAAAGAGAAACTAATACACGTACCAGAGAACGACATGGAACATTTCCTGTCTGTTCTAGATTCAATAGACTTAATCCAGGAAGACGCAAAAGCAGCGTGTGATCACTCACGGAACAATGGATCAGGGTGTAAACATAACAGAAATAATAGTGCACAAAACCACAACCATGGAAATGGTGGGGGTGGTAACAAGCGGCAAGAGCATTCGCAAAATGGTAATAATGGTAGAAGTCAGAACGGGTATGGGCAGCCGTCCCATAATAAAAAGCGTCGATTTGACGACCGGTACGATTCCGGACTGCCAGGGACCAGCCGCTGGAAAAATGTGCGAGGTCAGTGGCGTAGCAATTACAGCGACAGTAATCGCAATTGGAATCAGAATCAGCGACCAAACCCAGAGCGGCAGGGTAATGACCGGTACGATAACAACAGACCACCACTGCAAAACGCGCCTATTGCGCAGTCGTGGCGGCCTACAAATCAAAACGTACACATAGTAGAGGTCGCGGACAATAGCCGTCCAAGTACCTCGCAAGCAAGCCATCCAACGAACTAGAATCGGCCACGATATGCTCTCCATCGCTGGCCGAGGGGTGGAGTGAGAGCAACACGAATGACAATAATATGCCTGGAATACATATGCTGCGATACAACGACGGTATCAGTATGAATAAAGATCTACTGACCGAACCGCATGAATGTAAGAAACATAGCAACGAAAATGTGCAAGCCATAATAGAAGCGAAAATCAATGATGTTGCAGTAAATATAATCATCGACACAGGTGCCTCAGTGAGTGTAATGAGTACAGAATTGTTTAAAGCGCTGGGGAAGGGACGTAGCATACCGACTTTCCCGGTTAATAATTGCAAGGTGTCTGGAGCTATAAGTGCACAGAGCCAATTAGTTAAGTACCAGGTGCAGGTGGAGATTTGTAAGGAGGGCGAAGCCATAGTGAGCTCGTTCCTCATTGTTAAAGGGTTAAAGGTGGCCTGCATTCTGGGAGTAGATTTTCTCCGTGAGAGGGACGCAGTGATCGACCTCTCCTCGGGAAAACTAAGCATAATTAATAAAGGTAGGAGGATTGAGTTGTCTATGATGAAATCGAAGGAGGTACTTGTGCCATGTTGCAACCGAATTAGTATCAAATGTAGGAACCCCTGGGTACTACACCTCAATGATTATTCACCTATGTCGGATCTCTATTATCCAAGTATAGAAGATAGAAATTTTGAAACAAATGTTGATGCATTTCAAACCAAAGTACAGGAATCTGAAAGTCTAAGCAACATACAAAAACAACAGTTGACGCAGCTGCTATCGGAATATACCATGGTATTTACCGACCGACCAGGAATAATCAAGGGGTACCACTATCACATAGAGGTGATACCCCACAAAACATACTGTCGCGCATCTTACTCCATCCCTTGGTCGTGGAGGGAAGTAGTGGCTAAAGAGATATGAAAGACATTAGAGTGGGATAGTAAAATTATTTATTCAGTGACGTGTCAGATGTAAATAGTAGTAGTTATGAGAAGATTTCAATTGTGTTTTAGAGTATAAGTATGTTAGCTTTAAGAAAGAATTTGTGTGTATTTAAAATTTTGAGGAAGTAAAACATAAATAAGTAAGCATAGCATGAAAGTAGAATCAGTAAACTGAGCAATAGCATGCAAATTGAAGACTTTGTTTACAGACAATTAGTGTCATTAAAATACTATATGCTCATCAAGCAATGAACAATCTTTTTGTTGATAAAATAATGATTAATTTCTTGAATAATTTTTCATTTGTAGTAAGTAAGTACAATTAATGATGACATCTGATATAGTAATGTAACAGGTGTAATTATGTTAGAATTAAGGAACCCTGAGAGAGAGTCTCTACTGGACAAAAATTGACTTTGTAGTACGAAACAATTATGTGATGTAACGTTACTGCCAATAGTGATCTGAGAACGACACTGGAGCAGAATTCAATCAAAGACAAACCCGTTCTGTGTAACCTATGCTTTGTATGTATCGATGCTTCAATTGAAGCCTGTGTACTTGGTACATGTCCGTGAATATTAATTACGCGGTACGCGAATCAAGTCAATCAACGCGGAAACTACACTGTAGTCCTGTAGGACAGATCATTAAAAAAAAATTACTAGTACTAAATGAAGTGGCAACGGCCTTGCCACAGTGGCTCCACCGGTTCCCGTGAGATCACCGAAGTTAAGCGCTGTCGGGCGTGGCCGGCGCTTGGATGGGTCACCATCCCGCCGCCACGTGCTGTTGCCATTTTTCGGGGTGCACTCAGCCTCGTGATGCCAATTGAGGAGCTACTCGACCGAATAGTAGCGGCTCCGGTCAAAGAAAACCGTCATAACGACCGGGAGAGCGGTGTGCTGACCCCATGCCCCTCCTATCCGCATCCTCACCTGAGGATGATACGGCGGTCGGATGGTCCCGATGGGTCGCTTGCGGCCTGTAGACGGAGTTAGTTAGTTAGTTAGTACTAAATGAAGTATTTATTGAGCAATATGCCCAAGTCCAGCTGTCATGTACATGGTAAAATCTGTTTGCTAGATGGGTGATAACCTGGCAAGCTACACCGAAAAAGGAAAAGAAAACTATGTACAAAAAAAATCACACACCTTTCAATTTACTTTCTAATTACAAAAAAAAGCCATACATGCCTAGTAATAATACTAAAAGTGTGTAATGACATGGTAAACACAATGGACTCAATGTAGATGAGAGTGATTATGCTAAGAACAGTTGATATGCATTAAAAATAAACTGTGTGCATAAACAATCTAGGAAAGGACGGAATATTGTGTGTAGCAGGGACAGAAAATGACTGTTGTATCTGCACCAATATATACGTCGGTATAAGTCAAGTGTTGAGTGACTAACTGTCATAGTGCAGTGCTCAACGAACAATATATTGTGTGTAAAAACGGTAGTTAGTGATCCGTTCGGAGTCGATTCAAACAAACATCGCTCGACGGAAACATTTAGTGTGTGTGAACCGAAACATTTTCGCGTGTTGAGAGACGCTCTGGCAGCGTATCGACCGTGAGAACAAATGAAAGTGTGTAGTACAACGTGCGTGTGACGAACCCTAAATACCAGTGTCACAATGCGATTCACTTGTGAAGCCACAAGAAACCCGTTATCACGCCAAAACATCCTGTGCATACCAGCGAAACGACGGCTTACTGAACAATAAACGCTTTTAACCAAGTTGCATTTTCTTCCACAGCGAATAATCTGTATCCTTAAAGACAGTATGCCGTTGTGGAATATTTGTTTCATGCATTGCGACGGGGAGGCATGCGGAGAAGCAGAGACGGGTGCCGTGCCGCCAGCCAGCCGGTCGCGGGAAACAACTGCAACACGCCGACATTGGTGAATGGTTCAGCGCGGTTCGCGACTGCGCGGGCGCCACCCCAACACTCCGTCGCTGCTACGGCGAGCAGGTCGTCGACCCCAGTGGTCGTTGGCACGCCGCGTTCCAGACGACGCTACGCAACAATTGCTTCGCGCCGCCCGCTCCGTACGACATTGTTGACATTCAACCGAACATTACCAACTACGCTGTTAATGTACTAATATGAAAATGATTTATTGGACACGAAATTACGTGACAAACATTTTTTTCTTTAGGTTACTGTGTATAGACTCAAAATATTCATTTGTTCGGTGATATATGTTATATGTTTTCGTCACATTGGTGAAGCAAACTGACACGAATGATATACCATGGTAGAACATTTGTCGTGAGTAAGAGTAGAGACAATCCATTACACTACTGTAAAACTGTTTAATGATTGACTTTCAGTGTGACACAGAACACAAATATTATCACGAATGTGAAGGAGTGTAGAACGTACATTTTTAACAACGAGACAAAAAGTTTAACATTTTGTCATAAATAACCTTTGTTATCTGGGAACACTGGATAAATTCCAACCTTTTTTGATGAACAATCGAACTGTGTTTTAAGACAAACCAGGCGAGATGACCATGGCTCCGGCGCAGTTTTCCCAGGTTTTCTGACCGCACGTAGCCCGAATGGGGGAGCCAGAAAACTGTAATGACCCTGGGACTAGGTTTACGGTCACCTCGCAAAGTGTGAGAAAACCATAAAGAGTGTAATTAAAACTATAGTGCAAAAGAGCAAAGAAGTGAACAGTGAATATTCTAAATAAGGTGACAAACAAGGACAAAACGGACGTTAGTGGCAGCATATTGCCGAACATTCTTAACGTTAGTCAATTGCTGCCAGGGGGCATTGTAACGTCTCTTAGCAAAAGACATATTATGTAATAAAGAGAAAACATTGTGTGTCATGTTTTGTTCTTGTATAAAATTATGTACTTTTTTTTATTTATTTTAGATAATATCTGTGTCGGCGAGTACTGAAACCGCCACAGACGATACTTATGAAATATCATACAAAGATGAGAATGTGTGACTAGTATAAATAATACAGAACGAACATTAATCTCTCTGTCGTCTTCTTGGAGTTACGTGAGTAGGATAGCCTGAGACGGTATATTGTACGCTAGCGTAGCTTTCTTTTGTCAAGATTGAGAGAGGGACGCCATTACGTACTCATTGTAAAGGTGTGTAGTAATTAATTGATTTGTTTAAATGTTTTGAATAGAGTTACTTAGTGAAACCTTGCATTATGATTTGTAATAAGCTTGTCTGGCATATTATCCCATCCCTTTAAGACATTTTCAGTTATTTAAATATTATTCGTGGTGCATAGCTGCGCTACGAACGAACGAGCCGCTGCCGCGGCGCATTCAAACTGCATTAAATGAAATCTATCATACCGCAAAGAAGCGGGAAGGTGATAGTGAAATAAAATTATTTCTTTCAGCTTTCGGACTTGCAGAGCAGAGCAGCAGATTTTATGATGTGTTTTGCAGGTCGACGCGGGCTGCTGATAATATATTACTAACAGTACAAAAAAAGATAATTTACCTTCATAACATAAAAGAAATCTTGCTGTGCTTAGTTCTGGTCTGGCAAACCTTATAGTAAAAACGTCTTTTTCTCCGATAATAGTCTCATGTTCTTGTGCTAGTCGTGTTGCTTATTGGTGTTTTACTGTTAACAAAAATCCACTGCAAAATTTTGATGTTGAACAATCATTGCGAACTGTAACATCAGTATTCATAACAAAGTAATTTTCATTAACCTTTTCAATAACTATAAAGTAGGGAAGATATATTGAACTTTATAGTGAGTTACGGTAACGAAAAAATGTTCCTTTAATAGAAAGCCAGATCCAGAAGAATAAGAACATAATATTTTTTTTTTTGTTGAAAATTAATGATCCCAAGAAAGTCACGGCACAGCATCACTAAAAGGTATTTCGGGGCTCTTTTCGTAGTAACATATTTCATTTAATATATGAGTTGTTACGCGAGTAATAGTAAAACAAAGCAAATAATATGAGAGCCAGCGAAACGCTACAAGTTCCAGCCACTTCTCTACATAGTCACCGCTATGACTTACAAACTTGTCGTAGAGTTGTACCAACTTTCCAATACTCTCGCCATAGAAGGCAGCCGCCTGTTTTCCACAAAACTTTACACTGATCTACAATTGCATAGATGAAACTCAGAGGGAGCCAATTACGGGCTGTATTGTGGGTGATGAAACACTTCCCATCGAAAACGCTGCAGGAGCATCTTCATTGCACCTGCAGAGCGCGGCCGAGAATTGTCAAGAAGGAACCGTATGACACTTTACGTTATGTGGGCTACATGACATCAGGCGAAATCTCTCTCTCATACTTGGCGAAAGATTTCTGAGCACCTTTAAGTGCTCACCGTGCGCTCAAAACTGTAAAGAGCGATAAGACGCGATCGATGGGCGTACTAGGGACAATGTTCATTGGATTTTCACCGTCATTTCCGTATCGTGAGCGATCGGAACTTACTCCCCGAAGAGCCCTCGTATCCTGATGTTTAACTGCTTAGCAACCTATCGCTTAATGCGTTGCCGAGCTGTATTTTTTCAGGTGTAATTTCCTAAAAAAAAAAATTTCCGTGGTCAAATGGTTTGTTAAAATAATTTTATGTCACTGTCGTGATGTTCTAATAATGGTGTCACAATCTTGTGTTTTAAAGCCGCACACTTTAGGTACTAGATTTCCGCTTCACTGCTCGTAATTACGGGGTGTAAACATCTTCTTATTATTAGTTTTTCCGTATTTCTTCTTGTGATTATTCGTTTTTTGGCAGTAGTGACTGGTTGATGTCAAAGTCTTGGCTGTTTCTTCTTGTTGCGTCTTGCGGCTGACTTTAATGTGACGGTAATTCCGACATTACGTATTTATTTATTTTGCTCTTCGAACCTCGTTCCCTGTAGCAGCATTCTTTTCAAAGCGGTCGCCAAGTGCGAGAGTCCGCGGCTGTCAAACGCTTCTGCATTCAGTAAAAGCCGACAGACTCCCAATAGATATTCCTTAGTTATCCGTAAGTCAGCAGTTCTACTAAAGGAGTAATCCGACAACTTGAAGATAAATGCAGGAATTAATCTTCTCTTATCATACAGTGACTGAGTTGGACTAACGTATTAGTGATCAAATGAACGTCATTAGAAAAAACATCAATGCAGTTGACATTACCGTCCGTCGGGCGATCAGGTTATCGATATTCCTAGGAGGTCTCTTGCTGCGAAAGTAACGAACCTTTCTACACCATGTTATTTATTTTGATAAAGCAAGGAAATTTTCTACACTGGTGACAACAATGAACTCGGTCAAGTTCCAGCAACTTCTATTTTCGTGCTATGGACCCTAGTGTGCTTGGCGTCATGATCTCATTCCTTTCCGTGTGTTTTGCCACCTCATGTGCAACCTAGCAACAAATGCCTACTGCTACCACCCAAACTGACACCCCACTGGACGCAGCTGCCATGCCAATGCCACACGACATTATGGCTGAGCTGACCACGCGCCCCGCGGAACTAGAACGCTGCAATGCTGATCTGTGCACCAACTCGCAGTAGCATGACTGCCAGTGGCCCAGCCCCAGATTTCAGACTCCACACCTCTGTCTGCACCAACCCTGGCTTCCGTCGCCTCCACCACCGCTCCTCCGGGCTTCGAAGTGCCACCGTCTGATTCACCACACACTGCCACCACTTCATCCAGCTATGCCGTGGCTCATCTGCCTCCCATCAATGCAGTTGACATTACCGTCCGTCGGGCGCTCAGGTTATCGATATTCCTAGGAGGTCTCTTGCTGCGAAAGTAACGAACCTTCCTACACCATATTATTTATTTTGATAAAGCAAGGAAATTTTCTACACTGGTGACAACAATGAACTCGGTCAAGTTCCAGCAACTTCTATTTTCGTGCTATGGACCCTAGTGTGCTTGGCGTCATGATCTCATTCCTTTCCGTGTGTTTTGCCACCTCATGTGCAACCCAGCAACAAATGCCTACTGCTACCACCCAAACTGACACCCCACTGGACGCAGCTGCCATGCCAATGCCACACGACATTATGGCTGAGCTGACCACGCGCCCCGCGGAACTAGAACGCTGCAATGCTGATCTGTGCACCAACTAGCAGTAGCATGACTGCCAGTGGCCCAGCCCCAGATTTCAGACTCCACACCTCTGTCTGCACCAACCCTGGCTTCCGTCGCCTCCACCACCGCTCCTCCGAGCTTCGAAGTGCCACCGTCTGATTCACCACACACTGCCACCACTTCATCCAGCTATGCCGTGGCTCATCTGCCTCCTTCAACCTACAGGACCCACGCATTCAGTTTGCTTTGCCGTACACCATCTTCGCCAGCTGCTGCGTTACCCAAGACACCACAAAGTTCACCATGGTGATCAGCCAGCTCGAGCTGACATATGCAATGGAAGTGTACAATATCATCTCGTCGCCCCCAGCCACCTACCACCACGAGACACTCCGGCACTGCCTCGTGACACAACTCACCCCTTCCAAAATACAGCACATCCGGATCTACCTTTCCCTCGAGCAGTGTGGGGACGAACAACCCCCTCAATTCCTGCACCGCCTTCGAAGTCTGATGGAGCCACAGATGGTCTGATGGATTTCCTTATAAAGTTTGGTTGTCTCGGCTCCTGGCCCCAATCCAGACAGCAGTGGCGTTGCACCCTGACCTCTCCATCATTGACATTTCCAGTGGTGTTGAAAGGGTGCATGAGACGCAGGTCCCACTGCCTACAACCTACAACTGCCACCGTCATGCGCCAACCTCACCCCTGTCTGGCACACTCAGCTGGCTGTCACCTTGTCAGCCATCCTGCCACATGTTCACCCTTGCTGCCCGACGTGCCATTAATCACGTCACCGTCCGTACCCCTTCCAGATGGTCCACAGCACAGTGCTCGGCAGCCAGGAGCATACAGCATGCCCGCCCACCTTAGCAATAGCATGGCAACTTTGCAAGCGACCGTGGCCTGACTCAACTCTGACTGCCACAGTCCGCACAGCCCCAGCCACTGGCACAACAACTGCTACTGATGTCACAGCTCCAGCTGCCCTGACGATGCCCCTCGTGGGATGGACAGCCGCTATTTTATCACGAGTGTTTCGGTCCAGACACCAGCAACTGCATAGAACCTTGTCCTTGGCACCCAAACACCAATGACCATGGGGTTAGGCACACTCAGCTGCTGCTTGGTCTACCAGTGCCTGTTCGTCTGTGACACCCATTACACCACGCCATTCCTCTTAAACAATGGTTCCAAGTTGTCTATGTTCCTGGAGTGGGTCTTAAGAATGCTGGTGATGCCTCAGCCATTCTGAGTAATTCCACGATTGCTACATACGGCATTCATCATCGTGTCCTCAGTCCTGGCCTGCAACAAGATCTTCCCTGGACCTTCACTGTCGCCAACATCACTGACCTCATTATTGGAGCGGACTTCATCAGACACCACTGCCTGCTCCCTAATGTTGCCGGCTGGCCCCTCATTGACAGTGACACTGGGAGATCAACAAAGTGCACTACTTATTTTGCTGTTCTCTTTGATGTGAAGAAGGTGCCGTATTCTGAGCCATACGTTGATCTCCTGCCACAATTCCCTGGTCTCATATGACTGTCAAGCGCACCTTGGGAAGTCTGTCATACAACTGTGCACTACATCAGTGCTGTCCCTGGACCACCTATCTTTTGATTGCCATGTCCCCTGGCACCTCATAAACTGATGATCGCTAAGGCCGAGTTTGATGAGCTGCTTGCTGCCAGTGTACTGCAGCCTTCGATGAGCCTGTGGGCATCCACCCTTCACCTCATCTAGAAGAATCATGGCTCCTTGTGCCCATGCTGGGATTACCAGAAGCTAAACGCCCGCACAATCCCTGACAGGTGCCCAGTGTCATTCCTATGCAGATACAACAATGCACTGGCTGGGGCTACAATCTTCAGCATGATCAACTGCACCAAGGCTTTTTACCTAGATTCCAATTGCACCTGAGGACATCCAGAAGGCAGCCATCATCACGCCATTCGGACTCCACAAGAGCACCTTTATGAAATTTGGCCTCCATAATGCTGTCCAAACATGGCAGTCCTTCTTGCAGTATTTCTGAACGTCTCCAGGACGCCAGCATCATCAACATCATAGCAAGAATGAGTGCTCAGCGCCAGTGAGGTGGAATTCATGCGCAACACCATCTCCGCCGCCAGTTCATGTCCCTTGCCCAACAAGGTACAAGTTATACTCGATTTCCTGCGCCCCAAGACATTGAACGACCTCCAACGCTTCCTGGGCATGTTAAACTTTTCCACTGCCATTTAAGGAATGCTGCTGCCATTCAGGAGCCGCTCCCCGCTGCCCTTTGCAGTATCAAAACAAAGGGCAACAACCCAGTACTGTGGATACCCCAAATGGAAGACAGCTTCTTGCCCACCAAGCACGACTTAGAAAACGCCACCTGCTCACCCACTCCCACCCCACCACCTTGCTTGCTGTGGTGGTTGACACCAACCATTGATGCTGTCCTGCAGCAGCACGTGCGCAATACATGGCAACCACTCGCTTTCTTCTCCAGGAAACTTTCTCTCCCTCAACGGTGCTGAGCACGTACGATAGAGAGCTTCTCACCATCTGAAAGGCTATAAAGTATTTTCGGCTATCAGCGGAAACCCATCGCTTCACGATCTTCACTGACGACAAACCCATAACGTTTGCCCTTACGAAATACAATGACCAGTGCTCCCACCTCAATTCTGGCGGCTGTCGTTCATCTCAGAATTTACGACTAACATACATCACATCGCCGGAATTGACAACAGTCTCGCTGACCGTCACAGACGAACTTGTGCCATCGCTTCATCACTGGATTGCGAGGCACTTAGCCCTGCCCAGGAGCACGACCCAGAACTTGCCTGACTCTACCAGGATGGCACCTCTGGCCTCCATCTTCAACTCATGCTGGCTCCTGACTATGACAGCAGTATCTGGTGCAACGTATCCATTGGCTCACCATGCTCCATCCCAGCCACTGACTTCCACAAGGCCGCATTTGACCGACCACACAATCTGGCCCACTCTGCAGTGTGTGTGTCTGCTGCTCTAGTAAGACAGCACTTTTTGTGGCCAGGTATTCAGGGGGACAGCAGGACCTGGGCCAGCACCTGCTTCGCCTATCAGTGTGCCAAGGTTGGCGCCCCCATCACGGTTTTCCCAGACATCAGGCATTGCTTTGGCCACATACATATGGACATTGTTGGCCCCTTACCTTCACCTGAGGGCTGCCGCTACCTTCTTACCATGGTGGACCGGTCCCCTCGCTGGCCTGGAGCAACACCAGTGCTCGACATTACTGCCACCATGGTGGCAGCCGCTTTCACCTCCAAGTGAAATGTCCATTTCGGCTGCCCATGCCGCATCAGTGCAGACTGTGGGCACCATATTACATTGTTCTTTTTTGTCCACTGAGAGCTCTGTGTGAGGCATGCACCTGACAAAAGCAACCACCCAGCCGCCAACGGCATGGTGGAATGGCTACATTGCACCTTGAAGGCCGCCCTCGCCTGCCACAAGAACAGGTGGACTGCTATATTGTCGCTGGTACTTCTCGGTCTCCGTATCGCTCACGAGGCTGATCTTGAGATATCAGCTACCAAACTTGTTTCCAAACCAGCCACTTGCCATTCCAGGTGACTTCCTGGAGCCCACCGACCTGCCCGCGGATGACATCGTTGCTGAGTACGTCACTTGTAGGACTGCATGGGCTGCCTGTGACCCACCCCTCTCCAATGCCACAACAAATGCAGAACTTTCATTCACAGTGACCTTGTATCATGCACGCATATTATGCTGCACATCAATGCTCACCGGCCCCCTCCCTGACCACACTACTTTGGCTCCCACCAGGTCCTGAAATGGGACTCCAAGACATTTACCTTGCATTTGCGTAGCACACTGACCAGCATTTCGATTGATAGGCTGAAACCCATTTATACACTGCTCGACCCCACACCGCCAGGTGACTTTCTGGAGCTCTCCAAACTGCCCACAGATGACGCCATTCCTCAGTTAAAAAAAATGGCTCTGAGCACTATGGGACTTAACATCTACGGTCATCAGTCCCCTAGAACTTAGAACTACTTAAACCTAACTAACCTAAGGACATCACACAACACCCAGCCATCACGAGGCAGAGAAAATCCCTGACCCCGCCGGGAATCGAACCCGGGAACCCGGGCGTGGGAAGCGAGAACGCTACCGCACGACCACGAGATGCGGGCTTCCTCAGTTCATCACTATCTTGCAGGACTGCGTGGCTCACTTGTAACACACCCCTTCCCAACAACAAATGCAGAAATTTCGTTCACAGTGACCTTGCGTCATGCACATGTTACGCTGCACATCAATGCTCATCAGGCTCCCCTCCGACCACACTACTTGGGCCTCCACCAGGTCCTGAAACATGATTCCATGAGATTTACCTTGCATCTGCAAAGCACACTGACCAGCATTTCGATCAGTAGGCTGAAGCCCACCCATACACTGCTCAACCCCATGCCGCCAAGCTTGACTACCATCTACATCAACAACCCACAGATGCACGCTGCCACTGATGTTAGGCCCTTTGACAATGCCGATGATATCACATCAACCACCCCACCGCCAAAGCCCATGAGACACCCATCCACAGCTCTATAGCCAAAACACCATGAAAAACTTGCCATGCTATGCTAGAGCCACACCTCGCCCACCAGCAGTCACCAGCACAGGCACACAGGATGCTCACATCCCTGCTTCTCTACCTCTTCCACAGCCTACAACTGAGCCAGCAATTTCACCTCCGCCACCGGCAGTTGCCGAGTATGCCCCCAACATCACATCGCAGCTCCTGACATTTGCATGACAGCATTATTTTATGTGCTCCCAGTGCCATGCCCCAAACTGCCACCACCTGTCCTGACACTGAAGGCACAGGCGACCCACGCATATGGTACCCGGTGCATGCACTTTCTACTGTAAAATGCAGCCACCTTCTCAACACCGCCTCGCACCCACCCAACAAGGTCACTGCACCCTTTCCTCTGCAGTCTCACACTGGTAACCATGCCCTGCACGTACCCACACTTGCAAGCACAGCATCGAACACAGACTCAGACCACACTGGTACAGCACGCCCACCCCATGCGCCACTGCATGCTGTCACCCAGCAAACTAGAACTACTGACAGCTGACTGCCGTGCCCTCCATGTGCCTGGTGCCTTGATTTTAGGCACCCACACCCACTGCAGAGCCGACACCCGTACTGTCAATGCCACCACCGTCGGCCTCACTGCTGGCACAACACAACCCTCCACCAGTATCAGCCTTCACCATCTCCCCCTGACTCAACACTACAGCTTCAATCTGGAGGGTGAGGGGGGGGGGGAGGTGGAGGGGAGACAGGAATAGGAACAGGGAACTGTGTAGCAGCCTTTGCAGCAAGCTTTCTTATCAGTTCTGTATGCTCACAACTCGCTATGGCCATCTGCTAAGGCAGCTAGTTTCACCTCTCATGCAGTACTTCCATCCACAGCTGTTGATCTTTCCATGCGACAGGACATTTCACCACTATGGTTGCTGACCACCTGTAAGGAACAATAGCTGCCCCTAACGAGGCTTTCACCAACAGAGCTTCATCAGTCTTTGTCCGTCCATTGTAGCATACACTGTGGTTGATGCTCTGCACCTACACCATGAGGAACTGCCCATGTGGTGACGCACATGATGCTGGTGCTATCGCAATGCTGCAAGATGCCCACACCATACTGTCTTTATGCTTGGCAAGCAATCACTGAGGATATAGTGTTTTTGCTTCACACTTTGTGCAGACTATAAATTTTGCTTCACTTGTGTAAGTGCAGAGATCGTAAGTGTGGATATTGTGCAGTGAACACTGGGATGAGGCAACAATTTCTCCAGCTCAGTCGTTTCTACAACACTGCTCCTGGATAGTACATTCACATCATGTGTGAGTGACTGATTTACATTTTGAACCTGAGGCCGTTTAGGTTACTCCAGCCCTGTGTGGGCCTGTCCTTTATGTGTTTGTAACTTCATGTTTTATTTAGTTGAATAAAGTAAGGAACCTTCATACACAGTGGTGTTATTTATTTCAATAAAGTAAGGAACTTTCCTACACTTTAATCCAGCTTGGTAACAGTCCCACACAGATAAAAAAAAATAAAAAAATAATCAAATTATGGGTTCACAAGTGACCTCTTTTCTGCCAAATTCACTTCCTGAGCAATTGGCTAATAAATTTGAGCCTCACATCTGCTTTTTCCATGGATATATTTATGCTGTCATTCCACCTCAAATAGCTCTGGACAGAAACTCCGAGAGTCCTTAACAATTTTGTAGCTGATTTGAGAGACTAATCACCAAAACCAATATCTCATATTTTCATCTGTTTAGACACTTCACTTACATTTATTTATATTTACAGGCAACTGACAATCTTTGCATCAGACATTGATCATGTGCAAGCCTCTGAATTTCCTAACAGGTTTCTAACAATGTCCCCTCCCTGTATGGAACTTAATCACCTGTGAGCAGCCTCAGAGCTACAGGAGTTATCAGTCAGGTTAGTTACAGACTCATGAACAACAGAGGCCCTCTCACATCACCTTGAGGTATTTTGCTTCTGACAATGTCCTTCCATTAAGAATAGCACAATGAGTTTCGTTTGTCAAGAAGTCTTCAGTCCAATCACATGTCTGTTCCACATGCACATATTTCATTTCCCAAGCAATTGTACTGAAGGATTTTTGAAAATCAAGAAACACAGCACCAACCTGAGCCGTACTTTCTACAGGCATCATATCTGTACTATTCCTACTAATGCTATATGAAAAATAAACTAACACTTGTGGGTATCATATCTTCTAGGAAAAATGGCCCAATAGTATCTAAACTCAGAGGATGTGTAACACAGTATTCTAGCAATAAATCATCAAATTGATGAGAAATGGCATACTTATAGGCCAAGAAGTATCTCCTCTCAGGCATGACTGGGAAGATCAGTGTTATGCCAAGCTCAGTCAGTGAAGATCCACAAAATGAAGTTGCAGTGTGAAAACAAGTAAGGGGATAGCTCACCAACATCATTAAACTTAGTAAGAGATTCACAGCCTATTGAAACAAGGTAAAACAATTGGTCTCCAGGAAATGAGTCTGCTGTACCATGACTGATTGAATTGCATAGGGCACACAACTGGGAAAAAGATGCACATCGAACCAGTGGGTAGAATTTTTTGAAGTGTGGAGTGAGACCTGGACCAGTCTATGTGACCACAGCACAGGACAACCAGTTGGTCAAAACAGACTGTACAACTTCATCCACAGTGCTGGCTTGAGGAGTGACAAAGGTATCAGGCAATAATAGACAAATGAATGCTATATTTTTGTCTTAAATAGCAAAATATGAGTATGACAGACAAGTCATCCTGTACTATAGTGATGGTTGCATATGTATCACACACTTATGTTTCTTTACTACACTGGCAGTCTGGATTGGTTCAGCATAGCACGCCTATGTCACCTGTATTGGTTTAGGACAACATCAAGCCACAGTTGGAAATGAAGATGCAAATCTTCTTGATTAATGAGAGGTCCACTATTTTCTTAGGCTGCATGTTCACCTGCAGGTGTTGCACATTAAACATGTCTGAAATATTGTAAACTTATTGTTCACAATCTTCCACTAACAACTACTTATGCTTTGATGACTTACGTAAAAATTGTGTTAAGATACTTTCAAGAACATATTTGCATTTATTTTATTGCAGTTTTCAGTAGTTCCAAATTGCTTAATTTTCTGCTGCTGGCACTGCACCTTGACAAGGGTGAGGGGTTGTGTCATGTGGATAGAGAAGAGGAGAAAGAAGGTAAGCTTAGGGAAGAATAGCTGACAGCTACGAGTGAGAGGAAGTAGGTGCATGGGATAGGAATGTGCCACTAGTAAGTTTGTCCTCGTCACTGGCATGGGGCATAGGCAGTGGCCTGTGGCATGATGTGGAGGGATGGAATGGGAATGGGTGGGATATAAAACAGGAAGATGGAGTTTCTGGAGAAAATGATGTTGGTGCAGGATGAGTGAAATTAAGAGTCACGGGGCTGGTGGTGGAGGTGGACCTAGGGCTAGCAGAGACTGAGACCAGGTGGATTATGGGCTCAATGGATATGCTGCATGGACAGCTCCCTTTCATAATTCGGAGGAGGTGGTGTCATGGGAAAGTATCAAAATCATTCTGAACGCATTCTCAGAAAATTATTTTGAACAATTAGTTCAGGAGCCAACTCAAAGTGTGAATGATTGTTAAAACATACTTTACCTCTTAGGAAAAAATAATCTTGAGCAAATAGTGAGCATCATGATGAATACTACGATTAGTGATCAGTAGGTTGTTGTAATGAGACTGAGTACCATAACATCCACACCCACCAAAAATAAATGCAAATTCACTTGGTGCCTTACTAAGAGACAGTCCCCACTCTTCAAATCTGGCTACATAAGTGTAGACCAGATGTTATTGAAATTCAAAGCAGTAGTATCCATGGAAATTGAGAGACACATACCATATAAATCAATAAGAGATGACACTGATTTCCCATGGTCCACAAAACAGGTCAAGAGCATTGTTGCAGAAGCAATGAAAAAAGCATCAAAAATTTAAAAGCACACAAAACCCCCAACATTGGCGAAGTTTTACAGAAGCTTGAAATTTAGTGTGAACTACAATGCACGATACTTTTAATAGTTTCCATAATGACATCTCTCGAAACCTGCCAGAAAATTCAAAGAGACTCTGGTCATGTGTGAAGTACACCAGAAGAAAGACACAATCAAACCTTCACTGCATGATATCAATGGCAATGTTACTGCCAGTAAAGCAGAGTTACTTATTACGGTTCTCTTAAACTCCTTCACCAAAGATGATGAAGTAAATATTCCAGAACTCAAATCAATAACAACTGCCAAAATGAGTAACTTAGAACTCGGTGTAGCAAAGCAGCTTAAATCACTTAATAAAGACAAGGCCTCCAGTCTAGACTATACACCAGTTCATGATCCTTTCAGAGTATACTGATACAGTAGCTCTGTATTTAGCAATCACATACAACCACCCACTCATCAAAGGATCTGTACCTTCAGATTGGAAAGCTACACAAGAAAGTTACCAATGAAAGGAAATAGGAGTGATGCATTGAATTACAGACCTGTATCACTAATGTTGATTTGCAGTAGGATTTTGGAACATATACTACGTTTGTACATTATGAGTTATCTCAAAGAAAATGACTTATCGAGAAACAGCCAACATTAATTCAGAAAATATTATTTTTGTGAAACACAACTAGCTCTTTATTTTCATGAAGTAATGAGTGCTATTGACAAGAGATGTCAAATTGATCCCATGTTTTTAGACTTTCAGAACACTTTTCTCACTGTCCCTCATAAGTAACTTCTAATCAAATTGCTTGCCAATGGAGTATCGTCTGAGTAGTGCGACTGGATTTGTGATTTCTTGTCAGAAACATCACAGCTCATAGTAACTGACTGAAGGTCAACAAGTAAAACAGAAGTAACATGAGGGGCTACCCAAAGAAAACCAAATTTATTTTTTAAATGCTGTATATTTTCAAACTGTTTACAAAACAACCTTTCCCCTTCAAAGTACTCTCAATTACAAATAATAGATTCACCCCACTGGTGATTCCACTGTTTGAAACATTCTTTGTAGTCAGCTTTAGAAATGGCTGACTGCTCCTCCCAAGTTTCTTTTTTTTCCTTTATTCTTTTTTTTTTCAAATCAGTGTCCTTTCATGCTCCTTTTCATGTGTGGAAATGAAAGAGAGTCGCACAAAACCAGGTAAGTTGAGTAAGGTGCACGAGGCAGTGGGACCATGCCATTTTTTCCAAAAACTGTCTAACAGACATGGCTGTGTATGCAGGTGCATTGCCATGGTGGAAGAGCCAGTCCCTGTCTGCCACAAATTGTGTCTTTTTGATGATCCCTGTTGTGCAATCTTCTTAAAAGTTCAAAGTAAAAAGTTCAAAAAGGTGGCCAAAACACACATAAAAGAAGGTTATACTTATGCAAGCTTTTGGAGACAGTGGCTCCTTCTTCAGGCAGAAGGGTTGATGCGGAAGGAAGAGGGGTGAAGGAAAATGACAGAAGAGGTCTAGGAAAAGGGGTAGAGTTTGTAAAAGTCGCCCAGAACTGCAGGTCATGAGAAATTTACCAAATGGGATGCCTTCACAAAAGAAAACGAAGTAAATATTCCAGAATTCGATCCAAAACAGCAGCCAACATGATTAACGTAGAAGTAAATATCCTCGGAGTAGTGAAGCAGCTTAAATCACTTAATAAGAGTAAGTCTTCTGGTCCAGACTGTATACCAATTAGGTTCCTTTCAGAGTAAGCTGATGCATTAGCTCCATACTTAACAATCATATACAACTGTTCGCTCGACGAAAGATCCATACCCAAAGACTGGAAAGCTGCACAGGTCACACCACTATTCAAGAAAGGTAGTAGGAGTAATCCACTAATACAGGCCCATATCGTTAACATCAATATGCAGCAGGATTTTGGAACATATATTGTGTTCGAACATTATGAATTACCTCGAAGAAAATGGTCTATTGACACAAAGTCAACATGGGTTTAGAAAACATCGTTCTTGTGAAACACAACTAGCTCTTTATTCATATGAAGTGCTGAGTGCTATTGACAAGGTATTTCAGATTGATTCCATATTTCTGGATTTCCGGAAGGCTTTTGACACTGTACCACACAAGCAGCTTGAAATAAAATTGTGTGCTTATGGAATATTGTCTCAGTTATGTGACTGGATTTGTGATTTCCTGTCAGATAGGTCACATTTCGTAGTAATTGATGGAAAGTCATTGAGTAAAACAGAAGTGATTTCTGGCAATCCCCAAGGTAGTGTTATAGGCCCTTTGCTGTTCCTTATCTATATAAATAATTTGGGAGACAATCTGAGCACCTTTCTTCGGTTGTTTGCAGATGACACTGTCGTTTATCGACTAATAAAGTCATCAGAAGATCAAAACAAACTGCAAAACGATTTAGAAGAAATATCGGAATGGAGCGAAAAGTGGCAGTTGACCTTAAATAACAGAAAGTGTGAGGTCATCCACATGAATGTTAAAAGGAACTCAAACTTCGGTTACATGATAAATCAGTCTAATCTAAAAGCCGTAAATTCCACTAAATATCTAGCTATTACAATTATGAACAACTTAAATTGGAAGGAACACATAGAAAATGTTGTGGGGAAGGCTAACCAAAGACTGTGTTTTAGTGGCAGGACACTTAGAAAATGTAGCAGATCTACTAAGGAGACTGCCGACACTACGCTTGTCTGTCCTCTTTCAGAATACTGCTGCGTGGTGTGGGTTCCTTACCAGATGCAGAACATTGAAAAAGTTCAAAGAAAGAGAGCACATTTTGTATTATCGCAAAATATGGGAGAGAGTGTCACAGAAATGATATAGGATTTGGGATGGACATCATTAAAAGAAAGGCGTTTTTCGTTGCGACGGAATCTTCTCACAAAATTCCAATCACCAACTCTCTCCTCTGAATGCAAAAATATTTTGTTGACACCGATTTACATAGGGAGGAATGACCACCAAGATAAAATAAGGCATGTCAGAGTTGGTACAGAAAGATATAGGTGTTCATCCTTTCCGCGCACTGTAAGAGATTGGAATAATAGAGAAATGTGCAGGTGGTTCAATGAACCCTCTGCCAGGCCCTTAAATGTGATTTGCAGAGTATCCATGTAGATGTAGATGGAAAGATTGATTGTTGGGGACTGCACCGGATGGGATTTGGAAATCTGATACCTTAAAGATGAAATAATAATATGCAAGACAGAATAATAATACACAAGGCAGAGATACTGCTAAAGCATTGTGTATGAGTTAATAAGAGTGAAAAGCTGAGTGCATTGTATGTAACAGAGGTGTGAGGGGGACGGCAAAAAATAGACAGGTAAGAAAATGAAATATGTGGAAAACTAAAATGGAATGAAGAAAGGAGTAGTTACTCAGAAGAAATGTTGAGACAGAAGAAATTAATGTAAATTAAGGTTGGAGGAGTGGCAAGAACCAAGGACATACTTTAGAGCTAGTTCCCACATGCGGAGTTCTGAGAAATTGGTGTCTGGGGCATCAAAATGGCATGTGTAGTGAAACAGGCACCAAAGTTACAATTGTAATGTTGTAGAGCTTGCTGTGCAACAGGATATTACATGTTGCCAGTATACACCCTCTGCCTAAGCCCATTCATTCTAAATGATAATTTGATGGTAGTCATGCTGATGTAAAAGGCTGAACAGTGTCTCAATAAAAGCTGGTATATGACATGTCATTTCACAAGTGGCTCTCCCTTTGACAGTATATGTTTTGTCACTTACAGGGCTGGTATAAGTAGTGGTAGGAGGCTGCATAGGGCAAGTCTTGCAAGCAGATATGGTCACAGGGGTAGGAGCCATAGGGCACGAAGATGGGTGCAGAAGGAGCATATGATCTGAAAAGAATATTTTGGAGATTAGGAGGGTGACAAAAAGCTATTCTAGGTCTGGTGGGCAAAATCTCAAACAGAATGGATCTCATTTCAGGGCATGATTTGAGGAACTCATGGCCCTGTTTAAATAGCTGATTAACACATTCTAGACCAAGATAACACTGAGTGAGCAATGGTCTGCTCTGAAGTTGTTTTTTGGAGGGATCAGCAGTACCAGGATTAGATGTGATGGCCTGGGAAATCTGCTTTTGAACTAGGCTGATGGGGTAATTATGTCCAGTGAAGGCTGAGGTGTGAATGGTGGTGTATTGCTGTAAAGAGTCTGCATCTGAACCAATACATTTGCCTCAAATGCCAAGGCTGTGAGGGAGGGAACATTTGACATGGAAAGCATGGAAACTGTCAAAATGTAAGTGCTGTTGTTTGTTAGTAGGTTTAATGTGGAGCATAGGAAGGAGCCATCCTCGTTCCCATGGTCATACCCCTGGTCTGTTTGTATGTCTGCTCCTCAAAGCTGAAGTAGTTGTTGGTAAGAATAAAGCTGATTAAGGATGGCACAGATTTGGAATCAGGTGGGCACTGACTGACAAAATGTTCAGAAACAGACAGACCATGTGCGTAGGGGATTTTGGTGTAGAGGGAGGTGGCATCAATAGTGACAATAGTGTGGTGGGAGTTAGATGGGCACAGACTTCAGATGACCTAGGAAATTATTGGTATTTTTTATATAGCAGGGAAGGTCTTTGTATTATGAGTTGCAGGTGCTGATCAACTAAGGTAGAGATACGTCCAGTGGGTACTTTGAAGTCAGCTTTTTGTCACCCTCCCAATCTCTACAGTATTCTTGTCAGACCCTATGCTCCTTCTCCCAGCCCTATGGCTCCTACCCCTGTGACCATCCCTGCTGCAAGACTTGCCTACGCACCCTTCTACCACTGCCTATACCATCCCTGTAACTGGCAAAACTTATACTATCCATGGGAGAGCCACCTGTGAAACAACACGTCATTTACCAGCTCTTATGTAGACACTGTTCAGCCTTTTACATCAGCATGACTACCGCCAAATTATCAGTTAGAATGAATGGGCATAGGCAGAGGGTGTATACTGGCAACACACAATATCCTGTTGCGTAGCAAGCTCTACAACATGACAATTGTGACTTTTGTTCCTGTTTCACTACACATGCCATTTTGATGCCCCAGGCACCAGTTTCTCAGAACTCCACAGGTGAGAACTGGCTCTAAAGGATGTCCTTGGTTCTCGCCACTCCTCCAACCTTAATTTACATTAATTTCTTCCATCTCAACATTTCTTCACAGTAATTACTCATTTTTTCTCCACTCTAGTTTACTTTTCTACATCTTTCATTTTCTTACCTGTCTGTTTTTTGCTGTCACCCTCACACCTCTGTTACATATAATGCACTTAGCTTTTCACTGTTTCTAACACGTACATGACATTTTAGCAGTATCTCTGTCTTTCCTATTATTAGTCCGCCTTGCATATTATTATTCCGCCTTTAAGCTATCAGGTTTCCAAATCCCATCCGGTGCAGTCCCCAGCAATCAGTCTTTCCTTCTCATCCTGTCCAGTAAGTCTCTCCACAGCCGAGATACTGGGTGGCTTTTCTGATCTCTACCCCTTTTCCTAAACCACACCCATGCTTCTCGTTCACCCCTCTTCCTTCCCCTTCAACCCTTCTGCCTGAGGAAGGAGCCACTGGCTCCAAAAGCTTGCCTATTTATAACCTTCTTTTATGTGTGTTTTCTGCTGCCACTTGTTGAATAGATAATTTTTCATCTATCCACATCCATTACATTGTCAAAAATGAATTGTTATCATTGTTACAAATACAAGGTTTGATTGACAGTCTAACATGGGGGAAAAAAACTCCAAATGAACTATGCCCATAGCATCAAAAAAGCAAATCAGTGTTGTTTTGGTGGTTGATTTGACTTGATGACATTTTTCTGAATGGGGTAACAATGACATCTACCACTGGCTTGACTGTTGCTTTGTTTCTGTGTTGTACCCATAGCACCATGACTCATCACCAGTAATGA
Organism: Schistocerca nitens; assembly: GCF_023898315.1. NCBI lineage: Eukaryota > Metazoa > Arthropoda > Insecta > Orthoptera > Acrididae > Schistocerca > Schistocerca nitens. The sequence continues at coordinate 150,163,130 of NC_064620.1, read as the reverse complement.
CCTTTAACAGAAAATCTGAATCAGTTTCAAGCTGTTGTTTCAAGGTATGACCATGTTTCAGCTCAACATTCCAGAAAGATTTTCACTCTGCAGTGGAGTGTGCGCCGATATGAAACTTCCTGGCAGATTAAAACTGCGTGCCGGACCGAGACTCGAACTTGGTTCGAGTCTCGGTCCGGCACGCAGTTTTAATCTGCCAGGAAGTTTCATTTCTTTTGATTGTCAGTGAGAACACGATGAACGAACTTGGCAGCAACCTTTTGCATTCCCAAATCTTCCATTAACATTTGCTGAACTGAGCTCCAAGATAACCCACTAATCTCTGACAGCTGATCAATTGTCTGTGAGCACAAGCTCTCAAATTTTTTTCAATATTTTCATCAATTCAGGCAGTTGATGGGCATCCAGAATGAGGTTTGTCATCAATCAACATGTCGTCATTTTTAAATAGAGTAAACCATTCGTACACTTGAGTGTTTCCCATAGTGTCATCTTGGTGAACCATTTTCAACATTAAAACAGTTTCAGCACCATTTTTACCAAATAGAAAACAAAATTGCACATCTGCACATTGTTCACTTAAATTTGCCATGATAAAAATGAAACAAAAGCAAAAGAGTGCTAGCAGAAACAATCAGTGCTGATGAAAATAACAAGTCAGGTCAACAGCACAGGTAGCACTGAACTGGCAATAAGTTGCGCTATACACCCCTAGCAGCATAAATGTGTACTACACAAGCTCTACCCATGGAAATGTTATTCCAATCGCACCCCCTGTTAAGTGTTACAGGCCCTCTGCTGCTCCTGATCTACATGAAAGTTGTACTAGACAATCTGAGTACCCATATCAAATTGCAGATGATTCTGTCATTTACTGTCTTATAAAGCCATCACGTGATTAAAAACCAATTGTAAAATGATTTAGACAAGATACCTGTACGGTGCAAAAGGTGGAAACTGACTCTAAATAATGAAAGGTGTGAAACTGTGCACATGAGTATTAAAGGAATCCACTAAATTTTGGTTACAGGATAAGACACACAAATCTAAGGCTGTAAATTCAGCTAAACACTTAGGAATCACAATTATGAATAACTTGAATTGGAACAATATGTAGATAATGTTGTGCGTAAAGCAAACCAAAGACTGATTTACTGGCACAACATTTAGAAAATGGAACAGGACTACTAAAGAGACTGCTTACACAACATTTGTCTGACCCCTTTCAGAATAATGCTCATCAGATAGGACTGATGGAGGATATTGAAAAAGTTTTTTAAAAAAAAGGCAGCTCAATTTTTCTATTGTGAAATAAGGAAGGGAATGTCAAGGATATGATATGCAAATTGGCATGGCAATCATTGAAACAAAAGTTTTTTACTGCAGCAGGGTCTTCTCATAAAAGTTCAATCTCAAACTTCTCCTCGAGTATGAAAATAATTTGCCGGCACCCACCTCCATAGGGAGGAATGATCATCATAATGAAATACAAGATATCACAGCTTGCACAAAAAGATTTAAGTGTGTGTTTTTCCTGCACACTGTTAGAGGGTGGATCAGTAGACAAACAGCTTGAAGGTGGTTTAATGAACTCTCTGCCAGGCACTTAATTATGAATTGCATAGTAATCATGTAGATGTAGATGGCATGGATTGTGAAGCAGCCACTGAGACTGAGTATGTTGTGCTCAGCAGTGCATTCTGCCATTCAGTGTCCAACTCTGCTCTTTGCACTGTGGCAGTGAGCACTTATTCGGGTGGATGGGTGGTCATGCCCACATAAAATGCCATGTAGAAATTAGAACAGAGCAGGTATACAATGGAAGCATTTTCACAGATGGCCCTACCCCTTAGAGGATAGGATAAAACTATGGTGGGATGGAAATAGGATTTGGTGGGTGGGGGCACAGAACAGGTGTTGCAGCTGGGACTTCCACAGGGGAATGACCCACTTGGCAAGAAGTTGAGTGTAGGTGTGGTAGAGGGGTGGATTAGGAGATTGAATATATTGGGTGGGTGGGTGGGTGGGTGCACACCAATTTGGAAGGGTGGAAGCCCAGATGATGGATATGATTCAGTGGCAGTTGTTCCAGTCTGATGGTACTGGGTGATGAGGAGGTGCTCCTTTGCAATTGGGTTCTGGGAGTGTGTGGATATGACACAGCAGATCTGTCTGTGGACTACATTTGGGAGGAAAGGGGGGGGGGGTTAATGTCTATTGGTGAGCAACGTCTTTGTGAGACCTTCAGCATACTGGGCAATGGATTTAGGTAACTACTTTGTCGCAAATTTTGATTTGATTGTAACTTGGTTTGTCTCCACATAATGCAACACTTGCACTTCTTCATTCATTCATTTATTTTCAGTTTTCATGTTTTCTGCTATGCCACAATTGCACTATAACTCTGAGATTTGCAACACACATATCACATGTAATATTTCTCATACTTCCTCACACGTTTGCAATCATCTTTGAAGTCAATAGTCAGTTACCATCTGATGGCAGCCCAGTAAGCTGGAAACTGGTTCATAAGACAAGTATTTCAATAGCTAACTATGTATTTATTTAACCAAGCAGTAGCTGAATCACCCATAGACACTTAAAAAGTGAGAAAAGGGTGCCTTGATTCCGTGTCACATCATTTAAAGGTTCTTATTATATCATAAGGGTTCTCCACACCATAGTGAATTCTCAGAGTTGGAGATTACGTACAATTCTGTAATAACTTTTGTTCTGTCACATAGATAACCTCTGGTTCGATTAATACTTGATCCACAGATCATGAATACGACACTTTGTAATAATGTGGACTGTGACAATTTAACACAAGGTTTCTTTTGGTGGATGGATATGTGTGTGTGTGCACGATTGTATACCTGTCCTTTTTTCCCCCTAAGGTAAGTCTTTCCGCTCCCGGGATTGGAATGACTCCTTACCCTCTCCCTTAAAACCCACATCCTTTCGTCTTTCCCTCTCCTTCCCCTCTTTCCTGATGAGGCAACAGTTTGTTGCGAAAGCTTGAATTTTGTGTGTGTGTTTGTGTATCTATCGACCTGCCAGCGCTTTCGTATATATATATATATATATATATATATATATATATATATATATATATATATATATATATATATATATATAGAGAGAGAGAGAGAGAGAGAGAGAGAGAGAGAGAGAGAGAGAGGGAAACATTCCACGTGGGAAAAATATATGTAAAAACAAAGATGATGTGACTTACCGAACGAAAGCGCTGGCAGGTCGATAGACACACAAACACACACACAAAATTCAAGCTTTCGCAACAAACTGTTGCTTCATCAGGAAAGAGGGGAAGGAGAGGGAAAGACGAAAGGATGTGGGTTTTAAGGGAGAGGGTAAGGAGTCATTCCAATCCCGGGAGCGGAAAGACTTACCTTAGGGGGAAAAAAGGACAGGTATACACTCGCACACACGCACATATCCATCCACACATATACAGACACAAGCAGACATATTTAAAGACAAGACAAGACCCTTTGTCTTTAAATATGTCTGCTTGTGTCTGTATATGTGTGGATGGATATGTGCATGTGTGCGAGTGTATACCTGTCCTTTTTCCCCCTAAGGTAAGTCTTTCCACTCCCGGGATTGGAATGACTCCTTACCCTCTCCCTTAAAACCCACATCCTTTCGTCTTTCCCTCTCCTTCCCCTCTTTCCTGATGAGGCAACAGTTTGTTGCATAAGCTTGAATTTTGTGTGTGTGTTTGTGTGTCTATCGACCTGCCAGCGCTTTCGTTCGGTAAGTCACATCATCTTTGTTTTTACATATATTTTTCCCACGTGGAATGTTTCCCTTCTTGCCATAGCAAATTTCACAATTATTACTGCATAGTATTACAGTCACAACTGTTTGTGATGAAACATAGCTGAGGAATATGCATTCCACTTAATTTTAGAATTAATTTTTGTTAAAGCAAGGTGATTTTAGCAGAGAGTAATTATGGAACATTACTGAAAAATTACAAGGAAGAGAATTTTCAGCAGAAATTTTATGCCCATTCTTTATTGGTTCCAATTTTTGATGAATAAATATTTCAAAATAGTATTTACATACATACAAACTTTGTACATAGTTATCTGGTAACAACAATGTGTTCATATAAAATCATCTTTCAAAAGTAATTATTACAAAATGTTACATGTTGACTAGGAAACGGCTGTTAATTGACAAGATTTTAAACACAAATAGGAAATTGTAAATAGACAAATTATTTCCTTAGCTTTTTTTTGTATTTAGAGGTTTGAAAAATGAAGCAAAAAGCTTCACAGTAAAGTAGATTGTATAACACATTTTCTGTATTGATCCAATTCTCATACCCAAGTCATCAGCTAACTAAAAGGCAAGGTGGTGGTGTTTATGTTTTTTTTGCAGAAATACAGCCCCAAGTTCTGGACAATGCATCCATTACATAGTTTTGGTTTTAACAATGTAGTGAAATTAAAGTGGTCAAAAGGTAGAAAAAATGTTTTAACTGTTGCACACAAGAAAAACTTCTAAATGAAGGGGAAAAAAAAAATTGAACAATCTGGGCTGTGAACGATACATTTTATTTCAGCTGTGGCACATACCCATGTCTTTACTTTTAACAATTTAATAGCAGTTGTGTATGTACAACATTTCTGTAGATAACATTTCAGAACTTTTCAATACTATTCTTTACAAGAGGAGATGCCACTTGTTGTCTGCAGTACAGAAATACAGCAATCAGTGACATAAAAAAAACAAATGTGAATTGCAATGATTTTAGCTGGTAGTAGAGCTAAAAGAAATTTAAGACTTATAGCTACCTGTGACTGAGAACAAAGGGCACATTTTGTTTCATTTATCATAACCAGTGCTATGTAGTTTCCATTTATTTAATATTTTACTTGGTTACTTATTTTGTCACAGAAGTTATGTTAGTGATTTGGATAATAATGAATTGGATGGTAAATTACACCTATTGAGAATTAATCTTTTGCAGTGACTAGTCCGAATGCACAAAAAAAGAGAAAATTCAAAAGCAAACAACAAATAGCTGTGCAAATATATTCAATATATGCATTTGATTTTCGATCTTTTCTGCTCTTGATCAAACTGAGTAAGGTATTTTCTGTCAGGACTAGAATACAGATTGAATAGTAGACATTGCAGCACACAGGTGCCAAATGAAAAGCAATACACACTTTTTGTTCTATAAACAGTTTGTGGTCCCTTCTTTTTCATGAAGGGAATTTGTGATATGACACTAAATAATACGAAATACATGGCACGATTTTTTTCTAGTGGCCCCGTGTGCTTAAGGGCTTACAAGGAAATTGGAAAGGTCTGGATACGAAAGAGCAACACATGGATGGCCATCATTAATCAGGAACCTTCATGTAGTTTCACATACATTTAGACCAGAAAATGTCTAACTGATTATGAGTGAATCACATAAGAAGTAACACCACTAAGTTATAACGGTAAGGCCGAATCTACAGGCTCATCAGAAGACACAAAATATATGTGCACCTCTATTATTTGCAGTGTTATTTTAAAGCAGCAAGTTTTGCAAGAAATGTGCTTTAACAAGAATGGGCTAACTACAACATGTCTAATAAAATGTAACTCACTATAGTAAATCATGCAAAATAGAAAAGGAAAATGATGAGGGTGGTTTAAATGAAAGATGTACTGCTACACTATCAAAAGTAAAACCACTAATAAACTAATGAACTTAAGAGATGTCCAGCAGATCACAGCTTCAATGCCAATCACTGTTACTTAAAGCAAAAATCACTCCAATGTAAGAAATGATGAGATATCTCTTATCCACTGATAAGAATAACTTTGAGAATTTGTTACATTGTTTAATCTAGGAATTTACATCAGAGATTGTGCACTTCAGAGGAGTGTGGCCAGACAGGGTTTACTGCTACAACTCTGCCTGTCATGAAAGACTGTGACAGAAGAGAACATTACACAACAAAGGAAATGATATCATTCATTAGTTGCACCTGCTGGCACACTTTTATTTGTACCACAGAGCAAACAATTAACATACCTTCATGCAAGAAAAAGACAAAGAGGTGTGAGTCTGTAGCTTACAAAAATTTATATGAAGAAAACAATGCAAGGAAGTTCCCTATATGTTTGGGGCATTATTTCTGAATGCTATTAACGTCATTTGGCAAGTCAACAGCAATACGAGTAGTTGGTAGTTTACTAGCACTGCTTTATCTTTCACTGTTTACGGCTGGCAAACCAAATACATATCATACAGCAAAGAGAGATTCCCGTGCAAAAACATCTGGCAGCAACTCTATACATTGTCTTATACTATTACAAAATAAATGTTTCGCAGAAATTTATGACTGTGATGAAAAGCCATTTCTGTCACTAAGAACAAACAGTCTGAATGTTTCTTTACAAAACAAGGGACTTATGTCTCCACATTATATTTTCACTGTGACTGTGTGCCAGCTTTATAAATTAAACATGGAGCACATTTTTAAAGGCAGCACTGATTAGAGCAAGATACAACTGTGAGACAAGAGACAACCAGAATATCTCTGTGAAGATGAAGAGGATTCAACATTGCTGAGTAACTGAAGAAAATTTGATTTAGTCTTACATTCAGAACAACTAATTATAAAATTACAATATGGTTACAGAGTGCATATAATTTCACATCTGTTTACATCCCATAATGAAAAGAAACACGAAAAAAATATCACAGTTGTAACATCACAGAGAAAATAGTACATATCAGTTTCAAATATACAATCACAAACACACAGCACTTATCGTTAAAATTACAGGGAGACGGAAAGGCTGGAAAGAATGTTGTTTCAGGAGGTACACGCACCCCTGAACTGTTTCGTGGTCAAATCTCCCAGACAGTCACCCCTCCCCCCCTTTTCCCCATCCCTCCAAACAGCACAGCTCTGACTGCTGTTCTTACTATTCTGGTTACCTAGTAGCAGCTAGGGCTTGAATACCTCAGTACATTAATTTCTCACATCAGGCACTGAAATATAATCATCTCTCACAAATATCCTTTCCACACAATCCACTTGTCACCTTCTGCCACTCTCCTAACCTTTACAAGATTCTTATCAGAACATTCCTCATTCCCAGACCACCAATACCACCTCAAGGTTCCAGCTCCTACTACTGATTATGTTGCTTAATCTGTTCTTTGCACCCACTCACTATCATCCTCCGAGACTCCTAACTAGTTATGTTCTGCCATGGCTTTCTATATTGGGATGATGAACACCAAAATGGTAGAGGACGTAAATGGACACGAAAAACTATCCGTGTTGCGAATGTCAAGTACCCAATTACTAAGTCTCTCTCAGAGGACCAGAGTGCCTGCTATACCCCATTTGGATCCCTCTACCCAGCACCAGTTTTGCCACATCCAGAGACAGGAAGTCACTCTCTAAGATATCCTCTCATCCCGATGCCCTCCTGGGCTAACACCCCTTGCATGTACTGATGATTTTTAAAGTTCTATCCCACCTATTATTTACTTAAAATTACAAGACAGAATGATTGGCCAGCACTTACCTCAATAACAGTGCTGACAGACACCTACAAAAGTACAAGAAACTATCCTAACTTTTGAAACTATTAATTCCTTCCACAGGGAGAAAGTGACTTGCCCTTCCTTTCTCTCTTTCCCCATCTTATCCATCTTACCTTCTCAAAGAATAAACTAACCATTACAAATGCTAGGATAGTTTCTTGTGCTTTTATATGTGTCAGCAGCACTAATAATTTTGCCTCATAAAAGTAACTACCAAGCAGCCATTATGTCTCATAATTCTATAGTCTTCTCAGGTGAATTTTACTTTCAGTGCTATTATGTCTTAAAATTTTTCACACTTTCACCCCCCCCCCCTTTTCGCTCTGCCTCTGCCATCCATAACAGATGCATCACACCACTGCCATCCCCCCCCCCCCCCCCCCCCCCCGGTTACTAACTGCATTACTCTGGCCACATTTTGTTTTCCGTTCCTTTTTTCCTTCCTCTGTCCTCTGGCCATACTACTCACTCTATCATGCCTATAATCTCTGAGCTGAAGGTAGCACAGTTCTACCTCTTACACTTTATAGTTACATTTTCATCGTCTTTGTCTTTCTTTTTCTCTTGAAACTTATGTCGCTCAAAAAGGAACCTATTGTCCTAATGCTAGGAACATGCATCTACAGGCAGTACTGGGCTTTGCCTATCTTGAAGGTGTACACTGAGTCTCTTTGTAATTTTACCAATTTTCTGAATTGAATTTTTCATTTTATACAACAATTCTTTAAATTATAATTTGGTTGTTTTAAAAATATATTAGATGGTAGGAAAATGCATATATAAAAACATCACATATAAATAAAAATTAACATTAATTTACTTGTAAGTTACTCTTAAATTTACAGATGATTTAAGTGCTCTGGAAGCAGAGAGACATATAGCACAATAACTATAGCAATCACAGCACACACAAAATTTTCAAAAACTGCTAAAATTAGAAAAAAAGTCAGATATTCATGAAGCCAACACATCAAAACAAGAATACTCTTTCATTTAAGCACCAAACATATACTTCAATGGTAAAATACACTTAAGTAGCATAGCTATAGAAATTACTACAGCAACAGAATCTTCTAAAGCTTCCTGATTGTTGTTACAATACAGATAATGAATGGCAAGACTGACCAAATATGAAATTTAAAATAAATAATTAAATTTTTATCTGAGATTATCATAAGGTGCAGAACCACAAATGAAGTTAAGCATGTCAGCCAAGGTCACTTCTTAGTGATTCTTTTTAGTCTTACCACCTCATGGCACAAAGTAAAAGATTGTTTCTGTGCAAATCTATGCAACTAGGATTCAGCAGGAATCAGATTATACAAATGTCAAGAACAATCTGAAAATATTATTTTTAATCTGCTGCATTATGCTGTGGTTCACAAGGCAGCACTTTCAGCATATTATTTACTTTATTTTATTTTATGAAAATCATAGAATAAATCCTTGTAAAATCAGACAAAGAGAAGAGATTTCAAAGAAAGCCTTATCAAAAGTGAAACATTTTGTTCTTTTGATCAAAACAAATAATAAATGTGACCAATATTGGGAAGAGTCTCCCAAAAACTGTGAAACATTAAATGTAAACATACTTCTGGAGTACAACATTAAATGACGATTCTGTACTGTAAAAATACTCGCCAAAAAGTGGTTTGAAACTGATATCTTTATATTATGTTTTCATATTTTGTAGGTTATTCTGATGTTACAAACTTTAGGCCATTATATTTAATTCACAGCACAAGGGTTCAAAGAAAAAACATAGCTCTTCTATTAGTTAGTCCACTGACATTTCTGCTCGAGAAACAAGTATATGCTGAGACAGTATCCAGCACCTTTCATAACTTCACTTCACCAAGGCCACAAATATTCATTAGTTCTCTGATATTGTTACTATTATAATTACTATTTCAAGTTATTTGAAGTTTTTGGAATATGGCTGAAGAAAATTAATGAATTAAAAAATGCATCAGTAATGAACACCTGAGCCTTATATCAATGCAAAATTATCTTGAAATGATAATCTTTAAACACATTATAACCGCCATAACTAAAAAGATCAAGTACAATAGAGGCTAAATGCTTATCAATCTTTGGGCAAGTTCATGGAAATGTTCCATCATTTCATGTCCTAACGTATTTAAAAGCTTATACTTTTCTGCTTGGTAGCATATAAACCAGTAAATATTCTGGTGAAATGATGACTATACAAATCTTGACATTAGTTGCTAACATTGACCAATTTGAAAGATAATGTTTTAATGTTTTTGTTTAACAGAATAGAGTACACCACAAGAAATGGTTGGAAAATATGAAAAGTACGGAAATTCTTCTGCTCCCATTGTTCCTTGCACTTGTATTGTTTCAGCATATAAAATGTTCCACATTTATGTTCACCATAACAACTGTATATTATGTGCCATTGATTACGGTCACAAGTTAACTTACAGCAATCCTTTATAAAATTCATGAGTATAAAGATACAGGCTTCTAAATTTATGTGGACCATTTCTTATAACATAAATAAATAACGAAAGTTAAATCTATATAAATATCACAGACTATAATTATGACTTAAATTCAGAAATAAAAAGCCAGTTGCCAACGCAAGTTAACCTACAGAACCCCTTGGTACATTCTGCAAGTACAAAGGTGCATCCTTTTAAATTTATATGGACCATTTCTGAAAATATTAATAAGTCAGGCAGAAGAAACATCTAACAGATCTTCCTCTTCCTCTGTTTGCTTGTCTTCTTTCTGTGACTGATTTACAACTGGATTTTGAGAATAGAGTATAACAGCATACGATACAATGGAGATGGCAATAACAGTGTTCACATATATTGGTATTCCAAATATTAACCAACAGAGTACTGCTGTAAACATTAATTCAAGCGCACTTGCAAATGTTTTCAGAATAGAATTTAAGTTCTTCAAAAAGAAGCTAGTAATAATACCAATAGCTGCATTGTTGAACATTATAATCATTACTTTAAATGTAAACACCGATGAAAGTGCTTCCCATGTGAAAGCACTATAAAGTTGTCCTTGCACCAGAAGTATACCTCCGTTGCATATAATTGAATCCACATACATGAACACATTCTGTACAAACACATTGACATCTGCACCATCTGCCTTCAGAAGGTATTCATTGTAAACACCAGCAAATGAGGAACACACGGTCTGAAACAAAAAAATAATAATGAGCACAAAAAATTACAAAGCCATTATCATTACTGAGTCCATAAAGAAAAGGAAGACACCCCATTGTTAATGTTGTAAGAACACCTTCAGCTGTGTTCCATAAATCACAGAGGTATGTGATGGAGAAAGCTTTAATTGCACAATATATCAAGATTACTTATCGCTCCATTCACGGCTGAAGCCTGAGAAGACTGCTTATGTTTGTTCATGTGAACTGCCATTAGTCAATTCTCTGATCAACTGCAAGAGCACTGTTGTTGCGGTTATTTATTGCTCTTGCATTTCTTCTAGAAATAAGATCTTTACATTTTTAAAGTAGTTTTTTTTATTAGTTAAAATGGCTCTTCCTTTGAGCATGGTAGTTCATATTTTTCTGCATTCCTGTGGTAATTTCCATATTTTCAAGTTTTTCAGCAAGTTAATACTGTAATTTTACTCAAAGTTTAAACATATTTCCTTAGTTGTCTTCTTAATGTGTCCAACCTCAGCAATGAGTTACCAACCGGACTACAGACAGGACATGTTTTAGCAAATAATTCATTCAACCAGACCAGCAAGGGAATACCTGTGTTTGCATTGGGAAACAAACACGTGTATAAAAATTTGTGCACAGCTTGTCCTTAACACAGTTTGGATGCATTCCATGCAATGATCAACCAAGAACTACACTAAACACACCTAAAGCAGATATCAAGAAAAGCTGTCAAAACATTGTATAAAATAACATTAACTAAATTAGAGAAGGGAAGTTGCTACTCACCATACAGCAGAGATGCTGAGTCGCGATAGGCACAAGGAAAAGATTCACACAATTATAGCTTTCGGCCATTAAGGTCGCGCACCCACGCACCCACCTGCGCGCCCGCCCGCACACACACACACACACACACACACACACACACACACACACACACCGACTGGGTAGGGGTAAGGAGGAGGCTGGGGCGGGGAGGGGAGGGGAAGGGATAGTATGGTGGGGGTGGCGGAGAGTGAAGTGCTGCCATAGATAGAGGGCAGAAGAGAAGGTGGGGGGAGGGGGGGAGGAAGTAGTGGTAAGGAGAGAAATAAAAAGAAATTAAAAGACTGGGTGTGCGATGAAATGACGGCTGTGTAGTGCTGGAATGGGAACAGGGAGAGGCTGGATGGGTGAGGGCAGTGACTAACGAAGGTAGAGACCAGGAGGGTTATGGGAACATAGGAGGTATTGCAGGGAAAGTTCCCACATGTGCAATTCAGAAAAGCTAGTGTTGGTAGGAAGGATCCATATTGCACAGGCTGTGAAGCAGTCACTGAGATGAAGGACATCATTTTTGGCAGCGTGTTCAGCAACAGGGTGGTCTACTTGTTTTTTGGCCACAGTTTGTCAGAGCCATTCATGCAGACAGACAGCTTGTTGGTTGTCACGCCTGCATAGAATGCAGCACAGTGGTTGCAGCTTAGCTTGCAAATCACATGACTGGTTTCACAGGTAGCCCTGCCTTTGATGGGATAGGTGATGTTAGCGACCAGACTGGAGTAGGTGGTGGTAGGAGGATGTATGGGACAGGTCTTGCATCTAGGTCTTTTACAGGGATATGAGCCATGAGGTAAGGGATTGGGAGCAGGGGTTGCATAAGGATGGACGAGTGTATTGTGAAAGTTCGGTGGACAGCGGAATACCACTGTAGGAGGGGTGGGAAGGATAGTGGGCAGGACATTTCTCATTTCAGGGCACAATGAGAGGTAATCGAAACCCTGGCGGAGAATGTAATTCAGTTGCTCCAGTCTCGGATGGTACTGAGTTAGGAGCAGAATGATCCTCTGTGGCCGGACTGTGGGACTTTGGGAGATGGTGGGTGCCTGGAAAGAAAAGGCATAGGAGACTTGTTATTGTACAAGGTTGGGAGGATAATTACGGTCAGTGAAGGCTTCAGTGCGACCCTCGGGATATTTTGAGAGGGTCTGCTCATCACTGCAGATGTGACGACAATGGGTGGCTAGGCTGTACGGAAGGGACTTCTTGGTATGGAATGGGTGGTAGCTGTCGAAATGCAGGTATTGCTGGTGACTAGTAGGTCTGATATGGACACAGTTACTGATGTAGCCATCTCTGAGATTGAGGTCAACATCTAGGAAGGTGGTTTGTTGGGTTGCGTAGAACCAGGTGAAGCAAATGGGGGAGAAGTTGTTGAGGTTCTGGAGGAATGTGGATAGGGTGTCCTCACCTTCAACCCGGATAGCAAAGATGTCATCAATGATTCTGAACCAAGTGAGGGGTTTAGGATTCTGGGTTCTTGGGAAGGATTCCTCTAGATGGCCCATGAACAGGTTGGCATAGGATGGTGCCATGCGGGTGCCCATAGCCGTACCTTGGATTTGTTTGCAGGTAATACCTTCAAGGGAGAAGTAATTGTGGGTGAGGATATAATTGGTCACTGTGACTAGGAAGGAGGCTGTTGGTTTGGAATCCATAGGGCGTCTGGAAAGGTAGTGTTCAATAGAAGTAAGGCCATGGGCATTAGGAATATTAGTGTACAGGGAGGTGGTATCAACAGTGACGAGCAGGGCACTGTGTGGTAAAGGGACAGGAACTGTGGAGAGTCGGTAGAGAAAATAGTTGGTACATTTTATATACGAGGATAGGTTCCGGGTAAGAGGTTGAAGGTGTTGGTCTACGAGAGCAGAGATTCTCTCAGTTAGGGCACTGTAACTGATCCAGGGCCTAAGGATTTGAGTAATGACTGGAGATCCTGCTGGATAACTGGAATAGGGTCACCTTGGCAAGGTTTGTAGGTGGAAGTATCTGACAGTTGACAGAGCCTTCTGCCAGGTAATCCTTGCAGTTCAAAACAACAGTGGTGGAGCCTTTGTCTGCAGGTAGGATTATAAGGTCGGGATCAGTTTTTAGATGGTAGACTGTGGTTCTTTCTGCGGATGTAAGGTTAGTTTGAATGTTGAGGGATTTGGGGAATGTTGGTGAGGCAAGGTTTGAGATTAAGAAACTCTCAGAGAAGTATCAGTCCTTTCCAAAGGCCTCACCTTTTGCCCCACTTCCAAATTAAATCATGCAGGACTTGTTATAGACCTTCTCTCCTTCCCCTAGTCCCTACAGTGGAAACACTTTTTAGCCACCAACCCAACTAGCCAGACTCAACCAAAGACCAGTATTGAACCTTGCCTAACCCAGTTCACTCCTCTATCCAACCATGATCCACCCCCACTGCCTCTAAACCATCCCCTCTTAACTTTCCACAGTTTCTTAACCTCGAACCTTGCCTCTCCATCATTCCCCAAATCCCTCAACATGCAAACTAACCTTACATCTGCAGTCCCTCTCAAAATATACCGAGGGTCTCACTGAAGCCTTCACTGACTGTAATTATCCTCCAAACCTTGTACAAAAACAAGTCTCCTGTGCCTTTTCTTTCCAGTCTCCCACCATCTCCCAAAGTCCCACAGTCCGGCCACAGAGGAGCATTCCCCTCCTAACTCAGTAACATCCAGGACTGGAGCAACTGAATTACATTCTCTGCCAGGGATTCGATTACCTCTCGTTGTGCCCTGAAATGAGAAATGTCCTGACCACTATCCTTCCCACCGCTCCTACAGTGGTATTCCGCCGTCCACTGAACCTTCACAATATACTCGTCTATCCTTACACAACCCCTGCTCCCAATCCCTTACCTCATGGCTCATACCCCTGTAAAAGACCTAGATGCAAGACCTGTCCCATACATCCTCCTACCACCACCTACTCCAGTTCGGTCACTAACATCACCTATCCCATCAAAGGCAGGGCTACCTGTGAAACAAGTCATGTGATTTACAAGCTAAGCTGCAAGCACTGTGCTGCATTCTATGTAGGCATGACAACCAACAAGCTGTTTGTCCGCATAAATGGCCACCGACATACTGTGGCCAAAAATCAAGTGGACCATCCTGTTGCTGAACACACTGCCAAACATGACTGCTTAACAGCCTGTGCCACATGGATCCTTCCCTCCAACACCAGCTTTTCTGAATTGCACAGGTGGGAACTTTCCCTGCAATACAGCCTATATTCCCGTAACCCTCCTGGTCTCAACCTTCGTTAGTCACTGTCCTCACCCATCCAGCCCCTCCCTGTTCCCATTCCATCCCTACATAGCTGTGATTTCACCGCCACACCCAGTCTTTTAATTTCTTTTTATTTCTCTTCTTTCCGCCACTTCTGCCCCCTCCCCCCTTCTCTCCTTCCCTCAGTCTAAACTGCAGCACTTCACTGTCCGCCACCCCCTGTGTGTGTGTGTGTGTGTGTGTGTGTGTGTGTGTGTGTGTTGCTGACAAAAGCCTTAATGGCCAAAAGCTATAAGTGTGTGATCTTTTTGTTCTGCCTATCGCGACTCAGAATCTCCGCTGTATGGTGAGTAGAACTTTCCTTCTCTAATATTGTTACATTCCATCCTGAATTTTTCATTGTTGATAACATTAACTAGGTTGCAAAACTCAAACATTGGGAATCACAAATTTTCTTTTTCTTTTCTTGTAAATGTATCAAATTCTTTGGCTTTGACTAATAATTTTCAATTTATGGTTTGCCCGCCTGAGCTGAATCGCCAGCAAGCCTGACTGCCGTGCAGCTGGCCCAGGTTCAATTCCTGACCAGGTCGGAGATTTTCTCCGCTTGGGGAATAGGAGCTGTGTTGTCCTCACTATGGGACTGGAAGTTGTGTTGTCCTCACCATCGTTTCATCACCATCAACATGCAGTCACTCAGTATGGCATCAACTTATAACTTGCCATTTAGGGCTAAGTCCTGTCTATAAGGAAATTTTCAATTCAGACACGAACCTGGCAATGTATCCCATATGAATGTATAGACTTCATTAGGTGTTAAGACCACAAGAGATCAAAACTTTTCCAATGTAGTTACCTCATCTCAAAGATTTGAAAATACATGACAAGCTGTGTTTCAAATCAATGGTGTTCAGGTACCTATTTGATTCAAAGCAAGTCATAATTTGTCACATTAGAATAGACATAGAGATGTCAGTATTATATGGCAGATGTTCTGGGGATCAGTACAGTTGTCTCTTATAATTAATTACCGACAGTAATACCCTGTTTTGTGACACAGACAACAATGCAATGATTTAAATAAGGTACTGCACCAATTACCATTTTTTTTTTCACATAGCATAATACATTTCAGGACCTCACTCCCATTTTCAGCTGTAGTGGGAGTTACTTCACACATGCTCCAGAAAGAACACCAGGACTCTTGCTGTTTCTGTTGTATATTCATGACCTTGCAGACAGTTAGTAGTTACCTCCATTTCTTCACAGATAATGATCCAGTTATATACAATGAAGTACTGTCTGAAAAAAGTTGCACAAATATTCAGCTGGATTTTGGCAAGCTATGAGAGAAGTGTGAAGATTGGCAACTTACTTTAAATATAAAAAACAGAAGATTAATATTTAACATCTTGCTGACAATGGGGGCTGAAGAGATGGAGAACAATCTCAGATTAATGAAGGAAGGGGAATGACATTGGCTATGCCCTTTCAAAAGGACCATGCCAGCTTTTGCTTTGACGAATTAGGGAAACCATGGAAAACCTAAATGTGGATACAGATATTTGAATTGTAATCCTTTTATTGCACCACCCCACTCTGTGCTTTGAATGTTCATGTGTAAAACTGTGAACTTTACAAAAAGGAAAAAGTCAGCATCAAATAAAAGTATCATATCACTCCAATAACAATGAGTCACAACTAGAATCACTAAACACATGCAAGTATAGAGGTTTGGAGTAGGCTCAGCTGTAGGTAAAGCAGATGGCAGACTTTGGTTCATTGCTTGGTTACTAGGAAAAAGCATTCAATATACAAAAAGACATTGTTTGCAAAGTACTTGTGTAACATATCTAGATATACGAGAATATAAATACTGATGTATGTATGTATGTATGCATAAATATGTACGTACATGTGTTCCACAACTCCTTCTCCAGCAATGGATTGATTACATCCAAATTTGGTACATATACTACTTATCGTCTGGAATTAAGTATTGTGGGGTAAAAATCACTTAGTTCCCATAAGGTTGGGGATGAGAGTGAAGATGGATGGTATTATCTGACATGTAGGCTTCTCTGCACGAATGGCGTGTTGCGCAGATATTATCGGAATGTGTTCCTGGAGGTATACGTTGTGGACAGGCATGACTGAGCACAGAGAGGGGGCAGAGGAGACAGACAGAGAGAGTGGAGTGGGAGATGGGCAGACAGGGAGAGGTAGGAGGAGGATTAGGAGGTTTAATCTTGTGGTTTTGTAAGGGTAAATTCATTCAGTCTGCTGCGCAGTAGTTCCTCATTTGTTTTGTTTTAAAGATAAGCTTCCATTCATTTAATAAGCCAGTCAGTCAGACCACAGCTCTCAGCTGATGTACACCTACAGAGCAGCAAGTTAAGTGTTAATCTTTTCCTGTACTTCCCTCATTGCATATTTTTTAAATTTCGTGCATGTTTTTCTGTTTAAGAGGTTCAATCTCATTATCTCATGTTTTTGTATGGGCAAGTGCATTCAGTCTGTAGTGCAGTAGTTGCTCGCTAAACAACCAGGTACACAGCTCATTAATGCATCAGCATCCATTGGTGACGCATCAAGAGCGTAGTAAGTTGCATATCTGGGACTCTTTCTGCTTTTATAGTTTACTTTCTCAGTTTACTTTCACATGGTTAGGATGTGTGCATGCAGTGTGTGGATGCAGGAGGAGCCGGCTGCAGTTTGCGAACAGTTGGATGCACTTTCGACAACAGTAAGTCACCTTCAGGCTGTTGCCTCGGGATGTAGCATTGGCGGAGAGACTGGTGCACCGCATGGGGCACCTCAGGTGTTGCTTGTTTTGCCCACAAGCTCTGCTGCTGAGGCACCACCCAGTGTACCCGACACAGTGGATCCATCCACACCACATGGTGAGTGGCTGGTGGTAGCACATTTGCTTCGCTCAAGGCGGAGGAACAATGTGGAGACTGGCCATCTGGTCTCGCCCATTCACCCTATGAGTGGACATGCAGTCGCACATACACCTGCAGAGTAGATTACCAGTTATCGGAAGCTCCAATGATAGGCATGTTATGGAGCCCTTTAGGCACACACAGTTCAGAGCTGGAGAGAAAACCAATGTGCACTCGGTATGTCTGCCAAGGTGCCTCATCCAAGATGTGAAGGTGGCCCTGCCCACAGCTTTCGAGCATGCAGGGTGCAGTCGTCTGCAAGTTGTGGTTCATATTGGCACCAATGACGCCTATCACATGGGTGCTCAGTTCATACAGGCAGCTGCCGGAGGTGGATAAGAATGCTGGCCTCACGTGGGATGCAAGCAGAGCTTGCAATTTGCAGCACTGTTCCCAGAAGTGATTCAAGTCCTTTGGTTTGGAGCCAAGTAGAGTGTCTCAACCAAAGGCTCTGTCAACTCTGTGATGGTATTGGCTGCAGATTTCTAGACCAGCATTATCAGATGGGGATTTTTAGGACTTCCCTTGATAGGTCAAGGCTGCACTACACGTAGCAAGCTGCTACTCAGGTAGCAGAGTACTAGTGGATTGCACAAGGAATTTTTTAGGCTAGACAGTAGTTTGAGGTACTCTGATGAACATTCACCAGTCGATATGCAGCGTGGGAAGTCAGACCGCATTCAGAATAAAGACAATTTGACGGTCAAAATTTTATCAGTAAACTGTTGAAATATTCGTAACAAAGTTCCTGAGTTTACTGCCATCCAGTAAAGCTCTTGCACTCAAATTATTCTTGGGACTGAGAGTTGGCTCAAACCCAAAGTGGAAAGCTCAGAGATATTTAGCGAGTCGTTGAATGTGTATCAGAAAGACAGATTACAGGCCACAGGAGGGGGAGAGTTCACTGCAGTTGACAAAAAAAAGCCTCTATTGAGGTCCAGATGGAGTGATAAAATGAAGTTATCTGGTTGCATATAACAAGTGTAGGTGAAACCAAGTAATTGTTAGATTTTTTTACAGGCCGTCCGATTCTGCTGTGACAGTTCTAGAGTCATTCACAGGAAGTCTACCATCAGTAGTGCATAAATAGATTATACAATACTTGTTGGAAGCAGCTTTAACCTATCAAGAATAGATTGGGACATCTATAGATTCATTGTGGGTGTACAAACAGACAGTCATGCGAAATACTTTTGAACATGTTTTCTGAAAACAGTCTTGAGCAGCTAGCTCGGTGGCCCATACGCAGTGGAAATATCTTACACCTTCTAGCAACAAATAGGCTGGATCTTCTTGACCATGTCAGTATAGAAATGGGGATTAGTGATCATGATGTCATTATAACAACTATGGTTATGAAAGTTAGTAAATCAGTCAAGAAAGCTAAGAGGTGTTCCTGCTAGAAAGAGCAGATAAGCAGTTGTTAGAGAGTGAATTGATGTCACTTAGTTCCAGTAAGATGGACGTAGAAGGATTATGAGCAAATTTCAGGCAGATTGTAAATCGTGGTCTGGAGAGTTATGAGCCTAATAAGTTGATAAAGGATGGAAAAGACCCACTATGGTTTAATAAAGAGATTCAGAGGAAGCTGAGGAAGCAGAGGCTGTTGCAGTTTTGGTTTAAAAGGGAATGCACAAATGAAGAAAAGCAAAGGTTAGTAGAAATTTGTGCATCTGTGAAAAGATCTACAAACGAGGCGTACAAAAACTACCACAGTCACCTTAGCAAAAGATCCGGCACAGAATCCAAGAAAATTCTGATCCTATGGAAAATTGCTAAGTGGCTCTCCGGCTTCCATTCAGTCCCTGCTGACCATTCTGTTGTGACTTTTGAAGATAGCAAAACGAAAGCTGAAGTTTCAAATTTCGTGTTCACGAAATTGTTCACACAGGAGAATTGTACAAACACACCATCATTTGAAAATTGGACAGACTCCTGCATAGACAACATAGTAATAAGCATCCCTGGTGTAGAGAAACAACTGAAGGACTCGAAAACATATAATTCACCAGGTTCGAGATGGAATCCAAATTTGGTTTTACAAAGAGTACACTACGGCACTGGCCCCTTACCTAGCTTGCATTTATCACAAAACTCTCACCCAGCACAAAGTCCCAAGTGACTGGAAAAAAGTGCAGGTGACTTTATTATATAAAAGGGCAAAAGAACAAACCTGAAAAATTACAGATCAATACCCCTAACATCGGTTTGCTGCAGAATCTTCGAACATATTCTCATTTCAGATATAACAAATTTTCTTGAGACTGAAAAGCTTATGTCCATGAATCAGCATGGATTCAGAAAGCATAGTTTCTGTGGAACTCAGCTTGCCCTTTTCTCACTTGATGTACTTCAAACCATGGATGAAGGGCAACAGGTAGATTCGATATTTCTAGATCTCAGGAAAGCATTTGACATGGTGCCCCATTGCACGCTGTTAATGAAAGTATGAGCATGTAAGATCACAGATATGCGAGTGGCTCGAAATAGAACCCAGTATGTTGTATAATTTTTAACATTTTTATGCAGTGACAGCAATTGATATTGTTTATATAAGAATATATAGCCTACAACTATGTGTGTGTGTGTGTGTGTAGTTTGGCGGACGGATTGGGCAGTAGTCGTGGTGTATGGTAAGATGTTGAAGTTGAGTGACTGTAGAAGGGTATACGTATACTGTTGTGGCGTAACAAGACAGCCACGCCACTCGGAAGTAGCCGAAAGGCACGCATTAACTCACGCAGGCTAGTAGATAGGTCTGAAACAGGATACGTAATGAATGCTATAAAGAAAAGTACGTAGCTCCTGGAATACTTAACTTTAATCCATCCTTGTGGTACATCGCTCTTGACGATACAAGTGAGACTCTTTAGATACAAGCTATGTAATGCTAATGGCGCCTTGCTAGGTCGTAGCCATTGACTTAGCTGAAGGCTATTCTAACTATCTGCTCTGCAAATGAGCGAGGCTTCGTCAGTGTGCATCGCTAGCTACGTCGTCCGTACAACTGGGGCGAGTGCTAGTAAGTCTCTCGAGACCTGCCGTGTGGTGGCGCTTGGTCTGCGATCACTGACAGTGGCGACACGCGGGTCCGACATGTACTAATGGACCGCGGCCGATTTAAAGCTACCACCTAGCAAGTGTGGTGTCTGGCGGTGACACCACATATACGATGACTTAAGACAAAATTTCTAGTTGGTGTAATGAATGGCAGCTATCTCTAAGTGTGGAAAAATGTAAGTTAATGCTGGCAAGTAGGAAAACCAAGCCTGTAATGGTTGGATACAGCATAATAATGTACTGCTTCACACAGTCATGTTGTTTAAATATCTCGGCATGATGTTGCAAAGCAAAATGAATTGGAACAAGCATGTGAGGACTGTGGTAGGGAAAGCAAACAGTTGACTTCAGTTTGTTGGTGACTGTTGGGACAGTGTGGTTCATCAGCAAAGGAGACTGCGTATAGGTGCAATCTATGGGTTGGATTGAAAGAGAACATCAAAGCATTTCACAGACAGGCTGCTAGATTTGTTACCAGTAGGTCTGAACAAAGATGCTTCGGGAATTCAAATGGGAATGCCTGGAGGGAATGTGACATTCTTTTCCAGGAACACTATTGCGAAAATTTAAAGACCCAGCATCTGAAGCTGACTGCTGAACAATTCTATTGCTGCCAACAGACACTGTGCATAAGGACTATGAAGGTAAGACACCAGAAATAAGAGTTCTTACAGAGGTATATAGACAGTCATTGTTCCTTCGATCAATTTGCTAGTGGAACAAGAAAGGAAATAACTAGTACTGGTACAGGGTATCATCCGTCACACACAGTACGGCGGCTTGCGGAGTATGTATGTATGTAGATGTAGATATAAATGTAGGAGATGGGCACAGAGAGAGAGAGAATTAGACTCATAACAATGCACACTGAGGCATTTAAACACTCATTCTTCCCACACACTATGGAACGGGAAGAAACCTTTATACATGGTACAACAAGAAGTAGATTTTTCCAAGCACTTCACAGTGGTTTATAGATCGTAGATGTAATAATAACTTTATTTTATGGCACTGTTAATTAAAAGTTGTAGTTAGCTAAAGTTTGTATTGTTTGCTACATGCAAAAACGTATAACCTAATCAGTAAAATTCCATGAAGCGACCTACGCCAATTGAAAGTTAAGCATTCCAACTTTACAGGAAAGAATTTTAAATTACCTAAAACTAATTATCTTCCACAATAATTTAACTTGAAGTTCTGAACCATTAGCATTTTCCATCATAGATTTTGTAAAAACCACTATTAGATTCTGAACTCAACTACAACTTTTGTTATCTTATTTTTTTCTGTACCATTTGATGTACAGCACTGATTAATTAATGTACTACATAATAATTTTGTGTAATTAAGTATTATTTGCAAGATGAGGTTGTTGTTGTTGTTGTTGTTGTTGTGGTCTTGAGTCCAGAGACTGGTTTGATGCAGCTCTCCATGCTACTCTATCCTCTGCAAGCCTCTTCATCTTCAAATAACTACTGCAACCTACACCCTTCTGAACCTGTCTCCTCCTACAATTTTTACCCTCCACACTCCCCTCCAATATTAAATTGGTCACCCCTTGAGGCCACAGAACGTGGCCTACCACCCAATCCCTTCTTCTAGTCAAGTTGTACTGCAAATTCCTCTTCTCCCCAATTCTATTCAATACCTCCTCATTAGTTATGTGATCTACCTATCTAATCTTCAACATTCTTCTGTAGCACCACATTTCAAAAGCTTCTATTCTCTTCTTGTCAAAACTAGTAATTGTTCAGGTTTCACATCTATACATGACTACACTCCATACAAATACTTTCAGAAAAGACTTCCTAACATTTAAATCTACACTTGATGTTAACAAATTTCTCTTCTTTAGAAAAACTATCCTTGCCATAGCGTCTACATTTTATGTCCTCCCTGCTTCGACAATCGTCAGTTATTTTGCTTCCCAAATAGCAAAACTCATTTACTACTTTAAATGCATCATTTCTTAATCTAATTCCCTCTCAGTATCACCTGATTTAATTCGACTACATTCCATTATTCATTTACTGCTTGCTCAATATACAGATTGAATAACATCGGAGATAGGCTACAACCCTGTCTCATTCCTTTCTCAACAACTGCTTCCCTTTTGTGCCCCTTGACTCTTATAACTGCCATTTGGTTTCTGTACAAATTGTAAATAGCCTTTCATTCCCTGTATTTTACCCCCACCACCTTCAGAATTTGAAAGAGAGTATTCCAGTCAATATAAGATACATTCATGTAAACAGGGGGACCCAAACTGCAGAAGAAAAATAGTGTTCATTCTTTTTTTTAAATTTTGTAAACAGTAACTTTTCCATAATCAAAAATTCTATTGGTTCTTCCAATAAAAAACAGTAAATTTCACCCTAGCTGAATTTTAAAGAATAATGCAGTTTTCAAAAAAGCTGTTTATTCTTACACAGTCTGAAATGCAATGAGTAACATCTGTGATCAGTCTGCTGTTGTTTGACTCACAATACAAGTATGTATATTCTGCAAACAAGAATATGTGCACCTGAAAGAGCAACACTCTCAGTCTTCAGTGTTTAATTACTTTGAGTGAATTCAGTATGTATAATTAATGAGTATTCTGTGTAACCTGTGTTGTGATTATGAAAAGTCTATTAGGTTATTCTCACAGCAATTACTGATTGTTTGAACACGATGAATTTGATGAAGGATGGACTTAAGTGAACTACTATGGTGTTATCTTCTTCTTTAACAAACTACTATAGCAGAGTTTTAACAATTTATGAACAGTGATTTTATGCAAAAGTGAACAGATTATTTTGTGCCACAATTTAAGCATCAAATTCACTATCAAAATTGTGAAATTGTGAGTGCTGACATGTAACCTCACGCTAATTATCATTCATAATAAATGTACTGGTCACCATTATTATTAATCAATAGCTGTAAGAAATAAAATGCCTTTTAATGTCAGCTAGAATGTTAGTGTCATATACACTATTGAACAAACATCATTCTGCACCAATGTGAACTTTCAGCGTTGAGGATATCAGGAGTTGTTAATGAGGAAGAGGCTACAAATTAAAGGTCTGTGACGTCCCGAGCTCACGCACCCAAGTTACTGACAAAATACAACTTGGGATGTCACAAAATCACTGAAGTCTTTAGCTCAGAGTTCACACACAGCTAAAAGCCAGAAATTTTTAGTTTGTTTTATGATCAACACTACAGACTGTGAGCTTCATAAAAAATCTCATACAAAAATACTGCTCATCTCCACTTTATCTGCTACTGGCTAGAGAGACCAAGTATGACTTTACAGCACAGGTGATAGGCATTCTTTTTGTTCCCAAATGATTCAAACTCTTCTTATTGGTGTGTATTCTGTGCATTTAATGACTGTTTGTGCAAACATTTTGGAATTCCCGATTTATCATTAATGTAGTACATACCCAGTGTGTAAGCTGCAACATGTGGCCAATAGGTATTTTGTGTGCTGAAGATGATTCTTTATATGTGTGGGCTGTCATTTTTTGGTATGGAATAGGTCCACTGATTTTCAGTAATTACCCGAGGTTTCATTGTGATAGCAGAATTGCAGATAATTTGTCTTCCAGTTCCTATTGTCAATTACCTCTTAAATGGTGGGATAAATTTCTAGCAGTAAAGCAGACAAACACTGATATACCCTTACTCATGATGCACGCAATTTTCCAAGATTGGACATCTATACAGTTCACAATGTGTTTATAGAGGCCATCTGGATCAGCCCCCTGATGTGCTCTGGTGAGCCACCAAAGAAACTGTAGGATTTAAGTAATCACAAACAAGTGCTTGTCCTGCTCTGTAACCTGAATTACTGTTGTCCAGCCAAAGTATTCAAGCACAACCTGTACCTACGTGTTGCTCTATAAAGTACTACGACCACAAATCATGTCTGTTCGCACTATAGCACTTACACAGTGCAAGAAACATGCAGATTTGATTTTCTGAGCTTAGGGGGAAGTGAATTTATGTCCCAGTCATTCATACAAATTTAACTTTACAGGAAGTTTCAATAAAGCCACCCCTTTTCAACGGTTACAATGCTGAATACAAATTTTAATTACCAAAAGAAAACTTATTGAAAAGCTATGTGACATGATGTTTTCCCAGTGTATTACTAATTTCTATAAAGCTCAGGTATCAGACAGAGTCACATCGTAATTTCTCCATAATGTTTTGGCAAACAGAAACAGACTTGTTGCCATCTTCTGGTGATTCCTGATGACTGCTGCTGCACTCTTGTCAGCAACCTATATGTGTTGGCCACTATCCCCTCCACCACTTTGCTGCTATTGCTGTCCATGTGGCTGCTGCAGTGGATGATTGTGGTGGTGGTGGTGGTGGTGGTGGTGGTAGCACCTTCCTCTGGTCTCTGGCTTCTAGTGTCAACAAGGCTGGAGAAATGCACCATGAAACATGTGACATGCTCACCAGGGCCACATCACTGAAGAGCAACATTTTAGGCAGAAAGAGTGGCTATCCATGACTTACATTATGATCCAGAGCTGGTCACCCTGCCCACTGGCAAACGGAGTGCTACTGTGTTGCTCCTGCACGCAAACTATCAACAGAAAATGACGATCTTGATGATGCAGCGTACAGGAAGAAAGAAGGAGATTTGACAAGTTGCCTCCAGAGAAAAACCACTGTACTTCGTTACGGTAGTTTTGATATGAAAATTGTTAAGAAACTTCATTCACAAGCAGCTGCACCACCATGACTGTAGGGGCTGCCATAGATCCACAATGAGGGCATTACGACTCGCCCCATAAATAGCATTACAGGAGCAGCAACATATCACTTGGCCATACACCTGACTATTCTCCTGATTGTGTGGAAATGCGTACATCGCATCGGCTATTCCATTCACTTTATACACCATCTACAAGAACTATGCCTCAATAATAGTGACCTTTAGGTGAGTTTCGATGTAATGTCCCTCTTCACCAGGGTACCACTGAAGGACTCAATAGAATTGTTAAGCAACAAATTCAACATCAACCTGATGAGACTCTTTGAGTTTGTGCTCACTTCAACTTACTTCCTGTTCAATGGAAACTATTAGCAACAGATGGATGGCATTGCCACATAGTATGCTTTATCACTGGTTGCAGTGAATCTGATCGTGGAAGATTTCGAGGAGAAAGCCCTGGTGCAAGCACACCTATAACTAGTTTGTTTCTACAGGTATGTGGATAACACAATTATTATTTTGCCACATGGGCAAGGATAATTTAGGTGAATGTCTCCATCATAACTTGCTTCACTCCAACACACTGTTTATCACAAAAGTCAACAGGATGCCACCTTCCATTCTTGATGTCCTGGTGAAATGAAAACCAGATGGCAAGCTGGGCCACAGTGTGTAAAGAAAACCTACAAACACTGATTTGTATCTACATGGCTGCAGTGGTCACCCCAACTCAGAGTGTGAAGACATTTTACACATGCTTGTTCACAGGGTAGAATCCACCTGCAACCAACTGAGCTGAATCACCCGGAGATGACATTCCAAAGAAATGGGTACAGCAGCAAGCAGATAAGGAGTTTATTTAGATAGACTATACCTAGAAAACATCAGGAGGAATGTGAAGAGAACAAATCAATAGTGTGTATCCTGCTTGTCCAGAAAAGTCAACATAATCTTGGAGCAACACAATGTTAAATGCTTCTTTCGTCCGCCCCCAAAAACCTTGACACTACTAGGTTCAGTAAAGAATGACCCAGGCCTTTGCAAATCCGG
Organism: Schistocerca nitens; assembly: GCF_023898315.1. Lineage (NCBI taxonomy): Eukaryota > Metazoa > Arthropoda > Insecta > Orthoptera > Acrididae > Schistocerca > Schistocerca nitens. Next base: position 150,136,522 of record NC_064620.1, on the reverse strand, counting down.
GGTCCATGAAATCCCCTGCCGATGTGGCAAAGCAAACAGTGAGGAAGCTATAAGTGTGAAGCGTGGTAGAAGAGAGGTGCCTTGAACTTTGATGCCACAATGAATAATGCCAGACCACCAAAACAGCCATGGCTGACCATAGTCAAAAATATGGCCATACTGTAGATTACAACAACACCAAAATACTTTGGCAATCACCCTACTTCTAGGACTGGGTGATTAAAAAGAGTGCACTGAAATTAGGGGCCAGGATGGTCTAATCGACAAAGATTGCAGCCTACAACGAGTCAGGCACAGAAGCCTGCACTGAGCTTGGAAAGAGAAGCATTCCCATACAGTGAGGTCCGTACCCAACAACAATAATGCAGACACTTGAGGCCAGAGTTCAGAACTGGGCAATACTCCTGACACCACCACGGTGGCTGCATGGGCAGTGACAGGAGTGGAGCGATGGAAAGGTTATTGGCGAAATATATAGGATACCGACAAGAGTAGAGCGACAGTCATCGGGAACCATCTGAAGATGGCAACAAGTCTGTTTGCCGATACACCTTGTTACAAGTTACCAAAAGCAGCTGAGAGAAAACACCAGATGTTGAACATTATGTTTCTCATTTGGCATGCATGGTATCCACAACACGCAAATCGTCAACATATGAATACATTCTGTTCAGGTATCAGAGTATCAGGCAGATAGAGCCACTGACTCAATGACAAGAATGCACTGAATGTGTGAGCATATGCAGTGGGCATCACCTTCACTTGTTCTCAGACCCAAGGTATCTACTATGCCACTGTACCAAGAAGTAACTCAAAGCAATATAAAACTGCACAAAATCATGGAATGAAATGACACTGTTGTTGATGACAATTGTACATCATGTGGAGAATATTATGAAAGACACTCTTCTACTTTTTATCATTGCCTATGTTGTAGAAATTACTGTTATATCTCATTTACAGCGAAGTGAACAGAAGTGAGCCTAGCCTGGATGGAACAATTCACTAGTGCTCATTACTAATCACTTTAATCTGCAAACAAGCATTTACAAAGGAAGGAATGAAAAAACGAATGAATGAGCTTTAACCAAGTGAATGCTGACTAGTGCCCAGGTTTCATTTGTCAGAATGCTATTTAATGTTATGAGACGAAACTGTGATCTCCAGACAGGATTATTTTGTACGGGAATGAATTGGCAATTAAGTCAGCAAATCATCATATGAAACAATACATATGGCTGTCTGAATTTTTACACAAGGGTTAAATATGTGGTGGTAGTTCTCTTACCACTGATCTCCAGCTCTAACCTTTCTTAGCCTTGTAACAAAACTAAGTAAATACATCGCTACACGAGTTCTGGTGGCTGCTCACTACAATTGAGCAGAAAGCTGCAAAGCAGGATACTAAATAGCAACGAATGCTCTTAGGTGAATAAAGATTGGAACTTATGATACACCTCTTAGTAACTGGATACAGTTATGCTTGTCTTAGGAACTTGTTTTGCATTTCAGCAACTGCTATACTTCAGATAGTTTCCAATATCTGCAGTGCCAAACACAAAGCACTCAAGCAGTCTACCAAGGTAAGGGTAAGGAAGATAATGTCCAAGAGTACTATTATTGTAATGTAAAAATATACAAATAACCAGCTCCTAAAATAATAGCAATAATGTGACATAATTACAACAGTTCACATGTGAGAAATAATGGATTGTGAAAGCAAATCATCTCAGTGATGATCACATTAAGCACAGCCTCAAAGCTGAAAGTAGGTGAAATTCCTTTGACCTTTCTCTGAAAGACTGAAAACCAGCAGAACACAGGCGAGCACCTGCAATTACAAACTGAATGCCACCAAATGCTGTTTCTCACCTCAGAGTATGCTTTGCTCACTTATGCTCCTTTGCTTGTATTCATCCCATCGTAAACTAGGCTTTACATTCTCCTAGGGACTTAATGAATTAATTTTGCACAGAGGCATATCCCGCAAGGGTCAATTTTTGTCTTGCAATGAAAGCAACATTGTCTCAGGTTTTTAACTCTCATTCCTCTACTGAAGTTCCTCATATAGTATTCCTGTGTAATTGGCTACCCACAGTGAGTGCATACAAAATATGACTATCATGGCAGATTTTCCTTGTCACAAATATTCGTAAAGTTCTTTGAAGATATGCCAGCAGTAAACAATCATGAGAAAATATGACTGAAATCATATTTTCAACACAATGGCAATCAGTACGTTACATTCTAGTTCCCACCCAGATCAGTTCATCGTAACATTCAAATAAAAGTGGATATGACGAGATAGTCCGCATGCTCAGTCAATGAGGCCCTTGGTTTGGACTTCTTCTTGTCTACACGAGGAGTCGTGGTTTCATCATCCCTGTACAATAACAGAAGAATCACACTGCATGGGTTAGGGACAATGCACAAGTAATTCATTATACAATACATATTCCTGACTAAGCATATCACATTTTACTCTTGAAGATATAACTTGGATTTGAATACAGTGGTCATGATGTCAAGCAGTTTCTGTACTTAACTACACTTTGAGAACCAATATTTAGAGTGAGAATAAAGAAGAAAGTTGATCGTGTTTATATTTGTAACATGCAAATTATCATTTCTGGACATGTCTTTCTAACCAAATTTGTGCCTGGATTGATGATTTTTCAGGATGCAGGACACAGCATGTTATCTTGCATGGAGAGTTGTTGACAAATCTGGAATTAACTTCAAGATTTCTCCACAGAAATCTATTATAATTCTTACTGTTCAAAGTGAAAGTAATGACCTGACACTTAATGTAGTTATCTATAATGAAAAAAAGTGAACAAATATCCAGTCAGATCTTGATAAAGTATCAAAATGTTGGAGAGATTGGCAACTTTCTTTTTATGTTCAGAAATGTAAAATTGTACACTTAACAAATTCAAATATAAAGTACCATCCTTTGAGCTACAATATAAATCAGTCAAAATTGGGATCAGTGAACTCATACAAATACTTACATGTAACAATTTGTGGAGATGAAATGGAAGCAGAGACTCAACCATTTGTAAAGCAGTTGGGAGACTTCAGTCAACTGGTAGGACACTAGAAAATTCAGTCTATGAAGTATATTGCTTACTGAGTGGTATCTACATCACTGGGGTTATTGAAAGTATACTAATAAGGACACAATGAATGGTACTATGTTTGTTTGGCTCATGAGAAAGCATCATGAAAAAGTGAAAAATCTGGACTGGCAGACTCTTGGAGACAGATGTCTACTATACTGTAAAGACTCACAGATTTTCGAGAACCAGTATGTATCACTTTTGTAGAAATTGTAAAGACAATATTTTACTAATTACAGTGTGCACACACAAATGTTCTTCCCCTACTCCATAGGCAAATGGAACAGGAAGAAACTCTAATACATAGTACAATGGGAATTACTCACTGCCACACACTTCACTGTGATTTGAAAATACAGGTGTATGTGTAATACTACTTCTACCGTGTCTCTTCTACACCTTTTAGAAATATCTAAAAGGAATTAAGAGACACCCTGTTTTTCGTAGAGTGAATATGAGAAATCCATTCATTTCTTGGGAGTATAACAATGGATTGTAAGTCACTCACTCAAAAATTTTCAGAATAATGCTCTTGACCTGTGCCATGACTTTCATTAATGTAGAGGTGAGCCAAATATAATGTAAGGATACTCACTGCTTTGTTTTGGCATCACAATATTTTGTGAGAAACATAACCTACCTGAATTACAATAAGCAAAGCGTTGAAACTGAAATGGAAGCCAGCCTGGGAGGCAGTTGGTGTACTGGTAGAAGTAAGTGAATTTTTCTTATCATTGCTAATATCAGTCTCTTTCATCATACAACCAACTGTAAGCAGAACCAGTGACAACCACTGTTTACCACTTAACTTCTTCTTAAATAGCACCTGAAAAAATCAGAAATAACCAGCTCTATTAACAATTGTGTCATTTTTAGTACATAGAGAACCACTACATATGGACTATACATGCAAAATAAATCTTAATGAACACTGATAGGGTACAGCATTTGGACTGGAAAATATATATATATATATTTTTTTTTTTTTTGACAAAGAAAATATCCTGTTATAACTTATCTCATAAGTGTCTACACCAACAAGTAAGTGTGTTGGTCTTTGTTGACACACACAGCTTCAAGCAGGGAGCAACTGCAGGTACACACCAATGTGAACATAAAAGAAATTAACATTGTGCAAAACATATTCCTACAGCACTTTGAGTCTTATTTACCACTAAAAGAAACAAGGCAAAATTTAAATAAAATCAGAGATGGGACATTCATAACTTCTGGATTAAAGTACCTTGTACTATCTTACTCAGACGACAAGCTACAGCCAAGATTTGGAACCCTGTTACCACCAGAAATTCTTCAGTCTATTATCAAAGAAGAAAAACACATCCACTATTCACAAACATTAAAACAGTCGAAGAATACAGCATAAACAGTCTGGAACATTAGTAAACAGGCAATAACAAAAATACTGATGTGAATGAAACTGACTTTCCAGAAAGAGCTGTGGCAGTAATGATGAGGCACAAAAAACCAATCACCACCAAATTCATTGATTACTTGTTGCAGTGGCAGTGAACACTTCACCTTCTATTAACAACCAAATAAATATTATTAGATTTACTTTGGCAGACAAAGCATACACACAGACAGACATTAGTTTCAAAAAACGGATAGTGGATGATGGAATTAAAACAGTACTATCCTCGGCTTTCCGCAGTTGATTTTGCCTAATGGTTTTTATTCCAACCCACAACCTAGTGCTGTTTTTCTTTGTTACTAGCCTCTAACTCATGCTTTATTCAGTGTCCGTTCTTTCCATTCTCTTCTTTCTTGTGTTTTACTATCGACTTCCAAACTGCATATGCTCACACTTCCAAGCCACACTCTATCAACAGGCTTGTATGTGCACAATACATGGCTACATGATCACGCATACACAGTTCCAGTCCACAGTGGCCAGAGCTGGCATGTGTGCGCGCGCGCGTGTTTTCTACTTCCAAAAAAAGGCCTTTTGGTGGGAAATGTAAATGTTTAGCAGTCTTTTCATTGTGCCTATCTCCGACTCAATGCTTCCAAGACATTAGTTTCAAACATACAAACTCTAAGAAGATTACAAAATTAAATAGGTCACAACAATGATGTTTCTAGAAAAACATTGAAATTGTATGCACAGTTTACAGGAATAGTCATGATCTGTCATTGTAAGCAGTTCCTCTTGATGTTGAAGCTCTTGTGTCCGAACTTGCTCACAAATAAATTTGTTTTTGGGTTGGATGTGGCTCGAGCAAAACAAAATGTTTCCTTTTTTACCCAGACATGTTTAGCTGAAGTTACAGAGTCATCAGTAGCGTCTTATTTTCTTTCTATTAAACAACAAGAAAAATGTACTTTACTACCTATACATATGTTAATTCAAGTTTTTAAGGAAGTATTCACAAATTGGAAAACAGACATTTTTTGTATCAGTGACAGATACACCTTACAAATATTTAAAATTTCCATCTATAACAAATTCAACTGTTCAGCAGCCCATCATTTTGTTTTTGCACTTCTGTAAACAGCGACATTGAAAGTTTAAGAAGTGCACTTTCTCACAGTGAAGATAATGGGGAAAACCAAAAAGCAACTGAAACATAAATGCATGCATGCATGCACACTTGCAGATAAAATTAATTAATATTAAGCCTAACCATAACATTACCAGTCATAAATGATGTTAATGATGTTTCTATTTTCAGCTCTATGTGGTTGCAGATGACAAACTGTGAAAGAGAAACAACTGTAATATAAAACATAAAAGACCACAAAAACCATAGTATTTAGTAACAAGGTATACATAAAAAAAATCATGTCTGTTTTCAAATTTGTGAATAATTCCTTAAAAACTCAAATTTGTATACACACAGTTAGTAAAGAAAATTTTTCCTTGTGTTTAATAGAAAGAAAATAAAAACTCACTGACAATGCTTTAGCTTCAGTGAAACATATCTGGATCAAGGAAGAACAATTGTGTTTTGCTGGAGACAGATCCCATTCAAAAACAAATTTATCTGTAAGCAGTCAATCAAAAATGGCTCTGAGCACTATGGGACTTAACTTCTGAGGTCATCAGTCCACTAGAACTTAGAACTACTTAAACCTAACTAACCTAAGGACATCACATACATCCATGCCCAAGGCAGGATTCGAACCTGCAACCATAGCGGTCGCGTGGTTCCAGACTGTAGTGCCTAGAACCGCTCGGCCACCCCGGCCGGCCAAGCAGTTAATCATTCAGGACACACTTCTTGAGAGACTTAGATATGGTCTAGTGACTCATTTATAAAATTAGATATAAACCACCAAGTTTTTATTTGAGACCCATTTTGTTTCTTCCAGTCTTCTCAAAGGTGTCTGAGGTGGTGGCCTACAATAAAATATTGGCTCATTTTTCTGAGCAGAACATGTTAACTACTACTCAGTTTGGCGTTCATTACAGATACTCCACAGACAACACCATGCAAGATCTAAAAGCTGATGTCAGGGAAGGGATAAACATGAAAAAGATTTTGTTTGCATACTTTATGGTCTTCTCAAAGCTTTCGACTGTGTGGACCACAAAATACTCCTGTGCTCACTGAAATGTTATGGCATCAATGACCCTTCTTGCATGAACAAAAAGCACACAGCCACGTTTACAGATTTTATCGTAGTAGCAACATTAAACATAGAATGAGGGTACACAACATGAGAAGACTCACAAGGTTCAGTACTGGGTCTTCTTTCCTAAGGCTGAAATCATTTCTTTCTCAGTTTCACAGGTGAGCGAAAGACGCATACGAGATTGTTTCAGTTCTTGACTAATTGTGCTGAAGAATGACAAGAAGGGAGTGGTATTGGATGCTTAAGTTTATTCATTTAGTGCAATGAGTTGGACTTACTTTACCTACTGAATTTGTTTCCCTGTATACCTGTTCTGCTGGAGAACTGTCCTTGGGTACTGAATTTCAACCAGCAGGTTGCCAGGGTCAGAAGTAATGTAAGGTAATTGTACTCATATCAACTAAATTTTCTGCTCTGTTCTACGGTATTACATTAAGATTGGCAGATATCAACCACCAATTCAGAAAAACAGACATGAATGCACTAGAAGGCATTCCAACTGAAATGGCAAACAAAACTTCAATGAAAATTTTGTTGTAACACTTCAAACAATAACTGTAAGCGTTAATTATGTACAATATGCCAATAATGTACAATATGTCAACTTTTCGTGTAATCTATTTGCAAAACAAGCACTGACAATGAGCTACTGTATACCATAGGAGAGAACATTTGCAGCTGACTACCGTATCAAGCAATGTCTGTGCCACAACTGGAACTTCCCTATCTCTGAAGAATCTACTTCTGTGCAGCCCTTCTAGTTGAACAAAACTGAAACAGTCACTTAACATTAAATCTGAGCCGAGACAAATATGTGCAGTAATTTCTACTACCAAGCCACCGGATTGATTCAAACATTGTAGCTGCTGTGTCTTGTCATCACAATACGACAATATTATTTTGAACAGCATTCCACTTCAGTTTTAGTGGGTTAAGGGCTTAAGATTTTCCATAACATTGCACAGCAACTTACAAGGTTTACCGTCGATATAAAATAATTTTACAGATATGAAAGTAGCTAGGATGATTGCAGGTACTAGTAGATGGGAACAATGGCAGGAGGGTGTGCACAATGAGGAAATCAAAGAAAAACTGGGAATGAACTCTATAGATGTAGCAGTCAGGGCGAACAGGCTTAGATGGTGGGGTCATGTTACACGCATGGGAGAAACAAGGTTACCCAAGAGACTCATGGGTTCAGCAGTAGAGGGTAGGAGGAGTCGGGGTGACCAAGGAGAAGGTACCTGGATTCGGTTAAGAATGATTTTGAAGTAATAGGCTTAACATCAGAAGAGGCACCAATGTTAGCACTGAATAGGGGATCATGGAGGAATTTTATAAGGGGGACTATGCTCCAGACTGAACGCTGAAAGGCATAATCAGTCTTAAATGATGATGATGATGATAAAATAATTAGTCCTTTCATGTCTCAAAACAATGCTGGCAAGATTTTAATGATGGAAAGCTCAATTTTGTTAAGTGGAAATGACACATGTCTCCATTCCATAAATTGTTACTTGCTGTGTGCATAATGGTGATAAGTTCTCACTGTCTGCACAAATTAACTCTAGCATCATCTTTAAAACAACAGAGGAATGGGATAGCAACTTCCACACACTGTTAATTGTTGGTTTCAGTTGGAAACACGAAGTTTCCTGAAGGAAAGGTCATGACAAATTTAAATCCATTTGTTGTTGTTGTTGTGGTGGTCTTCAGTCCAGAGAATGGTTTGATGCAGCTCTCCATGCTACTCTATCCTGTGCAAACTGCTTCATCTCCAAGTAACAATGGCAACCTACATCCTTCTGGATCTGCTTAGTGTATTCATCTTCTGATCTCCCTCTATGATTTTTAGCCTCCACACTTTCCTCCAATACTAAATTGGTGATCCCTTGATGCCTCAGAATGTGTCCTACCAACCAATTCCTGCTTCTACTCTAGTTGCACCACAAATTCCTCTTCACCCAAATTCTATTCAGTACCTCCTCATTAGTTATATGATCTACCCATCTAATCTTCAGCATTCTTCTGTAGCACCACATTTCAAAAGCTTTTTTCTCTTCTTGTCTAAACTATTTATCGTCCATGTTTCACTTCCATACATGGCAACAATCCATACAAATACTTTCAGAAACGACTTCCTGACACTTAAATCAATACTCGATGTTAACAAATTTCTCTTCTTCAGAAACGCTTTCCTTGCCATTGCCAGTCTACATTTTATATCTTCTCTACTTCAACCATCATCAGTTATTTTGCTCCCCACATAGCAAAACTCCTTTACTACTTTAAGTGTCTCATTTACTAATCTAATTCCCTCAGCATCACCCGATTTAATTCAACTACATTCCATTATCCTCGTTTTGCTTTTGTTGATGTTCATCTTATACCCTCCTTTCAAGACACTGTCCATTCTGTTCAACTGCTCTTCCAAGTCCTTTGCTGTCTCTGACACAACTACAATGTCATTGGCGAACCTCAAAGTTTTTATTTCTTCTCCATGGATTTTAATACCTACTCCAAACTTTTCTTTTGTTTCCTTTACTGCTTGCTCAATATACAGATTGGATAACATCGGGGAGAGGCTACAACCCTGTCTCACTCCCTTCCCAACCACTGCTTCCCTTTCATGCCCCTCCACTCTTATAACTGCCATCTGGTTTCTGTACAAATTGTAAATAGCTTTTGCTCCCTGTATTTTACCCTTACCACCTTTGGAATTTGAAAGAGAGTATTCCAGTTAACATTGTCAAAGGCTTTCTCTAGGTCTACAAATGCCATAAACATAAGTTTGCCTTTCCTTAATCTATCTTGTAAGATAAGTCGTAAGGTCAGTATTGCCTCACGTGTTCCAACATTTCTACGGAATCCAAACTGATCTTCCCTGAGGTCAGTTTCTACCAGTTTTTCCATTCGTCTGAAACGAAATCGTGTCAGTATTTTGCAGCTGTGACTAATTGAACTGATATTTTTGTAATTTTCACACCGGTCAATACCTGCCATCTTTGGGATTGGAAATACTATATTCTTCTGCAAGTCTGAGGGTATTTTGCCTGTCTCATACACCTTGCTCACCAGATGGTAGAGTTTTGTCATGGCTGGCTCTCCCAAGGCAATCATTAGTTCTAATGGAATGTTGTCTACTCCTGGATCCATATCTGATTTCAAATGGCTATCAGAGTTTCTCAGTGCATCTGATATGTAGTTGGACACAACGTGTAAACTGTCAAAAGGTGACCAGAATTACTTTCACTTCCTTGGCTGTTTCTCGAAAGGTCCTCTGGCCATACAACAGATCAATTCTTTATCAACTCCACCAAATGTATAAATAAATGACCAATAGGTGTAACGTCACTTGTGTCCAGCAAGGCTCCATAGAGTGGGAACACAGCCACTATGGAAGGCCACTCACAAAAGCATCCATAGAGGACCAAACAAAAGGCAAGGTGCTCACTGGTTCTGCCTCATTTTGCTGTTGTTCAACTGCCACTTCAGCAACTTGTGCATCAATGATGTTGATGACACACACACACACACACACACACACACACACACACACACAGAGAGAGAGAGAGAGAGAGAGAGAGAGAGAGAGAGAGAGAGAGAGAGAGAGAGAGTGAGAGAGAGTGTGTCTCAAAGGAAGAAAATCCCTGACTCGACCATGATTTGAACCAGGGCCCTATAATTTAGAGTTGTCAATGCTAACCACAAGAGTAAGAGCCACCTACGACTGCCACTACAGTGCACTCTGAACCACCAACAGATTACAATATGTTCAGTGCAGAACACTCTGAAATTGTGGTTTCCACTAGCATATGCCCAGATGGAACTTAACTTATGAAATACTGGCTCAAATGAACCTGTATAGAGAAAGTCTCAAACATCTATGATGTATATATGCAGACTGAAGCAAAGAATCAAAATTTGTACCAAGGCTATGATTCTAAACTGGATCTCCTGCTCACTACACAGATGCACTAACCACTAAGCCATCCTGGCACATTGACTTTGCACAGCTGCACGCACTACCCTGCATGCCTCCCTCTTCAATCCTAATTCCCATTCATTCCTCAGCCTACTTGGTATTCCCCCTACCAATACAGCTCGAGAGAATCTGCAGTACTGTTTGAGTTTAGGGAGAATACCAAGTGGGCTGAGGCATGCATGAGAATTGAGGAGTGAGGTGGGCTAGGGTACTCCGTGCAGTAGTGCAAAGCCACTGTGGCAGGGTGGCGCAGTGGTTAGCGCATCTGTCTAGTGAGCAGGAGACTAGGGTTCGAATACCAGCCATGATACAAATTTATATTCTTTCCTTCAATCTGCAGAAATACTGGCTACTAACAATGAAGTTAATCTGTCTATTCTGTAGCAGTCTCTGAATAATTTCTATTGGGACTCAATGAGTTCCTTCAAGAACACTTTCTGCTTGAGTCGAGGACTAATTCATTATTTGATTTTAACGAAGTTTTTTATGTTAATAAAAATTGTGGCCTGAAGAGTGGGTTATAACATTACTGATGAGAAGGCTGCAAATTTGCTTCACCATGCGCTACCATAGATGTCAATTTCTCGATCTCTGGCAGAAACAGGAATAGCACCAGGACTTGAAAACACATAACAACAATAGCAACAGCATCAAAAACTACAACAGGGGCATCAGCACCAGCAACCCATGCTAGCATTTCAGCCATTGAATGACACTGAAGAAGACTGGAAAGTATATAAAAAAATGCCTCATGCTGCATTTTCAGGCAAATGAGGTTAAATGTCAAGATTTCCAACAGGCCTTTTTGGTTTCTACGATTCCTCATTTATATTCCTCAGTTCAAAAGTTAGCCCCATTGTCCAGTCCATAGATGTTGCTACTGCCTGACAAATTTCTTTTATTGTCTAAGCAGTTTTCAAACAAGATGCACATGATAGGAGTAAGGCTATAATTCTTGCAACACTGCAAGTCACACACTGTAAGCTATGCAGCATGGATTATACAATGCCAGGGGTTGGGTGGAAAATGTAAATTCAAGTGTGAATGCAGTAAATCATACGCTGAAATTTTAATTCATGATGTATTGATTCACTTAGCCATGGATAAGGAGGATTGCACACAAGCTTTAAGTCAGCTAGACCCCTTCATAGTTGAAGTGCTGTGAACAGAGTAGGCATTTGAATTACAGCAAGTGGCACAATAAACTTTTTCAGCAGACTTCGATATTTCACAAGTGGCCCAGATAATGTTAGAGTTCAGTGGGTTTTTGTAGCAGAGACTAAAGTGGTAAAGAAGATCTGTTCCATGGTAGCCATCCGGCTACGTTCTGCACAAACCTAGGCTACTATCTAGCATTATTTGGGCGATGCACCTTGTTTCTCAGCTGGCCTTGCACGCAAGGTAGAAACATTCATATTATGAGGCAAGTGTTATAAGAGTTTACATAAAGATCCAAAAGCAGAAGTATGGCTTAACACAGTGGGCACAAGGTAGTGAGCCAGGCTGCTGTAAATTAATAACATTTCTGGCAGTGATTGGGCATTGGCATTGCATAAAATTTTGTTACATGCAGCAGTGCAAAACATTCCTGTGACACTTTCTGTGTGACATTGGTGCACTGGTCTCAATAATAAACCAGTCAATGTACTTCAGTATGGGTGCGCCCTCACTCAGTGTAGTACTATCAGAGTTGTGAGCATACAGCCACTATGATGTGCCACTTCTAAGTTTTGTGCAATTAACAGTCACATGTGTGCACGGGAAAGTGCCATTGCTGAGTGTCGGTAGGATTGTACAAGATGATAGACAGAATTTCTATTTGGTGCAATATGTGTAGCAAAGTGTAAGTTAATACAGATGAGTACAAAAAACAACCCCACAATCTTTGAATACAGCATTACTGGTGTGCTGTTGCAAAGTGATACGAAATGTGACAAGCACACAGGGGCAGTAGTAGGGAAGCCTAATGGCCAGCTTCGGTTTATAAGGAGAGTTCTAGGAAAGTATGGTTCATCTATACAGGAGACTGTATATAGGACACAAGTGCAACCCATTCCTGAGTGCTGCTTGAATGTTTGATATCCTTATCAGGTTGGATTAAAGGAAGATATCAAAGCAAACTAGATATCTGTTACCGGTAGGGTCTGATCACACGAGAGTACTATGGAGATGTTTCATGAAGTCAAATGGGAATCCCTGGACTGACCTTCATGTTCTTTTCATGAAAAACTATTGAGAAAATGTAGATACCCAGTATTTGCAGCTGACTGAAGAATAATTTTACTAGCGCCAATGTATGTTTTGCATATGGACCATGAAGACAACATAAAAGAAATTAGGACTTGTATGGAGACATATAGACAGCTGTTTTCCTCTCACTCCATTTGCTTGTGGAACAGGTCACTGAATGACTAGTAGTTCTGCAAGGTATCTTTCATCATTCACCACAAGGTGGCCTGTAGAATATGTATGTAGATTTAGATCTGAATATAATTTTTGTTTTGTCAGATCCATCAGTTGACAATATATTTGACCTGGATGCATGTTCCCCTACTGTATTTTCATTACATCATGCAGTATGTTCCCTCAGTACCTTATGATGCCACTGATATGCTTCATAGTGCCACTGAACCTGGTTTGGGGAAAGCAGTTGACTTTCAGACACACATTGTCTTAAAGCCAATGGCAAGCCCAAGAGTTTTCACAGCTTGCCTGATGTCATAGGCCATCAACTGGACTGGATAAATTAGAACAACAAGTTTTGTCCCCCATTTTCTATAGTCAGTTGGCGTCACTGTTAGTGGTCATCAGGAAACCTAGGAGCTCTCTTCAATTGTGAGGAGACTTTAAGGAAACTCAGGGGGACTTTGCTCCTAACCCCTTGCCCCATTCAGATGAAATCTTTTCTAAACTTTCATGAGGTAAACTATTCTCCAAAATTGATCTCACAGACATTCATTTTCAGTTGCCTCTTGACTAAGATTTACAGAAGACATTAGATATACAGAATATATTAGTCTTGACAGCCCCCACCCCCACCCCCCCCACCCCGCCACACACACCCTCCCCGAACCATGGACCTTACTGTTGGTGAGGAGGCTTGTGTGTCTGAGCGATTCAGATAGCCATACCGTAGGTGCAACCACAACAGACAGGTATCTGTTGAGAGGCCAGACAAACGTGTGGTTTCTGATGAGAGCAGCAGCTTTTTCAGTAGTTGCAGGGCAACAGTCTGGATGATTGACAGATCTGGCTTTGTAACATTAACCAAAACAGCCTTGCTGTGCTGGCATTGTGAATGGCTGAAAGCAAGGGGAAACTGCAGCTGTGATTTTTCCTGACGGCATGCAGCTCTACTGTATGGTCAAGTGATGATGGCGGTCTCTTGCATAAAATATTTTGGAGGTAAATAGTTCCTCATTTAGATCCCCGGATGGGGACTACTCAGGGGGGTGTCGTTATCAGGAAAAAGAAAACTGGCATTTTACGGATCGGAGCATGGAATGTCAGATCCCTTAACTGGGCAGGTAGGTTAGAAAATTTAAAAAGGGAAATGGATAGGTTAAACTTAGATATAATGGGAATTAGTGAAGTTTGGTGGCGAGAGGTACAAGACTTCTGGTCAGGTGAATACAGGGTTATAAATACAAAATCAAATAGGGGTAATGCAGGAGTGCACAGTAATACAAGTTTATAAGCCAACTAGCTCCACAGATGAAGAGACTGAAGAAATGTACAATGTGATAAAAGAAATTATTCAGATACAGTAGTTAAGCCAGGCAAAAATTTAATAGTCATGGGGGCTGGAATTTGATAGTAGGAAAAGGAAGAGAAGGAAAAGTAATGGGTGAATATGGACTGGGGGTAAGGAATGAAAGAGGAAGCCGCCTGATGGAATGCTGCACAGGGCATAACTTAATCATAGCTAACACCTAGCTTAAGAATCCTGAAAGAAGGTTGTATTCGTGGAAGAGGCCTGGTGACACTGGAAAATTTCAGATAGATTATATAATGGTTAAACAGAGATTTAGGAACCAGGTTTTAAATTGTAAGACTTTTCCAAGGGCAGATGTGGACTCTGACCACAATCTATTGGTTATGAGCTCTAGATTAAAACTGAAGAAACTGCAAGAAGGTGGGAATTTAAGCAGATGGGACCTAGATAAACTGAAAGAACCAGAGGTTGTAGTGTTTCAGAGAGAACATTAGGGTACGATTGACAAGAATGAGGGAAAGAAATACAATATAAGAAGAATGGGTAGCTTTGAGAGATGAAATAGTGAAGGCAGCAGAGGATCAAGTAGGTAAAAAGATGAGGGCCAGTATAAATCCTTGGGTAACAGAAGAAATATTGAATTTAACTGATGAAAGGAGAAAATACATAAATGCAGTAAATGATACAGGCAAAAAGGAGTACAAACGTCTCAAAAATGAGATCAACAGGAAGTGCAAAATGGCTAAGCAGGTATGGCTACAGGACAAATGTAAGAATGTAGAGGCATATATCACTAGAGGCAAGATAGATACTGCCTACAGGAAAATAAAAGAGACCTTTGGAGAAAAGAGAACCATGAATATCAAGAGCTCAGATGGAAAACCAGTTATAAGCAAAGAAGGGAAAGCAGAAAGGTGGAAGGAGTATATAGAGGGTTTATACAAGGGCGATGTACTTGAGGGCAATATTATGGAAATGGAAGAGGGCGTAGTTGACGATGAAATGGGAGATATGATACTGCATGAAGAATTTGACAGAACACTGGAAGACTTAAGTCAAAATAAGGCCCTAGGAGTAGACAACATTCCATTAGAACTACTCATAGCCTTGGGAGAGCCAGCCATGACAAAACTCTACCATCTGGTGAGCAAGATGTAGACTCAGAGAAAGCTTTTGACAACATTGACTGGAACACTTTCTTTCAAATTGTGAAGGTGGCAGGGATAAAATGCAGGGAGAAAAAGGCTATTAACAATTTGTACAGAAACCAGATGGCAGTTGTAAGAGTTGAGGGGCATGAAAGGGAAGCAGTGGTTGGGAAGGGAGTGAGATGGGGCTGTATTTTATCCCCGATGTTATTCAATTTGTATATTGAGCAAGCAGTAAAGGAAACAAAAGAAAAATTTGGAGTAGGAATTATAATCTGTGGAGAAGAAATAAAAACTTTGAGGTTTGTCGATGAGACTGTAATTCTGTCAGAGAGAGAAAAGGACCAGGAAGAGCAGTTGAACAGAATGGACAGTGTCTTGAAAGGAGGATATAAAATGAACATCAATAAAAGCAAAATGAGGATAGTGGAATGTAGTCGAATTAAATCGGGTGATGCTGAGGAATTAGATTAGGAAATGAGACACTTAAAGTAGTAAAGGAGTTTTGCTATTTGGGGAGCAAAATAACTGATGATGGTTGAAGTAGAGAAGATATAAAATGTAGACTGGCAATGGCAAGGAAAGCGTTTCTGAAGAAGAGAAATTTGTTAACATCGAGTATAGATTTAAGTGTCAGGAAGTCGTTTCTGAAAGTATTTGTATGGAGTGTTGCCATGTATGGAAGTGGAACATGAACAAAAAATAGTTTAGGCAAGAAAAGAATAGAAGCTTTTGAAATGTGCTGCTACAGAAGAATACTGAAGATTAGATGGGTAGATCATGTAACTAATGAGGAAGTACTGAATAGAATTGGGGGGAAGAGGAATTTGTGGCACAACTAGACTAGAAGAAGGGATTGGTTGGTAGGACATATTCTGAGGCATCAAGGGATCACCAATTAAATATTGGAGGGCAGCATGGAGGATAAAAATCGTAGAGGGAGACCAAGAGATGAATACAGTAAGCAGATTCAGAAGTATGTAGGCTGCAGTAGTTACTTGGAGATGAAAAAGTTTGTGCAGGATAGAGTAGCATGGAGAGTTGCATCAAACCAGTCTCTGGACTGCAGATAACAACAACAACAACAACAATTAGTCTTGAAAACATGATTTGGACCATATCAATATTACAAGTTGCTGTTTGGCATGTCTAATGTCCCCAGAATATTCCAGAGGTTCGCTGAGCAGACTACTGTTGTTGGGATTCTGTACTGTGTAAGGTACCTTCAAGATATTCTGGTCATTGGTCCTACAACAGATAAATATTTGTGCAATCTCCGACTGGTCTTTGTGGCCCTAGCACAAGAAGGTCTAAAGTATAGATTTTCCAAAAGTGCCTTCTTTCTGCTATCAGTTGCTTATTTACATTATATCCTCAGTGAAGAGCATCTTGGACCCACAATAGAATATGCAGAGGCTATTTATAATACGACTGTGCAACCATTAACGACTTTCAGTTATTGCACAGCCTCCATTGCCTGCTGACTAAATTGTCTCCATAAAAAACGAAATCGGCACTCTGAGAATCACCCTGCCATTTGATTTACCAGCCCCACTGGCCATGGGCGCTGGCCATAAATGTATCTCCACATGGTGTCAGGGTGGCTATTGCTCATAAGTTTGAGGATGGAACACAGAGACCAATCAAGTTTATGCCAAAGACACTTACTCCAGCTCAGAAGCCTTTTTTTTGGATCAGAAAGTAGCTGTTCGCCATTATTTCTGAGGTCCTTTTATTTGTATGGTTTTACATTTCCTTTTATCTCATAGATAATCCAATTGTGTTACATTTTGGACCCAAGGTTAAATCACCAAATCACATGGTGCATCATCTGCATTGTTGGGGTCTCAATAAGGAAAATTTTTAATATTCAATTTATAATTGCTCTTCGACTCACTATTCAAATAGGGATTCTCTCTTTTACCTTCTGCAGGTCTGGATCCTCAATTTGCCAGGACACAGTCTGTTTAAAATTAGATAGCGCACTGGAGCATTCATCAATGAGTTCCCTACAAATTCTCAGAATACTGCTATAGCATCTCTCATAGCTGCCATTGATCAAGTGCTAGAGAGTGGCTCCAGCCAGTGTCGTCGATAACTGTTGGACATTTTCCCTATTAGTCTTGCATTTTGCTATTAGTCTAGCACTAGAGAGTTGCTCAAGCTAGTGTAGCCAATAATATTATGTGGAAATGATGGGCACTAATTATAGAACAGCAAACTATCACTGGACTACAAAATCGTTAGTACTTTCGTGTTATGTACTTTCATGGCCACTTGTTGACAAGAGAGCCTGCTGACTCCTGTCTTGGGTTCTGCAAGCGAATAACGTGCAGGGGAACAGCTGCTAGAAATGACACAAGGATGGGTAAAAACCCACTCTGTCGCTGAGTCCTGCAACTTGTCTGACTGGCTTGGCCTCCCTATCTTTCTGGTGCAGATCCACCCAACTTTTGCTGATTTTTTTCATTGGTGGCACCAACTTCAGGTTCAGCAGTGTATGGTGCTTCTTACAAAAGATGACAAATGGTGCTGGTTGGTGGTATCGTCCTCTATACATCATCAGGTGCTTCAGCTCACGCATCGGCCCCACTGGGGGATTTCTGGGATGAAACAACTAGCATGCTGCTATGTCTACTGACAAGAATGGATGATTACATTGCACAGGTGGTGCAACAGCTAGCCATTTGCCAGGCACACCAACGTACCTGACCAGTCGCTCTCATCCTGGCCAGCATTGACACAATAGCGGGACCAAGTTAACGCTGACTTTGCAGGCTTCAGGCTTGTTCTTGGTGTCCATGTGGTTAACCACTGTGGACTCCTTCTCCCACTTCCCGTATGCTGCCTGCCTCCACTAATCAACTATGGCGGCCACTATGGAGCCACGTAATGGATCTTTGCAATAGAGGTTGCACCAAGGACATGTGACTTACAATGATCTCAAATTCATAGCAACCGATTTCAAAAGCTTTTATACCTGCAGTCGTATTTATTGTCTTCCCATGCCCCTTTTTCATTTAGCCCAAATGACCTGAGAGAACAGCTTGTTCGCAGCGTTAAAATGCAAATTCTGAAAAGTCTAGGATCTGCTAAGCTGGCTTCAGCACTAAACATCTTTCTACATCTACATCTACATTTATACTCCGCAAGCCACCCAACGGTGTGTGACGGAGGGCACTTTACATGCCACTGTCATTACCTCCCTTTCCTGTTCCAGTTGTGTATGGTTCACGGGAAGAACGACTGGTGGAAAGCCTCCGTGCGTGCTCGAATCTCTCTAATTTTACATTCGTGATCTCCTCAGGAGGTATAAGTAGGGGGAAGCAATATATTCGATACCTCATCCAGAAACGCACCCTCTCAAAACCTGGACAGCAAGCTACACCGCGATGCAGAACACCTCTCTTGCAGAGTCTGCCACTTGAGTTTGCTAAACATCTCCGTAACGCTATCACACTTACCAAATAAACTTGTGATGAAACGCGCCGCTCCTCTTTGGATCTTCTCTATCTCCTCTGTCAACCCGACCTGGTACGGATCCCATACTGATGAGCAATGCTCAAGTACAGGTCGAACGAATGTTTTGTAACCCACCTCCTTTGTTGATGGACTACATTTTCTAAGAATTCTCCCAATGAATCTCAACCTGGCACCTGCCTTACCAACAATTAATTTTATATGATCATTCCACTTCAAATCATTATGTACACATACTCCCAGGTATTTTACAGAAGTAATTGCTACCAGTGTTTGTTCCGCTATCATATAATCATACAAAAAAGGATCCTTCTTTCTATGTATTCACAATACATTACATTTGTCTATGTTAAGGGTCAGTTGCCACTCCCTGCAACAAGTGACTATCCACTGCAGATCTTCCTACATTTTGCTGCAATTTTCTAATGCTGCAACTTCTCTGTATACTACAGCATCATCCGCGAAAAGCCACATGGAACTTCCGACACTATTTACTAGGTTATTTATATATATCGTGAAAAGCAGTGGTCCCGTAACACTCCCCTGTGGCACGCCAAAGGTTACTTTAGCATCTATAGACGTCTCTCCATTGAGAACAACATGCTGTGTTCTGTTTGCTAAAAACACTTCAATCCAGCCACACAGCTGGTCTGATATTCCGTAGGCTCTTACTTTGTTTATCAGGCGACAGTGCAGAACTGTATTGAACGCCTTCCGGCAGTCAAGGAAAATGGCATATACCTGGGAGCCTGTATCTAATATTTTCAGGGTCTCATGAACAAATAAAGCGAGTTGGGTCTCACACGATCGCTGTTTCTGGAATCCATGTTGATTCCTACAGAGTAGATTCTGGGTTTCCAGAAATGACATGATACGCGAGCAAAAAACATGTTCTAAAATTCTACAAAAGATCGATGTCAGAGATATAGGCCTATAGTTTTGTGCATCTGCTCGACAACCTTTCTTGAAAACTGGAACTACCTGTGCTCTTTTCCAATCATTTGGAGCCTTCTGTTCCTCTAGAGACCTGCGGTACATGGCTGTTAGAAGGGGGGGGGCAAATTCTTTTGCGTACTGTGTGTAGAATCGAATTGGTATCAAGTTCTAGTTGTGTTTCTTCAAGTTTTTCTTGGCGGATAGTATTATTTCATGCTGAAAGATGGTGGAATATTCTATCTTGTATGCATGCCTGAAGGATGATGGAATAATCTTCCTAGCTTCTTACCCATTCACATCCATCAAAAGCTCCTTCATGGGCACCCTCACAGGATGCTTCTGAAACTCCTGTCCGAAACTCCTGCATGAAACAGATGCAGCGACTCATTCTGTATGCATGCCCTGGAGTGGACATACACATTTGGGGAGAGCCTGCGGAGGATCAGAGATCCTTGGAGAAACAGTGCCTGCTTGCGGCACCCTGGGCAGTGGCCTCTTTTGACAGGGAGTCCACTGTTGCAGCTTCCTCAGAGTCTCCTCCACTCTCATATCACAGAAGATAGCTGTCTGGTTCTCCCTTAGCAGGAGATGCAAACATGCATGTAGACATCAATCCTGCTTCACTGATAAGTGAATCACCAGGCTAGTTTCATCCTGGTGGGAGGCCTTCACTCCCAGATGTCTCTGGACCTATGCAAAAAGCTCCAGATCAAGCACCAGTGTTTCCATTATCACTGAATGTCTCCTACAAGCCTTCTGTCATGCCACAGTCAACCACTTCCACCATGCTCTACATCCCACTGTCCAAGCAGGTACTGGCCCTACATGTCAATTCAAGGAGGGAGAGAAATTTTAGCCGCGCTGGATGTGCAAATGAATGACTGATAAGTGTAACATCTTATGTGTCTGGTGAGAGCATCCAGCAAGTGCACCAATGGTGGGAATGTAGCCACTACTGCAGGACACAAAATGCTTGCCACCTCTGTCTCATTTTACTGCTATTCAACTGCTGCTACAATTGTACTCTTAAATAGCACTAGATTACTGTGTGTTTAGTGCAATGGATTCTTAACTTACAGTTTCCACCACCTCATGCCTAGACGGAACCTTACTTATGAAATACTTGCTTATTGGCTATTTGCACTACAACCTAAACCTTCTACTCTGGGGCAATCTCTGTACAGTTTCTATTGTGACTCTGGTGAACATTTCTTTAAGAACAGTTTCTGCTTAAGTCAAGGAATAATTTGTTGTTTGCTGATTACTGAAGTTGTTTTGTTAATAAACATGGCCCAAAGGAATGGTTACAACAATTTCATCCAATGCTCTGGATGTACAAATTTTCTACCTCTTTGGCAACACACACTCTTCAGTTATTAGAATACTGAATCACGTACAGCACTTACAAACATTAAAATATGCCACTGCAAGAATCATCTGTAATAAATTTTTTGCAAAGTTTGCTTCTTCATGGTAGGAGAAAGCGTATTCTTAACTTCATTTTTTGTAAATAGACTAAGTCAAATGAGACTGATGTATTAGTATCCCTATACTATCAACTCAATACACAGCAATCTCTCCCCCCCCCCCCCCCCCCCACTCCGGGACATCATTTCTCCATTATAACAATAAACAAATTCTTCCATACATCACAATGACAAGGATCACGTTTCAATTCAAATTCCTCTTCTTTGTTGTTCCCACCATACCCAACACTCTTATCTTCTCCCATGCTATCAGTTTTGTTTCTATCACTCACACTGCTACTGATCATTGACATTCTCTGCCTCTTCTAGACTTTATTCTTAAAAATGATTGTAGCTTATTACTGAGTACTTCTCCTTTCCAGATTTGTTTGCTTTCTGTGATTCAAGCTGGAGTTTATTTTCCTGAAAACCATCCCCATTCTTCTTCTTCTTCTTCTTCTTCTTCTTCTTCTTCTTCTTGTTTTGAATGGGCCTACTTTGGACCATGTTTGTTCAACTGTTGGGCTTTGATCATTGCCCAGTACTGTCGCATCTACTGCCGATGCAACTCCTTCCTTTCTTCTGTCCAGGGGGCACCTTTCCTTCAGGGCTTTTCCTGAAATCCTCGGACTTCCTTCAGGGTATGCATCACAGACTGACTGTTCTGGATATCAATTGTTCCCAGTTCTATAATGTCTTTTTCAGTTTCTGTCAGCCAAGTGGTGTGAACCTTCTTGTTTTGCCAGAAGGTGAACAGACAGTTGGTCAATCTGTTTGGAGGCAATCTTGCAACATGGCTATAGAAAGCTACAATTCTTTTTCTTGCCCAGTCAGAGAGCCTCTCGGTATGTTCGTAGAGCTCCGAGTTATGTCGCCTTCTGAATTTCCCATCTTCTTCTACCAGGCCTAGGATCTTCCTGAGGCTTCTCCTCTCTCTGACTTCCAAGTTCTCCATCAGACCTCTCCGGTTCATGGAAAGACATTCCACGGCATGCAAGGCTTTTGGTCATATGACTGATGTGTAGTCTTAAGTTTCAGATTGGGTGACAGGCATTTTTTTGTTGAAGGTCTTCATAGTCAGTCAATAGGCTAGTTCCAACTTGACTCTCATGGATAATGATGTTTTACCCGATAAGATGAGTTCAAATCCATTTACCGAGATACTTAAACTTTTCAGTCCTTCTGATGTTACCCTGGTCTAGTAACATCTCTCTGTTAGCTTCTTTGATGTCAGGGAAGAACTGTGTTTTCTCCAGTGAAACTTTGAGACCCACTTTGGCTGTTTCCTGAGGCAGTTTACTTTCATTGTTGCCATTTCAAGACAATCAGCAATCAGTTGTTCGTTCTTACGGCCCAGGTAGACAACACTCTGAACAACCACACTGGTCAGTTCCTTGCACCATTCTCTCTCAACCTTTTCAAGGACACAATTGAAGAGAATTGGAGACAGTCCATCCCCTTTTCTCACTCCAGTTTTTATCTCGAAGCTTTCCAAGATCTCACCTCTAAATTTGACCTTCGAATGGGTGTTGGTAAAGGTTTCTAGAATGAGTCTGTGGATTTTGTTGTCTAGTCCTGGTTACTGGAGTATTTTGTTAAGCATTTCTCTATCAACAGAGTTGTAGGCCTTCCTGAAATCGACAAAGGTGACAACCACCTTGTGGTTTCTCATCTTGGAGTATGCCAGTACCGTTTTAAGGTTGAGGATCTGTTCAGCACAGGATCAGGTCTTCCTGAAGCCTCCCTGATAATCTCCCAGTTGACTATCCAGTTTATCTTCTACCTTTGTTACTAATGCCTTGGAGAGAATCTTATATGTTATTGGGATGAGAGAAATTCCATGGCAGTTGTTCAGATAAGTTAAATCTCCCTTTTTGGGAAGTGGATGGATCACAGCCATGTTGCAATCAGGCGGTAATTTCTCTGTTTCCCAGATGTCCAGGATCATCTAAGTGAGCTTGACCACAGCATTGCTTCCAGCACATTTCCAGAGTTCAGCAACGATAGAGTCCTCTCCAGGTGCCTTATTATTCTTTAGAAGTCGAATGCTTTGTCTGACTTCTTCCAATAAAGGAGGTAGTGAGTGTGTGGTTTGTTTGTAGTTGAAGTCTTCACTAGATGGATCACAATTTAGTAGGTTTTTAAAGTACTGAGCTAATAAGTGGCAGTTGTCCTTATTATCTTAGCTGTAAGCCTTCTTTGTTCCAAAAAAGTTCTCTCAATTTTTCTTGGTTCTCTTACAATTCCACTTCCCCCAGAGTGTCTGACTTTGGGCTGCTGCATTGTCACAGTCTTCATTCCACCACAGATGCTTCCTCTTCTTCATGAGGGGGCGAGTTCATTGGCCGTCTCCACAGGAGTCTCCTTCAGTTGGTCCCAGCTGTTGAAATCTGTACTGTTCAGTCTCTGGCTTACTTCTTGTCTGTTCTTAAGTTGCTCTACATCAAATCTTACCATCCTGGAGGTTCTGTGTAGACTAGTGTTTCTAAGCTGGAGTCTCAATTTGACCTTCGTGAGGTAGTGGTCAGAGTCCAGATTGGCACTTCTTAATACCTTCATGTTTTGTATTTCCTTTTGAGATTTTCTTGAAATGGCCACATGATCCATGTGGAATTCACCCAGGTTGGTGTTAGGTGAAATCCAAGTCTTCTGCTCAGTGTGTATACATGGACAAGGAAAAAAAATTCCTAAATTTCCCAGTTAAAAACACACTCTTCCTGGGTTAACATACACATTTTCCATGTTAAGTGACAGTATACCTTCCCTTGGAACTGTAAAACTTATCAATCATTTCAATGGTTCAGGTTTTATATACCGGCGTATAGCTTCCCGGCACTTTAGAAAATGAACAACCCCCGCCCCAAAAAAAAGCATTTTGGAAAGATCTTTGATGTGCAGCAACGTGTACACTGTATATCTTTGTATTACGAAATTACACAGTCAAATCCCAACACACTCTGCATTTTAGTTTCCAGAGCACTGAAATCTAGATTGCGATGCGTTTTGTATGTCAATTGCAGCTCATGTCACGTGATCTCGACAGCCAACGACAGCAGATATTCAGAGCATAGCACACATGGTGTAGTCAGCCAATAGCAACACCACTGTTAAGTAGCACGAACACACAAAGAGGAAAAGTTAATGGTTTAGATTAATATACATAGTGTAGCTACAAGAAAAGCTAAGCTTTTACATATAATTTTTTTTTTCTTTTCTTGCGTGTGTTACACTTTAAGATACATCACACAAATGTTCCAGTAAAATTTTAAATAACGACAGAAATGTTTGGTCTTCTGGGCACAAAGTTCTTGTAAGTAGCTGGTCCTTGAAGTTTTAAGTTTTAAATGACAGTCAAACACTCTGTGATTCAAGAAATTGATTGCACATTCATACACGTAATACAATTCATCTCGTGTAAAAGGAAAATCACTTTGAAAGTAATGCTTTTTCAAACCACCATTAACAATATTTTCCAGCAACCTGTTAGAAATAGGTTCATTTCAGCAGTTGGCAGAGAGTGCCGGATATTGCATGTGTGCAGCTACAATAATGCAGGAAGCCCATATGTTTGTATGTACATAGCATTAAGCGATCTTACATTATGTCACAAAAGAAACAGGACATCAAAGGATACTCCAAGAGCATCAGAATTTCTCAAACTATACTAAAATGTATAATTTGGCTTAAATTGCAAATTTGTATGTCCCGATTCATAGAGCTTACTTTTAAGAAAGTCATCATGTACCTAAAATTTCCTTCTACTATCCCAAATCTTAATTTCTAGCTCACTTTTCCTCATATAAAAATTATAAAAGATATAAATTTTATTATAACATTTCTATAAAATTAAGAGAAAATGAAAAAAGGTAGATGGAGGTAAATCATTACAGTAAATTCGCGTAGTTACAATAATTGACATTTATCTAAAATTTTAATATGAAATACATAGAAAATTAAGAGAAAAATGAGTATGTTCATTTTCTTACATTTCCTTTTTCAGAAAAAAAATCAAGTTTGAAGAAAAAAGGTAAACAGAGGTAAATAAAACAGCAAAATAAAATTATTCACATTTAAGTAAATGTTTTTCTTTAATAAGATTTCAAAAAAGTGCAAAAGAACCCCACATTGCCCACCACTCAACTTCCATTTGTTTTGGACTTTAACCCTATGTACATGGCACTAGGCAGAGACTAACTTCTGAATTACCAGAAGCACTCCATTTATTTGGGCCACTATTAAGTACACGAGTGAGTGTGTTGGTTGTTTTAGCCAAATGAAAGTCCCAACCTGATACTAAGCTTTTCAGTGCGGTTTTCAGGCTGCAAATGTTCTTGGTGTAGTAGTACTGTATTATATCATGTTTGGTTCTTTATTATGGTGTAATGCCATGTGTGTGTCAGAAGATGAAACGTAAACATGGGTCACGTGGGGAAGATTGGTTGGACAAGAAAAATTTTTCCGGGCAGCATCTGGCAGCTTGTTGCTACTGCAGATACGGCTAACAGCCCCACGTCAAGCAGCAGCAAGCAAGAAAAGGAACTGCTCATACACAACTCAACTGCTCATGCGCATGAGCCCACAGGCAACCACTCAAAAGAACCTAATGTAAAGAGTTGTGATGTCACGCTCATTGGAAGCAGTTTGTTGTTATGAAGTATTGCATAGTCTTCATACCGAATACTTTGACACATTCTGTTGTTCACAGATGCTTGTGTATGCACTGTTTTTTGTTGTTGTAAATGGCACTTTTCCTTTGCAACTTACGTTTTACCTCTCACGTTCATGATTTATTGCTGCAGTATTATTCTGCAGTAATGGGATACAGTAGAATTCTTTTTTAGAATATCTGTTCTTACCAGTCAAAATTACAAAAATTTAACTGAAAACTAAGACCATGAAAAATTCCTGGAATTGTAAATTGTTCCCAGGTTTTCCCCAGTTTTCTCCCAGATGAAAAAATTCCCGAGTTTATCCCGGTTGTCCTGGGGCATATACACCCTGTCTGCTTCCTTGGCAGATGTTCGAAGGCTGAAGACTTCGTGACCAACCCAAAAGTCCTACACAGATCCACCAATCGTTCCCCATTGCAGTTGGTTCTATATGTGCCGGATAGCTGCCCACGATATTTCTGCTCTTTTTCTCTCTTCCCAGTTGGGCACTGAAGTCACAAAGCAGTTTGACAGTGTGTGTCTCTGGAACTTTAGAGAGAACATCTAAGTCTTCCCAGAATTTTTCAGTTCTGTATGGATCATGTCTGTTGTCCTAGTTGGTTGGGGCATGTATGTTGACTACATTGTAGCCCTTGTTAGCACATTTGAGGGAGAGGATGCTACAGTACAAAGGTGTTCAAAAGATTATCATCTTGTTCTTTATCTTTATCTGCAAGATTTCCAGCATGTCATTAGTTCTCATTACCCACCCACATGTTGTCTATAACTAAGCGATTTTGTTTCAAACAATTCTCCTTTCTCATGTGTCCAGTCTATTCAGTTTTCATTTGTTCACCGAGTGTTCACATTCACATCTCTTACAAACTGAAAAGTTAGCATCAATTCAATCAACAATGCCAGACTTCTTAACCAGGCCTTACAAACCAACCACCACTGATTGCTGTTCTGCTAATCATAATAAGTACCACAATAATTAGTACTGAATGAGGAGTCAGTCACAATAAACACGTTTCAATGCAGACCGAGTGAGGTGGTGTGCAGTGCTTAGCACACTGGACTCGCATTTGGCAGGATGATGGTTCAAAACCCACGTCTGGTCATCCAGATTTACATTTTCCGTAATTTTCCTACATCACTCCAGGCAATTGCCATGGCATAGTTACTTTGAAAGAGCACAGATGATTTCCTTCCAATCTTCAACACAATCCGAGCTTGTGCTTTGTCTCTAACAATGTCGATGGCATAATAATTAACTCAGTCTTCCTTCCTTCCTTTTTTCGAAGTGCAGGTAATACTTACCACTTCTAAAATACATTTTGATGGTATAATAAGGTATATGCACAGTGTTTCCTTCATGACAGCAACTCCTTTTTGACATAGACAGACTTACTAGTATGGAAGTAATATTGAACCATCATTAGTTTGTGGACATAATAGGTCACTAAGAGTGAGAGCATGTAATAAATTATGGCACATATTCCTCATTAATCATTTCAGATGGCATAGATTGTATTTACATTATGAACTTGACACTTTTATCTAGTTCATAATTACACTTTCAAGATAAAAACATTTACATTTACTATCTTAAATTAGTGAACATATCTCTAAAATCATTATAGCTTTAATAGATAGGGTCATATACCAATATGTGATGCTTTTTATGATACGCTAGGCATTTCCAAATAAACTCTTATTCATATAATATCTGTAGGTTTGGATTGTACTTTATCTCACATAATGGTTTGTGGGATATAAATGACAGAAACATGAACTTCTGAACAAAGTAAGCAAATTTCATAATTTAGAAAATTAGTCTTTTCACTGTGAGCCAAAAATTAACATGTAGCAACACAGAGAATTTTATCAACTCAATACAGTTCTGTATGAGCTAATCTGATGAATTTTATTCCAAATATGAGCTAAATAAAATCACTTATGTGATGTGCTATTCTGAATAGCAATTTACTCTTTATCCTCAAAGCCTCAGGATCCGATTAGCAACAATATATAAATGTTTCATATGATAATAGCGACAACTGAAGATGCACTTTTTTTATTATTCAAGTACTAATTTCTTCCTAAATTGAGCCCACTTAATATTGGTCTTTTTTGTTCATTTAGTAGTTGGGTTGCTTAACGTTTCACTTGTCAGCAACCTCATATCCTGTCTTCTACAACATGTATGGAATAAACATTCTTCTCAACTAGTAATCAGAAAAGATAAATTAAAATATACTAACCTGAAAGGCAATACCTGTCACTACAACTCTGAACTGTAGCAGGAGGTAATATGTTGTAGGGTCAAAGGCTGACAGGTTAATGAAGGCCAAATTGTTATACAAGCAGTATAAAAAGGCCGGTACAAAATATAACAGCATTACTGTAAAAATAAAAGATACAAATGTTAATTCTTAAAAAAAAATTGACTGCAGTTGTTACAATGAAGACAAGAGTTCTTCCAAAAAAATCATGGCAGTGCATAAATAGCAGAGAAATTTGGTAACTAGTTTTGTTGCCTGTCCTCTCCTCAACCCCTTGTAAAAGTGTGCTTCAAACTTGAATTGTTTATTTTCTTTCTTTAAGGATGCAATAAAGTGGTGACCTGCATATGAACAGGTAAGATAGTGAAACTAGTCACACACACACACACACACACACACACACACACACACACACACACACACACACAAACAAACAAGTCTGCAAGTCTCTCTCTCTCTCTCTCTCTCTCTCTCTTTCTTTTTCTTACATTCAGTCCCACATTGAGTGCTCTGTCAATCCCATCATGACAGAGAGCCTCACCTCCAAGCTCTCAGAGAAAGGAAAAAAAAATATAGTGTAGTTAGGTGTTTCCTTTCAAGAAAATGATTTTAAAGCAGGTATTACATTGGTTTTTAACAGGGTGGAAATGGAACTCCTGTGGCTACTTACAAGTCAATATTCATCTTCTAAAATATTACAAATACTCCATACCCCAAGGTCTAACAGCCCCCCCACCCTCCTACAAATTATCATGCGGGTGCCACTGGATGTGGAACAAGTCAAGTAACAGGCAGGAACAACCACTGTTAGCTACTTCTGTACAGTATAACAATAACCAATTATGACTATAGAAGTAATTCATTCAAGCTGATAACTGTCATAATTATTTCTGCATTACTTTATACATGTTATAAGAAAAACAATTACACTTAAAAGTAGGTGCTGCTCCTACAGGGTTAGCCTAAATGATTTATCAGGTTTCAAACCATTGTTTACTTACAAGTACATAACGTACGACAACAGCTGATACATGAAAAGATAGATGCACCCACCAAGTTTCTGGTGCATTCTACAAATACTCAATGTGTGTGCCATTGGTCACCTGGCACACATCCAAACAGTAATCCAGTTCATTTCACTAGCACATTTCCACCAACATCCGTAACAGCACCTCTATTGCATTCCTACAGTTTTTGCAGTGTTGTTGGCTTTGGGCGCACATACACATTGCCTTTAACATATTTTCACAGGAAGAAACTGCATGGCATTAGGTCTAGTGACCTGATAGACTATGGCAACAGAGGAACATCACCCAGACCAGTGCAACCTATCTATTGATAGGAATAGTCAAAATAAATTAGAAAATCAATTACATACATAAAACTAAGCACAAAATTAGATATGGTGTTAAAGTCTTTAAAACTAAGGGCTAACCTTTTTCTCTTATGAAAATGCAGATTATATTCACGTATGTTAATCGTAATTAGTTAAAACTGAAATGATGAATTTTAAGGAGGCAGATGGCAAAACAAAAGGGGAAGTAAAAATATCCCAGCCTGCTTCATCACATGTTGAGAAAGGTGTGGACAATTGTACTACAGTGAGGTGGAGCACCATCCTATTGAAAGATGAAAGTCAAGGAGTCAGCAAGACCCACAACTGCAACATATCTATGTACATGGAAAATATCACCAACTGCTTGATGATGAAAGAGGAGCCATACATCCTTGTCTTGGATGCGACGCAGAAGACATTCACTTTTTGTGAACCCCTTTCCATACGGACAAACTGCACACTCTCTCACAGTAAGGATTCATATTCCCGATAGATCAAAAAACCACTTCATCGCTGAACATCAATGTCCTCACAAAATTATAATCACGTCCACAACCTGCTGCATTTTGGTACAAAACTCCAACCAGTGGGTGTAATCATCTCGAGTCAGGTGTTTTAACAGTTACAAATTGTAGGATTTAAAATGCAAATGCCACTGCAAAACATTACATGCCGTTTTCTGCAGAATGCCCAGTTCACAGTTTGCACAAATGGCTGATTTTTGTGGCCTCCGCACATGGCTCTGTCTCACATGCTCCAAGTTTTCCTCCGAGACATGTGGTCACCCCATGATTTTCTTTTTACACAGACAAACAGTACCACTAAACTGGCAAAACCAACACAAAAAGCTCTAGCGCCCAGTTGCAGCTTTTCTGCATTTGCATACAAATGCACGCGTATGCCCATAATGGGCTAACATTTCCCATATTCTAACACACAGAAACTTTTCTCCTGCATTGCTGCCATCTCAGAGTGCCGTAACAGGCCTGTTAGATAGCGTGCACGCGAGTCACGCCAAAAGGCGGGCTTTGTAAACTTCGCGAATCAATCTTTTCATGCATCAACTCTCCATGTACATCACACATTTGCCAATAAAAAGTGCTTTGGAATCTTCTGACTCATTTACGCTAACCCTTCACTATTCAGCTGCTGTTACTCTCTAATACTTCAAACAAAGTATTTCAACTTCACAGGGACCATTATTAGCTGTCTATATAACGCCAAAATCAGAATATACTTTATACAAATATTAGAGTTCGGCACAATTTACATTCCTGAGTCTGAGTCCTCTGATAAATTGTAGGAGTGACAAATGTAGTATTCTTTCCCACTATGTTTAAATTTTTGGGGATTTTCAATTTCCTGCCAGATGTCTACTGGCAACTGTCTATGGACTTTTGCACCAGAATATAAAACCTCATTCTGAAACCTAGAGAGGCATGCATAATCTATGAGGAAATTATTTCAACTTCTAAATAATGTAGGGGTGGTGAAGACTACCACTCACTGCATAAGAGTCAATTCATCAACAGCCAGACACAAAGGAGAATGAAAACTTTACTAGCTTTTGGAAGAAATCCTGTGATGATCTAAAGCACATAATCAGACTGTGTCCAGGAAAAAAGTGGACTACACAGTGGCCCAACATGCTGCTTCACAGCCAGTGCCATCTAGATCCTTCCCTCCAGCACCAGCTTCTCTAAACTACAGGCGAGAGAGAATTGCTTAGCATATGGGTTTGTGTTAGACGGAGACTTTCGTAGAGTGTAAGACAGAGGTATAGTGTCAGCTGTACTGCATTTCACAACTTCACGTAAGTCTGCCGTAACAACATGTAACTCTGTCACAAGTACACCTAAGGGGTCAGTACGACAGATAAATCAGCAGTATAAGTGGAACAAATGCGTTCATTACAAACGAGCATGACCTCAGGACGTCGCTCGTGCTTCCTTTAAATACGCCAGCTTTGATAGCAACAAGGCACTCGCAGTTAGACTTGCAGTTAGATGTGTACTGGGACACTGTGTAGTGCTAGCTCGGTGATTGACATGTTAATCTTTATTAAGGAGATGTTGCAGTAAGGGCGGCCCATCCAGCAGCAGACGTGAGGGGACAGTACCAGCTCTGGTCCTCTCTGCTGCCGCTGTCAATCATCAACCCAGGATTAGCAGACATCGAGCAGACTTGCTCGCCACCAATGCTAACCACATCAGTGAGCCGTCGTCGAGATCGTGCGGGGCCTAGGCCCTGTGCATCCGCCATCACAACCAGGTGAGCCGACAACGTGGGGGACTGCAGCCCGTTTCGCCCGTCCACCGCAGACGAGCCACCAGGAGGAGCAGGGAAGAAGACGGGGTGGGTTAGAGTACACTCCACACTACGAGAACGCTTCTCGTTCCGACAGTGCCAGGACCCCAACCCAGAGCCTCCTACGCGCAGCGGCCTGCTGTCCGTCGCCGAGCCGGTCCCTTGTGGTAAGTGCACGAGGCAATTTTTGTTAATAACTATGGATGCACCTTCTTTGTTGGGAGTGCACTTTGTGAGACCTACGGAAACAGCAGATTTATCTGAGTTTAAGGGGAACAGTTGGGAAACATACTTGGTACCAGTCAGATGTACTGTGTGTAACTTAACGGGCCATGGGGAGCCATGCACAAAGTTTGTACCACTAGAATGTTCAATTTGTAGACGGTTTGGTCATGCAGTGCACAATTGTAGAGAGTGTCGCTGGGCAATAACAAGGCGGAAGGATTAATTTTGTTTAGTTGTGCATTGTGAGGCTTGTTTGTCTTCTTGTGTGTAGTTTTCAACTGTGACAAAGGAGTTGAGTAGCTAGTGTAGTTATTGTTCTGAGGAGTAAATTCAGTATAGAGTAAGTTGTTGGTAATTTGCACAAATCATGCCGGAAACTAGATCCGTTAGTACTGAAGTGGGTATAGCTGCTCTGAGGAGCAAGTCTCAAAATTGTTAGAAGAGAATGCGCAGCATAAGTTACGTCATGTAGAATTAATGATGCAAATGAAGACCTTGTGTCCAGCGCAAGAGTCGCAAACAGGTTCAAGTGAGTGCAAGTCAGTAGCAACGTCCAACCTTCAGTAGCTAACCTGATCACGCCTTTCTCAGGTAAAACAACAGAGGATGTCACAGCGTTCATTAACAATGTTTTGGCAACAGCTGCAATGAGCAATTTGCGACTTGCAGGGGAAGCCAAGACGTTCGTGATGTACCATGAGACGCTTAGTAAGATGAGCATGTTTGAAGAATTAGCAGATGAGTTACAACAAAGATATCGTAAGCAGAATAGTGCAAGATTTTTTAGGGACAAGTTAGCTAATTTGACACACAAGGTAAATGAGACAGTGGAGTTTTTTTCAGACAGGATATGGAAAATTAATTCGCAGACCTATGAATTATTGGGTAATCCTGATGCGGATCATGTATTACTACGAGAGGCAGAAAATAGAGCCCTCAATGTATTCCTCAGTGGAATTCCTGCAGAATTTTCTCGTAGGGTTAGGATGGAGAATCCTGGGGATTTAGCACTGCATACTGCAACGCATCTGCAGGAGATAGACATTGCAACAAGGGTTTGCAATGATAAACACATCTTTGCGTCGGAGAGGAATTGTTATAGTTGTGGGAGGAAAGGTCACGTGAAGGCTCAATGCAGACAGCCGCAGTGTTATGCTTGTAAATGCTACGGTCACAAGGCAAATGTGTGTCGTAGTAAGCAGAATGATAACGGGAATAAACAGGAAAAAGTGTTAAACAGCAACAGGAGTGTTTTGTCCGTTGGAAGACAGTCCTGGTAAGCAGAAGTACAGTGAAAACTAGTACAGAGACAGATTGTTGCTTGATAGGTGTTGTAAGGAATAACAGATGTAAGTTTTTGATTGATACAGGGGCACATGTATCTGTTGCTAGTCTAGACCTCGTGGGTAGGAGAAGACCAGGTACGCCTAGGTACAGATTACGTGGAGTAGGGAATAATGAGTTGCAATCATTGGGTACAACACAGCTCGTTTTTAAGATTGGAACTGTAGAGTTTGGAGAGCAAATGGAAGTGTTGCCAACTGTGGGACAAGGTGGTGGTGGTTAGTGTTTAATGTCCTGTCGACAACGATGTCATTAGAGACGGAGCCCAAGCTCGGGTTAGGGAAGGATTGGGAAGGAAATCGGCCGTGCCGTTTCAAAGGAACCATCCCGGCATTTGCCTGAAATGATTTAGGGAAATCACGGAAAACCTAAATCAGGATGGCTGGAGACGGGATTGAACCGTCGTCCTCCCGAATGCGAGTCCAGTGTGCTAACCACTGCGCCACCCCGCTTGGTTGTGGGACAAGGGTATTCTGTGATTCTCGGACTGGACTTCCTCGATAAACACCATGCCAAAATTAGTCTTTCACAGTGTACAGTTGAACTTAGTGGAAACTTGTTTTCAATGGGTACAACAGCTGTAAATGTTTCTATGTCGCGAGGTGCATCCATTGCTAAGATGTCACCAACTGAACCGCATACAAGGGTGTTAAAGATGATTACGCATGTCAAAGTGCCTTCGGGTACAGGGAAGTTAGTTTGGTTGTCAGTAGGTACCAATGTACCACAGCAGAGACTATGTGTGGTGGAGCCACTGCAGAGCAATGAAGCATTGGATGAAATGCATTGTTTTATTAGGAGGAGCGTTGCGCGCGTAACAAATATAAATGGGGAACTGATGATTCCGGTCAGTGTAGATAATTTTGGGGCACATGAAGTGGATCTCCCAAAGGGTTTAGTGGTAGCAAGTTTGGAAATACTCGACGATGAGGATATAGGTGAATCCCAACGTGATTATAATGTCAAGCAAACCGTCAAGGCATCTGTACTACGTGATGAGATTCGTCATTTGGAGAATGGTGATCGGAAAGCTATGGAAGCTTCGTTATTAGAGTATTTAGATTTGTTTAATTCAGAAGGTCCATTACCAGCAACTCCTATTACACAGCACAGTATACCGACTGGCGATACTCCGCCGGTCTATAGAAAGCCATACAGGATAGCGAAACACCTACAACCACTAGTGGAAGAATTTATTAATCAACAGCTAAGGGACGGTATGACAGAGAACAGTGAAAGTCCGTGGTCTGCCAACATAGTGGTAGTTCCTAAGAAGTTATTAGACGGTACTAAAAAGTATAGGTTACGTTGTGACTATTGTTTTTTGAATGCACGAACTGTAACAGATGCGTATCCAATACCAAACATCACGGAAACATTGGACAACCTAGGTCAGTGTAAATATTTTTCGACACTAGATCTAAAGAGTGGGTACCATCAGATAGAAGTAAGTCCCGAGGATAGACCGAAGATGGCCTTTACAACAAGCCTTGGTCACTTTCAGTATCACAGAATGCCATTTGGGTTGAAAAACGTTCCTGCTACTTTCCAGCGTCTGTTAGATGGTGTGCTTCGGGGACTGAAACCGAAGATTGCTACGGTATACCTCGATGATTTTGTTAATTTTTCGTGTAATATAGAAGAGCATGTGGAACGACTGAACAAAGTATTTAATAGGCTAAGAGCGGCAAATCTTATGCTTAATGTCGAGAAAAGTCAGTTTGCTCAGATGCAAGTGACTTATCTTGGGCATATTATCAGTCAGGATGGGGTAAGAATGGATCCTCATCTAATGTCGGCTGTGCATGGTTTTCCAGTACCACACACCACTAAACAAGTTCAGCAATATGTCGATTTATGTAATTACTACAGACGATATGTAAAGAGGTTCGCGGAAATTGCACATCCATTAACGAGATTGTTAAAGAAAGGTGTTAAGTTTGAATGGACAGCACAGTGTCAGGAGGCATTCGAGAAGCTCAAACAGATACTAACATCAGACCCAGTGTTGATACTTCCTGATTTCAAACAAGAGTTCATACTATCTTGTGATGCTAGTAATATTGCTGTAGGTTGTATTATTTCTCAAAGGGTTAATGGACAGGAACATCCAGTGGCTTATGCTTCCAGGCAACTGAATAAGGCAGAGAAGAATTATTCAACTACAGAGAAGGAAATGTCAGCAGTGATTTACGGTATCTCGTATTTTCGCTGTTATTTATATGGGCGTAAGTTCAAGGTGATTGCAGATCACACAGCATTGAAGTGACTGTTGGGGTTGAAAGATCCTTCGAGTCGGTTAACGAGATGGACACTGAAACTAAGTGAATTTGACTATGAGGTAATTCACAAACCTGGGGTAAAACATACGAATGCAGATGCGCTTAGTAGAAAAATAGCAGCTGTACAAGTTGTGGGCATAAGTGAGAAGGAGTGGATAAAGGCGCAAGCTACTGATGGAGAGTGTCAATTGTTCTGAACGCAACCGCAGTTTGAAATGCAGGATGGGTTGCTTTGCAGGAAGACGAAGTGCAGACTATGCATCGTAGTACCGGAGTCGCTGAGGGAAGAAGTGTTGAAACAAGCGCACGACCACATATTGTCGGGTCATGGTAGTAAAAGAACAACTGATAAGACGGGTAGCTGAAAGGTTTTGGTGGAAGACACGTCGCAATGATGTAGAGCAGCTTGTGCAAAATTGTATACTGTGTGCGCAGAGAGCAGATTTAAGTCATCAGAAAATTCAGTTACAGAGACTACCTGAAGCGGATTGTGCATTCGCATTCATCGGATTAGACGTAATCGGAGCATTTAACAAGACCCAAGTGGGTAATCGATACATATTAACAATATTAGATCATTTTTCCCGATACCTGGTAATGGTAGCTATTCCAGATCAGAAGGCAAGCACTGTTGCGCAAGCCTTAGTAAATAACTGGTTGCTGAAGTATGGTGTGCCTGATACTATAATTACAGATCAGGGTAGTAACTTTCTGTCGGAGCTGATGAAGCAGTTATGCCATTTATTGAATGTTAAGAAATTGCAGACAAGCCCATTTCATCCTCAGTCGAATGGACAAACAGAACGGGTTCATAGGACGTTAGTTAAGATGATTAGTCATTACATAAATTCAGAACACACGGATTGGGATGTCTATTTAAATCTGTTGACAAGCACATATAACGTGAAAGGTCATACAGGAATGGGGCTCTCTCCGTATGAGGTAATTTATGGTCGGAAAATGCCAACACCTTTTGATGTACTCAAACCTCAGGTAGGTTCACAGGATGAGTCAGTGAAGATTTTCTCCAAGAAATTGAGAGAGATTTGGCAAAGGGTACAGTGTGCTAATACTAAAGCTTTGGAGAAACAAGAGAGCATTGGGCAAAGAACAGGTAAACTGCCACAATACAGAATTGGTCAATGGGTACTGTTGGCTAATCCTTATGTTCCGAAGGGTAAAACGAAGAAGTTTTTGATGAAATATTCTGGACCGTATCAGGTAAATAAAATAGTGTCTCCAGTGAATGTAAAGTTGCAGTTACCAACCAAGTCGTTAGTAGTTCATGCAAGTAGGATTAAGCCGTTTAAGGGCGCAGTGGATGCGTTATCGCAGATTCCTCCAGCAGTAACAAAGGATGTGAGGGTACCGAAGCTAAAAGAACAGCAGAGGAACGTTCCTTACACACTTAAATCTAGGGATAAGTAGACTAAGTGTCCTCGGGGAGGAACATCTCGTATTTATTGTTATTACGTAATAGGGTATGTGTAGCTTTTACTTTTCATTTGTGTGTTTTAGACGTGGTAAGGAAGGGAGTGATTGACATGGCTTCCTTTTCCTTCAGGTGCCGTGCCAGGATGTGGCCCGGGAAACTTTTGGTCAGTCTGGTACTGCTACACTGTTGCAGAGGAGAGGTGGTGCAGGTGCAACCACTAGATAAGGGAATTTTGTTTGCAAGACAATTCGATGTGGTATTGTCAAGCCGCAGGTGGACAATTGTGTTCACGTATAATATATGGGGAGTAAGGAATGATGTATGGGCACTACAGGATAGGTTTACGGGCTACAGGCG
Organism: Schistocerca nitens; assembly: GCF_023898315.1. Lineage (NCBI taxonomy): Eukaryota > Metazoa > Arthropoda > Insecta > Orthoptera > Acrididae > Schistocerca > Schistocerca nitens. Next base: position 150,098,853 of record NC_064620.1, on the reverse strand, counting down.
GCCACGGAGAAAGAGGGGTTGTTTCAAGACATACGGAACGAGTAACAGGAATTGAAGCTCTCATACGAAAAGCTGAGAAGGCAGCTGCAACAAGTAACGGAAGTGGTCCCGCAAACGCTTGTTCGCAGGAAACTAGGGTGGTTGGATGCAGGGGGAAAATTGCTGAAAACAGTGTTTGGAACCACGGACGAGGAAGACATAAGGAGATTAAATAGTACGGTGGGGGAGTTGCAGGAGTTGGCGGAGGAGACAAAGTCAAAAGTGAATTGGCACACGACACGTATAGGTAACATGGAGCAGGGGATATTGAATGTCACTGGAACAGTGCGGGAGTTGACGTCAGACCTGGAATGGTATGCAGCAAATACCAGGAAAGTGTTGAATGGGGATATAGAGGCTATACAGGCGAGATTGAGCCTAAGAGACGGGAAAATACAAGTAGCAGCTTTATTGAGGGCATTAGCAGACAGGGTGGATGATGCGAGTGTCGAATTGGAAGCGTTATATGAAGCTATGCGTCACGCAGTGCATGGGCAATTGAGTGCCACTTTGTTAGGTCCAGATCAGATGCTGAAGGCATTGCTGAAAGCGCAGAAAGAATTCTCGGAAGGAGTGCGTCATGTCATGCCTCCGGCGAAGCGGAATTTACCGTTATTCTATCGCATGTCTAAAGTGAGAGTAATTATGGATCAGGCGAGTATACTCGCAGAAGTGCAAATACCAGTGATGGGTATCAATTCGCGCTACCAGTGTTATACAGTACACCCGTATCCAATTAGATGGGGTGCACTTGGGAAGTGGGTGCAAGTGCAAACTCAGGAAGTGTTTTAGTGTAAAGACGGAGGAGTGCTCATGTGGTAAGGACTACGTAAGATTTGACACACTGTTTCAGGGGAAGTGTTTTTATTCGTCCAGCAAAGGAGGTGGCAACTCACAATCATTCGTGTGAGATGCAGTTGTTCTTGGGGAATATGGGAACCTTAGAATCCGAAAAGAAGGTGTTACTTCCGAGACCGAAATTTCAGAAAGTTGGGTAACATTAGATTTACTCTGTGTTTGAACTAGAGACCATAGTTGGCACTTGTTACAGAAATGGTAGATTGACAGATACATCAAAGCTTGAATTGCAGGGCAGTGGGTTATTGATTAATGGCACTGGATGTGAAATAGTGGGGAAGCATTTTCGCCTACCAGCTACTTTCAAGGGTACAACAATGATTAACGTGACACAGCCTATCTTGTATTATCCAGAGGAACCACCACACATATTGCTTCGCCAGAACCTAACGTTTATTAACGAATCCTTGGCTCCCACATTGCTACAATCTTTAGATAACCTGATTATCTAAGAAAAAGAGCAGATCTCAGTTAAACAACTACTGCAGCATGTGCAGTAATATCGGGAGAAATGTAAGCAAAACACAATTATATTTGGTGTGTCAATGATCAGCATAATCTTAGTTCTAGTGTTTATTTGTGCAACTTATTTTTATATACGGAAAAAGATGTCTCATTCTGAAATAACAACCGTACATCAAATACCTATGGGATGGATCAGGAATAGTGGAACGTAATATAAATAGATAACCAATGATAAGATTGGAATCAGTATTAAGTGTAAATAGATTATTAGCGGATAAGAAAAGTTTGACAGTGTTGAAGGAGTAGTTGTAAGATACCTGTAGAGTATAAGGAAGTGTGGTGTGCACAACCAGTAAGTCCAGAATTGTAAAATTCGGGACGAATTTTCTTAAAGGAGGGGGATGTAAAGAGTTAGAAACGTGGAATATTGTCAAAGTTTCGTTGCCTATGCCGAGAGCTAGAGGCAGTAGGTTAGCCAAGAGGTATGAGGATTGCACATGTATCGGAATGTGTCATCACACGGGGGCAGTGGCCTGGTTACACACAACAGGCGAGAGAGAACTGCTTAGCACACGGGTTTGTGTTAGACGGAAACTTTCATAGAGTGTAAGACAGAGGTATAGCGTCAGCTGTACTGCATTTCGTAACTTCACATAAGTCTGCCGTAACAACATGTAACTCTGTCACAAGAACACCTAAGGGGGTGAGTACGACAAATAAACCGGCAGTATAAGTGGAAGGAATGCGTTCATTACAAACGAGCATGACGTCAGGACGTCGCTCGTGCTTCCTTTAAATACGCCAGCTTTGATAGCAACAAGGCACTTGCAGTTAGATGTGTACTGGGACACTGTGTAGCGCTCAGCTCGGTGATCGACATGTTAATCTTTATTAAGGAGATGTTGCAGTAAGGGCAGGGACAGTACCAGCTCTGGTCCTCTCTGCTGCCGCTGTCAATCATCAACCCAGGATTAGCAGACATCGAGCAGACTTGCTCGCCGCCAATGCTAACCACATCAGTGAGCCGTCGTCGAGATCGTGCGGGGCCTAGGCCCTGTGCATCCGCCGTCACAACCGGGTGAGCCGACGACGTGGGGGACTGCAGCCCGTTCCGCCCGTCCACCGCAGACGAGCCACCAGGAGGAGCAGGGAAGGAGACGGGGTGGGATAGAGTACACTCCGCACTACGAGAACGCTTCTCGTGCCGACAGTGCCAGGACTCCAACCCAGAGCCTCCTACGCGCAGCGGCCTGCTGTCTGTCACCGAGCCGGTCGGCCAGCCGGGCACCGCCAGCCACACGTGGCCGAAGTAAGGGCATTCCACCACTACGCCACAGCACGCGGCACTGTGCTAGCAAGACTGGTGCGGCCCGGAGCTGGTGTCATCACTCCAAGTTAGCGAGGACTCTGGGAAGGTCGCTGATATCACCGAGCTCAGCCAGCCTGTGTTACACGGGCCACATTGTATTCGGCAGGAATAAAGGTGTCACGAATTAATAATGTCTTTTTGGTGTTTCTGATGCGTCCACAGTCATTTCCTAGCATACTGGCAACTGGAGAGGTCACCGCTCGACTTCCAGTCCACCGTAGGCAACCGGGACCGCCGGGGCGCCTACAGTTCTTCAAACAAATCACAAAATACTGTGGCCTGGTGACAAGGCACATTGTCATCCATAAAAATCCCCCGGGAATACGAAGTCCATGAATGTCTGCAAATTGTCTCTATGTAGAGCCAAACATAAACATTGCCAATCATGATCAGTTCAGTTGACCCAGACGACTCAGTCCATTCCATGTAAACACAGTCCAGACTATTTTGAGGCGCAATCAGCTTGCACAGTGCCTTGTTGTCAACTTAGGTTCACAGCTTCGTGGGGTCTGCACCACACCTGAAACCTACCATCAGCTCTTACCAACTGAAATCAGTACTCATCTGATCACGTCACAATTTTCCAGTCATTTACGGTCCAACCAACCAAAATGGTCCCAAGCCCAGGAGGGGCACTGCAGGTGATGTTGTGCTGTTAGCAAAGGCACTTGTGTTGTTCATCTGCTGTCACAGCCCACTAATATCACATTTCACCCCACTGTCGTAATGGATATCATTGCATACGTCACACATTGACTTCTGTCATTATTTCACACTGTGTTGCTTGTCTGTTAGCACTGACAACTCTATGCAAACACCGCATCTCTCAGTCAAGTGAAGGCCGTCAGCCACTGCATTGTCCATGGTGAGGGATAATGTCTGAAGTCTGGTATTCTTGGTATGCTCTTGACACTGTGTATCATAGAATACTGGATTCCCTAAAGATTTCTGAAATGTTATGTCCCATGTGTCTAGCTCCAACTACCATTCCGCATTCAAAGTCAGTTAATTCCCATCGTCAGCTGTAATCACGTCAAAAACCTTTTCACATGAATTACCTGAATACAAATGATAGCTCCACCAATACGCTGCCCTTTTACACCATGTCTACGCAATACTACTACCACCTGTATGAGTGAATATTGTTATCACAAGACTTGTCGCCTCAGTGTACATAGATAGGCGTTATCCCTGACACATCATTTGTTCCCATAATCCACCTCACTCATTCTCTACTAACCGAAACCCTCATCTACATCTACATCTACATCCATACTCCGCAAGCCACCTGACGGTGTGTGGCGGAGGGTACTTTGAGTACCTCTATCGGTTCTCCCTTCTATCCCAGTCTCGTATTGTTCGTGGAAAGAAAGATAGTTAGTATGCCTCTGTGTGGGCTCTAATCTCTCTGATTTTATCCTCATGGTCTCTTCGTAAGATATACTTAGGAGAGAGCAATATACTGCTTGACTCCTCACTGAAGGCATGTTCTCGAAACTTCAACAAAAGCCCGTACCGAGCTACTGAGCGTCTCTCTTGCAGTCTTCCACTGAAGTTTATCTATCATCTCTGTAACGCTTTCACAATTACTAAATGATCTTGTAACGAAGTGCGTTGCTCTCCATTGGATCTTCTCTCTCTCTTCTATCAATTCTATCTGGTACGGATCCCACACTGGTGAGCAGTATTCAAGCAGTGGGCGAACAAGTGTACTGTAACCTATTTCCTTTGTTTTTGGATTGCATTTCCTTAGGATTCTCCCAATGAATCTCAGTCTGGCATCTGCTTTACCAACAATTAATTTTATATGGTCATTCCATTTTAAATCACTCCTAATGCCTACTCCCAGATAATTTATGGAATTAACTGCTTCCAGTTGCTGACCTGCTATATTGTAGCTAAATGATAAAGGATCTTTCTTTCTATGTATTTGCAGCACATTACACTTGTCTACATTGAGATTCAATTGCCATTCCCTGCACCATGCGCCAATTCGTTGCAAATCCTCCTGCATTTCAGTATAATTTTCCATTGTTACAACCTCTCGATATACTACGGCATCATCCGCAAAAAGCCTCAGTGAACTTCAGATGTTATCCACAAGGTCATTTATGTATATTGTGAATAGCCACAGTCCTACGACACTCCCCTGCGACACACCTGAAATCACTCTTACTTCGGAAGACTTCTCTCTGTTGTGTAGGAACTCTTCAATCCAATCACACAATTGGTCTTGCAGTTCATACGCTCTTATTATGTTCATTAAACGACTGTGGGGAACTGTATCAAACACCTTGTAGAAGTCAAGAAACACGGCATGTACCTGGGAACCCACGTCTATGGCCCTCTGAGGCTCGTGGACGAATAGTGCGAGCTGGGTTTCACACAATCTTCTTTTTCGAAACCCATGCTGATTCCTACAGATAGATTTCTAGTGTTCCGAAAAGTCATTATACTAGAACATAATACGTGTTCCAAAATTCTACAACTGATTGACGTTAGAGATATAGGTCTATAGTTCTGCACATCTGTTTGATGCCCCTTCTTGAAAACGGGGATGACCTGTGCCCTTTTCCAATCCTTTGGAACGCTACTCTCTTCCACAGACCCACTGTACAGTTTCCCCTTTTTCTGTCCTGTGACCCCATCCCTATCCACACCTCCCCATCATCTTCATCAGGCTTCACTCCTCACTGGCTCCATTACTGGTATGTCACATGCCAAGCCCGTGCACCTGCCAGCCCTCTCCCGTTTATTCCTATCCAGCAACCTGTTGCCTCTGTCTCAGCCACTAGTTATTTGTCCCCAACCTTTCCTCCTGCTTCCTGCCTCTCTCCCACCCAATGCATGCCCCTAGCAGTCCAATAACTAGCAAAGTTTTCATTTTCTTTTGTGTGTACCTGTCAATGGCTCAATGCTTCTCTCTCCTGTTGAGGACTCAACACTTCTCCCAATTGGTGAGTAGTCTCCTTTATTCCTAAAATATCTGCAGTCTGCCAGGCCTTTCCTTACATATTTTATTTCCACTCCTAGTACTGTTGTTGTCAGTTGCTGAAGTCATCATCTTGATAAAAGAATTGTTCGAATTATCTATGTAACATGTAACTAACGAACTGAATTCACTCTTGTTATTAACCACAAATACTATTACAGAGCACATTTATTGGAATATTTGCATATAGGTGTAAGAATCTTTAGGTCCCTGAAGAAGCTTCTGCAATATTTTCAGCTATTAACTTCACACAATATTCTTATAATTGTCAACAAGAGTTCTGTTACTGTTTTAGAAACAGTTTCGATAACTCTGGTGAGTATCCCATCACATGCTTAACAATAATGATTTTTTTCAAGTGAATTTGTAGACTTACTTCAGAGTATACAATGGATTTTTAGTTATTGGAAGCAACTGATTTGTCTGTCAGACATTAGACCACAATAGAGACAGTGTACACAAAAGAAAAGCATGTGGAAACCGTGTCAGCACTGTAGCAGATTGCAAACATGCTGTTGTTTGGGTTTAGTATTTTGTAAACAACCAAGACATCAGAGACAGAACACTGGATCACTGTGGTTGGCACTGAATGGTGAAAGCATTAGTTCAGCATTGTAACACTGCACCAAGGAGATTACCTAACATATGAGTTCAATCAGATGTCAAAGATTCAGTCACATAAATGAAATGTCTAGGGTTTAGTGTTGAGGGTACATGAGCTAAATGAGCACATATGTCTGACTGTAGGAGAAGTAGATGGCAGATTCCAGTTCCATGCTAAAATTTTTGGGAGGACAATGAGACCATTAAAAAAATTAATTAACAAATGAGTTATTGGTACATCCTTTCCTTGACATTATCTGTTGAAATTTTGAAAATCATTACCATACAACATGAATAATTAGCATTTTTAGTCCCAATGCTTTTCAGTGAAGTCCTCTTGCTTCCAGTAAAAAATGTTGATCTGACACAGAACACCACAATTTATATTTTGTAACAATGTTATGAAAAAGAAAGTTCCTACTACAGCCAACAGGGCCTTTGTTGAAAATAAGAAAAAAAAAAACCACACACACTCTCTCTCTCTCTCTCTCTCTCTCTCATGCAAACGCAACTCTCACACACATGACTGCAGTCTCTGGCAACTGAAGCCACCCAGCCTCAGCTGCCAAAGACTGCAGTCATGCGTGTGTGAGTTCTACATCTACATCTACATTTATACTCCGCAAGCCACCCAACGGTGTGTGGCGGAGGGCACTTTACATGCCACTGTCATTACCTCCCTTTCCTGTTCCAGTCGTGTATGGTTCGCGGGAAGAACGACTGTCTGAAAGCCTCCGTGCGCGCTCTAATCTCTCTAATTTTACATTCGTGATCTCCTCGGGAGGTATAAGTAGGGGGAAGCAATATATTCGATACCTCATCCAGAAACGCACCCTCTCGAAACCTGGCGAGCAAGCTACACCGCGATGCAGAGCGCCTCTCTTGCAGAGTCTGCCACTTGAGTTTGTTAAACATCTCCGTAACGCTATCACGGTTACCAAATAACCCTGTGACGAAACGCACCGCTTTTCTTTGGATCTTCTCTATCTCCTCCATCAACCCGATCTGGTATGGATCCCACACTGATGAGCAATACTCAAGTATAGGTCGAACGAGTGTTTTGTAAGCCACCTCCTTTGTTGATGGACTATATTTTCTAAGGACTCTCCCAATGAATCTCAACCTGGTACCCGCCTTACCAACAATTAATTTTATATGATCATTCCACTTCAAATCGTTCCGCACGCATACTCCCAGATATTTTACAGAAGTAACTGCTACCAGTGTTTGTTCCGCTATCATATAATCATACAATAAAGGATCCTTCTTTCTATGTATTCGCAATACATTACATTTGTCTATGTTAAGGGTCAGTTGCCGCTCCCTGCACCAAGTGCCTATCCACTGCAGATCTTCCTGCATTTCGCTACAATTTTCTAATGCTGCAACTTCTCTGTATACTACAGCATCATCCGCGAAAAGCCGCATGGGACTTCCGACACTATCTACTAGGTCATTTATTTATTAGTTGCGTTTGTTTGTCATTTCGTGTGTGTGTGTGTGTGTGTGTGTGTTTTGACTATTTTTTACAAAAGCCCTGTTGGCTGAAAGCTTTTTTGTTGTGCCTATCTGTGACTCAGCATCTCTGCTACACTATTTTTTAAAAAAAAAAATGGATAAACACTAAATTAGGTGGGACAACCATTTAGTGGAATGATCTTGCTACTTTTGAATACCCTATGCATAAATCAAAATCACTGTACGGAAAATTACCTCCCAAATGAAACTTCAACCACATAAGAGGAGAAAATTTCTATCTACTAATGGCAGCAACAGCAACATGCGCAACAGACACATGAATAAAAAAAGTGTATTTGTTTTCTATTTAATCCATGTTTGGTCTCATTTTTACAAAGCCTTTCATCCATTTTGCCAGGTGGAGAAACTTCTAGTTGCAAGAGGTTATGTACATAGCTCTACTAAAATTTTGCTTATTTATTTGCTGCCAATCAGCAAGAAGATATTTTCTAATATTTCATAAATTAAAATCTGAGAAAAAGATCAACTAGCTGGAGCACGAATTTATACTCAGCTGAATTATTTTATTATTTTGCCTAACATGTTCTTCATCTTCAACCCTGGGCATCTGAAACTGGCGTTACCAATTTTATTTGATAGTAGCCACAGTTGCATAAAAATATATTCAGTCTCATGACCAATCTAGGCCCCAAGGCCATTACCATTGCTTACTACAACAGGTGTCTGCCCAATGTAATCAGGATAATCAGAAAAGAGATAGTTCTAAAGTAAACATACACACCCCTTACAGATTATGCCTTGGGCTGGTTCTGATTGTCCAACTGCTGCCAACAAGGCAGTACAAGAATGGTCTACAATTTAAGATTATGGGACACACGATCCGTATGTCATCAATTCCAATGCAATTGTTTCTTTATTCAAGCAGCTCCTCATTTGGTCTCTCAAGGATGAGTGGATCCCATTCAAGACCTCCCTAGCTATATATATATATATAAAAACTGAGGAGGAACAGGGAATCAAACTGATCCTTCTGCACCAAAGGCAGCAAAGGTGATCACTTGGCTTTGGTGACAATTCTATAGAATATAATTTGTATATTAAATATGACACATGAACAACTGATGTTCAGAACATGCTCAGTCTGTTTGTAGAAATGACATAACAAATATGGTAGAATTTTGAGCTCTCAGAGCAGAGGTTTTGACCTCACCTGTTTTTTCACATAAATATACAGCAGTAAGCTGCGAATGACATATATTTATTTATTTATTTCTGAAATAGAGCTTCACCATCAATGCTTCCATTATTATTTTAAATAAGGTTTAATTTTCCATGCTGTACATAGTTTAAGTGAATCATGTGGTTGACAGAGTAGTAAAAATTACAGCTTCATATGGATGCATCTGACAGATGGCATATGAGCACAAAAATTCAACAAGAATCAGGGTACATCAGTCTGTAATAGATCATTCCTCGCTGTGTTCACGGCCTTGCCCTCTGGCTGTTGTGGATGCCAGATCCAGCTTCTGATATCTGGAGGAAGGGGGCTCTGTTCACTCTTGAAAGGATAGCCTGATTTCTGTGCAGCACTTCTAAATGGGTTGTCATTAGGACCTACTATCCTAGCTCAACGGCTAGGGGCTTTCCTTGATGGAAGGCATTTTTCATCCCTTGTTGGAAATAAACTTTTGAGAAGCCTGGGCAGGAAGCCACATTCTGTTGAGGAACACTACTGACAGAAACAGGAAATTGCCAATGAAATTGCCTGCATTTTGTTCCTGAGGTTAATTGGTGAAAAGAGCTAAATGTTAAATCTACATTTCCATCTACATCCATACTCCTCAAGCCATCATATAGTGCATGCCAGATGGTATCCCGCACCACTAGTAGTCATTTCCTTTCCTGCTCCAATCTCCAATACAGCATGGGAAAAACGACTGCCTATATGCCTCTTTATGAGCCCTAATTTTTTGTATCTTATCTTTGTCGTTCTCACACAAAATGTGTGTTGGCAGTAGCATCGTTCTGCAGTCAGCTTCAAATGCTGCTTACACAATTTTTTCAATAGTGCTCCTTGAAAATAATATTGCCTTAACCTCCATGGATTTCCATTTCAGTTTCCGAAGCATCCCCGTAATACTTACATGTTTTTCAAACCTACAGTAACAAATCTAGCACTACACCTCTGAATTGCTTTGATGTCTTCCCTTAACCCAATCTGGTGTGGATACCAAACACTTGAGCAGTATTCAAGAACAGGTCACACTAGCATCCTATATGTGGTCTCCTTTACAGATCAACAACACTTTCCTACATGCTCCCATACATCGAAGTTGACCATTTGCTTTCCTCCGCCACAATCCTCATATTCCATTTCATTCCATTTCGTATCTCTTTGAAACTTTACGTCCAGATATTTAAATGACTTTGTGCCGAAGCAAGCTGGGATATTTTTACTTCCTCTCTTGTTTTACCCTCTGCCTCCTTAAATTCATCTTTTTTTTCACTTTTAACTAATTACCATTAACATATGTGAGTGTAATCTGAATTTTCATGAAAGAGAAAGGTTGGCCCTCAGTTTTAAAGAATATAACAGAAGATCTAATTTTGTGCTTAGTTTTATGTATGTAACTGATTTTCTAATTTATTTCAACTATACCTAGTTAGTATCCTTTGTTATAGTGTGAAATCAGTAATGGTTTCATAACTTAAATTCTATTGTTGACATATAAACAAATTAGCACACTTGGAGGAACAACTAATAGTATTTCTAAAGGATTTATTTGGATCTATTCAAAAACATGTCAGCAAAGCTGGCCCTTAATTAATTCCAAAGTAATTAACAGTTTTGTCAAAAGTATTGTTTGTGTAACGATATTTGTTAATTTCATGATTCAAACAAATAATATGGCCTAACTCTTGTAGTGGAAGAAACTGTTAAAAAGAACCAATCTTTCAATGCATTCAGTTAATATAATGAGTTAAGTTTTAATTGTAATTTCTGTAAATTAAACTTCGAACAATGTGAAGTTTCAACACCTATTATTGTGAGGATATATAAGGGCCCAATTTTGGTCCCGAGACAGTCAGTCCACGGCCAAGTTTCAGATGAGAAACCTGTGTTGGTTAGAACAACAATGCTTCAACTTAACTGTGAAATAAGTGTTACTCAGTTACGCCGTTTGTTAAAACAATGACAGTGTCTGCTCCAAACATACCTTCCTATTCTTCAAGAACTGTGAACTTTGTGGTTATGTTTTTACTGCACATAGATATTCAACAGTAAACTATTGTAGCAGTATGTGGATGTTTGGCTGAAACCTGTTAATGAGGCTTATAGAAAGTTAAACAATAGTGCACTGGTCATATTAAATGTGTATATGGGGGGTTGTAAAAAGTGAAAGTAAACAACTGTGAAATACAAATGTGTACCTGTCAGCTACATCATTTACAGTAGACAGTACTACACTCCCACTCCCTATTTTTTCAGCCAGTACACCAACAGTGAGGACTACAAACAAAGAAATAATGCACGGAACATCATTACAACATGAATGTGTCACACGTGACACTGTATCCTAACATTGCAGGTTAGTTTTTCCTCTCATCTCCATTAACTTATTATTTGCTGTATTCAGAGCTAGCTGCCATTCATCACACCAACTAGAAAATTTGCCTACGCCATCCTGTATTTACCTACAGTCACTCAAGTTCTACATCTTCCCTTTCACCGCATCATCATCAACAAACAACTGCAGACTGCAGCCCATCCTATCTACCAAATCACTAATGTACATTCATGTTCAGAATAAAACAGAACAACTTGAATGATTAGAGATAGGATGTTCATATTTGCAGGATATGTACAATATTCACAGGACATTTACATTAGCATGTTCTGCACAAATGATAAGCATTTCAGTCACCTTGGTTCAGCATGTGTCCTGTTGCCTAGTAGGCACAGGGTCTGCCATGGGCTCTGATAACTTGGTCCATGCATGATGTCATCAAAGCATACAAGGCATGAATGGTGTCCTGCGTTATAGCTACCAACTGCATTCACCTGGTTCCAAAGTTCATCTGTGGTTGTTGGCACTGGGTCACTGTGCTGCACCTGTCATTTCACCATATCCCACACATTTTCAATAGGCGATAAGTCTGATGATCTGGCCGGCCAGGGCAAAAGGCTGACATCCTGTGACACCAAGAGGCACATGTTCATGCAGCAACTTGTAGTCGTGCATTGTCTTGCTGAAAATTGGTGTCTGGAGTGTTGTGCAGAAAGGGTATGGCTACATGTCCCAGAACATCATTCACATAGGTCAGACTAGTCACACTGTCCTGAACAAACACCAACCATGATTTATGGCAGTACCCAAAAGCGCCCCACACCTAAGGCCTTGAGCTGGTGCTGTATGTCTTGTGTGAATGCAGTCACTGTGATGCTGTTCCTTCTGTCTGCGACAATCCAAAGGCAGACATCATTTTCAAAGTAACAGAACCTGCATTCATCCAAAAACACTATTTGATCCCATTCCTGACCCCAGTGATGTCGTTCCATACATCATTGCTGCCTGGCATATTTCTGCACATTTGTCAAACATAGGCAGAGAAGTGGACAATGCACATATAAACCATGCCAAAATAAATGGCAATGGACTATCTCCTATGATAGTGTATGATGTGTTACACTGTTCCATTATTGCACCACAGTCAAGGAGGATGCAGATCTGTACTGCAGTGTCCTTCAGATGAGGTGTCTATCTTCTCGGGTGATGGTCTGGGTGGTGCAACCTTACCCATCAGATCATGTACTATGGCCTGTCGTGAAGCATTCTGCACACATCCAATGCACTGCCCGATCACTTCATCCCACATGAGTGGCAATTTCCCAGATGGATGCATCACATTCTCTCGTGCCAATAATGTGCCCTCCCTCAAACTCACTGATTTGACAGTACAGTTCGCACATACATCTGCGAGGCATCCTGCGCATCTGCTCAAGTCACACTAATCGATTACCTTTGGTTTGTAGTGACAAAGAGAGCTGCATGCACATTTTACCGGTAGCTGGTACTGCACCACAATATCTATGTTGACCTTGAACTCATGGGCTCACATGGTTCAAATACTAATCATTTCCACAGAACATACTAATGTACATGTCTTGTAAATATGAAAGTCCCATTTATAATCCCTCAAGGTGTTTGGTTTTTTTCTGAACACGAGTGTATGTAGAAAATAACATCAGTCCTATCATATTTCCCTGGGGAACTCCTGATGATATTCTTGTCTCTCATTAACACTCACCATCAAGGATAACATACTGGGTTCTATTTCTTTAAAAGTCTTCAAGCCACTCACATATCTGGGACCCTATTCCGTATGCACATACCTCTGTTAACAGTCTGCAGTTGGGCACCATGTCAAATGACTTTCAGAAATATAGAAATACGGAACTGTCTGTTGCCCTTCATCCATACTTCGCAGTATATCATGTGACAAAAGGGCAAACTGAGTTTCATGGTAGTGACGCTTTCTAAAGCTGACTGATGTTAACATAAGCTTCTCAGTCTCTAGGAAATTTATTATATTCGAACTGAGAATATGTTTACGAATTCTGCAGCAAACCCATTTTACAGATATCAGTCTGCAATTTTGCAGTTCCATTCTTTTACCCCTCTTACATACAGGAGGCACATAAACTTTTTTCCAAGTCACTTGGGACTTTGCACTGGGTGAGAGGTTCTTGATAAATGCAAGCTAAGTACAGGGCCAATATTGTAGAGTACTCTTTGTAAAACCACACTGGGATACCATCTGGACATGGCGACTTATTTATTTTCAAGTTTTGTGGACCAGTTCGGAGCTCACAAAACCTGGGGTCGGCCAGCAGCCCATGCTGGAGTAGGAGGCAATTCATGGGCCTTATGGGTGGATGTTATGTTTTAAGAGAGTTCTTCATTAGAGGCCTGCATCTGAAATTTATGCTTGCTCGAATTGCTCTGTGCCTATAGTTCTGCTTAAGTCTGGAACATGTCAATACAGCCACTTTGGCCATTGGGAGAGTCTACATTTGACTTCACTGACACTCATTGTCCAGACGTCTGCTACAGTTACTCAAGCGCTGCAAGCTGCCCGCTGTAGGATCACGGCGAATGAACGTGAGATGAAGGAGATTGTGAAAGCAACACTTTAGTGCAAAAAGACAATGATCGTAATGATGGTTGGGAGAGATTTTTATTAGTTACCGATAAGGATGTTGGCAACATACACTGTGGCAAATGGTCTGCTCTCTTGTCTCACAGATCTGCCACCACACACCTGAAGGCACATGTGTGCAGAACACGACAAAGTGTAAGTTCTGAAGCATTACTATTTTGAGTGAAAGCTGAAGTAACTAAAAAGGTTTACAGAAATGTTCATTTACAGTAATATTCGGTGTAGGATTTTGTGATTTATTTCAGAAGTTGGTAAGCATCAGTTCAGAATTGGGACATACAGACGTCTCTACCACTTCTCCTCATCCTGCAACAGTAGCAAGAAACACTGAAAGACAAGCTGATGAAATACAGGCAAGTATGATACACAGCTTTTCCAGGTCATGGGTGTGAATGCATGCGGATGTATAACAGATATACGGACTGATACATATTGGAAAATGTGTTATTTATCTACTACTGGGAATTTTGTTTTTCAAAATTAGGCACTGTGAAATACTATACTGGTGACAATTCACTTTTCTGAGAAGAGAAAAATCTGAAGAATTTATTTCGATCTACATTGGGGAAACATTATTCACAGTGCTAGGAATAAATCACCAGCACCTCAGTGAGGTTTCATTGTCACTGACCAAGATGCTAATATATGCAAGGCATTGCAATCCTTTCAGCATTATACATGCATTACACACATTTTGAACACAGTCCTGAAATGCATGTTCAATGATGATTATTTGATAAATGAGTTTGCAGTGGTTTATTCCAGGACTTATGCTGCCACAGATGCTGTCAATTTCATGAACTAAACTGGTGACCTGAATTCAATGCAGACATACTTTAAGCAACAAATGAAGAGCAGGGTGAAAAGCTTATTTATAATGCAACAGTCTGTAGTTAGTAAATATGATAAAATCATGGAAATGCTTCCGGAGAGAGGCATCTCTCAAAAACTTACTAGCTACAACAATACTGCAAAATAACTCATGGAATTTTTAGAGCCACTGAAAGTTACAATGAGGAGTGCTGGAAGGCGAGAAGTTCCCAACAGTTCATTATTATTATTATTATTATTTGTGCACAAACTAAAAAGTCATTGTAATACAGGGCACAGGGCTTGAAGACACAGAGGTATGTTTAATTTAATGTAGATCAAGTTTTCTGGATTAATACATGCTGCGTAACCAGTGACAAAAACTGCATTCAACTGCAAAATGTCAGATTCAGTGGGACTGTTATTTTTGCAGTACAGTACAACTGTCGTATCATCATCCAATAACGAAAAAATTGCTGTCTTTGTCTCACAGGTGAGACAGTTAAAATTCGGATGTTACAGAGAATAGTAACACTTCTGTGGTTGCCCTTCCAATTACTGGAACTGATGTCTGGTTCTAATAGAGATTAGACATTAAATACAGTCATTAAATATGTGAGGAAATAGAACATAATTATAACATGGCTGTAACATCTTACTCTGTTTATGTGATATATGTAAACATTTATTTAGACTCACTGACATAATGCCAGCTGCACTCAGCATCCAAAAAAATTAAGTCTCTTTTTCAGAGTAACTAGACTGTGGCCTATGTCAAACTCAATCTATCAATGATGTTGACTTGTATTTAACCTGAATGGATACTGCTGATCTGCTCGAGAGGTGAAAGCACAACCATAGTCTCTTCCCCAAGCTATCAAATTTGAAAAAAGGAATGTTTTGATTTCCAGTAAAAGAAATTTCAGTACAGCAGGGAACCTTACATTGGATGTATGAAGCAAACTTAATCCAGACTATCCAGTTCAGTGTAATTACACCAACAGGGAATAATTTTGAGAAAATTTTGTTCTGGTTAGATTTCTAATTTCTTAGACTGTCAAGTTCAGCTATGTACACTTGAATAAATAATGCAGATGGTGTTTTAAAAAACACCAATGTGATTTTTTCATTGCAAGAGTGACCATCATTACAAAAGTTGGTAGTTACATAGTTTTTCTGTGAAATTCAAACTGTTTCCAAATATTTGTTATTTCATAAATCAGGTTATTTTCTCTTGGGGATCACATTGATGTCACGATTAGGCACTACCATCTACGAATTTACGTCAGCAGCATAACCAAACTGATCTGACAGTAGTTCCATCAGCTGGTGGGAGTATGTCAGCACCAGCCTACAGACACACAGAGTTATGACTAAAACAGTCACAACAGCAGCATAGAGAATGCGCTGGACCAGGCAGCCTCTACCCTTCCCACAGCCCATCTGCTTCAACCATATGTACTTCGGGAAGTCACGTGCAATTGGCTGGAGAGAGTAAAATGCCCTATTTGCAGACCTCTATTGCATGTATGAAATCAGAAATGAGTGAACGCCAGTGAGCAATAAAGTTGTTCAGCCAGAAAGAGTTCACAAGTGCAGCCCATGTGCAACATAGAATTCTGCCCTATATTCCGGTTTGGTAAGTGCTGCAGTTTGGTGACAGTGTTCAACTTTGTACGAAGAGGCTTCACAGCAATGGGTGGAGTCACCAGCTAGCAGGATGTCAGTGTTCAGTCAACAAGGCGGGCTTAGTGGGGTCTACTTAAGGCCAATCCAGTCCTTTTATTCTGGTGGCAACTTGAAATGTAATGATTTTGACTGTCTTTTCCCATTTTGGTGTTGAACTATTATGCTGTGTTGCTTTTGAAGGCGATTATCACTAGCAGTTGCTGGAAACTGTCTGGAAACAGTGCATAAACTGTCAGCAGTGTACATTTTCTAGTTTAGTGATCAGCTCTCAGAAACTTTCTGAAAGTAGGTAGAGTGCTGCAATGTATTCTATCACTGGTTTGGAAGTAGTGACAATTTCAGTCCTGTCTCCTCCCAAGTCAAAGCACAGGTGGTGACCCTTATTTACACCGATTTAGATGATTAATCCGGGCCCATCAATAAATGTTTTTGAATAAATCTGCAAAACAAAGTATCACGTAATCCATCTAGTGTCCCACACATTATTAAGAGTGCGCAGATTCCGACAACGGGGGACTTCACACTGTGTCACACAAGCACTGAAGCTCAAAGTGAGAGACAGAAGGAACATTTCAAGTCCTCCACCACAGTCAACAGTTCCTTTCTATAATTAAACGAAAAAGAAGCTCTGATTGTGAAAGCTTGTGATTTCATCATGTTTTGTAGGTACAAGGTGTTTGTTTTAAATTAGAACAATTAAACATCTCAAAAAATATGCATTGTACAAAAAGAATGTTCCACATGAAGATTTAGTATTTTTATATGAGACTTCTGACTGTGCTGAAACTGGCCTCTCCCTAATCCACCCTATGGAAGAGTCAATGTCTCATTTTCACATGGTAACTTTCAGTCTTTTTATTGCAGATTTGAATTCTACACCAAAAAATATCTGCAGTTTATCTGAAACATTTTTTTTCCATTTGTGGCAGATTGCACTGCAATCAGCGTGGCGGTTGAATGGAAGAATACACCAAAATCAGTCGCCCTGATGGTCAGATTTAAGGGAACTCATTGAAGTCAAGCAACCTGGTGGTGTATAGACTCACTCAAATCAGCCCCAAAGGGAACTGTAAACTATGTTACATTAAAAGAAGCTTATTTGCCAGACTTTTAAATGCCTAAACATAAAAGTTTTCTTTTAATCAAATTTTTGGAACTAAATTAAAATTTTAATGATAATATCAACTATTTAGTACAAAAAAGTTTACATTTTCACTGAAAATGTAATGTCATATCAAATGACTCAGTTCTTAATTGCAAAAACCACAAAAAATTGAACTTTGTCAGTTACAGCATCATCTACCACAAATGAAAAAAAAAAAAAAAAAATGTTTGTGGTAAACTATAGGTATTTTTGGCATATTACCTGAATTTGTGATCAAACTGGGGGATTCCCACTCAAAAATAAAAAGCTGACTACCCATGATCAGTGGGTGGGGCCGGAACAGTTTTAGCAAAGACAGAAGTCCCCCTTGAAAATATTAACTTTCATTTTTATCATACGATATGTCTTTTTTTTAAATATTTAGTTTTTCCAAATTTAAAAAAAAAAAAAAACTCTGTACGTAATGTGTTTACCATCTGCAGATGCTTATGGTATGAACTATCAGTTTTGACTGTCCTTTTCTGATTTTTCACAACAACTATTGCTTCTTCATCCTGATTAGGTGAGTTCACTTACCTCTAATGTGTAACTTTGTCTCATGAAGCAGGGAAGACACTGCATTGCTAGAAAACAAAACATAATCCACTATTAAAAAGGTCAAGAATATGTGAAGATTATTCCTAAATGTCAAACTATGGAAACTCCAGGTTGGAATATCAATAATATTAGGAAAGGAATAATTGCTACTCACCATAAAGATGGCAAGTTGAGTTGCCGACAGGCACATTGAAAAGACTGTTATTTCAGCCAAAACCTCCTTCAGAAAAGGAAACACACACACACACACACACACACACACACACACAGCTACCATCACTGGCAACACAGACCAGACGGCCTTTTCATTGTGGCTGACTGCAACTCAACATGCCATCTTCACAGTGAGTAGCAATCTACTCCTTTCTTAATATTGTTGATATTTCAACAACCTGGAGTTGTCATTGATTGTTACATTAGTAGAAATCTATCCTTTTCCTAATATTGTAGTTATTCCTAAATGTCAATGTAAGAAATTGTTCACATCACTACCTATTCCTCAAGAAATATTAATGAATAGCCTTTTGCTTTTCACCCCAACAGATACTTACTTTTCCTTCAGATTTTTGGGTTATTTTGACTTGCAAACCTGTATTATCTAAGTATTACGAGATCCAACAGAAAATGCATAACATAGGTCTATGTTACTGTTGCATATTTTTACATTGATTCTCAACCTATATTTCATATTTAATTTTGGGTAACAGCTCACTGAACAGAACTTCTCAAAATGCACATAAAGAAGACAGAACCTCACTAGCTTTTGGACAAATCCTTGTTTTATTACAGAGTTATTATAGAGAGGGAGAGGGAGATGGTGTCAAATGCATAAATCCTGGATTGTCAACCAGTGGAAATAATGGAACAACAATTAAGGATCCTTGGCCCCCTCCTTCCTTGCCCCCCTTTCAGCATCTCTCAATGAATTTGAACAGTTTATTAATAAATGAGGGTATCACATCCCACTGATGGCTTAAGAATTTAAATGCTTTGAATGTTATGAGAGATTACATTATTTTGGTTATTAACACTGGTCCTGTGTCCTATTGGGTGGGTGTTTATATCATCTTGTTCAATCCATGCACTGCATGAAGATAAACACATATTTAAAATAAAATAGAAGTATAACATTAGTAACATCAAATATTTGAACAGAACTTGGGCAAGAAATATACAGATAAAATTGTCAGCAGCTTGGTTTAAAATTGTGGTGTTATACATCTTCAGTACAGTTACAAAAAGGATTTTACTGACTAATTTAAGAACACATCAACAGTACCAGAAAAAGAGATCTGCCAAAGAATTTGGAAGGAAGGAGACATGGTCATTAGAGAGGGATCATGAGCTCAAATTAGGTGGGATAGGAGAGGAATTCAGGCATGTTGATTCAAAAGGCATCACCCATACATTTATTTACATTAATGATAACATTGTGAAAAAGATAGTTGCTACTCACCATATAGCGGAGATGCCGAGTCGCAGACATGTGCAACAAAAAACTGTCGAATGAAGCTTTCAGCCAAATAGGTGTTCATCTGAATGGACAAAAAACACACACACACACACACACACACACACACACACAGTCTTAAACGAGATGGTGGTGGTATGGAGGGGATTGGGGCAGGGAGGGGGGGGGGGGGGGAGGGATAGCAGGGTGAGGATGGTAAACTGCTGCTTGTGTGAGCATACAGGGACAAGCTGGGGAGAGGGTATGGCAGCTAGGTGCAGTTGGAAGCACCTACAGACAGCACACACTTCCTCCCTAGTATCAGCAGGCAGGCCATCTATGCACCGCTCCTGTGATGGTGTTTGTGCATTTGTACAATGCTGACACTTAGTAAACATATGGCACACAATTAGGAACACGCATACTGACTTAAAGGCAACTGGCACCATTTTTTTTATCTTTATTATTATTAAACACTTTGAGTTTTCATTTGATTTGCCCTCATAGTAGCATCATCCTCATTGTCTGCAAGCAGATCACTTGTAGAGATGTGGAGAATGTGATAAGACTGACTCAGTCTGTGTACAAAGAATTTTTTTTTAGCAATTCAACATTTTATAGTCCCTATTTACCAGTTTTCCATTTTAGAAATGTGTATGGAAATGAGCACAAAGTTTTACAGAAGTTTAGTGAAAATTAGCTGAAACTATAATTTTACCACCTCAGTAAGAACACTGCTTACATTCTCTTCAAAATTCTCATTGCATCATTCATTACTCAATCACACCAATGGTAGTATCTGTAAAAATGGTGGATTTATGAGTTAGGTGTTCATAGCATGTTTGTTACTAACAAAAATAAGACAAAAGTGGGTCTAGAACCGATGAAGATGAAGCACATGAATGTAATCAATACTTTTAAGAATTATTTTTTGTCTTTTGTCCTGAATGAAAAACTGAAGTTAGTATTTCTACTTTATCACATATACTTTCTTATTTAGCCTTATCAATTGTTGACAGAAGCAAAGACTTTTGTGATAGTAGGGGTGGCTCCAACCATCATCTGCTTCCTGTTCAAAGATTCCAATAATGAATGTTTACCTTGTATTTTTTGTCACTACGGACAGCGGCCTGCTGGAATGTTCAGTAAATCTACATAGCCTCAACATTAGCCATTTGACTGTCACTGCTGCATAAAAGCAAAGCTCCACATTCTGGCCCACTTGGGCCATCCAGAACTGACTGATTGCAGTTCATCCTCTGCCAATGGCATCACTGAAGCAATATACAGAGGTGTGGGGTCACCACACTGCACTCCTCGTCATTGTCAGCTTTCTAGACCTTGTAGGTGCTACTTCGCACTCAAGTAGCTCCTCAGCAGGCATCACAGCGCTGAGACTGCTGCATGAAGACCCATTCCATATTTCTCTGTGCACTACAGTCTTCAATTAGGCCCATATGCAATATATTAGATTTTCCAATTCTTTGAGAAATTAGTCATGAGAAGGACCAGCCAGTGACTAGTATAATATAATTTATTATTTTTTAGTCATTCACAATCAAATATTTGATACAAGTATCAGAGCAACTAAATGCAGGACTGTCATTTTCTTTAAAAGTCTATAGTTGGAGAAGATTTATTTGGCAAGGGGTAACTACTTTATGCTGCATCACACTTAAGTTTTCATATTTTGACATGCCACTGCAACAGGAAATCTACACTGTGTTAGGGTTAAAAACAAATGGTTAAGGAGAGATGGTAAGCATGAGGTCATGAACATGCATGTCATGCCCATTATGTTCTTAAAATGATTTCATCAGAGCACAGAAGTACCAATGGAAGTTAAGTAACACAATACATGTATAACTTACTCTTTGCAGTAAATGGAGACAGAGACCACCAACTTTACCACCTCTGTGAGCAGCACAACAGTCACTGTGTTATAGCTGTATGTACTAGTTGAACTTTGTGATGCTGTGACAAGTATCCCTACAACAAAGATAAAGTTGCTATCAGGAACAGTTGCATATGAAGGTAAAAAGAACAATACATCAAGAGAAACCAAATGTTAAAGTCATCTGACAACTGAAGGACGATTTCCATATATAAAATATAGTATTACAAAGACCATTGGACAGCCATAATGGATTGGCATAGACTTCTGCACAATGACAAGTTGGTATAAAAAAATATAATTTTTATGTGATTAAATTTCTATTTTAGATGTTACCCTACCAATGTGCATAAATGGTTTTTTTCTTTTATTTGCAGATATTATGAAATCAGCAATTTATGAAAAAGGTATATTGTGATCAATATTTGCCAGATTATTGGAGATATGTGAGCTGCCACTTTACTGCATTATGTTGACTATCAGTGTTCTGAAAATCTTATCTCAGGACAGGAAACTATTCCGGACTACAGGACAGCAGATGTTGTTTATATGGAAAACACTACAATTTGAGACAGAAGACAAGTATCTACTTAACATACAGTGAAAGGGAAACAAAAATGAAACAGGTTTGACAACAGACAAATATCAAAGGAAAGACTTTTGAAGCAATTCAGTGATTTATTCATCAGGAACAATGGAAACAGGATACTGTAAATAAGAAAGAATTACATATGAAGCCAAGCTAAAACTGAGTAAGGTTGGGACACGAAATTTAATGCAGCTTTTCAGGAGAAGGGAAGGTTAGGGCTTTACACCCAAACACTGACAAGGTCATAATATAGACAGGCTTAGCTTCAGACTACAAACGGATAGGGAAGGAAATTAGCATTGTAATTTTTCAGAGGAATGATTCCAGCATTTCCCTTACATGCATTAGAAAAGCCACTGCAAATTCAACATTAGTCGGCTGGATGAGGGTTTGACTACACGCCTCCAGAATGTGAGTCTAAATCTGGGAGATACGGGGACAACTACACTGTCATAGTTACAGCGATAGATAGCACACGACCTACGGTGTGTAAGAACTGGAAAGAAGTAGAATAATTCCATGCCAGGAACATCAGACTGTTATCAGTCGTTGAGCATTCTAGTGCAGCATTAATTTTATTTACTTTATTTTTGTCTATATATCATACTTTATAATAGAAAATCCCACATGGAACGCAACAATATTACGAAAGGTATAATTTCTACTCACTATATAGCGGGGATGCTGAGTTTCAGGTAGGCACAACAAAGAGACTGTCAGAAAATGAGCTTTCAGCCAACAAGGCCTTCCTCAGAGATTTAAAAAACCACACACGCAAATGCAACTCACACACACATGGCCACAGTCTCTGGCTGCTGATGCCACATATCAAGCAGCACTACATAATGGGAGGCACAACTGGGTGGCAGGGAGGCTGGAGAGGGGAGGGGAGGGGTAGTGGGGTAGGGGTGGGAGACGGTAAAGTGCTGCATAGTAGCATAAAAAGACAAGGTGGACAGAGGGTAGGGCAGCTAGGGGCAGTCGGAAGGTTAGATAGAGGGCGGGGAAGGCTTAGCACAAAAGGAGAGGGATAAAAAGACTGTGGTTGCATTGGTGGAACAGAGGACTGTGTAGTGCTCAAATGGGAACAGGGAAAGGGCTAGAGTGTAAAGACAAAAATTGACAAAAGTTGAGGCCAGGAAGGTTACAAGAACATAGGATATATTGCAGGGAGCAATTCAGAAAAGCTGCTGTTGGCGGGAAGGATCTGGCACAGCATGTGAAGCAGTCATTGAAATGAAGAACACTGTGTTGGGTGGCGTGCTCAGCAATGGGGTAGTCCACTTGTTTCTTGGCCACAGATTGTCAAAGGCCATTCATGTGAACAGACAGCTTATTGGTTGTCATGCCAACATAGAATGCAGCACAGTGAATCCAGCTGAGCTTGTAGATCACATGACTGGTTTCACAGGCAGCCCTTCTTTTGAAGGTATAGGTGACACTTGTGACTGTACTGGAGGTAGGTTACAGGGATATGAACCATAAGGCAGGAGGTTGGGAGCAGGAGCTGTGTAGGGATGGATGAGGATATTTTGTAGGATCAGTGAGTGTCTGTGTCTGCTTGTGTCTGTGTATGTGAGGATGGATGTGTGTGTGTGTGTGTGTGTGTGTGTGTGTGTGTGTGTGTGTGTGAGAGAGAGAGAGAGAGAGAGAGAGAGAGAGAGAGTGTGAGTGTATACCTGTCCTTTTTTCCCCCAAGGTAAGTCTTTCCACTCCCGGGATTGAAATGACTCCTTACCCCCTCCCTTAAAACCCACATCCTTTCGTATTTCCCTCTCCTTTCCTCTTTCCCGATGAAGCAACAGTTTGTTGCGAAAGCTTGAATTTCGTGTGTATGTTTGTGTGTCTGTCGACATGCCAGCACTTTCGTTCGGTAAGTCACATCATCTTTATTTTTAGATATATTTTTCCTACGTGGAATGTTTCCCTCTATTATGGGGTCTGATAAGTGCTCAACATATGCCCCTCAATTTTTTTGCTGTAGAATGTATCCAATGGCTAGACACCAACAAAATTCTAGATTCTTGAATAAGTAAAATCTAACAGAAAATCTAGAAAGAACAAGTTCCAGTGAACTTTAGATAGTCTTCATAACAGTTTTTCTCGTTACTATATGAAACTGAAACCATTTTCCGTTAGTTGGCTGCATACTTTAGTACTAGTAACTTGTGTTTTTTTGTACTATGTGGCATAATGTTAAAGAGCTGTTCTGGCCTGTAATGCTACTTTCTCCATAAGGGCTACAATTGCCTAAATCTAGTCTATGAAATTAGAGGCATCCAACTCGCACATCTCCTCAGACAACCATAAGAACTTCTTCGATACCAGCACAGCTGCTACAGTATCTTTAATTAACAGTCCCTGCACTGTTGTCTAGGTCACTTTCCCTGCCAAGTGGTTTATACCACTCTTACGAATGCACCTTTCCAACCACTAACTAGTCAGGAATCATCACTGGTAGGACTCGATGAAATGTAGGGTTCCCTGTAAGACGAACCATCACTTAATAGACGAACCATCACTTGATGCTTCACCCATCTCCGTAGCCGAGGTTGCTAATGCAGGCCTGTGCAGTTGTGAAGTGTTACCACAGAATTGTAAAAGAAAAATCATTAAGATCATTAAGTGTTTGGTAGTGACAGATGCTTGAAGCAACTATAACATATATCTTCTCTGGCCCTTTACGGGACAAGGGGGATTTGAGAAGGCTGGGAAAGGAAACTGGCTACGTCTTTTTCAAAGGAACCATCCCATCATTTGCCTTATGTAATTTAGGGAACTTAATGAAAACATAAATTGATAAATTGAAAGACACAACAGAGAATTGAACCGCCAGTTTCACTACAGAAGACCATAGGTTTCTTCATTCAATCACTGCATGAAAGCCAAAGTGGCAGATATTGAGAAATGAGATATCTGTTGAATTCTACAGAGAACACATGAAAGAAGTTGCTTCGCCTCTAGCAGCAGTCCTCCCCCCCCCCCCCCCCCCCCACGTTAGCAGATAGAGCAGTGAAATAGAATAGTATCAGGTAAGGAAAAAAAGCATAGGTCAATCCAGTTTTCAATAGGTGTCATCAGACAGATGTACATAATTGTAGTCCTGTATTAATGACATCAATATGTTGTACAATTACATAATGTGTTTCATGCTAACACATTATGATCTTTTTGGTGAATGAACATCTCCTCACTGAAAATCAACACATATTCCCTACTGAGATATCTTGCAAATCACAGCTTGCTTTGTTGGCCAGAGGAATTCAAAGAACCGTAAATGCTCTTGCCCAAGTTGAAGCCATGCACTTTGACTTTGGTAGCCACTCCATACAGGTCTGCACTGTTGTTTAATGAACAGAGTATGACCTTACCAATTATTGGTCATAATTTGTGATTGGATTCAGGTTTCACAGAATATTAAACACAACATAGCATTCTTAACAGGACAAAATCAACAGACAGAAACCCCCCCAACCATTGCTGTTTAGAATCTGCTTAAATGATCTACTGAATAATGTCAGAAGTTCTGTGAGGCTGCATGCAGATAATGCTGTTGTCAACAGGGAAGTTGCAATGGCAAAACACTATATCAAAATGGAGGATGACCTGCACATGATCAATGATCAATGTAGAGACTGGCACTGAATGTAAATAAATGGAACATTATTGTATGTAAATTAGATAGAGATACCTGTGTGTTCAAATACATTATGGGTATTAAAATGACCAGAAATGGTAACAATCGCAAATACCTAGGAGTAAGCAGATAGGACTTGGACAAACTGGAAGAGTCATTGATTGTGAGAGTTTCAAAAGGAGCATAGACAACATCTGATTGAAACTGGAGAAATGCTGAAGTCAGAAGATGAAATAGGCAAAAAGACAAGGCCCAGGAGAAATCTTTGGGTAACACACAAGAAACCAAATTTAACAGACAAAAGGAGAAAATACAAAAATGCAACACGCTAATGGAAATAGGGTACAGAAGCTTAAAAATTTTATTGGCAGAAAGAGCAAAATTACTAAACAGTATGGGCAGAGGACAAATGCAAGACTATAGAAGCATGCATGACTACAGGAAAAAAGGGGCTGTATATGGGGAAACAAAAGGCATTTGGAAAAAAAGAGAACCAGCTATATATACGTTAAGAGCTCAGATAGCAAGCATGTACTACACAAAGAAGGGATGGCTGAAAGGAGGATGGAAAAAAAAAGTAGGCATATACAAAGGAAACTATAACTTGAAGACAAATGTTAGAGAGAGAGACGAGGAAGTAGATGACGATGATGATGATATGGGAGATACAATACTGTGTGAGGAATCTGACACAGCACTGAAATACCCAAGTTGACACACCGCACCTGAAGAAGACAACGACACTCAAAATTGTCGATATCCTTGTAAGATGTACGCCACAGACGAAACAGAATATTTTCACGGCATTGATTGGAATACACTCACTGAAATTCTGAAGGTAGCAAGATAGATACGAAACACATGTATATCACAATAGTAAAAGTCTATAAGCTGACTAGCTCCACAGATGATGAAGAGATTGATGAAATGTATGATGAGATAAAAGAAATTACTCAGATAGTGAAGGGAGATGAAAATTTAATAGTCATGGGTGACTGGAATTCGATAGTAGGAAAAGGAAGATAAGGAAACGTAGTAGGTGAATATGGAATGGGGGTGAGGAATGCAAGAGGAAGTCGCCCGGTAGAATTTTTCACAGAGCATAACTTACAATAGCTAACACTTGGCTCAAGAATCATAAAAGAAGGTTGTATACATGGAAGAAGCCCGGAGATACTGACAGGTTTCAGATAGATTATATAATGGTCAGACAGATATTCAGGAACCAGGTTTTAAACTGTAAGACATTTCCAGGGGCAGATGTGGACTCTGGCCACAATCTATTGGTTATGAACTGTAGATTAAAACAAAAGAAACTGCAAAAAAATTGGGAATGCAAGGAGATGGGACCTGGATAAACTGACAGAACTAGAGGTTGTAGAGAGTTTGAGGAAGATCATTAGGGAACGACTGACAAGAATGGGTGAAAGAAATACAGTAGAAGAAGAATGGGTAGCTTTGAGAGATGAAATAGTGAAGGCAGCAGAGGATCAAGTAGGGAAAAAGACGAGGGCTAACAGAATTCCTTGCGTAACAGAAGAGATACTGAATTTAATAGATGAAAGGAGAAAATACAAAAATGCAGTAAATGAAGCAGGCAAAAATGAATACAAATGTCTCAAAAATGAGATAGACAGGAAGTGGAAATGGCTAAGCAGGAATGGCTAGAGGACAAATGTAAGGATCTAGAGGCTTATATGACTATGGGGTAAGATAGATACCGCCTACAGGAAAATTAAAGAGACCTTTGGAGAAAAGAGAACCACTTGCATGAATATCAAGAGCTCAGATGGAAACCTAGTTCTAAGCAAAGAAGGGAAAGCAGGAAGGTGGAAGGAGTATAGAGGGTCTATACAAGGGCGATGTTCTTGAGGACAATATTATGGAAATGGAAGAGGATGTAGATGAAGATGAAATGGGAGATATGATACTGCGTGAAGAGTTTGACAGAGCACTGAAAGACCTAAGTCGAAACAAGGCCCCGGGAGTACACAGCATTCCATTAGAGCTGCTGATAGCCTTGGGAGAGCCAGCCCTGACAAAACTCTACCATCTGGTGAGCAAGAGGTAGGAGACAGGCGAAATACCCTCAGACTTCAAGAAGAATATAATAATTCCAATCCCAAAAAAAGCAGGGGTTGACAGATGTGAAAATTACCAATCTATCAGTTTAATAAGGCACGGCTGCAAAATACTAACACGAAATCTTTACAGACAAATGGAAAACCTGGTAGAGGCGACCTCGGGGAAGATCAGTTTCGATTCCGTAGAAATGTTGTAACACGTGAGGCAATACTAACCTTACGACTTATCTTAGAAGAAGCATTAAGGAAAGGCAAACTTATGTTTATGGCATTTGTAGACCTAGAGAAAGCCTTTGACAATGTTAACTGGAATACTCTCTTTCAAATTCTAAAGGTGGCAGGGGTAAAATGCAGGGAGCGTAAGGCTGTTTACAATTTGTACAGAAACCAGATGGCAGTTATAAGAGTCGAGTACTTGAAAGGGAAGCAGTGGTTGGGAAGGGAGTGAGACAGGGTTGTAGCCTCTCCCCGATGTTATTCAATCTGTATGTTGAGCAAGCAGTAAAGGAAACAAAAGAAAAATTCGGAGTAAGAATTAAAATCCACAGAGAAGAAATAAAAACTTTTGAGGTTCGGCAATGACATTGTAATTCTGTCAGAGACAGCAAAGGACTTGGACGAGCAGTTGAACGGAATAGACAATGTCTTAAAAGGAGGATATAAGATGAACATCAACAAAAGCAAAATGAGGATAATGGAATGTAGTCAAATTAAGTCAGGTGATGCTGAGGGAATTAGATTAGGAAATGAGACACTTAAAGTAGTAAAGGAGTTTTGCTATTTGGGGAGCAAAATAACTGATGATGGTCGAAGTAGAGAGGATATAAAATTTAGACTGACAATGGCGAGGAAAGCGTTTCTGAAGAAGAGAAATTTGTTAACGTCAAGTATAGATTTAAGCGTCAGGAAGTCTTTTCTGAAAGCATTTGTATGGAGTGTAGCCACGTACGGAAGTGAAACATGGACAATAAATAGTTTGCACAAGAAGAGAATAGAAGCTTTTGAAATGTGGTGTTACAGAAGAATGCTGAAGATTAGGTGGGTAGGTCACCTAACTAATGAGGAATTATTGAATAGAATTGGGGAGAAGAGAAATGTGTGGCACAACTTGACTAGAAGAAGGGATTGGTTGGTAGGACATATTCTGACGCATCAAGGGATCACAAATTTAGTATTGGAGGGCAGTGCGGAGGGTAAAAATCGTAGAGGGAGACCAAGAGATGAATACACTAAACAGATTCAGAAGCATGGAGGTTGCAGTAGGCACTGGGAGATGAAGAGGCTTGCACAGGATAGAGTAGCATGGAGAGCTGCATCAAACCAGTCTCTGGACTGAAGACCACAACAACAAACAGAATGAATAAAATAAAGGGAGCAAATTGTTATTTATAACTTGTACAGGAACCAGACTGCAGTTCAAGAGTGGAAGGATATGAAAGGGAAACAGTGGTTGAGTTAGGAGTGACGCAAACTTGTAACCTATCACTGGCGTTAATCAATCTGCATATTGAGCAAGCAAAGAAGCAAACTAAAGAAAAATTTGGAGCAGGAATTAAAAGTTCACGGATAAGAAATAAAAAGCTTACGGTTTGTCTGTGACATTGTAAATCTGCCACAGATAACAAAGAAATTAAGAGGAGCAGTTCAATAGAATGTATACAGTCTTGAAAAAGTAGTAATAAGATGGATTTTTAACAAAAGATGACACGTTAAGTTGCAGACAGGCACAATTAAAAGACATTTACACATAAGCTTTCGGCCACAGCCTTCGTTAGAACAAGAGAAACAAACAGCATTCATTCACACAAGCACGCACACCTCACGCATAAATGACTGCCAGCTTATTCCAGAATGATTTATCTGCAGGTAAAGCATATTTCATATTGATTTTACCACCAACCTTGATTTATAAACAACACCATGTACGCGATGAATATCACTACGCTCCATTTCGTGGGGAACAGTTCATTCCAACTAATTCGCAACGACATTTTTACTAGTTCATCACCTTTACACAAACGTCAATCTAAAGGTAACGGTAGGCACCGGTAAGAGCATTTCGTGAGCCCTAACGTGTTTCACAAGCTCGGTTGTACGGCGTTTAACTACGGAAAGACCTGTATAGGCATTGTTACCACCGAGCCGTAAAGCCAGTGTGTTTCTGACTTCCTGTACGTACGTCACCAACCTGCAACTGTCTACTTGCTTCGCTAGCATTTTAACGTTTCCTGGTAACCGGCGAAACCTTTAAACAATACGCTGTCTTCTCATGTTGGGCAACATTAAGTGTACTTTATTTGCTCGGTACACGTAATTAGGCGCAGAAAGGGGAGAATAATACACAGGCAGGTTAGGGGGCAAAAAAAAAAAGGCTTTTCTTATTTGATGAACGCCATCCCTCATATCGGCAAATAATTTAATGTTTATTACACCTTTAGGCATGTGACATATTTATATGGTACAACTATATCTTTGGCTTAATCTTGATAAGGGCTCATCAAAGTTACTATGCCAAGTGTTGCAAAGATAACGCACGCACAGTGTGCCAAAGGTAATTGCGCTCGGGACACATCGACAAGGCTGTAGGAGGACTTTCATTTTTTTCCCTACGAGTGTTATTCCATAAAGAGGTCAAACGTCTAGATCGAAAAATTATTTACTTTTTATAACAGCCAAACAACAAAAAATCATACACTGTGCATAAAGGACGATTTAACACTCGTTATCAACAGACTTTACCGTCCGTCAAATAATGGATGGTTCAGACCAAAAAGGAATATATATATATATATATATATATATATATATATATATATATATATATATATATATATATATGTGTGTGTGTGTGTGTGTGTGTGTGTGTGTGTGTGTGTATTGCAGTAAAAAGTTGCAGTGGGCTGGACGCAGCAGCTCCGCGTACCTACTGCAACCAATCACGTTACACAGTTTTGTTAATGTCTCTATGCTAACGCCTCAGTGTTGCCGGGGCTCTACTGACGGCCACTGTCTTCACTCTTTACCATCTGCACTTGTTCGTTGAAAGCTGGCTGCCAGAGATCAATTTTGCCGACTCAACTGTAAGGCGTTGGTTCACACTAGATGGAACGTGTAAACGATGTCAATTTGCTTAGCCCAGTACCGAAAGGCGAAATTGAAATTATAAGATACCATCTGTGATACAAAACGTCGGAGAATAGTATCGGAGTTAATGAACTAACAAGGATCAATTTTGTTGATGATCAAATGAAACTTCATAACTGATGTGACTGCTCAATTTTGTATGGCACCTGTAAATTGCATAGAAGTGAAACAACATTTCAAAACTTCGATATTTATTCGTTAGCGAAACTATATACTGTATACATAAACACATCTAACAAAATTTTTTTGGGGAATACGTAGAACCTGTTTACCTTATAATTATGTTTGATTTTCCATACGAAGAAAACAGCATCTTAACCAATAGTATTTTTCTCCTTCAACAGAGCAGATTTTTTCGCTTAATAAAGAGCTATTTAATGAAAACCGTTCCATCAACTTATATTCCCATTTATACAAAGTGTAGGCATCAGCTCTCAGCTCTGCACAGGTATTGTAAAATCAATCATATTTCGCTGTCAGTATCTAGCCTCTCTTACAGAAGAGCACTCAATGGCAACATATCCAAGTCGTTATGGGACGCTTGCAATTTCTCACGAAAACAAAGCAACATATAATTATTGTTCGATGTATTGACATGTATGATGTATATTTTTTCGAAAAAAATAAATTAGACGTTTTTTAATGATTGGACGATACTTTTGTATTTTTTTTTGATTCTCAGTAGTGTGGAAAGTTCACTATACCACCTTTGTCAAGAACTTCGTTTATAAATTTTGATTTTTCCGTTTTATTACTACCATTGCTAGTTCCTTAAAGGTCAAATCCCCTTTGAAAGAATGGAACAGGATGGAATGGAACATCTGAATATTCCACAATGAGGTACTCACACAAGCCGTTAACAGAACAGAAAGGGAAGGGCCTCAATGGAACACCAAGGTCAAGATTTCTGGGAAAGAAAGGTCAGGCACTGATATTTGTGTGGGGACTGTGTCGTCGTTTGCTGACAGCTGAATTTAATTTATTTTCGCCACGCACACTAATATTAGAATAGTAGATATCGCGCCTTTTTTTTTCTTCTTAGCCTTTGCTTTATTATTTTGCTTTGTTTTCGTGACCAATTGTCAATGTTTCACGACGACATGAACATTTTCCCTATTGAATGTTTTTCCATAATAGAGACTAGATAATGAATGCAAAAAATTATTTAGGTTTTACAATATCTGAACAGAGCAGATGCCTACATTGTGTATATATGACAACATAAATTGATGAAGCAGTTTTCATTAAATAAACTTTTATTGAGTGAAAAAGTCAGTTTATTGAAGGACAAAATACAGTTGTTTATGACGTTATTTGCTATATATGAAAAATAAAACATAATGTAAATAGGCTCTGCATATTCCCTCACAAATTGTGCTTGATGTGACGTCGATAGTTATTATAGGATAACATTTATTGCAGTAAGATACGTAGACCTGGAGCCTGGCGAACGTACAGGAGGCTGCAAACTCGAGTCTTAGCCATGACTCATAGCACATATGTCGCTACTAGCCAGTATGAGAACGGGCTTCTGTGACACTTAGAACGACAGTATATTCATACCCCCTACGAATCTAAATAAAACATTTTCAAACATGGTATACTAATTTTTTTATTCAGAAGATCTCCAAATTTCAAAGCTGTACGTATAATAGTTTTGGAGATTCAGAAAATTACCTAAAATCTACCAAACCATCACTCAGGGTGAAAAATTCAGTTAGGAAAGATTACAGTTTGTCTTTTGTTACCATTTGAAATCACAGTTCTCAATATACCAAATCAATTAGTTTGGATTTTTATTTCCAAAATTATAATTATTCTTCATTTTGTAGTATAAAAATTCAGAAATTAGTATCTGTTTAATATGTTGTTGTGTGAATAAATGAGAATGAGTGAGATGGTGTATGTGGCTCATACAAAAAAATTCAATATTATATTATGTACAACATTACATTATTGGAATGTGGTAAAGATGTAATTTACCCACATTGATGATGATGTATGTCTAGGGGTGATTGCTTTTGTAAGATTGCAGCCAGAATATCAGTTTAAAGTGCAATCGTTTTCTAAATTATTATCAAGATTAATTTTATTTCGTCTTGTTTTATTAAACATTGTGTTAGTATTTGCATTTTGGGATGACATAAATTACTTTCCGAACAGTGATTGGCTTAGGCTTGTTTTGCCATGAGAATGATCTCGAAGGATCATTCTGATTGGTCCGTCAGTCTGATCAGCCAATCAGAATGACGTAATTCCCGCGCACAGCTAGTTAGATATGCTGTGAGTGAGGCAGCATCGGGAGAGTCACCCACCAGCTTCGGAAGCAAAAGAACATGTTAAATGTCATGATTCTCATTATGTGTAAAATGAAGGAATACTGAGTTCCTCGCGTTTAATACATGTTGTGACTAACGCTGATGTAGTTACGAACAGTTTGATGAAAGCTTGGAGTTTCGGGAGAGTTTTGGTGGAAAGTTAGTCACGTGTGATCTTTCGGCCTTTATGAAAATTCCGTGTGGCATATTCTGTATTCAGTTATGGAGTATTTGGCGAGCAGTTTCTTTTAAAGAAACCCACTGAGAAGGACCGAATGTGAAAATCATTTATAGTAGCAGGTCTGTGACTGTGAGATCGCGCTATCAGTCGGGTCACACTTGTATAAATTTCTGGCTGCTTTGAGTGTGAAATTGGTTGTATGAACTGTGAACAGAGAACAATAGAAACGTTAGTTAGACACAAGCGGACTTGATAGTCCATTTTGTTGTGTGCTAGTAGCAATAAAAAGGCTTATCTACAAATTTTTTGAACATTTACAGTGAGGAAAAATGCATCATATAACTACCCGAAATCTTGATATATGTGGGATTGCAGGAACTGAAATACTACTAGAGTTTACGCAAACTTTGCAGGATAGATATTAGGCGGCGTTTTCTTCAGTGCTGCTTTTTCGCCATCTAGTAAGTATCTATGCTTGCAGAGTGAAGGGACGTCCAGCAGAAGCCGTACTGAGGTAGGTGGACGTTTATTTTGAACAGTACGCCAAACGATTTTTGTAACGCACCCTGCTGTAGTATATACAGGGCTATTACAAATGATTGAAGCGATTTCATAAATTCACTGTAGCTCCATTCATTGACATATGGTCACGATACACTACAGATACGTAGAAAAACTCATAAAGTTTTGTTCGGCTGAAGCCGCACTTCAGGTTTCTGCCACCAGAGCGCTCGAGAGCGCAGTGAGGCAAAATGGCGACAGGAGCCGAGAAAGCGTATGTCGTGCTTGAAATGCACTCACATCAGTCAGTCATAACAGTGCAACGACACTTCAGGACAAAGTTCAACAAAGATCCACCAACTGCTAACTCCATTCGGCGATGGTATGCGCAGTTTAAAGCTTCTGGATGCCTCTGTAAGGGGAAATCAACGGGTCGGCCTGCAGTGAGCGAAGAAACGGTTGAACGCGTGCGGGCAAGTTTCACGCGTAGCCCGCGGAAGTCGACGAATAAAGCAAGCAGGGAGCTAAACGTACCACAGCCGACGGTTTGGAAAATCTTACGGAAAAGGCTAAAGCAGAAGCCCTGACACCCGATGACAAAGTCAAACGCTTTGAATTTTCGGCGTGGTTACAACAGGTCATGGAAGAGGAACCGTTCAGTGCGAAACTTGTTTTCAGTGATGAAGCAACATTTTTTCTTAATGGTGAAGTGAACAGACACAATGTGCGAATCTGGGCGGTGGAGAATCCTCACGCATTCGTGCAGCAAATTCGCAATTCACCAAAAGTTAACGTGTTTTGTGCAATCTCACAGTTTAAAGTTTACAACCCCTTTTTCTTCTGCGAAAAAAAACGTTACAGGACACGTGTATCTGGACATGCTGGAAAATTGGCTCATGCCACAACTGGAGACCGACAGCGCCGACTTCATCTTTCAACAGGATGGTGCTCCACCGCACTTCCATCATGATGTTCGGTATTTCTTAAACAGGAGATTGGAAAACCGATGGATCGGTCGTGGTGGAGATCATGATCAGCAATTCATGTCATGGCCTCCACGCTCTCCCGACTTAACCCCACGCGATTTCTTTCTGTTGGGTTATGTGAAAGATTCAGTATTTAAGCCTCCTCTACCAAGAAACGTGCCAGAGCTGCGAGCTCGCATCAGCGATGCTTTCGAACTCATTGATGGAGACATGCTGCGCCGAGTGTGGGAGGAACTTGATTATCGGCTTGATGTCTGCCGAATCACTAAAGGGGCACATATCGAACATTTGTGAATGCCTAAAAAAACTTTTTTAGTTTTTGTATGTGTGTGCAAAGCATTGTGAAAATATCTCAAATAATAAAGTTATTGTAGAGCTGTGAAATCGCTTCAATCATTTGTAATAACCCTATATTTTCGCTAGCAAACAACTGTTGATGTTTTGAAATGTTGTTTCATTTCTCAGCAGTTTACAGGTACTATACAAAATTGGTCAATCACATGTGTTATGAAGCTGATTGGACCATTAACAAACTTTTTCTTTGATTTTGACAGTGTTCTCTGACTTTTTGTATTGTGGATGATATCACATAGCCTTACTTTCGCCTTTTGAAATTAGGCTAAGAAAACTGACATGTTGACATTCTGTCTAGTGTGAACAATCCACCACTGTATGCTGACATCATCCGACATTCTGTTCCATTTCATTCATATGTAGTGTCTATCAGCCTTAATTCTGATGTAATACTCAGATTTTTTTATCTTGAACTAGCATCTCATAAACTCATTATCGCCATTCAGTACCAGATTAACTGCAGTTATGTTGGGTTAATGAAACAACTAATGTGAACACACCTCCCTTTGATGAAGATGTTCCCTTCTACTAAATGTTCGTTGGATACTGTAATGACTAGGAGATTGGTCGCACACCTATCACAGTACCCAATAAAGAGTTATGTGAACCTCCTTATAATTAATAACTACAGGCAAGATGTGCTCAGTCGTGAAAAATAGTAATATTCCAAAAACCAAATGGCTCATGTTTAGAAATAAAATATGTTTGTTAATCATTGAAGATTGTATAATTAACACAATGAGAGATGGAGTTCCTCATAATTACAAAAATACTGAATGCGGCACACCTAGTTACTGTTCAGTGTTAATGATCTGGAAACTAACTGTCAAAATATTTTACAAATTCATCAACTACCTGATATAAACATTTTAGAAATCCAAATGATTCAGCTCACAGCTGCAGTCCAAGACACTAACATCTAAAACATTAAAGGTGCCAACGTTATTCTGTATAAAAGTTAAAATTCATAAGATTAGCAACCAAAATATTTGCAAGGCCAAGTCATAAGTATTCACACTTACAGCTACAACCAACTTTCAGAACTTCTCTAAGTTTTCACAACACCTACATAAAATTTTACAATTTCACGAAACTTTCGTCACTTAAAACTATAATTGACATGCCTCACATTCATTCGTATATCTGACCTTGGTCAACTCTCAAATTGAATTGTCGCTAACTTTATACAAACGAGATCTGTTGAGAATTCCCCAAATTTAAATTTAAATTATTCTTACTGTGCATATTACATATTGGTCACAATCAGAATCTCACTATCATTTCTCTGCTGTCCTTAGATTTCAGCTGTGGTCCTTAATTTTTTATTGTTATTTACATTTTAATTAGTGAGATACTTTGCCATAATGTGCTATTAATTACTGTAATTATAATAGACGGCATTTTGTGTATTTTGTAGCTGTGAAATGGAATTTCGAGCTCTGAATCCACACAATGTCGGCTCTTCATCACATTGAGATTCTGCAACTGTCAACCACATGGGTTTTCCCCTCTGTTACTAATGCTACAGGCTACTTCCTGTCCTTCTCTCAACCAACTTACTTCGTGGTCTCTCATTTACACCAATTGCAGAGAGAGAAAGTGTTGTCCATTATGTGAAGCAGATGACTCTGGTCCCTACCCCCTCTGAGTGACACTCATTTGTGTCAGAACTTATGCATGTTGTGCCCTATGACCTACCAAGACAGATTATATGCATCTAGCAATGCCTGCCTGTAATGTCTCAATGCCTAGCCACATCTCTATGTAATGACTCAATATGCACTGCATTTGTGTGGTTTTCATAGCATTTGTAAATGGATTCTTTGGACTGAAAAAATGTTTTTGTGTGGCTTATATTTTGAAAAACTCTCTCTTGCAGCTCTTTGCTTGAATCAGTATTTTATATGAGACAACTGTCATTTGCATACAGTAGTGGTACAGAAGTTGAACAGTGTCACAGTGAAATTTGACACCTACACAATGGTTGGTACTGATTTCATTTAACCTAATAAATTTGTAATAATAAATAGTTTTGTTTAATTTAAACTACAAAGTGTTTTGCTTATGTTTACTTGTTGGTTTGTTTTTACTTGTTGCATGTACACATCACAGTGATATGGCGAGCAATCAGGGCTATACTTTCTCATATCACTGGGTACAGCACACAAGTGTTTGATGTCTGTCCACCTCAAGAGGAAACCTGAAGTCTGTTTTATCTCCTTTTATAGTGTATTCAGTCTCGTCTTGGCCACTGTTGAATCAAGGTCATTTTATTGAAGAAGTTAAGACATTTTATTACATGGCCTACCTTTGTATATCATTGGTGGAAATAAATCATCTGAAAATGTTTTATGAAAAATAGATAATGTTCACTGAATGATACCGACTACCTCATAATCAAAGAATAATATTGCAGTAGTGACTGTCATGAAATTTTAATTAACTGGTTATGCGCAGTTGAAAATGTTATTTGATTTTGGGAAGCACTAAGAGTTACAAGTACAGCTCTGATTTTATAATACTCTGACATCGTAAATTTACAAAACAATATTTTGGTGTTTCAAGGATAGGAAAAGGCTACAAACTGTGTGTTGATTAAAAGTACACAATCCAATTACATGGGAAATAATCCTCCACTATATTAACACTCGAGTAGACGCTATTTTTCATGACACATGCAGCCACGTGGCGCACTTTGTACACATGTAAGGAATAGCTGTCTTTATGTTACCAAGGAAAACAAGTATGAGCAAAATCACAGTTTACTTTTAATTTAATCAAACAATGGTAAAATAAACTTACATTATAAATCATTGTTTAATAAAACAATAATAAAATAAACCTTTCATTATATCACTCTATTACTGCATACAAGTGTTACCCCACAATAATAACCCACTAGAAGCATTAAGCAGCACAGTTGTATCAGATTCCTGCCAACTGCTTATTATTGCCTCATAGTGGGATTGTGCTGCAAGTTCGAAATCTGAATCATTTTCTTGCACAGATAACAAATTTTTTCTCACCTAGCTTGCTGTTTATTTTATATTACTGTTACTCATTTGCATATGTGATGACACAGCATATTATTGTGCTAACTGAGGCAATAATGAAGGAAAAGGTATGTGATCACAATAGTAAAACGACAATGGAATGGCACAAGACGTCATTTGTGATTGGCGCACTTTATACTCAGGTACACAGGCGTGAGGGTTAAGATTGAAAATAATTATGTTCAAGTGTACATTAGAGAAATGAACAATTCACTGATTTGTTTGAGTATATGTTTAAACAGCATTGCTGGTCTCTGGACAATGGAGAAACTCAATAAC
Organism: Schistocerca nitens; assembly: GCF_023898315.1. Taxonomy (NCBI): domain Eukaryota; kingdom Metazoa; phylum Arthropoda; class Insecta; order Orthoptera; family Acrididae; genus Schistocerca; species Schistocerca nitens. Next base: position 150,060,155 of record NC_064620.1, on the reverse strand, counting down.
TGAATTTTACAATTTATGAAACTGATCATAGAAAAGAAGTTTAATTTGTTTACCACAATCCTCTTTAAATGAGATGAACCTACAAATATTCACGAAATTATGGTCATACAGTCAGATTGTATCAGATATCAGATGAAGCTGTGATGGTGCTGGGACAACACAAGGTGAAAACACCATATTATATTAGACAAAATTTGTAGTTGGTGTGATGAATGGCATCTTCCTCTAAAAGTAGAAAAATGTAAGTTAATTAAGACTAGAAAAAATATTATTTACGAATACAGCATTGATGGTATGCTGCTTGACACAGTCACATATATCTAGGTGCAATGTTGAAAACCGATACGAAATCGAAACAGCGTATATAGGTGGTAACAGAGAAGGTGAATGATAAACTTCTGTTTATTGGGAGAATTTTAGGAAAATGTAACTCATCTATAAAGAAGACTGAGTATAGAGCACTAGTGCAACCCATTCTTGCATAGTTCCCAAGCATTTAGGATCTCTATCAACTCAGGTCAAAGGAACACATTGACACAATTCAGAGGTGATCCACTAGCTTTGTTACCAGTAGGTTCTATCAGGACACAGGTATTATGGAGATTCTTTGTGAACTCAAATGGGAATCCTTGGAGGAAAGACAATATTGTGTTTGTGAATCTCTATTGTGAAAATTTAGAGAACCAGCATTTATAACTGACTGCGGAACGATTCTCCTGCTGAGAATGTACGTTTTGTATAAGGACTAAGAATATGAGATAAGAAATTAGGGCTTGTACAGATGCATATAGGAGTCGTTTCTCCCTTGTTCTGTCTGTGAGTGGAGGAGAAAACGATATGCATGGTAGTGGTACAAGGTACCCTCCACCATACACCATGAGGTGCCTTGCAGAATATGTATGTAGGTGTTCAACTACAAAGTTTTACATTCAAAAGGAACCTCTTTCACCACAATATCCTAATTAAAGTGACACTAACTGGTGAAATATAAGCATTTACATTTGGCAGGAATAGGAGTATCCTCAGAACTGATCCTTGTGGAGCACTGTATTTTGCTAGCATAATATTACTGTACCCATTTGTGTCTGTATTGCTGGTATTATGCTTCATCTACCTATAGTGCTTTTTGTTTTCTATGTACGATTTTAGCTATTTGCTACTTATGTTGTAGTTACTTAATTTATGAGTAGCTGGAAGTGGTATGCAGTCAGATGCATTGGAAAGATCCAGAGAAATTGCAAATTGTCTTCTGTAGAAACTGCAAAGTTTCCTTAACTAATATAAAATTCTCAAGTTTCCAGCTGGATTACTTGCCCCACTCGCAAATTCAATCACACAGGACTTGTTAAAGACCTTCTCTCCTTCTCCCAGCCACTACGGTGGAGACACTTTTTCGCCACCAATTCTACCAATCAGACTCAACCAAAGAGCAACATTCAACCCTACCTAACTCAGTTCACTCCTCCATCCAACCGTGATTCATCCTCACTGCCCCCAAATCACCCCCTGTTAACTTTCCAGAATTTCTTAACCTTGAATCTTGCCTCACCATCATTCCCAAATCCCTCAAGATCCAAACTAACCTTACATCCACAGAATGATTCGCAGTCCAATCTATAAAAACTGTTCCCAATCTTATAATTCTACCTGCAGATAACAGCTCCATCACTGTTGTTTTGAATCGCAGAAGGACTCTGCCAGCTGTCAGATGCATCAACCTACAAACGTTGCCACAGTGACCCCATTTCAGAACTCTAGCAGGATCTCCAGTCACTCCTCAAATCCTTAGGCCCATCCCACACACTCTTTCCGGAGTCCATCTCTCTCCTCACCCCTACCACTCCCAACACTTCTATCTTTTACATGCAAGTCCATAAACCCAACCACCCAAGACGACCCATTGTGGCCAGTTACTGTGCCAACACTGGGGGAATCTCTATTCTTGTAGACCAACACCTTCAATCTATTATCTGGAACCTGCCCACCTACATAAAAGATACCAACCATTTCCTCCTCCAACTCTTCACACTTCCTGTCCCTTTACCATGCAGTGCCCTGATCGTCACTGTTGATGCTACCTCCCTTTACATTAACATCCCTAGTGCCCATTGCCTTACCACTACTGAACACTACCTTTCTCAATGCCCGATGCCCAATGCCAGATTCATTGATGACATCTTTGCGATTTGGATCGAGTGTGAGGACACCCTATCCATATTCCTCCAGAACCTTAACAACTTCTTCCCCATTTGCTTCACCTGGTCTTACTCAACCCAACAAGCCACCTACCTAGATGTTGACCTTCACCACAAAGATGGCTACATCAGTACCTCCATCCATATCAAAACCACTAACCACCATCAATACCTCCACTTTGACAGCTGCCACCCGTTCTATACCAGGAAGTCCCATCCACACAACCTAGCCACCCATGCTCATCGTACCTGCAGTGGCAATCGATCCTTCTCGAAACATACTGAGGGTCTCACTGTAGCCTTTACTAATCGTGATTAACCTCCCAACCTTGTATAAAAACAAATCTCCAGTGCATTAGCTTTCCATTCTCCCACCATCTCCCAAAGTCCCACCATCCGGCCACTGAGGAGCATTCCCATCACCCAGTTGCCTCTCCCATTACGCACTTGTGCTCAAAATCTGGCTACAGCTGCCAGGGACTGTGTTTGTGTGTGTGTGTGTGTGTGTGTGTGTGTGTCATTTAATTTTGACAAAGGCTTTACTGGCTGCAAGCTACGAGGATTGACTGAAAAGTTATGCATAATGCCTCCACCTTTGTAACTCTTCAACAGTTGGCAGCATTGGTATGTGGCAGGTACTGTCTTGTTCCATAGCCTCTTCTCTACAGCTCCAGTTGGCAGGAAGCCTTAGCATTGAACGGTTTTGTTGTTACAGTGCAAAGTATGGAACCCTGAGAAGACGATCGGTCAATATGATTTAAGCAACGTGCAGTCATTGAATTCTTGACAGCAGAAGGTATCACCCCAAAGGTGATTCATCAGAGAATGAAAGCAGTTTATGGTGATTATGTTGATTTGAGTACTGTGCATCGTTGGGCGACTACATTTAAAGATGTTGAGCTGGGAACATCTGAACTGCATGACAATAAAGAGTTGGACGTCCTGTGACATCAAACACCGAGTTTCACAAGCATAACGTTGACAGATTGATTCAGGACGATCATCGTATCCCTCAGACAGAAATTGCAAGCGCAACTGGCATTTCACAGGAACGTGTGGGCCACATTATTGCTTTTCTTGGCTATCAGAAATCGGTGCACGTTGGGTACCGCGGATACTGACTCCTGAATTGAAAGTGCACAGACCTGATATTTGCCAGGTACTCCTTTCGAGTTACTTGAATGAAAGTGACGCCTTTCTCCATTCTATTGTGACAGGAGACAAAACGTGGGTACATCATTATGACTTGGAGACCAAAAGTCAGTCTGGAATATCGACACAAAGACTAGCCCCAGAAAAAGAAATTCAAGAGGCAGCCCTCAGCTGGAAAAATTATGACCACATTGTTCTGGGACGCAGATGGTGTTATCCATGTTGATTTCCTTGATCGTGGAACAACAATAAATTCAGAGCATTATATCACAATGCTGCGAACTCTGAAACGATGCCTAACAAGGGCCTGAAAGGAAAAGGGAAATGTTTTCCTGCAGCATGACAATGCCAAACCACACACTTCACGTGACACCACAGCGTAACTTCAGAGACTGAATCTCACCACCATACGGCATCTCTGTACAGTCCATATTTAGCACCGTCTGACTTCCATCTGTTCCTGACAATGAAAGACGATCTGCAGGGACATCGTTCTGCTTCTGATGAAGACGTTGAGAGAACTGTGAGACTGTGGTTATGGAAACAGAGTGTCGACTTTTTCCTGATGGCTTCAGAAAACTTGATCATAGTTGGCAGAAATGTATCCAACTGGGTGGTGATTATATGGAAAAGTGAATAGTGGCAATAAAAGATCACATTCCAAGGATTATTTCTGCGTTTGATTTATTAAAATATTCCTAGACAAACCCAGTTAACAAAGGTGAAAGCATAACTTTTCATTCAACCCTTGTATATTTGTGACAGTTTTTCATTGTTCCTATCTGCGACTCAGCGTCTCTACTATACGATAAGTAGCAACTTTCCTTTTCACAATATTGTTAGCTGGATTACTTCATTGAAATGGAGCACCATTTGGGTGACTGTCCCTTTTATTTTATTTTATTTACACGTCAAGTTCCGTAGGACCAAATTGAGAAGCAAATCTCCAAGGTTATGGAACATGTCAGTACATGAAATTACAACATAAAAGTAATAACAGATAAAAATAGAATGTTTATGAACCAGAAAAAAGTAAATCCATAAGTTTAAGCAAACGCAATCAACAATACAACAAGAATCAGCTTAATTTTTCAAGAAATTCCTTGACAGAATAGAAGGAGTAACCTATGAGGAAACTTCAGTTTCGATTTGAAAGCGCATAGATTACTGCTAAGATTTTTGAATTCAAGCGACAGCTTATTGAAAAAGGATGCAGCAGTATACTGCACACCTCTCTGCACAAGAGCTAAGGAAGTCCGATCCAAACACAGGTTTGAATTCCGCCAAGTATTAGCTGAGTGGTCAGCATGACAGACTGTCAATCCTAAGGGCCTGGGTTCGATTCCCAGCTGGGTCGGAGATTTTCTCCGCTCAGGGACTGGGTGTTGTGTTGACTTAATCATCATCATTTCATCCCCATCGACGCGCAAGTCACCAAAGTGGCGTCATATCGAAAGACTTGCACCAGGCGAGCGGTCTACCCGACGGGAGGCCCTCATCACACGACATTAACTGTGTGAAAGCTGCTTATTCTTGGGAATAAGCTGAGGGTCTACAAGAGGTTTGTGAACTTACACCACTTACTGCCCGACCCTCCCATTTCTGAGCAAAAAATATCATTTTAGAATGGTAAGAGATAACCCAAAATATAGTACCATATGACATAAGTGAGTGAAAATAAGCAAAGTAGACTAATTTTCGTGTCAAACAATCACTCACTTCACATACCGTTCAAATAGTAAAAATGGCAGCATTAAGTCTTTAAACAAGATCCTGAAGATGGGCTTTCCACGACAGTTTACTATCTATCTGAACACCTAGAGCTAGGCGCGCAGTCCGGAACCGCGCGACTGCTACGGTCGCAGGTTCGAATCCTGCCTCGGGCATGGATGTGTGTGATGTCCTTAGTTTAGTTAGGTTTAACTAGTTCTAAGTTCTAGGGGACTGATGACCTAAGATGTTAAGTCCCATAGTGCTCAGAGCCATTTGAAACATTTTTGAACACCTAGAAATTTGAACTGTTCAGTTTGAATCATATGCCCATTCTGTGAAATTAAGAAGTCAGGTTTTGTTGAATTGTGTGTTAGAAACTGTAAAAACTGAGTCTTACTGTGGTTTAGAGTTAGTTTATTTTCTACTAGCCATGAGCTTAGGTCATGAACCGCACTATTTGAAACTGGGACAGTGTCGCACACAACATCCTTTACTACCACGCTAGTGTCGTCACCAAACAGATATATTTTAGAGTTACCCTTAATACTAGAGGGCATATAATTTATGTAACTAAGAACAGGAGTGGCCCCAACACTGATACCTGGGGCACTGCCTCCCCTTGACTGTACCCCACTCAGACCCCACATTGCAGCCATTCTCAACATTGTGAATAATGACCCTTTGCTGTCTGTTGCTAAAGTAAGAGGTGAACCAATTGTGAGCTACTCCCTGCATTCCATAATGGTCCAACTTCTGGAGCAATATTTTGTGATCAACACACTCAAACGCCTTAGGTGAATCAAAAAATATGCCTAGCGTTCGAAACGTTTTGTTCAACCCATCCAGTATCTCACAGAGAAAAGAGAATACAGCATTTTCAGTTATTAAACGACTTCTAAAGCCGAACTGTACATTTGATAGCAAATTGTGTGATATAAAATGATCGATTATCCTTACATACACAGCCTTTTCAATAACTTCAGCAAACACTAAAATCGTCTACATTATCATTTTCTTCCTTTTTATAAAGCGGCTTTACTGCTGAGTAGTTTAATCATTCAGGAAACTGACCATTCCTAAAGGAAAAATTACAAATATGGCTAAATACAGGGCTAACATGCGCAGCACAGTACTTGAATATTCTGCTAGGCACTTCATCATATTCATGATAGTCCTTAGTCTTCAGTGATTTAATTATTGACTCAATCTCCCCCTTGCCTGAATCACAGAGGAGTATTTCAGACATCAATCTCGCAAAAGGCATTTGGCAAGAAAGTTATATAATACCCTGTAGAAACTAAATTTTTATATATTTCACCAGCAATGCTCAGAAAATGATTGTTAAATACTGTACATATATCTGATTTATCAGTAAAAGAAATATTTTTGCTATGACCTTGTGCTGCTGACCAGCACTTCCTTCACAACTGACCAAATGGTTTTAATTTTATCCTTTGAATTAACTATTCTATTTGCATACCACATACTCTTTGCCTCCCTAATAACATTTTAAGCACCTTGCAATACTGTTTGTAATGGGCTACTGTAGATTGATTGTGACTACTTCTAACATTTTGATATAATTCTTGCTTTGTTCTACATGATATCCTTATCCCACTGGTCAGCCACCCGGGCTGCCTATTACTGCTAGTACCCTGTTTAGCACGTTCTAATGGAAAGCCACTCTCATAGAGCATGAGAAATATGTTAAAGAAAGCATTACATTTATCATCTATGTTATCGGCACTATAAACATCCTGTCACTCTTGTTCCTTGTCAAGGTTTAAAAACTCGCTATTGCTGTTGGATTAAGTTTCCTACATAGTTTGTAATTATATGTGTCATTTGTTTGAGTACAAAATGCTTTTAGTGTTAAAATTTGTGCATCATGGTCTGAAAGGCCATTCACCCTTTTACTAAATGAATGCCCATCTAGGAATGAAGAATGAATAAAAAGATTGTCTGTGGCTGGGCTACTGTTCCCCTGCAACCTAGTTGGAAAAAACACTGTTTGCATCATATCATATGAATTTAGGAGGTCTACCAACAACCTTTTTCTTGCACCTTCATATACAACACTTATACAGAAGTCACCACATATAACTAATTTCTGGTATTTCCTACAAAGTGAATCTAGAACCTCCTCTAGCTTGAGCAGAAATGCTCTGGACTCAGAGTAAGGGGACCTATAAACAACAACAATTAGAAGTTTAGTTTCACTGAGTTCAACTGCCCCAGCACAACATTCAAATATCTGTTCGGAGCAGTGCTTTGATACATCTATGGACTCAAATGGAATACTGCTTTTTACTTACATAGCCACTTCCCCACCCTGCAAGAAACTCCTTGAAAAACAGCCAACTAATCTGTATTCTGGTAAAGGAAGCCTCTGAATTGTCAAATTATTTAAGTGATGCTCGGATATACCAATAAGTTCAGAGTCAACTTCTATGAAGTTCATTAACTTTATCTCTAACACTCCTTATATTTTGGTGAAATATGCCAATTTCTTCTCTACTTGGAAACATGATGTCCTCTGAAGGTGAGCTCTTAGCTAGAGGGACTTCCTTTAAGCAAGTATACCTATCAGGTGACTTCAGTCTAGAAAGGTGCAGATCTAAAACCGACTACTACAGGAATTTTTCCATGAGTGATCCCACCATAACCCACTACACTGTCAGCTATAAGTCTTAACAGCCTCCCCTTCCCATACCTTCTGAGATGTAGACCATGCCTAATGAAACCCAATCTACTGATAGACCCAACTGGCATCACTGAAATGTGACCATGCCCTCTGCCATCAGCACCCTCTCCAGCCCCGTGTTAAAGTGCCTAACAGCCACATTAAGATGAGGCTGATCAAGATGCTGAAACAGTTGCACAAAATGCACCAGGTCACCACCTATATCCTATTCCCTGTCCCTATCAAGAGTGTTCCCTTTTCTACCCACTATCACTATCTGACACCCCTTCGTAAAATTCCTACATAACTCCCCTATGCTATCAGTCACCTGAGCCAACCCTGTACTAGGCTTCGCAATTCTGGTGACCTGGTACTCACTCCCCAACACTTCCTGTAACTGCTGGCCCACACCTCTACTGAACAAACTACATAGCAGCAGAACATTCTTCTTTCTGTTAGACTTTACAACTGATCAAGGCCCTCAAACTGCTGAGGACTGCTGCATGTTCCCACACATCTACAGCTACATGAGGCTCTTACTGTGTTTCTGATGAAGTATCAAAACAGCATTGAGTTGTCTTTACATAGACTATGCCATAGTGGGTTGAACCATTTCCCGATGCCGCAAGAAGTTACAGTAGGGGATAGGAAAAGAAATAGAGTCCTTGCATGTTGAGTCAGTCTCCACCACCAAGCATGGTGGCGGAGTGGTTAGCACACTGCACTCACATTCAGGAGGATAATGGTTCAAACATGCGTTGAGCCATCCTGATATAGGTTTCCCATGATTTTCCTAAATCGCTTGAGGTAAATACTGGGATGATTCCTTTGAAAGAACACAGCCGATTTCCTTCTCCATCTTTCCCCAATCCTAGCTTGTGGTCTGTGTCTAATGACCTCATTATCGATGGGACAATAAACACTAATGTCCTCCTGCAGGTTTCACCTCAGATGTAGTATGGATGTCTCTCAGTTTGGTTTGCTCCAGAGTATCATGGCCAGTAATGGGTTCTATGTAGAGCTCAGTTGGTAGACATTTTCTTAGTTTTCAAAGTCATCATATGTTGTTGTGTGATTTACCTTCCTGCCTGAGATGAACATATCTGGTGTGATCCAAGTAGCAGTGTTTCATGCTTAATGTACTATGCCCCAAGCTTGTGGCAGAACCAACATCATGTATAATCTTTTGTAGTGGTCGAAAGAGTGTTTTTAAGTCATATTTCGTTAGAATCCTTGCGATCTTGGCTGTCTTTGGCCCTACATTTGGAAGAAACGCCATTTGCCACCCTCTTCTTGTGTTATTTCGGCGCTGCACATTGTTCACATTGCCTTCTTATTTTGTGTGTCACTGTAGCCGTCGCTCTGGAATATCTTCCTGACGATTTACAGACTTTCCTGGTCAGTTATGGCCCGATTCTTGTGAACAAGACTTCTGAAAGGCATAGTAAGTAGGGCTAGGTTGTGGTTCGCCGAAGTAGCATCTGTGGAAGCAAAGAGCATGCTTCAGCCTATAGATTCGCATGGCACAGTGCATTTGGGTATGGAGGAAGCAGGACCCATGAAATAATAGAACTATAACAAGTTTCAAGACCTTGAAAATGACGTCTGAACTACAACTTTAAGAACCTTGTATTGATTGTTATTAAAACAATCAATACAAGGTATCTTAAAGTTGTGGTTCAGAGGTCATGTTCTACTGTCTGTTCTGTTCTAAAAATTGTAGACGCAAAGTTAAAATACAGTCGAGCTAAATCATTTTCTGTGATAATAGCCAACTTAATTACATTCATACAGAAATTACGAAAATTCTAAATCAGTACACAACAGTGTCATAAAATATTATGTGTCCGAGAAAGCGGCCATTTAGAGGCTACTACCGGGGCATAGACTGGATGACGGCAGGTGTTCCCTTGGCCGTCCGCTGCGCCCAAACATAAATACGGCCTGAGAGGCAGTGATTTCTCCGGCTTACGTGCTGCCTCGGGTGACATCACAACCAGACTGCAACTTAACTCATGTTTTCGGTACAAATAGAAAGTGAACTCGAGAGGACTGGACACTGTCCTGGATCATACGATTTCATGGAAGTAACTGTTTGTGTGCCACCTGTAATGATACCAAAACTGCGTGCCAAGTGGTGAGATTACTTTCCACTTTTGTGGTGAGCAACTAACTTAGATTATTAGAAGTCAGGGCGAAAAATCATTTCTTGGGAACTTGCCATAGAGGTCGCTTCTGTACTGCTCATGGTGCTGTTTATGATAGAGACAACATTAATCTTATTGTCATCAGGAATATTACTATGTTGTGCGTGTGAAAGTTATCAAATATATTTATCAATTAGGACTCAAAATTTTTATTTATATTCATAGATCCTGATCCCACTGAGTAAATAGAGAGTAGAAACATTTCTTTCAGTGGGCAAGACAAGAAAGTGGACTTGCAGACTGGAAACTATAGTCAGTATGTTCTCGATTTGTTTCTGGCTGACCACAAAAACTATTCCGAGAGCACCTCTCTCAATCTCTAGACACAACACCCGTTTGCAACTGCTTGATGATTGTCAGGCAATAGAACAGGAACTACAAAAAGTGACAACGACATGTACAAGGTGCATTCAAGTTCTAAGGCCTCCGATTTTTTTTCTCCGGACTGGAAAGAGATAGAAACATGCGCATTGTTTTAAAATGAGGCCACGTTCATTGTCAATACGTCCCAGAGATGGCAGCACCGTACGGCAGATGGAATTTTACCGCCAGCGGCGAGAATGAGAACTGTTTTAAATACTTAAAATGGCGACGTTTTCCTTACTTGAACAGCGTGCAATCATTCGTTTTCTGAATTTGCGTGGTGTGAAACCAATTGAAATTCATCGACAGTTGAAGGAGAGATGTCGTGATGGAGTTATGGATGTGTCGAAAGTGCGTTCGTGGGTGCGACAGTTTAATGAAGGCAGAACATCGTGTGACAACAAACCGAAACAACCTCGGGCTCGCACAAGCCGGTCTGACGACATGATCGAGAAAGTGGAGAGAATTGTTTTGGGGGATCGCCGAATGACTGTTGAACAGATCGCCTCCAGAGTTGGCATTTCTGTGGGTTTTGTGCACACAATCCTGCATGACGACCTGAAAATGCGAGAAGTGTCATCCAGGTGGGTGCCACGAATGCTGACGGACGACCACACGGCTGCCCATGTGGCATGTTGCCAAGCAATGTTGACGCGCAACGACAACATGAATGGGACTTTCTTTTCGTCGGTTGTGACAATGGATGAGACGTGGATGCCATTTTTCAATCCAGAAACAAAGCGCCAGTCAGCTCAATGGAAGCACACAGATTCACCGCCACCAAAAAAATTTCGGGTAACCGCCAGTGCAGAAAAAATGATGGTGTCCATGTTCTGGGACAGCGAGGGCGTAATCCTTACCCATTGCGTTCCAAAGGGCACTACGGTAACAGGTGCATCCTACGAAAATGTTTTGAAGAACAAATTCCTTCTTGCACTGCAACAAAAACGTCCGGGAAGGGCTGCGCGTGTGCTGTTTCACCAAGACAACGCACATCGAGCTAACGTTACGCAACAGTTTCTTCGTGATAACAACTTTTAAGTGATTCCTCATGCTCCCTACTCACCTGACCTGGCTCCTAGTGACTTTTGGCTTTTTCCAACAATGAAAGACACTCTCCGTGGCCGCACATTCACCAGCCGTGCTGCTATTGCCTCAGCGATTTTCCAGTGGTCAAAACAGACTCCTAAAGAAGCCTTCGCCACTGCCATGGAATCATGGCGTCAGCGTTGTGAAAAACGTGTACGTCTGCAGGGCGATTACGTCGAGAAGTAACGCCAGTTTCATCGATTTCGGGTGAGTAGTTAATTAGAAAAAAAATCGGAGGCCTTAGAACTTGAATGCACCTCGTAAAGCAGTGAACAAGGAGAATCTCAATGTGCTTGAAGAAATTCTCGAATTGCAAAAAAAAAAATTAATTTCATTAGGAAGTGAACTGGATACCACTAAAAACAGAATCAGAATCATGGTCTTCAAACCCCCAATGTGAACGAGACAGCACTTGCCGTGATGAAAGAGGATGACACGCACGTACGATCGGGGCTTACTGCAGTGCATGACTCATCACAAATACATCTCCCACAATTTCCTTTCATCCCTCCTCCCTCCCCCCCCCCCCCTCCTCAAATTCTCCAGACATAAATTAATAATACACCAGGCTCGTCAGTCTGCCACAAACAGGGCAGATTGGCACCAGATAATCAGCTAAAACTGCTGCCGATAAAACATCAGACACTGAGCCTACTGACAATGCGTTCAAGGTGAGTTCTGATGTGTAACAATTCCAGCGACATGATTTGAAACTGGTAGACAACTCCATCGAGCATGAAGGACAGCATGAGAAATGGCAGGTAAAAACACTTCTCGTTCCACACAGTTCACTCGCTGCTATAAACTATCCAACGGACTTCAACCTGCAGCGATAACATCACGGCTATCAGCCAGTAGTTTCCTAATGATCACTGTTTCTAGAGGAAAACGGCTGCCAGCCAACACACAGACAGAGACAGGTGATACTGCACCTCCTCTTCAGTCACTTCCACAGCCGAAAACTCCGCCATCACAACTTGATAATCTCAAAGTCGACCAGGAATCCCACTACCGTCGTCCTCGACGACGTCCATTTCCCTCCCCATCCATACCTTAGCCATTACATATTTACTAAGATGAGACTGTTGAGTCGTGGACTGCATTGTAGCCGACGGCCGGGGTGGCCGAGCGGTTCTAGGCGCTACAGTCTGGAACCACGCAAGCGCTACGGTCGCAGGTTCGAATCCTGCCTCGGGCATGGATGTGTGTGATATTCTTCGGTAAGTTAGGTTTAAGTTGTTCTAAGTTCTAGGGGACCGATGACCTCAGCAGTTAAGTCTCATAGTGCTCAGAGCCATTTGAACCATTTTTTTTGCATTGTAGCCAGCTATGTCACCCGGCTGGTCATGCCCAACTGCGCGAAGATGGTGTCAGCAATTGCGATATTCGGCGATCTCCCACCACACTCTAGGTGGAGGGGAGGGAGGGGGGGAGAGCTCTGTGGGAACCTCACCATCGATGATATAAAATGTTAAAAAAAAACACTCTTTGGCAGCGAGATTGGCCTCCACAGGGAGAACATCTTTGACTCTCTCAGTTTGTTGTGATCAGTTGCCTCGTGCACACACATTTCTCTCTATTTCCGTGTTTGGTAATAAAGTGTGTGTTAATTACTCGCGTTCTGCTTCTCCCTGGGAGCATTCACAGCCGGAATTACGACGGATTAGTACTCACGATGGATCAAAATGGCCAGAGAGAATTTTCTTTTATCTATTCTGAAACTTTTTGCTGCAACGTATTTTCTTTTATTGTCTTTGTGTTTGGAATAGTGTAATCGGAGTCACTGGTGGTAGTATTGATTCATGTTAAACTGCCATTATTGTGTATGTGACCCAACTCGAGTGTTGGCATTCTTCTACTATGGTTCGTAATGAGTGAGCGATTTTTTCCGCAAAACGTAGTCTACAGAAGGCTGAATAAAATATTTCTTCATTTGTACATAAGTAAATGGAATTACTTATGAATATTTTTTGTTTATCATTTTTTCCTTCTCATCATTCAGGAGTACACCCTCTACAATTGTTGTAGCCTGCTTGACAATGTTCTAAGCTATTTTGTTCTTGTTTTCTGCCTTCAATAACATTTTGTTGTTTGGAAGATTTTTTGCAGTTAACAGTACCCCTCTGTAAAATTTTCCTGTAATTTCAGTTTTTTTCTTTTTTTTTTTTTTTTTTGCAAAAAATCTAAGTCACTATTTCTATTTTCCATGGATACCAAGTACATAAGACTGTCAGAAGAGTTTCTCATACCTCTTGTCATCCACATATTTTTTTTTGCAGAAGTTCTAACGGAATATAGTGTGTCAGCAGGTGGCCAGCTGAGATCCTGCAAACAACCCGTCTGCGTGTTGGACACACTGGATCTACACCTGGGGTTATCGTCTGGCGTGCAATTTCATAAGACAGAAGGAGCCCTCTCGTACCCTGACTGAAAATTTATACGTCAGTCTGGTGATTCGATCTGTTGTGCTGTCATTCGTGAACAGACTTGCAGAGGGTGTTTTCTAACGGATAACGCTCGCCCATATATCACTGCTGTAACCCAATATGCTTTATAGAATGTCGACATGTTGCCTTGGCTCATTCGAACACCAGATCTTTCTCTAATCGAGAACATTGGGACATCATAGTACGACAACTCCAGCGTCATCCACAAACAGCATCAACTGTCCCTGAATTCACAAACAAAGTGCAACAGGCATGAAACTCCATTCCACAAACTGATACCCAGCACATGTACAACACAATGTATGTACATTTGCATCCTTGCAGTCAGCGTGACAGTTACATCAGTTATCAATGTTCCAGCATTTCACATTTGCAATGGCTTATTTCACACTTACATTAATCTGTGATTTTGCACTGTTAATGTTACTTAGACAAATGCATTCCCGAAATTTCATTACTCTACATTAATTATTTTTTTGCGTCGCAAACGTTTAGCCGTCACTGTATTTTTAATAAATGATGAGGATTTACACATTTAAACCTTCTCTTGGGTTGTCTGAGATGTAACTAGAATGCATTTCACAATTTTTTGTATGTGTGTGTTCAAGTTTATGTGTGTTTCTAAAAGCGGTGTAAGGATGGATGACATGTATCTTGGAGTCAGCTGATACGAAATGTAGATCTATTAGTAGCAAGAAACTTACGCTATTAGTTGATGACTTCCTGGTTGTAAGAAAACTATAATGTTTTGTAGTAAGAGCCGTGTGGTGCCTATCACATGAACTTCTATGAAAACATTTACCTTGCTTCTGACTTTTTCTAAATTATTACAGTTTTTTCCCATGCTGATCGATGGAAATTGTATAGCTTATTTATTTATGACGTGGTGATATGTCAGCTCTCCTAAAGTTTTTTTTCTATTTTGCTGTTAAATTCTTGATTTTTTCAGTAGAAATCATTTGAGTTTTGTACTGAATAATTATAGAGTGTCTAATTTACTTTGTTGACATGTATTGCAGGTCTATCAGTTACTTGCACGACAATGTTCAAGAGGCCTACTTACGATTTACAAGCAGATGTTTTTGTACACGAGACCTGTAGCAGTTACAGACTGCTCAACAGTATTTACCTTTTGTTGAAACCTATTACTTTTCCATTTGGCCCATCCAAGAAATTTTATAAATTAATTTGTTCGTTCCTGAAGCATTTTGAACCAAAGAGCAAAATTTACTTATAACCTCTAAATACCTGCAATTCTAAAGAGGTAATAGGAGGATGTCGCCGAGAGACCTGAGTCAGCATTTCTACCATGAGCCACAGAAACATGCTGCTATTCGTCCGCAGGTGCTTTGTCAATTTTTACTTATTACTTGCTGAGCAAATAATTTAAATTTATTTCATCTGTTTTTTAATCTTACAAACAGTTGTAGTCTATGAGTGACTTCCACAACTGCACGAAGCCTGTCACGCAGTGAAAGGTATACTTTGGGAACCAGTCCAAGGTTTTTTGCTAAGCCATTCAGCGTGATATCCTTTCTCGTAACACTTGGGACCTACCTGTAGAAGAAATTGATTTCGTTTCTGATGTGCTGTGATGTGATGTCAAAATGACGCATCGCTCAGTGCGACCTCGAAACTTGACAGCAGTCAACGCAGTGAGCTGTGCGTAAGTGGACCCTCGGAAATCCTAACATATTCGAAAAAACAGCTAAATATTTGTGACAAGGAAGAATATAAATGTCACTGCTGTTTGTTTTCCTCACAGGAATTTAAGTAGTTCTCTTATATTCGACACCAACTGAAATTGCGACATATTCGGAAATAAACACCAAGTACTTGTGACAAGCAAGAATATAAATGTCATTGCTGCTCATTTCACTCATAGCAATTTAATCTGTTGTGGTTTGATCAAAATAAAGCCACAAAATGGAACAAACTCACTCTTGAGAGAGAGTGCTGTTGTATGTAAATAATATCGAATACTGCAGAACATACTTCTATTACAGTAACAAAAAAAGTGGCTCTGAGCACTATGGGACTTAACATCTATGGTCATCAGTCCCCTAGAACTTAGAACTACTTAAACCTAACTAACCTAAGGACATCACACAACACCCAGCCATCACGAGGCAGAGAAAATCCCTGACCCCGCCGGGAATCGAACCCGGGAACCCGGGCGTGGGAAGCGAGAACGCTACCGCACGACCACGAGATGCGGGCTATTACAGTAACACGGAAGTCCCAGAATGTGTTACAAACATAGAGATGAAAAAAGATTAGAATAGACCCAGACCTGAACCTGCATTTTTCGTCTCCGTCTCTCTGCCTCCCTAACCAATTCACCACAACGTACACACACTACTTTCAAGAACAGCGTTGTTCATTTTCGGATTTACTGAAGGCTTATACTAATAAGATGTAATTAACTGACATTTAATCATAACAAATCGTACGAAGAGTGACATGTTTGTGATAAATCTTCAATGTGTAGTTGCCTTCAGACGGCATAATGTCGTAACATGCATGTTATAATACGAAAACGACGAAGTACGGCAAAACCGAAAATGGTATCTCGGAAGTTCTTCACTTGTCGGCTCCTATCGAATTCCAGAGTCACATTCACGTTGCACGTTATTTTGGCAGTTCTGTGTGTGCTTTATCACAAGAGATGGATCCCTTCATCTCTGGGGTCTGTGACTTTACCTAACCTAATCCTAGATAAAAAGAACCAAACAACCCCAAAATCTGGCTAATGTACAATATATCTTTGTGTGTCTGTGGGCAGTTCTAAATGTTTCGCCTCCTAGTGATTATGTACTGGCCAGCAGTTATTATGTGTAGTAATTTTATATGAATACCATATTTCTTAGGCAATACAAGTATGTCCTAAGACATTCTTTATCATACCTCCGTACCAAGGAAAAGTTCTCATTACTAACTAGTGAAATAAATATTTGTAATTGATAGGTATGGAGCCATACGCCTTGTAAATGTTGTACAAGCGACATGTTCCCGCCAGTAATATTTTCTGACTACAGTCCATGATAAATAGGGCTAAAGAAGAAGAAGACGATATAAGTATTAAGATGCATTTATTACTGCTTTCTAGATGAATGCAGCGTAAGATTTAAATTTTGCTTTATAATAATGAAACAGAAATTCGTTGAAGAAATGTGTAAACTATACTGTAAGCACAAAAACACACATATTCATCAGTTGTGGAGTAGACCACAAACAATCGCTATAAGCAGTCAGTAGTCCAGTTTCTCGTGCTACTTCTTCTTCTTCTTGTCCTTGCCGGTGGCTGCCTTGGTGGTGCACAGGAACCACAGCTGGTGGGTCCGCACCACGCCCCCCACCATCAAAGCCATCCTGGCTGCATACTTCAGGCGCTGCTGCTCCGCCTACAACACCCAGAACCGCGTTAACTGGACGCATCGTAAAGACGATAATCGCCGTCACATTAGTGGCACCGTCTCGTTATGACGAGAAGGTGAGAATTTGTTCACGTGTAGTACTTTTTTGTGATGTTATATACCGTATATTTACATTTCGATCCTTTTACATAAGTAAGTTATGTTTTGAATTACCTCTAGGTTTTAATTTGTTAAATAAACCACACACAGGCAGGGTTCAAAATGGTTCAAATGGCTCTAAGCACTATGGGACTTGACATCTGAAGTCATCAGTCCCCTACACTTAGAACTACTTAAACCTAACTAACCTAAGGACATCACACACTTCCATGCCCGAGGCAGGATTAGAACTTGCGACCGTAGCAGCAGCGCGGTTCCGGACTGAAGCGCCTAGAACCGCTTGGCAACAGCGGCCAGCCACAGACAGGGAAAGATCGATTTTGTTTTGGACACTTCTTTATCAGAATTCGGAATTTACATCTACATCAATCCTATGCAGGCCGCTGTAAATACACGATAACGGGTACTTTCCATGTTCCGAGTACTATGGTTGGTTGGCTGGTTTGGAGAGTAAAGGGACCAAACTACAGGGCCATCAGCCCCTTTTTCTTCACGCTAACCGGTCTCAGGTTAACACCATTCCCAAAAGGAGTCGAGGAAAGCAAAAAGGTGCAAAACTAACCGGGAATCACAGTGAAAGAGAGAACGAAAGAAGCAAACCAAAATGGGAAACGTGCAATAAACGGAGAAAGAGGGGTGGAAAGTATTAAAATAATTTGGCAGATGACCTGGGCTGGCTGATCACAATAATAAAAAGTGATAAGGCAGCTACTGTGCAACACGCTAAAATCTCCAGCCGAGAAACACAACGCTAGACAAGCACAAATAGGGAAAAGACGAACATCGAGGTGAACAAACAGCAAAGAAAGAGCGAGGAAGAGTTAAGAAAGAGGGGGGGGGGGGGGTGAAGACCTGGGAGAGAAGGCCAGACGCCCACCCTCAGACTGAGTTGTGAAATCCTCCCCCTCGAAGAAACCTAAAGCTAGATCAGCCGTTGAGGCTTTGTCTCCTAACACCGTAGGCAATGTGGCGGGAAGATTAGGAGTTCGCCTCATGGTGTTGGACAGTCCAGCAAGATGTGGACCAGAGTCAAGTGGGAACTACAGCGACACTGATGTTGGTCCTCACGACCTAGGAGATGACCGTGAGTCAGCCGATGCCGAGCCGGCAAAGGACAACGGTGTCTTTGCGAGTGGCTCGCATGGATGAATCCATACACTTGTTGTCTCCTTGGCTCTGAGCACTATGGGACTCAACTGCTGTGGTCATTAGTCCCCTAGAACTTAGAACTACTTAAACCCAACTAACCTAAGGACATCACACACATCCATGCCCGAGGCAGGATTCGAACCTGCGACCGTAGCAGCAGCACGGTTCCGGACTGCGCGCCTAGAACCGCGAGACCACCGCGGCCGGCCTGTTGTCTCCTTGATAACACGTAGTTTATTTTGTGTACTGAGGGTGAGCCTTTTAGTATCCCAGATTCCAAAAATTTCATGGCGTAAGATCGATCGGAGATCAGTCTGCGGTGTGCCGATCTCTAGGCTCGGGTTACAGGTAGCCCGTTTAGCCACCTTGTCAGCAAAGCCCGGGATCCCGACATGTCCTGGGGTCCAAATGAAGGACACTGAACATTCAGTGTTTTCAGAGGGCTTAAAGAGACTCCTCGATATTCATTACCAAAGGATGGCGAGGGAAGCACTGGTCGAGAGCTTGTAGGCTGCTTAACGAGTAACTACAGATGACGAAGGACTTACATGCGTGGGAGCGGATGTGCTCAAGAGTGCGAGAGACTTTGTGAAGAATTATTGTGTAGGTAATGCATGAATGGTATGAAGTTTTTAGCGATACCGTATCTACAAGAGGTCAGCTTCTTTCGGAGGTACGCATTTTTCGTGCTGACAAGCGACTTTTTCGATTTGAGCACACGTGCGTTTTTCAAGTCAGAGTAAAGTGAGAGACAAAGAGGGGCAATAGAGCGTACTGTGAAGGGAGATAGGTAGAATAAAGTACTCGAATAAAGTTACATTCAGCACAGCTAAGTGTGGACGGGACCTAAGAAGTGTAAGTACGATAACAGAAAAAACACTGAATAAAACTTTCGGTGGGAAATATAATAAGTGTAAAGAGTTAAGTGGGTCAAATGTTTAAGAACACCAGTTGCGTGTGCATGATGAGAAACAGTAAATACCCTGTACGAGATTTCATCTAAACTTCAGCAGTTTGCGTGGAGAAATTTCCAGAATTGCAGTAACCTGACTGAAATAGGGTTGCAAAGGTAACGGCAAGGATGAGTGCCGACTGACGTACTGCCAGCTTGAAATTATTGTCTAGTGAACAGGGACTATACTTACAAGGGTCGTTCGTCACAATTATTAAGTATAAACTATTTTCAGCTTACTATTATGACACCGAAACATTATCAAGCTGTATTAGAATCGAAAGAGGGGCTTTATATCGGTACGAGCTGCATGTAAACACTTCTTAGCATTCCCTTCTTTACATGTGTGTGAGTTCTTCACCCTGGACAAAATATTTTCCTGCTGCCTTTAATCAAATTTGCGACCACTAAAAAGCAGCGGAATAGAACGAGCGGGAATGGAAGCTTACACGTTACAAGCCACTGTGAGGACTCTGATATGGGACTAGCAAGTCTGTGCGACCAGTTGACCGTGAAGCTTGGAATTTCCTGGAGATATGCTGACGGAACACACGAGAGGAGGAAGTTAAGCGCCTCTGCAACTCACAACTCAACGTATCGGCGATCCACACCCGTCATCCCGCCGGGTGCTGTAGGGTGGCGGCCGGGACACAAGTCGCCGCAAGGACCCGCAACTGGCGGGTGTCGTTTCAAGAGCCTGGGAGAACGATGATACGTTCAGATTTTTGCAACATTTTGTCTGAAATCTGTTGGAAGGAAAGAAGGAAGGAGAGTGAGAGGATTAGGTCTTAACGTACCGTCTAAGACGACGTCATAAGGCATGGAGCGCAAGTTCAGATTAGGGTCGGATGGCGAAAGAAATCGGCCGTGCCCTTTCAAAGGAATCAACCCGAAATTCGCGCCACGGAAAACCGAAATCTGGATTGCAAGAGGGTGGATATGAACCAGTACCATCCCGTACACTAGCCTAGCAACTTACCGCTGGTCTACCTTGCTCTGTAATGTTCTTAGAGATGAACCTCGTTGGCAGCAGCATGAACTACGTGGACGTAGCTTTTTGCAGCGTTGTTCTTGGCTAAACGTTTCCCAGTTTTCTTGTCAGTTTTGTTTAACTCAAGATTTCAACGACTATCTCTGCTGCCATCGTCAAGATGGACCGGGCCACGGGTCGAAAAATAAAACAGAGTCCAATCAAATGTGGTGCGCAGTTATCTGTACGCCAAAAGCAGTTCACATTGGAGGGTCTTCTAGCCCGAGTAAGAAGCCGAGCGTCATAGGACTGTGGCCTATGAGAAGAATAAGAAGGGGCTCGTCCCGTCGACGTGGCTGGAAAGAGGTACGCCACGGCCGAGTTGTGGGCTTTATTGCACGGAGCTTACTGTCGGTCACTTCAAGCCACACGTCTTCCCGTTGACGCGTGACTTTGGACCTCAACAGTGAGGTGATAGCGTGCAGGGGGATGCCTCACTGAAAGAACTGAGGATGACGACACGCCACCTTGGCTGCTAGATCCGCCCCTTCGTTCCCCGCAGTGCCAAATGGTTCAAATGGCTCTGAGCACTATGGGATTTAACTGCTGAGGTCATCAGTCCCCTAGAACTTAGAACTACTTAAACCTAACTAACCTAAGGACATCACACACATCCATTCCCGAGGCAGGATTCGAACCTGCGGCCGTAGCGGTCGCGCGGTTCCAGACTGTAGCGCCTAGAACCGCTCGGCCACTCCAGCAGGCCCCGCAGTGCCCTGGTACCCAAAATTAAGACATCTCCTTCCCCAGTCGTTGCAGTTGGAGGAGTGCATCCTGGATATTCTGAATTACTTTATCCGCTGGGTACTACTAACCCGCAGTGCGGCGCCATTTTATACAAAGGAGCAGTCAAATGAAAAGGAGACAGTTGGAGAAACAGGAAGTAAGCTGTTTATCATTTGCGCAGTAATCGCAATAACTGTTAATACAGTTATCTCACTGCGAGAGAAGACAGTCAGTGCTTTCACTGAATGATGTTTATGGCTGGCTACGGAACCATGTGATTCTACGCAGCCGTGCACCTCTTCATATGAATCAAATTTACGGCCACAAACGTCTTTCTTCAGGACTCCAAATACATGGAAATCGCACGGGGAGAGATCGGTCCTGTATGGAAGATACGTAAGACTTTCCAGCGAAACTTCTGCATTGCAGTCGAAACAACCGTAGCACCACGTCGGCGGGCATATTCTGCAACAGAATGATGCCGTTCGTCAACATTCCTAGCCTTTTGCATTACGCTGCAGGAGTTCCACTGGGAAGCCCTTACACTACTCTCTCCGCAAGTGATTTCCATATTTCTGGAGCCCCGAAGAAAGACATTCGTTGCTGTCGATTTGCAGTCGAAACAACCGTAGCAACATGTCGGCGGGCATATCCTGCAACAGAATGATGCCGTCCGTCAACATTCCTAGCCTTTTGGATCACGCTGCAGGAGTTCCGCTGGGAAGCCCTTACACTACTCTCTCCGTAAGTGATTTCCATATTTCTGGAGCCCCGAAGAAAGACATTCGTTGCTGTCGATTTGCTTCTGACAATGAGGTGCATCCTGGCTACAGCTGCATAGGCAACTGCTTTTTTCATGAAGGTATTGACCGTCTTGTCTCACACTGGGATAAATGTATTATTAGTTTTGGGGGTTATTGAGCAAAAATTAAACAGTTTACTTTCTTTTTTCCAACTGTCTCTTTCTCATTTGAGTGAACCTTATAGCTGACCGAGTTTTGTCATTAAAATGTCAGGAAATCACTTACACTACCAGATATTACGTCGATGACTCTACTGTTGATACAAGTTCCGGTACGGTAATTATGACCTCCTCCTTCGACTCCAGGGGCCCTCGTCTCGTCGAATTCCTCAAGTGTGGAAACACAATCAATGCGTAGCGCTATGAAGACACTATGCAGAAAATGCGCCATAAGGTCAAAAGGGCCAGGAATGCTGTCGGACAGAGTCATGCTGAGTCCGTTAGATGGTGAATAACTCAGCACATTTCTCTGTAGCCTTACAGCACATAGCACTTGTTTCCATGAAGTACGAAGTATACAGGCGCTGTCTCAGTTAAAGTCGTTGTGGTAATTGCCACCTCAACGGCATCTTTGATGGAAGACTCCCAGTAGGTAGATGTATGGAACAAAATTTTCGTTTCGACAAACTTCATAATGTGTTAGGCAACAACTGATTTGTCAAAATCGCGATATTTATAAGGGACAGTCAAATGAAAAGCCGCATCTGGACCTTGGATGGTGCCATTAAAAAGTAATTACCACATCCTTTAAGACGTTTATCCCATTGAGAGTCGAGACGATTTGTTCCTGTTTCGTAGAACACGGTCAGCCGCTAACGGATCCACAACTGCACCCGCTCTTGCGCTTCCTCGTCTGACTGAAACCTTGGCCCACGAGTGTCTTTCTTCAGGTCGTCAGAGATGCGAAACTCACCCGGTGAAAGATACGGCCTTTACGGAGGATGTTGCAGTGTTTCCCAACCAAATGACTGAAGTGTACCCTTCGTCCGGTTTGCAGTGTGGGGACAGGCGTTACCGTCCAACGGGATGACTCTGTCCGACAGCATTCCTGGCCCTTTTGACCTTATGGCGCATTTTCTGCAAAGTGTCTTCATAGCGCTACGCATTGATTGTGTTTCCACACTTGAGGAATTCGACGAGAAGAGGGCCCCTGGAGTCGAAGAAGGAGGTCATAATTACCTTACCGGAACTTGTATCAACAGTTTTGGGTTTTCTTGGCGGTGTGATGTGGGATGTTTCCACTATTGGCCCTGCTATTGGGCCACGGCCTGTCGTGATGCTGTCAGACAAATTATCCATTTGCAAAATACCGGGCCGCGCGGGATTAGCCGAGCGGCGCTGCAGTCATGGATTGTGCGGCTGGTCCCGGCGGAGGTTTCAGTCCTCTCTCGGGCATGGGTGTGTGTGTTTGTCCTTAGGATAATTTAGGTTAAGTAGTGTGTAAGATTAGGGACTGATGACCTTACCAGTTAAGTCCCATAAGATTTCACACACATTTGAACATTTTTTTGAAGAAATTATATTGTATGTCTGTAGTCACGTCTTTGGTGACATGAATAAGGACATCTTCTTTAGTTGGTCGAGGAAGTGCAAGAGCGGGTGCGGTTGTGCATCCGTCAGCAACCGACGGAGTTCTGCAAAACAGGAGCTGATCGTCTCGTCTCCCAGTTGGATAAATGTCTAAACGTGTTTGGTCAACAGTTTTGACTGGAGGCATTCCATGGTCCTGTTGTGACGGGTGTTCAGTTTTTAACAAGTTTGCTTGGCAATCTTCCGTAGCAAGCACACAAATATTCGTTTCGTAATTAAAAACCACGTTTTATTGCTGCAATGTATTTTATTTCTTCCAGATGAGTTTTGCCTCTTAGCTTAAAGCATCTTCGGTGGGATCTAGAACGATACAGTTTTGTTTTGATATGTGATACTTGTAAATTATAAATAGTTCACATCTCGTTTTTTACCTAAATAAGTCATTACTCACAGTTCTTCGCGTTTTTGGTTGACTTTTTTTTTTGTCTGGTCTGGTCACATACTGGAGGTCGCACTATAAGTTCACTTACGAAAGTTAGCACGTTTTCATGTTTCGAATTTTTTCTTCTCAATTTTCGTATTGCTTGCCTTTATTTCTGTAGAACATTGTTAGTCTTCTATCGCCAGTTCTAGATATTTGATCTAATGTCTCGTCCTGTTTGGTTTGTTTACGTACATGTTGCCAACCTAACATATTATATGCTGAAAACTAACATCTATTCATTTCTATTATGTTAATCTCTCTCTCTCTCTCTCTCTCTCTCTGTGTGTGTGTGTGTCTGTGTGTGTGTGTGTGTGTGTGTGTGTGTGTGAAAGAGGGAGAGAGAGCTTAAAACAGTCTTGTAGGTAATCAGCAGGTTGCCATATCTTTCTCCAACAAAAAGTGTGTTATAATTGTAAAACTAACTCGTTGCACATCATAACGAGAGATTGTAATTATATTACATGGTTAATGTGCTGTGAGACAAAAATGATTTCAGTTTGTGTTTGACGTTTCACTGTCTGTTATATTCTTTATATCACTGGGTAGGTGGTCAAAACTCTCTACGGCTGAATTCGTGACACATTTCTGTTAAGGATGGCGGTTGTCGCTTAAACAACCGGCTTTCGGTTATACCGTTTTTCCAAGGCACTTTAACTTGATTGTTAAAACCGCTCAAAATAACCAGTCTCGGAAATGTTTGACTTTTAATTCCTCTTATTTCCTGTTACAAACGTAGAAATTTAACAAAGATTGAAAAATTTGGGTTCTCTCAGTTTTCAAAATACATTGAATCAAAATATGAAATTTAATAGGTAAATAAGAGCAAATTTTGTCCGTACACCGTTCGCTGCTTTTCTTGAAAAGTGGTAAATGGACGAACACGACAAACAATAGCAGTATTCTCTTACTGGTTCCAATTTTTTTGAAACTCTGCTCAAAAATAATGTTCTAAGCGGGGATCATACACTATCTGGGCATTACGAATGGTCAGTGCTTAAAGGTGAAAACTGAGGGAGGAGAACTCTGTTTCTAACATTAATTAGTCCGTTTTCAAGGGCTGCAAGCAGATAAAGGTATATTACGTAGACACAGGCAGCAGATCAACTACCCTACATTTTTATTGTATTCTATGAATGAACTGCTGCTAAGTTTTTGATTTATTACTGTCACCATAATTTCCTTCCTTTTTCATTATTTCATATAAATGGCAGACAAATCATTAATCTTTAAAGGCTAACGAAGCAGTGTACCTCATTGCTACGTGACTTTGTAAAAATGTTTCCTGACTAGTGTTGGTGCCATTCTGCAATACAGCGGATGTCCGGCGCGACAGGGAGACACTACCGTACAGACCAGGTGGGGGCGGGTCGCAGGAGGGACATCGTTGTCTCCATAGTGCTGCACCAACTTTTCTGCCACATGTTTGATGCTCGTTTATGTCGCCATTGTCATCAAAATAGCACTGACTACCATCTTTAATAACTCAATATTTCAAACCAATGTAAATTTTCCGAATAAAAATTACTAATTTTTTTTAAAGATTTATTTAAAAAGGAAAAATTTCAGCATTGCTGCGAATTTATATTTCGGGTTTTCACTCGATTATTAGCAAAAAACAAAAAAAACCTTTTATAATCGAGGTCGAACAAATACGGGAAAAAACAGTTATTTGGAACTCAAATACCGATAAAGGCTTTTAAGGAGCCGATTTTTCCCATCCCTATTTTCTGTGACGCACTAAGGCAGAATGAAGGATTATATAAATTATTTCTCCTTCTACTATTGTATTTGTGAATATTATGTTGTTTTCGAAATGTGAATAATTGCTCACAACAAACTTCACAAAGCAGTAAATGAGAGGCTATTGTCACTAAACCCAACGGTTTAAAAAGTTATGTACAAGAGGTTCTAGAGAGAACATGAGACATTATTGTTAATACTCGTTTGTGTGGAATAAACTCTTTTTTGCTGAGTGAGACTTAGGCCCGTGAATGGTGTCACAAGCCACTAATGAGTATAAAGAAGAAAACCAAGTCAACTTCTGATACTTTCATTTTCAAAATCTGATGTTATCTGTTGCAAAATTCACGGAGTTTAAAAATTTAAGAATATCTATGATATGTGACACCCATTTAAGGCAGTTATCAATACGAACACCTTAGAAGCTATAGTATCGCATTTCATGAACTGTTTTATCCTCATGCATTATTTTTAAATTTGTCGTTAAGGCCTCGTGTAGCACATAACTCTATCTACAACATTTTAGTCATGTTCACACATAGTCTATTTACAGGGACTTTATTATTTATTGTCAGCAAAGAGAACTGTTTTCAAATCTTGGATGTATGGTGGCAGATTATTAATATAAAATAAGAACAAGGGCAGTCTCAATATCAATCCGTGTGGTGCACTGGTGGTGATTATTCCGCTCTACAAAGATACTGTTTCGTTGTGTGCACCGCTTGGGTTCTTAGTGCAAAACTCTGCCACCATTTAGTTATTTAGGCTGAAAGTTAACGGTAAGATGTGTGATAACACAATACTTGAGCTTCTCGAGGAGAAACAATGAACTGCGCATTCCAATGCGTTTGACAAGTCACAGAAAATACTGGTTGGCAGCGTTTTGTCATTTACATTTTGCATAACTTGGTTCACGAATTGAAAAATGGTAAGTCCCGTGGATAGTCTTTTGAAATCGAAATTGAGGCAGATTATGTACCTCATTTTGGGACAGATGTGTCCTTGTTCCAGTGTGTATGTATGTGTCTGCCTATATTTGTTGTTAAGAACACTGCAAAACATACAGTGACGCCCGTGATAAATCACTCTAGTACTACCTAACACAACTTCTAGCCCTCTTAATGACCTCTGTTTAGCGAGGAACAGAGTCAACAAGCTTTTTTTCCCATCTGTATGATACACAGCTGAAGTCACTCGCTGATGATTAGATCCTTTAGAGCGACCAAATTACGGATATGTTGATTGTTGTGATTTACTTGCTGTTCCAAACATTCTCGTACATTTCTATGGGACTAGAGCTGGAAATATATCGGGCTAGACGTGGTGCTACAGCGTGCATGCGTGTTTGTTACATCAGAAACGTATACGTGGAGGCCCGTGAATACAGGTGTGATCATATTGGAAACCAGGAGTGTCCACAGCATACTCATCACGAAAATTTAGAAAAATGCAACACTTTGTCACTGAGTATGGGGAAATAAACGTCCTGGATCTGTTCAGCCTGAAAGCATAACAGAACCGCTTCAGGGCTAAACTGCACCCTCCACACACTGCAGGTTGAACGTCTCATTGAGTCACAATCTTGCATCATTAGAAAAACGGATAAATCGCGACTCGTTGGCCTACAGTCAGCCAGTGTGTTTTTCGTTTTCGTGTTGTCTGGCCCACGCAACTCGTGCAGCGTTTTGCGCCACTGTGAGCAACGGCCTTTTTGAGGTACCAGACTCCAAACGCCCGCTGCATGCTGTTCCCTTTGTAATTTTCGCTGAGAAACTGCTTGAAGTGGACGTACCTACCCTGACATCAGCAATTCCTGTCTGGTTCGACACCGATTCTGACTCACAAGGCGTGAAAATCGACTTTGGTTCCTGTGTAACCACCCCTTTTTAATTTAATAGTTCTCTAAGCTATCGGACAAGTGAGAGAAGAGGATTGGCGATTACATCCAGGTGCACAGGCGGTTGCTGAAGTTACCGTGCGTCTGAAACCAGCCTACGCACTGCTTCGTAATATTATAGGGATATACACTTAACGATATTCATTAAATAAGTCACTCCGTGGAAACACAGTTTAATAATTACTGAGCCAAGTAAATGGCCCCTAATGTGTCCTATATGCAACTTCACAGCACTCATTCCGTCTAGACGCAACGTAAAAATTAACTTGCAAATTACGTTCTTAAATCGTAAACTGACTTCTGACATACAACATAATTTCTTCCAAGATCCGATAATATCAACAGTCATCTTGTTAATGTGGAAACACCCACGTGACATTAATGACACCATCACACGTAGTATCCGGAGAGCTCATTCCTACTTATAACTTCCGATTTCTTGCGATTATATTGACAAGACTTCTTCCACAATTACGGAATTATCTCCTCCGTTCACTGAACCCCTCAAAATCTTAATCAAGCGGATGTTTCTTCACATTAGCATAACCGTTCCGGCACTGAGTCCTCGTCACAGACGCAACTGCTTCGCCCGCCTCTTGACAAGCGTCCACGATCTAATTGGGGAACTCCCCGCCCGTTGGCGCGAACCGTTACTGAAACCTTCCAGGAGTCCGGCGATATGATATCCACCGAAAAGTAGGCGTTTGTAATCGATTACTCAGTAAGAGTATCGACTACAGTGTCCTTACATCGGTCAGTTAGGACCGTTTTGCGCGCCCTGTTCTTACGCCGTGTGACGGGGCTGCGAGTGGTTGACCACTACTGGACATGTTGCATAGTCCGCCGAGCACTTTCATTCACAGTCTTGACTACTTCCAAACACGATATCCTCTTTCTGCCATTCTGTTACATTTTCACGTCATTCCATCTTACTGCCCTGATTCCATACAACCACCTGGCACATGCAAACGACTTCACTGCCATGGCTTACGTCAGCAGTGGAAGGCGACATGACCGCCCTATACCTGTTTATACAGGGTGGTCCATTGATCGTGACCGGGCCAAATATCTCACGAAATAAGCGTCAAATGAAAAAACCACAAAGAACGAAACTTGTCTTGCTTGAAGGGCGAAACCAGATGGCGCTATGGTTGGCCCGCTAGATGGCGCTGCCATAGATCAAACGTATATCAACTGCGTTTTTTTAAATAGGAACTCCCATTTTTTATTACATATTCGTGTAGTACGTAAGGAAATATGAATGCTTTAGTTGGACTACTTTTTTCCGCTTTGTGATAGATAGCGCTGTAATAGTCACAAACATATGGCTCACAATTTTTGACGAACAGTTGGTAACAGGTAGGTTTCTTAAATTAAAATACAGAATGTAGGTACGTTTGAACATTTTATTTCGGTTGTTCCAGTGTGATACATGTACCTTTGTGAACTTATCATTCCTGAGAACGCATGCTGTTACAGCGTGATTACCTGTAAATACCAAATTAATCCAATAAGTGCTCAAAATGATGTCCGTCAATCTCAATGCATTTGGCAATACGTGTAACGACATTCCTCTCAACAGCGAGTAGTTCGCCTTCCGTAACATTCGCACATGCATTGACAATGCGCTGACGCATGTTGTCAGGCTTTGTCGGTGGGTCACGACAGCAAATATCCTTCAACTTTCCCCACAGAAAGAAATCCGGGGACGTCAGATCCGGTGAACGTGCGGGCCATGGTAAGGTGCTTCGACGACCAATCCACCTGTCATGAAATATGCTATTCAATACCGCTTCAACCGCACGCGAGCTATGTGCCGAACATCCATCATGTTGGAAGTACATCTCCATGCAGTGAAACATCTAGTAGTAACATTACGTAGGAAATCAGCATACACTGCACCATTTACATTGCCATCGATAAAATGGGGGCCAATTATCCTTCCTCCCATAATGTCGCACCATACATTAACCCGCCAAGGTCGCTGATGTTCCACTTGTCGCAGCCATCGTGGATTTTCCGTTGCCCAATAGTGCATATTATGCCTGTTTACGTTACCGCTGTTAGTGAATGAAAAAAAAAAAAAAATGGCTCTGAGCACTATGGGACTTAACTTCTGTGGTCATCAGTCCCCTAGAACTTAGAACTACTTAAACCTAACTAACCTAAGGACATCACACACATCCATGCCCGAGGCAGGATTCGAACCTGCGACCGTAGCGGTCGCGCGGTTCCGGATTGAGCGCCTTAACCGCGAGACCACCGCGGCCGGCTGTTAGTGAATGACGCTTCGTCGCTAAATAGAACGCGTGCAAAAAATCTGTCGTCGTTCCGTAATTCGTTCAAAGTCGTCGCCATGCAATTCCTGGTACATACATAAATGGTACGGGTGCAATAGATGTTGATGTAGCATTCTCAACACCGACGTTTTTGAGATTCCCGATTCTCGCGCAATTTTTCTGCTACTGATGTGCGGATTAGCCGCGACAGCAGCTAAAACACCTACTTGGGCATCATCATTTGTTGCAGGTCGTAGTTGACTTTTCACATGTGGCTGAACACTTCCTGTTTCCTTAAATAACGTAACTATCCGGCGAACGGTCCGGACACTTGGATGATGTCGCCCAGGATACCGAGCAGCATACATTGCACATGCCCGTTGGGCATTTTGATCACAATAGCCATACATCAACACGATATCGACCTTTTCCGCAATTGGTAAACGGTCCATTTTAACACGGGTAATGTATCACGAAGCAAATACCGCCCGCACTGGCGGAATGTTACGTAATACCACGTACTTATACGTTTGTGACTATTACAGCGCCGTCTATCACAAAGCGAAAAAAGTGGTCGAACTAAAACATTCATATTTATTTACGTACTACACGAATATGTAATAAAAAATGGGGGTTCCTATTTGAAAAAAAAACGCAATTGATATCCGATTGACCTATGGCAGCGCCATCTAGCGGGCCAACCATAGCGCCATCTGGTTTGATGCTTATTTCGTGAGATATTTGGCCTGGTCATTATCAATGGCTCACCCTTACAATGTACAGTGTTTCAAAGCGGCCGGTGCGCTCGTTTAGGGTGGGAGGGTGGCTGGTGAGCTCATTACACATTTTAAACATAGATTGTGTGCAAGGTAGGTAAGAATAGAGATTCGTATAAGTGGTCATCCTGTAGCAGCACGTTCTCCGGAAAACGTGTTACTCCAGGAAACCATTTGGCATGTTCCACACCACATGCGCTGAGGATGAAGTCCACTAACCTGTGACTCCAGCGTCTCCGGCCCGGTTACTTCGGTGGGGTGGTTGGGCAGTGAGGCCAGCGTGCTCTCGGTGGATTGGCCCTTCTGCTTGTCCTTCTCCTTGCCTTTGTCCTTGTCCTTCACAGAGCCTTCTGTCTCCGGTCCCTTCGGGGGTGCCGGAGCTGTGAACCGTACCTGCAAAAGAGGCGTTTATTGTTACCATCTGCTCTCTGAACAACAGCGACACACTCTCATTCCACAGCTGAAGAAATCTACAGTGGCTGAACATCAAATTTTCGCTGGCCATTCCGCGGATTACGGGAAAGTCAAGGTATTACTCACAGCCCCACACTTTTGGAATTTAGTGAGCAGTAAAAGAACCTGACGAAATACAACTAGCAGACAGTCTCCTCAACTGAGATGCAGTTTCTAGCTCGATCTGTCGTGGAAACGAATTATTTCACCCCAGCTCTCAGAGGAAATATTGCTCTGCGTCTTCGATGCCTGCCACTCCAACACGTGACTGACATTTTAATAACTAACCATAAAATTTTTTAGGAACTCTGGATTTGCTGAAACTTCCTGGCAGATTAAAACTGTGTGCCCGACCGAGACTCGAACTCGGGACCTTTGCCTTTCGTGGGCAAGTGCTCTACCAACTGAGCTACCGAAGCACGACTCACGACCGGTCCTCACAGCTTTACTTCTGCCAGTACCTCGTCTCCTACCTTCCAGCGAAAGGCAAAGGTCCCGAGTTCGAGTCTCGGTCGGGCACACAGTTTTAATCTGCCAGGAAGTTTCATATCAGCGCACACTCCGCTGCAGAGTGAAAATCTCATTCTGGAAACATCCCCCAGGCTGTGGCTAAGCCATTTCTCCGCAGTATCCTTTCTTTCAGGAGTGCTAGTTCTGCAAGGTTCGAAGGAGAGCTTCTGTAAAGTTTGGAAGATAGGAGACGAGGTACTGGCAGAAGTAAAGCTGTGAGTACCGGTCGTGAGTCGTGCTTCGGTAGCTCAGTTGGTAGAGCACTTGCCTGCGAAAGGCAAAGGTCCCGAGTTCGAGTCTCCGTCGGGCACACAGTTTTAATCTGCCAGGAAGTTTCATATCAGCGCACACTCCGCTGCAGAGTGAAAATCTCATTCTGGAAACATCCCCCAGGCTGTGGCTAAGCCATTTCTCCGCAGTATCCTTTCTTTCAGGAGTGCTAGTTCTGCAAGGTTCGAAGGAGAGCTTCTGTAAAGTTTGGAAGATAGGAGACGAGGTACTGGCAGAAGTAAAGCTATGAGTACCGGTCGTGAGTCGTGCTTCGGTAGCTCAGTTGGTAGAGCACTTGCCTGCGAAAGGCAAAGGTCCCGAGTTCGAGTCTCCGTCGGGCACACAGTTTTAATCTGCCAGGAAGTTTCATATCAGCGCACACTCCGCTGCAGAGTGAAAATCTCATTCTGGATTTGCTGACTCAATGATTGCTATTTTTCATTCTTAGACGCTCTTACATGCATTTACTTCACAGTATATCATTGGGTACCGTGTTTTCAATTTAGTCACGCCTTGGCTGTATGGTTAGCATCCCAAATATTGGAAGAAGAAATATTGCTGTCCCAGGCGCACATGTGAATGATAATGGAATAGTACTTACAAACCTAAACAAATGGAGTAGTACCTACAAACCTAAGTGGTTCCTTTCTTGATTAAAAACCAATGCCATTCTATGATTAGAAGTGGATATAGTGCAGTGTCACCCGTGGTAAATGGACGGTTTTAAAATGAAGTATAATATGTTGATTTTTGCTGAAGTACTTCTCTAAATACAAAATCAAAGGCTAACATCTTCCATTTGATTTACATGGACAGTTACGAAAAATTATGTCATCGAGGAGCGGCCACTCTATCGAATACAGTTTGCAACTCTGCCAAACGTTAT
Source organism: Schistocerca nitens (assembly GCF_023898315.1). Taxonomy (NCBI): domain Eukaryota; kingdom Metazoa; phylum Arthropoda; class Insecta; order Orthoptera; family Acrididae; genus Schistocerca; species Schistocerca nitens. Next base: position 150,027,286 of record NC_064620.1, on the reverse strand, counting down.
TCATATCACGGGGCAACAGCTGTTGTTATCAATCATACCGAACTCTTCCGCAATGGTAGAGTCAAAATTCATTAAACTATGAGGTTTGTTAAGACGGGCACATTCTCTCAAATAGACCCACCAAGGAAAAGTCACAAGCGGACGTCTCTGGTGACCTTGGTACACGCGGCGGGGCACCGAAACGAAATACTAGGCGTCCAGGGAAAACAAAATGTTCCGCGCAACCAGCGTGCATCCATTTGGTGTTGTCGATGTAGCGCTGTCCTGTTGGAAAAGAAGTACTCCTCGGGTTTGTCTGTCACCTCTGCACCCACGGCAGGAAGAACGTGTTTATCAGGTGTAGTAACGTTTGGAGGTCACTATTCCTGACAACAAGGTCTGATTAAACCAACAGCAGCTGCGGCCCATGAGACAGTCAGTTGTGAGAATGAAGAGTCTTTCATGAACATCGCAAGGCTTTCCATAGATCTATACAACGCAGTTCTGTTTGTTATCTGACCCATTTCAGTCAAGATACGCATAATCTCTCATAAAGTCTGTTGTTCCTGCATCGTTCTCAAAAATCATCAACACATGCGTAGTGACTCTTCTCGTTGTTGGAATGTGAAAGAAGATTAACGTTTAATGACCCTTCAACAACAAGGTCATTGGAGATGGACCACAAGCTAAGGTAAGGGAAGGATGAGGAAGGAAATCCGCCATGCCCTTTCATAGGAACCATCCCGGCATTTGCGCTAAGCAATTTAGGGAAATCATGGGAAACCTAAATCTGAATGGTCGGACGCTGGTTTGAACTATCATATTTCCCAAATTCTAGTCCTTGTTGGGACTAACTTTCTTCTCCTCAACCCCCAGCATTTTATACGGATGAAATTTTGAATAGAAAAGTAAGATCTGCACTCACAGACACATATCACCTGCACTAACGGACTCACATATCACTTGCAGATAGTGCTCATGTTGAAGTGCAAATGCTCTCTGACTCCTGATGATAGCCCCTCTCACAATGGAGGTGTTATCGGGGTCCTCGCTTTTTATCAACACCTGACGGCATCTTCTTAAGGATGTTCACTGTTATTCTAAAAGCTATAATCCTTCGTAGGATCTAGTTTCGACTTGGAGCATTGCGATTGAAATCTGCCGTGTTGCAGCGACAGACACAGCGTTTCAGACAAAAGCTTCGCACGCAAGGGCGTGATGCCCTGTTGTCCACAGTTCCATTGCTAGTGAAATGGCGGACAGTCCAGAAGGGAGCGACGTATGTGCTGTCTCCCTCCCACCACTGCCAACGATGAACTGTGCCAATCTGTAAACAGGTGATTGGTGAAGGACGCCCTGTACAATGGGTCATTTATAGTGAGTAACGAGTATGAATTGCTACTCTCCGCACTTTCATTCCGACCCCGCAAGCAGCTGTACAGGGCATGGGGGGAGAGTACTTCGTGCAGTTACTAGTTATTCCCTTCCTGTTCCACTCGCCAAGTAGACTGAAGGTAAAATGACTGCCTGTGCGGCTCTGCACGGGTCTTCATCTCCTTTATTTTGCCCTTCTATTCTTACGCGAAGTGAACGTTAGAAGTAATAGACTCATTCTGTAGTCTATCTAAAATGCTAGTTCTCTCAAATTCCGAAACAGCGTGTCGCGAAAACATTATCTTCTTCCCTCCCAAGATTCCCCTCTAAGATCCAAAAGCGTCATCAGCAAGCAATCTCAGATTTCAGCTCACCCATGTAACAGATCGTTCATATACAAGTTGTTCCATCACATTTTCCTGGGGTACACCTTCTAACAACCCTACCACAACAAAGGTCAAAATTTAATAACTATTGTAGTGTTGCTCACGCTGCTAAATACTGCATTATCGGGCAACAACAGTCATATTATGTGGCACGTGTCATTAGAGCACAGTTAACAGTCATTTCATGTAATAATGAAAAAAACTAGGCACTCATCTTTTTGTGTTTCCCACGCTGGTCTCGTCGTAAAATCATGGCTCAATCGTTGAAAATCTAGGTGATTATGATTCCAAGCTCGGATGCAAAGAGGCCTAGGTTTTATCCTGCTATATTCAAAAGTTTTGTAGCTGCGCTTCACAAATCATTCTTGAAGATTACACTTTTGCAGGACAATGGTGATGTAAAAAAAGCAATCAGCACTCCGAATTAAAGTTACACTTCCTTTTAATTGCTTTTATTGCAATATCACGTAAACACAAAACATCACTTCACAATACAAAACATACTTGAAAACATCTTCCTCACAGTCACTGTTAAAGTTCACATTCTATAAGCTGACTACGTTATGCGTCTTTCCAACATGACGTCCAACACTTGACCGTCTCAAGGTCCGACTCTCTAACAACTCAACAACTAACTAACTATCGCTTACGCGCCCAAAAATCAGAGTTACCTGTACGTCAAAGATCATAGTGACAAAAGAAAGAATACACATAAGAATAATATCGTTGCAATATAAACATATCGATGTATCAAAAGTGAAATCAAATCTGAATGTTGTCGAGAGGTTCAGGTGAGGTACCATAATGGTTACGTACTTCAAGTACCATTACAACCTGACGCTGCTTTTGTCTATCGACAACATTCGCCGTCCACCATAACATACTGGATTTTATTACAGTTATGTATCCATATCCTCAGGCTGGACTTCCGTGACGGTCTCCCCCTGTGTACTGTCTGCCAGCGATCCCAGTCGATCGCGCAATGTGTGTTCGCCAGCCATCAGCTCCACAAGATCCGGTTTGAACAGGATAAACAAGCGGCCTCCAGAGACTGCCGTGAGGAATCAAGGTCTCGCTACAGGAAAACAGTAGCCCTGGGTACAAGCTGCTGATTCCTCATTCCCTACCGGTGACGTGGCTCAGTCTCAAAGGCAATAGCCTGGCATAGAGCTACACCCATACATTGTGAACATTAATAAAAACGGACAAACTGCAGGGACGGATTCGTGACAGGAAATAAGAGGTAAAAAGGTCCTATGAACATGCCTCCGGAAATGCGTCGTTGGTACGGTAGACGGCGCTCACGAATGAAAATTCCTTTGACGACTTGCCATGTGTTCCTTGCGTGCTGTGGGCTGTGTGATTGACGCAGTGTGCTGTATGCAGCAGAATGGTCGGGTATTCGTGTCGGGAACAAACCGAGATGGTGTTTGTATATGGCAAAGCAGATGGAGACAGTCGAGAGGCACCACGGTTAAACCAAAAGAAGTGCCCCTACAGGCACCAACCACATCACACACCATTCCAAGCCCTTTTTGAGCGTTTGTGTGATCACGGGTCCTTTCAGGCAGACTAAGGCGGAGGGAGGCGGTGGACTGCGCGTACACCAGATTTGAAGGAACCGGTTCTACAGTATATTGAGACGAATCCTAGTACAAGCTCCAGGCAAGTGGTTTGCCAACATGGTGTAAGCCAAAGTACGATTACGTGTATCCTGCTTGACACCCGCTGCTGACCCTATCAGCTGCAACGAGAGCAAGGTGGTCAGAGGAACTTCCATTCGTCAGCGCCATCCACTGCGGCAACGATGCATATGTGGATGTATGTCCGTATGACGTTGTTAATGTTCACCCTGTACAACAATCTTTACGTCGAATTGTCTATTGCCAGCCCAGAATGTGTCTTCCGCAGCCATGTGACAACCAAAATAAGACAGCATATAGGGGAAGACATTACCAGAATCCAGCAATTAATCGCCCTGAAGAAGACCGCTGGAAAGTGGGTCGAAACGTCTGCGTTGAAGAAATTGTTTTTAGTGTTTGATAATGACGTGGAGTGATACTCAAAAGATTTTGTTCAAATTGACACTGGTCGTGTAATCTAGGAATTTATAGCTTTTCTGAGATGATCAAGACGTATTCCTGGACGGTCGCTTTGTAAAGGACACAACTGACTTCCTACGTCGCGCCCTTGTCCAGTCTGGGCGTGATCCCTCTCTCGCTAGCATAGTCGCTAACGCCCCGTGCTCGAAGTGCTCACCTTGAAGCTCGCCTTGCCGCCGGGCTTGAGTTCGAAGCCCGCCGGATCCGGCACTGTGTAGAAGAGCAGATCCTCCTGCCCCTCCGGGACCGGCTGGTAGGCGCTCTCCAGCTCCAGGAGTTCCTCCTCCAGCAGCTGGGCCGACTGCTTCGGCTTCTGCGCCTTCGCCGGCTTGCCTTTGCTCTTCTTGCTATCTGCGCACGCAAACTGCCAGTTCTAGCGCACGAAAGCCATTGTTTTTGCATACTTTTATTTTGGATATAAAATGTCTTACGAGTTGCTGATGACCTGAAATTCTGTCAGAGAGGGCAAAGAACATGGAAGATCAGTTGAATGGAACGGACACTGTCTCGAAAAGAGGGTTTAAGACGAACATCAACAAACGTAACACGAGGGTAATGAGATGTAGTCGAGCTAAATAAGGTGATCCGGAAGCGAAGGGATTAAGAAAGGAGACATTAAAAGTAATAGATAAGGTCTGCTATTTGATCAGTAAATAACTGATGATGGTCAAAGTAGACGGGATATAAAATACAGACTGACTACAGTAAGAAATTCATTTCTATACAGCAGAAATTCGTTAACGGTGAATATGAAGCTACACCGTCCGTCCAGAATGTTCCGACAGAAAAATGGCTCTGAGCACTATGGGACTTAACATCTGAGGTCATCAGTCCCCTAGAACTTAGAACTACTTAAACCTAACTAACCTAAGGATATCACACACATCCATGCCCGAGGCAGGATTCGAACCTGCGACCGTAGCAGCAGCGTGGTTCCAGACTGAAGCGCCTAGAACCGCTCGGCCACTCCGGCCGGCAATGTTCCGACAAGACTGATTTTATTCACGGAGTATAAACGACATCAGTGCAGCAAGTACGGTGGCAGCTTGAACTAACAATTTGTGAACAATAGATATTCATTCTGTCATCAGTGCAGCAAATACGGTGGCAGCTTGAACTAACAATTTGTGAACAATAGATATGCATTCCGTCAGTCAGTTGTGAGCAGACTGCGTTAAATAGTGCACGTGCGGTCGTAGTGTGTAAACGTTGCTGCGTCACAAATCGCAGTGAGATATCATCCCTAAATCAACTGTGCGGGACGTTCTCTACAATGTTCTGAAGAACAGAAAAGTGTGTGAAAAAGTTTTCCCGCACACATATTGACTCCCGAACAAAATCAACGACTCGTGGACACCTGCCTCTCCTTGACTGAAATAAAAAACGCGGATAATTCTTTCCTGGAAAAAATCACCACAGTTGACGATACTAGAGGTTATAAGTGCGAGCCTACCACAAAACGACAAAGTGCCGATATTCACGTATTGACGACATGACGGGTACTCGAGCCAATGTAATTCCCGCGAGTTGAACGACTTCCCAAAAAAAGTACTTTTCTGATAGTTCCACATGGTTGTACGAACGTCCCGTACGTTGTACTCAAGAGGGACAAACTATATAGAATACCGAAAGCATTTAAGCCACCATTTCAGCTTTACTCTGTCTTTTATTAATTCATCTCGAAAAATTTTTGACTGATGGGATAAGTTTAAGAGGCATTTTCCGAAGGGATTTATCTGAACTGTTGGTTTGTAAAAGAGTGAAACGTGGACGATAAATTGTTCTGACGAGAATAGCAGCTGTTAAAATACAGTGCTTCACAAGAATACTGAAGATTGGAGGGGTAAGTCGTATAATAAATGAGGAGGTACTGAACAGAATCGTCGAAAAAAGTAATTTATGACATAAATTGAGTAAAAGAAGAGTTCGGTTCACAGGACACATCCTGAAACATGAGAGAATCGTCATTATGATAATGGAACCAAGTCTTAGGGTATAAAAATTGTAAAGGGAAACCATTAGATTCAGAGGGATGTAGGTTACAGAGGTTATCCATAGAATAAAAGGTTTGCACACCATAGCCTACCATTGACAGCTGCATGAAACCAGTATGGGGTTGAAAACCACAACGATAACTTTCCATATTTAATCTGCAAAATCTCATTTATTGAAGTTGTTCACTGGTGTCCATAACTAAAGCAACAAATCGCTGTTTCTCCATCCTGTGTTTAAGTCACGATGTCAACAAGTAGATTCATTGGGAAGGTTCTGGCTCACTGGCTCACTTCCTACCTCACATAGGTAAGAAAGTCACATCGTTATGCTTTCGACTACCCAGTTTCAACTACTTTTTGAAAACAATTAAATTTTACCTCCTTTATTAATAATTTTTGCATCTCTGAATCTAACTACTTTTTTGCAAACCTAATAAATTTTTTCCTCTATAAATGTGAGTTGAGAATGAAATGTCTACTACAAAAAATAATAAATATTCTACAACAGAATTTTTGGGAAATAAAGTAAAACGAACCAACGAAAGATTTGGCTTCTAGTTACTTACTGAAAATTTGAGTAGTAATAATCTTGTTACAAGTATTGGAGATATAATATACACAAATGGAGAACAAAAATGAGAAGAATTTAAGTCTATTACAGAACCATTTTGAGATAATATTATGGTAGTTAAAATAACTGATTTTATAGATTGCGAAGGAGAAATGAAAAAATGGAAAATTTCTTGTAGAAAAGGAAGCTTGTGGTGGTTTTAATAGTATTTTAAGATATGGATATTCTAAATTTTATTTGGCAAGACATGGAGTTAAAGCAAAAATTCCATATTTATTAGATTCCAATACACAAACAATTAAAGGTACTAAACAAATTATTAGCAAAGATATAAAAATTATAGAACAGATATATAAAAATCATGTTGTTATTCCTTACAAAATAGAATTAGCAGATGTTAAACTCAAGACACTTTTAAGAGAATTCCCAGAAATTTTAGAAGAACTTAAAAAGGAACACAATTATTTATTGGATTTAGACATAACACAAGATTTTGCAGGAATGTTTAATAAAGAAGAAATGTGCAAGTATTTAACAAATAATTTTAATTTTTGAATGCAAGGAGAATATAAAGAAGAATGTAATGTAATAATTAACAACAACAATTCTGTTGGAAAAGACTGTTTAACATGGATAAATTCTAATTCTAGAGTTAAAATCTACAATAAATTTATTTGCCACTTATCAAGTCATGGAGTTACTAAAAAGCTTGGTAACCATGTTATAGATTTCTTAATTTGTCCAGACAGTAGATTAAAGGAAACATTTGCCTCTAAATTAGCTTAAGAAAATAGGATTACAAAACTGGAAGCAACAATTTATAATTACATTAATCCAGATTTCCAAAGAGAACAGGAATTCGATCCATTAACAGACTGTTTAGAATTAATAACAGACACCAGGAAATATTTTGAGCTGCTGCTCAAGTTGTAAATTCTCTATTACTCATCTTTTGTTCCCGGGTTCGATTCCCGGTGGGGTCAGGGATTTTCTCTGCCTCGTGATGACTGGGTGTTGCGTGCTGTCCTTAGGTTAGTTAGGTTTAAGTAGTTCTAAGTTCTAGGGGACTGATGACCATAGATGTTAAGTCCCATAGTGCTCAGAGCCATTACTCATCTTTTACAACTCAGTTTTTTTTATTTCTTTTTAGCCATGCCCAGGTTCGTTTCGAACTTAGCTTTTTTGCGAGTCATCACTTAAGACACTGTCAATTTATCCCGATGGATATCGTCTGCAATACAGACTGGTTTTGATTTATTGTTGCACCTCAAGAATGAACATTTTTCTTTGTTATTATATGCCGTACTTGTAAACCGTAGAATGGAAATACTTGACTTTGTCAATTTTAGAAGAAACTTTTTGCCGCTGATCCACCTTGTTAATGTTAATGTTAATAATCTTCTTGGAATGTTACCGAGATCTAAATGTAGAAATTGCTTTGTGACACAACGTTACATGGAAGTTCCTGTAACATTTATGAAAACGATAAGAACTACTTGTGAGCGGCTTGTTCTCAATAATTTTTCAGTGAAATATATAGAGATCGTACTCATTTATGTGTTATCATAGCAATGAGAAGGAGTTCTGAATATTTCGACAACGTTGCAACCAAAAAAGGGAAAGAAAAGGTAATCATAATTTGTAACTGTTTTCTGATTAACATGGTTATTTGGTGATCTGTCTTCGGTGAGTGAGTTGTGTAAGGTTATAGTTTAACAATTGTTAAGAAAACAATCTATACTTTTCAAACCATTCTAAATTGTATGGCACACGGCACTTCCGAAAGTACTAGATACTAACGCTTCTTCCTGTTCCATTCACCTATGGAGCGCGGGATAAATGACTGCTGAAACGCCTCTAAAAGCTGCAATAAGTCCAATCTTGTCTTCGTGTTTCATACCACGGCCACATGTAGGGGCATCGCAGTATATTCCTAGAATGCTCTCTTATTATTATTCTTGAAATTTTGCGAGTAAACTCTCGCGGTATAATTTCTGTCTATCTTGAAGTGTCTGCAAGTTCAGTTCTTTCAGGACCCCCGTGATACTTTCCCGCCGGTCAACCAAAACTGTGACCATTAGTGCTGCCCTTCTCTGTATATGTTCAATATCTCGTGTTAGCCCTATCTGGTACGGGTCGAACACACTTGAGCAATATGCTAGGATCGCTCGTACGAGTGTTCTAAGCAATCTCCTTTGTAGACTGACTGCATTTCCCCAGTATTTCACCAACGAACAGAAGTTTGCCAACTGCTTTCCCTGCGCCTGAGCCCATGTATAGTTCCATTTCATATCCATGCAAGCTACGATTATTACACCGGAGTATTTGTATGAGTTGACCTGTTCCAGTTGTGATTCACTGGTATTGTAGATCTACATTACTATGTTTTTGCGTGTTTTTAAGGGCAAAAATATGTATTTCTGAACAGTTAAAGCAAATTACCAATCTTCTTACCATTTTGGAATCTTATCAAGATCTGGTCGAATATTTACGGAGTAGTTTCCAGACTTATGTTCGTTACAAATTACTGCGTCATCTGCAAAGACGCTGAGGTTACTGTTAATGTTGATGGCAGTTCAGTAATATACAACATAAAAAAAAAGAAGGTCCCAACACACTTCTCCGGAGGCACGGGTGAAGCTATTTCTTGATCAGTCAGATGACTATTCGTCAAAGATAACATGCCGCCTACTGTGGTTTCTGTGAATGAGTTGCAGCCCAAAATGGCCGCCGTATCCTTATTCCGTTTACATATTTCGCTTGAGACCGCACATGATAATGAGCGTAGATGTGGTACTGAGCCAAACGCTTTATGTAAATCAAGAAATACTGCTTCTACTTGACTGCCTTGATGAAAATTTTCAGAATGTTGTGTTAGAAAAAGGCGAGTTGGGTTTCGCAATATCGATGTTTTCGGAATCCATGGTGGCTGGCATTGAGGAGTCCATTCTTTCGAGATACGATTCGGCTCAGCATATGTTCTAAGATTCTGCAACTGGTGGATGTCACGGATGTTAACGGTAATACAGTGGATCACTACCGCTAAGCTTCCTATAAACAGGTGTGGCCTGTGCTTTCTTCCAACTGCTGGGCACAGTTTTTTGTTCTATGGGATTTTATGATTAAAGGATGGACTAACGAAGGCACATATTGTGCATAGAATGTGACAGAGATTCCGTCAGGCCCAGGAGTTTTGTTCAGTTTCAGCGTTTTCATCCGGTTCTCAACGCCACTGACACTCAGCTCGGTAGCACTTCTAGGTTTGCCTTCGCAAAGCAACATTTGAAAATATATTGATAAATACGCACCAAATACTTTTACGTAAGGGATTTGCACAGAGCTTGCAAGGCTATCGGTCACCCGTCGCCTACTGTGGTTTCTGTGAATGCATTGCAGCCCAGTCGGACCGCCGGCGTCGCGTCCCACCCGCTTGGCACTTCTTTCCTTTACGACGCAACCGATACCCATTATCTGCGGGCTGTTTTGAGTCGCCTGCAGTCTGGGAGATTAATGGGCATTTAAGCGACGTCACGCCTGATAACCTGAGGGGGGGAACGAACGCTGGAGGCTTGCGCGATACGTCCGCTGCGACTCACGTTGCCGCCGCACAAGTTTCTACGTTTGCATCTACGTGTAAGCTCTGCAAACCACTCTGAAACGCTTGGAAGACGATACATGGCACTGTATCAGCTACTACGGCTTTTTGCGTGCCGTAATTAATGTGGCCTTGCCCTCACGATCCCTAAGTGAGCAATATTTAGGCGGTTGTAGTACATTCCTAGAGTCATCATTTAATGTCGGTTCTTGAAACTTCGTTAACAGACTTTCTCGGGATAATTTACGTCTATCTTCAAGAGTCTTCCAGTTCAGTATCTCTCCCACGGATTAAACAAACCTCTGACCATTCGTGCTGCCCTTCCCTGTATACGTTCAGTATCCCTGTACAGGTACATACGGAAAAGCCCCAACAAGCCACGACAAAAATTTAAAACCAATGATAATAATCATTAGCGCGGCCGCTGCAAGCGCCGGAAAAGATGTAATTTGCTACGCCGGAAGACGAATGACAAATGATAAAAACCCCATTCAATTTTTTTTTTTTTGGTCAATTATTTCATAGACTCTGCCTTTAGTTCTCGTGGCGAGAAGACATATTTCTTGTGATACAGTGTGTTGTCTGGATAATAATCCTATGAAAATAAGAAGTCTGAAAGTTCGTTTTTATGCAAAACCACGAAAGTTTTCTTTTCTTCCGCGCATTATCCCAACGTCATGTCAACATAGCTGCCTGCATAAGAAGAGGAAATCTGATTAAGAATTAATATTGTTCACACGGTCAAGAATGAAAAATACTTAGGGCGGAAGAAGACGAATATAACCAAGGATACCAGATTCGACGTAATTTCACGACACCACTGGCTCACAATTTACGAGATTTGTGAATTAAAAGTGAAAAACAATTTATTCGCTGCAAAATTCATAAAAATCAAATATGTCAATAGTATAAGTAGTTTCTTTAATTATATGTACATAAATTAATATATAAATAACGTATAAATTTGCACATCCCCTGTTAGTCCTATCTGGTAGAGGTCCCACACACTTGGGCAATATTCTAGGACGGGCCGCACTAGTGATTTGTAAGTAATCTCTTTTGTAGACTGATTACACTTCCCCAGTATTCTACCAGTAAACCAAAGTCTACCACCTGCTTTACGCACGACTGAACCTACGTGATCATTCCTTTTCATATCCCTACAAAGTGTTACACCCAGGTACTTGCATGAGTTGGCCGATTCTAACAGTGACTCATTGATATTATAGTCATAGGATATAACGTTCTTCGTTTTGTCAAGTGCAGTTTTACATTCTTGAACATTTAAAGCAAGTCCTGCGAAAACATCGCCGTTTCGGCTGCGTCACTCGCGATGAGCCCAGGATGCCTGATTTCTTTCGTATTTTGATGTCTTCTGACGTGAGAACACGATTGATCTGTTGTAACTGATTATAACGTTTCCAATGGTCTTCCAATGTCTCATCTACCATTATGAAAAACTTATTTTTGTATTCTTCCTTCCTGTATTTTGTGCAGCAATGAGAGTCACTTTTCTTTATTTTCGTTGATCCTGTCTTTTGTTAAGGGCAAGAAATTAAATGCCAATAATGGTTCAAATTATACAACCTTGGTGTTACTAAATCATTCTTGAAAAATTCTACTCAGCATTGTTAAGGAAGAATAAAAGCTGAACTTAACAGACATTTAGGGCAAGATCAATTTGAATTTATGGGAAGAAAAGGAACCGGGAAGCTATAATGGCACTACGAATAATCTTAGAAAGAAGAAATGGCATGAACAGAAAAAACGTATGCTCTATTTATTGACCTAGAGAAAGCTTTTAATACAGTGGAATGGAAGATCCTGTTTGGAAAACTGAAGAAAACTGGAATAGACTGGAGAGATATATGATTGATTTTGTCCGCAGCTCGTGGTCGTGCGGTAGCGTTCTCGCTTCCCACGCCCGGGTTCCCGGGTTCGATTCCCGGCGGGGTCAGGGATTTTCTCTGCCTCATGATGACTGGGTGTTGTGTGCTGTCCTTAGGTTAGTTATGTTTAAGTAGTTCTAAGTTTAGGGGACTGATGACCATAGATGTTAAGTCCCATAGCGCTCAGAGCCATTTGAACCATTTTTTATGATTGATTTTCAGTCTGTACGAACACCACAGTACAAAAACCGATTTCAATGGCATTGGAATATAGGCTAAGAAGAGACGTCCAACAGGATTGTGCCTGTCTTCTTATTTATTTGCGGAAATTGCAATACAAACAACGACGAGCAGCAGCACAAGGATGAAAATTAAAGCCAAAGAAATGCGTTGTATTCGATCTGAAGATTCTGAGTACGACATGACCTACATTTTAAGAAACGCGTGTGGCACCTTGGTTTACCACAAACTGAAATACTAAAATAATTGTGATAGATGAATTTAGCAAAAAATTAAAATCAAACGTTAAGATACGTAATAAAGTGCTGGTGGAAGTAAATGGATTTGCTGCTTTGCTACTGTAAAAGACGGAAACAGAAGTATAATAGATATTAAAGGAAAAAATGCGATGACTAAACGAGCACTCAGAAATAAGAGTACTTTGTTAATAATCACCCTAATATATAAACAAGACAGAAATTCCTCAAGACATTTAAGACATTTATTTGAAGCATTTTGAGCCACAGTTGTGAATGGTCGACTATGGAATCAAAAAAGAAAAATATTAGACGTAATACAGATGGATATATAGAGAACAGGCACAAAAACATCTTAAACTGAAAGAAAATTCAGAGAAAATTTAAGGAGGAAAGGATACTAATTAACATGATGCACAGAAAAACTAAATTAATTAGACACCTTATTCACCTTAGCAGCACCATAAAAAACATCACAGAAGAAAAAATCGTTGGGAAAAAAGGAAGAGGCAGGTCCAGATGGCACAACGTGTGGTACTTGTGATGATGTTTGGTTTGTGGTGCGCTTAACTGCGCGCTTATGAGCGCCTGTATAAATTCCCAAACTTTGCTCAGTCCAGTCTCGCCACTTTCAGGAATGACGATGAAATGATGAGGACAACACAAACACCCAGTCATCTCGAGGCAGATGAAAATCCTTGATCCTGTCGGGAATCGAACCCAGGAGCCCGTGCTCGGGGAGCGAGAACGCGACCGCGAGATCACGATCTGCGAACGGTACTTTGTGAGGTGGTTTGTGGGAGGGAGGCCAGATACTAGCCAGTTGGCATATGCCTGAGATGTTCCTCAGAGTGTAAATCTACAACTTCAAATACAAACTACGAGGGCTACCCATAAAGCAATGTACCCCTTATTTTTTTCTCAGCCGAAAACAATGATACGAATGCGAAACGTTACGTACGTTTTATTTGAAGTCTCCCGAGTGAGCGCGCCAAGTTTCCGTCACTCCTGACAAATATCATAGCTGCAGGACTGTTTCAAAGCGGCGTCTGTAGGTGATGTACGTTACAAGCAACGTTTCGTCATTGAATTTCTCAGTGTAGAGAAAGAAACTGTGGGGAATATTGACAAACGCTTGTGCAAAGTCTATGGAGCCTCTGCTGTCGACAGAAGTACAGTAAGTCGCTGGGCACGGAGGAGGAGGTCATCAGAAGGCGTTTCGGCGGAGCTCCACGATTTGCAGAGCTCGGTGAGACGGCTGACCCGACACACCTGACCTAGCCCCCTCGGACTTCCTCTTGTTTCGGCCATTACAGGATGCCATTCGTGGAAGACATTTTGAGGACGATGAGGAGTGGATTCACACAGTGAAACACCGGTTCCGGCACCAGAATAAGGATTAGCGCCAACAGGACATACGCGCCCTTGTTTCGCGTTGGAGGAAGGCCATAGAACGGGATGGAGATTACGTGGAAAAATAGGGTGTGTAGATAAAAAACCATTCTTTCGTGTGTGTACTTCTCATTATGTTCAATAAAGAATTTTTGAAGAAAAGAAATGCGGAGCATTACTTTCTGGGCAACCCTCGTAAATCGCTTGACGCTGTCTTCATCTGTGACACTGGTTTGCCAAGTGACCTCTGCTCCGTCCTTTTCCCAAAGGTTCATTCCTTCTGAAACGGGAGCCAGGCCTAAAACATTTCATATTCTCGTCCAGACGAAGTGCAACTTTACGTGATTATGTGATAGCTCAGCTTTTGCCTCTGACGTCAAACTGTTGCCTGAGACAAGTGTCTCAACACCGCCAATTGCTCTAACCAGCAATGACACATCCCGTCCTCAGTTCCACCCATCTGCCGAGACCTTCTCACACTGTCCTGAGTTCTCGTCCCAGAAGCGGTGTATCCTGTGCACAAAGGGAGAGAGCCTATTTACCCTAAGAAGGAAAATATCTCAGGTGTCCTCCACAGTCCGTTTGAACACCCAAAACTTCTCGCACGCAGCATTCTCTTCAGGGGCGCGTCGGTTTGTGTCCTGGTTTCTCAAATCTAACCCCAGCTATGTTTGCATGTTTCGTCAGTCTTTAAAAACTAGGATCAAAAGCATAGGAATTTTATTTGACCATGCGTATTGCAAAACAACACTTCCTTTGCGGAAGTTCGTATCCCATAGCCTGTTTTTACTACAGACTGAATCTGTACATTAGTAAAACCTTACTCGTGTTGAAAACTACATTTCTGACATCTCCTTTTTAATATAACGGGTGAATCACTTAAAACTTGCTCCGCAAATATTGCGAAAGTCGAAAGTGCTATCGATGTGCAGTTTTCACAGAATGGATTCGTAGTCAGGGGCTCGTATTGTTAGCCAATAAACAGATCGTAATAATGCTGAGAAAGTGTATTTTCTGTGCAAACATACACTACTTGAACTGGAACAATGCCTATTGACATTAAAAAACTGAAAGTAGGGTAAATTAAAATGTTAGTGGTGCTTGTTGCAGGAGTCTAGTCCTTACGAGATACCGTATTTTGGAAACTTCCCACACCGACACTTGTACAGTACCTGTGGCAGCACACACTAAATGACTACATAAGCGCATACACTAGTTATGTGGATTCTGACCGCTAACGAGACAATTGATCATCACAGCTTGTGTTCAAAATGACCACCCCCAGTGGCAATACACGCTTCCAGCCTGGTATGGAACGACTGCTGCAAACGTGCTAGCATTTCGGCGGAGATGTCTGAGCAGGTTGTAGTAATATGTCGTTGGGTACCATCGGATGTAGTTGGTACGTCCTTGTAGACAGTGTCTTCTGCCTTCCGCCAGAGAAAAAAAGTCTACGGCCGGGAACAGGCCCTCTGCGTTCAATCCAACGATTTGGAAACAGTTCGTGAAGATATGCTGTAGTAGTTCGTGCACTATGGTACGGACACCATCATGTTGGTAACAGGCGTTCATCCTAGTCCCCAGAGGAACTTCTTCTAAATGGTTCAAATGGCTCTGAGCACTATGGGACTCAACTGCTGAGGTCATTAGTCCCCTAGAACTTAGAACTAGTTAAACCTAACTAACCTAAGGACATCACAAACATCCATGCCCGAGGCAGGATTCGAACCTGTGACCGTAGCGGTCTTGCGGTTCCAGACTGCAGCGCCTTTAACCGCACGGCCACTTCGGCCGGCGAACTTCTTCTAACATCGATGGAAGATTGTCTTTTAGGAGGCTCCGGTGAACGTTCAGAGTTCTATCTAAGAAAAACGGGCCTACGAGCTGATTGTTCACTATCCAACACGACATGTTTACGCTCCACAGACGCTGACGTTCCATCTCATGAAGCCAACGGGGATTGTCAATAGACCAATAGTACATGTTTCAGCGGTTTATCTGGCCATTATTGGTAAATGTAACGTTATTACTAAACAAAATGCGTTATTTCACACATCAAAAAAAGTTTTGCATTATCCCGGTTTACAGGATGGATGGATGGATATGGTGTTATGGGCGCTCAACAGTGTAGTCTTTAGCGCCCGAACGGAAACAACAACGGACGAGTGTCACTAAAATGCAGCAAGTGCAGAAATAGGATTAAAATTATAGGTGAAAGTCTACAGAGGCAGTTTGCACGTCAACAGTAGCAAAGAGGAAAGCAGCACATAATGAGGAGAACTGCAAGAGAACGGAGGGGAAGGGGTTAAAATGAAACACATAGCACATGTTTGGAACTGGCCTATTACAAGAATAAAAAGGAGTGGAAAGCCACTCGGCAACACACTAAAAATTCCAACCGAAAATTTTTGGTTGAAGCCCAGAAACATCACAGAACCTTAAAACTATCTTGACACTCGCCTCGTCATCGGCTAAAATCGAGGTCAGATCCCCACTAATATTAACTTCCGCCCTGACAAAACGATATAAATCACACTCAACTAAAATGTGGCGTACAGTGATTCGTACGCCACAGGCATCACACAGAGGGGGTTCCTCTCGCCGTAGTAAGAAGGCATGCGAAGACGTGTAAGGGTCACTTCGTCACGCCTAGGTGACCGGCAGGAGTAACACCACGGCTAGATGGTGGGTTTCACCAACCGCAGCTTATTTTCCCTCACCGCCAGCCATTCCTCCTCCCACAATTGCATATACTTCCGCCGCAGCACAGAAACGACACATTGCAAAGGAATAGAACATTGTGTCACCTCCGGTAACCTGCAGGCGTCCTTGGCAGCTCTATCAGCTTGTTCATTTCCCCGTATGCCCACGTGCCCTGGCACCCAGCAAAAGGACACTTGCTTGCCCTGTCGTTGGAGGATGTACAGTTGGTCGTAAATCAGCTGTTCCAACTTCTCCGCTGGGTACAGGTTCTGCAGTGACTGTAATGCGCTTAGTGAGTCAGAGCAAATTAGGAAGTGTTTGTCCGGAGTTAACCGTATCTGCTCCAATGCCTTCAGGATCGCGTGAAGTTCTGCGGAAAAAACAGTGTATTCCTGGGGAAGGCGAATCCTGATGACACGGTCGGGGAACACGACTGAGCAGCCAAGAAAATCCCCCTGTTGGGATCCATCAGTGTAGACTACTGTAAAATCATGATGCCTGTCTAAAATGTTAAAAAACAAAGATTTGAAAGTAAAATCTGATGTACTGTCTTTCTTAAAATTTGCCAAATCTAAAATCAGTGTGGGCCTCTGGAGGAGCCAAGGTGGATATCTGCTCCAACCTCGACGTGAAACATTAAAACCGGCCACACCCATCTCTAAAATGCAATCCTTTGCACGAATCCCATAGGGCCTTGTTGCTCGTTGCCGGTTGCGAAAAAGCCTTTCCAGTGGAGGCCGAGCAACAGTGTGGTATGCAGGTGTGTATGGTGTGGATAAGGATTGATAGGCCTGGCGCACCATTAGTAGACGCCGCCGGAGGTGAAGTGGCGGTTCGCCTGCCTCTGCACAGAGGCTCGGTATGGGGCTCGTTCTGAGCGCCCCAGTGGCCAACCGAATCCCCTCATGCTGCACCACATCCAACAGCTTCAAATAAGTGGGTCTTGCAGACCCATACACTGTGCATCCATAATCAAGCCGGGACCGCACGAAGGCTCTGTAAAACCGGAGCAGACAAGTCCTGTCTGCTCCCCATGTGTGGTGACAAAGACATTTTAAAATAGAAGCGCCTTAAGAGACCGTTTTTTCAGTTCCTTAATGCGTGGCAGCCACGTAAGCTTAGAATCAAAAGTGAGGCCCAGAAACTTCACCGTGTCTTTAAAATTCAGAACGGTGTCCCTCATCCTCAGCTCAGGCAAGTCAAAAATGGAACGAGAACGGTTAAAAAGAACACACATCGACTTATCAGTTGAAAACTTAAAACCACTCTTCTGTGCCCATTCATCCAAACGTCGCAGAGTGAGTTGCAACTGACGAGTCGTCGTTGCAAGGCTTGAAGAAGAGCAAAATACAGAGAAATCGTCCACAAACAAGGAACACTGCACAGGACTTTTCACAACAGACGTAATACTATTAATAGCAATAGCAAAGACCGTCACACTTAAAACACTACCTTGAGGGACACCGTTCTCTTGTTCAAAGCGACTAGACAGTACGTCTCCGACTCGGTACCGAAAATAACGTGGCGACAGGAAGGACCGAATAAAATTGGGAAGACATCCACGAAAACCCCATTCGTGGAGCTGCCTGATGATAAGATGCCTCCAAGTAGTGTCGTATGCCTTTTCAATGTCAAAAAATATTCCCAACAGGTGATGCTGGCGCAGGAACGCCTGTTGTAAAGCCGCCTCCAGGAGGGCCAGGTTATCAAAGGTGGAGCGATACCTCCTGAACCCACACTGAAAGCGACTAAGGAGTTGTCTGTATTCTAACATCCAGACAAGGCGGCGGTTGACCATCCGCTCCAAGGTCTTTCCCACGCAGCTAGTGAGGGCAACACTACGGTAACTACCCGGGCACGTGAGGTCTTTCCCAGGTTTTAAAAGAGGAATTAAAATTGCTTCACGCCACGAGTCGGGGATGTGACCAGACATCCAAACTAGATTAAAAAGTCGGAGGAGGATTTCTTTATTTCTCCCTGTGAGGTGCCGCAGCATGCTATAGTGGATTCTATCCTGACCAGGGGATGTATCACGAGCCCCGCACAATGCAGAATCCAGTTCCCACATGGAAAATGGGCAGTTGTACTCTTCTGTATTGGGTGAGCGGAAGTCAAAACTGCTCCTCTCAGCAGCCACTCTGTGGGGCTGGAAAGCTGGATTCTGACTGGCGGTTGGAGTAATAGCTGCAAAATGAGCCGCCATAGACTGGGCAATATCTTTTGGGGTCGTTTGGAGAGTACCATTCCACATTATAGCAGCCATAGGGCACCTCCCACCTCTCCCAGAAATCCTCCTTATGGTCTCCCATACAATGGAACTTCGTGTAGAACGATTAATGGTGTTCAGGAACTGCTGCCGCGACCTCTTCTTGCTCTCTCGTATAATCCGACGACACTTCGCCCTCGCCACCCGAAAGGCTGCAAAGTTCTCTACAGTTGGCCGGCATTTGAACCTACGCAGAGCTGCCCGCCTAGCCCTGACTGCAGAGTGGCATTCGTCGCTCCACCAAGGGACAGGCTGCCGCTTCGGTTGTCCCATGGACTGTGGGATGGACGCGTCACTGGTGCGGTGGATCACTTCAGTAATATGATCCACCCATTCCTGGACACTGACCCGATGTTCAAACTGGGCTAGTTGACTATACAGTGCCCAGTTGGCTCTACGGAGCACCCATCGAGGCGGTTTCCTTTCCGGTTCCACTGCATGTGGCAGGTGAATCCAGATGGGGAAGTGATCGCTGCCGTGTAAGTCATCAACCACTTCCCATGCAGCAGTGTGGGAGATGGCTGGAGAGCAAACCGATAGATCAATGGCAGAGAACGACCCAGTTGCAATGCAAAAATGCGTGCTTTGAACTGTATTTAGCAAATAGGCACTGGAAGACAGGAGAAGCCTCTCGATTGCTCTACCCCTGGGGTAAGTACTCACAGAGCCCCAAAGCATATTGTGTGCATTAAAATCACCACAGAGGATGAAGGGGTGGGGGAGCTGTGTAAGAAGATCACTGAGAGCCTCTTCGTCGAGCACATCATGTGGGGGCAGGTAAAGCGAACATACTGTTAGCATATGACGCACATGTACTAATATTGCAACTGCCTGTAAATTCGTCGTGAGGGAGAGAGGCGAGGAGTGGTAGTCGGTGTTAACGAAGATACCTACTCCTCCTCGAGCTCTCTGTCCACTCAGGTCGTCCTTTTTGTGGAGGAGATAACCACGTAGCTCAGGGGTGTATGTTTCACTGAAATTTGTCTCTTGCAGACATACACACATAGGTCTATCCTGAATCAATAGACGTAGTTCCTCCACATGTGTCCTGAACCCTTGCAGCTTCCATTGCAATATGGGAGTCATCACGGTGGTTGTATTTTCTGCCTCTCTTTCCGCCGAGGTGGGGAGACTGCAGCGGGTGGAGGCTCAGTCTTGGGGCGAGATGATTGCCCCATATTCACAGACTCCATAAGATCTGGGGAAGAGTCTGATGAAGCGTCTAGTGGGACCACATTAACTTGATCCGAGGGTTTACCAGCCGATTTAATCTGTTGGTGCTGCTTGATGTGTGCTTTCCTTTGTTTAGGGGGCTTTGCTAGAACTGGAGCCGGGGTGTTTATGACGACGCTGGGCTTTGGAACAGCCCCAGCAATCGGAGATGCCTGGGGCTCTTCAATGTTAGCTACTGTACCTTTCTCTGCTGTTCGAGGAGGGGTTACAGGCTCTGATACACTTGCTGCCTTTCAAGTGCACTGACACGTGCAGGTGTTCGTGCCAGCACTAACAACCTCCGTCTGTGTAGATGCATCGACTTTTGGAGGCGGCTTCTGAACAATGGAAGCAAAAGACGTAACGAATGTGGGTGGCTGCATGGCCTTAAAGATCTTTTTGGCTTCACTGTAGGGGATACGCTTAGTTGTTTTTATTTCTTGTATTTTACGTTCCTCTAGGAAGATTCTACAGTCCCTACTCCAAACAGGGTGGCTTTCAGAACAGTTTATACATCTGACAGGCGACGAACAGTCAATTCCGTTATGGGCAGTCTTACTGCAGTTGCCACACATCGCTTCTCCTTTACACCCTAGAGTTGTATGCCCAAAACGCTGACACTTAAAACAGCGCATTGGGTTTGGGACATACGACTGGACGTTTAGTCGAAGAAATCCTGCCTTGACGTGTTCTGGGAGTTTGGGGGTATTGAAAGTAAGAATGAAGGAGTCAGATTTCACCAGGTTCCCATCCACCCTTTTCATGATGTTCTGATCGTCAACAATTCCCTCCTGAGCCCACTCACTCTTTAATTCTTCTAAAGGAATGTCAACAAGATCCCTACAGGTAACAACACCCTTACTGGAGTTCAGGGTACTGTGAAGCTCTGTATCGATCGTGTATTCCCCCAAGCTTTTAGCTGTTTGAAGGTTAACTGCTTGCTGAGCAGTTGATGTTTCAACAAGCAGTGTCCCATTCCGTAAACGCTTCACTGATTTTAAAGTGCCAGCTATTCCTTCTAGACCCTTTTGGATATAGAATGGCGAAACCTTTTCAAAGGAACCCTCTTTCCTTTTTATTATTCAAAACACCTTCTGGTTGTCAGTATGTGATCTGTTACTCTGAACTGCTGAACGTTTGCTGACGCCTGAGTCAGGAGGACTGGCTAACCGAGCCCTTTTGTTGGATTAGGCGGTAGTGCCTACCAGCGGTCCACCCATCCCACTGGCCAGCGAAAAATTAGAAGGAGGAAAAGAGGAAGAATTCGTGGTATCCATGGTCGTCCCACGAGCAGCTAGGGAAACTTATGTCCATCCAGACAGAGCCCCGCATGCATGGATAAGCCTTGTACAACTGTGGTGCGGCAGGTTCCCCAGAGGTTGCCCGCTAGCGACTGTTCCACCTCAACAGCCATGCATCTTGTCGGCGCGCAGCACACCTTAAGATTGAAGGTTTTCTTATAGAGGTATGTACCGTCCTCGCGATCCAGGCAATCAAGCCAAGATCTCCGGTCCCTACGACACAAAACGTTCCACCGTTGCGCCACACGGTGGTCGCTGAAGCATGCCCAGAGCTTACGGTATCTGCAGACTGGCGGCGCACACCAGTCCACAGCTCGAGGACCCCGGGTTCGCCAAGCCCGTACCCAGCAAACGAATGCTGAGCCCCCTGAGGGCCCGGTTCCCAGAACTCCTGAAGATAGACGCTGACTGTGGTTATTGTATCACAGACACAGTCCCTTTGACTGTTCAGAGATGTCACTAAAACCGCCCAAAGATGTAAACAACCATGCATGAGCAGCGCATATTAGACGGAGGGGGTCCGACAGCCGATCAGTTCCAGTCATTCCACCAGGAAGGAGGTACACGGCTCGTGTTGTCTGTAGTTTATCCATGCCTAGACGATTCGATCGCGTTCGCATTGTTACTTTGTGCCAGGAGGGGCTCTCAACAAGGGAAGTGTCCAGGCGTCTCGGAGTGAACCAAAGCGATGTTGTTCGGACGGGGATGAGATACAGAGAGACGAGAACTGTCGATGACGTGCCTCGCTCAGGCCGCCCAAGAGCTACTACGGCGGTGGATGACCGCTACGTACGGATTATGGCTCGGAGGAACCCTGACAACAACGCTACTATGTTGAATAATGTATTTCGTGCAGCAACAGGACGTCGTGTTACGAGGCAAGCTCTTCGCAATAGGGTGCATGATGCACAACTTCACTCCCGACGTCCATGGCGAGGTCCATCTTTACTACCACGACACCATGCAGCGCGGTACAGATGGGCCCAACAACATACCGAATGGACTGGTCAGAATTGGCATCATGTTCTCTTCACCGATGTGTGACGCATAATCCTTCAAACAGACAATCGTCGGAGACGTGTTTGGAGGCAACCCGGTTAAGTTGAACTCCTTAGACACACTGTCCAGCGAGTGCAGCAAGGTGGAGGTTCCCTGCCGTTTTGGGGTGGCATTATGTGAGGCTGACGTACGCCGCCGGTGGTCATAGAAGGCGCCGTGACGATTGTACGATACGTGAATGCCATCCTCCTACCGATAGTGCAACCATATCGGCAGCATATTGGCGAGGCATTCGTCTTCATGGACGACAATTCGCGCCCCCATCGTGCACATCTTGTGAATGACTTCCTTCAGGATAACGACATCACTCGACTCGAGTGGCCAGCATGTTCTCCAGACATGAACCCTATCGAACATGCCTGGGATAGATTCAAAAGGGCTGTTTATGAACGACGTGACCCACCAATCACTCTAAGGGATCTACGCCGAATCGCCGTTGAGGAGTGGGACAATCTGGACCAACAGTGCCTTGATGGACGTGTGGGTAATATGCCACGACGAATACAGGCATGCATCAATTGAAGAGGACCAATGCCAGGTACTGACAATCTGGACCACAACCTCTGAAGGTCTCGCTGTATGTTGGTACAACATGCAATGTGTGGTTTTCATGAGCAATAAAAAGGGCGGAAATGATGTTTATGTTGATATCCACTTTTCTGTATAGGTTCCGGAACTCTCGGGACAGAGGTGATGCAAAACTTTTCTTGATGTGTGTATCTAGAGTATCCTGTCTCAATGCCCATGTACAGAAGGCAACAGCTCTTGATGGAGAGAGACGTGACAGGGATAGAACCTCTTTCGATGGAAAATGCGTAGGCCACTTGCCCGACTCAAGGCCACTTCCTCGTGCGACTGCGCGGGACCTAACGTGCGGATCAACTTGCGACAGCAACGAGAACATTAATTTCCCCCTCCTCTGTCGTCACTTGTTTCCTTATGTTACGTTGTCTAGGTAACTTCACGTAACTGGTTGAAGAGTTTGGTAAATAACTGCCGAGATGACTGACGTCTATTGGGATGTTGCCGCATGCGCCATACGAGAGCGAACTGCATTCTTCCCACATTCTCCATACACCTTCAATATTTCGGGTGTATCTGCATTGGTAAATCCCATCGTCCACTCACAAACTACTGGTTCAAATGGCTCTGAGCACTATGGGACTTAACATCTGTGGTCATCAGTCCCCTAGAACTTAGAACTACTTAAACCTAACTAACCTAAGGACATCACACACATCCATGCCCGAGGCAGGATTCGAGCCTGCGACCGTAGCGGTCACGCGGTTCGAGACTGAAGCGCCTAGAACCGCACGGCCACACTGGCCAGCCACAAACTACTGCTTGGAGGGTTACTAACTGACTAGTAAGTCGCAATGCAGTCAAAGAACACACAAGCACACTGTAAACAAACATAACAACATCGTACCCAGTAACTAGACATGTTGAATGGCATAAACAAGTGTTGGTGCGGAAACTTTTAAAAATACGGTATCACGTAAACGACTCGCATTAGGCTCATGCAACAAACACCACTGACACTCTAATTTACCCTGCTTTTACTCTGTTAAGGTAGGGGTTGTTCCATTTTAAAAATGTATATGTCTGCGCACAAAATACACTTTCTAAGGCCGCGCGGAGTGGCCGCGTGGTTTGAGGCGCTATGTCAAGGACTGCGCGGCCCCTCCCGCCGGAGGTTCGTGTACTCCCTCGGGCATGAGTGTGTGTGTTGTTCTTAGCATAAGTTAGTTTAAATTACTTTAAGTAGTGTGTAAGTCTAGGGACCGATACCTCAGCAATTTGGCCCCTAAAGAATTCACACAAATTTGAATTTGAACACTTTCTAAGTATTATTACAATCAGTTTATTTGCTAACACTACTAATCCCTGACAACCAACGCATTCTGTGAAAACCGCACATCAATAGCACTTTCCATTTCCGCAATAATTGCGGAGCAAGTTTTAATGGGTCACCCTACCGAGATTAAAAGCAAGGATTCTTCATAAATATGAACAGAGAAATAAGGCAACGGGTGCCAATTTCTTTAATTTTTTTATGGATCACATAATATACCAACTTTATATAAATATACAGGGTGTATCAAAAAGGATGGAGCAGACTTACACGGCTGAAAGTACACGATAACAGAAGCACACATGTCCCAGTAAACACGGGTCCGCAAACGAGCCGCTTGCGAGATAATCAAGACTATATGGTTCCACGCCGTCTTGTAACATCGTCCGGTTTCCCCCTTACGCACTTGAGGCCGTACTATTTTCGCTGTTTACACAACGGAACATTGCCGAAAGGTGGAGTTGGAATCACACCATACAGGCAGAACGTACAGGACGGATACACTACACAGTCTCAAAGGGCATCAGTCGCGTCTGAGGAGAGCCACGTATGCTGTGTTGTAGTTACAATGGAACCGTACAGCAACGAAAAGTATGCGGATATGCATTTCACGTACGATAGGGCTAAAGGCAATGCACGGGAAGCAGCACGCTTGTACCAAGAAACATATCCTGATCGAAGACATACCGAAAGTCGTACATTTACAAGGGTCCATCAGCGGTTGAGAGAGCACGCGGGTTTTGCACATGGCAGAGCAGGAGGTAGGAATCCTCGCATTGGGTCTGAGGTTCAGGATATGGTGCTGGAAGCAGTATAGCGCTCTCCAGGAACCTCGACGAGAAGAATTGCCACACAAGTGCCTGTACTAAGCCACAGTAGTGTTTGGAGAATTTTGCATCGCAAGTTACTGTACCCTTACCACCTCCAACGAGTTCAATGTCTCAATGATGCGGACTTTATTCCTAGAGTGATGTTTTGTCAGTGGCTGCAACAGCAGGCTGTAGTCGACCCTCGTTTCGCATGTAACATTTTATTTACAGACGAAGCAGGATTCACAGGCGATGGTGGGTTTAACTATCATAATACACATCGTTGGTGTGAAATAAACTCACATGCTGTTCATGAGTCACGACATCAGTAACGTTTCTCACTGAACGTGTAGTTAGGGGTACCAGGCGATCAACTCATTCTTCCACCACAACTTATTGGACGGAGGTGGCCGGCCGGGTTGGCATAGCGGTTTGAGGCGCTACAGTCTGGAACCGCGTGACCGCTACGGTCGCAGGTTTGAATCTTGCCTCGGGCATGGATGTGTGTGATGTCCTTAGGTTAGTTAGGTTTAAGTAGTTCTAAGTTCTAGGGGACTGATGACCTCAGAAGTTAAGTCCCATAGTGCTCAGAGCCATTACAACCATTTTTGGACGGAGGTACCTTAGCTTTCTTCGGCGTCGTCTTACAGGATTGTCTGAGGATTTTCCCCTTCAGCAACGTCAGAGTATGTGGTACCAGCATGATGCGGCTCAGGCACATTTTGCTGCTGGTGTGAGACGTAATCTAACACGCAGATACGGCCAAAGATGGATAGGCCAAGGTTGACCTGTACCTTGGCCTTCAAGATCCTTTGGATTTTTGCGGCTGGGGTTACCTTAAAAACAAAGTGTACAGCACACCCGTTAACACGGTTGAAGACCTGGAGCAGTGAGTTGTACATGCTTCCCGAAAATTCCGGAATGATCCAAGGGTTTTCTAAAGGATGCGAAATTCATTTCAGAGACGAGCACAGTATTACATCCAGATGATAGGAAAACACTTCGAACACCTCCTTTAACAGGTACCCCATACGTGAAGTGTGAACTAATTGCGATGCACAACCCAATAGTAAAGTCTAAATTTCAAATTAATGTGTACTAACTAGGACGATGTTACAAACAACGCCGTCAGTAGCGGCTTGGAACCATACAGTCGTGATTATCTCGCAAGTCGCTCGTTTGCGGACCCGTGTTTACTGTGATAAAATGGTTGAAATGGCTCTGAGCACTATGGGACTTAACATCTGAGGTAATCAGTCCCCTAGAACTTAGAACTACTTAAAGCTAAGTAACCTACGGATATCACACACATGCATGCCCGAGGCAGGATTCGAACCTGCGACCGTAGCGGTCGCGCGGTTCCAGACTGAAGGGTTTAGAACCGCTCGGTCACAGCGGCCGGCTTTACTGTGATACTTGTGCTTCTATTATCGTGTACTTTCAGCCGTGAAAGTTTGTGCCATCCTTTTTGATACATCCTGTATATTTATACAGCTTGCAAGTGCAACCAGCGGAACTTTTGTACTTGCAATATCTACACTGTCGGTTTGTATTAACGTCTATTTATACAATAGCAAGACTCCTTCGTCATCAACAAATATGTCTTCTGTTTCCGAAATTGAGTTCCTCTGCTTTCTTCGACCACCCTACATCTACATCTACATCTACATCCACATACATACTCCGCAAGGCACCATACGGTGCGTGGCGGAGGGTATCGTGTACTACTACTTGACACTTCCTCTCCTGTTTTACTCGCAAATAGAGGGAGGGAAAAATGATTATCTGTACGCCTCCCTATGAACCCTAATTTTGCGTATCTTATCTTCGTGGTCCTTAAGTGCGATGTATGTCGTTGGCAGTAGAATCGTTGGAAAGTCAGCTTCAAATGACGGTTCTCTAAATTTTCTGAATAGTGTTTCTCGAAAAGAACGCCGGCTTCACTGCAGGGATCCCATTTGAGTTCCCGAAGCATTTCCGTAATACTTACGTGTTGTTCGGACCTACCTGTAACAAATCTAGCAGCCCGCCTCTGAACTGCTTCGAAGCCTTCGTTCAATCCAATGTGTTACGCATCCTAAACACTCGAGCAGTACTCAACAACAGGTCGCATCAGAGTCCTAGATGTCGTCTCCTTTACACAGGAATGACACTTTCCTAAAATTCTCCCAATAAACCGAAGTCGACCATTCGCCTTCCCTACCACAGTTTTCACATGCTCCTTTCACCTCATATCACTTTGCAACGATACGCTCAAATATTTAAACGACTTGACTGTGTCAGGCGGGACACTATTAATACTTTATCCGAACATCATAGGTTTGTCCTTCCTACTCATAC
Organism: Schistocerca nitens; assembly: GCF_023898315.1. Lineage (NCBI taxonomy): Eukaryota > Metazoa > Arthropoda > Insecta > Orthoptera > Acrididae > Schistocerca > Schistocerca nitens. The sequence goes on along the minus strand of NC_064620.1, from coordinate 149,999,983 downwards.
GCCTTAACTTGCCTTTTTCCACATTTAGGGCCAGCTGCCATTCATCACACTAACTAGAAATTTTGTGTAAGTCGTCTTGTATCTTCCTACAGTCACTCAACTTCGACACCTTACCGTACAGCACGGCGTCATCAGCAAACAACCGCAAATTGTTGCCCACCGTTAGCCAAATCATTTATGTATACAGAGAACAACAGCAGTCCTGTCACACTACACTGGGGCACTCCTGACGACACCCTTGTCTCTGATGAAAACTCGCCATGGAGGACAATATACTGGGTTATATTATGGAAGAAGTCTTCGAGCCACTCACATATCTGTGAACTTATTCCATATGCTCGTAGCTTCGTTAACAGCCTGCAATGGGGCACAGTGCCAAAGCTGTCGGGGAATCGAGAAATCTGGACTCTGCCTGTTGCCCTTCAACCATAGTTCTCAGTATATCATGTGAGAAAAGGGCAAGCTGAGTTCCGCACAAGCAATGCTTTCTGGAACCACGCTGATTCATAGACATAAGCTTCTCAGTCTCAAGAAAGTTAATTATATTTGAACTGAGAATATGTCCAAGGATTCTGCAGCAAACAGAAATGACGTATATTTCCGGGTCCGTTCTTTTATCTTTCTTATATACTGGAGTCACCTGCACTTTTTTTCCAGTCACTTGCGACTCTGTGCTGGGTGAGAGATTCACGATAAATGCAGGGTAGGTAAGCGCCCAGTGTTGTAGATTACTCTTTGTGAAACTGAACTGAGTTCCATCCGGGTCTGGTACTTTTTGTTTTCAGATCTTTCAGTTGTTTCTCTATGCCAGGGATGCTTATCACTACCTCGCCCACAAGGGAGTCTGTCCGATGGTCAAATGACGGTATGTTATTACGGTTCTCCTGTGTGAACGATTTGTTGTACTTGAAATTTAAAACTTCGGCTTTCATTTTGGTATCTTCAACTGCCACACCAGACTGGTCAACAAGGGACTAAATGGTAGCCTTGGACCCGCTCAGCGATTTTACATACGACCAGAATTTCCTCGGGTTCTGTGCCAGATCGTTTGCTAAGGTGTGGCGGTTGTGTTTTTGTATCCTTCGCGCATATATACACTGCCTTTAGCACCCAGAAAGGGGGGGGGGGGGGGGGGGAAGGGACGAAATGAAATTTCACGAGTTGGGAAGGTATGTGATGCTATTTCAGTTGTTACAAAATCAACTCAAATTGATCCATTACTTGGTAATATGATCCCACTTATCGCACAGACGTTGGACCCCCTCTGGCCTAGATGCGTTCTTGGAATGTGTTTCATAAAGCTCTCGAACCTTTCAATGAGGGAAGCTGGTCCACAACTGTTGTATCTGATCCTCTTGAAGCAGCGAACTTCTTGGCCACCTTGGTTACTGAAGCATTCCTATAAGATTCCCAACAATTTTCCCACAGTCAAATTCTCTTACCCCCGACACAACTACACACAACACAGGTCTGATCACGGCTGACAGTGGCAACGTATTTAGACGCTGCACAGTCCCGTTCATGGTCGAATATAGTAGTGCAACCTGCAGTTTCGGCTAGCATCTGCATTCACGTTAATTCACGCATTTCTAGCGGTGTTTCTGTATTTTTGTACAGCTCTTGTACGTATGTCGGTGTAACCACTCAACGAGAGGTACTAACCGAATTTAACTACACGGTGGATTCTAACCAGCTCTGTTCACAAATAGAATGCGATAGAAAGTTGAGGTTCGTTCTTCGATTTGTCTTATGACCGAACTTCCTAGGATTTTCGCCATTATCTAGATTGGAGAATTGTAGTCCTCATTACGTATTTCATGAATTCTCATTAAAGTTCTTCTATCAGCTTGTCTACACTATTTTTGTAGGGCAATACCGTAATCTTTATATTCGAAGCATTCTGCGAATAGTACCACTGAACCATGTTGGGTCTTTGCCGTATCTTATTAGACTAATTTCTACGCATTTATCTGAATCGCCTTTTATAATGTCTTTCAGCGCTAACCACTGTTGTTCTGTGTTTACCATACGAACTAAATATTTCCAGTTCCTCCTTCAGTTAAGTTGACAAACAAGGTCAACTAGTTCGACTGAACAGAAACACTCTCCAAGTATCTCAATGGACTTCATGCCTTTGGTAACCAGCGTTTCTGTAACAGCATCACGGTCGTTAATCGTTCCTTCATTGATGACACTCTCGACAAGATCGGGTCTCTTTGTAGCCAGGAGGTCTAAAATACTCGTATATCTTCCGCAGGTGGGCAGTCGGATTGCTCGTTGAAGACAGTTGTCAGTACATTCATTGTTACTCAGTAATAGTGTCTTTACCGCCGTTAACGTCCGTGTTTTTCCGGACGATAATGAGTAAGCTAAATCGTTACCCAGTACTATCAAACTTTCGGGGCACTTCCGTGCTGCCATGTTTAGGCAGTCTTTCACTGGCTCTGACGTGTTTGAATCTATATCTACACCTACATCTACATTTATACTCCGCAAGCCACCCAACGGTGTGTAGCGGAGGGCACTTGACGTGCAACTGTCATTACCTCCCTTTCCTGTTCCAGTCGCGTATGGTTCGCGGGAAGATCGACTGCCGGAAAGCCTCCGTGCGCGCTCTAATCTGTCTAATTTTACATTCGTGATCTCCTCGGGAGGTATAAGTAGGGGGAAGCAATATATTCGATACCTCATCCAGAAACGCACCCTCTCGAAACCTGGATAGCAAGCTACACCGCGATGCAGAGCGCCTCTCTTGCAGAGTCTGCCACTTGAGTTTGCTAAACATCTCCGTAACGCTATCACGCTTACCAAATAACCCTGTGACGAAACGCGCCGCTCTGCTTTGGATCTTCTCTATCTCCTCTGTCAACCCGACCTGGTACGGATCCCACACTGATGAGCAATACTCAAGTATAGGTCAAACGGGTGTTTTGTAATCTGGTGACCGGTAGAAGAGTTTCATTAGTACATAAAGAAGTGTATGTTCAGCCACTCATGACGTATTCTTATTTAGCCTGAACTATATCTTGCTGTGGTATTTCACACGAAAGCGTGAAATCTACATATCATCACGTCTCCACCCGCTCGCGACAAGTTACACGCTCTCGAAAGTCATTAATCGACGTCTAGACCATATAATGAATTTCGGCAGGATTGCAACCCTTTTGAGGCTAATTTACTGTCCAAGAGGACAAGTCACTGACACGACCGGTTACGGGCACGTCCCATCACATACTAGTCTTGCTGTCTATGTTCTATCTGCAGTAATTACATTCGCGTTTTCAGAGGGAGCGCGGTATCGATATAAGCAGCAGACAGCGATATATGTATACCCTTACAATCACCATCGCCATACTGCACGACACTGAAAAGATTCAATCGATTTTACAAGATTGTGTTTTTTACAAGATTAAAGATTTCAAATTTTATCTTAGCATCGGAACTAGAAGTTCACATTGGCGCCAGTGGCGAGTCGTCGGTTCATGCGGTGCAGCTAGCCGGCTGGTTCTCTCGCTTGCTCGCACGTTCATTAACGATTATGCGTCGGTCCGCCTTGGCAACAACATAAGGCGTTTTCAACACATGTTTGTACACAGTCCACAAAAGAGAATTAGTCATGGCTTATACTTCTGTCTACCTGTTTTACGGCGATGTTTGTGTTTCAAAACATAGAGGGCTCAAATGCCATACGCCCTTCTCAACGAGAAACAGCAAACGTGTAATTTTGTGAATTCATTTTGGACGTTGAGATAGAACGTAACAATTTCCTATCACGTTTAGTGTTCAGGAATGAGGCCACGTTCCACTTAGCCGGAAAAATAAAAAGTCACAACGTAAGAATACGGGGAACGCAGTATCGACAAACGCGAGGGCGAGAGAGACATTTTCGTAGTTTCCCGAGAAAAGATCTATGGGTCATTCTTTACTGCGGTAAAGACGGTTACAGGAATACCATATCTGGATATGTTAGAGCTCTGGCTTTTTCCACAATTGCGAGAAGTCGTTCCACAATTCCATTTTTCAACAGAATGGAGCACAACTACCGGCACCTCCCTGTAAGAGCAAGCTGTAACCAGGAGCTGCCTAAACGGTGAATCGGCCGTTAGGGTCGTGTGGGTGTCGCGTTGTTTCGTCGGCCTCCCATGTTGCCTCTGTCTGTGTGCTTCCACTTCCAACAATTTTGACTGAACTGTAACGCCGCCTAGCAGCAGCAGCGAATGCAGTAACTCCAGGCGTGCTCGCAAAAGTATGCGATTCTTTGGCTGGAGTCCACAACGTAATTTATTATAGAAAGTACCGGAAGGTTGTATATGCACGAATGTAAAAGGTACACGCTTATGAAATTTAGTTGGCTCTCTTCAAAATAGAAAGCTTTGTAGCCCTGCGCTTAAGTTAAAACGTTCAAATGGTTCAAATGGCTCTAAGCACTATGGGACTTAACATTTGAGGTCATCAGTCCTCTGGACTTAGAACTACTTAAACCTAACTAAACTAAGGACATCACACACATCCATACCCGAGGCAGGATTCAAACCTGCGACCGTAGCAGTTTCGCGGTTCCGGACTGAAGCGACTAGAACCGTTCGGCCACCGCGGTCGGCAGTTGAAACGTATCCCAGCTTCATATGAACGGAGTTCAACAAGTAATGCAACAATTTTTTTTCCTGAAGGCATGCTGTTTCATACAGAATTCCAATACCTCATATTATTCCACACTCTTTTGGCTACAAAACAATATTTTTCAACATAATCTACGTTCAATGCGACGGCTATACACCATCGTACAGGGAGGGACTGTATACCCGCATGGTGTCACTCTACTGGTTGATGTAGGGGCCAACGTCTTGCGGCATCAGTAACCTCATTCGTGATGTGCAAGCAATTGTGCGCAGATGGTCCTTTGTTGCTACGGTCTTCTTCTAGGCGGCGAGGAACCCGGCGGGCAAACACTTTTGAGTACACCAACTGGTGAACAAGTATGTCAGCACTACCAAAAGAGATGATCAGTTGAACAGCGAGGTGTTTGATTGTGATAAGTCTATCACCTAGAATGAGAGTGTCCGCACGTTCCAACACAGCTGTGTGCGGAGACCGGAGAAGCTTGCGTGACCTTGTTGCGATGGTGATAGAAGCTTCGATAAAAGACTCACCGTGCTTTTGTTCACTGCCAGGTCTCCGCAGAGAACCATCAAGCCCCTATGAATATATACGATGCTCCAGTTTTCCGCCAAAAGAAACTGAATGGCAACTCTCTGCTTGGAACACATCTCCACTAAAGAGGCCATTTTGAAGGCTACATATGTCTGAATATCATGAAACTATAGGGGCTGAGGTGTGAATATTCCACGATGTCGTACAACAAATTCCGCGTTTTTCCTGCTGAAATTGACCGAGAAAAAAGTGTTGCCTTACTTATTGAACACTCCGTGCAGAAAGCACACTCTTACAGACACAGAAGGTTTTTTGACACAGCCCGTATTATGCGACCAATTAAAAAGGAAAGACATGGCAGCGTCAGCTTTGCAAGGTATCGCAGCAGCGTGTGTAGGACAACGTGCGGGGCAGCAGTTTGTAAGGCGGAGAAATCGATCAGGACTGATCGAATAAGCCGGCGGATTAGCGGCGATCGGTGCCGGCCTTGGCGAGCTGTCGTGTCGGTTTCCCATTTCGGCCCCACACACCCGGCACGTGAGCTCTCAGAAGACGGAAACACGCCGAATATAAATTACGAAACTTATGCAGATTCCGCGCACGAACGGCTTTTTCTTGTTACCCATCCCCACCCCCTCGCCCCTGCGGCTTTCGTTTAAGAGCTACAGTGGCCACAGAGGGCACCTAAGCACAGTATATGGCAAACCCATGATTAGCAAATACTTATTCCCTGTCGACTTCTAAAAGTGAGATCTATGTCAAAAGAATAAGATTATTCTTCCTTAAGGTTTCAGTGCAAATTACTTCCGCATCCTTGCGTTCCATTTTAGGTAGACACTGTACAACAGTGACACATTTAATGAAGAAAACCCGTTCTGTAAGAAACACTTGTGTCGCTAGTTAGAAATTGGTTCGTAGTGTAAGGAAAGAAAATATACAATTCTGCGTCAGTCACAGAGATTATACACACACCAAAAAAAGGTTTGCATGGCATCGGTTCCGAGAGGCCGGAATCTGTACAGAAAATTAGAATAAGGATCAACATAAACATGATTTCGCCCTTTATATTGCTCATGAAAACCACACATTGCATGTTTTACCAACATACAGCGAGACCTTCAGAGGTTGTGGTCCAGATTGCTGTACACACCGGTACCTGGCTTGGTTCTCTTGCATTGTTGTATGCCTGTATTCGTCGAGGCATACTACCCACAAGTTCATCAAGGCACCGTTGGTCCAGATTGTCCCACTCCTCAACGGCGATTCGACGTAGATCCCTCAGAGTGGTTGGTGGGTCACATCGTCCATAAACAGCACTTTGCAATCTATCCCTGACTTGTTCGATAGGGTTCATGTCTGGAGAACATGGTGGCCACTCGAGTCGAGTGATGTCGTTGTCCTCAAGGAAGTCATCCACGAGATGTGCACGATGGGGGCGCGAATTGTCGTCCATGAAGACGAATGCCTCGCCAATATGATGCCGATATGGTTGCACTATCGGTAGGAGGATGGCATTCACGTATCGTACAATCGTCACGGCGCCTTCTATGACCACCAGCGGCGTACGTCAGCCTCACATAATGCCACCCCAAAACGGCAGGAACCTCCACCTTGCTGCACTCGCTGGACAGTGTGTCTAAGGCGTTCAGCCTGACCGAGTTGCCTCCAAACACATCTCCGACGCTTGTTTGGCTGAAGGCATATGCGACACTTATCGGTGAAGAGAATGTGATGACAATCCTGAGCGGTCCATTCGGCACGTTGTTGTGCCCAACTGTACCGGGCTGCATGGTGTCGCGTTTGTAAAGATGGATTGCTTCTCCTGCTCCACAAAAATGTTGCCTCAATCACTTCTGCCTAAAGACTGTGTGACTAACTTCCCGCGTTTGCTCTAGGTAGCGCGCCAATTCGCCCTTGCCACCTTTTCCACTTTCGTTTCAAACAAAAGCGCACTGGCTTTTACATAACACCTATTTATTATACTGTTGCTAAGCGTCACCATTTCTTAAATTGTCAAATTTACATCAACATGAACAATTTATACAACACAAATATTTTGAAATACGAAAGGTCAGCAGAAAATTAATTAACATAATAAACATTTACATAGTATTTTATTTACATTATTCACATACAATACAAAGAACCTTAGCCTCCAGTGTAGTACACGTTACTTTACGTATACAAAAAATTTAGAACCAATCTGTGAAATCTAATAAAGCGAAAAAAAATTATAAAAAAGTTAAATGAACCATAAACAAATATTGTTATAAACTCCTCGACAGCTTGGAAGGAATGGCCCATGAGGACACTCTTCAGTTTCGATTTGAAAGTGCGTGGATTACTGCTTTTTGAATTCTTGTGGTAGCTTATTGAAAACGGATGCAGCAGTATACTGCACAACTTTCTGCACAAGAGCTAAGGAAGTGCGATCCAAATGCAGACTGCATTTCTGCCTACTATTAACTGAGTGAAAGCTGCTTATTCTTGGGAATAAGCTAATACTGTTAACAAGGAATGACACTAAGAAATATATATGTTGAGAGGCCAATGTCAAAATACCCAGACTCGTCAACAGGGGTCGACAAGAGGTTCGTGGACTTACACCATTTCTTGCCCGAAACGCCCGTTTCTGAGCCAAAAATATCCTTTTAGAATGGGAAGAAGTTACCCCAAAATATAATAACATACGACATAAGCGAATGAAAATAAGCAAAGTAGACTAATTTTCGTCTGGCTCGATCACTCACTTCAGATACCGATCAAATAGTAAAAATGGCAGCATTAAGTCTTTGAACAAGATCCTGAACATGGGCTTTCCACTAGAGTTTACTATCTATCTGAACACCTAGAAATTTGAACTGATCTGTTTCACTAATCATAAGCCCATTCTGTGAAATTAAAAAGTCAGGTTTTGTTGAATTGTGTGTTAGAAACTGTAAAAACTGAGTGTTGCTGTGATTTATCGTCCTTTTTGTACAAGCCATGGACTTATGTCATGAACAGAAATATTTTAGAGTTACCTGTAATACTAGAGGGCATATCATTTATATAAGTAAAAAACAGGAGTGACCCTGACACTGATCCCTGGGGCACCCCACATTTGACCATACCCCACTCAGACCCCACATCATAGCTGTTCTCAACACTGTGAATAATGACCTTTTGCTGTCTGTTGCTAAAGTAAGAGGTGAACCAGTTGTGAGCTACTCTCCATATTCCGTAATGGTCCAACTTCTGGAGCAATACTTTGTGATCAGCACAACCTTAGTTAAATCAAAAAATATGCCTAGCGTTCGAAAACTTTTGTTTAACCTATCTAGTGCCTCACAGAGAAAAGAGAATACAGCATTTTCAGTTATTAAACGATTGCTTGCCGGTGTGGCCGTGCGATTCTAGGCGCTTCAGTCTGGAACCGCGTGACCGCTACGGTCGCAGGTTCGAATCCTGCCTCGGGCATGGATGTGTGTGATTTCCTTAGGTTAGTTAGGTTTAAGTAGTTCTAAGTTCTAGGGGACTGATGACCACAGATGTTAAGTCCCATAGTGCTCAGAGCCATGTGAACCATTTGTTAAACGTTTTCTAAATCTGAAATAGGTCTAAAATTGTCTACATTATCCATTTCTACATCTACATGGATACTCTCAAAACCACATTTAAGTGCCTGGAAGAGGGTTCATCGTACCACCTTCACAATTCTCTATTATTCAAATACCCACAGCGCGCGGAAAAAACGAACACCTATATCTTTCCGTACGAGCTCTGATTTCCCTTATTTTATCGTGGTGATCGTTTCTCCCTATGTAGTTCGGTGTCAACAAAATATTTTCGCATTCGGAGGAGAAAGTTGATGATTGGAATTTCGTGAGAAGATTCCGTCGCAACGAAAAACGCCTTTCTTTTAATGATATCCAGCCCAAATCCTGTATCATTTCTGTGACACTCTCTCCCATATTTCGCGATAATACAAAACGTGCTGCCCTTCTTTGAACTTTTCGATGTACTCCGTCAGTCCTATCTGGTAAGGTTCCCACACCGCGCAGCAGTATTCTAAAAGAGGACGGCCAAGCGTAGTGTAGGCAGTCTCCTTAGTAGATCTGTTACGTTTTCTAAGTATCCTGCCAATAAAACGCAGTCTTTGTAAGGCCTTCCCCACAACATTTTCTATGTGTTCCTTCAAAAATGGTTCAAATGGCTCTGAGCACTATGGGACTTAACATCTGTGGTCATCAGTCCCCTATAACTTAAAACTACTTAAACCTAACTAACCTAAGGACATCACACACATCCATGCCCGAGGCAGGATTCGAACCTGCGACCGTAGCAGTCGCGCGGTTCCGGACTGAGCGCCTAGAACTGCTAGACCACCGCGGCCGGCTGTGTTCCTTCCAGTTTAAGTTGTTCGTAATTGTAATACCTAGGTATTTAGTTGAATTTACGGCTTTTAGATTAGACTGATTTATCGTGTAAGCGAAGTAACCGGATTCCTTTTAGCACTCATGCGTGTGGCCTCACACTTTTCGTTATTTAGGATCAACTCCCACTTTTCGCACCGTTCAGATATCTTTTCTAAATCGTTTTGCAATTTGTTTTGATCTTCTGATGACTTTATTAGTCGATAAACGACAGCGTCATCTGCAAACAACCTAAGACGGCTGCTCAGACTGTCTCCCAATTCGTTTATATATGTAAGGAAGACAGTTTTCTTCGAGGTAATTCATAAGGTTTGAACACAATATATGTTCCAGAATCCTGCTGCATATCGACGTTAACGATATGGGCCTGTAATTTAGTGGATTACTCCTACTACCTTTCTTGAATATTGGTGTGACCTGTGCAACTTTCCAGTCTTTGGGTACGGATCTTCCGTCGAGCGAACGGTTGTATCTGATTGTTAAGTATGGAGCTAATGCATCAGCATACTCCGAAAGGAACCTTATTGGTATAGAGTCTGGCCCAGAAGACTTGCTTTTATTATGTAATTTAAGTTCCTTCATTACTCCGAGGATATTTACTTCTACGTTACTCATGTAGGCAGCTGTTCTCGATTCGAATTCTGGAATAATTACTTCGTCTTCTTTTGTGAAGGCATTTCGGACGGCTCTGTTTAGTAAATCTGCTTTGGCAGCACTGTCTTTGATAGTATCTCCATTGCTATCGCGCAGGGAAGGCATTAATTGTTTCTTGCCGCTAACATACTTCACATACGTCCAGAATCTCTTTGGATTTTCTTCCAGGCTTTGAGACAAAGTTTCGTTGTGGAAACTGTTATAAGCATCTCACTTTGAAGTACGCGCTAAATTTCGATCTTCTGTAAAAGATCGACAATCTTAGGTATTTTGCGTCTGTTTAAATTTGGCACGTTTGTTTCGTTGTTTCTGCAACAGTGTTCTACCCCGTTTTGTGTACCAGGGAGGATCAGCTCCGTCGTTTGTTAATTTATTTGGTATAAATCTCTCAATTGCTGCCGATACTATTTCTTTGAATTCAAACCACATCTGGTCTACACTTATATTATTAATTTGGAATGAGTGGAGATTGTCTCTCAGGAAGGCGTAAAGTGAATTTTTATCTGCTTTTTGGAAATGGTCTATTTTCCGTTTATTTTTGGAGGATTTGGGGATTACAATATTCAAGCTCGCTACGACAACCGTGTGTTCACAAATTCCTGTATCAGTTTTGATGCTCGTTATTAACTCGGGATTATTTGTTGCTAAGAGGTCAAGTGTGTTTTCACGACCGTTTACTATTCGCATGGGCTCATGAACTAACTGCTCGAAATAATTGTCAGAGAATGCGTTTAGCACAACTTCGGATGATATTTTGTGTGTACCTCCGGAATTAAACATGTATTTTTGTCAACATATCGCGGGTAAATTAAAGCCACCACCAACTGTTATCGTATGAGTGGGGTACGTGTCTGAAATCAAACTCAAGTTTTCTTTGAACCTTTCAGCAACTGTATCATCTGAATTGGGAGATCGTTAAAAGGATCCAATTATTATTTTATTCCGGTGGCCAACAATGACCTCTGCCCATACTAACTCCATCTATTTCAATTTCGCGACAAGTTAAACTACTTCTAACAGCAACAAACACGCCACCGTCAACCGTGTTTAACCTATCCTTTCGGAAAACCGTTAGGTTCTTTGCAAAAATTTCGGCTGAGCTTATATCCGGCTTTAGCCAGCTTTCAGTGCCTATAACGATTTAAGCATCAGTGCTTTCTATTAGCGCTTGGATCTCTGGTACTTTCCAACACAGCTACGACAATTTACAACAGTTATACCAATTTTTCCTGTATATACGTTCTTCCTGTGTTCAGGCTGCACCCTTTGTGACTGAAGCCCTTCTTGTGTTTTCCCGAGACCCTCTAACTTAAAAAACCGCCCAGTCCACGCCACACAGCCCCTGCTACTCGTATAGCCGCCTCCTGCGTATAGGCGTTTTATAAAGCGGCTTTACTACTGAATACTTTAATCGTTCAGGAAACTGACCATTCCTAAAGTAAAAATTACAAATATGGCTAAATAAAGGGCTAACATGCGCAGCACAGTACTTTAATATTCTGCTAGGCACTCCATCATAGGCGCTTCAGTCTGGAACCGCGCGACCGCTACGTTCGCAGGCTCGAATCCTGCCTCGGGCGTGGATGTATGTGATGTCCTTAGGTTAGTTAGGTTTAAGTAGTTCTAATTTCTAGGGGACTGATGAACTTAAGTGCCATAGTACTCAGAGCCATTTGAACCATATCCGTGATAGTCTTAGTCTTCAGTGATTTAATTATTGACTCATTCTCCCCCATGTCAGTATCACAGAGGAGTATTTGAGACATCAGTCTTAGAACGGCATTCGCCAAGATTGTTATATACTTCCCTGTACAAACTAAATTTTTATTTAATTCACCAGCAATGCTCAGAAAATGATTGTTAAATACTGTTCATATATCTGATTTATCAGTAACAGAAATATTTTTACTACGAACTAACTTTATATAGTCGACCTTGTGCTGGTGAACAGACACTTCCTTCACAACTGATCATAGGGTTTTAATTTTATCCTGTGAATTAGCTATTTTATTTGCGCACCACATACTCTTTGCCTTCCTAATAACATTTTTAAGCATCTTACAGTACTGTTTGTAATGGGCTACTGTAGATTGATTGTGACCACTTCTAACATTTTGATATAAGTCTCGCTTTGTTATAAATCTACATCTACATCCATACTCCGCAAGCCACCTGAAGGTGTGTGGAGGAGGGTAAATGCTATCCTTATCCCACTAGTCAGCCACCCAGGCTACCTTTTACTGCTTGTAGCCCGTTTAGAACGGTCTAGTGGAAATCTACTCTCATAGAGCATGAGAAATGCGTTAAGGAAAGGATTATATTTGTTATCTATGTTATCGGCACTGTAAAAGTCCTGCTAATCTTGTTCCTTAATAAGGTTCCAAAAATCCTCAACTGCTGTTGGATTAACTTTCCTACATAGATTGTAATTATATGTGAGATTTGTTTGAGTACAAAATCCTTTTAGTGTTAAAATTTGTGCATCATGGTCTGAAAGGCCATTCACCCTTTTACTAACAGAATGCCCATCTAGTAACGAAGAATGAATAAAAATATTGTCTATGACTGTGCTACTGTTCCCCTGCACTCTTGTTAGAAAAAACACAGTCTGCATTAGATCATATGAATTTAGGAGATCTACCAATATCCTTTTCCTTGTACCATCACATACAAAATTAATACTGAATATAACTAATTTCTCGTGTTTCCTATAAAGTGAGTCAACAATCCTATCTAACTTGAGCAGAAATGCTCTGTAGTCAGAGTTAGAGGACATATAAACAACAACAATTAGAAGTTTAGTTTCACTAAATTCAATTGCCCCTGCACAACATTTAAATATGTGTTAGTTGCAGTGCCGTGATACGTCTATGGGCTCAACTGAAATACTGCTTTTTACGTACATGGCCTCTCCTTGAAAAACAGCCAGCTAATCTGAATCCTGGTAAAGGAAGCCTCTGAATTGTCAAATTATTTAAGTGGTGCTCCGATATACCAATAATTTCGGAGTGAACATCTATAAGCAGCTTGTGGTGTCACCGCCAGACACCACACTTGCTAGGTGGTAGCTTTTAAATCGGCCGCGGTCCATTAGTATACGTCGGACCCGCGTGTCGCCACTGTCAGTAATTGCAGACCGAGCGCCACCACACGGCAGGTCTAGAGAGACGTCCTGGCACTCGCCCCAGTTGTACAGCCGACTTTGCCTGAGATGGATTACTGACAAATACGCTCTCATTTGCCGAGAGGATAGTTAGCATAGCCATTTGCTACGACCTAGCAAGGCGCCGTATTCAATTGAAATTGAGATTCTATTAATGTATCATCAAGAGCGATGTTCTACAAATGTGGATTAAAGTTAACTATTCCAGAAGCTACGTACTTTTCTTTATAGCATTCATTACGTATCCTGTTTCAGACCTCACGCCAGCCTGCGTGAGTTTAAGCGCGTGCCTTTCGGCTTCCTCTCATTGTGTCTAGGCTGTCTTGTCTAGACACAACATATTTGGCGACGAGTCTCAAAAGAGGATTTAGCGTTCGTATTGCCCTAATTTACTTGTGTCATGGCTTCGCCACAATCTCCAGATGTACTGTCCGAATTTTATCGCTTGCAGAATCGGCAGACGCAGGCGTTATTGGATGCCCTTGGACAGCTCGTCCAGGGTCAACGTGCAATGCAAACCGATGCGGCAGCCGCCGCTCCATCGCTACCGCAGCCACAACAAGCAGTTGCACCACCTTTTCGTCCATATGATGCGGCGATGGAAAGCTGGACGGAGTGGTTACGCCAATTTGGATTCCATCTTGCCGCCTACAGAATTCAAGGTAATGAGCGGCAGCCTCACTTATTGTCATGTGTCGGCGTCCGTGTGATAGTGAAATTGTTTCCCCAACGCGATGTCGCAACTCTGTCCTACGACGAAATTTTGTCTGCATTAGATGCATATTTCAAGGAATCAGTCAATGTAGTTGCAAAAAGGTATGTGTTCTTTCGTACAAAACGTACGGCCGGTCAGACTAATAGGGAGTGGGTTGCAACTTTGCAAGGCCTTACTAGGGATTGTGCTTTTGAGTGTGAATGTGGACTCCCTTATTCAGATACTATGGTGCGTGATGCAATTGCACAGAACGTTTCTGATGTTCGTATAAGAGAACAGATTTTGAAACTAGTCAATCCCTCCCTTCAACAAGTGATGGACATATTGGATACGCAAGACACACTTGACTTTGCTCAGGAATCGTTTGAAACTTCACCGGCTGTGTGTCACATTAACCGGCCCGCCGGGCGAGCTGCACGGAACAGTAAACAGCCCGCGCGCTCGTCCGCGCAGCTGCCGCCAAGCTCTCAACCACGTGTCCCGCGGCAGCAAGCAAATGCAGTGCTAAAATCATGCCCGCGGTGTGCAACCAGACATTCGCGTGAGAATTGCCCGTCACGCCAGGCTATTTGCTTTTTCTGTAATAAAAAAGGACATGTTCAGAGTGTTTGCCAGAAAAAGCTCAGAACGGACACTAAAAACCATTCCAGGCCCTTTGCTTCGCGCCGGAATCGAACCAAGAATACTCAGGCTCGTGAACCTTCGCCCATGGACATTCATGTAGTTCATTCCACTCTGCCCAGTGTCACTCTCTCTAAAAGTGACTGTGTGCGTCCCACAAAAAGTGTGCGTCGACGTCGCCGGAAATCACATCAATTAGCAAGTGATTCTGTACCAGTGTCTGTTCAAATTGCACGAGACAGTCGCTCTTGTCGTCAACAGGACATTAAACTTTTTGTAGACTTGGACATTAATGGCAACGTGATACCATTCCAGCTCGATACCGGAGCTGCAGTTTCATTGATCAATAAAGACACGTACAAACAACTGGGCACACCTCCGTTGCGTGCCGCAAATGTTACGTTAAATAGTTATTCAGGTCAGAATATCCCTGTGTTAGGACAGTGCAGCCTTCTTGCAACATACAAGGGACAAACAAAACTTGTGTCATTTTACGTACTTCATTCTTCTTCTGCAGTGAACTTGTTTGGTTTAGATTTATTTCAGTTGTTTCACTTGTCTATAGTAAATCAGGTCCTATCAGTGAACCAGACTGTGCTTTCAGCCAGTGTTTCTCGTCTATGTGAAGAATTTGCAGACATTTTTGCACCGGGCCTTGGTTGCGCTAAGAACTATAAAGCACATTTGGAACTGAAAGTACACGCGCAACCGAAATTTTTCAGAGCGCGCTATGTTCCCCACGCATTGCGTGATGAGGTCGCAAGAACATTAAACGATTTGGAATCACAAGGTGTGATTGAACGTGTGCAGGCTTCTCTCTGGGCGTCACCCTTAGTAATTTTGCCAAAACCTTCCGGAAAATTGAGACTTTGTGTGGACTTCAAGGCTACAGTGAATCCACAACTAGTGATTGCAACTTTTCCTTTACCCCGCCCGGAAGATCTTTTTGACAAACTGTGCCCGGGTAAATATTTTTCGAAGTTGGACCTAGCAGATGCGTACTTGCAAATACCAGTGGACGACGAATCCCAGCGCGTCTTGGTGGTTAACACGCATCTTGGTTTGTATCGATTCAAAAGACCGCCATTCGGGTGTGCGTCCGCCCCTGCATTGTTTCAGCAATATCTGCAAACTGTTTGTGCGTCGGTCCCTACTGCCGCAAACTATCTGGACGATATTGTGATCTCCGGAAAGACGGAAGAAGAACATTTAGCCAACCTCCGAACATTATTTCAGGTCTTGCGACAAAATGGTCTTCGCTTGCGGAAGGACAAATGTGTGTTTTTTGCTTGTGACGTACCCTATTTGGGACATGTAATCAATGCACAAGGCATACATCCGAGTCCAGAGCACCTCCGTGCCATACAAGACTTGCCTTCGCCGCAGAATTTGAAGCAGCTACAAAGCGTGTTGGGCAAAATTAATTCCTATCATCGTTATGTTCCCCATGTCTCTTCCATTTCAGCTCCGCTTCATCGCTTACGCCATAAAGGTGTTCCGTTCGTCTGGACGACGGAATGCGAACGCGCCTTTCGCCAGTTGAAATCGGCGTTGCTTTCAAATACTTGCCTTACGCCATTCGATCCCCGGCAACCCCTTTTGTTGATGGTAGATGCATCGGATTTCGCGATCGGTGCTGTGCTTGCGCACAAAGATGGATCGCATGATCGCCCTATTGCCTTTGCGTCCAAATTGCTCTCGTCTACGCAAAGAAATTATTCACAGATCGAGAAAGAAGCTTTGGCTCTCGTATTTGGTGTTACTAAGTTTCATGATTTCTTGTATGGTCGTCACTTTACCATCATCACAGACCACAAACCATTGACATCGCTTTTTCATCCGAACAAGCCTGTATTTCCACGTACAGCGCAGAAATTCATTCGCTGGTCTATTTTCCTCTCGCAGTACCGCTCCGATATCTTGTATCGGTCCACTGCTAAGCACGGCAACGCTGATGCGTTGTCCCGTTTGCCTGTTGCTGAGGATAGAGCATTCGATTCCTCCGAACTTGCTTGATTGTTCATTGATTCGGAAACCGATGACGTGGTCGAATCGTTTCCGATTGATTTTCGTCGTGTAGCTACAGCCACAGCTGCTGACCCTGTCCTTGCTACCGTTTTGCGTTTTGTTGCTAGTCAATGGCCCTTGTCGAAATCACGGATCGAGGATCTGTTGGTTCGCCGATTTTTTGCTCACAAGGAGAGACTTTTGTACGACGTGGTGTTTTGCTGTTGCGTTCTGATAATGATCAGTCCAGGGTCGTGGTCCCAAGTTCGTTACAGTCCTCTGTCTTACGGCTTCTCCACCAAGGACATTGGGGTATAGTGCGAACGAAACAACTTGCTCGTCAGCACTGTACTTGGTTCGGAATCGATGCTGCGATTACGAATATGTGGTCTTCTTGCATGGCGTGTGCCGAACAAAATCCGCACCACCGCAGAAATTCTTTGCATGGCCGAAAGCCACTTCCCCTTGGCAACGCTTGCACATCGATTTTGCTGGTCCATTCTGGAATGCTCGATGGTTGGTTGTGGTCGATTCTTTCAGTAATTTTCCTTTTGTTGTCCGGATGTATTCCACGACGTCATCTGCCACCATCCAAGCGTTATCCGCTTTCTTATGCATTGAAGGTCTTCCACAGATTATTGTTTCCGACAATGGCCCACAATTCATGGCTGCAGAATTTCAGTCATTCTGCAAGGCCAATGGTATTCAACATCTGACATCCGCGCCGTTTTCGCCTCAGTCAAACGGTGCCGCTGAACGATTGGTCCGGACTTTCAAGTCCCAGATGTTGAAGTTGAAAGAGTCGCATTCTCGGGAGGACGCGTTATTGCTCTTCTTGTCTTCGTATCGCTCTCAGCCCCGAGATGGTCGCTCGCCGGCTGAGTTGTTGCACGGTCGTCCTCATCGAACCTTGATGTCTTTGTTACATCCGCCGCATCAGGTTCCTGTGCAGCGGCAGCCACCTGCTTTTGCTCCAGGCGACGTTGTATACTATCGCAACTATCGAGGTTCACGGCGTTGGCTCGCAGGGCGCATTCTTCGCTGCCTCGGCCGCGCTATGTATCTGGTTTTGGGGGCCTCTGGTGCGGTGCGTCGGCATCTCAATCAGCTGCGCCTCTGTAGTCGCACGGGTTCTGCCGCTCCCCGTCTGCTTTCAGCGACGGTGCCGTCCGGTCAGCGCCCTGGGGACCCATCTACTGGCTCGCCTCATCCCCAGGTGTTACCGACGCTGCCTTCCGTTTTGCCACATGGCGACGCGCCGCCGCCGCCGCCGCCGCCTGTTCTCCCGCCGGCGACGCCCGCAGTGGACGCTTCGCTGAAGCCGCCATGCGCCTCCCTGGGTCACGCGCCGCCGATCGCTTCCCGTGACCAGCTGTCCTCCGACATGGACCTCTTGCCCGCTCCGGACCAGATGTCGTCTTCGCCCGTCGGCTGCCCCGACGCAATGGAGGTCGACCCTTCGGCCCCTCCTGTCTCTTTACGGGCGCATACACCGCATGTTGGCGTGCACCCTGGACTAGGTTTTCAGGCGTTTCCTAGCTCCCCTCGGACCGAATGGCCGGGTGCGGGTGGCACAGCCTCGCCTGTTGTTAGGCTCCCCACCTCGTCGCATACGTCAACATGGGGTTCTCCCCACGGCGGGCGGAAGCCTTATAACACAACCGTTCGCCGATTTGCGGGGGAGGAATGTGGTGTCACCGCCAGACACCACACTTGCTAGGTGGTAGCTTTTAAATCGGCCGCGGTCCATTAGTATACGTCGGACCCGCGTGTCGCCACTGTCAGTAATTGCAGACCGAGCGCCACCACACGGCAGGTCTAGAGAGACGTCCTGGCACTCGCCCCAGTTGTACAGCCGACTTTGCCTGAGATGGATTACTGACAAATACGCTCTCATTTGCCGAGAGGATAGTTAGCATAGCCATTTGCTACGACCTAGCAAGGCGCCGTATTCAATTGAAATTGAGATTCTATTAATGTATCATCAAGAGCGATGTTCTACAAATGTGGATTAAAGTTAAGTATTCCAGAAGCTACGTACTTTTCTTTATAGCATTCATTACGTATCCTGTTTCAGACCTCACGCCAGCCTGCGTGAGTTTAAGCGCGTGCCTTTCGGCTTCCTCTCATTGTGTCTAGGCTGTCTTGTCTAGACACAACACAGCTCACTAACTTTATCTCTAATACCTCTTATATTTTGATGAAATATGCTAATTCCGTCTCTACTTGGAAACATGACGTCCTCTGAAAGTGCGCCCTTAGTTAGAGGGAATTCCTTTAAGCATATATACCTATCAGCTGATTTCAATCTAAAAAAGGAGTCTGACTCGTACACAGTCTGAACCGTAGGATTTCCCTACATTAAGTGATTTAAGCCGCTTCGCTACACGAAGATGTCCTCTTTTAAGTCACTCATGTTGGGGACAGTTCTTGATTCGAATTCTGAAATATTTATTTGGCGAAGGAATTTCGAAAAATCATATTTAGTATCGCAAAGCGAAGATATTGACTGTGTCTTGCCGCTAGTGTACCAGTATCTTTTTGAATTTTCTTCCATATTTCTAGAAAGAGTTTCGCAGTGGAAGCTGGTAAATGCACCTCGCATTGTAGTCTGCACTAAATTTCGAGCTTCTATACAACTTCGCCGATCTTGAAGATTTAGCTTCCTTTTAAATTAGGCATGCTTCTTTCGTTCCTCCTGCAACAATTTTCTGAACTGTTTTGTGTACCATGTTGGGCCAGTTGGTAGAAATATCTCCATTGCTGCCGATACTATTTCTCAGAATTTAAGCTATTTCTGATCTACGCTTTCGTAGGTATACCCTGTGTATCATAAGAATAAATCTGATGTAAACAAATACAAACGCTATGATTTGTCACACGTACACTGGTGTCGTTACGCTCTTGGAAGTAAGTCCTATGTATGTATTAGATATCTTATTACTAAGTTACGTCAAATGAAACTTTTTAGTCTAATGTATTAACAGCCAACAACACTTTTCATAATCACGCTTTAGCTGTGAAATTTTTAACTCAAAAATCGTGTACCGTTACTTTCTCTTTACTGTTGTGCTCGAATTATCGCGCTGTTAATACGCAGTATGAAAATGGGTGGGGCTGCTTCCTGCTCCGTATTTGAAAACACGCGTATGGAACACGGTTAAAAAGTGCCGAGAAATAGATTGTTCTTAATGTTCTTCATAAATTTACAGAAAAAAATTGGCTTTGAAGTTTACCGAGTGTCTGTAATTGATACTCAGTGGATGTACAGCGGAATCGGTAGCGTAGTAAATAAATAACGTGGTGCAGTCCGTAGATCGCTGGTTCAAATCTCGCCTTGACCACCCTTATTTTTTTCCGTGTAATCTGAAATACCTGCATCTGGTATCATTTCAAATATAAATTCTTAATTATCGATATTCTTGAAATATCATTAATAAATGTTGCTTAAATTAAGAAGACGTAACAATTTAATTTTTAGAACAAAATTAAAAACCAAATGCTCTTTATTTGGACTATGTCGATTGTTTTATATCACAGATGTAGCCTCACACGAACCAGAGTGATAAGTGTCGTAGAAACATTAAAAACAATCATTTTCACAGCATTGAGCACACCACACAAATGCTGGATTTTTACATCTGCCACTGTACCTTTACAGTATGAATCCAACAGAACTGATCTGGAGCCAGCTTAAGTGATTTATAGCGAGAAATAACAAGACTGTTAAGCTGCCAGACGTAGTGGAACTAACGCACGCAGTTTGTTCACATGTTACTGCCGAACGCTGGCGGAATATAGAGAGGCACGTCATAGAAGAAGAGGAGAAAATGCGGCGCCTGGGTGGCTTCGCAGATTCTGTCGTTGATCGACTCGTTATCAGCGTAGCAGATGACAGATCCAGAACTGAAACGTATTTCTCGGATTCGGATAAGGAAGGAGGTAAGAGATAACCCGACGATTCACTGTAATTAATACCGTCATTATTCAACTTTATGGTAAAATACCTGCAGAATGTGCCGGCCGATGGTGGCCGAGCGGTTCTGGCGCTACAGTCTGGAACCGCGCGACCGCTACGGTCGCAGGTTCGAATCCTGCCTCGGGCATGGATGTGTGTGTTGTCCTTAGGTTAGTTAGGTTTAAGTAGTTCTAAGTTCTAGGGGACTTATGACCTCAGCAGTTGAGTCCCATAGTGCTCAGAGCCATTTGAACCATTTTGAACCTGCAGAATGTCTTTGGATAACACATAGTAAAATTACCCTTTGTTTTAGTTAGGAGTTTTCATCACTATTGTGTTTAATGAGAATACTATGTTAGGTGAGAACGGAAGCATTTTATGCTTTCCGTCTGGTCACCTAAAAAGCGTACGGTAGTGCTGGAGTTTCGCAGAAAGTTATTTCATTCTCTTTAAACATTAAATGACATTACGAGCTGGCCGCGATGGCCGAGCGGTTCTAGGCGCTTCAGTCCGGAACCGCGCCACCGTTACGGTCGCAGGTTCGAATCCTGCCTCGGGCATGGATGTGTGTGATGTCCTTTGCTTAGTTAGGTTTAAGTAGGTCTAAGTTCTAGGGGACTGATGACCTCAGATGTTAAGTCCCATAGTGCTCAGAGCCATTTGAACCATTTTTTGACATCACAAGCTGTATTGTTTCTCTGCTCGTCTGTTTGTACGTCTGAACTGCAACTACTCACATCATTGTAGGTTAGTGAGACCACTTGCTCTCCAAGTTAAATGCGCCGATAAAGCTGTTGTCCCGTATTATCGTTCAGTCTACGTGCGTGTAACACAGCATTTAACTCGGACAGCATTGGCCAGCCAGCTGGTCCAACTAACCTATAATGATGTGAACAGTTGCAGTTCAGACGTAAAAAGAGACGGCCAGAGAAACAATATAGCTCCGGATGTCATTTAATGTTTAAAGAGAATGAAATAATGTTCCGTGGAAATCCAGCACTACCGCCCGCTTCTTTGGTGACCAGACGGAAAGTGTAAAATGCTCTCGTTCTCACTTAACATGGTATTAGAATTACGATGAATGTTTTCGCATCCATTTGCACTTCGAGCAATCTCCTGAAGTAATTGCTCAAAATGATTTTCGGAGAAATCGTTTAGTACGACTTCGGACGATGTTTTATGGCTTACCACCGACTTTAAACATATAATTTCGCCAACATATCGAAGGTAGATTGAAGTCACCACCAACACTGCCACGTAATATTTTATGAGTGGGAAACCTGTTTGATTGAGACTCAAGTTTAATTGAACTGTTCAGCAACTGAAATCATCTGAGTTGGGTGCCAGTAAAAGGTACCAGTTATTAATTTATTCTGGTTGTCAAGTGTAAACTCTACCCATACAAACACACAGGCACTATTTACTTCGATTTCACCACAAGGTAAACTGCTTATGACAGCAACAAACACCCGTCCACCAACTGTATATAATCCATCCTTTCTGACTATCGCCGGCGGGGTTAGGGATTTTCTCTGCCTCGTGATGACTGGGTGTTGTGTGATGTCCTTAGGTTAGTTAGGTTTAAGTAGTTCTAAGTTCTAGGGGACTGATGACCATAGATGTTAAGTCCCATAGTGCTCAGAGCCATTTGAACCATTTTGACTATCGCCTGGTCCTTTGAAAAAAAAATAGGCTGAACTTATCTCCGGTTTTAGCAAGCTCGCATTACCTGTAACTATTTGTGCCTCAGCACTTTCTGCTAGCGACTAGAGCTCTGGCTTTGTCCTAACACAGCTATGACAATTCGTTACTATAATACCTATGCTTCCCAGGTCAATCCCTGACCTGTGTTTCACCGACACTGTTTTGAGACCGAAAACCCCTTTTTGTTCCTTCCCGAGATCCTGCAACCAAAAAGGCCGCGCAGCCGACTCCACACAGCCCCTGCTACCCGCATAGCCGCGCCCTATGTGCAGGAGATAATATACACTGCTCAAAAAAATTAGAGGGATGTTATACCGGAGCCAAGGTAGCCCCTGAGGGCCGGCAACCCATATTACACCACAGAGGACGAGGTTGTCTATGTACAAGGCGTACCAAAAGCACCATGGTAAACACCGGCTATTTACATACAAGATAATGGAAACAGACATTCCGAGCACAATTTCCTACAGGGTGAGCTCGAGCCACGGCCTGCAGGAAGTATCACTACGCCAAAAACTGATTGGATGGTGACAGTTATTTAGGGGCTAGAACCAGCCCCGAAGTTCAGTTCACTGTGGATGCCGACCTCGTGTACTTCGACTGCTGAAGATTACGTCTTCGTCTCTGAATTGGACTCATACTAGTGTGTGTGTGTTACCATGAACCTTTGTGGAAATTTTGAAGTGAACTTTTGTTTGCCTCAATTATGAGACTTTTACTGGCATCATTATTGTTACCATTCGTTTGTTGATCAGTCATCAACCTTGTGAACTAATACCGATAAAAGTTGTGTTTGTGAAAAATTGCGAATTGTCAGTCACAACAAAGGACAACATTTTAAACAACAGCATTATGTTTTCAGGAAGGTTTGCAGTAAAACAGGCTTTTGTTCTTGAAACCGAAACCTTTATTTAAAAGAAATGTACATATGTTGTTTTCTCATCACGCACGTTGGTGCTGTGACCAGAAATTCAACACATTGTCGTAAAACAAAGTGAAAACTCCTTCACTTATTCACAGAAAAAGAAACATATCAATACCTGATACGGCTTCCACTTGCCTGTCTTAATGCCTCACATCTTCGAAACAGGCTTCTGACAAGTCTACAAACATTTTCTTCTGTAATTTTGTCCCCATCCTCAATAAGGACCTCTGCAAGTTGTCTAAGAGTCTGAGATGCTACAGGACGGGACCGAAGTTGTGTGTCGAGCATAGCCCACAAGTGCTCAGTAGGATTGAAGTCAGGACTCAGGGTAAGCCAGTTTAATGTTTGAAACTCGAGGTCCTGTAACGTTTCCCTGGTGGGTGCTGCTGAATGCGTTCTCGCATTGTCGTGTTGCAGGATAAACAGCAATGGGAATAACATGCTCCAGTACAACCTCGTCTATGTACCTCTGAGCGTTACGTCGTCTCCTAAGTATCTGAAGGTTTGATCGAACGTTAGTTGAGGAGCGCCGGAACAAAACCCGATATATCCAACTTTGCTATATTCGCGTGTTTGAGCTGTATGGGGGAGATACGGGAGTAATACATGCTGCCACAAAATAATTTTCAGCACAACGCGACATCAAGTGTTTTATGGTGTGTTTCTCCTTTTTATAGCTTGTGGAGCCATTTAGAGATCACTATTTGGTACTTTCTGTATTAACAGCAAATGCAGATTTATCGGTTTTTGTTCCGGCACTCCTCAATTGTGATGCCACTCCGAACCAAGTCCGAGCCGCTGGCACATCTGTCCATTTCCTGGACTGGTGCCCAATTGTAGCGTTCACCAAGACGACAATATACACGTGTAGGTCCGCTGCACCGGGTTAGACGAAAGCGGTGCTCGTCCGTAAATAACACATTGCGCCAGTGACGCAGCTGCCAGTGCTTATGTTTCCATTCAGCAAATCGAAGTCTATCTCTCATGTGCCGAGCAGTTAATCGAGGGACGCGACGAGGTCGTCTTCGTCTCAAACCGGTCTCTCGGAGTGTGTTGCGTATTGTTTGGTCAGTTGCCACCCTTGTGTCATTTTGTAGGTCCTGGGCAGTCTCATTGCGCCAGCAGAGGTGTTTCCCATTTTTTCTTTTGCGCTGGCTTTCTTCTGTATGTAACAGTTTCACGAAATCGTTTCCAAACCCTCCCAATTACAGACGAAGCCACATTAAACTCTGTAGACACTGCAACCATAGCCCAAATCTTCTGCAGTAACATCGCTGCCCAAACACGATCTGCCCCAGCGAGATGCCTCAGTTTGACTGATGAAACAATACAAAGATTATAGAGACGCCTTCGTTGTTTACGATCACTCGATGACACAGTGAGACATTGCTCGTTCATTTCACTCTTAGGCAGAGCACGATATATTTGAATAACGCCACTAGGCCATGCTTTTCAAACGTATTGTGGAGGATTGTTCTCATTATTAAAACACGACGGAAGGCTAAGATTGGTTGGTTTGTTGATTTGGGGACAGCGGACCAAATAGCGAAGTCATCAGTTCCATCGGATTAGGGAAGGATAGGGAAGGAAGCCGGTCGTGCCCTGTCAAAGGAACCATCTCAGCATTTGGCTGAAGCGATGTAGGAAAATCACGGGAAATCTAAATCAGGATGGCCGGACGAGCGTTTGAACCGTCGTCCTCCCGAATGCGAGTCCAACGTGCTCACCACTGCGCCACTTCACTCGATGAAAGCTAAGAGCAACAGTATATATCTTAATTGCAGAATAAGTAGATGGTACACTCGACCAAATTCTTGTTCCTCTAATTGTGTTGAGCAGTGTACTTCCAGAATCACCTACGTCTACATCTACACCTACAAGGATACTCTGCAGATTACACTCAAGTACCTGGCAAAGGTTTCTTCGAACCACCTTCTTAAAAATTCTCTGCTACTCCAGTCTCGAACAGCGCGCGGGAAAAACGAACACCTATATCTTTTCGTGCAAGCTTTCATTTCCCTTATTTTATTATGATTTTTATTTCTCTATGTAGATCACGTCAACAAATATTTTCGCATTCGGAGGAGAAAGTTGGTGATCGAAATTTCGTGAGAAGATACTGCCGCAACGAAAAACGCTTTTGTTTTAATAATCTCCACCCAAAATCCTGTATCAAGTCCGTAGCACTCTCTTCCCTGTTTCACGATAATACGAAACGTGCTGCTCTTCTCTGAACTTTCTCGATGTACTCTGTCAATAGTATCTGGTAAGGACCACACACCGCGCAGCAGTACTCCAAAAGAGGACGGACAAGAGTAGTGTAGGCAGTCTCTTTAGCAGATCTTTTCCTTTTTCTAGCGTTCTGCCAATAAAACGCAGTCTTTGGTTTGCCTTCTTCACAACATTTTCTATATGATCTTTCCAACTTAAGTTGTTCGTAATTCTAACTTAATCAGTTGGATTTACGGCCGTTAGAATTTATTGATTTATCGTGTAACCCAAGTTTAAGGGTTTCCTTTTAGCACTCATGTGAATAACCTCGCACATTTCATCATTTAGGGTCAATTGCCAATTTTCGCACCATACAGATATCTTTTCTAAACCGTTTTGCAAATTTCTTTTGATAGAATGTAATATACCGGCGTGTAGCAAACTAGCGCGCTAAAGTCTTATATGTGGGAGATGTAAAAAAGGCAGTTTTCCTCCTCTTATCAGTGCAATATCGCGAAAGTAGGCACGTGCCACTTTCCGTATATCTGCAACGCACGTTTTCCTTGCTCCGTGACGTAGCTGCACCGCTGCCGGTCAGCGTTCTGCAGACTGATGGACTGTGAGCGCTGCTGTGTTAGACATCTTTTTGTAACTGTCTCCAGTCTCGTAAGTTTTGCGTCTCGGTTAAAACGTGACAACTACTTACTGACCTGTAACAAACCGAAAGTCCAAGATCAGGCCACTGGACTAAATACCTGCACCACTAACAGTATCTGTGCTGGTGTAAGCTATCGCCAGCAGACTAGTCGGCAAAGATGTGGCGCGAAGATCGATAGGGGCTGGATGAAGAGCACCTATCACGAGAGGGGCCAGAGACACACTGACATGCAAAAATCCGCCAACGCCGTCTCGACAGCATGTATTAGGCCGCCGCCACTGACCGGAAGGCCTCACCGACTCATTCTAGTTTGGCGTTTGTCAGTTAGTTGCTACTCAATGAGGCTACGCCAGTGCACAGCAATCAGATCGAGGCTAGCAGCGACACTAAAGTTTGTAATAGCAAGATTACCGATTTGTCTGCAAGAGGACTATTACGGAAGGGCTCGTACCGCAACATATGGACTCTACTAAGGTTAAGTAGAAGCTATCTGTTCATGTAAATAAAGAACTTTGTTAGTTTCTGTTGTAGAAAGAGGTTACCGGCGACTAGTAGCGTTCCTACAGTACAAGGCGCTACAGTATCACTGTAGCACGTAACTGGTTCCATGATGCTAGAAGTAAAACATTCCCGAGGTAAGAGTTAAATAATATGGATGTTGGAAAGTAATACCTAAATTTTAAAAAATCAGCATCCACAGCAACGGCAATGTTTATTCCGACGTTAATAATCCACTCCAAGTCTTTTTTATTGGCCAGCACCTCTCCCAGCTGGTTATTAGCTCCAGGTCATCTACGAATAATAACAATCACTTGGACTAAATAACGGATCTGCGTGGATAACCATGTGCGTTAGGACGCCGCTTTCGGGATGCAGAGAGGCGCGCCGGCTGTGCTGTCCAGCCTTGATGCGGTTTTTCGGCGGTTTCCCACAGCTGACTAGGTGAATACTGGACTGGTGCCTACGTCCATCCCCAGTCACACTATTCGCAGACACTTTCGCAAACACGAGATGCAGACAGATGGGGTACACAAATTACGTCACAAAGGGGGGAGGGCTGGCGCTTGGAAGGGCATCGAGCCACCCTATTGTATTAAGGTAGCCAATTCCAGATTAACATGCCGACACCGTGAAGTCATTATATGAGACCAAGAAAAAGAGGAAGAAGTTTCGGACCAATAACTGTACATTCCAATATGAAAGTCTCAACTCGTCGGTTTCATTTTATAAACTGACATTAATGTGACCACAGTCCGTATTCGACGTCAACGAGCAATAACCACTTAAAGATGGCAGGTGGAAGCACTAGCAGTGGCGAGTGTGAAAAGCGAGTCGTGGGGACGCGGAAAACAGTGCAGTCGTTGTCGTAACATGGACACGAACTGATTTATTCGATGTCGAAAACGGCGTGATCGTTAGGTCTCGGGTCAAGAATGGAAGCGTTTCCGAAATGGCTGAGTCTGTGAATTGTTCGTGTGCCACCGTCCATGACGTAAATATACGGAAGAAAGATTCCAACACCAAGAAGGAGTTGTGGGAGATAACTTAAAGTTGGTAGGTATCTTCTACATCTGAAAGATGATGTCTATTCAGATTTTGTGCCAGTCGCGTGGGGGGGGGGGGGGGGAGAGTGGCACTAGTAGCGTCATTATGAGGATGCAAATCAAGTTTGCTTTAAATACACGCTGTAACGACTGTGAGCGTTATGTATTGATACGTAAGAAAAGCAATGACAAAAAACATTAGCGCGACCGCTGTATGCGTCAGCAAAAGATGCATTTTACTATGACGGAAGGCGGTGACAAATGAGGGAAACTCCTTTCATTTTTTTTTTTTTTGTCAATTAAGAGTCTCCGACTTTAGTTCTCGAGTGGAGAAGGCGTATTTTTTGTAAGATGCGTGTGGTAGCCATTTGTGTTGTCTGAATAATAATTATTATTGGAACAAAACCAAGAAGTTATTCAGTTATCTTCCGCGCAATACGTAAATGTCATGTCACGAGTGCTGCCTGTATATGAGGAAGAAGTCCGATAAAATGAAAATTACATTACCTACACGGTCAAAAACGATAAGTTTTGCGGCGTCGGAAGAAGAAGTCGGAAGAAGAAGTCGGAAGAAGAAGTCGGAAGAAGAAGTCGGAAGAAGAAGTCGGAAGAAGAAGTACCTAACAGGAGCGTGTAGATCTCGACTACATGGAAGTAAGTTCACATTAAAACGGACTCGAAGGGGAGAAACTATAAAAATCCAACATTTGGGCATTAATTGAAAATAATTAACTTCTTGTAATCTCTTTATTTATGTACCCGTTATTATTGTTATATACATATGTATGTATATATATATACAGTGTGCATAGTTAGTTACTTTTCAGATTGGATGCGATGTTTTCTGGTTAAAACTGGTTCTGCCTCGGTGCCAGTGATGACTGTGTTGGTTAGAAGGACTCGAGTTGACGGTCTGCAACTAATCTGTCTGTGTGCTAGACACACTGGACCTACACTTGGAGTTATGGTCCGGGGTGCGATTTCATACGGCAGCAGAAGAACGACAGCAGAAGCGTTCTCGTGGTTATCCCACGCACCCTGACTACAAATTTGTACGTCAACCTGGTGATACAGTCTGCTGTGTTGCCCTTCATGAACAGCATTCCTGAGGTAGTTTTCCAACAGGCTAACGCTCGTCCACATGCTGCTGTTGTACCCCTCATGCTGTACAGAATCTCGACATGTTGACATGGCCTGCTCGATCACCAGATCTCCCTCCAATCGAGCACATATGGGACATCATCGAACGACAACTGCAGTGCCATCCACAATCAGCATTAAACGTCCCTGCACTGACCGACCAAGTGCAACAGGCATGGAGCTCCATCCCACAAACTGACATTCGGTAGCTGCACAATACAATGCACGCATGTTTGCATGCTTGCATTCAATTTTCTGGTGGTTGCACCAGCTATTAATGTACCAGCATTCTACAGTTGCGTTGGCTTATAACGTAGTTACATTAACCTGCGACCTTGAAACGTTAATTACTTAAACATATTACATAGACAAATGTATTCTCGAAATTTCATTACTCTCCATTAATTTTTCTTTCAGTGTATACCATAGATGGCAAAATAGCATGATCGAAAACTGGCACCGAGGCAACTGTGGTTCGCCTTCCATGAAAACCCTGACATGATACGCAAATCCGGCAGTATGTCACATAGCTCCGAATAAATCCTGACATTAAACGAACCAAAGTAATACGATCAACGAGTGAGCAAATGGAATACCACAGACTAACACAAGAACGCCTAAATGCATGTCATACCTTCCCACCGTGAAACAGACGCAGTTCCGAGGGGAGAAACGAGAACAGAAGCTGAGAGCGGAACCTTGTTAAGCTAGAAGGCCCTACGATAAGGGACGGACACCCACGTTGCCAGCTAACCACCAGGACCACCCCCCACCACATGTTAAAAGCTAGAGCCCTCCAGAAGAACAGTACAGATCTTACGATAACAATAAAGGGCCACACCAGCTGCAAGTTTTAGCGTGAGACTTTTTCGCGTCTCTGTTACGTTGCAAACGTTAAAAACATTGTCCCACCACGAAAAGTAACCGCCACAACCACCCCCCAGCCCATGTTAAAAGATAGAGCCCTCCAGAAGAACAGAATAGATCTTACAATAACACTAAAAGGGCCACACCAGCTACATGTTTTAGCGTGAGACTTTTTCGCGTCTCTGTTGCGTTGCAAACGTTAAAAACATTGCCCCACCACGAAAAGTATAACGTTTCTCATTGGATAGACAGAATTTTTGCAGGCGGAGCTTAAGGTTAACATTGAGACCCTGATTGGTCAGATGAAAACACAGCCAGATAGTTTTTTTTAAACTAACTTCGGGAAATTGTAGTAAGGAGAAGTTAGGAGAGAGTTGCTTCCGAGACGGCGAGGTGCGTGGAGCTGTGCCGCCTGCCGCCCCCTGACGAACACCGACAAGGTAATGAACGCACGCGATGCCGCATAACAGCGCATAAAGCTTCACTCAGAACTGCAGAAGTCTCATCTGTTACATCTCCTTTTTACGTAATACTAGTGTCGATCGTCAATTGAAGCTCATGGTATTCACATTTGCTACGTGAAGTAAAAATCTGAAACACGATGATTTTTCTGTTATATAATTATTGAGAAGCCACATCAGCCACTGTAATTTACGACAAGTTAGATAAGTAATTAAAGATAATTGAGGGTCACTGTAGACCATTTTGATAGTTTTCTCTTTTTTGAAACTTAATTTAAACCTAGATTATAGATGTGATATGGCATAGGTCATCCTTCGATCCATTGTAGAACTTAGAAACCCACTCAGGGAATATTCGTTCACTTTTTGTTGAACGCCGTTGGCTGTTACCATCCTGTATAAAAATATTTCCTTTTATCAATAGTGCAATTTATAAACAATGTTTTGTGAGTAGAATAAAATTTCCAATGGTAAACCTAAATGCGTTTTCGACGTTATTTTACCAGCTAACTAAAAATAGGAAAGCCTTGAACCCCTTCCACTAAATTTAGTTAGTATTAAGATTATTTTACAGCGACTGCAGTGGAACTGACGCTGAAATCATTAAGTATTTGATTATATCATCGCTAGTCTCACTGAACTCTTCTGAACTCTACATGTCATGTGTAGTCTGGCGTCTCCTTACCAGCAACAGGTCCCAGGTTCAAACTAGTCAATTCCCTAAAAAACACTCTCAGAGCGTCGTTGCGCGAAAGTGGTAGGGAGACACGACTTAGAACAAACAGACACCACGCAGAATGTTAGAAATGAGAGGTGTGAACGACGGCTGCGGAGATATGTACAGGTCAATAGATGTGAAACTGTTGAGCAACTGACCGCCCAGTTGAACCAAGGTGCCGGCCTGAGTGGCAGAGCGGTTCTAGGTGCTACAGTCTGGAACCGAGCGACCGCTACGGTCGCAGGCTCGAATCCTGCCTCGGCCATGGATGTGTGTGATGTCCTTAGGTTAGTTAGGTTTAAGTAGTTCTAAGTTCTAGGGGACTGATGACCACAGTAGTTAAGTCCCATAGTGCTCAGAGCCATTTGAACCATTTTTTGAACCAAGGAGCTATCAACAGTGTCTCCTCAACGGCCGTTGAGCGAACGTCGGTTGCGTGAGAGCGTCTGCAGCGGGTGGCTAGAGTCCGCACACATGCTGACTGCTGTTCATCGGGGAAGGAGACTGGAATTTGCATGCCGAACCGCAACTGGACGTACACTGAGTGGCGATAGCTGGCTTTCGCAGATGACAGATGGTCTTTGGTGTGTACAGCGTGCAATGTCAGAAAGCAAACGCCCTGCAACAATTGTCGGAAGATATACTTATATGGATATGGTGTCTTTTCTTTCGGACATGTCCGAAAGAACAGACACCATATCCATATAAGTACATAGTTCTGGCGATACCGGCCATGACCTTCTTCTCCTGTACGGATGCACACATACTCCCCGAACTCTTACGGGACTTGGTAAGAATGTCTTCCACGAGTAATGAGTGTGTTGGGGTGGGACACTACGAATGTAGTGTGTGGACATACAAGGTGAGAATGTGGGGCTCGCGGGAGGCGTGCGTGAGATAGTCCTTGCAGTCGCAATATCCTCTGTGCCCTCGGTGGCTGAGGTGGATAGACCGTCTGCCATGTAAGCAGGAGATCCCGGGTTCGCGTCCCAGTCGGGGCACACATTTTCACCTCTCCCCGTTGATAAATATCAACGCCCGTCAGCAGCTGAAGTTATTAATATAAATATAATTCTAAAATTGTCAGAAGAGTCTAGACAGGGGGGGGGGGGGGGGAGGGAGCGTTATAGCGTGCGGAATGTTTTCGTAGAATTCCCTGGATGATTCCGTCATTCTGGAAGGCACAACGGATCAACACAAGCGTAGATCTATCCTTGGGAACCATGGACACCTCTATATGCAGTTTGTTTTTTCCTCGGCACGATGGTATCCACCAGCTGCACAGTGCAATGGGTCACACAGCTGACAGTGTACGTACATGGTTTTAGAAGCACGAGGGTGAGTGTACGTACTTCCCTGGTCCCGAGATGTAAACCCAACTGAGAATCTGTGGGACCATCTCGACTGGGCTGCTCGCGCCGTGGATCCTCAACCGAGAAACATAGCTCAGCTGGCCTTGACACTGTAGTCAGCACGGTTCCACATCCCTGTCGATACCTTCCAGAGCCTCGCTGACTCTCTTGTTACACGTCTCGCGCTGCAAGAGGTGCTTGTTCAGGCTTTCTGCAGGTGGTCATATTAATGTGTGTATGTATTGCAACAGTATCAAAAAGCTACTTCTTTGAAAGGATTCTCTCTTTACTGTACCCTCTTTTCTTCGCCTTTCACTCGTTCTCTAAAGAATTTTTAAACGAGAGTGCCTGCAATAAATAAACTTCTTATCAAAAATAACCAAATTATGCTTTACTTCTTTTGACAATGTCCCATTCGCTTTATCAAAATCTGTACAACAAGAAAAAGATTTATAAGCTGAGCTCTCGATGAAAATTATTTAGGGTACGTGAAAATGAAAAGAAAGACTTCAGTTCGGTTACAGTCACTTTTTATAATTCTGTAACATCTGTCATGGTCCTTACATAAAGTTGTTGTGTACAAGGGCAGAACCAGTCATATCTGTAGATACATACAGAAGAATGGATGCCAGTGTAAAGTTGGATCAGATCTATCTGTGGTTGCCTCATTGTTCCCTAATCTAATTTCCATAGTTTCAATGAAACTGTGAATAAATATAATATCTAAATGGATTATTAAAAATGACGCCTAGTGTCAGTTTTAAATGGTCTCCTCATAAAAAGTCTAACACCTCGTGTCGCTGTAGCAAAAATGTTTTGTTAACTGCTCTTTACATCACGCAAAATACACTGGTGGCTGACGAAAGCAGTCCATGCCTTGACGACGTAAACGAGATAGACAGCAAGTCTACAGATTTAATAAGAAAGTCAGCAGTCATGTCAGAGCTTAATCTGCCGCAAAGTAAACAATCCCAAGAAATAACCAGAGAGACTCGTAATCCACAGCTGGGTACAGCGGGGCGCGGTGTCAGCGGGAGTGGTCAGTGAAGTACAGAATAGTCCTAAAGAACGACGCCCCGCTGGACGGTGACTTGTGTTACCCATGTGACGTCAGCAGTTCCACCCATCTGACCTCCCATTTGACCGCCTTTCTACGCCATCTCGTGGCTGTCGGTGCTACATGTGGTGTCTATGAATTCAGGCTATCGATTTCATCGCAAGATACAGGCTAAGCTGTCTGTTTATAGCAGCATTCCCAGGGTGGATCGTGGTCCTCTGGTTTGGAGCAGAGTGGAAGGTTTAAGCCAGAGACTCAGACGACTCTGCAACGGAATCGGATGCGAATATCTCGACCTCCGTTGTCGGGTACAGGATTGCAGGGTTCCCATTGATAGGTCAGGCGTGCACTACACGCAGGTAGCGGCTACTAGGGTAGCGGAGTACGTGTAGCGTGCACGTGGGGCTTTTTTTTAGGTTAGAGAAACCCTCCCTTGGGATCAAAGACGATTTACCTGATGCATTAGACACGGCGTCCTCAGAGAATGTCCGTCGTCGCAGATCAGAGATAGAATAGGTTGATATGATTTTAGTAAATTGCAGGAGCATCCAACGAAAGGATCCAGAATAAGGCACTTACTGAAGGTTAAAAAGCACAGATAGCATTAGGAACAGAAAGTAGGTTGAAACGGACGTTAATGACAGTGAAATCCTAAGTTGAGATTAGATAGGTTAGTCGCCAATGGTAGCAGCGTGTTTACTGCGTTAAACAATTCGACAAAATCTAGCGAATTTATCACGGATTCGGATTGTGAATTAATCTGCGTGAAGTTATGTATGAAAGGTCGGTCAACAATGGTAATCGGATGCTTTTATAGACCGCATGGGTCAGGAGTTGTAGTGCTAGATCGCTTCAGACAAAACTTGCAGAATATCGTTAGTAATTTTCCTGATCATGCCGTTATAATAGGGGGTGACTTCAACTTGCCAGGTATAGATTGGGATTGCCACACTATCAAAACTGGTGCCAGAGACTGGGATTCTGGATGTCTTGTCCGAAAATTACTTTGAGAAGCTAGTTAGAGAATCAACTCGTGAGGATAACGTCTTAGACATCCTGGCAACTAACAAACTTGGACTTACTGAATCAGTTAAAGAAGAGGAAGGTATCAGTGATCATAAGTCTGTGATAGTATCTATATTAACGGGTCCGACAAAGAATGTTAAGAAAGGTACGAAAATATTTTTGCTTAGTAAGAGTGGCAGGATACAAATTTCAGAGTATCCGAGCAGTCAGCAACAAATATTCGGTGATGAGGACGAAATGTAGAAAACAAATGAAAAAAATTTAAAGGAATCGTGCAATATGCTCTAGAAAAATATGTTCCGAGTAAGGTCTTAAGGAATGGGAAAGACCCAGCAAGGTATAATAGACGTGTTAGAAAATTGCTAAGTAAACAAAGAGAACACCTCAAATTCACGAGAAGTAAAATCCTAGCTGACAAACAAAAGCTGAACGAAGTGCAAATGAGGGTAAGGAGAGTATTGAGAGAAGTATTCAGTGACTCTGAAAGTAAAACTTTGTCAACCCATCTGAATAAAAACCATAAGACTTTTTGGTCGTACGTAAAATCACTGACACCGAAACGGAAGATGACAGAGAGAAGGCCGAAATACTGAATTCGATCTTCTGAAATTGTTTCTCCGCGGTCCTTCCTTTCAATCGTCATACGAACGTCAAAATGGGAGATATTGAGGTAACCGATCGCGGAATAGAAAAACAATTACAATCGCTTAGTAATGGAAAGGCGTCAGCACAAGATGAGATACCTACAAGATTCTACAAAGATTATGCGAAAGAACTTGCTCCCCTTCTAGCAGTAATTTATCTTAGATCGCTTAAGGAACGAAGGGTACCTAGCGACTAGAAGAAAGCGCAGGTCATTCCCGTTTTTAAGAAGCGCCGTAGGACAGATGACACAATTATTGACGTATATCGTTTACGTCAATCTGTCGTAGAATTAAGGAACATGTGTTATGCTCAAGAATTATAACGTTCTTGGAGAAGGAAAATCTCCTGTGTGAAAATCAACATGGATTCCGCGAAACTCAGCTCTCTCTGTTCCCCCACGAGATCCATAGTGCCGTACATGTCGGCGCTCAGGTTGATGCCGTGTTCCTTGACTTCATAGGGTCATTTGACACCGTCTCGCACTGCTGTTTAGTGAAAAAAAGACGAGCTTACCGACTATCTGAGGAGATGTACGACTGGATTCTAGATTTCCTTGCAGACAGAACTCAACACGTCGCTCTTAACGGAACAAAATCTACAGATGTAGATGTAATCTCCGTTGTATCCCAAGGAAGTGTGACAAGAAAATTATTGCTTACAATATATACAAATGACCTAGTAGAAAGCGTCGGATGCTCTCTAAAGCTGCTCGCAGATGATGCGGTTGTCTATAACAAAGTAGCAACGCCGGAAGATAATAACGATCTGTAGAATGACGTCCAGAGAATTGATGAACGGTGCAGGCTCTGGCAGTTGACCCTGAACGTAAATAAATGTAACATATTGCACATACATAGGAAAAGAATTCTACTACTGTATAGCTACACTATTGATGACAAACCGCTGGAAACAGTATCTGCCGTAAAATATCTAGGAGTTACTATTCGGAGAAACCTTAAGTGGAATGACCATATAAAAAGCAGATGCCAGACTCAGATTCATAGGAAGAATCTTTAGGAAATGTTATTCATCCTCGAAGGAAGTGGCTTACAAGGCGCTTGTTCGATCCATTCTTCAGCATTGTTCATGTGTCTGGGATCCCTACGAGATGGAACTGATAGAAGAGACAGAGAAGCTCCAACGATGAGCGGCATGTTTCGTCACGGGATCGTTTAGCTGGCGAGAGAGAGTTACGGAGATGCTAAACAAACTCTATTGGCAGACTTTGCAAGAGAGGCGTTGTGCATCACGGATAGATTTACTATTGAAATTTCGGAACAGCACTTTTCAGGAGAAGTCGGACAGCATATTACGTCCCACCATATACATCTCGCGTATTGACCACCAGTAGAAAATTCGAGAAATTAGAGCTAATACAGAAGCTTACCGACAATCATTCTTCCCACACACTATTCGCGAGTGGAACAGGGTTGGAGGGATCAGATAGTGGTAAAGTAAGTGCCCTCCGCCACACACCATTAGGTGCCTTGCGGTGTCTGATGTAGATGGTGTAGAAGACACAGCAAAGAAAACCAATCTACTGAGCAGTTGTATATGTAGATGTAGATATTTCATGGAATGAATGTTATCTTAAAACTTATGTTCTAGAAAATCAGTTTGTTATAGATTCTTTGCTTACGCTGAATTTAGTCAGTATTGACAACGCTTCAGCTTCCAGACTGAAGTAACAACTAACGATACTAATTTAAATTCCTTTATCCAAGATCTCCATTCTGATTCAAGGGTGTCTCAGATTGTGTTCTTAATCCACACGTCATCCCTAGAAAATTATTGTCAAGTTAAAAATTTTTGATGGCGGAAAAGATCCATCAAAGACTCCTTGCTGAAAAATGTTTAAATCTCACGGCAAGCAAAACCAAACATATCTCGATAAATAGGGAGACATGTGTTCGTAGGTTAAGCCTGAGCCAGCTGAGAATCGAGCATTTTGTACTTCCTGTAAGAAGCATAACGGAATTTTGCACGGTGGACGAACTGATCTGCAACACAGGAGACACCAAATTATAGAAAAGTGCAATTTGGAAGTTCAGATTAAATGTCGAGCTATTTCGTTAACATAAACAGTAAAGAAGAGTGTGTTAAAGCTTTGCGTGTGAACTTGGTTTAGTGTATCATGCAATGAAACGTACCCAAAGTTATTCAAGTCAAGGACTGTGGAAACCAACTTGTGTCCCTTTCTCTTAATTATACTGCAATTGTTTCCAAACTTTCATGTGGACGCACTAAACCGGAAGTTATTGTGAAGAACGTTCCTGCTCGCAATTGTGTTACTGTCTTTGTATCTATTTTAAAGTGTCCAGGAAAGACTTTTCTCTTTGACAACCGATGCATGAATCAAAAGCAATGGAAAAATGTTTCCAGGTTCCATCCGGTGCTTCTACGCTTTAAAGGCAGTGCAGGTACTTCTTGATTTTGTTGAAAGTGCTGAGAAAACATCTATAACAATTGCTGATATGATACTGCAGGGCTTAGAAAAACATGATTTGGATGTGAATTATCTGCCTTACTGGGCAGACAATGCCAATGTGAAATTTGGAAAAACATATTCCGTATAACTTACTGAAAGCTAACTGTTCTAATCGTGTCATAAATAACACAATTAAGTTTGCAGTTGTCAGATTAGGTACTGATGTTTAAAATGTATTCTTAAATACGTATAATCACTTCCCTGTCTCAGCAAAAAGAAGAATTAGAATCATTCTTTCAATCTGTGAATTTGGAATGGACTGCAATTTTGAGGCTTGTTCCAACTACATGCCTCTCATTAACATTATTCATTTCCATACTGATTCTTGACTGGGAACGAATTAAATCATCCCTTTCAGGATTTTGTCTGCAGAAACGAAATGAGTTCAAAGATTTTAAAAGGGTTGTGGAACTGCCTCATCTAGGTGAAATATTTGCATAGATGACATATGAGGAGTTCAGCAATCAAAGAGATTAGCTTGGCAGCAGTGTGAACAAAGATGGTGATTATGTTACAAACTGGCTTAAATTCTTTTCTTCAGTATGGCAGTAAGGTTTACCAGATGTTTCCAAAGTCATAGTGTTTTTGTTCAGTATCCCTGGCCCCTGTATCTTTGTGGAACCAATATTTTCATTCATGAAGAATAAGCCATGTGACACAAGAAACAGGAAGTTAACAGATTTAATTAAGGCAAAACTCCAGGTGACAGTGAATTATGAAAACGTGTCCCATTCAGAATTTTTTTAATTTGCAAAGAGTGACAGGTAGTTGTTAAAAAGTGCCATAAGTTCAGTGGAATATAATTACAATCAATCTTAATGTAATTGATTAGCCCTTGAAATGATAAATATGTACTTTTTGTGTTCTTTAGATGTGTACTTCTGTCCTATTAATATTCTGTGCAGTGAATTAAATGCAGGCAAGGTCTACATAATTTTTGTGTAACATAATACATATGTGTATTCAAGTTTAGAAAATATTGTCGTAAAGAAATAACAACTCATCACTCCTTTTTTATTTTACAAAATCTGGCAACTCTAGAGGAATACTTTTCACGGCGCTTATCGACACAGGCGGAGCTCGCGTGCAAGCAGTTAAGGCTAGGGGTGCTCAGGAAGAGGAAGACGGAGCGCGAGCCCTTGAGTCAAGGTCAAAGCCGCCCCTACCTAGGTCGGCAACCGGGCTCGCGTGACGCACTCTGGCGGAGCAATTCTCTTCTAGTCCGGTAGAATCATTCACTGTGGAAAATTTATGCGCTTCCCGTAGGAACACGCGGCGTTCAGAATTTTCTTAGAACTGATAATTACAGCTGCTGCCCCTGAAAACTGTAACAGTTTTATCGGAAACACAGGACTGAACTGATGTTGCTCCATTCTACCAGTAACAACATATTATCATTTTTTGTACTCTTTAGTGGGATCATGACAGAACACTTCACCTGCAAAACTGAAATCTCTACTCCTTCCGCTTTGTATTTCTCGTACACTAACGATTCGTTCATTCGATTGCGATCGTTCCCCTTC
The DNA here is from genome assembly GCF_023898315.1 of Schistocerca nitens. NCBI lineage: Eukaryota > Metazoa > Arthropoda > Insecta > Orthoptera > Acrididae > Schistocerca > Schistocerca nitens. The sequence goes on along the minus strand of NC_064620.1, from coordinate 149,960,980 downwards.
ACGATTTTCATTCATTGTAATTCCACTTATTTCATTTAGTAACCTTGTTTCTTCTGCAGTTTCTCTATAACTGAGTGTTGAATGTCTCACTTTATTGTCTTCTCTTATTTCATCGAATTGTTCATCTGTTAAATTTTCTACTAGTGCATTCTCTTTCGATGGACGCTAGCTGGCCGTTGTAGCCGTGCAGTTCTAGGCGCTTCAGTCTGGAACCGCGCTACCGCTACTGTCGCAGGTTCGAATCCTGGATGTGTGTGATGTCCTTAACATAGGTTTAAGTAGTTCTAAGTTCTACGGGACTGATGACCTCAGATGTTAAGTCCCATAGTGCTCAGAGCCATTTGAACCATTTGGTAGACGCTAAACGTGCCACTCACTACTGAACTGCTTCATTTCTTCGATGTTCTTTCCATTCTTTTTGTTTATTTCCTTCTTTTCAATTCACCACTCGGAAGATCTCATTCTCTTTCATGTTTCGGCGTCGTAGTATACTTTAAAAATTTTTAAATACAATCTAAAATTGCACCTAATACGCTGTTGACTTCCCTAAGCTACTCCCTTTCACTTCCATTTATTTTACTTTCTATCACTTTCGCTTTTCCTTAATATGCTCTAATCGAGTTGCAAATGTGTAGTGATGCATGTATCTTGCAATCACAATATAAACCATTCACAAAATGTTCAAATGTGTGTGAAATCTTATGGGACTTAACTGCTAAGGTCATCAGTCCCTAAGCTTACACACTACTTAACCTAAATTATCCTACGGACAAACACACACACCCATTCCCGAGGGAGGACTCGAACTTCCGCTGGGACCAGCCGCACAGTCCATGACTGCAGCGCCCCAGACCGCTCGGTTAATCCCGTGCGGCTGTAAACCGTAATGAGCCGGAATGTACCCCAACCACAACAGGAGAATAGAATATTCGGAAGCATTCTCGAACACCCTGGAAGATTCTATTACATTTTGGAACATTGTATAACATTCTCCAACATTCTAGAACAGTGGTTCCCACCTTTTCTGAGACCATTACCAGTGAGTGCACTCAGGAATCACGTAGTACCCCCTTCCTCCACCATCAATATTAGAAACTAACTAAACTTTAGAAAGAAAAGAATTATCACTGAACAATTTCATTTTACAATCACAAAATATAAATGAATTTAATTTTTGTAGGTGTTTTATTAAACCACAAACTAGGAAGTCAGCGAGAGAATTAGTACGGCTTATTTCTAGTAACTCTGTTTTATACGAGGGTTGGAATTTAAATAGTGGCAACTATTTGTTCTCAACCGATACAAAAGAGGTACATGTTTGCACCTGTTACTGTCCTTCAGAGTAGTCATCAGCGTTGTGTAGAAGCCGTTGCCAGCGATGTGGAAGGCGTAGTATACCGTTAGCAGAGCCCGTTCTTTTAATGGTGTGAATGGAGCGGTCTAAAGTTATGGTGATTCTCGTGTACGACTGTGACGGTGTTATCCTAACGCATTACGTTCCTCCACGGCAGACCGTCAATGCCCATATTACTGTTCGTTTTTGGAGCATCACCTGCGACCAGCTTTGCGAAAGAAGCAGCGACACTTTCTGCGCAACCCACCCATATTTTGCACGACAATGCGTGGGCGCATACAGCGCAAGCTGTGGATGCTCTGATCGGTCGATGGGACTGGGAAATACTGTACCATCCACCACACTTCCCATACTTAAGTCCTTGTGACTTTGATTTAATTCCGAAGATGAAGGAACCACTTCGTGTCATTCGCTTCAGAACTGTTTCAGAGATTCGACAGGCAGTAGACCGCTCCATTCACACCATCAACAGAACAGGCTCTGCTAACGGTATACTACGCCTTCCACATCGCTGGCAACGGGTTCTACACAACGCTGGTTACTACTTTGAAGGACAGTAACAGGTTCAAACACGTAACTCTTTTGTATCGGTTGTGAATAAATAGTTGCCACTATTTAAGTTCCAACCCTGGTATAATGATGAAGGAGTTCTCAGTGCATTGGGATTGCTACCTAAAACTACTTCATAGGAAAGAAATGCAGTTATCCATATTGAGGGTAGAGGTTTGATACAAAACATACTTCCTCTGCATCATGCCTCTCCCTAAAACTTTACCTTCTCCTACTCCCTGCTTCACAATTTACCACTAACAAAATTAAAACGTGTGCACTATACTTGGACCTACTGTTTGTAAATGACTTGATTTCTGGACTCCTTCATCTGAACTGGCACAAATTGGAAGACTTCAGACTGACAATGCTTTGTATCTGACCACTGGCACTAATAATAATAATAATGGTAGTAATAATTCCTCATCTTCTCCTAAACCACTGGACCGATTTCAACCAAACACATATCCCTTACTGTCAGGAAACAATTGCTATTGGGGTAAGAACCACGTACAAATCATAGTGCAGTAGATATGATGTCATAAATAAATGAGATGCGTGAAATACTGCCGCATCATGCATGACATTTACTTCTGTACCAGTAACTCGATTCGCAATAAATCTCGTAAGCAGTAGCCACATATGTCAAAAAATGCACCTACAAAACTATAGCATGTATCACACATAGTTTATGAGATATCATAAATGCTGAGATATGCGAAAAGCTACCGCATAATGCATGAGTTTTAAAGTAATTACTTCTTTGCAACTCTGTTCGCAATACATTTTGCAGATAGATCCACATACTCCGCTGATGTACCTACAAATTTATATCATTGTATAACAAATGGTTCAAATGGCTCTGAGCACTATGGGACTCAACTGCTGAGATCATTAGTCCCCTAGAACTTAGAACTAGTTAAACCTAACTAACCTAAGGACATCACAAACATCCATGCCCGAGGCAGGATTCGAACCTGCGACCGTAGCGGTCTTGCGGTTCCAGACTGCAGCGCCTTTAACCGCACGGCCACTTCGGCCGGCATTGTATAACAGATCAGGAGATATGATGTTGTAACCACATCACCTACGATGTTTAAATTTCTACTTCTTTGCTACTAACTCTGTTCGCAGCATATTTCGCAAACAGTATTCTCATATGACGTGAATGTACCTACACAAATATATTAATGTACAACACACAGTTCAAGAGATATGACGTCATAAATGCTGAGATGCATAAAAAACGCCGCATCACGCATGAAGTTTTAATACACTCATTATTTTCTACTTTGACACTCGTACAGTTGAGTCAGCTCAAGAAAATCCCTGACACCTGGCAGCGCTTTGGACAGCTTTCAACTGTGAGGTCCAAACGGCTGTAGGCGGAAACAGAAGCTGTCTACTGCGTTATGAAAAGGCGTTGCCATAGAGACGTTCACAAAATCTCGTTGTAGACACGCGAAGCAGCTGCGCCCAACGTACAGAAACAGTAGGTGTTCTGTACTTCCACATTTGTACATTACGGATATTTCTTTGGGTAATTTCTAAGAATGATTGCCTATAGAAGTCGCGGGGTCCAAACGATACATATCGAAAGTGCAATCGTAAATCGAACATGCGACCCTGGTGGCGGGCATCATGAGTAAGTTTACAGGGGTCAACAGAAGCGTCCGATCTTACCCGTCGGCTTTGACCCGTGACGTAAGCGTGTTGTGGTGTGTGACGTCATTACGGCGCGGAGTTTGATTTGCGATTGTGGCGTGTTTGTAGATGTCTTGTTTTTCTTTGTCGTGCTCTCTGGTGGTGTGTTCATGGTTTTCGTTTGTTTCGTTTGTTTCGTGTGGTGGGGTCAGTTTTCTGTTGCTCAGGTGTTGGATTTGAAGCGGAATTTCTAATAGTGAGTTAATGGTTAATTTAATGCTCATTGCTGTACGTCGGGTGAGTTTGTTATTAAGTGTATTCGGTTGTGGTTTTTTGTTCAGGAATGGATATGAAAGACCGGATTAATAGTTCTCGGTTGAGGGCTATGATGGGGGAGACAGCTTTAGAGCTGATTAAATTTCTTCAGCTATTTGGCTTAATTGCCGAGGTCGTGAAGTGCGGTGTGTGCCGTGAACCTATGAAATTGGTTAAAGTTCCGGACTCTCGGACCAGGGACGGATACATGTGGTGTTGCCGGAAAGATGGCATATGGCGTTCTGTAAGGCGTGGTACCTGGTTCGAGAAGTCTAGATTGGCCATGCGTGAGATTGTGCTTATTACGTATTATTTTTGTTACAGTTGCGGACAGAGTTTTTGCGCGTTTGAGACTGGTGTGAGTGAGAGGACTGTTTTAGACTGGTATTCCTTTTGCCGCGAGGTGTGTTCCGAATTTATTAAGTACAGGGGTAAGTTGGGTGGGCATGGGGTGCTTGTGGAGGTGGATGAGTCGCAGTTTGGTAAAAGGAAGTATGGGAGGGGGAAGTCTGTGGCTGGTCTTTGGGTGTGGGGGGCTGTTGTTCAGGGGGGTGGGGGTACTGAATGTGTTTTTAGGATTGTGGAGGGGAGGTCGAAGCCTGAATTAGTGGGGTTAATTGAGGAGTATGTAGAGCCGGGGTCCACAGTAGTTTCAGATGCGTTTTCTTCATATAGGGGGTTGGGTGAGAGGGGATTTAATCATTTAGTAGTGAACCACAGTCTAGAGTTTAAGAATTATGATACTGGGGCTTGCACTAACACAATTGAGGGGATGTGGGGAGCGGTTAAGTCAGTTCTTGGGAGGGGGAAGAGGCGCTCTTCCAACCTTCAGTCTCATTTAGATGAGTACTGTTGGCGGAAGAGTGTCCCAGAGGGCTATTGCATTCTTCGGGTTTTTTTAAGGGCTGTGGGTAAAATGTATAGACCGAAAGTGGTTAGTTAGGGTGGGCTGGGTAGGTGGGTGGGTGGTTTATTTTGTTGTATAGTGTTTGTGTGTTGTATTTTGGAGTTGTGGGGGAGGGGGTTGACGTTTGGGTGGGTTGGGTTTTTATTTTACTTCAGTATTTTTTCGTTGGTGTGTGTGTGTGTGTTTTTGTATGTGTGTGTGTGTGTGTGTGTGTGTGTGTCTGTGCGTGCGTGCGTGTGTGCATTTGTGTGTGATTGTGGTGGCCAATCTAGTTTGTGGAGCTGGAACTTTTTTGAGGTAAGTTCCGTTTTTTTTTTTGGTTATTTATGTATGTTTTGTGTATTGGGTATAGGTTGGAAACATCCGATCTCACGCGTCGGCTTTGACCCCTCACGTAAGGGACCTACACATTGATCTGTAGCGTAGCCCTGAATACGAGGTTAGGTTGGGAGTTTTTTTTTGGAATGCGGCCGCGGCAGCGGCCGCCTATGATTCGAAAATATTGATTTGACACTAATGAACATGTATACGTAATATGAAGCAATTTGATGAACATATTGATCTGTAGCGTAGCCCACTTGAGGTTAGGTTGGGAGTTTTTTTTTTTTGGAATGCGGCCGCGGCAGCGGCCGCCTATGATTCGAAAATATTGATTTGACACTAATGAACATGTATACGTAATATGAAGCAATTTGATGAACATATTGATCTGTAGCGTAGCCCACTTGAGGTTAGGTTGGGAGTTTTTTTTTGGAATGCGGCCGCGGCAGCGGCCGCCTATGATTCGAAAATATTGATTTGATCAATATGTTCATCAAATTGCTTCATATTACGTATACATGTTCTTTAAACACGTATTGGTATTTGGTCAGTTTTGTGATGTTGATTTACTTCCTTGTTTTGCGTGGTTTTGAATGGCGGTCGGTCGCTACATTTCTGTATATTTAGTTTCTCCGCACCCAAAAACCCCTAATTTCCCACGCTTGTCCCGTTACAGTCATTAGGCTTTTTGTGAAACTTGTGTATTTCAGTGTTTACAATACGTATGCGATGTTTTTATATCCGCCATATTGGAATTGTTTATACTCGTTTCCGCGGTATTTGTGACGTCATGGGTCAAAGCCGACGGGTAAGATCGGACGCTTCTGTATTTCCGTTTACAGTGGTTTCTACAGCAACAACAAAATATCACCGTTACAGAAATACTTGTAATTGCAAAGGAGACGACTTACCTTACTCCTCGCCGGTGTTGTCATCATGTGAAAGTCCATTACTGTGGTCTGGATGGATAATTTGGAAGAGTCGAACCATGTATTCTTCCTGATACTCGTTCGTTTTCCGCACTATCCGCAGTGAAATTGTGAACGGTATTTCAGCATAAAAACTATTCTTACGAAGTTTTACACACTTCGCACCACCACAGTCTAAACAGTCCCTTCTTTCCTCGTTCGGTAGTACACCATATTTGCGCCAAAAACACGAACAATTTTCTATGCTGGATATACACGGAATTTGATTTTTCCATGTGAGAGAATCCGCCCAAGGAATGTCAAGAACACCAGACATTCCACTCACAAACGACACAAATCGTCTGGAATTCCCTAGTAACTCACAAATAATTCGCAGAGGTATGTAATTTATAGAAACAAAGGAAATGACGGAAAACACATAAAAATGACGATCACAAATAATTGATCACAACGGCCGCCACCAGAGTCGCATGATCGATTTACGATCTCACGTTCGATATGTATCGTTTGGACACCGCGACTTCGATAGGCAATCATTCTTAGAAATTACCTTTCTTTGTATGACTGTTTCATAATTTCAAAGGGGTTTCGTGAACTCGTACATAGAAATGAAATTTTTTCGATATTACTCTAGTAACACAGTTCCTTTTTTTGTTTTCGTTTCTAACAGTAAATTGCCAAATTAAAACCGGGCAGTGCCGAGATTGTCAGCTAGTAATCATAATAATTATACAGTGCAGGCCCTCCAACACTGCAGTGGCCATTACGTTCTTTTGTGCTGTCAAATAGTTCGTTTATTGTTGCAAAGCAATTTATGGTCTACGGTGGCAAGTACCTACAACTCAGAGAAAACATTTTCGTGCGATATTTAAACAAATGTGATGTTTATGTACTAACTTAATTGTCGCAGATGGTAATGAAAAGTACAACGTACGTTTGTAGTGGGTGGACTGTGTGAAGATGACGTTCACAATTCGTTTCACAAGAAGTAACCCCAACAACATTTTGTCTTTCACTATTGCTTGAAATTGAAAATTATGTAAGTAATCATTTTTACGAAACTGTGATAAACTAATGATCGACGAAAGAAGGAAGTGCAAAAATCTTCAGGGAAATCGAAGAATACAGAAATAAAAGACACTCAGGAATGAAATAAATAGGAATTACAGGGAGGCTAAATTGAAATGGTTCCATAAAAATGTGAAGAAATAGAAAAAGGAATGATAGTCGGAAGGACGAACATAGCACGTAGAAAAGTCAAAACAGCTTTCGGTGACATTAAAAGCAAGGGCGGTAACATTAAGACTGCAGAGGAAACTCCACTGTTAAATGCAAAGGAGAGAGCGGATAGGTGGAAAGAGTATATTTGAGCCCTCTATGAGGGGAGGGATTCGTCTGATACCGTGGTAGAAGAAGAAACAGGAGTCTATTATGAAGAAATAGGCGATGCAGTATTTGAATCAGAAACTGAAAGAGCTTTGGAAGGCTTTAAGATCAAATAAGGTAGTAGGGCTGGTTAACGTTCCACAGGAATTTCTAAATTCTTTGGGGTAAGTGGCAACAAAACGGTTATTCACGTTAGTGTGTAGAATGTGTGAGACTGGCGAAACATCAGCAGTCTTTCGGGAAAACATCATCCACACAACTGTGAAGACTGCAAGAGCCGACAAATGCGAAAATTATTGCACAGTCAGCTTAACAGCTCTTGCAGCCAAGTAGCTGACAAGCATAATATGCAGAAGAATGGAAAAGGTAACTGAGGATCTGTTAGGAGACGATCAGTTTTGCTTTAAGAAAGGTAAACGCACCAGAGAGGCAGTTCTGACGTTGCAGTTGACAATGGAAGGAACACTGAAGTAAAACCAACACACGGTAATAGGATTTGTCGACCCGGAAAAAGCTTTCGACAATGTGTACTGGTGCAAGATGTTCGAAACTCTGAGAAAAATAGGGGTAAGCTATAGGAAAAACAGCTAACATACAGCATGTACAAGTTCCGAGAAGGAACAATAATACTGGAAGACCGAGAACGAAATGCTCGGATTAAAAAGGATATAAGAAAGGAATGCAGTCTTTCACCCCTAATGTTCAATCTGTACATCGAAAAAGCAATGACGGAAATAAAAGAAAGGTTCAAGAGTGTTATTAAAATTCAAGGTGGAAGGATATCAATGACAAGATTCGCTGAAAACATTGCTATCGTCAGTGAAAATGAGGAAAATTTACAGGATATGTTGAATGGAATGAACAGTCTAACGAATACAGAATATGGATTGAGATTAAATCGAAGAAAGACGAAAGTAATAAGAAAAAGCATAATTGAGAACAGTGAGAAGCTTAACATTAGAATTATGGCTCACAAAGTAAATGAAGTTAAGGAATTCTTCTACTGAGGCAGAAAAATAACAGATGACGGACGGCGAAAGTAGGGCGTCAAAAGCAGACTAACCACAGGCAAAAATGCATTTGTGGCCAAGAGAAGTTTACTAATATGAAATACGCGCCTTAGTTTGAGGAAGCAATTACTAACAATGTACGTTCGGAGCACGGCACTCTACGGTAGTGGAACGTAAACCGAGGGAAAACCGGAACAGAACAGAATCGAAGGATCTGAAATGCGGTGTGCGGAAGAGTGTTGAAAATTAGGTGGACTGGTAAGGCAAGAAATGAGGAGGTTCTCAACAGAATCGACAAGGAAAGGAAAATATGATAAATACCGACAAATAGAAGAGACAGGATAATGGGACATGTGCTGAGACATTAGGGAATGACGGCGGAGGCACCAGAGGGAGTTGTACAGGATAAAAACTGTAGAGGAAGACAAAAAGATGTAAATACATCCAGCAAAGAACTGAGGACGTAGGTTGCAAGTGCTACTCTGAGATGAAAAGGTTGGCACAGAAGAGGATTTCGTGGCGGGCTGTATCAAACCAGTCAGGAGACGATATTTTAAAAATATTTTAGTTTCGTGACCGAAATACAATGCAATCGTTTTGTTTTTAACCTTCAGGAAATTACACTTTCCCCGTTGAGGGCTAATTACCCCGAGGTTGAAAACCACTGTTCTAGAAGGAACATTCTGGCCAGTCTCTGCCATTTCAGCACTCGGTTCGCAGCTAATTCACCGAGTTCAATTGATGCAGTGCCATCTTTTGACTGTCATATCATCTAACGTAGTCACTTACAGTTCCAAAATGAAAACTTCTTCATAAATGGGGTTGGAGGGCTACCATACTATATAGGGTGGTCCATTGATCGTGACCGGGCCAAATATCTCACGAAATAGGCGTCAAACGAAAAAACTACAAAGAACGAAACTTGTCTAGCTTGAAGGGGGAAACCAGATGGCGCTATGGTTGGCCTGCTAGATGGCGCTGCCATAGGTCAAACGGATATCAAATGCGTTTTTTTTAAATAGGAACCCCCATTTTTTATTATATATTCGTGTAGTACGTAAAGAAATATGAATGTTTTAGTTGGACCACTTTTTTCGCTTTGTGATAGATGGCGCTGTAATAATCACAAACATATGGCACACAATTTTAGACGAACAGTTGGTAACACGTAGGTTTTTTAAATTAAAATACAGAGCTTAGGTACGTTTGAACATTTTATTTCGGTTGTTCCAATGTGATACATGTACCTTTGTGAACTTATCATTTCTGAGAACGCATGCTGTTACAGCGTGATTACCTGTAAATACCACATTATCGCAATAAATGCTCAAAATCATGTCCGTCAAGCTCAATGCATTTGGCAATACGTGTAACGACATTCCTCTCAACAGCGAGTAGTTCGCCTTCCGTAATGTTTGCACATGCATTGACAATGCGCTGACGCATGTCGTTAGGCGTTGTCGGTGGATCACGATGGCAAATATCCTTCAACTTTCCCCACAGAAAGAAATACGGGGACGTCAGATCCGGTGAACGTGCGGGCCATGGTACGGTGCTTCGACGACCAATCCACCTGTCATGAAATATACTATTCAATACCGCTCCAACCGCACGCGAGCTGTGTGCCGGACTTCCATCATGTTGGAAGTACATCGCCATTCTGTCATGCAGTGAAACATCTTGTAGTAACATCGGTAGAACATTACGTAGGAACTCAGCATACATTGCAACATTTAGATTGTCATCGATAAAATGGGGGCCAATTATCCTTCCTCCCATAATGCCGCACCATACATTAAACCGCCAAGGTCGCTGATGTTCCTCTTGTCGCAGCCATCGTGGATTTTCCGTTGCCCAATAGTGCATATTATGCCGGTTTACGTTACCGCTGTTGGTGAATGACACGTCGTCGCTAAATAGAACGCGTTCAAAAAATCTGTCATCGTCCCGTAATTTCTCTTGTGCCCAGTGGCAGAACTGTACACGACGTTCAAAGTCGTCGCCATGCAATTCCTGGGACATAGAAATATGGTACGGTTGCAATCGATGGGCCGGCCGCGGTGGTCTAGCGGTTCTGGCGCTGCAGTCCGGAACAGCGGGACTGCTACGGTCGCAGGTTCGAATCCTGCCTCGGGCATGGGTGTGTGTGATGTCCTTAGGTTAGTTAGGTTTAAGTAGTTCTAAGTTCTAGGGGACTTATGACCTAAGATGTTGAGTCCCATAGTGCTCAGAGCCATTTGAACCATTTTTTTTTTTTTTTTTTTTTGCAATCGATGTTGATGTAGCATTCTCAACACCGACGTTTTTGAGATTCCCGATTCTCACGCAATTTGTCTGCTACTGATGTGCGGTTAGCCGTGACAGCAGCTATGACAACTACTTGGGCATCATCATTTGTTGCAGGTCATGGTTGACGTTTCACATGTGGCTGAACACTACCTGTTTCCTTAAATAACGTAACTATCCGGCGAACGGTCCGGACACTTGGATGATGTCGTCTAGGATACCGAGCAGCATACATAGCACACGCCCGTTGGGCATTTTGATCACAATAGCCATACATCAACACGATATCGACCTTTTCCGCAATTGGTAAACGGTCCATTTTAACACGGGTAATGTATCACGAAGCAAATACCGTCCGAACTGGCGGAATGTTACGTGATACCACGTACTTATACGTTTGTGACTATTACAGAGCCATCTATCACAAAGCTAAAAAAGTGGGCTAACTAAAACATTCATATTTCTTTACGTACTACACGAATATGTAATAAAATATGGGGGTTCCTATTTGAAAAAAACGCTGTTGATATCCGTTTGACCCATGGCAGAGCCATCTAGCGGGCCAACCATAGCGCCATCTGGTTTCCCCCTTCAAGCTAGACGAGGTTCGTTCTTTGTAGTTTTTTCGTTTGATGCTTATTTCGTGAGATATTTGGCCCGGTCACTATCAATGGACCACCCTGTATACCTACAATGGGGCTTTGAGAGTGCGTTGCTGAGTTATAGTGACATGGACGGACAAAACGTGCGCGAGTGCGTGTGTGTGTGTGTGTGTGTGTGTGTGTGTGTGTGTGTGTGTGTGAGAGAGAGAGAGAGAGAGAGAGAGAGAGAGAGAGAGAGAGAGAGACAGAATGTGACGCTGTAGGGAATTTTAGCAAGAATATGGTAAACAGTGGCCGATCGGGAATGCCAGGATGACTACAAGCAGTAAACCACATATAGTATCATTCTGCTCTGTGAACTTAAAAAACTGTGTAAAGAGAGTGATGATTATCAGTTTTGGACTGAGTAACAAAGAAATAGTCAAATATGCAGACAAGTTTCAGTGTTCATGAAGCAGAACTAATCAACAATCAGTATCAGTTTGGTTCAAATGGCTCTGAGTACAATGGGACTTAACATCTGTGGTCATCAGTCCCCTAGAACTTAGAACTACTTAAACCTAACTAACCTAAGGACATCACACACATCCATGCCCGAGGCAGGATTCGAACCTGCGACCGTAGCGGTCACGCGGTTCCAGACTGATGCGCCTACAATCGCACGGTCACACCGGCCGGCTAGTGTCAGTTTGTTTGATGTTTAAGATGAGAATGCATTTCCGTACTGAAAAACTGATTGCACTTTGATGATAATTTATTCATTGCATGTATCTGAACTATTGAGTCTCTTGCCTGAAATCTTCTTCTTTTTCCAGTGTACAACTGACTTTGACTATGTCCATTCTTTTTATGTTACATTTCACTGAAGCTGCGAACGATTGCAACAAGAAATCAGGTGATGAGAAGTAATTCATCCTTTTCCTGCCTAATGAGGTGTAACTACATATGTCATTCCACGAGTGATGTTTCTGGAAATCGAGGTGAATGTCGTCATTCTATTGTGCAGCAAATGAACCAGTGAAATTTAGTGCACTTAAGTAAAAAAAAGAATTTACAAAGACGTAAGCTTACCTGTTTTGCGATTATTTGATTAATTCGCTTCGTTTTTTTAAAAAAATGGAAAGACTTTTAAATTGTCACTATCGCTACAACATTATTGCTGTACTGGTATTAAGACGGATACAAATGCCCCACGGCTTCATTCAAATCAACAGAAACACAAAGCTAGATGCTTTACATTACGCAGGCGATTTAGCCGTTGTAACATCTTCATAGGTCACCTGCAGCGTTCTGTGCACAATTTATTATATTCGAGAAATAGAGTCTGGACATCAACACCGGAAAACCAAAAGGTATGGCTTTCTGTGGAAAATGCTCAGTACAAAGTAAAATGTGTTCGTAAAATGAAGTGGTAGAAAGTGCGAACACATTCACGTGTTTAGGCTATAAACTATCCTTTCTGGAAGAAAGGAGGCTAGCTGAAAAAGCCAACGTGCATACGAAAACAATAGGAGTCTATAAGAATGTAATGAAACCGACTCTAGTTTAGAAGCACAGAAGAATACGCCTTTATTAGACCTTAGCAAGACCTGAGCTGTTCTACGGCAGTGAAAACTGGACGAACTGCTGGTTATCGCAAATGGAATCACAAAAGGAATGAAGATGCGACGAAGGAACTTAAAACGGAAGAATCCATCACACCTTATATTCAAAATTGCCGGAACAACTGGAAAAAACATCTACAACGAATGAGTCCAAAGAGAATTACAAAATAGGTGCTACTGCGACGGTGTAAGGTCGCTAGGTCGACCAATGAAAAGAGGGCAGGAGAACTTTTCGGCGAGACCGTAACAAGTTAAGATGCCTAACATATGGAAGGAAGACGATGGTCACATTTTTGGTATTACATGTATTATGTTGTGCTAATGCTTTTGTGTGCTGGTTGTATGGGGCGGAAGGATATGTAATGTTCAAACGATCAGACACCACACATTCAAACAACTGATTCGCCTAGAAGGCTATGGATCCACCTTCTTGAGTGCGGATGCACGAGTACGTCCGGTCCAGGGTCCCTTATCTCAAAGGAATAGATTTACCCTTCTTGACCACCCCTGGATGTTTTAACATCATGACGGAATCACCCCGTACACACAGGAGGAGTGCCCATAGGTCTTAACGTATCCATCTTTGAGCCCATGTTTTCTAGTCTTTTTCGTTTCGAAGGACCGTTCCCGTCAAATGCCTCACTGTGGATCATTCTTCTTGGAATATCACAGATGTCAGAAGTTGGTGTACAGAATCTGATACAAGCAGAAAGAATTTTTTATACCAATCAGTGTATCCACAGACGAGCTGGTAGTGGTATCGCCACAGGGCAGTAGACGCAGTCGTGTCATTTTGACGGAATGATACACATCGATAAACCAAAACATTATAAACGCTCCTCATTACGAAACTGAATGCTGCGTGGTGGCGAGGCGCTAAGGAAAATAGTCTGAATATCTGACCAAAAGTATCCGGACATCTATTAGTGGCCACTAATATGGAGTGAGTCTGCCCTTCGCCTTTGCGATAGGTCGAACTCCTCTGTGAACACTTTCAATGAGGCATCTGAAAGTATGTAGATGTGTCGCAGCCCACTGTTTCTCGATAGCCGAAACCAGAGCAGGTAGTGATGTCGGATTCTGGGGTCTGTAACTCAGCCCAGACGTATTCCATTGGGTTCAGATAGGCACTCTGGGCAGGGCAGTCCATTTCAGGAATGCTACAGCCCACAGCTATCGCCTCACAGATACTGCTTCACGGCAGAGTGGACTGTCATGCTGGTACAGTCAGCATCTCCGAACGGTCCATCTACTGCATGCAGTACGCAGTGCTGAGAGATGTGTTCGTATCCTTCGGCATTTAGTGTTTTCTTCAGTGCAATGAGGCCTTCACGCTTGAACCACGAAATTCCGTAACACCCATTCCGTAACACCACCTTCTTCGTACTTCAGTGGTACCACTACACATGATGGCAGGAAAAACGGTCCATCTACTGCGTGCAGTACACAGTGCTGAAAGATGTGTTCGTATCCTTCGGCATTTAGTGTTTTCTTCAGTGCAATGAGGCCTTCACGCTTGAACCACGAAATTCCGTAACACCCATTCCGTAACACCACCTTCTTCGTACTTCAGTGGTACCACTACACATGATGGCAGGAAATGTGCTTCAGGAATTTGCCAAACCCGAACCCTCCCATCGAACTGCCACAGGGTATAGAGTGATGAAACAGTTAAAATCACTCTTTTCCAGTTATCCACCGTCCAGAGACGTCGCTCTTTACGCCGTCTCAAGCGTCGATTAGCACTGTCTTCAGAAATGTGTGTCTTATGACCATTGTGCCCAACTGTTTTTAACTTCATACGCACAGTCACTGTGCAACCTGGATTTCGTGTAGTAATTTCGAACTGAAGAGTGATTACTTCCACAGACTTCATATGATTATTTATGCCTTAGGTTGCTTGCAGATGACACTGTCGTTTATCGACTAATAAAGTCATCAGAAGATCAACAAAAATTGGAAAACGATTTAGAAAAGATATCTGTATCGTGCGAAAATTGGCAGTTGACCCTAAATAACGAAAAGTATGATGTCATCCAAATGAGTGCTAAAAGGAATACGTTGAAGTTCGGTTACACGATAAATCAGTCAAATCTGAAGGCCGTAAATTCAACTCAATACCTAGGAATTACAATTGCCAACAACTGAAATTGGAAGGAACTCGTAGAAAATATTGTGGGGAAGACTAACCAAAGACTGCGTTTTATTGGCAGGACACTTAGAAAATGTAACAGATCTACTAAGGAGACTGCCTAAACTACGCTTGTCCGTCCTCTTTTAGAATACTGCTACGCAGTGTGGGATCCTTATCAGACAGGATTGACGGAGTACAACGAAAAAGTTCAAAGAAGGGCAGCACGTCTTGTATTACCGCGAAATAGGGGAGAGAGTGTCACTGAAATGATACACGATTTGGGGTGTACATAATTGAAACCAAATTCCAATCACTAACTTTCTCCTCCGAATGCGAAAATATTTTATTGACACCGACCTACATAGGGAGACACGATCACCATGATAAAATAAGGGAAGTCAGAGCTCGTACGAAAAGACATAGGTGTTCGTTTTTTCCGCGCGCTATACGACGTTGGAATAATAGAGAATTGTGAAGAAGGTTCATGAACCCTCTTCCAGGCGCTGAAATGTGATTTGCAGAGTTTCCATGTAGATGTAGATGCAGATGTAGAAAAAATAGTATAGAATAGCGCTACATTCCAACAGCGAAAAGACTGCATTCAAGAGGATCCGCCATTTGGCAATAATACAATTCTTGTTTTGTTTAATACATATTTCACAATAGTTGTGGCATCATCAGTGGTTTTTTCCTTCTATTGGTCCCGAAACACACACATCAAAAAAAGTTTTGCATCACCTCGCTTCCGAAAGTTCCGGAACCTGTACAGAAAACTGGAATAGAGATCAACATCATTTCCGCCCTTTTTATTGCTCATGAAAACCACACATTGCATGTCGTAACACCATACAGCGAGACCTTCAGAGCTGGTGGTCCAGACTGTTGTACATACCGGTACCTCTAATACCCAGTAGCACGTCTTCTTGCTTTCGTTGTGGCATACTATCCACAAGTTCATCAACGCACTGTTGGTCCAGATTGTCCCACTGCTCAGCGGCGATTCGGCGTAGATCCCTTAGAGTGGTTGGTGGGTCACGTAGTCCATAAACAGCCCTTTTCAATCTGTCCCAGGCATGTTCGATAGGGTTCATGTCTGGAGAACATGTTGGCTACTCTAGTCGAGCGATGTCGTTATCCTGAAGGAAGTCATTCACAAGACGTAGATGTAGATGTAGATGAACCACCCTCCGTAATACTCGACGGTCCCCGGCGCAATATATGAGGTCTGTCTGGTCTTGTATCAGCTGTGATTCTTCCTCCACATTTTCGCCTGACAGTCACATCACCAACAGTCGACTTTGGTAGCTTTAGAAGGGTTGAGATGTTCCTGATGGGTTCATTACTCAGGTGACATCCAATGACTAGTTCACGTTCGAAGTCGCAGAGCTCTCCTGGTCGACTTATTTTGCTTTTCTACTGATAACATAAGACTGCAGGCCTCCTTTTATACTGGTGGTGTATTATTGCACAGTGTGTCAGGATCCTTGTGATCAGATGGTGTGCCTATACTCAAGCTATTCACGACTGCGTTCTTACTGTTTTAGTGGAACACAACGTAGAGCTCCTGTGGTTTGGACAAGGTATAGCGGATTTCTACAGTGCAACAGCTTCAGCAGTGAATATTGACTCGGAGCTTGTGACGTAACCATTAATTTGTTTCTATTGGGAAATTGATCGCTAATGGCCGTAGAACACTTTTTTTGTGGTACTAGTGAAATTACTTTTTCATCCATCGATTTCGTCTCCTGAATAACAACGTGCAGAATTCTGTTTGATACGGACGGTGAATTAAGCAACAAATCTGTTCCGATACTCAATAAGCTCGTATCATTTTTTTAATAAACGGCAATGAGAAAGCGTACAGAACGTCTTGCAGAAGTCAACGAACAGAACAATATATATAAAACTGATAACCGATGGCGTCTTCATGAACCTAGGGATTCTTACACTCACATACCAATATATTTACGCCATTTTGTTTAATACCGAGAGTGAATTTAGGATGAACTGTGCAATAAAATCACAACCCAAAACAAAAAATAATTTCCCCATATGCTGTACATCGCTCTCTAGTGTTCAGAATGGAGTTTTATATTCAGGTGCAAAACTCTGTGGTAGGTTATTGATACACACCAGACAAGAAACTTAAAATTCTCATATAACAGGAAAACAATGTAAAAGGATACCACTTACCCAGTTCGACAATTTTTCAGAATATTTAGTTTGTGGGCTGTAAATACTGTGTAGTTGTAATGTTTGTATTAATTAGATCTCGATTTTTTGTTTGACGTTCAGACAGTCCATAATGCTTTGTTTAAAGTATTAGATAAAAATAGCAGCTGGGTGTACAAGAGAATATGACGTGGCTTTCTCAAAGTAGTTGTTTTTCCCTAGGAAAAAACAACTACTTTGAGAAAGCCACGTCATATTCTCTTGTACACCCAGCCGCTATTTTTATCTAATATATATATATATATAAATGGCTCTGAGCACTATGGGACTCAACTGCTGTGGTTATCAGTCCCTATATATATATATATATATATATATATATATATATATATATATATATATATATATATATATATATATATATATGCAGGTCTCCTATTTTTTTATAATTACATAGACCTGTTTATTTCTGCAATGGCTTACATCAGTTTACAGCTTGAACATTTAGCTATTTTTCGACATAGTCACCAATTCTGCATTTTTGTAGACACTGTGGCAGTTTTTATATGCCCATGTCATACCAGCTCGCCGCCATGCTGTTCAGAAAGTTATGAACCTCTTCTTTCACCTCGTCGTCGGAGTTGAATCGCTTTCCGGCCATGTGTTCTTTTAACTTATTGAACAAGTGATAGTCACTGGGCGCCAAGTCAGGACTATAGGGTGTGTGGGTGATTATGTTCCACTGAAAGCGTTGCAGGAGAGCAACGGTTTGCCGAGCGATGTGTGAGCGAGCGTTTTAATGGAGAATGTGTACGCCCTTGCTCAACATTCCTCTTCTCCGGTTCTGAATTGCCCATCTGAGTTTTTTAAGAGTCTTACAGTACCTGTCAGCGTTAATTGTGGTCTCAGCGATTCAGCTCCAACGACGAGGTGAAGGAAGAGGTTCATACTTTCTGAACAGCATGGCGGTGAGCTGGTATGACATGGACATACAAAAACTGCCACAGAGTCTACAAAAATGCATCGACATAAATGGTGATTATGTCGAAAAATAGCTAAATGTTCAAGCTGTAAACTGATGTAAACCACTGTAGAAATAAACAGGTCTATGTACTTATAAAAAAATAGGAGATCTTACTTTTTGGGATTACCCTCGCATATTTATAGTAATCTGGAAGTAATTAACATAACTATCACTTTGAGTATATAGTGGTAAATCGTTGTTAGTATACTTTAAAGAAGTAACCAGAAGTGATTGCTTCTGCCTTTTAATGTATAATTTGAGAGTTTTCTCATGCCTAAAAGTTCACTTTCAAGTGGTAAATTAAAGGACACTACTTGTTGCGACTCTTTTTCTAAAATAACACCGTATCACATTGCTTTCAAGGCCGTAAGAATGCGACTAGTTTTGCTACACTTCACATAACGAATCACAGGTAGAAAAGAGCATACCATCACAAAATTCTAATCAGCAGCCACATCGGAGCGACATTTTTCTTTGCGTCGTCGCCACTTAGTTGACAACAGAGATCTGACACCTTGTTGCCGCTAAGAGAGCAGGGGCTAGGTGGCAATTGTGAATGATTTGTAACCAACGATTAAGGATGGTATGACATACTTTTTACTGAGCGCGACGGGAGCCCATAGATCTGGTAAACTGAATGAATCATTCATAGTCATCGTGATGGCCTATTTCACACAAGTAACTGATAAGTTCACAGGATACGGTACAGTGTTGTTACACAAAATATGAATGCTCCTACTTGCATTAATCCGGATTGTTCACACATGCGTCACCGAGTCTACCACGTCCATAACGAATGACCGCTAAATTTCGTGTGTGCTTTGTGTTTCCTCATCTTAATAGCAGCCTCCGTTCTTTCATACCCAGTCAACAGCAAGCCAGGAAAAAGTCACACTTCCTTGTAAGGTAACGCGATGAGTCTGTTGCTATTTCTATCCATCAATGGGAGACAAGAACATGTGTCGTTACCTTTTGTATGTTTTCTTTCTTTCACGGGCCACTGCTCACAATATCGCGTCTTAAAGAAGCCCACCCCTGAAACAGCTTGAGCGCTCAAGTTAACGTATAACGAACGTTACAGTGTGAGTGCGTGAGTGAATGGAGGGATGAACTGGGTTTGCTGCCTCTGGAACTCTGGATCTCATTCCTTAGTATTCGTACAACTAATATCACGATGATTTTCACATCTGTCGTACGAAAACTACATATACGAGGGTGAGTCAAATGAAAACCTTAAATATTTTTTAAAATATTGTTTATTGTGCAGAAGTGGTTCAAAGCTGTATCACTTTTCAATATAATCTCCACCACGCTCAATGCAAGTCCTCCAGCGCTTACAAAGTGCATAAATTCCTTTAGAAAAACATTCTTTTGGTAGTCCACACAACCACTCATGCACCGCGTGGCGTACCTCTTCATCAGAACGGAACTTCTTTCCTCCCGCCGGCCGAAGTGGCCGTGCGGTTAAAGGCGCTGCAGTCTGGAACCGCAGGACCGCTACGGTCGCAGGTTCGAATCCTGCCTCGGGCATGGATGTTTGTGATGTCCTTAGGTTAGTTAGGTTTAACTAGTTCTAAGTTCTAGGGGACTAATGACCTCAGCAGTTGAGTCCCATAGTGCTCAGAGCCATTTGAACCATTTTTTCTTTCCTCCCATTGCGTCTTTGAGTGGTCCAAACATATGGAAATCACTTGGGGCAAGGTCTGGTGAGTATGGTGGATGAGGAAGACACTCAAAATGCAGGTCTGTGATTGTTGCAACTGTTGTACGGGCGGTGTGGGGTCTTGCATTGTCACAGTGCATAAGGACAGCAATCCACGTCGCTTTGATTTGATTGCAGGCTGCAGATGATTTTTTAGGAAATCTGTGTACGATGCACTGGTGACAGTGGTCCCTCTAGGCATGTAATGCTGGAAATTGACGCCTTTTTCGTCCCAAAAGAGTCAGCATAACCTTCCCTGCTGATGGTTCTCTTCGAAACTTCTTTGGTTTTGGTGATGAGGAATGGCGCCATTCCTTGCCCGCTCTCTTATTTCCGGTTGGTGGAAGTGAACCCAGGTTTCGTCCCCACTAACGATTCTTATAAGGAAGCCACCACCTTCTCGTACAAAGCGCCGAAGAAGTTCTTCACAAGCATCAACACGTCGTTCTCTCACTTCAGGAGTCAGCTGCCGTGGCACCCATCTTGCATACACTTTGTGAAACTGGAGCACATCACGCACAATGTGGTGTGCTGATCCATGACTAATCTGTAAACATGCTGCAATGTCATTCAGTGTCACTCGGAGGTTTTCCTTCACTGTGGCTTCAACTGCTGCACTGTTCTGTAGAGACACAACTCGTTGTGCCTGACCTGGACGAGGAGCATCTTCCATTGAAGTCACACCACTTGCGAACTTCCTACTCTATTCGTAGACTTGCTGCTGTGACAAACATGCATCACCGTACTGAACCTTCATTCATGAATTTCAATAGGTTTCACACCTTCACTACGCAAAAACCGAATAGCAGAACGCTGTTCTTCCCTGGTGCAAGTCGCAAGTGGGGCGGCCATCTTTATACTGATACTTCTACGGTATGTGTGCATCTGCACTATGCTGCCACCTACAGGCCATCCTGTGCGCTGTTTGTAGTACGCTTACCAACTTACAGGATAACGGCGCGAAATTTCGATTTGTTATTAATGGCTCTGAGCACTATGGGATTTAACTTCTGAGGTCATCAGTCCCCTAGAACTTAGAACTACTTAAACCTAACTAACCTAGGGACATCACACACATTCATTCCCGAGGCATGATTCGAACCTGCGACCGTAGCGGTCGCGCGGTTCCAGCCTGTAGCGCTTAGAACCGCTCGGCCACCCCGGACGGCGATTTGTTATTACAAATTTAAGGTTTTCATTTGACTCTCACTCGTACATCTTACATCTATGCCCTGCAAGTCATCTTATGGTGACGGAGGGTGCTTTGTGTATGGCGGTTACCTCCCTTTCTTTTTGCAGTCGTGATAGGTGCACGGGAAGCTCCGTGTGAGGTCTAATATCCTTATTTAACCTTCATGGTGTTTTCGCGAGATATACAAACAAAGAAACTGCTGCGTCCGACTGCTAGACATTTCCTCTCCAGACCAGGCAGGCCCCGCTAGGAGGACGTGCGTAAACGGCTCTCATCAGAACACGAGTTATTTTTCTTACACGGACTGGGATGTTTACCACGAAGCTGCACGTCGTCTCCACAACGTCTGGAGTCGCCAACCTCACCGATAGGCAGCGTGCCTGCACTATTTTGCTACGTCAGGTCACATGCCCTCGCAGCGGCCGACTATTTATGCCACCGCCGGATGGTGCGACGTCAGTTACGCCCCATGCCTCAAGTCGGCAGTACCAGCAGTTCCGTCCCAGCGCTCCACGCCGGCAAAAGCGGCCCAGTTCTACCAGGTCTTCACCGGCAGTACATCAACCATCATACGCCACCAGTGTTGGCCCAGTAACGTTCCAGGTCTTCACGGCGTCGCCAACCATGACTCTGGCGTTTGTCGTGTAGACACATCAGAGACAACGCCACAGGAGAGATACTTCTGTTGAATGTGGACTCAAATACCACATCATTCTTGCCTCAGAAAATTTTTGAGAATCTGCGTTTCTTAGGGCGGCCAGCGCGGTTTTTCTCTTACTGTGGAAAAGGGGAAAAATAGTTTCGTTGATGTGGTCGACCTGCCATCAAGTGAGGAAAAAGTCAGGGACAGTTACGTGTATTTTAGGGCGGCTGGATGATGTTCGTCTGCTGAATGCTACATTTTGACAAGAGTCCAGCTGCTGCCTCTCGTTCTGTATTCACATAGATACTCCGCAAGCCACCGTAAGGCGCATGGCGGAAGGTACCATGTACCACCACTAGTCATTCCCTCCCCAGTTACACTCCCAAATAGAGCGAGAGAAAAACGACTATCTATATGCCTTCGTATGAGCCCTAATTTCTCGTATCTTATCTTCGCGATCCTTTCGTGCAATGTATGTTGGCGGCAGTAGAATCGTTCGGCAGTCAGCTTTAAATGCCCTCACTTTGCAGAGAAACCTTGCGTTTCTGCATGTCTATAGCGGGCCAAAGACATAAAACTGGCAGTCGAGCCCGCAGGAAACCGCCTTTTTAAAGCATTTGCCAATTTACCGTATTGTTTGCAGAGTCGCTGCTGGCCACGGCGTCAGTCTGTTTGTCGTGCAGACACATCAGAGACAACGTCACGGGAGAGATACTTCTGTTGAAAGTAGTTGTGCGGATATTCATCCAAGGACATTAGTATTGAGTTTCGTTTCGTTAATAAAGTTATTGTTTTAGAAGTGTCTTCGATCACGCCAGGAACAATAGAGTGATGGAATCTCTCAGAAAAGTACGCTGTCATAATTTTATCAATAAACCACATCAGAAGCACAATGACCCTCTTGTAGCATCTACCACTGGAGTTCGATGAGCATCTCCATGCCACTTTCGCGCTGCTAAACGAACTTGTGTGCTGGTCGCCTTCTGACCTCCTGCATTTCATCTATAAGTCTTACATGGCTGCAACGCCCTAAATTGCGCTGCCGAGTCTTAGGCCTTGTGGCACCTGCTCGTGCTGCGGAGTAGGGCGCTCGGGCTTACCCTTGGTGCTGGTTACGGTGGAGGCTGCGGGGACGGACTCAGTGTGTTCCGGGGGCGGCACGTCGGGGGCGCTGAGCACCGCCTCCAACACCACCGCCAGCTCCAGGTCCGCCTCGCAGTCGTTGCGCACCTGCCGGCAGACACACATGTTGCTCTCACTTCCCGTTAGCTTGCAGTTTACAATATGCGCGGTAATTCGTAACTACCTACAGAGCTTCAGAACACGGCTGCGGGAAAACTGCAAGACATAGCAAACACAGACACACAGAACCCAGTACGTTGTCCTCGATGGTGAGTGTTCATCGGAGGTGAGGGTATCATCTGGAGTGCCCCAGGGAAGAGTGGTAGGCCCGCTGTTGTTTTCTATCTACATAAATGAATTTTTGGATAGAGTGGATAGCAATGTGCGGCTGTCTGCTGATGATGCTGTGGTGTACGGGAAGGTGTCGTCGTTGAGTGACTATAGGAGGATACAAGATGACTTGGACAGGATTTGTGATTGGTGTAAAGAAAGGAAGCTAAGTCTAAGTATAGATAAATGTAAATTAATGCAGATGAATAGGAAAAAGAATCCCGTAATGTTTGAATACTCCATTAGTAGTGTAGCGCTTGACACAGTCACGTCGATTAAATATTTGGGCGTAACATTGCAGAGCGACATGAAGTGGGACAAGCATGTAATGGCAGTTGTGGGGAAGGCGGATAGTCGTCTTCGGTTCACTGGTAGAATTTTGGGAATATGTGGTTCATCTGTAAAGGAGACCCTTATAAAACACTAATACGACCTATTCTTGAGTACTGCTCGAGCGTTTGGGATCCCTATCAGGTCGGATTGAGGGAGGACATAGAAGCAATTCAGAGGCGGGCTGCTAGATTTGTTACTGGTAGGTTTGATCATCACGCGAGTGTTACGGAAATGCTTCAGGAATTCGGGTGGGAGTCTCTAGAGGAAAGGAGGCGTTCTTTTCGTGAATCGCTACTGAGGAAATTTAGAGAACTAGCATTTGAGGCTGACTGCAGTACACTTTTACTGCCGCCAACTTACATTTCGCGGAAAGACCACAAAGATAAGATAAGAGAGACTAGGGCTCGTACAGAGGCATATAGGCAGTCACTTTTTCCTCGTTCTGTTTGGGAGTGGAATAGGGAGAGAAGATGCTAGTTGTGGTACGAGGTACCCTCCGCCACGCACCGTATGGTGGATTGCGGAGTATGTATGTAGATGTAGATGTAGACATACCAGTCGATAGAGCATCTCTTCAAGTTTTTAACTTACATAACACGATCTCAATGGCGGGACCGTCTGTGATGCGGCAATACGTTGCTCAGACTCTTGCCTTTCACGTTCCAACACGTCATAGTTGATATTACGAGGGGCGTTCAATAACAAATACAACACATTTTTTATCGGTCAGTTTCGGTTGAAAAACTGGGGAATTTTGTTGAAGGTCAATGTGGAATAATTCGGCTTCAGCCTCTACAGTTTCATGAAGTTCGTATAGGTGGCGGCGCTATACATGACGTCTGTAACTCCAGGTGCGTTCCGAGTAGATAGCTGTCATTGAGTTTCTTTTGGCGGAAAACCAGAGCATCGCAGATATTAGTCGGTGCTTGCGGAATCTCGAGGGAGACCTGGCATTGAACAAAAGCGAGGTGTCTGTCATCATCTCAACAAAGTCGCGCAAAATTCCCCGATCTCCGGCGTGCCGGCCTGTCCCACACAGGTGTGACTCCTGCAGTGTTGAAACATGCGGACACTCTCATTCGACGTGATTGGCGGATCACAATATAACATCCCGCTGCTCAACTGCACGTCTCTGTTGGTAGTGCTGACACACCCAAGTCTGCGCACCCCAGAGGAGCTCATAAAACTTCATTAGACTGTTCTTCCTCCTGCCCTCAGCCCAGATCTCACATTTCCGAGATACATCTGTTTGGCCCAATGAATGATGCACACTAGCGAGAAGCAGTGCGCGGGTGATGGGGAGGTTATTTATGCAGCAAATTCGTTCCAAAATGTTGAGTTTTGAACAAAAACAGTGAAGAATGCAAGTTGCTTGGAAGTTACTAGGTAACGTCGATAAAATGCAGAACTATTTAAACGCGTCATAACAGACGATGAAATATGGGTTTATGGATGTGACGTCTGAACTAAGAGCAAGTGCCCCAGCGATAGCTGTGCGTGTCCCCAAGACCGGAAAAAGCACACAAGTGTAGTCAAATGAGAAGGTTATTTTAACGGCCTGGTGCACAGTTACTTCTTTTCACAAGCTCGTGGATCAATAAGAAGTATGCTACTACTTATAATTCAACGCCGTTTGCGTGAAGCAGTCAGAGAAAAACGCCCATATTTGTGGCGAAACAATTGATGGCTTGTGCACAACGAGAATGCAGCTGCTCACATCTCGTTGTTTGTTCGTAATTTTTTGGCGAAAAACAATAATGTAATGATGCCCGAGCGTCCATATTCGGCATATATCAAATCATACGACTTTCTTATGTACCAAGAAATCCTTAAATCGTTTCACAACTGTAGGTAAGATTATAAACGCAACGTTGAGAGAACTAAAATCTTCCCAAACACGGAGTTTTTGAAATATACCAGAGATTGGAAAATGCGCTATCATAAGTGTACGATATCTCATGGACGCAATTTTTAACGGTACAACAGTGACCTAGAAGAACAAATGCAAATCCTTCCAGGAAAGAAACATTTCGGTTATTTTATGAACGCACGTCGTATTTAGAGTCTTACATGAACTGCTATTGATCATTTATTCCAAAGATGAGGAAACGCATGCATGTTTTTCAAGTGGAGGTCATTGTGTAGTATAAGGGATACTTGGGAGCGAGAAAGACGATTAAAAGGTGTATGTTTCGTGATAATTATCCTCTCTCACACGTCATTCAAGGTTTTTAGTCATGAACCTTGCAATCTTGTGTGCCGTATAGAAAATCATTTTCTTTATACATTAGTATGATCATTTATTCAGAAATGAAGTCTAACCACAAACACTTTGAAAAGCTGCAAGCCGTTTCGACTTGTCACTTTTCATTGACTGCTGATAGGCAAGTCTAAAATTTCAGTTAAAGTCATGAGGCCAAATGACTGAATTTTCACGCGAAGAATAAATTAGTAACAGTGAGTGTAGAGGCGATATCAGTTTTTTTCTCTTTTTAGTGTTATCTAGCTAGGTGCTGCGGCACGTCGGCGACAGATTGACGCCGTGGCCAGCGGCGGCACTGCAAACACCACGGCGAATCGGCAAATTCTTTAAAAGCGACGTCCTGCGGGCTCGACTGCCAGTTTTATGTCTTCGGCCCGCCAGAGAAATGTAGAAACGCGAGCTTTCTCTGGAAAGTGACGGCATTTGAAGCTGACTGCCGAACGATTCTACTGCCGCCAACATACAGTGCACGAAAAGATCGCGAAGATAAGATACGAGAAATTAGGGCTCATACGAAGGCATATAGATAGTCGTTCTTCCCTCGCTCTATTTGCGAGTGGAAAAGGGGAGGGAATGACTAGTAGTGGTACAGGGTACCCTCCGCCATGCACCTTACGGTGGCTTGCGGAGTATCTATGTGGATACAGAACGAGAGGCGGCAGCTGGACTCTTGTCAAAATGTGGCATTCAGCAGACGAACATCTTCCCGCCGCCCTAAAATTCACGTAACTATCCCTGACATTTTTCTCACTTGATGGCAGGTCGACGGCAGCGAACGAAACTATTTTTCCCCTTTTCCACAGCAGGAGAAAAACCACGCTGGCCGCCCTAAGAAACGCTAATACACAGAAGTTTTCTGAGGCAAGAATTATGTGGTATTTGAGTCCACAATTTTTAAGACACGGGGTCGGTAGGTCAGCTCATTGGAGTTGTCGTTTGCTCAGCCTCTAGTGGAAGATTCGCAACAACTGAACAACTGAACAACATCTACATCTACATCCACACTCCGTAAGCCACCTGACGGTGTGTGGTGGAGGGTACTTTGGGTACCTCTATCGGTTCTTCCTTCTATTCCAGTCTCGTATTGTTCGTGGAAAGAAAGATTGTCGGCATGCCTCTGTGTGGACTCTAATCTCTCTTATTTCATCCTCATCGTCTCTTCGCGAGATATACGTAGGAGGGAACAATATACTGCTTGACTCCTCGGTGAAGGTATGTTCTCGAAACTTCAACAAAAGCCCGTACCGAGATACTGAGCGTCTCTCTTGCAGAGTCTTCCACTGGAGTTTATCTATCATCTCCGTAACGCTTTCGCAATTACTAAATGATCCTGTAACGAAGCGCGCTGCTCTCCGCTGGATCTTCTCTATCCCCTCTATCAACCCCATCTGGTACCGATCCCACACCGGTAACCAGTATTCAAGCAGTGGGCGAACAAGTGTACTGTAACCTACTTCCTTTGTTTTCAGACTGCATTTCCTTAGGATTCTTCCAATGAATCTCAGTCTGGCATCTGCTTTACCGACGATTAATTTTATATGGTCATTACATTTTAAATCACTCCTAATGCCTAATCCCAGATAATTTATGGAATTAACTGCTTCCAGTTGCTTATCTGTTATGTTGTAGCTAAATGATGAAGGATCTTTCTTTCTATGTATTCGCAGCACTTTACACTTGTCTACATTGAGATTGAATTGCCATTCCCTGCACCATTCGTCAATTCGTTGCAGATCCTCTTGCATTTCAGTACAATTTTCCATTGTTACAACCTCTCGATATACTACACCATCATCCGCAAAAAGCCTCAGTGAACTTCCGATGTTATCCACAAGGCCATTTATATATATTGTAAATAGCAACGCTCCTACGACACTCCCCAGCGACACACCTGAAATTACTCTTACTTCGGAAGACTTCTCTCCATTGAGAATGACATGCTGCGTTCGGTTATCTAGGAACTCTTCAATCCAATCACACAGTTGGTCTGATAGTCCATATGCTCTTACTTTGTTCATTAAACGACTGTGGGAAACTGGTATCGAACGCCTTGCGGAAGCCAAGAAACACGGCATCTACCTGGGAACCCGTGTCTATGGCCCTCTGAGTCTCGTGGACGAATAGCGCGAGCAGGGTTTCACACAATCGTTTTTTTTCGAAACCCATGCTGATTCCTACAGAGTAGATTTCTAGTCTCCAGAAAAGTCATTATACTCGAACATAATACGTGTTCCAAAGTTCTGCAACTGATGGATGTTAGAGATATAGGTCTATAGTTCTGCGCCTCTGTTTGACGTCCCTTCTTGAAAATGGGGATGACCTGTGCCCTTTTCCAATCTATTGGAACCCTACGCTCTGCTAGAGACCTACGGTGCGTCGTTGAAAGAAGGAGGGCAAGGGGGAACAACTGCGTCTTTGTCTGCCAATTAATAGAGCTTCTTTGGACTGGTGGACAGAGTTGCTCAGAGCGAACAGGAGAGAGAGAGAGAGAGAGAGAGAGAGAGCAGGGGCAGTCTTCATTTATCTGTACTTCGGCTGCGATTTCAGCAAACACTGATTTAGGACCCTGCAGGAGCTCACCCTTGCTGCCAACGCATATCTCACTCTCGAGTTCTGGACTCTGAAGGGGGCTCTTGGCTTCTGAGGCAACTTTGCGGGGCTCCCGTGTTTGAATCTCCAGCACAGCAGAACTAGGTGCACTCCTGGTGCCAGCCAGCCACGCCATCAGCCGTCAGTTGATCCACCATCAACAAATATGGTGAGAGTATCTTGCAGCATTGGGGTTTTACGGAGAATCAGTGTCAGGAAGTTACCATTATTTTTCAACAAGGCTTCCCAGGATCGGCATAGTGACATGTGTAACTTCATTATTCTCACTGAAAGACGTACAATCATTGTTACTGAGTCGTGATTATGTACCATTAAATCAGTTATCCTAAGAAGCTGATGTTACCAAAATTCCACTTCTCTATCCGCTAACTTAGCCAGTCATCGTCTGGTGTAGCATAATTTCATTGCAATTAATGTCCTTTTTCGTGTCCCAGTTATTTTCATGAGATATTTCGTTCTTCTAACTTTGCACATCACATTTTATTATAAATTTTGGATTTACGTAGTTTACATTTTTTCTTTCTCAGCCAGTGGTTTAGAATGAAAATATGCCAATATTCCCATTCTGAATGCAGTGCTAAGGGCCAAAACTCATTCACAGCGTTAATAAATCCGTTGCATAACTTTTACTTAAGTATTGAATCCTGAGGAGCGATCTTTCTTATTGCAGAAACCTACGACACAGATTGCGACAACAGGCAGCTCACGGGCGATTTCGAGAGTCCATAAGCCCCACTAATCCATACTTTTCTCTAGTATAAAGTGGCATCCGTGGCAGGAGTTTAATGGTCATAATTAATAGAATGTTTCTACCATAAGCACACTGCACAAGAAGCTGCTTTAATTGAGTCAGCATCAGTTGATCAAACAGCTGCAGTGACCTGGATCAACACCGACTCAAAGGAAGGCCTCGGCACTTGTTGGTGACGTCACGTCAGCTAGGCACGGCGAACGTCAGGTCTGTTGCAGGCAGAAACGCCCGGGCGTGCTTATCACTATAAATCTCTTATTTTTGGACAAAATGTTTGGTATTGTTTTGGATTCTGCAGTTTTATTTAGATGAAAGATTTTCTTACTATCGTAAAGCTACAAATGAAGATCATAGTTCTGTCGAAACAAACGTAGATCAATATGAGAAGATGCTTTGCCCCATTGAAAGCTTCGGAAATTTTACATTCAAGTAACTACATTTACTTGATCCATTTTGCTATAGAAAATTACCCTAACCCCCTTACAATGAACTCGTTTCTTTTATTTATTTATTTATTTTCGTTTGACATCGTCACTGGAAATGTGAACTAATTTACGTGTGTAAATGTCCAACTGTTGCCAGTCATTAGATTACAGTCGTTTTCAACGAAAGGAATTCTAAACAGGAAACAAAATAGCTTCAAACATCGAAAATACTGCTGAGCTTAAACTTTTTTAAACATGCAAATTGTTGTTGTGGTCTTCAGTCCTGAGAATGGTTTGATGCAGCTCTCCATGCTACTCTATCCTGTGCAAGCTTCTTCATCTCCCAGTACTTACTGCAACCTACATCCTTCTGAATCTGCTTAGTGTATTCATCTCTTGGTCTCCCTCTACGATTTTTACCCTCCACGCTGCCCTCCAATGCTAAATATGTGATTCCTTGATGCCTCAAAACATGTCCTACCAACCGATCCCTTCTTCTAGTCAAGTTGTGCCACAAACTTCTCTTCTCCCCAATCCTATTCAATACCTCCTCATTAGTTACGTGATCTACCCACCTTATCTTCAGCATTCTTCTGTAGCACCACATTTCGAAAGCTTCTATTCTCTTCTTGTCCAAACTAGTTATCGTCCATGTTTCACTTCCATACATGGCTACACTCCATACAAATACTTTCAGAAACGACTTCCTGACACTTAAATCTATACTCCATGTTAACAAATTTTTCTTCTTCAGAAACGATTTCCTTGCCATTGCAAGTCTACATTTTATATCCTCTCTACTTCGACCATCATCAGTTATTTTGTTCCCCAAATAGCAAAACTGCTTTACTACTTTAGGTGTCTCATTTCCTAACCTAATTCCCTCAGCATCACCCGACTTAATCCTGCTACATTCCATTACCCTAGTTTTGCTTTTGTTGATGTTCATCTTATATCCTCCTTTCAAGACACTGTCCATTCCGTTCAACTGCTCTTCCAAGTCCTTTGCTGTCTCTGACAGAATTACAATGTCATCGGCGAACCTCAAAGTTTTTACTTCTTCTCCATGAATTTTAATACCTACTCCGAATTTTTCTTTTGTTTCCTTTACTGCTTGCTCAATATACAGATTGAATAACATCGGGGAGAGGCTACAACCCTGTCTCACTCCTTTCCCAACCACTGCTTCCCTTTCATGCCCCTCGACTCTTATAACTGCCATCTGGTTTCTGTACAAATTGTAAATAGCCTTTAGCTCCCTGTATTTTACCCCTGCCACCTTCAGAATTTGAAAGAGATTATTCCAGTTAACATTGTCAAAAGCTTTCTCTATGTCTACAAATGCTAGAAACGTAGGTTTGCCTTTTCTTAATCTTTCTTCTAAGATAAGTCGTAAGGTTAGTATTGCCTCATGTGTTCCAACATTTCTACGGAATCCAAACTGATCTTCGCCGAGGTCCGCTTCTACCAGTTTTTCCATTCTTCTGTAAAGAATTCGCGTTAGTATTTTGCAGCTGTGACTTATTAAACTGATAGTTCGGTAATTTTCACATCTGTCAACACCTGCTTTCTTTGGGATTGGAATTATTATATTTTTCTTGACGTCTGAGGGTATTTCGCCTGTCTCATACATCTTGCTCACCAGATGGTAGAGTTTTGTCATGACTGGCTCTCCCAAGGCCATCAGTAGTTGTAATGGAATGTTGTCTACTCCCGGGGCCTTGTTTCGACTCAGGTCTTTCAGTGCTCTGTCAAACTCTTCACGCAGTATCTTATCTCCCATTTCGTCTTCATCTACATCCTCTTACATTTCCATAATATTGTCCTCAAGTACATTGTCCTTGTATAAACCCTCTATATACTTCTTCCACCTTTCTGCCTTCCCTTCTTTGCTTAGAACTGGGTTGCCATCTGAGCTCTTGATATTCATACATGTGGTTCTCTTCTCTCCAAAGGTCTCTTTAATTTTCCTGTAGGCAGTATCTATCTTACCCCTAGTGAGACAAGCCTCTACATCCTTACATTTGTCCTCTAGCCATCCCTGCTTAGCCATTTTGCACTTCCTGTCGATCTCATTTTTGAGACGTTTGTATTCCTTTTTGCCTGCTTCATTTACTGCATTTTTATATTTTCTCCTTTCATCAATTAAATTCAAGATTTCTTCTGTTACCCAAGGATTTCATTTAGCCCTCGTCTTTTTACCTACTCGATCCTCTGCTGCCTTCACTACTTCATCCCTCAGAGCTACCCATTCTTTTTCTACTGTATTTGTTTCCCCTATTACTGTCAATTGTTCCCGTATGCTCTCCCTAAAACTCTGTACAACCTCTGGTTTAGTCAGTTTATCCATGTCCCATCTCCTTAAATTCCCACCTTTTCGCAGTTTCTTCAGTTTTAATCTACAGTTTATAACCAATAGATGGTGGTCAGAGTCCACATCTGCCCCTGGAAATGTCTTACAATTTAAAAACTGGTTCCTAAATCTCTGTCTTACCATTATATACCTTTTAGTATCTCCAGGATTCTTCCATGTATACAACCTTCTTTTATGATTCTTGAACCAAGTGTTAACTATGATTAAGTGCAAAATTCTACCATACGGCTTCCTCTTTCATTTCTTACCCCCAATCCATATTCACCTACTATGTTTCCTTCTCTCCCTTTTCCTACTCTCGAATTCCAGTCACCCATGACTATTAAATTTTCATCTCCCTTCACTACCTGAATAATTTCTTTTATCTCATCATACATTTCATCAATTTCTTCATCATCTGCAGAGCTAGTTGGCATATAAACTTGTACTACTGTAGTGGGCGTGGGCTTCGTGTCTATCTTGGCCACAATAATGCGTTCACTATGCTGTTTGTAGTAGCTAACCCGGACTCCTATTTTTTTATTCATTATTAAACCTACTCCTGCATTACCCCTATTTGATTTTGTATTTATAACCCTGTATTCACCTGACCAAAAGTCTTGTTCCTCCTGCCACCGAACTTCACTAATTCCCACTATATCTAACTTTAACCTATCCATTTCCCTTTTAAAATTTTCTAACCTACCTGCCCGATTAAGGGATCTGACATTCCACGCTCCGATCCGTAGAACGACAGTTTTCTTTCTCCTGATAACGACGTCCTCCTGAGTAGTCCCCGCCCGGAGATCCGAATGGGGGACTATTTTACCTCCGGAATATTTTACCCAAGAGGACGCCATCATCATTTAATCATACAGTAAAGCTGCATGTCCTCGGGAAAAAATACAGCTTTAGTTTCCCCTTGCTTTCAGCCGTTCGCAGTACCAGCACAGCAAGGCCGTTTTGGTTAATGTTACAAGGCCAGATCAGTCAATCATCCAGACTGTTGCCCCTGCAACTACTGAAAAGGCTGCTTGCCCCTCTTCAGGAACCACATGTTTGTCTGGCCTCTCAACAGATACCCCTCCGTTGAGGTTGCACCTACGGTACGGCCATCTGTATCGCTGAGGCACGCAAGCCTCCCCACCAACGGCAAGGTCCATGGTTCATGGGGGGAGGACATGCACATTAGAAAAGGTAAATATTCCCCTCTTGCAACTGAAAGGAGAAAATTTATAAGATAAAAAAAAAATTATTTGATAAAACAAGTATCTTTCTTTTGCCTCTTCTTCTGTCCCCCACTCCCTCCCCCAACGTGTACAATCGCAAGATATTTCATTAACATTCAGTGCTCCTCACCCCATAGTCAACCAAGATACCTAAAGAAGAGCACCAATATGTTCACAGTTTCTTGTAAAAGCATCCCAGTACAAACGTAACTTCCTGAGATTTACAAATAGGGTAAAGAAGCACGAATTCTGTTGCTGCTGGACCATGAAGTTGTTTTTGTATGTCAATCCTTAAAACTGTGGAAATTTAAGTTCAGGAGTACACTATTTGTTAAGAAGTGTAATGAACTGCACAATTAATTGATTGCAGAAATCTCTCAGAACAATGTGTGTTGGTCAACTACCGCCAATAGTTTCACATTTTCCTGTGTCTGAGTGGGAGACACCACGATTATGAGTATGCCTGCAACACACCTGGCGTTCGCCGTGCCTAGCTGACATGACGTCACGAACAAGCGCTGAAGCCTTCCTTTGAGTCGGTGTTGGCTGGTTGCGGCAGCTTCGTGGGCCTACCTCAACCGATAACGGAACTCGATTTTGTAAACGTCTCTATGGTAACAAAAATGGTTCAAATGGCTCTGAGCACTATGGGACTCAACTGCTGAGGTCATTAGTCCCCTAGAACGTAGAACTAGTTAAACCTAACTAACCTAAGGACATCACAAACATCCATGCCCGAGGCAGGATTCAAACCTGCGACCGTAGCGGTCTTGCGGTTCCAGACTGCAGCGCCTTTAACCGCACGGCCACTTCGGCCGGCTCTATGGTAACATCTCGGCGTTGTCACTACTCCGTAATGGCTACTGTTTTAGCCTGCAGGCGTTAGCACTTCACGGTTAATAGCTGGCAGCAGCGCTACGAGCTGTCGGGGATCTGTAGCAGTCGGAGCAGGTGTGGAGAGGCGGCGTACGTCTATCTTGGCGCAGTCGACGCCGGCGCCGGCGGCGGCCTCCGAGCGCCAGACGGCGACGCCCTTGGGGGTGAGCACGAGCCGTGGCGCGACGCGCCGCCCCCGCAACCGCACCCGCAGCGCCGTGGCGCCGCCCGCCTCCCGCACCGACACGCAGTCGCTCTCGTCCTCCGGCTCCGCCTCCGCCTCGTCGCCGGCGTCCGGCCGCGGCCGGTAGCACACGGGCAGCGACACTTCTCCGCCCGCCGGCAGAGGCACCTGCCAGCAGCTTTATGTAAACACACAACAGCCACGTGTGAGGTAAATCAAGGGGGGCGGGGGAGGGTATGGGAAACTTGGGCTACTGCTTGTGTGTCGAATGACCAGATAACATAAGCAAATGCTACCTCGTAACGTACTCTACAAATCGGCGACATTTCGACATGCTCTGGCTTGTCACATAATAACTGAATCTACGATGGCTGTTCAATAAACAACGACCCACAATTTTTTTCTAAGGACATAAGGTATATATACAGGAAGCGAAAAGCTATTTACAATTTGTACAGAAACCAGATGCCAATTATAAGAGTCGAGGGGCATGAAAGGGAAGCAGTGGTTGGGAAGGGAGTGTGACAGGGTTGTAGCCTCTCCCCGATGTTATTCAATCTGTATATTGAGCAAGCAGTAAAGGAAACAAAAGAAAAATTCGGAGTTGGTATTAAAGTCCATGGAGAAGAAATAAAAACGTTGAGGTTCGCCGATGACATTGTAATTCTGTCAGAGACAGCAAAGGACTTGGAAGAGCAGTTGAACGGAATGGGCAGTGTCTTGAAAGGAGGATATAAGATGAACATCAACAAAAGCAAAACGAGGATAATGGAATGTAGTCGAATTAAGTCGGGCGATGCTGAGGGAATTAGATTAGGAAATGAGACACTTAAAGTAGTAAAGGAGTTTTGCTATTTAGGGAGTAAAATAACTGATGATGGTCGAAGTAGAGAGGATATAAAATGTAGACTGGCAATGGCAAGGAAAGCGTTTCTGAAGAAGAGAAATTTGTTAACATGGAGTATAGATTTAAGTGTCAGGAAGTCGTTTCTGAAAGTATTTGTATGGAGTGTAGCCATGTATGGAAGTGAAACATGGGCGATAAATAGTTTGGACAAGAAGAGAATAGAAGCTTTCGGAATGTGGTGCTACAGAAGAACGCTGAAGATTAGATGGGTAGATCATATAACTAATAAGGAGGTATTGAATAGAATTGGGGAGAACAGGAGTTTGTGGCACAACTTGACAAGAAGAAGGGACCGGTTGGTAGGACATGTTCTGAGGCATCAAGGGATCGCAAATTTAGCATTGGAGGGCAGCGTGGAGGGTAAAAATCGTAGAGGGAGACCAAGAGATGAATACACTAAGCAGATTCAGAAGGATGTAGGTTTCAGTAAATACTGGGAGATGAAGAAGCTTGCACAGGACAGAGTAGCATGGAGAGCTGCATCAAACCAGTCTCAGGACTGAAGACAACACAACAACACAATGTATATATTCCTAAGAGTTACTATTCAATGACAATACCAATCAACATTTGTTTTGTGCGAACTATTTTTCTGCATAGTTTCCATCACGTTCTAAGATCTTACGCCAGCGCTGTGTAGGAGCATGTGCACTGATCAGCCAGAACATTATGACCACCTACCTAACAGTCGGTATGTCCACCTTTGTCAGGGATAACAGCGGCGCCGCGTCGTGGCATGGAAGCAATGAGGCCTTGGTAGGTCGCTGGCATAATATTTGCACATACAAGTCACCAAATTCCAGTCAATTCCGGGAGGGGGCGATGAACCACGTTCAGTCACATCCCCGTTGTGTTCGATCGGTTTCAGATCTGCCGAGCTGAGGGGGAGGCAGCACAAGAATTGGGACTAGCCTTTGTGTTCCTCGAACCACTCCATCACACTCCTGGCCTTCTGACACGGCGCATTATCTCGTTGAAAAATGCCACAGTCGTCGGGAACTTGATCGTCATGAAGGGGTGTACGTGGTCTGCAATATGTGGTCTGCAACAGGTGTACGTCACTCGTTGGCCGTCAGGGTACCTTACATCAGCTCCCACTGACCTATTGATGCCCAAATAAATGTTCCCCAGACCATAATGAAACTATTGCCTTTCTCATTCTACACACGGACAGTACGCTCACTGATACTACATGATCTGTGCGTGTGTCTGACTAGCAATCATTCCTCGACACATGACACTGCTATCGCCTGGACGGGTTTATATCGGTAATAGGTCGGTGGTCATAACGTTCTAGCTGATCAGTGTGTTGCCAGTTGATGAAAACTCTTGTCCTGAGCTCGTACCCCGTTTTCATTTAATGAATTACGCTCTCATCATCTTCAAAGTGTCTATCATGTAGAGAATCCTTAAATGGCCCAAACAAATGGGTGTCTGAGGGCACCAGCTCTGGGCTATAGCGTGGATGAGCCAACGATATTGAACCCAATTTCGCCATGTGTTTCAACGTTCTCAAACTTACGTGTGGTCGTCCATTGTCGTGTAGTATCAAAATTTCGTCTTGTTTCTTGTCAGATCGAACACACTAGAAACTATTCTTGAGTTTCTTCAACGTCTTCGCACATGTCTCTGAAATAATGGTTGACCTTAAATGAAACTACAAGTTTACTGTTATCAGTCACGTGGATTTACATTTGTTGGCATGACATGTGTGTGTGTTGTATTTATCCTGTAATAATGTTGTTACGATATATTCTTTATAATTTGTGATAATGTTTCTCTTAAGCCCGGGCGGTTCTAGGCGCTACAGTCTGGAACCGCGCGACGCTACGGTCGCAGGTTCGAATCCTGCCTCGGGCATGGATGTGTGTGATGTTCTTAGGTTAGTTAGGTTTAAGTAGTTCTAAGTTCTAGGGGACTGATGGCCTCAGAAGTTAAGTCCCATAGTGCTCAGAGCCATTTGAACCATTTTTTTATG
The DNA here is from genome assembly GCF_023898315.1 of Schistocerca nitens. Classification (NCBI taxonomy): domain Eukaryota; kingdom Metazoa; phylum Arthropoda; class Insecta; order Orthoptera; family Acrididae; genus Schistocerca; species Schistocerca nitens. Next base: position 149,923,845 of record NC_064620.1, on the reverse strand, counting down.
TGTTACGACAGTGAAAGGAACCTGTGACCTCTGGAAGTACTATATTTTACTTATTTTATTTTTACCGATAAATATACGTTTAGTTTTTGTCAAAAGAAACCGAAAACCATGTTCTGAAGTAGTGTTTTGTTTCTCCCAGTAGACCTCGGCATAAAAATCGTAATACAACACACGCACATGTCATACTAACAAATGTAAATCCATCTGATGATGGAGGTTTAAACCTTTGAAACGTGTCGTGGAGATAAATAAACAGTGACTGATAACAGCAAAATCACGCGCGGAGTGGCCAAGCGGATTGAGGTGCCATGTCACGGATTGCGCGGCCCCTCCCGCCGGAGGTTCGAGTCCTCCCTTGGCCATGGGTGTGTGTGTGTGTGTCTGAATTCACACAAATTTGAACATTTTTGAACAGTAAATTTGTTGTTTCATTTAGTATCGATAACGGTCACGGTAAAGCCTAACCTAAAATGTTCGCATTTAAAGTTAATGGTTGACCCTTTTCGCATGACACCCACGAAAATGACACCACTCCAGTTACTGCCTTTTTGTTCCCGGCTCAAAGAGATGCAGCCACGTTTCGGTAGTGACAGAAAGGTTTCTCCGTTGGCGACAGACTGTTCCAACAGCTCAGACGAGATGGCTGTTCTTCGAATTTTGTAGTCTGCTGTGAGCATTCGTCGAGCCCATCTTGAGCAGAGCTTCGAATATCCAAGATTCTCAGTCGTTGTACTCGTTGTACTCGCACCTCCACTGTTCAGCTATATCTGTACAGCCAGTGGTTGAGTTGTGATGCGCCCATATGCATGAATAAAGGCAACGCGCGATCCACTACGCCGGGAACGAAGACTGTGAGAGGACGTCGTGAATGTGGGCCATCATGGAGCTCAGTTTCTGCACTTCCTGACGCTATAGCTCTCTTGAACCATGGTCCAGTTGTATTCCTGTCAACTGCATCATCACGATACACTGCAAGCAGACGTTTATGAATGTTCACCACGACTTATTTTTCCACACCAACAATTCTATTACATCACATTGCTTGTATGGGGTAATTTTGATGGTTTTCTATTGGCGTACCATCCATCGGAATTCTTCGAAACTTTGCATGCATACAGAAGAAACGTCAAAACTGAATCACCTAAAAGGACGTTTTCCAACATAGTGGTTAGGCAAAATAATGTGAACAAGGGTAGTAATGGGATGATTGTGATTGACCGTCAACAATACAGGTAAGACACATGTCGCGCTGGACTGTGCGTGTTCATTGCGGACTACGCATCAATGCAGGTTGTTTACGAGTAGGCACGCTTCGTATTTGCATTCAGATGCCGAAGTCGACGTGCAGTGAAAGACCTAACAGAGTTCCAACGAAGGCAGATGGTGGGGGCCCGATTAGCTGGAGCAACAGAAACCAAGACAGCCAACTTACTGAATGTTTCAAGAGCAACTGTTTCAACAGTCTTAACAGCCTCCACAAAACATGGTAAGACTTCATCGTGTAAACGCAATAGCGGGCGCAAATAAAAACTAAATGACAGAGGTCGTCGTACGCTAAAAAAAATTGTATCATAACAACACGAAACTACGGCGACTAAAGTGACTGTAGAGCTCAATAGCCATCTTCGAGACCCAGTATCTATCGACACTGTTCGCTGAGAACTCCATGATGCGAATATTCGTGAGCGAACTGCTATACTGAAACCATTACTTTCGATAACAGCTACAAAGAAGCGTAAAACATGGTGTCAGGAGCATTAATCCTAGACGGCTGCTCAGTGGAAACACATCATATGGGCCGACGAATCAAGGTTTTCGTTATTTCCAACATCGGGCCAGGTTTACGTCTGAAGAACGCCAAAAGAAGCCTACAATCCTGACTGCTTGATGCCAACGGTTAAGCAAAGAGGTGGAAGTGTGATGGTGTGGGCAGGTATATCATGATGTTCTGCTGGTCCCAACATCACTCTCAAAGGCCGTGTTACAGCCAACGATTATGTTAACATTTTAGGTGTTCAGGTGCACCCCATGACCAAATGTTGTTCCCCATCAATGATGCCATATTTCAGGACGAAAATGCACCCATCCACACAGCCAGGACAGTACATTCGTGGTATGAGGAACATGCAACTGAACTGCAGCTTCTTCCCTGGCCAGCACAGTCCCTGGACTTGAACATTATCGAACCCTTGTGGGCGGTATTGGAGCGCAGACTCCGAGGCAGATTTCCGCCTCCATCGTCACTACAGGAGTTAGAAGAGGTTCTGATCGAAGAGTGTCATAACATTCCACTGGAGACTATATAATCATTATACGCCAGTATTCCAAGAAGAATCGCAGCTGTATTATGGGCAAATGGAGGTCCAACCCCTTATTAATGAACCATTCCCAAGTAAGTACAGGTGTTCACATTATTTTGCTTATCGCCTGTACATCAACAGTCGTTAAAAAGGAGGCATCATTTATTGAACGAGCCACGTGTGAGGACATGTTCGCAGCAGTGGGGGTTCCACTCTCTAAGGGTCGACCTGGCTCAGTGACCTCTGTAGTGGAAGCAGTCTCTAATAAATAGAAACGAAGATGACGAAAGCATGCAGCATGATTCTCTCGTGTTGAACTCAGAAGTTGTTGCAGAGGCAGAGACTTCAAAGAATTGCATGCAAGTATTGACATTTGTCACGTTATGAACAGTGCTTGTAGTGAGCACATGTAGCGTGAGCTTAAAACTTGGAGAGCTGCTCCACGCACCGTTACGTATTTATCTCCCGTATCTCTTGCAATTTTCACACAGTCGTCCACTGAAACCTGAGAGCTATTTGTCAATGACCCTGTACAGTTTCTATGAAACTGTCGTGTGAAGAAGCAAATGACAACTATGCTGCAAACCCAAAAACTTATAAACCGATTTATTCCTTAAGTTAAAAGAAAGCAAGTAAAATTTTGGTGTGACCAGATCTACCACAACATCTAGAAAGTGGTCATAATGATGTGACTCCAGAATGTACAATGGAGTATGACCCTATAGCCTCTAAGGCTTGCCTTAGGTAAATGCGTAGAGTTACGTTCTCTGATAAATGTACACTACCGCTCATTAATTTCAATAAAATTAATATTTGACATGTAGTTCCCTGCAGACACCATATACCGGTTGAGTAAGCAAATGAGCCGGCCGCGGTGGTCTCGCGGTTCTAGGCGCGCAGTCCGGAACCGTGCGACTGCTACGGTCGCAGGTTCGAATCCTGCCTCGGGCATGGATGTGTGTGATGTCCTTAGGTTAGTTAGGTTTAAGTAGTTCTAAGTTCTAGGGGACTGATGACCACAGCAGTTGAGTCCCATAGTGCTCAGAGCCATTAAGCAAATGAATAGTACAACATTGATAAACATGTCAGGTTTATGTGTTTGTTTTCATCTACATACAATATTATTCGAAGGAGTGTTCTACCCACAGAAAATAGTTACGTGAACTGGTATGCCTGTTTGCCCGTGTGACGAATGAACGCCTATTCCATACTGCCTTGTTGTTTCCCTTACGAGCGAAACTCCCCATCGCAGCGTCCTCAGATTTAGTTGTAAGATGTCCTAGTGGATAGCCCGTCAAAAAATGAACTCAGATCAAGCACTAAAACAGGAAGGACGTGTACTGAAATGTGAAAGAAGAAGCAAAATAAAAACAGTGAGCGGTCCAAACTCAAAATGTGTGGTTACGGTGCTGGACTACAAAGCAGGAGATCCGAGTTCAAACCTTCCCTTTTTTTTGGGGGGGGGGGGGGGGCAGAAAATTTGTGAACTGTCCGTCTCGTCATTGACGTGTCTGTTCTCCTTCTGTAGTCTCGGCAATTGTTATAATATGCATTGGTTATAGAATGTGAGTCATGTGCTACGAAAATATTACCGTCGCAAATAAATGTGATGAATAGTGAGAGCAGCCTTGATGCAGAAATGAAAACAACTAATAAGCTGATATGAACTATATTACAACAAAGGAATTCCATAATCAAAACGTACGAAACGGAATGCAAGAGTCACAATATGTGGTACTTGTGCAGAACATATAGTAAGTACATATCTCTGGAGGATAGTCACCTTATAATCACGGGAAACCAGTGTCGAGTACCGGTGAAAACACACAAGACCTCGGATACAAACCTGTTAGTGTTTCGGATCCCACTATAAGCAGTACGTCCGATGCGAGATAACAGCGTTGCGGTATGAGGACGCTAAACTAACAAACATCGAAACGGAACACGTCGGACGTCAGTTGACTACAACGCACGGAGGAGAGAGGATTCCCGTTGAGGAAGTTGCCTGGCTGGTAGTGGTTTGTTTGTGCCTCTGGACGTGGGAGTGACGTGAGTGGTATTCTATGGGCGAATGAATCCAGCAAATATATCTAACGAATCGGATGATTTTGCAATATTTGTGAGATTATTTCCAACATCAGTTGATAAACAATAAGTGTAGTAATGACGACACGTTGCTGATTGCTGCGGGGCTGTATGTACCAGATGATGAGAATGTTGATGATCCGTACGAGTCGGTTGGTTGGTCGGTTGGTTTGGGGAAGGAGACCAGACAGCGAAGTCATCGGTCTCATCGGATTAGGGAAGGAAGTCGGCCGTGCCCTTTGAAAGGAACCATCCCGGCATTTGCCTGGAGCGATTTAGGGAAATCACGGAAAACCTAAATCAGGATGGCCGGACGCGGGATTGAACCGTCGTCCTCTCGAATGCGAGTCCAGTGTCTAAATCCGTACGAGTAACACGAAGACTAGATGCTGCGACGTCAATCTGACGGCATTTCGTTGGGTTACGTGAAGAAAATGCTCCAATATAGAGTACTGTCCAAACCAATTAAAAGACACAAAATAGATTATGGGGTGAAGTTACAAATAAATTCAAGAGTTTAAAGGAATGCAGGGAAAAAGCACAGTTAAATACTGCAAAGAAGTCGTGGAACGAAGTGGAACCCGAAGACAGAAGTTCATTGAATCAGAGAACCATGTATGCCAACAATTTATTCAAGCCAGAACTCAGCTCAGTGCAGTACATGATACAGACTCAGAAATATGGGGCTTGGATTATGTTAAGGAGACGGTTTGGACGGTTCAAATGCTCTAAGAACTATAGGACTTAAAGTCTGAGGTCATCAGACCCCTAGACTTAGAACTACTTAAATCTAACTAACCTAAGGACATCACACACATCCATGCCCGAGGGAGGATTCGTGGGTTTGGACTTCAAGGCTTAGTCTCACCGGCTATTCACTTTCAAAAGGAAATAAAAAAATATGAGCATAAAGATTATCAGATATGTAAGCAAAAACTATGCCAATAAACTGGAAGAACTTGTAGATTGCTCCAAGAAGTTCGTTGCAGCAACTAACGTCAAATTCCAACAGTATGAAGCAACAGTATGAAGACGCAAATGTCATAAACACAGATCAGTCCGGTTTTAACTATGAAATGAAATAGATCCGCACATTATCGCTAGTTGGAGGAGGCGACACTAAATATAGTGTAGACCAGCTGCAGGCCATTTCACACAGTTACACCATACAATACGCTATTAACAAAATAGGATTCCTTTCACCTGTACTTTAACTGCGTCTGTAGGAAAAAAAATGTATTTGAGCCGCAAGTTCAGCAACAGGTGAATACGGTACTTGCGCAAATCCCCAAAGTCATTATGAAGTTTAGTGGGTCAGACAAAATGACGAAAAGACTAGTGAAAGTTTTAATGAACGTGTGATTGCTCCTTAAGTAAAAAAGATTTTTCTTTAATCCGTGACAGCTATACAGGACAGAAGGATCGGGCATTCTATGATTTTGGTGTTGGAGTAGATGCGATTACGATTCCTCCAGGTTGTACACCTCTTGTGCAACCTTGTCGTGTCTGGCTTTAGAGAAGTCAAATACTTTGTGAAAACACTCTAAGATTTTGCAAAGCTGCAGAGATACACAGGGCAGTGTGTGGTCGTGTGTCTATTACCATAGTCCAAGCTCTCACACGTCATCAACCTTGCTCTGCGAAATTCCAGGATGTGTTCAGGTTTGCTTGGACATGTGCAGAATTTGATGGTGTACGAGTGAAAAACTTCAGAAACATTAAAAACATGTATTTTGATGGACACGGGGAAAACTGTGTGATTGTGAAACTGTTGCGGTCATGTGTTACAGCCTATGTGACAAAGTACTGAGTTTTCATCATTTCTGTTCAAAATGGTTCAAATGGCTCTGAGTACTATGGGACTTAACATCTGAGGTCATCAGTCCCCTAGAAGTTAGAACTACTTAAACCTATCTAACCTAAGGACATCACACACATCCATGCCCGAGGCAGGATTCGAGCGTGCAACCGTAGCGGTTGCGCGGTTCCAGACTGAAGCGCCTAGAACCGCTCGGCCACCCCGACTGACCATCATTTCTCTGGAAGTGAACACATTCACATACACACGAACACCTAAATCGGGCAATGAGACGTATCTCACTCACCCATCAGGCGTACAAGTTAGGGCGGTCGATTAAGAGAATCCTTTCATACGACACACCTACTGCCACTAATGCCATGTATGACACCCCAGACGTGTTTTCTGATGGAGGATTCGTTTGACTTGGCATCTTGTCATCAAACGTTTGCCGTTCCCATTCGAAAGCCACGTCTTTTCGACTACTATCAGAGTAGTTGTGCGGAAACAACTGTCATTATGGGTCCCTTCCTTACACCTCCCTGTTGCAAATGGACGTCACACTATAACACAGACACAATACAGCGAACGTAAACATCGATAAACGGACGGAGATTTCATAATTTTGTGAAAAAAATATGGGTCAGGAGGGAGATTTGAACATAGATCGCCCGCCTTGCCCTCCAACACCGTTAGAACATAAACATGACGCCGTGGGTCTGCAGTTCTCTCAATGTTGAACATCTTGAGCTTGAACCGTTCACGATTTCTATTTTGCGTCTTTTTTGACAGTTCAGTACACCTTATTCCTGTTATCATGCTTGATCTGTGTTCAATTTTTGGAGGGCTATCCATTGGGCCATCTTACCACTAAATCTGAGGGGGAGGGGGGGATGCGATGGGGAGTTTTGTACTTAAGTCGTTTAGTGACAGTTGACAGTGTGTACATCGTCATTTTAGCTCCAAGACTGGAGATACCTATAGACAAACGTGCTGTAATGGTAGCACTCAAACAAGCAAGTTTACCTATTCGCAAATTGTGAAACAGTGTGGCGTGTCTATAGGAGGTGTGCGATACACCCTCCTCCGCCAAAAGATGACAGGTAGTAATAAGGACCTACGACGAGCAGGACGACGTGTTATAACAACTAAAGTGATGGCAAATTCATCAGAACTATTTGTAAGAGGAATCGGTTCAAAACATCAGCACAAATTCACGCAGAATTGGTGTAACTGAACAAGAAAAATGTATGTGTTGCAACAGTAAAAAGGAGACTGATGTCGTCTTGAAAGGACGTGCGGCAGAGAGGAAACCTCTCCTGAAGCCGGTAAATAAACAGAAGAGACTCTATTGGGCTAGTAAGCGTACTAAGTGGTCACATGAAGTACGGAAAAAATTGTTATTCACAGATGAATCAGAATTCGAATTTTTTGGTACGAGAAGGAGACATTTGTTCGTCGATCTGGATGAGAAAAATGGACCAGCGCTGCATTCTACATATAGTTGCTCAGCCCAGTCTCGCCACTTTCAGGAATGATGATGAAATGATCACAACACAAACACCCAGTCATCTCGAGGCAGGTGAAAATCCATAACCCCGCCGGGAATCGAACCCGGGACTCGGGAAAATACGGGAAGGGTTCACACTACTAGTAACCTAAAACATCGGCCTGTGTTGTGTAAAAAGTACATTGCGTCGAAGGAAACACGGAAAGTACTGAAAGATATGGAGTGGACATCACTAATCCCTGATTTTAATCCTACTGAACTGGTCTCGGATGAAGTGGACAGAAGAATATAGAAAGTTCACATAACAAGTAAGCCATATCTCTGGAATGTCGTGAAGAGTGTGGGTGGAATCATATAGACACTCAGTATCTGCAAAAACTTATTGACCGCATGTCTCGAGCTGTGAAGCAGTCATTAAATCCAAGGCAGGATACTTTGATGAGAGTAAAATATAATTTTTCTGTTTGTTTAAATATGTTTTAGTGCATATAATTATATTTTTAGAGAAATAAAATTTCGTTCGTGTTCATATTTAAAATATCATGTAACAGTCATGGTTTATTGAAATTAATGAGCGGTACTGTATGGAATGTAGTTTCTGCTCATTGTGTGAGATGTGGTTGCCGGTCAGAGAGGGTGGCATTTTTGGGGAATGAGAAAAGGTTTACTCGGGTGCCTTCGCCAATGTTGCAATCGCCAACATTGTACAACAGACAGTAATATGTAATAAGCGATTGTTTTAACCTAGAAATTTGCATTTTTGTATGTCATTTGGTAGCTGTGCCCGCCTCTAAGTGTTTGACCTACAGTGATGAGCACACTGCGAGACCATATACTGTCTGATCGCAATGCGAGCACATGACGCGGTAAGGAAAGAACACAATCAGAGCAGAGAGGACACGGGAATCATTCTAGCGACATCGGCAAAGTTCAGGCGCCTGGGAACGAGCAACTCAGGAACGGGGAAGTTGGTCGGCTGTTTTCGTTGTACTGTCGCGAGTATCTACGGAAAATGTTTGAAGAACTTTGACAGCACGAGTAGGTTACGAGGCGCTGGGCGTCCACGCCTCGTCACAGATAGTGAAGGTCCAAGGGTTACCCGTTCTGTAATGCAGGGTAGGCGGCGATCTGTGGCGGATCTGACGACAAAGTAAAAGGCACAAGTGTTTCGGAGCGCAGCGTTCAGCACACATTGACGATCGTGTGGCGGTGCGGTAGACGATCCCCACTTGTTTCCATGTCGACTCGACGACATCGTCAAATACAACTGCGGAGGGCTCGGAATCATTTAGATTTGACCGTGTATCGTCGGAAACTTATCGAATGTTCGGATGAATAACGTCTATTGTTACACCAGGCCAAACGTCGTGTCCAGATGCGCCGCCAACCAGGCGAACGGTTGCTCGAAACGTGCACTCCGCGGCGAGCGTAGTCTAAAGGGGCAGTATTATGGATGGACGAATTCACTTGCATGACATCTGTGGTAGTAATCGAAAGTTCCGTGGCAGATGTGGACTACGTGAACATTATTGCAGACGACCACATCCCTCCACGCTTCATGTCACCTGCAACTCCGATGCCGTCTTGCAGGATCATAATCGTCCGCGTCACAAAGCCAGAACTGTGCTACAACGAACGAAATTTTCGGTTTGCAGCGGAGTGTGCGCTGATATGAGACTCCCTGGCAGATTAAAACTGTATGCCTGATCGAGACTCGAACTCAGACCTTTCCCTTTCGCGACCAACTCCTCTACCAGCTGAGCAACCAAAGCACAGCTCACGACTCGTTCTCACAGCTTTACTTCCAGCAGTACCTCATATGCTAGCTTCTAAACTTCACAAATGTTCTCCTGCCGAACTTGCAGGACTACCACCCAAGGAAGAAAGGATATTGGCGTGACATGGCTTGAATTCTAGAAACACGGTCCAGACTGTGGCAAAGTCATGTCTCCGCAGTATCCTTTCTTCCAGGAGTGCTAGTCCTTCAAGTTTCGCAGGAGAACATCTCTGAAGTTTAGAAGCTAGCATATGAGGTACTGCCGGAAGTAAGGCTGTGAGAACGGGTCGCGAGTCGTGGCTTCCCTCTGAGCACTATGGGACTCAACATCTGAGGTCATCAGTCCCCTAGAACTTAGAACTACTTAAACCTAACTAACCTAAGGACATCACACACATCCATGCCCGAGGCAGGATTCGAACCTGCGACGGTATCAGTCGCGCGGTTCCAGACTGGAGCGCCTAGAACCGCTCGGCCACACCGGCCGGCTCGCGAGTTGTGTTTGTGCTACAATAGTTTGACGAGCATGAGAGTGAACTGATGTTGACGTCTTCGTCACGCAATCTGCCCGATCTGAATTCGGTGGAACACATGTCGGACGCCACCGCGCACAACTGTATGCTCACAAATCATCTGGTCGTGATTTACAGGAATTTTGTGACGCGTGACTAGAGACGTGGTGCAAAACATCTCCAGGAATCTACCAAGTTCTTGGCGAACCCACATCACGAAAGATCGCTGCTGCATTGCGTTCCTAAAGTGACCATCATATTCTTACCAAGGTAGTCATAATGTTTTGGCTCATCGGTGTATATTGTACTGCAGACGGTGCAAAGTAGTGATGAGACTGTATGACTAGCCCGAGGATTTCTGCAAACCGCGAAACAGCAGGATTCTCGCAGGGGGCTGTACTGCAGACTATGCGAAGTAACGATGAGACTGTATGACTAGTCCGAGGATTCTCGCAAACTGCGAAACAGCAGGATTCTCGCAGGGGACAGGTAATGAACTGAGTTAGAAAGCAGTGCGGTTTCAGAGTAGAGCTGTTGATAAAATGTCGATATATTGACATTTGTTCCAAAAAATATGGATATATTTCTTCCTCCGGTACCGAAATGGCGATATCTAGTGATGATATTTTTATTTCATATTATATTTTTTCGCAATTTTCAATAAATATTTGAGATGGTCTATTTTTAAATTGTAGTAGAACATGATTTTACTTTCACTGTGTGAAGGAGTCTTAGTGCTTTTTGAGCTTTCATCACGTCCGGTCTTTCTCTTTGACTGTATGAAGCAAGTACAGATAGCACAAAGAAGAAGTCCGATTGCACCGAACGGTGGCTGTGTGAATGGAATAACTAGATTTCCGATGTGAAGAAGCAGCACACCAGTTACGTTAAACATTAATTTGTAACGCATCTAGTGTGCTATTTCTTCCCACCGTCATTCTTCAAAAACATTTGTTGTAAAAGATGAACAAAAATCTAAATGACAAGATTGGTGTTTGCGGTGGATGTAGACATGTGAGGGGAAATGCTGACATACCGCGCTACCAACAGAAACTGCAACGTCCAGCTTCACCACGTAATTTTGCACTGCAACTGCTAGGTAACTGGCGTTGGCAGAAATGGGAAAACGGGGAAATCGACATGAAGAGTTCCAGACAAATCCGATATGTGACAAAACCGAACGATGGACCTGTCGGGCACCTTTTATTGTGCCAATTACATGCAGCTACCATTGTAAGCAAATTAGTTATCGCCAGGCGTGAAAGTACATCGTTTTCCTTTCAATTCTTACTCTGAGCGGGATAAACAGGTTGCTACTTTCTTGATGTACAGAGAATCTATTAATAAATCAATACTCAAATATACAGCTCTAAAAGTGGCAGTATATTTACAATATGCAGCCGATATTGTTTTTGGCTGGTACTTCGATAGTTTTTCCGTCGATATCGATATATCGATAATTTTTCTACTCTACTGGCCATTAAAATTGCTACACCAAGAAGAAATCCAGATGATAAACGGGTATTCATTGGACAAATATATTATACTAGAACTGACATGTGATTACAGTTTCACGCAATTTGGGTACATAGATCCTGAGAAATCAATACCCAGAACAACCACCTCTGGCCGTAATAACGGCCTTGATACGCCTGGGCATTGAGTCAAACAGAGCTTGGATGGCGTGTACAGGTACAGCTGCCCATGTAGCTTCATCACGATACCACAGTTCATCAAGAGTAGTGACTGGCAGATTGTGACGAGCCAGTTGCTCAGCCGCCATTGGTCAGACGTTTTCAATTGGTGAGAGACCTGGAGAATGTGCTGGCCAGGGCAGCAGTCGTACATTTTCTGTATCCAGAAAGGCCCGTACAGGACCTGCAACATACGGTCGTGCATTATCCTGCTGAAATGTAGGGTTTCGCAGGGATAGAATGAAGGGTAGAGCCACGGGTCGTAACACATCTGAAATGTAACGTCCACTATTCAAAGTGCCGTCAATGCGAATAAGAAGTGACCGAGACGTGTAACCAATGGCACCCCATACCATCACGCCGGGTGATACGGCAGTATGGCGATGACTAATACACGCTTCCAATGTGCGTTCACCGCGATGTCGCCAAACACGGATGCGACTATCACGATGCTGTAAACAGAACCTGGATTCATCTGTTTTGCCATTCGTGCACCTAGGTTCGTCGCTGACTACACCATCGCAGGCGCTCCTGTCTGTGTTGCAACGACAAGGGTAACCGCAGCCATGGTCTCCGAGCTCATAGTCCATGCTGCTGCAATCGTCGTCGAACTGTTCGTGCAGATGGCTGTTGTCTTGCAAACGTCCCCATCTGTTGACTCAGGGATCGAGACGTGGCTGCACGATCCGTTACAGCCATGCGGATCAGATGCCTGTCATCTCGACTGCTAGTGATACGAGGCCGTTGGGATCCAGCACGGCGTTCTGTATTACCCTCCTGAACCCACCGATTCCATATTCTGCTAACAGTCATTGGATCTCGACCAACGCGAGCAGCAATGTCGCGATACGATAAACCGCAATCGCGATAGGCTACAATCCGACCTTTATCAAAGTCGGAAACGTGATGGTACGCATTTCTCCTCCTTACACGAGGCATCAAAACAACGTTTCACCAGGCAACGCCGGTCAACTGATGTTCGTGTATGAGAAATCTGTTGGAAACTTTCCTCATGTCAGCACGCTGTAGGTGTCACCACCGGCGCCAACCTCGTGTGAATGCTCTGAAAAGCTAATCATTCGCATATCATAGCATCTTCTTCCTGTTGGTTAAATTTCGCGTCTGTAACACGTCATCTTCGTGGTGTAGCAATTTTAATGGCCAGTAGTGTATATCAGCAGTCCTATTTGAAAGTACCTCCTTCAGAGTGCAGTGCGGCAGCCAGAAGGGTGATGTGGGGGAGGGCGGGCTGATGGAGAGGCCGACGCCGCCCCCACCGCCCCCTCCACCCCCGCTGTTTTCGCTGTCCCCGCTGTCTCCAACGCCCCCGACGCCCCCGACGCCCCTGCCACCCCCGACGCCCCCGCTGTCCCCGCCGCCCCCGCCACCCCCGCCGCCCTCGTCGCACACTGCGTCGCCCTCCGGAGCGTCCAGGGACCTGAAGCGCAGCTGCAGGCGGCGGCAGGTGCCGGCGGCGGTGGCGCCGAAGTCGAGCGCGGGCGCGCCCACCAGCTGGAAGGCGGGCCGCACCACCGGGCACCACAGCTCCAGCCGCAGCCGCTCCACGCGGCTGCCACACCAACAAGGTCTGCTTCATCTCAGGCTTGGGGCGGCTCTGCTGACCTCCATCAACGTCTACATGCCTACGCTGCAATTCACACATACACTATATGATCAGAATTACCCGGACACGTTGCTGCAAATGACTTACAAGTTCAAGACGTCCTCCATCGGTAATACTGGAATTCAATATGGTGTTTTGCCCACCCTTAGCCTTGAAGACAGCTTCCCCTCTGACAGGCATAGGTTCAATCAGTTGCTGGTAGGTTTTTTGGGGAATGGCAGCCTGTTCTTCACGAAGTGCTGCACTGAGTACAGGGATCAATGTCCGTCAGTGGGGCCCGACACGAAGTCGGCGTTCCAAAACGTCCCAAAGGTGTTCTATAAGATTCAGTTCAAGTCTCTCTGCAGGTCAGTCCATTACAGTGATGTTATTGGTCGTGTAACCACTCCGCCGGCCAGTGTGGCCGTGCGGTTCTAGGCACTTCAGTCTGAAACCGCGTGACCGCTACGGTCGCAGGTTCGAATCCTGCCTCGGGCATGGATGTGTGTGATGTCCTTAGGTTAGTTAGGTTTAAGTAGTTCTAAGTTCTAGGGGACTGAAGACCTCAGATTTTAAGTCCCATAGTGCTCAGAGCCATTTGAACCAATTTGTAACCCACTGCGCCACAGGCCGTGCATTATGAATAGGTGCTCGATCGTGTTGAAAGATGCCATCGCCATCCCCGAATTGCTCTTCAACAGTGGGAAGCAAGAAGGTGCTTTAAACATCAATGTAGGCCTGTGTTGTGATACTGCCACGCAAAACAACAAGGGGTGCAAGCCCCCTCCACGAAAAACACGACCACAGTATAACACCACCGCCTCCGAATTCTACTGTTGGCGCTACACACGCTGGTTTATGACGTTCACCGGGCATTCGCCATACCCACACCCTGACATCGTATCGCTACATGTGTACCGTGATTTGTCACTCCACACAATGTTTTTCCACTGTACAGTCGCCCAATGTTTACGCTCCTTACACCAAGCGAGGCGTCATTTGGCATTTACCGGCATGACGTGTCGCTTATGAGAAGCCGCTCAACCATGAAATCCAAGTTTTCTCTCCAGACAACGGTTTTGCACTGTTCAATCGTCAAATGTTTACGCTCCTTACACCAAGCGAGGCGTCGTTTGGCATTGACTGGCGTGATATGTGGTTTATAAGCAGCCGCTCGACCATGAAATCCAAATTTTATCACCTCCCGCCTAAGTGTCATAGTACTTGCAATGGATCCTGATGCAGTTTGGAATTCCTGTGTGATGCCCTGGATAGATGTCTGCCTATTACACATAACGACCCTCATCAACTGTCGGCGGTCTCTGTCAGTCAACAGACGAGGTCGGCCTGTACGCTTTCGTGCTGTATGTGTCCCTTCACGTTTCCGGTTCACAACCACATCGGAAACAGTGGACCTAGGGATGTTTAGGACTGTGGAAATCTCGCCTACAGACGTGTGATACAAGTGACACCCTATCACCTGGCCACGTTCGGAGTCCGTGAGTTCAGCCGAGCGCCCCATTCTGCTCTCTGACGATGTCTAATGACTACTGAGGTCGCTGATATGGAGTACCTGACAGTAGGTGGCAGCACAATGCACCTAATATGAAAAACTTATCTTTTTGGGGGGAGGGTGCGGAGGGTGTCCGGATACATTTGATCACATAGTGTAAGTGTCTGGCATAGGATTCTTTAAATCCCTTCAAATCTATTTCTCTACCGTTTCACTGTCAAACAGCGCGTGGTAAAAGTGAACATCAGCACCTTTCCGAACGAGATCTGGTTCCTCTCATTTTATGACGATCATCATTTATCCCTATGGAGGTTATTAACAGCAAAATATTTTCATATTCAGAGGAGAAAGCTGCTGATTGAAATTTCGTGGAAAGCTAAAAAATGGTTAAATGGCTCTGAGCACTGTGGGACATCTGACACCATCAGTCCCATAGAACTTAGAACTACTTAAACCTAACTAACATAAGGACATCACACATATCCATGCCCGAGGCAGGATTCGAAAGTGCGACCGTAGCAGTCGCGCGGTTCCGGACTGAAGCGCCTAGAACCGCTCGGCCACCGCGGCCGGCCCGTGGAAAGCTCTCCCACAATGAAAACGCCTTTGTTTTAATGATTCCCATCCCAACTTGCTTATCATATCCGCGACACTCTGCTCTCTTATTTCGCTGTAATACAAAACGTGCTCCCCTTCTTTGAACTTCTTCGATGTCCTCCTTCAATACTATCCGGTAAGGATCCCACACTATATAGCAGTATTCTAGCAGAGTGCGAACAAGCGTAGCGTAGTCAGTCTCTTTAGTAGACCTGTTGCATTTTCTAAGTGTTCTAATAAATGGCAGTATTTGGTTCGCAATCCCCACAACAATTTCTATGCTGAAAATTTACTCGTAACTGTAATCCCTCAGTTTTTAGTTGAATTCGCACCAATTATATTTCCGTCATTTATAGTGCAACCGAAAGTTAGCGGATTCCTTTTCGTATTCATGTGGATTACTTGAAACTTTCATTATTTATAGCCAATTGTCACTTTTCACTCCATGTAGATGTATTGTCAGAATCAATTTTCAATTGGTTTCGAACATTGGATGACTTTACAAGACGGTAAATGACAGTATCATCTACAAACAATCTAAGAGGACTGCTCACATTCTCTCCTAAATCGTTTATGTAGATTAGGAACAGCAGAGGGCCCATAACACTTCCTTGGGGAACATCGGATATCCATTCTGCTTTACTTGACGATTTTCCGTCAATCACTACGAACTGTGGCCTTTCTGACATAAAATCACGAATCCAACTGCACAATTGAGATGATACTCCTTAACCGCGCAGTTTGATTAGATGTCCCTTGTGAGGAACAGTGTCAAAAACCTTCTGGAAATCTAAAAATATGGAATCAATTTGAAATTCCCTGTCGGTAGCACTGTTTACTCCGTGAGAATAAAGAACTAGTTGTGTCTCACAAGAAGGATATTTTCTGAATCCGCGCTATGTGTCAATAGACCGTTACTTCGAGGCAGTTCATAATTTTCCAAAAGCATGTGTTCCAAAAGCGTACTCCAAATCCAAGTCAGTGATATGGGTATGGTTCTTGCAACGTGATGCAAACTGCACCGATGCTGGGGCATATTGCAATAAAGCACCTGAATCATGTATAGACTGCTACCAATCTTCTGTCGTACGACGAACAGAACGACAGAATATCTTGCAGACAAAACATGAGAACCAAACAAAGCAGAAGGGAATGACAACATATAAACAAGAAAATTAACTAAATAGTCAGCGCTACAGGCTCCTGAAATGTAGGTAATACGCAAAACAAAGAAAGAGAAGAAGAAGCATACGCGGAACAAAAAATTCGACTGAGACAAAGCTTCGTGCTTTATTTCAAGACAGCGTTTTCGAAAGACATATTCAAGCACGTATGTTCCTAATTTGCCTCAATAGGCCCCAGTTTCCGCGTCTCAAAATTTTCAGCAGGGACTGGCCTATATCGAGTATATTTCTTGCACGCATTCAGTGAGTCACCCAGTATACAAATTCCCCGTTGGCACAGTGCATTAATAACGTTTTCTAGACTAAGGCCATACTAAAGTACTGTAATTACGATCTGAATGCTCCATCGCATCTAATTAAATGTAAAATCAAAATCAATAGTAAGACTAAGACACTCCTTGAGCCGTCCGGAGTGGCTGAGCGGTTCTAGATGCTACAGCCTGGAACCGCGTGACCGCTACGGTCGCAGGTTCAAATCCTGCCTCGGGCATGTCCTTAGGTTAGTTAGGTTTAAGTAGTTCTAAGTTCTAGGGGACTGATGACCTCAGAAATTAAGTCCCATAGTGCTCAGAGCCATTTGAGTTGAACACTCCTTGACAACTGCTAAGGAACAGAGACACTGTAGGACAACAATAAGCACAGGTAATGATGGACGACATGAAAGACAGTACATACGTAATAGAAGGGGAGTGGTTTATTTATAATGAAACGTGGTGCAAACTACATCACTAGGGACAGCAAGATAACCGACATGAATAACGTTCATGTTTGATGCATGTCAGACTCAGAACGTAAAGGTCGATGTCGGACTCTCAGTAAGCTATATGCTCTCCTCTTGCACTAACGCACATTTTGCACCCCTCATTCATGCTGGTTACCAAACTATCAAGGAGCCCTTCAGGGATATTTGTCCCCCTCCTCTCTCAAGGCTGTTTTCAGTTCTTGCGTGGTTCGGGGTGAGGGTGTTAGATGCGAAAAATGTCTTCCAAGAGCATCCCAGCCATGCTCTATAGGGTTTAGGTCTGGGGAGTACGCATGCCAATCCATAGGTTCAACAACTTCACGTTCCAGTGTGTCAGACAACTCAGTTTCCCTGTGTGGGAAAGCATTGTCGTCCATAAATAGAAAGTCTGGACCTACCGCAGCCCTAAACAGACGGGCAACATACAGAATAATCTCATTGCAACATCACTGTGCTGCAATGGTCCCTCACTCAAAGATAAGTAACGATGTTCGGCCATTGTGCATAATGCCTGCCTATGTCATAACACCTAGGCTATTACGATGATGGTCATGAACATTCTGTAGTGTGTAACGTGTTCCTCTCTATCTCTACACTAGATGGTAGCCGGAATCACTTACCACAGTGAAGCTGGATTCGTTGGAGAATATCACTCTGGACCACTGTTGCTGCCGCAACCATCATGCTACCTGTACCAACGAACTCTCTCTCGACGATGACATGGTTGAAGTGGGATACATTTAATAGGCTTCCAAGTGTACATATCATCCAGACTTAGTCGTTATGAAATTGTTATCGCAGGAACATGTGTATCGGTAGCGGTTGTAAGGTCTGCAACAATCTGCCTAGGAGAGAGAAATCTATTCCTTTTCGCCACTCGTGCTATGAATCGATCCTCTTGTGGTGTGGCGGTCTATCTACGACCACCGGCATTGTTTCGCATAGCATTCCCACCTTTAGCGCCCTTTTTTAATCTCTAGATGACCTTTCGGACACACCCATTACTGTGGCCACAGTAGTGACAATTTGACCGGCTTCGTGCTGCGGCCGAGCGATTGTAGGCGCTTCAGTCCAGAACCTCGCGACTGCTACGGTCTCAGGTTCGAATCCTGCCTCGGGCATGGACGTGTGTGATGTCCTAAGGTTAGTTAGGTTTAAGGAGTTCTAAGTTCTAGGGAACTGATGACCTCAGATGTTAAGTCCCATAGTGCTCAAAGCCATTTGAACCATTTCAGCCTTCGCGCTGTGCAACAGCTCGTCCACGATCGTGAGCATTCAAATGATACCTTGCAGACATGTCGCCGTAACATTCGGACTGTGGCACTAATCGGTTCCACAACAACCTTCGTCACAGTGCACTGCGTGAACACTGTCGAATGCGTACATGCGTACAGAACCTTCGTGCACAGGCTACGCTGCCATTAACACGTCCCGCCCTCTATATTACCTTTTACTATCATTAATAGGATGTTTAGTAGAAATTGTCGGTTGTTCTGTAGTAAATTGGAGTTGTTTGTTAGCAAGCGCAAGTCGTTTCATAGCAACTGTCAAGCAGAGTAATGAAACAGCAACACAACATTGCCAGCTTGCATTCATCATCGTCAACGGTGCAAGCACCTAACGCGGTGGTACGAAGTGCCACTGGATATACACATACAACACGGTCACCACATGTTCACATAATGAATAATTTTGACAACAGTCATTACATTTATAAGATGTTAAGGCTGGTGGCTGTGCCCTTTCTCAGCCATCTGTGACAGTATCTTTCAACAAGATAACGCAATAACAAATTTTACCCGCGGTGTCCTGAGCTACCTCAGTGCTGATGGTCTTCTAATGTCTGCCTGACCAGCCGGCCGGAGTGACCGTGCGGTTCTAGGCGCTACAGTCTGGAGCCGAGCGACCGCTACGGTCGCAGGTTCGAATCCTTCCTCGGGCATGGATGTGTGTGATGCCCTTAGCTTAGTTAGGTTTAATTAGTTCTAAGTTCTAGGCGACTAATTACCTCAGAAGTTAAGTCGCATAGTGCTCAGAGCCATTTGTCTGCCTGACCCACTGACAACATTTAGTCACGAGTTGGCGAGAGACCGTCATACAACCACTCGGCAGTCACTAATACTGAAAAACTCCACCAGTGGGGTTGCTGCAGCGTGGAGTGACGTGCCTGTGAGTCATGCGGGCTCAGCTCGACTCGATGCTCAGACGGACCAGTGCTGCTGCTGCTGCCACAGGCGTCAGCTCTGTGTACCAAGTTGTGGGAAGTACTCAAAAACATGGCGGTAGCAGATCATATCGTTTACCTAATACGTAATTTATACTCTGACCAAGAAGCACAATGAGAACCGCATATGAAGCAATTAACCGGGACAAGACTCACCCTCCCTACCTGGCCCTCTTCCGCGCGCCCCCCGCTCACCTCCCCCATCTCTTCCCCTCCCTCCCTTCTTCAGGTCTCCCTCATCTCCTAGCGCCTGGCAGATCCTCTGTATTGCTCTTCATCAGTGTGCCACATCAGTGTTGTTTAGTCCTGTTTCTCGTGTGCGTCAAGAGGTGTGCTTTTAATTGTGTCCTGCCTTGAGGTTCGCCGTCAGTGTTACGTTATGTGCTATGCCATCCGTCGCTACCTTTATGCTCCAGTCATACTGTGCCTTGTGTTCTTTTAACCGTCGCAGTGTGTGGCTTTTCGTGTGTGCTACTTTTCAACAGTTTTTTTTTATCTCCATTTTACAGTCACCCCGTTTTTTGTCTATTGTCTTCCATTATGTTCCCCTTTTTTATATCTATGTTCACCTTATTCTCTCCTTTGCTGTTTTTAAATGTCTTCTATTGTTTTGTTCTATGTCTTTCGGCTGAAGAGCAGCGCCTATGCTGCTGCCAGCCCGCCCCGATGGGGAATTGAAATACAATAAAGGAAAAAAAAAAGACAAGACTCAGAAAAAAGTACGCCATGGCTGAGAGATTGACATTATTTATTTAATCTGTACACAGATCACATTATGAGGAATGCTGGGTTGGATAAGGAAGAAACCAGAATTTAAATAGCTGGGATACATATCAGTAACCTCACACACGCAAATTCTCTTAATTAAGATCATCATTAACATCATCATCTTCTTTTCTAGTATTAGGCTGTTGCCTGTTTCGAACTCACAAACAAAATCACTCCCATCTTTTTCTAGTTCTTCCAATATCTCTTTTCCCATTCGGCTTGTAGTTCCGAATCTTCTAAGGAATTCTGTAACCTGGCATTTTGATGAGGTGCTGTAGTGTTGGCAGAAGAGCCAACACAGTGTTACTAGAGGAGGCCGAAAAGCACTCGTCTTAGCTCACGCAGGCTGGCGTGAGGAGGAAAGAACTATACTGACGTGAGGTCTGGAACATGACAAGGAATGAGTATTCAGAAAGCGGACGTAATTAGTTTGATACTTAACTTTAATCCATTAATGATGAACGTCGCTCTTGACGGTACGTGATTCACAATATTGTCTGTTCAGAATTCATTCTAATTACTGAATATGGCGCATTGCTAGGTCGTTAAAAATGACGTAGCTGAAGGCTATGCTAAACTGTCGTCTCGGCAAATGAGAGCGTCTGTAAACAGTGAACCATCGCTAGCAAAGTCGGCTGTACAACTGGGGCGAGTGCTAGGGAGTCTCTCTCTAGACCTGCCATGTGGCGGCGCTCGGTCTGCAATCACTGATAGTGGCGACACGCGGGTCCGACGTATACTAACGGACCGCGGCGGTCGATTTAAAGGCTACCACCTACCAAGTGTGGTGTCTGGCGGTGCCACCACAGGTGCTGTTTCCAATTTTCTCAATATTTTTGAATTTTTTCATTCACGCTGAAAATATTTAATTTTGTTCAAAGATCTTCGTTTCTAATCAAATCTCTTCTTCTGCAGCCTTTCGTCTTTCTTAGGAACCTCATCTCTGCTGTTTTAATTTTATTTATTTATTTATTCTGCAGTAACCCAGCTTTCGCTTCCGAAGGATAACACAGATACCGCCATTACTTTATAGAATTTCACGATCGCTTCTTTTCGTACTTTATGACTCAATTTTCTGCCAATGGTACCACAGACAGCTTGGAATTTGTGTATTTTATTTCCAATATCAAGATCCAAGTCAAAACTTATAACACAATCTAACTAAGAGTTCTGGGACACTTGTTCAAAAACTGAATTACCCAGAACAGTTTTTGATCGGACTGGATATTTTCCTTGGAATATCATTATTTTTGTTTTGATGCTAGAAATTTTAAAGTTGTACTTCTTGCAAATTTCGTTCAGCTTGTATACTGATCTTTGGAGGTCAACTTCCTCCTTTTGAATAATAACAATGTCATCAGCAAACAGGAGTACACTTAGGTATGCCTCATTCTTTATCTTAATTTCATTGTTTACATTTGCATCTGCGAACAATGAAATCAATGCAAATATTAAAAAGGGTAGGTGATAGTCCACACCCTTGTCTAACTCTTGGTTAATAATTATTGAAGGTGAAAGGAGAAAGAGCAAAGACTGGCCTAATGCTGGATGTCAAGAAAAGAAAGTTATGACAACTACAACAATCGCCTCACGTCATGTAGGAGGAGAAACTGTGAGTCAGTTCCTACGTTGAATTATCTCGGCTCCCAGATTTCTGCTGTTGGTGACTGCAGCCATGAAATCAAGAGACACTTGTTACTTACAAGGGAACCTCCCCATCGCACCCCCCTCAGAATTAGTTATAAGTTGGTACAGTGGATAGGCCTTGAAAAACTGAACACAGATCAATCGAGAAAACAGGAAGAAGTTGTGTGGAACTATGAAAAAATAAGCAAAATATACAAACTGAGTAGTCCATGTGTAAGATAGGCAACATCCTGGTGATTGTAAACCCATGAGCGCCATGGTCCCGTGGTTAGCGTGTGCATTTGTAGAACGATAGGTCCTTGGTTCAAGTCTTCCCTCGGGAGAAAATTTTAATTCTTTATTTTCAGACAATTATCAAAGTTCAGGCACTCACATATAATCAACTTCGCTCTCCAAAATTCCAGGACATGTTCAGATTTGCTTGGACATATGCAGGATTTGACGGTCTACACACGGAAAAATTTGAAAACGTTAAAAACATATGTTTTGACAGAGCACAGGGAAATCTGAGCGACTGTGAAACTGTTGCATTCATTTGTTGCAGTTTATGTGACAAACTCTTATGTTTTCACACTTTTTTGGGAGTGATTATCACATCCACAAGAAAACCTAAATTGGGCAAGGTAGAAGAATCTTTTTACCCATTCACCAAGTGTACAAGTTAGGTGGGTCGACAACATATTCCTGTCATGTGACGCACATGCCGTCACCAGTGTCGTATAGAATATATCAGACGTGTTTTTCTGTGGAGGAATCGGTTGACCTATGACCTTGCAATCAAATGTTTTAGGTTTCCATTGGACAGGCACGTCCTTTCGGCTACTAATCGCACGGTTTTGCGGTGCGGTCGCAAAACACAGACACTAAACTTATTACACTGAACAGAGACGTCAATGAACGAACGGACAGATCATAACTTTGCAAAAATAAAGAAAGTAAACTTTTCACTCTAGGGAAGATTTGAACCAAGTACCTCTCGGTCTGCAGTTGCTCACGCTAACCACGGGATCACGGCGCTCCTGAACTCGGATTCTCCTAGATGTTGCCTATCTTGCACATGGACTACTCAGTTTGTATATTTTGCTTAGTTTTTTCATAGTTCCACACAACTTCTTCCTGTTTTCTCGATTGATCTGTGTTCAGTTTTTCAAGGCCTATCCACTGTGCCAACTTATAACTAAATCTGAGGGGGGTGCGATGGGGAGGTTCCCTTACTAGCAGAAACAATGGCCATGTTTTAAGTAGTAGAGACGTAACTTTAACAATTGTCTTTCCGGTTGTGATGCGCAGATGTGAGACTAGGATCACAAGAAAGGCTGAACGGTGTAGAATAAACTACTGTGAATTGCAGTGATGGAGGAAACTCCTTAGAGTTTATGGACCACAAAAGAGCTAATAGGCCAGTATTACAGCAAATAAAACCACATTGCTCCTTTGGATGCTTCATGGACAGACATGATTCGATGGAAAAGACGTTAATGCTGGGGAATATCAAAGGCACAAGAAGAAGAGGACGGAAAAGGATGAGCTTAATCGATGGTATCACAGGAATAATGGATTCCAGTGTAAAATCTGCGGGAGACAGTACAGGACTGAAGAAACTGGAGTGCTTTAGTTAGCAGTCATAGAGAGTCGGAATCGCCAGAAGAATATACGAGGTGCGGCTAGAAAAAAACCGGACTGATGCTGGAAAAAACATTTATTTACAATTATTTACAATTTCATGTTATCTCCTTCAATGTACTCTCCTCTTCGGTCTCTACACCGCTCCATACGAATTTTCCACTGTTCATAGCAATGCTGCAGATCATTTTCGGTAAGTCCATACATTACTTCCGTCGCTTTTTCTTTTACTGCTTCAACAGTCTCAAATCTAGTTCCTTTCAAAGCTGACTTGACTTTAGGGAAAAGAAAAAAGTCACAGGGGGCCAAATCAGGTGAGTAGGGTGGATGATCTAAGATGGGAATGTTGTGTTTTGCCAAAAACGTCTTCACTGACAACGCACTGTGAGCTGGGGCATTGTCTTGGTGAAGGATCCATGACTTTTTTCTCCACAAATCGTTCCGTTTTCTCCGTACTCGCTCACGTAGGGTAGCCAGGACGCTAATGTAGTAATGCTGATTCACTGTTTGTCCCTCTGGTACCCAATCAATGTGCACAATCCCTTTGATGTCAAAAAAAAAAAAAAAAAAAAAAAAACAATCATCATTGCCTTGAATTTCGATTTTGACATTCGTGCTTTTTTTTGTCGTGGAGAACCAGGAGTTTTCCAATGCATCGATTGGCGTTTAGTTTCGGGATCGTAAGTAAAAAACCACGATTCATCGCAAGTAATAACATTTTGTAAGAAGGTGGGATCACTTTCAATGTTTTCCAGGATGTCAGAACAAATCATTCTTCGGAGTTCCTTCTGTTCAATTGTGAGACACTTTGGAACCATTTTTGAACACACTTTGTTCATGTTGAAACTTTCATGAAGAATCTGCCTAACACTTTCCTTGTCAACTCCTGTTAACTCAGACACTGCTCTGATTGTTAAACGGCGATCTTGTCGAACAAGTTTACCGATTTTTTCAATGTTTGCATCATTTTTTGCTGACAATGGTCTGCCAGTGCGAGTGTCATCACTGGTGTCTTCGCGGCCATCTTTAAATCGTTTAAACCACTCAAACACTTGTTTTCGCGATAAACAATCATCGCCGTACACTTATTGTAACATTACAAACGTTTCACTTGCAGATTTTCCTAGTTTGAAACAAAATTTGATGTTAACACGCTGTTCTTTCTGTACACTCAACATTTTCCGACGCACAGACAAAACGTCAACTACTTAAAACAGACGCCACGGGCAGACTGAGTGCAGGAGGCAGATGAAACTCGAGCAGTAGGCGGAGCGAGAGTCACGTGACAGGCCACGCGACTTTCAGCCTTATTGCATTCGTTTTATTGTTTCACCAGTACTAGTCCGGTTTTTTTCTAGCCACACCTCGTATATACACACTGAAGCGCCAAAGAAACTGGTAGAGACATGCATATTCAAATACACAGATGTGTAAACAGGCAGAATACGAATCTCTGGTATCAACGCGTATATAAGCAGGAAGTGTCTGGTGCAGTTGTTAGACTGGTGACTGCTGCTGCAACGGCAGGTTATCAAGATTTAGGTGAGTTTGAATGTGGTGTTATAGTCGGCGCACAAGCGAGGGGACACGGGATCTCCGAGGTAGCGATGAAGTGGGGATTTCCCTGTACGACCGTTTAACGAGTGTACCGCCAATAGTCGGCCGATGTGGCCGCGCGGTTCTAGGCGCTTCAGTCTGGAATCGCGCGACCGCTACGGTCGCAGGTTCGAATCCTGCTTCGGTCATGGATGTGTGTGATGTCCTTAGGTTAGTTAGGTTTAAGTAGTTCTAAGTTCTAGGGAACTGATGACCTCAGAAGTTAAGTCCCATAGTGCTCAAAGCCATTTGAACCGCGAATATTAGGAATCCAGCAAAAACATCATATCTCCGACATCGCTGCGGCCGGAAAAAGATCCTGCAAGAAAGGGACCAACGACGACTGAAGAGAAGCGTTCAACGTGACAGAAGTGCATCTCATCCGCAAATTGCTGCAGATTTCAATGCTGGGCCATCAACAAGTTTCAACGTGCGAAACATCCAACGAAACATCATCTCTATGGTCTTTCGGAGCTGAATCCCACTTGTGTCCCCTTGATGATCACACGACACAAAGCGTTACGCCTCGCCTGGGCCCATCAACACCGACAATGGACTCTTGATGATTGGAAACATGTTGCCTGGTCGTACGAGTCTCGTTTCAAATTGTATCAATGGACGTGTGAGTTAAGGAGACACCCTCATGAATCCATGGACCGTGCATGTCAGCAGGGTACTTCTAAGCGTATTGTCATATCGCTGGTTTGATTGCGGAGTATCTCTGCGAGCTGCCACGTTTTACAGAGTCGAGCACGAAACACGGAGCTGTTAGGTGTGTTGAGTGTAGCTCTGCTTGGGGAGGGCATTATTATGCAAGTTCAAGTGTTGCTACAACTGCTATTACAGTGAAGTGATGAAATATGGAAGTGGATTCGGAGGATGCGTAAAGATGTAATTAAAATGAGCAGTGCTGTCGATATCGTTTTTGATTATCCGCCCGTTTGCGTGTCGTACTGTAAGTCAGTCATCCTTGCCGTGCTCGGTCTCCCAGAATGAATAATGTGAAACAGTAAAGATTAGTTACCACAAAAGAGTGCAATCAAGTGCCAGTGTCTTGTGGCGAGCGTGATAACGTGCGTTCGGTCATCGCGTTTCCGCATCATCAACAGTCAACCGCGCCGCGACGGTTACGCGCACGCTCGTACAAGTAAGAACTGAAAATTTAACTTTATGAACAGTGTTATTTTATTACTGGAGACAAGGAGAACGGTGCCAGATATCTGTGTGTGGGTGACGAGCGTAAGAACTTCCTTTCGATTATTCGGCTTCCGCATCATCAACAATAACCCGCGTCGTGTCGATTACGCGTACGCTGGTCAGAGTGATATTGTGGACTGGTAATAATTAATGGATGATTACCAGTCCACAATATCACTCTGATTGCGATAAACTCTTATGACTTAGAATGTAAACAGTGCAACTTGCAATTTTCTTATCGTCTAAGAATATAGTTGTTCATACCAGACGTAGGACAGTGTTGTGTTTAACGTTGAGTGGCTCCCCTAAACCCGCTTGCATATTTCGATAGATAATTTCAGGAAAGCCAGCAGCAGTGTGCCGCAGAACACTACGACAGCCGCGGGATTATCAGGTACGTGGTGTAGACAGGGCACACGGTCAAGAAGCGGCAAGCGAAACCGGTTAAACGGTCCACGGCCATTTGTACCCCTGGGCGTGTTACATACTGTTCAAGCTGGTGGAGGATCTGTAATATGCGGGGCGTGTTCAGCTGGAGTGATATGGGGCCCCTGATACATCTAGATACGACTCTGACAGGTGACATTTACGTAAGCATCCTGTCTCATCACCTGCATCCATTCATGTCTATTGTGCATTCCAACGGAGTTGGGCAGTTCCAGCAGGACAATGTGACAACACACTCTTTCAGAATTGCTACAGCAGAGTGGCTCCAGGAACACTACTTCTGACATACGTCGAGTCCATGCCACGTCGTGTTGCGGCACTTCAGCGTGCTTGCGGGAGGCCCTACACGATATTAGGCAGGTGTACCAGAGAGACTTAGAGAAAGCTTTTGACAATGTTGCCTGGAATACTCTCTTTCAAATTCTAAAGGTGGCAGGGGTAAAATACAGGGAGCGGAAGGCTATTTACAATTTGTACAGAAACCAGATGGCAGTTATAAGAGTCGAGGGGCATTAAAGGGAAGCAGTGGTTTGAAGGGAGTGTGACAGGGTTGTAGCCTCTCCCCGATGTTACTCAATCTGTATATTGAGCAAGCAGTAAAGGAAACAAAAGAAAAATTCGGAGTTGGTATTGAAGTCCATGGAGAAGAAATAAAAACGTTGA
Source organism: Schistocerca nitens (assembly GCF_023898315.1). NCBI lineage: Eukaryota > Metazoa > Arthropoda > Insecta > Orthoptera > Acrididae > Schistocerca > Schistocerca nitens. The sequence goes on along the minus strand of NC_064620.1, from coordinate 149,896,365 downwards.
GGTTCGCCGATGACATTGTAATTCTGTCAGAGACAGCAAAGGACTTGGAAGAGCAGTTGAACGGAATGGGCAGTGTCTTGAAAGGAGGATATAAGATGAACATCAACAAAAGCAAAACGAGGATAATGGAATGTAGTCGAATTAAGTCGGGCGATGCTGAGGGAATTAGATTAGGAAATGAGACACTTAAAGTAGTAAAGGAGTTTTGCTATTTAGGGAGTAAAATAACTGATGATGGTCGAAGTAGAGAGGATATAAAATGTAGACTGGCAATGGCAAGGAAAGCGTTTCTGAAGAAGAGAAATTTGTTAACATGGAGTATAGATTTAAGTGTCAGGAAGTCGTTTCTGGAAGTATTTGTATGGAGTGTAGCCATGTATGGAAGTGAAACATGGACGATAAATAGTTTGGACAAGAAGAGAATAGAAGCTTTCGAAATGTGGTGCTACAGAAGAATGCTGAAGATTAGATGGGTAGATCACATAACTAATGAGGAGGTATTGAATAGAATTGGGGAGAACAGGAGTTTGTGGCACAACTTGACAAGAAGAAGGGACCGGTTGGTAGGACATGTTCTGAGGCAACAAGGGATCACAAATTTAGCATTGGAGGGCAGCGTGGAGGGTAAAAATCGTAGAGGGAGATCAAGAGATGAATACACTAAGCAGATTCAGAAGGATGTAGGTTGCAGTCAGTACTGGGAGATGAAGAAGCTTGCACAGGATAGAGTAGCATGGAGAGCTGCATCAAACCAGTCTCAGGACTGAAGTCAACAACAACAACAACCAGAGAGTGAGACAGCGCGTGTGTGTATTTCCTAAAGAGGAGGAGCATTGAGTGGGCTCTACTTGCAACTGAATACGCCTTTGTAGTTGGTCTCCATCACAAACACAGCTGCATGCAAGTATTGCGATCTCACTAACTGACCAGTGTAGAGGCCCGGATATTCTTGAAACCTGGTGCGCTGCACGTGTGAAAGCTTCCCCGCGCTAGAGCTGGCGGGTTGACTCACGGCTGCCTGGTGCGGGCGTCCAAGGTGGCGACGTGGCAGCTGAGCAGGCGGCGCTCCGCGCGTCCCTGGAAGGCGCGCAGCAGCGTCGCCTCGGCCTCCAGCAGGTCCTCTGCAGACGTCACCTCGGGCACCTCGGGCGCCGGGCCGCGGCGTGAAGATTTGGGCGTCTGCGAGCCGTCGCCCTTCTGCGAGGCTCCCTTCTTCTGTACACGTCACAACGAACATACAGTGGGAAATCGACACCTGACAGCTGAGAGAGTGGCACAGAGAGCGAGCAGTAGCAGTTGCTATACTGTACCGGGGATGAGGCTAATTTAAAGGCGGTGGACGCCTGCATCACAAGAAAATGCTGGTTTAATGTTTCTGTCAAAGGCATGGTACCATTGGAGCAGTGGATCCTCTGGAAAATCGTGCACTACTGGCCATTAAAATTGCTACACCACGAAGATGACGTGCTACAGACGCGAAATATAACCGACAGGAAGAAGATGCTGTGATATGCAAATCATTAGCTTTTCAGAGCATTCACACAAGGTTGGCGCCGGTGGCGACACCTACAACGTGCTCACACGAGGAAAGTTTCCAACCGATTTCTCATACACAAGCAGCAGTTGACCGGCGTTGCCTGTTGAAACGTTGTTGTGATGCCTCGTGTAAGGAGGAGAAATGCGTACCATCACGTTTCCGACTTTGATAAAGGTACGAAACGCCGTGCTGATTCCCAACGATCTCGTATCACTAGCAGTCGAGATGATAGGCATCTGATCCGCATGGCTGTAACGGATCGTGCAGCCACGTCTCGATCCCTGAGTCAACAGATGGGGACGTTTACAAGACAATAACCGTCTGCACGAACAGTTCGACGACGTTTGCAGTAGCATGGACTATCAGCTCGGAGACCATGGCTGCGATTACCCTTGGCGCTGCACCACAGACAGGAGCACCTGCGATGGTGTACTCAATGATGAACCTGGGTACACGAATGGCAAAACTTCATTTTTTCAGATGAATCCAGGTTCTGTTTACAGCATCATGATGGTCGCATCTGTGTTTGGCGACATCGCGGTGAACGCACATTGGAAGCTTGTATTCGTCATCGCCATACTAGCGTATCACACGGCGTGATGGTATGGGGTGCCATTGGTTACACGTCTCGCTCACCTCTTGTTCGCATTGACGGCACTTTGAACAGTGGACGTTACATTTCAGATGTGCTACGATCCGTGGCTCTACTCTTCATTCGATCCCTGCGAAACCCTTCTTTTCAGCAGGATAATGCACGACCGCATGTTGCAGGTCCTGTACGGGCCTTTCTGGATACAGAAAATGTTCGACTGCTCCCCTGGCCAGCACATTCTCCAGATCTCTCACCAATTGAAAAAGTCTGGTGGCCGAGCAACTGGCTCGTCACAATCTGCCAGTCACTACTCTTGATGAACTGTGGTATCGTGTTGAAGCTACATGGGCAGCTGTAGCTGTACACGCCATCCAAGCTCTGTTTGACTCAATGCCCAGGCGTATCAAGGCCGTTATTACGGCCAGAGGTGGTTATTGTAGTTACTGATTTCTCAGGATCTATGCACCCAAATTGCGTGAAAATGTAATCACATGTCAGTTCTAGTATAATATATTTGTCCAATGAATACCCGTTTATCATCTGGATTTCTTCTTGGTGTAGCAATTTTAATGGCCAGTAGTGTAGCAAAAGAGAAATGGTACCACTGGAGAAAGGGTGTCACTGGAGAAGCTGTGCCCTTGCAAAAATGGCAATACCTTAGAAGTGGTACCACTGGATTATTGCTGTTCGAGAGATGGCATCACTACAAAATGGTATCACTATAGGGAAGTACACTGCCATAGATATAGTTCTTCTTGAGGAATGGTGTCACGAGAAGACAGAAGCGAGAAAGAAAGGATATAAAATTAATCGTACCATCGTAGATATGGTCCTACAGAGATATGGTGCCACTGGAAAAGTAATACCACTGGGGAACTTGTACTGCTGGAGAGGTGTATTCTACCAGTGATTTGGCTCGTTTAAAAGTAATACATGGGTAGAACACTTCAGAAGCATGGGGCAGTAGTGTTAATGGAACACCAGACGATAACAAATTAATAGTAGAAATAAACGAATAGTGCCACTACAGAAATAGTACCACTGGAGAAATAGTTCAACTGGGGTAACGGTACTGTTAGGAAATTGTAGAGGCAGAGGGGTGGTACTCCAGTATAAATGGTACAATTAAACGATTGTTACCATCAAATTAATGGGGTCATCGCATGAATATCACCTTAAGAGAAATATTAGCAGTGTAAGAATAGTTCGGGGTTGAGTTATTACATCATGGAATATTTGTTCTGTGAAGCACTTCATCTAATACCACGCCAACGTTTACTGTCGGAAGTACTGTCGTATATGGTATCAAGTGAAGTTTGCAACCAGGTTGTGGATTTCTCGGTATGGAGGATCCAGGAAGTTGTGTTGGATGGAGAGTCGTCAATAGTTGTAGAAGTAACTTCGGATGTGCCTCAGCGAAGTGCGTTGCGATCCTTGCTGTTCGTGTTCTATATTAATAGACTTGTAGATAATATTAATAGTAGTCTTACACGTTTGGCAGATGATGCAATACTGTGTGAAAGAAGCTGCACAAAGATCTTTAATCAAACCTTGATAAGATTTCAAAGTGTTGCAAGGATTGGTAACTTGCTTCAAATGTTCAAAAATGTATAACTTGTGCACTTTACAAAATGCAAAAATTTATTATACTATGACTACAGTATTAATGAATCACTGTTAGAATCGGCCAATTCTTACAAATGCCTGGGTGTAACACTCTGTAGGGATATGAAATGGAATGATCACATAGTTTCGGTTGTGGGTAACGCAGGCGGTAGACTTCGGTTTATTGCTAGAATACTGGCGAAGTGCAATCAGTCTGCAAAGGAGATTGCTTACAAATCACTCTTGCTACCCATCCTAGAATACTGCTCAAATGTGTGGGACCTGTACCACATAGGACTAACAGGGGATATTCAACAGAGAAGTGCAGCACGAATGGTCACAGTCTTGTCTAACCCGTGGAAGTGTGTCACAGAGATGCTGAAGAAACTGAACTGGCGGACTCTTGAAGATAGACGGAAACTACCTCGAGAAAGTGTACTAACAAAGTTTAAAAACCGGCTAGGAAGAGCTGCAGATGATCGGCGACTGGTGAGGAGACTTGGCAGTTGACCAGGAAAGTAAATAAATGGAACTCGTTGTGTATAAGTAGGTGAACAGATCATTGTTGTTCAATTATGCTATTGGTAGCAAATGACTGGAAACAATAAAAACTGCCTGAATTAACAATGTAGAGCATTCAAAGCGGAGTGACCAGAAAAAACTAAGAGCAAACAGTGCAGATGCCAGTTTAAGATTGTTAAGGAAGTTTAGGTCATCCATGAAACTTGAAGCGGCTTACAAAACATTTGTTCTTCAGTATTTTTAATCAGTCTGGGACACTTACCAAGTAGTTTTAACAGAAGTAATAGAGAAGACCCGACGAAGAGTGACGCGTTTCACCAGTGGCAGAGGCTTATGCAGGTTCGTTAGTGAAGCTCCGAGAGCGTACGTTTCGGGAAGTGACTAGCAACATATTGCTTCCTCCCACGTCCATTTCACGAAGTTACCACAACGAGAAAATGAGAAATTAAAACTCACATGAACAAGGTTTACCGTTAGTCATGCTTCTGGTACACTGGTCGTGACTGGAGTTCGAAAGAAGAGTAATGAGGAGGTATAAGAGCTACCCTTCACCATAAAACATTTGATGGCCCATAGAGTATAGATGACTGAGGGCGCGCTGGAGAGTAATGTCTCAGAATTTTTGTATTCTGTTGTCAACATCTGTTGAGGTATTACATGTCATTAGAGTTGCGCTCTACCAAAACCACCGAAGCGTCGATTTGTACGGTACATTAATGACGTAGTAAAAGTTAGTCTTACCGGTAGTATTGGTAGCCTTGGTAGGAAAATAAACGTAGACGAATGTGTGAGAGGAAGACTGGGAACCGACGACTTCTCTTCGTGTTTTGTTTGTTAGTTTTGCGCATAATTAGAATCGCACATCTTTCAGTGTCAGTCCATTGTGTATTTTATATCCTAGAAAATGCAAATTGCATTTTGTATGTAATAAAGATTACTTCATCGCGCGTCTTCTGCGCTTTTATATAAGCGAAGCAGTTACTTTTGATGCAAATAAGTTTACATCCACAAACTAAAAGAAAATCATTGTATTATTTTGAACTCGTTAACATGTGCTTCATCATAAAAGGCAAAAGTTTCTTGTGATTATTGATAAGCGCAGAAGCTGTTCATGAATAACAGAAACATGTTTTATATAAGCTCGACATACTACTGTAGCGATGTTTCATATTTTATTGTTTTGTGGTTTTTTTATTAATTTTACCCTCTTTTGAGGAAATTGCGTTTACTAGCGCTATACCTTCCCCCCATGAACCATGGACCTTGCCGTTGGTGGGGAGGCTTGCGTGCCTCAGCGATACAGATAGCCGTACCGTAGGTGCAACCACAACGGAGGGGTATCTGTTGAGAGGCCAGACAAACGTGTGGTTCCTGAAGAGGGGCAGCAGCCTTTTCAGTAGTTGCAGGGGCAACAGTCTGGATGGTTGACTGGTCTGGCCTTGTAACACTAACCATAACGACCTTGCTGTGCTGGTACTGCGAACGGCTGAAAGCAAGGGGAAACTACAGCCGTAATTTTTCCCGAGGGCATGCAGCTTTACTGTATGGTTAAATGATGATGGCGTCCTCTTGGGTAAAATATTCCGGAGGTAAAATAGTCCCCCATTCGGATCTCCGGGCGGGAGCTACTCAAGAGGACGTCGTTATCAGGAGAAAGAAAACTGGCGTTCTAACGATCGGAGCGTGGAATGTCAGATCCCTTAATCGGGCAGGTAGTTAAGAAAATTTTAAAAGGGAAATGGATAGGTTAAAGTTAGATATAGTGGGAATTAGTGAAGTTCGGTGGCAGGAGTAACAAGACTTTTGGTCAGGTGATTACAGGGTTATAAATACAAAATCAAATAGGGGTAATGCAGGAGTAGGTTTAATAATGAATAAAAAATTGGTGTGCGAGTAAGCTACTACAAACAGCATAGTGAACGCATTATTGTGGCCAAGAGAGACACGAAGCCCATGCCTACTACAGTAGTACAAGTTTATATGCCAACTAGCTCTTCAGATGATGAAGAAGTTGATGAAATGTATGATGAGATAAAAGAAATTATTAAGGTAGTGAAGGGAGATGAAAATTTAATAGTCATGGGTGACTGGAATTCGAGAGTAGGAAAAGGGAGAGAAGGAAACATAGTAGGTGAATATGGATTGGGGGTAAGAAATGAAAGAGGAAGCCGTATGGTACAATTTTGCACAGAGCATAACTTAATCATAGTTAACACTTGGTTCAAGAATTATAAAAGAAGGTTGTATACATGGAAGAATCCTGGAGATACTAAAAGGTATATAATGGTAAGACAGAGATTTAGGAACCACGGTTTAAATTGTAAGACATTTCCAGGGGCAGATGTGGACTCTGACCACCATCTATTGGTTATGAACTGTAAATTAAAACTGAAGAAATGGCAAAAAGGTGGGAATTTAAGGAGATGGGACATGGATAAACTGACTAAACCAGAGGTTGTACAGAGTTTTAGGGAGAGCATACGGGAACAATTGACGGTAATAGGGGAAATAAATACAGTAGAAGAAGAATGGGTAGCTCTGAGGGATGAAGTAGTGAAGGCAGCAGAGAATCAAGTAGGTAAAAAGACGAGGACCAGTAGAATCCTTGGGTAACAGAAGAAATATTGAATTTAATTGATGAAAGGAGAAAATATAAAAATTCAGTAAACGAAGCATGCAAAAAGGAATACAAACGACTCAAAAATGAGACCGACAGGAAGTGCAAAATGGCTAAGCAGGTATGGCTAGAGGACAAATGTAAGGATGTAGAGGCTTTTCTCACGAGGGGTAAGATAGATACTGCCTACAGGAAAATTAAAGAGGCCTTTGGAGAAAAGAGAATCACTTTCATGAATATCAAGAGCTCAGATGGAAACCCAGTTCTAAACAAAGAAGGGAAAGCAGAAAGGTGGAAGGAGTATATAGAGGGTCTATACAAGGGCGATGTACTTGAGGACAATATTATGGAAATGGAACAGGATGTAGATGAAGATGAAATGGGAGATAAGATACTGCGTGAAGAGTTTGACAGAGCACTGAAAGACCTGAGTCGAAACAAGGCCCTGGGAGTAGACAACATTCCATTAGAACTACTGACGGCCTTGGCAGAGCCAGTCTTGACAAAACTCTACCATCTGGTGAGCAAGATGTATGAGACAGGCGAAATACCCACAGACTTCAAGAAGAATATAATAATTCCAATACCAAAGAAAGCAGGTGTTGACAGATGTGAAAATTACCGAACTATCAGTTTAATAAGTCACAGCTGCAAAATACTAACGCGAATTCTTTACAGACGAATGGAAAAACTGGTAGAGGCCGACCTCGGGGAAGATCAGTTTGGATTCCGTAGAAAAACACGTGAGGCAATACTAACCTTACGACTTATCTTAGAAGAAAGATTAAGGAAAGGCAAACTTACGTTTCTATCATTGGTAGACTTAGAGAAAGCTTTTGACAATGTTGACTGGAGTACTCTCTTTCAAATTCTAACGGAGGCAGGGGTAAAATACAGGGAGCGAAAGGCTATTTACAATTTGTACAGAAACCAGATGGCAGTTATAAGAGTCGAGGGGCACGAAAGGGAAGCAGTGGTTGGGAAGGGATTGAGACAGGGTTGTAGCCTCTCCCCGATGTTATTCAATCTGTATATTGAGCAAGCAGTAATGGAAACAAAAGAAAAATTCGGAGTAGGAATTAAAATTCATGGAGAAGAAATAAAAACTTTAAGGTTCGCCGATGACATTGTAATTCTGTCAGAGACAGAGGACTTGGAAGAGCAATTGAACGGAATGGACAGTGTCTTGAAAGGAGGATATAAGATGAACATCAACAAAAGCAAAACGAGGATAATTGAATGTAGTAAAATTAAGTCGGGTGATGCTGAGGGAATTAGGTTAGCAAATGAGACACTTAAAGTAGTAAAGGAGTTTTCCTATTTGGGGAGCAAAATAACTGATGATGGTCGAAGTAGAGAGGGTATAAAATGTAGATTGGAAATGGCAAGGAAAGCGTTTCTCAAGAAGAGAAATTTGTTAACATCGAGTATAAATTTAAGTGTCTGGAAGTCGTTTCTGAAAGTATTTGTATGGAGTGTAGCCATGTATGGAAGTGAAACATGGACGATAAATAGTCTGGACAAGAAGAGAATAGAAGCTTTCGAAATGTGGTGCTACAGAAGAATGCTGAAGATTAGATGGGAAGATCACATAACTAATGAGGAGGTATTGAATAGAATGGGGAGAAGAGGAGTTTGTGGCACAACTTGACTAGAAGAAGAGACCGGTTGGTAGGACATGTTCTGAGGCATCAAGGAAACAAATATTCATCATTGGAAGGCACCGTGGAGGGTAAAAATTGTAGAGGGAGACCAAGAGATGAATACACTAAGCAGATTCAGAAGGATGTAGGTTGCAGTCAGTACTGGGAGATGAAGAAGCTTGCACAGGATAGAGTAGCATGGAGAGCTGCATCAAACCAGTCTCAGGACGAAGACCACAACAACAACAGCGCAATACGATAATTCTGTATCGTTTCATTTATTTTTATTATATCATCCTTATGTTTCACGGTAAAAATCAATAATTTTCCAATAAAACCTAAATTAAACATGGACAATTTAAATTTTGCTGTAAATGCCATTTATTTTTAACACAGGAGGATAACTATGTAGAAAAAAGGTTCCTTAGGTTACACGGCCCTTTGTATAAGCGTAACTCAGTTTGTGGACGTTTCACAGCTTCTGGTTTCTAGGAAAATCTAGAAAGACACGGATCGCATATTTAAGCAAGTGATAGAAACAAGATAACGCCCGATAGCTGTGCAACATACCTAACATACAGGTAACGCGGGTTACGATCTTTACTGACTTAACTGACCAAGGCTACTAAGAGAACTGTTGTAGCCTATGCTTACTTACGGTAGTCTACGATAGCCTAGGACTGCCAGCTTGCCAGGTAGTCACTTGCCCTGGGTTTCCATTAGGAGGCTCCGGCAGCACCCGCAGAGATCGCGGGTATCTACACCCACGCTCATAAATTAAGGATATTTGTAAAATGTGGTGCGGCATAACGTGGCACTACACGAAACTGGCGCTAATAGCATAGGCACGTAGGGAACACACACAACACAGATCTCTAAGTCCACAGCCGACCGTGGTGGCCGATTGGTTCTAGGCGCTACATGCTGGAACCGCGCGACCGCTACGACCGCAGGTTCGAATTCTGCCTCGGGCATGGATGTGTGTGATGTCCTTAGGTTAGTTAGGTTTGAGTAGTTCTAAGTTCTAGGGGACTAATGACTTCAGAAGTTAAGTCCCACAGTGCTTAGAGCCATTTTTGCAAGTCCACAGTATTGGTGATAAGTTGAGCAAACCGTTCCGAAACACATGTGCTACAAAACGCCACTGTTCCCTGCGCATGTAGCCCGACATCAATATGGGATATGATCACCATGCACACTTACACAGACCGCACAACGGGTTGGCGTACTCTGCATCAGGTGGTCGAGCAGCTGCTGGGGTATAGCCTCCCACTCTTGCACCAGTGTCTGTCGGAGTTCCTGAAGTGTCCTAGGGGTTTGAAGACGTGCAGCGCTACGTCGACCGAGAGCATCCCAGACGTGCTCTATGGGTTTTAGGTCTGGATAACAGGCAGACCACTCCATTCGCCTGACATGTTCTGTTTCAGTGTACTCCTCCACGTTGGGGCCGTGCGTTATCATCCATCTGGAGGAAGGTGGGACCTACTGCACCCCTGAAAAGGCGGACATACTGGTGCACAATGACGTCCCGATACACGTGACCTGTTACAGTTCCTCTGTCAAAGACATGCACGGGTTAACGTGCACCAATCATAATCCCAACCCATACCATCAATCCATGACATCCATACAGGTCCCTTTCAAGGATATTAATGGGTTGGTATCCGGTTCCTGGTTCACGCCAGATGAAAACCCGGCGAGAATCACTGTTCAGACTATAGCTGGACTCGTCCGTGAACATAACCTGGGACCACTGTTCCGATGACCATGTACTGCGTTTTTGACACCAGGCTTTACGGGTTCTTCTGTGACCAGGAGTCAGTGTAATACACCTTGCATGTGTCCGGGCGAATAAACCATGTCTGTTCAGTCGCTGTAGACTGTGTGTCTGGACCGAGCGAGGTGGCGCAGTGGTTAGCACACTGGACTCGCATTCGGGAGGACGACGGTTCAATCCCGTCTCCAGCCATCCTGATTTAGGTTTTCCGTAATTTCCCTAAATCGTTTCAGGCAAATACCGGGATGATTCCTTTGAAAGGGCACGGCCGATTTCCTTCCCCATCCTTCCCTAATCCGAGCTTGCGCTCCGTCTCTAATGACCTCGTTGTCGACGGGACGTTAAACAACACTAACCTAACCTAAAACTGTGTGTCTGGAGACAACTGTTCCAGTGGCTGCGATAAGGTCCCGAGCAAGGCGACTTGCAGTACTCCGTGGCCATCTGGAGGCACTGATGGTGAGATATCGGTCTTCTTGTGGTGACATCTGAAAACGTCTGCGCGCTTACTCGCTGCACCGTACTCTGACATGCACCAACACACCTCTGCGTATGTGGACTGCTGCTAGGGCCACCTTGCGACGACCGTAGGTCAAATGCACCGCATGGTCATACCCCGAGGTGATTTAAACCAGCAAACCATTCACCAGAGCGTTGTTTCACCGCGTATCAGCATTATCCTTAATTTATGAGCATGAGTGTAGTTGTCTCTGTAACACACGTGACTGAAAATGTGGTGTCACCGCCAGACACCACACTTGCTACGTGGTAGCTTAAATCGGCCGCGGTCCATTAGTACATGTCGGACCCACGTGTCGCCACTGTCAGGATCGCAGACCGAGCGCCACCACAAGGCAGGTCTCGAGAGGCGTACTAGCACTCGCCCCAGTTGTACGACGACTTTGCTAGCGACTACACTGACGAAGCCTTTCTCTCATTTGCCGAGAGACAGTTAGAATAGCCTTCAGCTAAGTCCATGGCTACGACCTAGCAAGGCGCCATTAGTTACTTCATGAATCTAAAGAGTCTCACTTGTATCATCAAGAATGCTGTATACCAACGGACGATATAAAAGTTAAGTGTTCTAGTAGCTACGTTCTTTTCTTTATCACATTCATTACGAATCCTGTTCCAGACTTAACGGCAGACGCGTGCCCTTTCGGCTACTTCACTGTGGACTGGCTGCCTTAACAGTCCACTACAGAAAACAGATCTCCAAATATCCTGTCGCCATACAGTATTTAGGCCGGCGCACGGCGTTCCATCGGTAGCTGACTCCGAGCCAGGACTCCACTTCGGATATCCAGCCCACGCCGGTGAAACCCTCTCCACCGCCGCCGCTACGGACAACGCAATGGGTCGCCGCGACACCGCAGATAGATCCGTCTTCGTGGTTATGAATGTCGTAAAACATGGCTCAAATTATTCTTATAATACATGGTCGGTAGACTCCGTATCTAACCGGAAAAACTTTAAATATGTTGTGGAATTTTAACTCCGTGCATTGACGAAAGAAGTGAACGTTTAGGTGAACTTTTTTTCGAGATAGCCTCAACGAGACCTAACCTTTTAATTTATGTACTCAACTTGTTTGTTTCTGAACTACCGTCTTCTGCCACTGACTTTCATCCACATCTACATGCATACCCCGTAAGCCACCGTATGGCGCGTAGCGAAGGGTACCCAGTACTAATACTAGTCATTTCCTTTCCTGTTCCACTCGCAAATAGGGCGAGGGAAAAACGACTGTCGTGCCCTAATATCTCTTATCGTATCTCCGTGGTCCTTACGTGATTGCACGTTGGCATGAGTAGAATGTCTCACTAGTGAATTTTGAATTATGATTCGTTAGTTCGTCGGAGTAGACAATCGGTGTTCATTGATTTTATTAATAAGCGTTTTGAAGAATGTGTGACATTGTTTGTGTCACCTAGGGCGCATTCTTCAGCGTCACACGTGAAAACCGTTGGAGTGATGCCTGGTCAGACGGGTGCCACTACACCGCCTCGTATCGACCGATTCGATGTCCAGCAAATTACTGGTCCAACCATTGACGCACATTAATGAGAAAAAAGGAAGATTGGGTTTAACATTTCGCCGATATCGATGTTATTAGAGACGGAGCACAAGCTCTGATTGTGTCAAGGGTAGGGAACGAAATCGACCGCGCCCTTTCAAAGGAACCATCCCAGAATTTGCGTACAATGATTTATACAAATCAGGAGAACCTAAATCTGGTCGGTCGGCCGCGGTTTGAATACTCGTACTCCCGAATGCGCGTCCAGTGTGCTAACGAGTGCGCCACATCGCTCGGTTTGTAATATCAGTAGCTGTCTATTAAAGCGTGAACAGGCGTCCGCTTTATCACTATTTATTTAAACATAAAATCACTTTCCCTTTAAGCGGTGACCCGTAACTTCACTTCGTGTGTACTCCAGTCATAACGAACGTGTGGCAGTTTTACTGCAGCGTACAGGTACAGTGGCTGGGAAGGACAACGCGAAGAATATTTGTGTCCAATCGACGTCACATAACGCAGCTAAGTGCAGTTAGGCTCAAATCGTACTTCTGTGGGGTGGGAAGTTATTGTTTGGGTAACTTAACACTGCGCCAAACCATTAGTAAGCAACGCGTGGATACATGTCGAATGATAGCCCTTTTACAGCATTTAATCAGATCACAGGATAGCTTGGCTCTTTTTATATATTTCTCATTTTTGTTAAATTGTCTGTGTACCTGAATATGAAACAGAAGCTCAGAGTGAAATAAGTAATCGGCTAGAACTTTTCAACAGTTGCTGCAGGCATCAAGCCTGTCCTTAAAGGCCATTAGTTCCCAGCCTGGGGGTAATTACCCCTGAGGGATAAAATGAAATTTTCTCAAGGGTTATAACTAAACAATTAGATTCTGTTCCAGGCCCGAAACTAAATAATTGTCAAAAGATCATTACTATTATCACAATTTTGTAATACTCTAATATTGATTATATAAATTATCAATGATTACTTTGAAAGGGTACAGTACCGCCCGACATTGAAAATAGGTACAAAATACTTCATTATTCTTGTCAGAACAACACATTTTTTTGGTAAAAATAACTCAATTTCAATTAATACAGCGAAGCCGGATACCAGTGTGGGAAAGAATGACAATTTATTTATTTAATTGATCACATGTGCACTCCCACAAAGTAAATCCCTACATCCAGTTTGGTGAGATCTGTGGAATGAATGAATGTATGGTCGTCTGCTAACTGCAGATAGTGAATGTGAATATATGATCGTCTTTGAGTTGATCCTTTGGCCACCTTTGGTGGGACCAAACAGATGAAATTTACCAGAGCTTTGAGGCCTGAAATGTCGCTGACCAATAGGGTACCAAGGTGTTTCCCCCACCTCGACAGAGATGGGAGAGGACCCAGAGAACGGCCATATTTCAGCACTCTGCCGCTGGATCTTGTGCTGTTAAGACCTGTTTTAGTTGTGCTCCGTAATGACGAAAGAGTGGAGACATGGTATGCATGTGGAATATTTAAGAGTAGTTTGAACTAATAATTTCTCTATCTCAGGAACTTTTGTGGGGAGAATTAAATGTCAGGCAGGTAACATTAATGGGATTGTAGTAATCTTCGGAAGTGACCAACGGTCACAATGAAACCACGTGTAGCAATAAGTTGAAATACTTCCGAGTGCTTAAGTTAAGCTGAATTACTAGCGTGTGTACGATAAGTTGAAATATTTAAGAAATAGCGTGTGTATAGTAAGTTGAAATATTTAAGAAATGGCGTGTGCAGGACTTGAAATTAGAGACGAGTACTTCCACGTGGTGAGTACTGTGTGAGTCTCAATCTGTGTATGAGACAAAGGATAAAGAGAAGTACTCGTCCATGGTATCAGTTGAGGACTCGCGTGTGTGCTTAATATTACTTTGCGTAATAGGATTCCGTGTGACGCTAGATTTAAACTCTGAGAGAGAATCAAGGTGAGTCGGCCGTCTATCCAGCAACGCCACTTGGCTTGCATCGCACAGGAAGACGTGCATATATCTCCAGGGTTCACAGTAGGAAAGTAGAATTACAAAGTGGGGCAGTGTCGTGTGAAACTGGGATAAATATTAATTGAAGTGGGAAAGCTGAAAGTGATGGTGTTGTGACTATTTAGTGTTGTATTTCATGTTGCAGTGTGATGTATGTCATGTAATTTTGGGTATGTGTGGTTTGCATGGGAGAGTAGCAAGGTAGTTTCAAAAGATTAGTGGGTTATGCTTGTTCCTTCTGTGTCGCTCGATCTGGAGGAAAGTTTCGTGATGATGATTGTGAGAGTCGAAGTGTGAGGTATAATGAAAGATCCACCATCCTATCCAGAAAGTGCACTGAAGCGGTAAATAAATTACGAGACCATAATATAGAGATTCACTAATGTAAAGCCATGCCCACTGGGCGGAATTTCTCATGTGATATTGTTGTAGGTTATAGAATTTGTGTGTTTAGGTTAGAGAATTTATCGGAATAAATAAGATAGTGAAAAGAAAAAGATATGTGGACTTTTCCATTGAATTGTATGTTGTCATAATGTCCCGAATTTATAATGTGTGCGCCATTCATATTCAGTGCGGTGGCCACGTGTTGATAAAAGCCGTTAAATAAAAGACAAAAAAGAAAATGTGGTATTGCCAGTGCGTAGGGAACAGTCAGAGTTCTGTAAATCACTGATAGTCAGATATGCGTTTCCGTTGCGTAATGAGAGGCGCCCAGAAGATTCCAGGTTCGAATCCTGGCAGGGTTGAAATTATGAGAGGCACCCACATGCCTTGCTCATACTGTGGCATCAAGCAGTCAGGCCTGCAAGATGAGTGGTCTGCCAAGCGAGTGGATTCATTCTTATTTGACGAGTAACATGAACTCTAGTACTCACACTTAGTTACAAGTTATCCTCCTATATGATTACTACGCAACGGAAACGCATATCTGACTATCAGTGATTTACAGAACTCTGACTGTTCCCTACGCACTGGCAATACCACATTTTCTTTTTTTGTCTTTTATTTAACGGCTTTTATCAACACGTGGCCACCGCACTGAATATGAATGGCGCACACATTATAAATTCGGGACATTATGACAACATACAATTCAATGGAAAAGTCCACAAATCTTTTTCTTTTCACTATCTTATTTATTCCGATAAATTCTCTAACCTAAACACACAAATTCTATAACCTACAACAATATCACATGAGAAATTCCGCCCAGTGGGCATGGCTTTACATTAGTGAATCTCTATATTATGGTCTCGTAATTTATTTAACGCTTCAGTGCACTTTCTGGATAGGATGGTGGATCTGTCATTATACCTCACACTTCGACTCTCACAATCATCATCACGAAACTTTCATCCAGATCGAGCGACACAGAAGGAACAAGCATAACCCACTAATCTTTTGAAACTACCTTGCTACTCTCCCATGCAAACCACACATACCCAAAATTACATGACATACATCACACTGCAACATGAAATACAACACTAAATAGTCACAACACCATCACTTTCAGCTTTCCCACTTCAATTAATATTTATCCCAGTTTCACACGACACTGCCCCACTTTGTAATTCTACTTTCCTACTGTGAACCCTGGAGATATATGCACGTCTTCCTGTGCGATGCAAGCCAAGTGGCGTTGCTGGATAGACGGCCGACTCACCTTGATTCTCTCTCAGAGTTTAAATCTAGCGTCACACGGAATCCTATTACGCAAAGTAATATTAAGCACACACGCGAGTCCTCAACTGATACCATGGACGAGTACTTCTCTTTATCCTTTGTCTCATACACAGATTGAGACTCACACAGTACTCACCACGTGGAAGTACTCGTCTCTAATTTCAAGTCCTGCACACGCCATTTCTTAAATATTTCAACTTATGATACACACGCTATTTCTTAAATATTTCAACTTATCGTACACACGCTAGTAATTCAGCTTAACTTAAGCACTCGGAAGTATTTCAACTTATTGCTACACGTGGTTTCATTGTGACCGTTGGTCACTTCCGAAGATTACTACAATCCCATTAATGTTACCTGCCTGACATTTAATTCTCCCCACAAAAGTTCCTGAGATAGAGAAATTATTAGTTCAAACTACTCTTAAATATTCCACATGCATACCATGTCTCCACTCTTTCGTCATTACGGAGCACAACTAAAACAGGTCTTAACAGCACAAGATCCAGCGGCAGAGTGCTGAAATATGGCCGTTCTCTGGGTCCTCTCCCATCTCTGTCGAGGTGGGGGAAACACCTCGGTACCCTATTGGTCAGCCACATTTCAGGCCTCAAAGCTCTGGTAAATTTCATCTGTTTGGTCCCACCAAAGGTGGCCAAAGGATCAACTCAAAGATGATCATATATTCACATTCACTATCTGCAGTTAGCAGACGACCATACATTCATTCATTCCACAGATCTCACCAAACTGGATGTAGGGATTTACTTTGTGGGAGTGCACATGTGATCAATTAAATAAATAAATTGTCATTCTTTCCCACACTGGTATCCGGCTTCGCTGTATTAATTGAAATTGAGTTATTTTTACCAAAAAAATGTGTTGTTCTGACAAGAATAATGAAGTATTTTGTACCTATTTTCAATGTCGGGCGGTACTGTACCCTTTCACCACCGGCTACCCATGCAGAAAAAAATGGCACGGTACTATCCTTGCAATGCGAGGGTAGTTCCGAACATTTTTTTTAAGAAAACTGTATCAGAACAAAAATAGCAAGTCCTCAAAATAACCAGGAGGAGACCTTAGCCCCTGGTGACCTCAAATTGACGACCAAATGTTGTTACTTTACCAAATTATTGACACGGTTGTTGCATTATTGTACTCTCCACAATCCAGAGTAACGTACACATACAAATTTACAACAATCCACATGACAAATAAAACATCACATCATAGAAATAAAAAATTATGGTGAGATAAAAATTTGCTTAGTTACTGGGATCTTCGTTATTTTTACGAGTAATCCAAACTTCACTAATTCTATGACAAATAAAAAAAATACTAATTGTACTCATCAAATTTTAAATAGCTCACCGTCCAAACACAGAGCAAGTAATCTGATGTTCATAAATTGCGTTGTAATAATCTTTATACGGCAATGTTTAATACAAAACAAAATCAACAAAAGAAAAAATTGCGTACACTAGTTACACGTAGAAGTCAGGCTCCATATCAATACACGCAATAAATAGTTAGCAATAAGTGCTTGAATCGACCAGTAGCTCTCGTATCTTACTCTACTGCTCATTTCTCTGTTGTCACACATTTAGAGGACAAGAACTTGCATTTCGACTAGCCTTCGTTAAACTTTAATGTGAAATATCACCACTGTGATAATACAAATAAGTGGCTTCAGTCAACACACCAACAAGATCATTACTGTCCACGACATCAAAATACATCAGTTAATTCCGATATTTGTTGTGCAATGCAAACTCTTCTCCCCCGTGACAACCTTACTGACCAATGCAACAAGGGCTGCTACGTTAGTATTACGCCACTGGCTAATAATTAAAGCATCATTGTACCAAATATTCTAATAAACATGCTACGTGAACTTGATAAACCAGAACAAACAAAAAAAAAACACAGTAACTATTCTAAACACAAATGTTAATAAAATACAATTACACTTGCTGTCCCTTCAGGAATGAAACACATAATAAAAAAATTTACACAATTACAAGTACAAATACATTATTCCCTATCTTGCGAGTCACACGGAATCATTTCATTCTGTGATTTTCTTGGGGTCAAAAAAGTTGCTGACAGGTTCCCTAGAAACACTGTCTCAGTGTCAAAGCTCTCCCATGGTTACCCGGACGAAAGTCTTTAAGTCACTCAAATCGGCATTTTGAACACGCACTGAACAGTAAACTGTATCTCACATTAAACACAAATGTCATAGTCACTCTCAGCGTACCATCCACACGAATCTGGTCGTCCAGAAATGGCCCTACAACTACTATTACCCACGGTTCTGTCCTTTCAGTTCATGGTGTAATTAAGAGTCGTAAGTTCCAATAAACAGCACTTATTCCCACACCAATTAAAGAAATGTCTCCTACTACAGACGCAAATGTCAATGTCCCACTCTAGTTTCTTGTGTTCATACAATAATTAGTCACCAAACGACAACTGTCCTCTTCAAGAATACCAAGCGTCCCACATGCAATTCACAAAGCACACTTAACAAGTCACTGACAAATGTTTATGGATCCCACCATTCAGTGGTCAAGACAAAACAAAACAATCGTCCTGTCTGCTAAAGACAAAATCTTTTCCACCACTCACAATGTGGAAACACCCGTCCTTCACTTTCCACCTTATGGAGCAGTCATCTTGTTTCACAGCTCCACAGTCCAGTACTAGTTAATAGTTGCTGGTAACAAATGCCCGCCGGGCTCTGCCGCGCGTCGTCCATTCTGCCGTGGCGCCGCTGCGCGCGCCGTTGAGCGGAAGAAACCACCCGCTGTTGCCTCCGCGGGATACTTTCCCCAGTCGTAAGGGTGGCGGAACTTATGAATGGCCAGTGGTACGTGCATGTCGGCCCAGGCCGTTGACCTGCTGTAGCAGGCGCGTGGAGTGTACCTCGACCGGCAGTGGAGTGGGGAGTGCCGCGGCTCTGTTGCCCATCGCCATGGCAACGTCAGCTCGGCCCGCTAGCGGTATGGGCGTTACGACATCCAATCACTCAGATCCTTCCGTGCATCTCGCAACATTACAGACAAAAGGATATTCTTACATTATTTAAATACTCATTATATTACATATATGATCTATTAGATACATTGGTAATAAAAGAATCTTTGTTCTAAAAAACATAAAATTATACACCCTAGTTTTCTACACATACAATCATCAACATTTATCTCTTTTCTATATACAGCCCACACTTGTGCTATTGATTGTGCCTGTCGTCCCTCATACAAAACATGAAAGTATAAAAAAAACAAAAGGAATAATAAACAATCTATACAGCTCATAATTACAATATCAAATAGTAGGCTACTCTAACATCCTATCACAGTGAAAATATTAGAAACTGTTGATTCTAAAACTACAATATACAATGAACTTTTGTGCTTGTGACAGACTGAAATTAATACCCCTTTAAAGTATTCTAACAAAAAAAATAAGAAATAATCTACACAGCTCACAATTACCTACCACATGTTGTTAAATAGTAAAATACTTTAACATCCTAACACAACAAACATTTTAGAAACTGATGACTCTAAATCTACAACATACAATGCACCTTTGTGCTTGTGACAGACTGAAATTAGTATCTCTTTATATATTTTACATTTTATTATATATAACAACATTTCTAGGACATGTATAACCATCCACTTGATGTCAGATCCTGACCTGCCATCGAGGTTCATCCAAATCAAACAATACACAATAATGTTTTAGTCACAGATCGGTAGCATCCCCTTCACAGGAGTGTGCGCATTGATCACACTACTCTACGACTCTCACTCACCAGACATCACATTTTCCTTCTCATTCAATCCATTAATACACTAACAGAATAGGTATAGAAGTCAGCTAACCTTAAAACCACCACACTCACGACAACATACCATACCTTTGCTCCCTTATACTCATAACACCACCACACTCACGACAACATACCATACCTTTCCTCTCTTATACTCAACCACATAACACATGAAGCTGTTTCGGAGATAGCTTTCCAGTCTCCGAATTCGTCCTTTCAGTCTGGCACCTCTCTCCATCGGCTTACCTCTGCATTCACTTTATGCTAAATATCAACTTAGAATTGCGACATTTCATCTAAGAACAAAAAATACACAAATTATTCATCCTGAAAAATAACTGTACACTTTCTTGGTACCGTTTTGATTAGTTATACTGGTACCAGGCTTCAACAACAACAAAAAATATTATTTTTGCCAAATCGCAAATGTTATGCTAAGAATTAGATCTACACTTATATTACATCTTACGTCAGTATTCCACAACGTTCACCATCTGGGTCTCATACTCCCTTTATGTCCTTTCACATTGTGCAGTTGTCCTCATCTCTTCATTCGTATTTCGGCTCTCCGTCCGTCCATTACTCCATCATTTCCTGGTCTTCCTTCGCCATTGGCAACAATCTCTATTGCAGCATACACAGGCCTCTCTGTAACATACATCTAAGACATCTCCACATTATTCAATTCTACTCACCTTTATTTACCACTGTTTCATCACGTCGAACCTCTCTTTATTAATCACATTGCTTCACGTCGCTTCTCTCCTATATACCACCTTTATCCACTACTATTTATCACGTCGCTTCTCTATCTACCATATTTAACCACTCATTAATCATCACGTCGTTTCTGTTTGATCCTTATTCATATGACAAAAAATACGTACATACACCACTCTGTCGACTCCTGTTCATGACTCATTCGACCAGTCTATTCCGTCACACTTCCTGACATCCCGCCTGAAAATTCTTATGTTTGATTTGAGCCTGCACAACGTTACGCACACTACCATTAATTGCCTACCTTAAATCTATCCTTAACTTTTCCATAATTTGATGTTAGAAATGTGATGAAGCCCACGAGATTGTTTTCCCTTGATCGTCTCAATCAGTACAGCATTTTCATGGACAATCCGCCTCACTCTGAATGGTCCACTATACACAGTAAAAAATTTGCTAGTTAGGAATCTGAGCTTACACGAAAATTAAATGTGCGCAGAGAATATACAAGCTGGGAGAAATGGGCAGCCCAAGTGTTAGAAACTTAGGTGCTAGTGGCCTCTTTCACTAACATCAGATTCCGAACAACCATACACAGCACTTCATTACAACTGTCACCACGACAATGATATCAGATGACATCTAACTTAAAAAAAATTCGATCACATTACAGATGTCACCTGTAACAGCAGTATTAACGTACCCTATTCCATACAGATCACAACGTTTAATTTTTTTACATTACGTGTTAAGCACCTGCCATAGTCAAATCGCACTAATTAAACTGGACTCATTGGCATTATTACATAACATTTTAGCAACTGGTTTCTTTGAGAAAACAGACCTTTTACTTTACTGTTCGAAATAAAAATTTGCAAATTTTACTCTGAGTGACCAGCCTAACAGATGCCATTACTGGTGTTTTATTCTCTGATCAGAAGTATGGTATCTGCATTCCTACATATTAGTAGAGTATGTCTGTTACATAGACAATTTTCAGTGCCAGCGGCATGTGTTTTAAGGCAAGATGCTAAGGGCTGATATGTTGGATTAGTTTCTCCTATCCTTCAATCCATTATGACAAGAATGAAATGCCTGGATTCCATGCTCTCCTGTCATTCTGATACTTCCTGCCGTTCCTATCCTCGACACTATCTGACCTATGAGTCGTGTCTCCGTTCACGATATTGCTCTCATTACCCAATTCTTGTAACAAGTGCTGAAATGACACAGAATCGTCTAAGCCTCTGCCTGCTATCGCTATATCTCTGTGCAATTTCACTGGCACCTTCGTTATACTGATCCTAATGAACTCCCCAGGTTCGTATGGCACATCCAAATACCTATTTCGTCTCAGCATTTCCTGATAGCACGACACTGGATCTCTTATACCACCTTCGTTACAATTTGGCATCATCAATATGCTTTGCTTAACCTGGTCCTGCTTACTTTTCGACCAGAATTCATTTAAAAATTTGTCACAAAACATCTTGTAGCTACTACAGTCTTTAATAACTTCCTGCATTTTCGCTCTTGCCTGGTCCCTCAAATGGTTACACACAAACTTCATTTTGAGGAGCGGTCCCCACGATGAAGGTAATGAATCTTGAAATTGAGACAGCCACAGGCATGGATGTTGGTAATTATCAGGATCCGGAAAACAAGTGTACGTTTGTACCGACACGAAGTGCCTCCTACATTCTTCTTCCGCATTTATGTTTTCCGACCTTGGGCTATACCCAGTTGGGTTGGCCACCTGTTTTATCCGACACAACCGTTCTTCTAACTCTCTGAGTTCGTCTTCCGCTTTCTGCCTATTTTCGTTTCTTGAAATTATCTCACTCTCCCTGTGCAATCTATCTGGTGGTGTGTCACCTTCGCTACTGCACGCTAATTGCAACTGTGCTAGTTCTTCACTATGTTTCCTACTTATTTCTAATTGTGCCTCTTTAAACTGTAGTGGTGATTGTATCTCCTCCTGGTCGGCATAAACCTCTCGCTGCGTACTGTCAGAACCTGTCTCGCCTCTTGTACTGATCTTTTCTGCATCTGCACTAATCGTATTCATTCTGACCACTACCTCCGCAACTTCATTCCTGTGTTTATTTAGCGCCACTTCTTGCTGGGTGATTTGAGCTTCCACGCGGTCTGATGCCCCTTGTTTATCTGCAAGTAGGTCCTCCACTACCTCTTTGATTCGCTCATCCGGCAACACGTCCCTTCGCTCAGTAGTATCACTCTCTATTGAAAATACTTGTACCTCCAAATTATTAGCTTTTTCTTTCACGGCGTCACATACTTCCTTCAACGCACCCAGATTCTTCTCCCCCTCATCGAACCGATTATTAACTGCGGGCAGACGCTCATCGATAACTGAGAGTAGCTTCCTCATTGCCTCTTTACTTCCCTTATCCATTACTTCCAGTCTTTCCTTATTTGCTTCCAATCTTTCCTTAGTTGCTTCAAATCTTTCCTTATTCTCCCTATCTCTCTCCTTATTATCTCTATCAAATCTTTCCTTATTCTCCCTATCTCTCTCCTTATTATCTCTGTTCATCGCTTCTAATCTTTCGTTAGTTGCTTCAAATCTTTCCTTATTCTCCCTATTATCTCTATTCATCGCTTCTAATCTTTCGTTAATATCTCTATCCATCCTCTGTAAAAACTGCAGTAGCACACTGTCATTTGCTACTTTTGGTGCGCTCACCTCGTTCGCCTGAGAAACCGTAGCTTCGCTAAGGGTAGCTGCACTTTCACTGCATACCTGACCTAGTCCCGTCTCGCCCGCGTCGTCGGGAAAAGCCCGCGTTTGTGGACAAAGCCCGCCGCATAAAGGATCACCCAACAGCGGTCCACTGAACAATTCAGCCCCTTCGGAGTGTTTGTCTTTCTCGCTCATTAACCCATGGTCAACAGCTACTTCCTGCTGCACTGCTACGTTCACGCCAGAATCGCTATTCTCCATGATGACTACACTTTTCGACTGCGACCTAGTTACTACGGACATTACGCAAAAAAAAAAAAATCATACCACGATCTTCCAGCCTTGGACGATATAGCAATTAATTACATAAAAAAATAAAAGATCCTCACCAATCCAGAAAGAAATTGCAAACAGAAAAAATTTTACTTCTTAGGGCTATCACCACACATTCCATCAAAAAAATAAAAAAAATCTTAACAGCAAACCCTAACAGCAAAAAATATCCTGGCAGGGTCGAAATTATGAGAGGCACCCACATGCCTTGCTCATACTGTGGCATCAAGCAGTCAGGCCTGCAAGATGAGTGGTCTGCCAAGCGAGTGGATTCATTCTTATTTGACGAGTAACATGAACTCTAGTACTCACACTTAGTTACAAGTTATCCTCCTATATGATTACTACGCAACGGAAACGCATATCTGACTATCAGTGATTTACAGAACTCTGACTGTTCCCTACGCACTGGCAATACCACATTTTCTTTTTTTGTCTTTTATTTAACGGCTTTTATCAACACGTGGCCACTGCACTGAATATGAATGGCGCACACATTATAAATTCGGGACATTATGACAACATACAATTCAATGGAAAAGTCCACAAATCTTTTTCTTTTCACTATCTTATTTATTCCGATAAATTCTCTAACCTAAACACACAAATTCTATAACCTACAACAATATCACATGAGAAATTCCGCCCAGTGGGCATGGCTTTACATTAGTGAATCTCTATATTATGGTCTCGTAATTTATTTAACGCTTCAGTGCACTTTCTGGATAGGATGGTGGATCTTTCATTATACCTCACACTTCGACTCTCACAATCATCATCACGAAACTTTCCTCCAGATCGAGCGACACAGAAGGAACAAGCATAACCCACTAATCTTTTGAAACTACCTTGCTACTCTCCCATGCAAACCACACATACCCAAAATTACATGACATACATCACACTGCAACATGAAATACAACACTAAATAGTCACAACACCATCACTTTCAGCTTTCCCACTTCAATTAATATTTATTCCAGTTTCACACGACATTGCCCCACTTTGTAATTCTACTTTCCTACTGTGAACCCTGGAGATATATGCACGTCTTCCTGTGCGATGCAAGCCAAGTGGCGTTGCTGGATAGACGGCCGACTCACCTTGATTCTCTCTCAGAGTTTAAATCTAGCGTCACACGGAATCCTATTACGCAAAGTAATATTAAGCACACACGCGAGTCCTCAACTGATACCATGGACGAGTACTTCTCTTTATCCTTTGTCTCATACACAGATTGAGACTCACACAGTACTCACCACGTGGAAGTACTCGTCTCTAATTTCAAGTCCTGCACACGCCATTTCTTAAATATTTCAACTTACTATACACACGCTATTTCTTAAATATTTCAACTTATCGTACACACGCTAGTAATTCAGCTTAACTTAAGCACTCGGAAGTGTTTCAACTTATTGCTACACGTGGTTTCATTGTGACCGTTGGTCACTTCCGAAGATTACTACAATCCCATTAATGTTACCTGCCTGACATTTAATTCTCCCCACAAAAGTTCCTGAGATAGAGAAATTATTAGTTCAAACTACTCTTAAATATTCCACATGTATACCATGTCTCCACTCTTTCGTCATTACGGAGCACAACTAAAACAGGTCTTAACAGCACAAGATCCAGCGGCAGAGTGCTGAAATATGGCCGTTCTCTGGGTCCTCTCCCATCTCTGTCGAGGTGGGGGAAACACCTTGGTACCCTATTGGTCAGCCACATTTCAGGCCTCAAAGCTCTGGTAAATTTCATCTGTTTGGTCCCACCAAAGGTGGCCAAAGGATCAACTCAAAGATGATCATATATTCACATTCACTATCTGCAGTTAGCAGACGACCATACATTCATTCATTCCACAGATCTCACCAAACTGGATGTAGGGATTTACTTTGTGGGAGTGCACATGTGATCAATTAAATAAATAAATTGTCATTCTTTCCCACACTGGTATCCGGCTTCGCTGTATTAATTGAAATTGAGTTATTTTTACCCAAAAAATGTGTTGTTCTGACAAGAATAATGAAGTATTTTGTACCTATTTTCAATGTCGGGTGGTACTGTACCCTTTCAACTTCTTCTCAATCAGTAGCATAAATGTGGTGGAGGTTACAGATTCCTCACAACGTACGTATGTTGTGTTTTGTCCCGTACATCGCTGACTCTAAAAGTGAGACTTATACGTAACAAATGCTAAATACGAGGGTGAGACAAATGAAAACCTTAAATATTTTTTAAAATATTATTTATTGTGCAGAAGTGGTACAAAGCTGTATCACTTTTCAACATAATCTCCCCCACGCTGAATGCAAGTCCTCCAGCGCTTACAAAGTGCATAAATTCCTTTGGAAAAAAGTTCTTTTGGTAGTCCGCGCAACCACTCATGCACCGCGTGGCGTACCTCTTCATTAGATCGGAATTTCTTTCTTCCCATTGCGTCTTTGAGTGGTCCGAAAATATGGAAATCACTTGGGGCAAGGTCTGGGTTACTCGCTCTCTTCGTTTCCGGTTGGTGGAAGTGAACCCAGGTTTCGTCCCCAGTAACGATTCCTGCAAGGAAGCAATCACCTTCTCGTTCAAAACACCGAAGAAGTTCTTCACAAGCATCAACAGGTCGTTCTCTTATTTCAGGAGTCAGCTGCCGTGCCGAAACTTTGTGAAACTGGAGCACATCATGCACAATGTGGTGTGCTGACCCATGACTAATCTGTAAACATGCTGCAATGTCATTCAGTGTCACTCGGCGGTTTTCCTTCACTATGGCTTCAACTGTTGCAATGTTCTGTGGTCACAACTCGTGCCTGACCTGGACGAAGAGCATCTTCCACTGAAGTCACACCATTTGCGAACTTCCAACTCCATTCGCAGACTTGCTGCTGTGACAAACATGCATCACCGTACTGAACCTTCATTCATGAATTTCAATAGGTTTCACACCTTCACTACCTTAGGGATATGGCGGCTAAGGAGGGGAAGAAATCCAGTGTGCATTCCGGGTGGAGTCATTCTTGATGTGGAAAGGGTCCTTCCGGATGCCATGAAGAGCACAGGGTGCAGCCAGCTGCAGGTGGTGGCACATGTCGGCACTAATGACGTGTGTCGCTTTGGATCTGAGGAAATTCTCTCTGGATTCCAGCGGCTATCTGATTTGGTGAAGGCTGCCGGTCTTGCTTACGAGATGAAGGCAGAGCTCACCATCTGCAGCATCGTTGACAGAACCGTCTGCGGACCTTTGGTGCAGAGCCGGGTGGAGGGTTTGAATCAGAGGCTCAGACGGTTTTGCGACCGTGTTGGCTGCAGATTCCTTGACTTGCGCCATAGGGTGGTGGGGTTTCGGGTTCCGCTGAATAGGTCAGGAGTTCACTACACTCAGCTGGCGGCTACACGGGTAGCGGAGGCTGTGTGGCGTGGACTGGGCGCTTTTTAAGTTAGAAGGCTTCGGGAAAGTACGGGGTGGGCTGCAATCTCAAAGGATGCATGGCAAATACAGGACGTGCTTGGATCAAGAAACAGTCGGAATTGTAGTTGTAAATTGTTGTAGTTGTGCTGGAAAAGTCCCTGAACTTCAAGCGCTAATAGAAAGCACAGAAGCTGAAATCGTTATAGGTACAGAAAGCTGGCTAAAGCCTGAAATAAGTTCTGCAGAAATTTTTACGAAGTCTCAGACGGTGTTCAGGAAAGATAGATTAGGCAGAATTGGTGGTGGAGTGTTTGTGTCTGTCAGTAGTGGTTTATCTTGTAGTGAAGTCGAATTGGTATGGGTGGATGTTATACTTAACAGCCGAACTAAGTTAATAATTGGCTCCTTCTACCGACCCCCAGACTCCGATGATATAGTTGCTGAACAGTTCAGAGAAAATTTGAGTCTCGTAACAAATAAATACCTCACTCATACGGTTATAGTTGGTGGGGACTTCAACCTTCCCTCGATATGTTGGCAAAAATACTTGTTCAAAACCGGTGGTAGGCAGAAAACATCTTCCGAGATTGTCCTAAATGCTTTCTCCGAAAATTATTTCGAGCAGTTAGTCCACGAACCCACGCGAATTGTAAATGGTTGCGAAAACACACTTGACCTCTTAGCCACAAACAATCCAGAGCTGATAGAGAGCATCATGACTGATACAGGGATTAGTGATCACAAAGTCGTTGTCGCTAGGCTCAATACCGTTTCTTCCAAATCCACCAGAAACAAACGCAAAATAATTTTATTTAAAAAAGCGGATAAAGTGTCACTAGAAGCATTCCTAAGAGACAATCTCCATTCCTTCCGAACTGACTATGCAAATGTAGACGAGATGTGGCTCAAATTCAAAGATATAGTAGCAACAGCAATTGAGAGATTCATACCTCATAAATTGGTAAGAGATGGAACTGATCCCTCATGGTACACAAAACAGGTCCGAACGCTGTTGCAGAGGCAACGGAAAAAGCATGCGAAGTTCAGAAGAACGCGAAATCCCGACGATTGGCTAAAATTTACAGACGCGCGAAATTTGGCACGGACTTCAATGAGAGATGCCTTTAATAGGTTCCACAACGAAACATTGTCTCGAAATTTGGTAGAAAATCCGAAGAAATTCTGGTCTTATGTAAAGTACAAAAGCGGCAAGACGCAGTCAATACCTTCGTTGCGCAGTGGCGATGGTACTGTTACCGACGACTGTGCCGCTAAAGCGGAGTTATTGAACGCATTTTCCGAAATTCCTTCACCAGGGAAGACGAATGGAATATTCCAGAATTTGAAACACGAACAGCTGCTAGCATGAGTTTCTTAGAAATAGATACCTTAGGGGTTGCGAAGCAACTCAAATCGCTTGATACGGGCAAGTCTTCAGGTCCGGATTGTATACCGATTAGGTTCGGGAAGACGAATGGAATATTCCAGAATTTGAAACACGAACAGCTGCTAGCATGAGTTTCTTAGAAGTAGATACCTTAGGGGTTGCGAAGCAACTCAAATCGCTTGATACGGGCAAGTCTTCAGGTCCGGATTGTATACCGATTAGGTTCCTTTCAGATTACGCTGATACAATAGCTCCATACTTAGCAATCATATACAACCGCTCGCTCACCGATAGATCTGTACCTACCGATGACAAAATTGCGTCCGCAGCTCGTGGTCGTGCGGTAGCGTTCTCGCTTCCTGCGCTCGGGTTCCCGGGTTCGATTCCCGGCGGGGTTAGGGATTTTCTCTGCCTCGTGATGACTGGGTGTTTTGTGATGTCCTTAGGTTAGTTAGGTTCAAGTAGTTCTAAGTTCTAGGGGACTAATGACCATAGATGTTAAGTCCCATAGTGCTCAGAGCCATTTTTTTTTTTTTTTTTTTTGAAAATTGTGCAGGTCGCACCAGTGTTTAAGAAGGGTAGTAGGAGTAATCCATCTAACTACAGACCTATATCATTGACGTCGGTTTGCAGTAGAGTTTTGGAGCATATACTGTATTC
Organism: Schistocerca nitens; assembly: GCF_023898315.1. NCBI lineage: Eukaryota > Metazoa > Arthropoda > Insecta > Orthoptera > Acrididae > Schistocerca > Schistocerca nitens. The sequence continues at coordinate 149,867,288 of NC_064620.1, read as the reverse complement.
AAACATTATGAATCACCTCGAAGGGAACGATCTATTGATACGTAATCAGCATGGTTTCAGAAAACATCGTTCTTGTGCAACGCAGCTAGCTCTTTATTCGCACGAAGTAATAGCCGCTATCGACGGGGGATCTCAAGTTGATTCCGTATTTCCAGATTTCCGGAAAGCTTTTGACACCGTTCCTCACAAGCGACTTCTAATCAAGCTGCGGGCCAATCGGGTATCGTCTCAGTTGTGCGACTGGATTCGTGATTTCCCGTCAGAAAGGTCGCTGTTCGTAGTAATAGACGGCAAATCATCGAGTAAAAGTGAAGTGATATCAGGTGTTCCCCAGGGAAGCGTCCTGGGACCTCTGCTGTTCCTGATCTATATAAATGGCCTGGGTGACAATCTGAGAAGTTCTCTTAGGTTGTTCGCAGATGATGCTGTAATTTACCGTCTAGTAAGGTCATCCGAAGACCAGTATCAGTTGCAAAGCGATTTAGAAAAGATTGCTGTATGGTGTGGCAGGTGGCAGTTGACGCTGAATAACGAAAAGTGTGAGGTGATCCACATGAGTTCCTAAAGAAATCCGTTGGAATTCGATTACTCGATAAATAGTACAATTCTCAAGGCTGTCAATTCAGCTAAGTACCTGAGTGTTAAAATTATGAACAACTTCAGTTGGAAAGACCACATAGATAATATTGTGGGGAAGGCGAGCCAAAGGTTGCGTTTCATTGGCAGGACACTTAGAAGATGCAACAAGTCCACTAAAGAGACAGCTTACATTAGACTCGTTCGTCCTCTGTTAGAATATTGCTGCGCGGTGTGGGATCCTTACCAGGTGGGATTGACGGAGGACATCGAAGGGGTACAAAAAAGGGCAGCTCGTTTTGTATTATCACGTAATAGGGGAGAGAGTGTGGCAGATATGATACGCGAGTTGGGATGGAAGTCATTACAGCAAAGACGTTTTTCGTCGCGGCGAGATCTATTTACGAAATTTCAGTCACCAACTTTCTCTTCCGAATGCGGAAATATTTTGTTGAGCCCAACCTACATAGGTAGGAATGATCATCAAAATAAAATAAGAGAAATCAGAGCTCGAACAGAAAGGTTTAGGTGTTCGTTTTTCCCGCGCGCTGTTCGGGAGTGGAATGGTAGGGAGATAGTATGATTGTGGTTCGATGAACCCTCTGCCAAGCACTTAAATGTGAATTGCAGAGTAGTCATGTAGATGTAGATTTTAAATGGGGTTGCAGTGTGCAGGTCAAGCAAGTGCTGTAACAGAGAGGAGTAATGTAGGGGAAGCATGTTTTGTAACAAGTATCTATCCCCACTGTGGATAGCTTTCTTTACTGAGAAGGAGTTGTGGGTAGCACTTGCTATACACCACGAATTCCTTCGTCATTCATTCTAAAACCAATGCTCACCCCTCCACTCCCCCTCCCCCCACCACACACACACGCACACCAAATTCCATTCATATTTCATCGTTTTAAAAATAGAAGTGTTCCAAGAAAAGTGATTCATTCCACAGCTAGGTAAGTGTTAAAGCTGGTGATAATATGGGGGGGGGGGGGGGGGGGAAATATACTGCAGGCGGATGGGGCAGGTGGGGGTGCTTCTAGCTAATGTCTGATTGCACTCAGCGGGAAGGAAGGTTGGCAATCACTGTTATGGATTAAGTCGATATGAGCTCGGCCCACCTTGCCTTTTTCGGCCTTCTCCAGCTGCTGGGTTTCGAGCAGCTGCTGCAGCCGCCTGCTCTGGATGGCCGCCACCTCGCGCTGCACGTCGCGTCTGCGCAGGCGCGGCCGGAACGCCACGTACAGCACCACCACCTGCACACGTGTACTCGAAAGATTACTAACGGAACAACTGGGCTGCCATCTTCTCTATTACAATAATACATTCTCGTTACTATACTGTATTAAAAACAAGAAGTAGGCGCCTAAAGGTAGCGAATGCAACGCTGCTAATCATCCCGAGTGGGATGATTTATCGTTTCCCGTTCAGGAGATGGCCCAGAAGCCACTCAATTTCCTTAGCTGACTCAAATCACTCTGTGGGGGGGGGGGGGGGGGGGGGGGGAGGTGGCAGGGAAACACTGAAGGTATACGAAATATGAGAATGAACATTGGTCATTTTATGATGGTCAGAAATGGATATCTAACTGGACACAAAAACGCCGAGACTCAGTATTAATTGTTAATAAAAACCAACTAATTGTTGAAGATACAGATCTCAAGGAAAGTTTATTTATTCAAATGTCATGCCGCAGTAATATGTTACTATTAATATATCATTGATAACGAAAACAATTGACGTTAGGTATAGTGAACTACAATTTTCTAATGTACACAAATATGTATGAACTATTATTCAAACTCCCCCCGTCGGAGGTTCGAATCCTCCCTCGGGCATGGGTGTGTGTGTGTCGTCAAAAATGGGTCACATGGCTCTGAGCACTATGGGACTCAACTTCTGAGGTCATCAGTCCCCTAGAACTTAGAGCTACTTAAACCTAACTAACCTAAGGACATCACACACATCCATGCCCGAGGCAGGATTCAAACCTGCGACCGTAGCGGTCGCGCGGTTCCAGACTGTAGCGCCTAGAACCGCTCGGACACTCCGGCCGGCGTGTGTCGTCCTTAGCCTAAGTTAGTTCAAGTTAGATTATATAGTGTGCAAGCTTAGGGACCAATAACCTCAGCAGTTTGGTCTCGTAAGACCTTACCACCAATTTCCAATTTTTTATTCAAACAGTGCACTGTAGGCAAAGTTAATCGAACTCGATAGTAGTTGCCCAGACATGTCCTGACAACTTAATCCTGCTTGTCGAACCCTGTACAGCATTATTACTGTCCCAGCAACTGACGACAAGTGCTGCAGTCAAAAAAGAGTCAATTATCAGCGCCGCATTTGATATCTTGTAGACGCAGTGTTTACGTCAGTGTTTGATCTTTATTGACAATCGTATTACATGTGGTGCTGAATAAATGAAATTTTCAGTGATCAGTTTACGTCATTCTTGTGAAAGCTACCCATTCGCATAGCCAATTTTACATCTTTTTACCAGGTCAATTTCTTGTCTGTCTGTCTGTCAGTTGGCTACAAGTTTTGCAATCGATTTTAAACTGACTTCACGATGAGACTGTGAGTTTAAAGTAGTGGTCTTATTCGTGCGCCATCTGTTATCAGCGGTATTTTATAATATGAAACTGGCAACTAACAGCCAAATCCAAAACCGTCTATTAAAGCTAAAAACTCCTGAAGAGCATAATTTTACTGCTGCCTAAAAGACAAAAATAATTACAGAGATAATAACATTTTAAGATATGTGTAATTTTAAATGACGTTAGTGGAGTCTGTAGTGAACTAAGTAAAGCTGGCCCCATATCTAGGGCAGAGGAGTAAATAGCCCGGTGACTGCGGGGTTAAAGAATATGCGAGGCGCATGTTTTACTTTTTATCATCCAGTAGTGACGAATCACGGGCGTGGGAGACTCGTACCGATCAGAAGCAGTGATGTACTGTAGATTTTGACGCGGAAGAACGTACACTATTTGATCAAAAGTATCCGGACATCCCCGAAAACATACGTTTTTCACATTAGGTGCATTGTGCTGCCACATAATGCTAGGTACTCCATATCAACGACCTCAGTAGTCATTAGACAACGTGGGAGAGCAGAATGGGGCACTCCGCGGAACTCACGGACTTCGAACGTGGTCAGGTGATTGAGTGGCACTTGGGTCATACGTCTGTAAGAGACTTGCCCTTAGCGTAAGTTAGTTTAAGTAGCAAGTCTAGGGACCGATAACCTCAGCAGTTTGGTCCCTTACGAATTCACGCATGCAAAAGAAGAGATGTCTGCAATACGTGTGACTTACACATTCACGGGAGAAGCTTTGGGTGAAAAGCTACTTTATATATAAATAATTATTTAAATAAAGAACGTAATCTCATAAAAATGTTTAAAAACCATTAGGAATTGACACATACACAGAAATCTAAAAAGCAGAAAATAATTATTTAAATAAAAATAAATTTTGAATACAACAAATTTTAAAATCCGATTGAAAAGGATAAAATAATTTCTCGTAGCCCATACGGATTCCTAAAAATTTTTACTTGTTTTACTTGCCAGTTTTTCATTGGTATGATGATACTTTTAATATTTATAACCAAAAACGTGGGTCGTATTGGATGCGCCCACGTATTTCATTGCAGACCTTACAAGTATTGTCATAGCTATTAAAAATTCACAAGCACAAATTTTCAGGACTACCTGTGTGGCGCTAGGAATGTTTATGGGGCTGGGAGAAATTATTCTATACTTTTTTGTCCGATTTAAAAGCAATTTATATTAAAAATTTAATTTTATATAAATAATTACACTGACGGAAAAATTGTAGAAAATAATTAATGCAGTGTAATGAAATTTCGGAAGTACATTTGTCTATGTAACATAGCTAAACGATTAACATTGCAAGATCACAGGTAAATGTATGTGCGTGATAAGACTTTGTAAATCTGAAATGCTGGTACATTAATAACCGACGTAACCGCCAGAATGTTGAATGCAAGCATGCAAACATGCATGCATTATATTGTGCAGGTATCGAATGTCAGTTTGCGGTATGGAGTTCGATGCTGTTGCACTTGGTCGGTCAACATCACAAAACACAACTGACCTCCACTCTGGCTGTCGCTTGACACCACTGAAGTCGCAAACGGCGGTGGTTTGGGGTCACTGTTATACACGCTACAGGGCATCTGGCTCGGAGCTGTCCTTGAAGTAACAGTTCGTTGCGTCACTGTGGTACCTCAGCTGCTCAGATTACTGCTGCAGATGCAGTACGACGCGCCAGTCATACGCCAAACGCGATGGTCTTCCCTTTCGGTAGGACTGTACATTCTCGTGACTACCGCTGCCAGCAACCGTGTACAGCGGCTACAGTCCTGACAAGTCTTTCTGCAACATCGCGGAAGGAACATCCAGCTTTTCACAGCTGTATTACACGACCTCGTTCAAATACAGTGAGGCATGAATACTGGCGTCTTTGTCCCTTTATAGACATTCTTGACTAGCATCAACTCACCACGTGAAATCTCAAAGGCGACTAACGGTCACGACCGTTACAGCGTGTATTTAAAGAACACCTGATTTGCATCCTCATAGTGGCGCTACTAGATCCACTGTTACGCGACTGGCGCGAAATTTGCATAGATATCATCCTTCAGCTTTAGAAACACGCCTACAAACTTTCGTTTGTATTGCATAACTCTTTTTTAGTGCTGCGATTTTTTTCCGTCGGTTTATATTATTGTAATCCTGTCACCGAGAGCAACGAAGCTGCAACCGAATGGTAAGCGGAAAGGAAAGGGACTGTGTACTTAGCGATTCAATGACACATTTAAAAATAAACTCAGAGGCTATCGAACCCTAAGCATTTGTGTCAACAACGAACATGGCATACTAGGATTACGACAATCGTATAAAATTAGTAATTTTTTGATAAGTTCTTGATCCTCTTATTTCCTGTATTCAAACTATGATTTAGAATAATAATAGAAAACTGTGCTCTGGATTACACACAAGCAGAACTAGGGATCAACCAATTGAAGATGTAAAGTATTTATACGAATCAGTGGTCATATTTGGCACTGTATTCATAATACTGCGTTTTGATCCCACAATCTACATAGTTGATGATGTGACCAGTTTCGGCTTACTGCCGTTACCAGACCGTAACCTGAAGATGACTGAGAATTAAATTTGTTTGTGAACAATGCGCGGCTACTGGAGTGTCATACTTTACTTAACTTTCAGACTATTACACTGTGACTGATTTGTCTGAAAATTGCAAAAATTTTTGGAATCTATAAGTTCAGTTTAATATAAATTCTGGAAACATGTGACTCTGTGTTCTGTTATCAGTATGTTAAATGTTATCATTACACGTGAACATCTGTCATCGAAAACGGTTGTTGATGTTATTGGAGGCTAAAATACAGCAAATTAATAGGCAGAAGTTAAGTTTGAAGTGTTTGAAGTCAGGACCCACTCCACACAGACGCTGATGGTAATGGTTAGCGATTATTACTCCGACAATGAAAAAAGACAAGGTGAGTTATTGATGAGATTGTAAGTATTGCTTTATCAAGAATAATTTCAGTGTTCAATAACCGTTTCCTACACGCCAGAAGCAGACTAAATACTGTATGATATTTCATGTATCTAGACATTGTTGGGCTTATTTTCTTTATTTAGCATAATGTTCATCAGTAAACATTACTATTTACAATTATCTAAAATTACAGACTAATACCAGGTTACGAATGTAGTCTATTGACTCGCCCCCCGCCCCCTTATCATCACCAGGAACACTACTGGATCACCAGATCCACAAAGGGAACAGTCTGCTTCTCAGCGCCACAGTCACAACATGAAGAAGTTATTTTCTTCCACATATGAAGAAAACGGGCAGACGAGCCAGTGCTGGTTCTTTTTCAGTTAAAAATCGACCAGATGTTGCCTTACAATTCAGTGCCAGTTGGCTTGGTCGATATGCATCGCATCTTAAGTCGTTCCACCGTAGCGTTAATCTGCCATGTGTACCTCCAGCAGTCATTAGTATTGAAGCCGTTGCCAACTAACATCGATACAGTTTCCGGGGATGAGTGACCTTAGCAAGGCCTTCCTTTGCTGATGGAATGGCTACCTGAACACAGGAGGATGGGGGGGGGGGGGGGGGGGTGAGGACTTTTCCATAGTTTTTGTAGTCCCATACAAGTACACTTCCTGCAACAGAGGTAGAGGTCGTATGTGGATACGTTGGGTAACAAGGAAGCCGGTGCAGGTCTGAATGCACCAGTTATAAGAAGCATGGTATGTTTGAGCTGTGTGTCAACAAGTCTTGTGCGAGTACTATTCATCCAAGCGCAGGAGCAATATTCTGCAACAAGGTAGATCTATCCCAGAGGTGAAGTACAGAGTTTTCGGAGAATTTTATTTCGAGTTCTGATTTTGGCAGCTGTTCTTAATACACGTTGGTTGTAATTGATAGTTCTGTCATGCAATACCCCAGATACATTGGGTTCTTTTTTGGCTGAGTAGATCTTTACTGGCCAAGTTGTTTAGCTGAAACTTTGAGGCATCTGTCTTAGAAACGCTTGGGGATGCGAATGCTTATAAGTGGAATCAGGTATAGCCTTTAAGGAGACCAATACGTCTAGCGTATTTCCCTATCTGGTCCCTGTTAATTTGATACCAGAAGCTTTTCCCATTTGTGAGAAGTCTATTGATCGTATAACAATGAAATTTCTCCCAGACATTAAGTACCTATTGCGCGTTATACTGAACCTAAAAAATTATTTTTAAGTTACTTTTTTCCAAATTTTTTTATAAAACAAAAGGATCCAAAATTTTGTCGCATTTTTCTTCATTTATAATTTTATTTAGAAGAAAATAATACAAAATTTTACATTATTTGAGGTTGACGATGGCAGTCATCTAGTTACATACTACATTTCATTGAATTATCTCGAATAGTTCTTCATAAAAAGGGATTTTTCTAGTAAAAAATGTTATCTTCGGGAATTCACTTTTAAAGAAAATAAACGGAGTTTGAACACTCACAGGTGATTAAAAACTGCCTGATGCGTATGTTTTGTCTTCTTGTGCGTCTTTTATGTCCTCCAGTTTTCGTTTGTAGCTTGTAGCTGACTCCTTGATTCTTTTCCCATTTCTGTCACAGATCTTTCAGAATGTTGCACTCTACAATTGTCACGATGGCGAAGACCTGAGACCATATTCTTCCCAGGAATAATTCCTTATTTTTGTAGTACCCAACACTTGGCAATATTTCCACAGTTGTAGGTGAGGACAGCACCATGGACTCCTATTTTTAATGTCTGTATACCTACAAACACATTTATCGGTAGATGAGTCCAAATCAAGTTGTTGAAACACTCATTTGATTTTGGGTTTGCCCATGCCGGCACTTCTTCAGTAGCTCAGGCCTGGCCAAATCTCTAAATATGGCCTTTATAACGCTAAGTACAGCTGCTGAAAGACTATGCTTATGTGGATAAGATGCTCCTGTCACTTTTGCATCTTCCACCATGATGAGTCACCTTCTGGGCAGAGCTCATGACGTGGTCTTTCATTCGTAGAAGATTAATGGAAAAATATTGCCCAAACATAATTCTTCATAGCTCCTATACTGATGTTATTTCTTCTACTTGCCTGTCCATAATATCTCTGGAGACTTTCTTTTTCATTCTTAGTTAAACAATCTTGCCCCTTCAGCAGTTTACCCCATCATCTAATCTTTGCCTTTCAGGTCGATCGTTAGTTTGAAAGTCTGGTCCCGAAACGTTTTAGTACATGGCCGACACGTTTCATTTTGGTAATTTCCGCATCACCATAGGATTGGAATTGACTACACTCACGTAGATCTCGCTGCTTTCATTTCCAATCTACCGAGTGTAACGAACGCCTCTTGTCTCTTCTGATCCTTCAAATATATTTTTTTTAATATTCGAACTTCCATCCCATCTTATTATCCTCATAGTTAGCAGCACATTTCAGTCTGTGGTCTTTCTTTCCACCTCCTAATAATCTTTTGCACGTTTGACAATATTTGGTAATTTTTTTACATCAATGATCTTTCCTGTGTCTACACTTGTTGCTGTAGCAACACCGTTTAGGAAGAGATGTCCCCTTTTTTGCCAGCTCCTATCTGAAGCAATGGCAAGGTATGTGCGACCTTCATTTTTTACAACAGCTTCCTTTACAGAATTCTTGATGCTATCCTCACACGCTCCCACTACAACTTTCTCCAATAACGCTCTGATTTTGAAACTTCTCTGTCAGAGTATGCAAATTCACGACAGCAGCCGTACCTTTCCCAACCGAACGTGGAGCGTACACTTACTTCATAAGGCCCATTTGCGTCTGGCTGCGATGAAGTCATAAAGGAAACAACAGACGAGTAGTTATGACAAACCATTCATAGTGGAATTGCGAGAACTTTTCTACCATTGTCACTTCCTTCAGTTGTCTCGCATTCAGATACCGCACACTTCTTGCACTTCACAAAATTAAAGATATTATCAGATAATATAGTCACGTCCTTAATTATATTGTTCCTTTCTTCATTAGTTGCTACGAGCATTCTATATTCGTCAGAAAAAAGGAGACTTTTTTTTGTTTTGTTTTGTTGTAACATTGTGAACAGTATTGAGTGGTGCACTTTTACTTGGTGCTGTTGTGATATTTTCGTGTGATATACGTATATGAGGAGTATACATTTTGTGCTGATTGCCTTTAAACTTTCTCTTTTTAAATTTTCCTTTCAGTTTCGTCATCTTCAGTGACCTCTAAGTAAAACTAGATTCACCACAACCTAACAACACAAACACACTGATCTGAGCAACAACACAAACAAATTTCCGTAGATGAAACATGAGTGGAACAGCTGAGCATCGTAATGTCGTCAAACAGGAAAAAGAAACAATAAACAGCTGTTGCGGATTTGGACTTTCATACACTGACGAGCCAAAGAAAGTGGTACACCTGCCTAATATCGTGCAGGGCCCCCGAGAGCACGCAGAAGTGCCGCAACACGACGTGGCATGGACTCGACGAATTTCTGACGTAGTGCTGGAGAGAACTGACACCATAAATCCTGCAGGGCTGTCCATAAGTCCGTAAGAGTACAAGGAGATAGAGATCTCTTCTGAGCAGCACGTTGCAAGGCATCCCAGATATGCTCAACAATTGCCATATCTGGGGAGTTTGGTGGCCAGCAGAAGTGTTTAATCTCAGAAGAGTGTCCCTGGAGCCACTCTGTAGCAATCCTGGACGGGCGGAGTGTCGCATTGTCATGCTGGAATTGCAAAAGTCCGTCGGAATGCACAATGGACATGAAAGAATGCAGGTGATCAGACAGGATGCTTACGTGCGTGTCACCTGTCAGAGTCGCATCTAGACGTGTCAGGGGTCCCATATCACCCCAACCGTAGACGCCCCACATCATTATAGAGCCTCCACCAACTTGAATAGTGCCCTGCTGACATGCAGAGTCTATGTATTCATGAGGTTGTCGCCATACTCGTACACGTCCATCTGCTCGATACAATTTGAAACGAGACTCGTTCGACCAGGCAACATGTTTCTAGTCGTCAACAGTCCAATGTCGGTGTTCACGGCCAGGTGAGGCGTAAAGCATCGTGTCGTGCAGTCATCAAGGTTACACGACGGGTCTCCGACTTCGAAAGCTCATATCGACGATGTTTCGTTGAACGGTTCGCACGCTGACGCTTGTTGACGGCCAGGCACTGAAATCTGCAGCAATTTGCGGAAAGTTTGAACTTCTGTCACGTTGAATGATTCTCTTCAATCGTCGTTGCTCCCGTTCTTGCAGGATCTTTCTCCGGCCGCAGCGACGTCGGAGATTTGATGTTTTACCGGATTCCTGATATTCACGGTACACTCGTGAAATGGTCGTAAGGGTAAATCCGCACTTCACCCCTACCTCGGACATGCTGAGTCCCATCGCTCGTGCCCCAACTATAACACCACGTTCAAACTCGCCTAAATCTTGATGACCTGCCATTGTAGCAGCAGTAACAGATCTAACAACTGCGCCAGACACTTGTTGTCTTATACAGGCGTTGCCGACCGCAGCGCCGTATTCTGCCTGTGTCCGTATCTTTCTACTTGAATACGCATGCCTGTACCAGTTTCTCTGGCACTTCAGTGTATAAAAGGAATCCTTGTAGTGTCACGACTTCCAAGGTGCAAGTGCGCATAAGAAAACGTCAGTCCCTAGTAAAACCACGGATGAACCGGTAGATGGGCATCCGATCCGAACCGTGCATGATCAGTAAAACATCTCTAAAGCCGGCCGTTGTGGCCGAGCGGTTCTAGGCGCTTCAGTCTGGAACAGCGCGACCGCTACGGTCGCAGGTTCGAATCCTGCCTCCGGTTTGGATGTGTGTGATGTCCTTAGGTTAGTTAGGTTTAAGTAGCTCTAAGTTCTGGGGGACTGATGACCTCAGACGTTAAGTCCCACAGTGCTCAGAGCCATTTTGAACATCTCTGAAAGTCTGTCAAAAGACGAGACTGGACAGCAAATGACATTTTATGTCTGAGAGGATAAAACCATCGTCAAACTCCACAGGAGAAACAAAGAATTAAAAGACCCACTATCCATTGGGACTCATCAACATACTAAAATATATTGGCTGGCGTCAAATATAACTGCACGTTACAGCGCTATCCACACACTGAATAACGTAGGAAGTCGTGGCAGTAGAAGTGTTGCTTTTATATGACCTGAAGATATACCTCCAGGGTATGAAGCTGTCCGTCATAGAGGGGGAAGAAAAACAATAAGCAACTATTGCGGAATTGGATTTAACCCAGTTTAATATAGATTATTTTGCCATCTTCGATTTGTCCTTCACATTATTTACAAGATTAGATTAGTTAGATTAGTACTTGTTCCATAGAATCATGAATACGACACTTCGTAATGATGCGGAACGTGTCAGGTTAATAAAAGGTGTCTATACAAGATATTACATTACACTAAATATTACATGACACCTAACATTTTGAATATTTTTGTGGGGGGTGGGGAAATTACCCACTTACTATATCCAAAAATGCATCTAATGAGTAGAAGAAGTTGCCTTTCAGAAATTCTTTTAATTTCCTTTTTAATGCTGTATGGCAATCTGTCAGACTTTTGATTGCATAAGTGACCAAAGACTTTTGTGGCAGAATAATTAACCCCTTCTGTGCCAAAGTTAGATTTAACCTTGAGTAGTGAAGATCATCCTTTCTCCTAGTGTTGTAGCCGTGTACACTGCTATTACTTTTGAATTCGTTCGGATTGTTAATAACAAATTTCATAAGTGAATATATATATTGTGAGGCTACAGTTAAGATCCCTAGCTCTTTAAATAAGTGTCTGCAGCATGATCTTGGATGAGCTCCAGCAATTATTCTGATTACACGCTTTTGTGAAATGAACACTCTTTTACTCGATGATGAGTTACCCCAGAATATAATGCCATACGAAAGCAGAGAATGAAAATAGGCGTGGTAAGCTAATTTACTGAGATGTATATCGCCAAAATTCGCAATGCTCCTAATAGCGTAAGTAGCTGAACTCCAACGTTTCAGCAGATCTTCAGTGTGTTTTTCCAGTTCAACCTCTAATCAATGCATACACCTAGAAATTTTGAATACTCTACCTTAGCTACCGATTTCTGATCGAAGTCTATATTTATTAATGGTGTCATTCCATTTACTGTGTGGATCTGTATACAGGGTGGTCCACTGATCATGACCAGGCCAAATATCTCACGAAATACGCGTCAAACGAAAAAACTAAAGAACGAAACTTGTCTAGCTTGAAGGGGGAAACCAGATGGTGCTATGGTTGGCCTGCTAGATGGCGCTGCCATAGGTAAAACGGATATCAACTGCGTTTTTTAAATAGGAAACCCCATTTTTTTATTACATATTCGTGTAGTACGTAAAGAATTATGAATATTTTAGTTGGACCACTTTTTTCGCTTTGTGATAGATCGCCCTGTAATAGTCACAAACATATGGCTCACAATTTTAGACGAACAGATGGTGACAGGTAGGTTTTTTCAAATTAAAATACAGGACGTAGGTACTTTTAATACTTTATTTCGGTTGTTCCAATGTGATACATGTACCTTTGTGAACTTATCATTTTGAGAACGCATGCTGGTACAGCGTCATTACCTGTAAATACCACATTAATGCAATAAATGCTCAAAATAAAGTCCGTCAAGCTCAATGCATTTGGCAATACGTGTAACGACATTCCTCTCAACAGCGAGTAGTTCGCCTTCCGTAATGTTCGCACATGCATTGACAATGCGCTGACGCATGTTGTCAGGCTTTGTCGGTGGATCACGATAGCAAATATCCTTCAACTTTCCCCACAGAAACAAATCCGGGGACGTCAGATCCGGTGAACGTGCGGGCCATGTTTGGTGCTTCGACGACCAATCCACCAGTCATGAAATATGCTATTCAATACCGCTTCAACCGCACTCGTGCTACGTGCCGGACATCCATCATGTTGGAAGTACATCGCCATTCTGTCATGCAGTGAAACATCTTGTAGTAACATCGGTAGAACATTACGTAGGAAATCAGCATGCATTGCACCATTTAGATTGCCATCGATAAAATGGGGGCCAATTATCCTTCCTCCCATAATGCCGCACCATACATTAACCCGCCAAGGTCGCTGATGTTCCACTTGTCGCAGCCATCGTGGATTTTCCGTTGCCCAATAGTACATATTATGCCGGTTTACGTTACCGCTGTTGGTGAATAACGCTTCGTCGCTAAATAGAACGCGTGCAAAAAATCTGTCATCGTCCCGTAATTTCTCCTGTGCCCAGTGGCAGAACTGTACACGACGTTCAAAGTCGACGCCATGCAATTCCTGGTGCTTAGAAAAATGGTACGGGTGCAATCAATGTTGATTTACCATTCTCAGCACCGACGTTTTTGAGATTCCCGAGTCTCGCGCAATTTGTCTGCTACTGATGTGCGGATTAGCCGCGACAGCAGCTAAAACACCTGTTTTGGCATCGTCATTTCTTGCAGGTCGTGGTTGACGTTTCACATGTGGCTGAACACTTTCTGTTTCCTTAAATAACGCAACTATCCGGCGAACGATCAGGACACTTGGATGATGTCCAGGATACCGCGCAGCATACATAGGTAGGCACACATCAACAGGATATCGACCTTTTCCGCAATTGATAAACGGTCCATTTTAACACTGGTAATGTATACGAAGCAAATACCGTCCGCACTGGCGGAATGTTACGTGATACCACGTACTTATACGTTTGTGACTATTACAGCGCCATTTGTCACAAAGCGAAAAAAAGTGGTCCAACTAAAACATTCATATTTCTTTACGTACTACACGAATATGTAATAAAAATGGGGGTTCCTATTAAAAAAAAACGCAGTTGATATCCGTTTGACCTATGCCTATGGCAGCGCCATCTAGCAGGCCAACCATAGCGCCATCTGGTTTCCCACTTCAAGCTAGACGAGTTTCTTTCTTTGTAGTTTTTTCGTTTGATGCTTATTTCGTGAGATATTTGGCCCAGTCACTATCAATGCACCACCCTGTATAGTGTGTTTTGTCAAAGTTTAATGAGAGCCCATTTGCAGAGAAGCACTTCATGATTTTCTGAAAAACATCGTTTACAATTTCATCAGTTAATTCTTGTCTGTTGGTTGTGATAGCTATACTTGTTCTTTAGCTGTGGTTGCCCAAGCTGCAAGTTTATTTGTAGTACATTGTACACAGTCTCAGTTGCTTGTTACAACCTGTTGTTGTGTACATAGTTCCGCGTAGTCAGCGCGTACACAACTTTCCCACTAGAGGGCGCCCCGCTAAGCACAACAGCGCAGGCGCAGCGCTCGTCCGTCTCCGCACTACGAGATGGCGCTGCCTTAGAGACGGACCAAATTCTGCTTCCGCCGATCCGCGTATTAATATGTAACGCAGCCAATGAGATTGCTGCTAACGTAGAACCTTTTCTCCTTGCAGATCACACTCGCGCAGTGATACCTGAATGCGCGAGGTACTATAACGAGTCAGTCTGCATTTTTCTGCACCAGTCTGTACCAGTCTGCATTTATCTGCACCTGTCTGTACCAGTCTACATTAGACTGTACCAGTCTATAGTCAAGTTTGAGTCTGCACCTAATAAGATTATCATATTCCTGTACATAGCCATGAAGAGAAATGTATAGACACTTTGTCAAGTATCAGAGATATGTGAGAATGAGATTAACGTACCAGGACCAAAGGAACTTCAGATTGTCAATTGTAAACAGCTCCAGAATCAAGTTACGTAATGTCTATGCTTTTTATTATTTTAATAAATGTGTGTGAATATTAATCAAATTCTGTTTAAAGTTGGTCCCCGTCAATCTGCTACTCTAAACGTGCAAGTGGCATTTCTATCGTCTGACCTAACGGCAGAAGATAAACACGCCACGATAAGACCACGAGACATATTGCTGACACTCGCCTACTTCATTAGAGCCACAAGTCAAATAATCTGATGGTGTGTGTACCGAAGGTCTCACAGTACGCACACCACACCTGTACGAGGTGTAAGTGTGGCTCACCTGCCCCGGCAGCAGCGCGCCCCTGCTGGGGCTGACGGCGACGTCGGTGCGGCCGCAGCACGCCCTGAACGTGGCGCCGGTCCAGGCGGCGCCGGCAGCGGCGGCGGCGGCGGCCCGGCAGTGGGCGGCGGCGGCGGCGTGGGAGGCGGAGTTGCGGCCGCGCAGGCAGACGCGGGCCAGCGAGGCGCCGCCCACCGCGGCGGCGGGCAGCAGCAGCCGGCACGCCGACATCTCGCAGCGCGGGTCCGACACCGGCACGCTCACTGACACCCAGCAGCCGTCCGCATCTGGGCACCGCAGGCCGGCAGGGGGGCTCACGTCTGCAGCTGAGCTGGGTCACCAGTTCCCCTCCAGCTGCCACTCTACCGCCTGTCTGCTCGCGGGCGTGCAGAATCCGAGTGATGTCGATGGAGTTGCCTGCCTACAGGGGCCCAGGACTATACTGAGGGCTGTCTATGTACAGGTACATTTTTAAGTGCTCAACAAAGGTGAGCACATGGCACTGAGGATCTCGCCAAATAGGGGGTCTAAGAGGCACCCTCTGCAGTTTTATCCTCACACGATGAATGTCGCGTCATCCCATGATCGCTCCAGAGGAGGGTGCAAAACAAAATGGCTGAAAAAGCGTAAAGGCTGCTTCGGATCACGTTCAGATTTTGTCGAATGGTTTTGAACGGGCCCTAGTAGTTCCACCCTCTATTGCAGGCCAAAAATTGAAGTCACACAACACTCTAAAGAGGTCAGATCATGTTGAATAGGATTGAAGCCTCACAGTGTCCTTAGAGAAGGCTCCTAACGTCTGGAGTGAGTCAGCAGTGGCAAATGTCGACAAGAACGTCGCTCTGTTGTTTTTCTCACTGTGAACTTTCGTTTCCGACTCCCAAATGTTTGTAAATTGTAAGTAGGCTGTTTAGGTTTTTATGTATGTAAGTAGGCTGTTTAGGTTTTTATGTTGGTAACGTCACCTAGCGCTCTGTATGAAAATCACTGGCTGTGCTGTGTGCAGTCTGTGGCTGGTGGGCATTGTTGAAATAGTCGCTATTGTAGTGTAGGGCAGTTGGCTGTTAACAGCGCGTAGCGTTGCGCAGTTGTAGGTGAGCCGTCAGCAGTGGTGGATGTGGGGAGAGAGATGGCGGAGTTTTGAGAGCGGATGATCTGATGGACACACGTCCAGATCATCCGCTCTCAAAACTCCACCAGTCTGTGGCTGGTGGGCATTGTTGAAATAGTAAGACTGCATGTCATGAACTGATATATATATATATATATATATATATATATATATATATATATATATATATATATATATATATATCAGTTCATGACATGCAGTCTTACAAATTTACTGTCTCTGATGGACACACGTCCAGATCATCCGCTCTCAAAACTCCGCCATCTCTCTCCCCACATCCACCACTGCTGGCGGCTCACCTCCAACTGCGCAACGCTAGGCGCTGTTAACAGCCAACTGCCCTACACTACAATAGCGACTATTTCAACAATGCCCACCAGCCACAGACTGCACACAGCACAGCCAGTGATTTTCATACAGAGCGCTAGGTGACGTTACCAACATAAAAACCTAAACAGCCTACTTACATACATAGAAACCTAAACAGCCTACTTACAATTTACAAACATTTGGGAGTGTTCAAAAGTCATTATATATATATATTGAACACTAGTAAGGTAAGCCGGCTGGAGTGGCCGTGTGGTTCTAGGCGCTACAGTCTGGAGCCGAGCGACCGCTACGGTCGCAGGTTCGAATCCTGCCTCGGGCATGGATATGTATGATGTCCTTAGGTTAGTTAGGTTTAATTTGTTCTAAGTTCTAGGCGACTGATGACCTCAGAAGTTAAGTCGCATAGTGCTCAGAGCCATTTGAACCAACTAGTAAGGTAAATACATTGTTTGTTCTTTATCAAAATCTTTCATTTGCTAACTATGCCTATCAGTAGTTAGTGACTTCAGTAGTTAGAACCTTTTATTTAGCTGGCAGTATTGGCGCTCGCTGTATTGCAGTAGTTCGAGTAATGAAGATTTTTGTGAGGTAAGTGATTCATGAAATTTATATGTTATTGTTAGTCAGGGCCATTCTTTTGTAGGGATTATTAAAAGTCAGATTGCGTTGCGCTAAAAATATTGTGTGTCAGTTTAGTGATGATCAGAATAAGTAAAGAGAGAAATGTCTGAGTACGTTCAGTTTTGCTCAGCTGTTTGAAAATCAAATTACGTAAGGGGTTTACCAGCACAGTAATTCACTAATTTTTCTAAGGGGACGTTTCATAATGAACGCCCCAAGGGAAGGGGTGTTTTCACTCAGGCCATTTATACGACCTGCACAGGCCTTTCCGTGTCGATTCTGAGTGATGGTGTGTCTGAAAGGCTTTTCTCGACCACCCACAAGAAACGTTGGGCACAGCGGTTCTGACCTCCATCGCAGAGAACTGAAGAGAAGGTGTGGCATGACGGAAAGGGGGTTTGCCGACCTTCCCATTGTGTCATATGTAGTGTAATTTGTATTGTTTAATCTGCCGTCATGTGTGACAGATGTGGATGTTGTCGTAGATTAGTGAGCAAGGGAGTGAAATGTCAGGACTGTGGGTTGGTGTTTCGCCGGGGAGATTGTAGCGGGGAGGCTGTTATAGTGCCGGATGAGGCTCGCCAATGGAGTTGTTGATTATGTAGCTATGGCAATAAAATCGTGGAACAGGGAAAAGAGATTTGTGCCTTTCAGGCTGAACTACAAATTGTGTACTTTGAATCACACAGGTTGAAGGCGGAAAGAGACAATGGGAGCTGGGAACAGGTAACAAGTCGTAGTCAGAAGGAGAAAACTTCAGAAATCACATTTCAGTTTCCAGTGAGCAATCAGTTTGATTTGTTACCTGAAGTAGAAGACCCTCAAACATTTTTCCAGCAAAGTAGGGTGCAACAGACTCGTAGTAACTTATGTAATGCTAAGTCGGGAGTAGAGTCAAGCGGAAAGAAATGAGTCCTGCTGCTAGGTAGCAGTCACGGGAGAGGTGTAGTCCAGTTGCTACAGGATAGACTAGGAGTCGAGTACCAGGTCACAAGCATTGTGAAACCTAGTGCTAAGCAAAAGGTGCAGCATCAGCTCACACTCGTGTGTGGTTTGTGGATGTTTTGCAGCGCCATGACCACCCCTGGGTTAATACGGCTGTCAACCGTGGGGGGGGGGGGGGGGGGTTACTGTTGTCAGAAAATAAGTTTCGTATCTGTGCTGTGGCTGTCGGGCTGTTGGTGCGATTGGGAGTGGGGTTACACTACTCATGGCCTGCACCTGAATAGGAGGGGGAAGGATAGATTAGTTGATCTTCTTGCAGAAAATGTAAGGGGGGCCACATGCACACAAGCCAAAATACCTGTGATTACTGGAGTCAGAGGGACACATTTTTTAGGTTAGACTCAGGTTACAGACAGAGAGTACTGAAAGAGATTAAAACAGAACAGTGCCATAATGTCCGTAGCAGTATCCAAAGAAATAAAATTTGTGTTTCATCAGAACATTAGGGGACTGAAAAATAAGATAGATGAGCTTCTTGTATGGTTACAAAATGGAGTAAATTCTGAAGGTATAGATATTTTGTGTCTCTCTCAACACCATGTAACCGCAGGGATGGAGAAGTTAAATTTAAGGGATTACAGATTAGCATCTTATTCATGTAGAGTCAACATGGGAAAAGGAGGAGTTGCTACTTATATAAAACTGGGCACAAAGTTAAAAATTTTGAAACAATTGTTTTTGTAAAGATCAGATCCTTGAAGCATATGCTTGTGAGTTGCTACTGCAATATACTTCTACAGTAATTGTAACAATCTATAGATCCCCTCAAGGTAATTTACAGCTATTCATGAAAACTCTTGAGGCATAGCCGGCCGAAGTGGCCGTGCGGTTAAAGGCGCTGTAGTCTGGAACCGCAGGACCGCTACGGTCGCAGGTTCGAATCCTGCCTCGGGCATGGATGTTTGTGATGTCCTTAGGTTAGTTAGGTTTAACTAGTTCTAAGTTCTAGGGGACTAATGACCTCAGCAGTTGAGTCCCATAGTGCTCAGAGCCATTTGAACCATTTTTTTTCTTGAGGCATAATTGAGCTACCTGTCAGACAAAAAGAAGCAGTTAGCGGTTTGTGGTAATTTTAATGTAGATTTCTTAAAAGATACGGATAGGAAAAATGAGCCAGAATCTTTGTTTGGTTGTTTCAATCTAGTATCTGTTGTAAATTTTGCAACTCGTGTACAGCAAGATAGTAGGTCACCTATCGATAATATATTCGTAGACAGTGTTCAGGCAGAAACAATGTGTACCCAGTTGTTAATGGGCTATCTGATCATGATGCACAGTTAATGGAAACAACACACATAGCACCTTACAGGATTCACGCAGGTCCATACAAGGCACGGAGGTTTATTAATGTGAATAGGATACAGAGCTTTAAGTGCACCCTAGAAGAGGTAGAATGGGATGAAGCATACACAGAAAACGATGCTGATGCCAAATTCAATTTATTCCACCGTAAATGTGTCTCAATATTTGAGAGTTGCTTTCCTGAACCTTTATCGAAAAAAGCCATTACAAAGTCAAGTAAGCCATAGATTACTAATGGAATTAAGATATCGTGTAAGAGGAAGAGGGAAATATATGGACAGGCCAGAATAAGTCAGGATCCGACGTTACTTGCTTACTACAGAAGATACTGTAATATTTTAAAGGAAATTCATTAAGAAGTCGAGAGGCTTTCGTGTTCTGACAGAAATTAATAATGCGGATGATAAGATTAAAACTATATGGAATATTTTCAAATGGGAGACGGGGCAGCCTGACAGTGCACAGCATACCATAGCAATAAAGCTAAATGATGATGTTGTGAGTGATAATTCACAAGTTGTAAGTATTTTTAACAATAACTTTCTCAATTTAGCAGCAAAAATACGGTTAAAGGGTTCAATTGAAGAAGCAAAAAATACGTTAAAAATGCCATTCCCCAGGACTTTAGGCCTTAGAAATAGCACCAACATACCCCACTGAAATTAAGGAAATTATAAAAACAAGGGCTCATGTGGTGTTGATGGAGTCTCTAACAGAATTTTGAAGTGTTGTTCTAATTTAATAAGTGGAGTCCTTAGCGATATATGTAATACTTCGCTGGCACAGGGAATTTTTCCAGATAGATTGAAATACGCAATTGTCAAACATCTTCATAAGAAAGGGGACAAGAGTGACTTAAATAATTATAGACCAATCTCATTGCTGACTTCATTTTCTAAAATATTCGCAAAAGTTATGTATTCAAGAGTAGCCTCACATTTAAGTGAAAATAATTTACTCAGCATGTCACAGTTCGGATTCCAGAAGGGTTACATGACTGAGAATACTATCTACACATTTACCCATCAAATAGTACAAGCCCTAAATAACAAAGCATTTGACTGTGTGGATCATGTCACACTCTTAGAAAAACTCAGGTTTTATGGAATTGAAGGCTATACACACAGCTGGTTTGAATCATACATAATGAACAGAAAACAAAAAGTTGTGCTGAATAGCACAAATAATGTTGGGAGCGTGGTAAATTCTAGTGAATGGGCAGTTATCACAAAGGTAGCCCCACAGAGTTCAATTTTGGGTCCTCTCCTGTTCCTTATCCATGTGAATGACCTCTCACTTAACGTTCAGCAAGCAGAACTAGTACTTTTTGCAGATGACACGAGTGTTATAATAAATCCCACTCCAGAAAAAGCAGCTGAAGATACTGTTAAGGATGTCTTTCAAGGAATTATTAAGTGGTACTCAGAAAATGGATTCTCCCTTAATTTTGAAAAAACTGACTATATCCAGTTCTGTACACCGAATAGAGTCATAGTGACAGTTGATGTAGCATATGAACAGGGCTCAGTTAACAGGACAGATTTCTCCAAATTTCTGAGTGTTCACATTGATGACAACTTGAACTGGAAGAAGCATACTACTGAGCTTCTCAAACAACTAAGTTCAGCCTCTTTCGCTCTTCGTATAATCGCTAGTCTTGGTAGTAAACAGATCAGCCTCCTAATGTACTCTGCATATTTCCACTCAATAATGTCTTATGGAATAGTTTCCTGGGGTAACTCACCACTTAGATATAAAGTTTTGATTGCACAAAAGAGAGCAGTGAGAATAATTAGTGGTTATCACCCAAGGACGTCATGTAGGCATGTATTCAAGGAGTTAGGTATTTTAACTGCACCATCAGAGTACATATATTCGCTAATGAAATTCGTTACAAATAATCCATCTCAATTCGCGCAGGAGAGTGATGTTCATAAGTACAACACTAGAGGGAAAAATGACCTTTCCTGTCCGTTATTGAAACTGTCGGTAGCTCAAAAAGGAGTACATTATTCAGCAACAGAAATCTTTGATCACTTGCCCAACAATATAAAGTGTCTGGCAGGTAGCAGATCAAGTTTTAAATGTAGCTTAAAATGATTTCTTTTGGACAACTCCTTCTACTCCATGGACGAGTTTTTGTTTCAAAAATGGTAACAAAAAAATTATGCCTCTAAATGTAGTTGCATGTGTAGAACTAAAAATTTCAGTAATATTAATATTAGCACTATTCATGTGTGTATATATACCTTGTAATCTGATTTGTTCCACATCATATCGATAAAATAATCGGGAAAATGATCCATGGAACATGACATAAGTAAAACTAAAACTAAACTAAAACTAAACACAGTGGAGTTGGGTATAATTGTGATGAAATATAGTGCCAATGTGACATGATTAACCCACCTTACACCTAACGTCATCTTCTGAACTCTCGCCTTTTTTTCACACGGGTCGACACCTTGCCGTTGCTGAGCCTGAGGGTGACGTCGGAGGATGCCACGTTCTTACACCATTAGAGAGGGAAGTCGTAGGCAAATTTGAGCCAAATTTCAAACCCCTGCGTTGCAAAGGAGGAAAATGGCGCCATTCCAAAACTGTGGCCCTTAAATTATTTTGCTCAGTGTAGTTGGATAGTCACATGCCTTTTAATTACGCTATTGACATTCGAATTATGAATTTTAACCTTGTCTTTACCGACAAAGTGAGGCTGGCGAATCTTACTTATACTGAAGTAGTAATGAAGCAATGCAGAAATTCAATCTAGGTTCGCCAATTAAATCTGTGGATCTTTTGTCTGACGTGCTGCACGTTGCGAAGAGTGCGTGGATCTGGCCGCAGCAGCGAGTGCCACTTAACGCGCAACAGGTAAACACAGCATAATACGCCGGTCCTGACACTGTACTACATTATTTCAAACATTTTTTCTCTTTAACACGGAACAATAATCGTTTAACTCTAAATTATTCCGTTTGTCGAACGAACATATATACCTGCTACACATGAAAATTGTTTTTGCTATGCAGTGTTCTCCAAAGTATCAGATTCTGTGGCGCTTGAACAGTCGAAGTATACTGAAAGTGCGCTGATATTTGATGAAATGTTTGCGAAAGTTTCTTAGTTGTTATTTATTAGACCGTTCAACAGTATCGTCAGATGAATTCGTTGCAGTCCATCATGATGTATCCACAGCACCCATTACGACAGACGAAGGTATTACGGCGACGAATCTCACAATGAGATCAATACTGATGTTCCTGTCCCCAGTACACCAGCAATGGGGAACTCCATGAAAAGTATGCAGAGCTGTTCAGATGCGCATTCCAATGGTGAAGTGAATAAAACGTTGGATAATATCGAACGTGTCCAAAAACTAATATTCAAAAGGACGTTCTAAAAGAGAATAATAGAACTTTTCCCCTCCCACCTACCTAAAAAAACAATAATATACGATTTATAGACTTACGGTATACAGTTGTACCTACAACATTAAATGTTAGCAGAATATGTAATTTCTATACTGTAACAAAATTTGTCGCTATGGGAAATGTAGCATTGCATTGTTTTCGGATAATGCATTTAAAACGGAATTCTTTTAACATGAAAAAATGTTTCGATCCCCTAAGTTTTGTGCCAAACCGGTTTCCCCTTTGTATATGAATTTCCAAATTTCTCAGGTTACGGAATAAAATCAACAGATGTAAAGGTAATTTTCGGAGAATGCCAAGCAAGTGTGATGACACCGTTAATGGTTATAATATAGTAGTAGAAAGCGTCGGATGCTCTCTAAGGCTGTTCGCAGCTGACAATGCCGGAATACGGTATAGATTTACAGAATGGCCTTCAGAGGATTGAGTAAGGGTGCTGGCTCTGGCAGTTCACCCTGAACGTAGATCAGTTTAACATATTCCGCTTACATAAGAAAATCAACTCACTACTATACAACTACGCTATTGACGACAAACAGCTGGAAACAGTATCTATCCTAAAACATCTACGGCCGACCTTAAGTGGAATGAACACATAAAAAAAAAACAGCAGGAAAGGCAGATGCCAGACAGATTAATAGGAAGAATGTTAAGGAAATGTAATTCATCCACGAATGAAGTGGCTTATAAGATGCTTGTTCTAGCGAATTTTGAGTACTGTTAGTCAGTTTGGAGCCTTACCAGGTAGGACTGATAGAAGACATAGAGTAGATCCAACGAAGGGCAGCGCTTTTAGCCAGGGGATAGTTCAGTCGGCCCAGACCGTTACCGGGATGCTCAAGGAACTCCAGTGGCAGGTGTTAAAGTGAGCCGTCCTGTATGACGGAGAGAGTAATGTCGAGGAAGAGTCGTACAACATATTGCTTCCTCCCGCATGCAACTCGCTTAATGACCGCGACGAGAAAATTCCCGAAATTAGAGTCAATACAGAAGATTACCGACAATCATTCTTCCCACACGCCATTCGCGAATGGAACAGGGATGGGGGGGATCAGTGGAACAAAAGTACTCCTCACAGAACTGCCTCAAGTTTTTCTCTGATATAACTTGTAATTTTTTTTTCGAAATCATATTTTGAACTAAATTATTGTGTGACCTGCAATTGTGCCTACCCATATTTGTCATTGAAAATGTTTATATCGTTGTTCTGTGCCGTAGTAACGTGATGTGAGGTTTCACAGCCACCCATTTGTATTATGGTTGCGGTCGGTTGTCAGAAATTAGTAATTGAACTCAAGGATGTGGGAAGTTACAAAATTTAGAAAGAATTGGAAACTAATAAAATGGGGTTCTGTACTACGTTTTAACTCTTGAATTCTTCCAAAAGCACGACTAAAATAGACGGAAGAACAAACAGAACGGACAGGGAAACCATAATACGTCCAGTACTATTTTTAACATTATACTCAAAAACAGAACCATTAACTGCATCTCCTATATATAGACTAACAGCAGAATTATAAATGTGTGAAACACAACAGTACTGGTGGAAGAGACTGTCATAGTCACGCCGTCAAGAGCAACAATTTAATTTAAACGACATTTCAAGTGCTTTTGAAACTAAAGTAGGAGCTGGAAAAGGCTAGGTGTATCATCAACTCTTTTCAGTATGATACTGAAGGCGATGATAATATCAGAAAAAAGTTGCGAGAGAAGGTCATCAAAAGAATTAGTTCGGGAAAAAGACGAGTAAGATTCGAGGTGAAAGACCTCGCTTTTACCGAAGATATTGTGGTAATAGCTGTATTTGTACACCGACAAACACCTTACCTATAACGTCCTGCGAACATGAACCCTTAAATTTTTTAATTGCCAATACATTCTGAATTTTATAATGGCTATTGTTCTGCAGTTCGAGACTGATTTCTGATACTCGACCAAAAGGATCATCTAAATCGATTCATCCATAATTATGAAAGCTCATGTCGTGTCTAAACTACACAGAAAAATAGCATCAGAATACCGGAGAAGATATTTCGGGGGTGCAAACTCATCGCACTCAATAATTTTGAACAAAGTATCAAACCAATCCAGTGCTTGCATGCATTTCTAAAAAATATCCCCGACGGAATAAGCTTGTCTTTCAAACTTTGTAAACAGAAGGATTTTTTAATCATTCAAGGGTACACGCTGTTTACTGTTAATATTTACAATGTGTTACAGTATATCTTCGTCCATGAAAACTGACAGCTACACGTTAAGAAACAAGAGACCTACTCCAAGTAAATTGCGCTTGTCTAACGTTACTGAGGAAAAAAGTACGTAGCTCTGAGAACTGAACAATTTCTGATTATGATTTATACTTCAGATGATTACACTTGCCAATTAAAAAGTAGACACTACTTTTATTGCATAGCAGCAGTTATAAAATGCGAAAATTAGCCCATTCTTTTGAAATATTAGAACTATGTGCCATGTTTTTCAAATTTATTACATTTAATTTCCTTATATATATCTTAGTTATACTTTTTATGGATGTTCCTTGCTGCGGTCAGGAAAGTTTAACATGTACTATATGTTATTCAGTTACTGTAAATTACCAGTTTGTCAGATAGTGTTTACGATAATCACATACAATATGAACATTTTTGGACATGTCATAGCATCATGCTTCAATGAAGAAGATATTGACATATGTTAAACCAATACTAAGTTAGCTTGTGTAACATACTTCTTATACGTTACGTAAATGTACAGCCAAGGTCTAAAGATATATAATATTCCTAATTTTGTATGTGTCTCAAGATGAAAAATTAATTTTCGGAAACCCTTAAAGTGAAGTAAAAATATATTTGCTACTGAAGATAGAATTTTATTCTGAAATAATAGTGAAATTATACATACTTTTGAGTTTTTGTTTTGCGCTATTAGTAAATAGTTGCTGGAATTTTCGGGGGGGGGGGGGGGATTAGAAGTTGGTCCGTGACAGGTAGAAAAACGCATTTGCAGTAGTTGGGCCAACAGTGGTTTACAGAAATTAGTTACTGTAATGTCAACCACTGAAAGAAAATTCAACATTGCACATTTATGTAGTATCAGCATAACAGCACAGGCCGATTACTGCAGCTAAGAAGGAAACTACGGTAATAAACAGAGTGCCAAAAAGAATTTTATTGTTTCGTCGACATCGAGGTCATTAGAGCTGTGTGGAAACGCGCCGCCGTGTCCTGTTAAATGAACCATCCCGGCATTCATGAGCAGTGATTTAGAGAAAATAAGGGAAATATAAATCCAGCTTGAAGTTGAACCTTGTTCCAGCACAATGTGGGCCGAGTGATTTATATGCCTTACCGTTTCGCTAGGTATTTTATATCTAGATTGTGCACGTGGAATGCACACAATCAGAAGAAGTTCATCAAGCTACAGTCGATTATTTACATTATGATATCTGTGTTGTTTTCAACGTTTATTTCGGTCAGTACTATGCTCTAGTGCCTCAACCTAGTACCTGTTCGGCTCATTAGTGATTTCCTGTCGTGCAGTGTTGGCAATTGTCCGTGGTTTCCACAACAAATCTCAGACGTTTTCCACTAAGTTTGTGTCACCCTGTGTCTCAGTGCTTGGCTCAGAACTATTGCGAAGAGAAAAATCTCTGACAAAGTTCCAACAAAGAAATGGTCGTAGCCGATTGCGTACCGCGAAGTGCTCGACTGCTTACCAGCGGCGCCCCCGTCCAGTAGGCCCAGCTGCTCTGCGGTTGGCAGCTCCTCCAGTTTGTCCTTCCAGCCGTCAGACTTATCCAGGTGCTCTTTGCAGACGACAGGTGCCAACTTCCGCTTGCCCCGTCGCTTTGGTTCCTCTCTGTTTGATCTGAAATCATATCGTCAGCTAGTAAACAGCACTGCCAATGCCTGGTGTTCCTGTAAATTTCACTGTTTTAAGATTTACACTTGGTTACGGACAAATAGAACTACTGACGGCCTTGGGAGAGCCAGTCCTGACAAAACTCTACCATCTGGTGAGCAAGATGTATGAGACAGGCGAAATACCCTCAGACTTCAAGAAGAATATAATAATTCCAATACCAAAGAAAGCAGCTGTTGACAGATGTGAAAATTACCGAATTATCAGTTTAATAAGTCACAGCTGCAAAATACTAACACGAATTCTTTATAGACGTATAGAAAAACTGGTAGAAGCCGACCTCGGGGAAGATCAGTTTGGATTCCGTAGAAATATTGGAACACGTGAGGCAATACTGACCTTACGACTTATCTTAGAATAAAGATTAAGGAAAGGCAAACCTACGTTTCTAGCATTTGTAGACTTGGAGAAAGTTTTTGACAATGTTGACTGGAATACTCCCTTTCAAATTGTGAAGGTGGCAGGGGTAAAATACAGGGAGCGAAAGGCTATTTACAATTTGTACAGAAACCAGATGGCAGTTATAAGAGTCGAGGGGCATGAAGGGGAAGCAGTGATTGGGAAGGGAGTGAGACAGGGTTGTAGCCTCTCCCCAATGTTATTCAATCTGTATATTGAGCAAGCAGTAAAGGAAACAAACGAAACATTCGGAGTAGGTATGAAAATCCATGGACAAGAAATAAAAACTTTGAGGTTCGCCGATGACATTGTAATTCTATCAGAGACAGTAAAGGACCTGGAAGAGCAGTTGAACGGAATGGAAAGTGTCATGAAAGGAGGATATAAGATGAAAATCAACAAAAGCAAAACGAGGATAATGGAAAGTAGGCGAATTAAGTCGGGTGATGCTGAGAGAATTAGATTAGGAAATGAGACACTTAAAGTAGTATAGGAATTTTGCTATTTGGGGAGCAAAATAACTGATGATGGTCGAAGTAGAGAAGATATAAAATGTAGACTGGCAATGGCAAGGAAAGCGTTTCTGAAGAAGAGAAATTTGTTAACATCGAGTATAGATTTAAGTGTCAGGAAGTCGTTTCTGAAAGTATTTGTATGGAGTGTAGCCATGTACTGAAGTGAAGTGAATAGTTTGGACAAGAAGAGAATAGAAGCTTTCTAAATGTGGTGCTACAGAAGAATGCTGAAGATTAGATGGGTAGATCACATAACTAATGATGAAGTATTGAATAGAATTGGGGAGCACAGGAGTTTGTGGCACAACTTGACAAAAAGAAGGGTCCGGTTGGTAGGACATGTTCTGAGGCATCAAGGGGTCATAAATTTAGCATTGGAGGGCAGTGTGGAGGGTAAAAATCGTAGAGGGAGACCAAGAGATGAATACATTAAGCTGATTCAGAAGTATGTAGGTTGCAGCAAGTACTGGGAGATGAAGCAGCTTGCAGAGGATAGGGTAGCATGGAGAGCTGCATCAAACCAGTCTCAGGACTGAAGACCACAACAACAACAACAACAACAACAGATAAAGTGAGAAGCTTTTTTGGGTGCGACTACTCAACCGTCTTTCTAATGAAAAGGTCGGTGCAAATAGGTAGGATGGGTATTACTACACAATATTAACTCCACCTTTTTCCATTCGGTACCAACCGACCACCGTGTCTTCCTCTTTCATACGGCGTCATTCGAAAGCGGCATGGCGGGGTATGGGGTCGGCACACAACTCTCCCGGCTGTTGTCAGTTTCCTGGATCTTTTACTGTATAATACGCGTGCCTCAACCACATTACAAACTCCATAATCTCAACATAAAAATTATACAACCTAACTATTTCTTCGTGAGTTAAAAGCCCATTTTCTAAGCGCCTTTCAAGCACTTTATTCACGTTTTTTGATGTGGTATGAAACGCAGAATGTACATTCAATGTAGAAATTAAGTAGCAATTAAAAACACATCAAGATCTTAACCATATGCAGCAAATAAATATCGTGACAATATGAAGTATTGATATTACATACTAATCCATCATTGTTTCATAGCGTAACTTATCTTTCTTGTTATGTATAGTTTAATATTGATGTATTTTAAATTATTTCTACGCCAGCCGACTAAAATATGATTACTCAACACAACGTTACACGTATTTTCGTAAAATCTGTACTTATTATTGATTTTAATCTAAAGTTCTAGTAAACATCCCCTCCCCCCCCCCCTCCCCGCCACAGCGGGATAAAAAAACTCCAGAGCAAAAACCGAGCACACAGCAAGCAGCATTACAGAAAATCAGAAGCTGTGCGTATCATATTGTAGCAAGACAGAGACCTTTACATCTGCTTTTTATAAATTTGAGTACTTTTATTGACTTTTCGTAGACTGAACAAATGTGGCTTCCGAACACAGTGAGACATGGTAATTCGTGGCGTGTGTATGGGATTTGAACGCCGAGTGGTTTAGATGGGACTGTTATTAGGGTCCAAAATGTTAATTCAGGAGGGTGGCAAGAATGTTTCCTCCAACCAACCTGTTTAATGCGGTGTTAGAACGAAGGATATTTGTATGTATGGTGTAGACTTTCTCATCTGCCTGCTTTCAAATAACTTCAACGCCGTGAACAACAAAGGGAAGAATTAGGGTATGTAATCGAGGGCTATGAAGCTGTGGAGGTTATGAAGCTATAGCACAACACTTAGAAGTACACGGATTACCTCAGTGTCGCTACAAACACAGCACGGGATTCGACTTCTTCGATTACTTTGAGAAAGTAATTATGAAAGCAGGTGAAGTGGGAGAGAACGTTCAGCGAGTGTAGAAAGGTAGTGATACAGTCATCCAGATTTGTAAAATACTGGGAAACAGTAACGTAACTAGAAAAAGAACTAAAGCCGGAGTAGCTAACGATGATGAGAAATTAGTACTCATCTGTGGAATCTAAATGAGCCCCTCATTAACTAGAAGAGTTCATAAACTGTTGCCTTCAGATGATCATTAAAGTCAAATAGCCAGCCAGAGCAGGTTTCAGAAGAAGAGTAACGAGTAAAAACTAGTCGGTTCAGAAATAAAAATGTACAGTGGAAGGAGGATTTATAACAGTCTATCGATGATTGGGTCACTAGACACACAGCAGAAGCTACGAAAGGTAAAATAAGGTGAAGGAAATCGGTTATGTCTTTTAAAAAGGAACTATGTGAGCCGTGTACTCTTATAAGTAATATTTCCATTTAGTGTTACTTATTTTTTATATTTCTTCTTCTTTCGTATGATGTGAGGGTGGCTACCGAAGGCAGGTGTCCGACGGCAGATCAAATGATATATAGTTGTATGAAGAATGTGGAAACAGTGGGTCACAGAGATGGAGTCTTAGAGTTGACCGCATTCGTAGAACTTTAATGTGAGCCGTGGTGTTGTGTAGTCGGGAAACATGTTATTATGATGATTCGATTAATATCTCAACAGGGCAAGAGCGATTTGGAATGCAAAATAATGTCACGAATTACCGTTGGGAACAGACTCGTGATCTAGAACCACCATATGAAATGATTCAGTCTCACCCCGTGGCAAGCAGTGTATTGTGACTTTTGTGAAGCTTGGTGGGGCATTGGATGAGAAACAAATAATATACTGTACGTCATCCAGTTCATTGTGGATCAGTCCCTGATTTGACAAAGAGCGGAAGGAGGGGGATCACAACCGCTACGACACTCCTACGGACCACAAGGATCGTCGTAGAAGCATTCCAGCATTTGCATTAACCAATTTAGGAAGACAAGGGATAACTGTGAACGGGTGGACAGAAATATGAAACACACTGTTCCAAAATGCAAGTCTATTATCTTAATCCTTGTAAGACTAAGTAAAGTTATCGTTACGATATATGGCGAGGAAATGTGGCGGTTAGTTACAGAATAAAACGTAAGAGGGAAATTTGAAGCCAAGAACAATGTCTTTGGCAACTGTAGTGTTTGGACGTCCTCAAAACCATACTGTGATTGAAGTTGGTCGATTTATTTGCCTATCATAGTAGACTGTCCAACGTGCCTAAAAAGAATGGTGTACGTCGCCGATGTCAATCGATTTCTAATCCGACAGTTTGTTGATTGATTCGGAGGAGGGGACCGAACAGCGAGGCCATCGATCCCATTGGATTAGAGAAGGATGGGGAAGGAAGTCAGCCTTGCCGTTTCAAAGGAAACATCCCGGCATTTGCCTGAAGCGATTTAGGGAAATCGCTTAACACCTAAATCAGGATGGCCAGACGCGGGTTTGAGCCGTCGCCCTCCAAAATGCTAGTACAGTGTGTTAACCATTGCGCTATCTCGCTCGGTATCCGACAGTTAATGCGAATTGATCTCAACCAGTTTGCGAGCGAACGTTGCGAAGAAATCTGTGCATTTGGAGTCGGATACCTCCCAATAACCCATTGTTCACGGAGGCACATAAAACTTCAAGTTTGCTAGTATCTGACTAGAGGTTTATGGTATGGTCCATTGACTCACTGTTCTATCTGGCATACAGGCTCCACGCGGAACAGGATTGTGAGTTGGGTTGCCTGCTCAGCAGGCGCTAAGTGGGGAGACGACATACTGCTAAAGCTGTGGGTCTCTTTCGCTTACAGAGGGCGTTACGTGGACGGCAACAGACCGTAGCCCAGTATCATTCTGCTCGTCAGGTATTTTTGCGGGTTGCGCGACCCGACAGACAGTCGACAGGAGAAACAACCAGCAGGTCTACTTCCGGAGTCGACGACTCGCTTTCTAGTTATAATGAGCGACAACGGTCTAATTCTCTTACAAACGAGAATAAAGTACTGCATATAACTGATATTGTAATAAACAGTGGAAACTTCGGCTTTGAACAATCAACCAGTAACTGCGTTAGCCGTAGCCACTTTCGTAGTTAGTTAATTAGTTAGTTAAATGTTCCAGAGACCATCTGAACGATTCTTTTATCGAAATGATGTGGGACGAGTCAGCGTAA
Source organism: Schistocerca nitens (assembly GCF_023898315.1). Lineage (NCBI taxonomy): Eukaryota > Metazoa > Arthropoda > Insecta > Orthoptera > Acrididae > Schistocerca > Schistocerca nitens. The sequence continues at coordinate 149,835,397 of NC_064620.1, read as the reverse complement.
AGGATATGTATACTGTTGACTGCCAACATTAACGAACACATTATTTTTTAGCCATACTCACGCAACTGCACTTAAAATCTACATTTTCTTACAGGCTACGTCTGTGTAAGGGAAGGAGTTGTTAGGGGAAATAATTTAGACTACATTAGTATATTGCTTTGCCGCCTGTCTTTTTAATGCACTCATCAAGTATTGAGAAGTTATCAAAAAATTTTGCTGCTGCATAGTGTACTCCTTTCTTGGAGACTACCAACTTTAAAAAAAGGTAATAAAGGTCATTTTTGCCTCCAGTGCTGTTGGTATGATCATTAATGTTCTTCTGAAATTGTGACGGATTATTTATGACGAATTTCATTAGCTAATATATTTACTGTGACGGCGCCGTTAAAATGCTTAGACCCTTCAAGAGTGCACATGTGGGTTTTTTACATCAGAGAATTCCCTCCCTAGGCCCGACAAGACGCCTCCTGAGACGCGACAAGGTAGTAGTAGGCAAAACGCAACAGGGAATAACAATATTAATGTGGTAATAGTAAACTGCAGGAGCGTCTATAGAAAGGTCCCAGAACTGCTCTCATTAATAAACGGTCACAATGCCCACATGGTACTAGGGACAGAAAGTTGGCTGAAACCAGATGTAAACAGCAATGAAATTTTAAATTCAGATTGGAATGTATACCGCAGAGACAGGCAGGACAGTGAAGGGGGAGGCGTGTTTATAGCGATAAAAAGTGCAATAGTATCGAAGGAAATTGACGGAGATCCGAAGTGTGAAATAATTTGGGAGAAGGTCACGGTTACAGCAGGCTCAAACATAGTAAATGGATGTCTCTATAGCCCTCCCTGGTTCAGCAGCTGTTGTGGCAGAGCACCTGAAGTATTTCGAGTTGATTTCCCGACCATGTTATAGTTCTGGGTGGAGATTTTAATTTGCCGGATATAGACTGGGAGACTCAAACGTTTATAACGGGTGTCAGGGACAAAGAATCCAGTGAAATTTTTTTAAGAGCTTTATCTGAAAACTACCTTGAGCAGTTAAATAAAGAACCGACTCGTGGCGATAACATATTAGACCTTCTGGTGACAAACAGACCCGAACTATTTGAAACAGTTAACGCAGAACAGGGAATAAGCGGTCATAAAGCGGTTACTGCATCGATGATTTCAGCCGTAAATAGAAATATTAAAAAAGGTAGGACGATATTTCTGTTTAGAAAAAGTGACAAAAAGCAGATTTAAGAGTACTTGACGGATCAACACAAAAGTTTTGTCTCAAGTCAGATAGTGTTGAGGATCAGTGGACAAATTTCAGAACCATCGTACAATATGCATTAGATGAGTATGTGCCAAGCAAGATGGAAAAGAGCCACCGTGGTACAACAACCGAGTTAGAAAACTGCTGCGGAAACAAAGGGAACTTCACGGCAAACATAAATATTGCCAAAGCCTTGCAGACAAACAAAAATTACGCGAAGCGAAATGTAGTGCGAGGAGGGCTATGCGAGCGGCGTTCAATGAATTCGACAGTACAGTTCTATGTACTGACTTGGCAGAAAATTCTAAGAAATTTTGGTCTTACGTCAAAGTGGTAGGTGGATCAAAACAAAATGACCAGGCACTCTGTGACCAAAATGGTGCTGAATCAGAGGATGACAGACTAAAGGTCGAAATACTAAATGTCTTTTTCCAAAGCTGTTTCACAGAGGAAGACTGCACTGTAGTTCCTTCTCTAGATTCTCGCACAGATGACAAAATGGTAGATATCGAAATAGATGACAGAGGGATAGAAAAACAATTAAAATCGCTCAAAAGTGGAAAGGCCGCTTGACCTCATGAGATACCAGTTCGATTTTACACAGAGTACGCGAAGGAACTTGCTCCCCTTCTTGCAGCGGTGTACCGTAGGTCTCTAGAAGAGCGTAGCGTCCCAAAGCATTGGAAAAGGGCATAGGCCATCTCCGTTTTCAAGAAGGGACGTCGGACAGATGTGCAGACCTATAGACCTATATCTCTAACATCGATCAGTTGTAGAATTTTGGAACACGTATTATGTTCGAGTATAATGACTTTTCTGGAGACTAGAAATATACTCTGTACGAATCAGCATAGGTTTCGAAAAAGACGACCGTGTGAAACCCAGCTCGCGCTATTCCTCCACGAGACTCAGAGGGCCATAGACACGGGTACCCAGGTAGATGCCCTGTTTCTTGACTTACGCAAGGCGTTTGATACAGTTCCCCACAGTCGTTTAATGAACAAAGTAAGAGCATATGGACTATCAGACCAATTGTGTGATTGGATTGAAGAGTTCCTAGATAACAACGCAGCATGTCATTCTCAATGGAGAGAAGTCTTCCGAAGTAAAAGTGATTTCAGTTGTGCCGCTGGGGAGTGTCGTAGGACGTTGCTATTCACAATATACATAAATGACCTTGTGGATAACATCGGAAGTTCACTGATTCTTTTTGCGGATGATGCTGTAGTATATCGAGAGGTTGTAAAAATGGAAAATTGTACTGAAATGCACGAGGATCTGTAACGAATTGATGCATGGTGCAGGGAATGGCAATTGAATCTCAGTGTAGACAAGTGTAATGTGCTGCGAATACATAGAAAGAAAGATCCTTTATCATTTAGCTACAATATAGCAGGTCAGCAACTGAAAGCAGTTAATTCCATAAATTATCTGGGAGTAGGCATTAGGAGTGATTTAAAATGGAATGATCATATAAAGTTGATCGTCGGCAAAGCAGATGCCAGACTGAGATTCATTGGAAGAATCCTAAGGAAATGCAATCCGAAAACAAATGAAGTAGGTTACAGTACACTTGTTGTCCCACTGCTTGAATATTCTCACCAGTGTGGGATCCGTACCAGATAGGGTTGATAGAAGAGAGAGAGAAGATCCAACGGAGAGCAGCGCGCTTCTTTACAGGATCATTTAGTAATCGCGAAAGCGTTACGGAGATGATAGATAAACTCCAGTGGAAGATTCTGCAGGAGAGACGCTCAGTAGCTCGGTACGGGCTTTTGTTGAAGTTTCGAGAACATACCTCCACCGAGGAATCAAGCAGTATATTGCTTCCTCCTACGTATATCTCGCGAAGAGACCATGAGGATAAAATCAGAGAGATTAGAGCCCACACAGAGGCTTACCGACAATCTTTCTTTCCACGAACAATATTAGACTGGAATAGAAGGGAGAACTGATAGAGGTACTCAAAGTACCCTCCACCACACACCGTCAGGTGGCTTGCGGAGTATGGATGTAGATGTAGATGTAGAACCTACATGGCGTCTGTCGTGAACACCACTTATTATTCTTACTGCTCGCTTTCGTCCAATCAATACTTTCTTCTTAAGTGGCGAGTTAGCTCAGAAAATTATTTCATAAGATATTACTAAGTTGACATATAGATAATATGTCAAGCCGCTGATTCATTTGTTTGCAAGAGTAGAAATCATACGAAGACCAAAAATAGCTCAACTTAATTGCTTGGGAAGCTCTGTAAAATGCTTCTTCCAGTACAAGTTTTCATGAATATGTGCATCCAAAAATTTGGAACATTCTATACTCTTTGCTGACTCTTGCTCACGTGCCACATCAGTTGTTGGTATGACTCTATTTGTTGTACAGAACAGAATATAAGGTGTTATTTCAATATTTATGGAGAGTTCATTTTCTGATAACCACTTTATAATTCTCAGAAAATGTCATTTACAATCTTTTCTGTCGCTTTCTCTCTAACGGAATTTCATATAACACCAATAACATCTGCTAAAAGCACCAGTTCTGCTTGTTGAATTTTACGTGGATGTAAGGAATATGAGTGGACCTAAAATTGATCCTTATGTGTCTCCTTTTGTTATTTCTCCCCAGTCATTAACATTTTCTACCCTTGAAACATTTTGAATTATTCAGTACAACTTCTTGCGTTCTGTTTGTTAAATATGATTCCAGCCAACTGTGTGTAAAACCATTAGTTCCATAAAACTTTAGTTTTTCTAAGAGTGTAACTTGATCTACACAATGAAATACCTTTTAAATGGCACAAAAATTACCAACTGGCGATATATTATTATTTATGGCTTGTAGTAGTTGATGAGTTATTGTATAAAAAGCATTTCCAGTCGAGCAGTCCTTATGAAATTCAAATTGTGATATGCTAAATAAATTGTTTCTACTTAAATGTGAAACTACTATTGGGTATACTACTTTCTCAAATATTTTGGAAAATTATGTTGGAAAGGAAAGTCGACGTTAATTATTTCAGTCTTTCTTGTCACCTTTCTTGTAAAGAGGTTTAACAGTTGCATGTTTTAATTTGTCTGGAAAAATTCCCTGTTCCAGCGGTGCATTACATAACCACTAGAGACATTGCTTATTAAGTTAAAGCAGCTCTTCAGAATTCTGTCTGAATTTCCATTAACTCCATATGAGTTTCTGTTTTCTAGAATTTTTGTAATTGTGTTAGTTTCACTGAATGATGCTGGTGGCACTTCCAGTTGCTTAACGTTTGGTGGAATGCTGCTTCGACTGAACATTTTAATCCTACTTTTCCTGCTACATTTAAAAAGCGATTGTTAAAAGTACTTGCAGGTTATGAATTATGAGTCATAACATTGTCGTTTAGTTTAACTGTTATGGTATCTTGTTCACTACTGGTTGTCCTGCCCTTCATTTGAGAATATCCCATATAGCTTTAATCTTATTATCTGCATTATTTATTTCTATCAGGATTAACATACTTCTAAACATTTTAATGACTTTCCTTAAAATACTAGTGTTTTTTTTTTGTGGTGTGCAAGTTACATCGGGTTTTAACTTGTTCTGGTCGCTATATAAACTACCCTCTTCTTCTTACATGAGGTTTTAATTCCCTTAGTTATCCATGCCTTACACTTTTAAAATGAATTTTCTGGATAACGTTTTAGTAAATCTACTTTCAAATATAGACACAAATTCATTATCGAATAAATTGAATTTGACATTAGGATCTCTATCTATATACACCTCTTCCCATACCATCTCTTTAACTTACTCTCAATACACTCCAGCCTGTTCTTAGTAAGCTTCACTGCTATTTTATGAACCTGCCTCAGGGCTGTAAGGTGATATATTGTGTATTCCCATTAATTGTACCCCATGATCATATTGTCCATTAACAACTGGGCACACATTTTAAGTGTTTCAGTCTGAGCACTGTCTAGAAATGTTATCAATTAGTATCCTTCTATCTTGCTGCACACACATTGAAAAGTTAACAACAGAAATTAGATTGGAACAACCAAATAATGATTCCAGTTCATTTTCGTGGTCTGTATCTTTTAAGAGAGCTACACTGAATTCTCCACAAACTATCAGCTGTTTGTTCTTATCTGACAGGTATCACAGTAATGTATCTAGATTTCTCATAAGTAGGTGAAAGTTTCCAAGAGAGGATTTGTTGAATGTTACAACTATCAGAGAAGAATTCTGCAGTAACAGCTCACAACCACAGGTCTCTAGGTTCTGATTCGACATCGCACTGAAGCGTTTACACTGTAGCGTTTGAAGAGTGAAGTACAGGCTAGAGATGGTTCTATCATGTTTTGGCCCACTTCCTCAGGTTAATGTGAACTTGACGAATGGTGTTTATTTCAGCATCTGCAGTGACCAAGAGTGGTTCTTCCTTCAATATCTTCACAATGAAAGCTATGGACAGACACCCATGTTCCAAGATGACAACAGCCATGATCACAAGCCTGGTCGCATGTGCTGCTGCTTTGATGAACTGTCAGGCATTCTATCATCCCCAACTGACCCACTAAATCACCACATCTGAACCCCCCCACAATGTGTCTGGTACTACTTGGAACATCAGGAAAAGTGTGGCAGTTTACACCCCTGCAATTTGGTTGCCCTACAGTATTAAATCGTACATCCGATGGTTCAGCTGGGCATTTCATAGCTCAGAAAACTTTAACTGAGGCTATCCTGCAGTGACAAATTTTTTGTGCACTGTGCTTATGTAACCTGTTGGCGTTGATGATGTAGAGACACGAGATGCGTACGCACTGCTGCAGGCGAAGTTCCAGCTCGTCAGCCAGCTGCTGGATGCAGGCAGCACGCAGCCGCAGCTGCCACGTGGAGGCGCCACCTGGTGGCACGTGCAAGCCGGCCTGCGGACTCAGCAGCAGCTGCAGCGGTAGCTGCTCGCCGCGCAGCACCCAACCCCGCGACGGGCACACCAGCACTCCCTGGGCACACCACCACCAGGTGCCACCACACAGATTTATAACGTGAAATTCTAAATATGTCAGCTACATTCTGAAACAGATCCAATTCTCAAATACAGAGTGAACTTAAACTTCACCGACAAAATCTCGTAGGTCATTCTCAATACTGACATCTAAGTGATCCAACACATGATTTATTCGCAAAGGATGCTACTATGATTGCTGGCACAGCAGAGCCTAAGCGTCATGCAGACAGTTCACAGAGACACCTGCCATGTGTGTACAAGCACTGTCCCATTGAAAATTGCCTCCACAGTACTATCGCGAAAGAGGTAACACACGAGCACACAAAATGTTCATGATGTACCATCATGCAGTCAGAGTTCCCTCAATTACTATCAGCCGTGACCTCAAGTCACAACCGATGGTTCAAATGGTTCAAATGGCTCTGAGCACTATTGGACTTAACTGCTGAGGTCATCAGTCTCTTAGAACTTAGAACTACGTAAACCTAAGGACATCACACACATCCATGCCCGAGAATTCGAACCTGCGACCGTAGCGGTCGCGCGGTTCCAGACTGTAGCGCCTAGAACCGCTCGGCTCACGACCGATGGCTCCCCACACCATGACGCCAAGAGTGAAACCGCTGTGCCTCTCCAGAACATTCCATTAATGCGACCAAATCACCGACAACATCGCCGATGTCTGTCATCCAGGGTAATGCAGAAAAACAGTTCATTGCTGAACACCAAGCGACTCCATTCATCAACAGTCCATGCTTCCTGGCCACGACACCACTCCAGACAGTCGTCTGTGTTGTGATGTTGATAGCGGCCTATGCATAGCACGGTAATCCTCTATTCCAGTTGTCACTAGTCTCCAACCAATAACGTGATATGACCCATGATATTCCAGGGAGTTTGTTCTCGGATGCCAGGTGCAGATGTGAAGGGCCACGTGCTTGGAATGGTCGCCAGAACTTTGACGTGTATGCCTGCCCTAGTGTTCATATGCAGCCCAGCATCGACCCACTGCCACATCCGAGTGCCCCACACATCTGGATACCGCGTGATTAAACCAGTTGGCCAAATGGATACCCATAATGATGCCTCTTTTTAACTCTGCCAGGAATTGATAACGCTGTGTCACATGAGGACGCAACGTCTCCAAGTCTTCAGAGTGATCACTCAACATGTGACACTGTTCACGCCCGTTGTATAGCGTACCGTGGCTGGCAGTAACGCTAAATACGAACCACATTAACACTCTCTTATCGCCACTTTCCCTGTAACAGAGAACTGCAACTCTACTCGTCTAAATCCCGCCACTAGTGTGTATGTGTACAAAATTACATGACATCCGAACTTGTATTCTGGGTGCTTCATATCTTTGTCAGGCAATGTGTAAAGATATGCAGGTGCTTGTTTTGATCAATAGTACGTAGCAAATATTTGCTTCATACAGCACTCACACATGGCAGATGCAGTTCATAAATTCTCAGTGTTGCCACTTTACATAGTTACCATATCCCATATACACATCTACATTGACAAATTGTGTCACAAAAGCATGCTGCTGTATTCTGCTCTACACTTTGCCCCCAAAATGTGGCAAACTGAAATTATGCTGAGGTATAATTACTTTCTCTTTTGTTAGGTTCCAGGCTTCATCGTCACTAATGAAACCAAATGTCAACTCTTCGCTGAAATTAGTTTTCTGTATGCGGACAACAAATGAGGCGATGAAACGCAAAGGTGAACATGTCCACAATTTAAAACAAGTGAGATACGAAGTGGAACGATACATACAGGGTAAGCAGAACCTGCATACATGACACAATTAAGCGAATTCGAACGTATCTCATGATACGAGCCTGTGAAGAACTAATCCATTACGACCAATTGGAGACACTAATTCCAGGCACCTGATTTCCATTCCAGTCTCGGCCAGAAGTTCCCAAACAGAGCAGCTGTCAGCATCAGTTCGTGCTTTTGACCTCCCTCGTAATAATATTGCATGGCACTAAAATCAATAATTATTAATAAAAGGACACAATTTTCTGTTGACCGTGTTTTCGATAGAGTGGGAAATTTTTACGAAAAAGGCCAGCAATTCAATCAAAACAGGAAAACAAGGAGGCCTACCAGTCAGTGGGTGAAGTAAACACCTTGGCGAAGACGAGAGCGACAAGGCTACGAAATTTGGATCACATAACTGAAATGAAACGAATTTTCATATACAAGTACGGAGCTATCGAAAAGACATGGAGGCAAGTGCATTCTATAGGTCCCAGCAAGATATACAAGAACGGAATTTTCTTATGAAACGCGGGTGGGCCATCAACAAACTCTTTTCTGAACCATGAGCTGAAGTATTTCACAGCCCCACAATTCCAGACGACAAGAAGGAAGATGTTGATGGTTTACTGTAAACTATTTTCGGGGAAGACTGGCGATATCAAGGGGACTTAAGTTGATATATATCAGTCACTGACGATACACCCATGCTAGTCAACAGAGGTAGAGGAAATTTCTTGTAGTTGTTTAGAAGATGATTCTCGTTTATATGTGCAAATGTAACAGTCACCTCTAAGAAACTTTCTAATAATAGGTTCAAATGGCTCTGAGCACTATGGGACTTAACATCTATGGTCATCAGTCCCCTAGAACTTAGAACTACTTAAACCTAACTAACCTAAGGACAGCACACAACACCCAGCCATCACGAGGCACAGAAAATCCCTGACCCCGCCGGGAATCGAACCCAGGAATCTAATAATAGGCAGTGTCATTGTAAGATAACTGTATTCTGTCATGGTGATTTAAATTTTTTAAATAATCGTGAAGCCACAATGAAATCAGAACTTTCGGTAAAACAGTGACAAGAAATATCAAGGTTACAGTTGCCAATATATAATTTTTTACCACGATATCACATACTAAATTTGTTGACAGAAGCTTTTCCTTCTCAAGGAAATTTATTGTATTCAAACTGAGAGTCTGTTCAATGATTCTGCAGCAAACCAGTGTCCAAAACCAGTGTTGTTCATAGCTTTTCTCCGTCCACCATGCTGGAACTATCTGATGTCGATTCATTCTCTATGTGGGATGCTAACAATTGTCTACCTGCTGTAATTTTACGGATCCGCTGTTTTGCGAGAGATTCTCGATAAAGGCTAACTAAGGAAAGGACCAATGCTGTAGGGTACTCTTTGAAAAACCAGACTGTGATTCCATCCTGACCTGGCGACTTATTTGCTTTCAACTCTTTCAGTTGTTCCTCTACACCAGCGGTACTTACTACTATGTCCACCATACGGGAGTCTGTGCGATGGTCAAACGATGGTAGGTTTGTAGATTCTCCTGCGTGAACGATTTCTTAAATGTGAAATTTAAAACTTTCAGCGAGTGTCTGTATAGAGGCCTTAGACCTATTTAGCAGTTTTACGAAGGACCAATATTTTCTTGGCTTCTCGGCGATATCGCTTGCTAATGATTGATGGTGGTAGTAGTTGTAATCTTCGCGTATCGATCTTTACACAAATGCACGAATTTCTATCAACTTTTGCCTGTCAACGTTTGCCACGTTTTCTTTTGAACCGAGAGTGTAACAGCCTTTGCTTCGTCATAATTTTTCGAACTTTTTGTAAAACCAGGGTGAGTCTTTTCCGTCCTTAGTCCACTTACTCAGAACATATTTCTCTAGAGTATGATTTACAATCCATTTAAACTTTGTTCATAGCTTTTCTACGTCCACCATGCTGGAACTATCTGATGTCGATTCATTCTCTATGTGGGATGCTAACAATTGTCTACCTGCTCTTCCTAGCAAAAACAGTGTCCTAGCCTTCTGAACTGATTTATTAACTTTAGTAATCAAAGTAGCTATGACGATGTCATGGTCACTAAACTCTGTCTCCATGCATGTCACCTCTTCATATTTGAATAAATAAGAAGTAAACATAGACATTTTATTAAGACAAAGAAGAACAGAAAGGGTATGTGTCTCAAGGTTCTGTGGCTGGGCTGTCATGGCACATTGATCGGGTCTGTAGGACGCTAAGTGCTCTGTGATCAGCTAGCTTGGAGTAGCAATCAGTTTAGAATGCAAGTGTCAGACTTTATGTGGACACTGGCAACCACTTGGCGGAACCTACCTTTCTGTACTGATGGACTGTGGGCTGGCTGACTAGGTAGAGATTCGCTTGTCGAAGCAATGGTCATGGACCACAGACCCGGTCATGAGCAATTCACCCACAAACAGGTATGCTTCTCGAGGCGGACCAGTTCGGCAACTGGATTGCTGGACCAGTCTGCCTGTGTGTAGGGGCCTCTAGTGAAAGGGTGTGTTTTCTTAGCGTACAAAGGCTTAAGCTGCCCCAGGGTATAGTCGTCACAAACTTGTATGGCCACAGCCCATCTCTTGAGTCATGCTTGACTGATAGCATGTCTCTTCTGCCAATCACTAGACTTTTGAGGAAGTTTTTCTAAGGAACAACACCAATATTTAAGCTTTCCCTTTTGTAAGTAATGCAGACGCACCTCCGTCACTCTCTGTCTATCACTTTTTCACATACACTGCAATATACAATGATCAGCAAGAACATTATGATCACCTACATAGTAAACGGTATGTCCACCTCTGGCATGGATAAAAGTGGTGATGTATCACGGAATGGAAGCAGTGACACCTTGGAAAGTCGCTGGAGAGAGCTGGCACCACATCTGCACACACAAGTAACCAAATTCTTGTAAATTCCAGGGAGAGGGGCGATCAGCTCTGACGCTGCGTTCACTCACATCCCAGGGTGTTCGATTGGATCCAGATCTGGCATGTTGGGGGCCAGGACATCAATTGGAACTCGTCACTGTGTTCCTTGAACCACTCTATCACAGTTCCAGCTTTGTGACATGGCGCATTATCCTGTAGTAAAATGTCACTGCCGTCAGGAAACATGGTCGTCATAAAGGGGTGTATGTGGTCTGCAACCAATGTACGCTACTCCTTGGCCATCATGTTGCCTTATATGAGCTCCACTGGACCCATGGATGCCCACATGGATGTTCCACAGAGCATAATGGAGTCGCCCACCAGCTTGTCTCCATCCCACAGTACAGGTGTCAAGGAGCTGTTCCCATGGAGGACGACAGATCCGCGCATTCCCATGGACAAGAGGAAGAAGGTATCGGGATTCATCACACCATGCAACGCTCTGGCGCTGCGCCAACGTCCAGTGCCGATGGTCACTTTCCCATTTCAGTCGTAGTTGCCAATGTAGTGGTGTTAACATTGGCACATGCGTGGGTGTTAGCTGGGGAGTGTTGAGTGTGTTCAGTGCACTGTGTGTTCAGACACTCTTGTACTCTGCCCAGCTTTAAAGTCTGATGTTAGTTCCGCCACAGTTTTCCACCTGTCCTATTTTACCAGTCTGCCCAGCCTATGACGTCTTACATCTGCAATGAGGGGTAGCCGCGCAGCCCCATGACGTCTAGACATGATTTCACCTTGGTTTCGCCACATGTTTGCGGCGGGGGGGAGGGGGGTTATCGAAAGTCCACCTACTTCGATGTACTTCTTTCAGACGTCCCTTCACTCTGTAGTAGCAGATACGTGCTAGGCAGTAAGCAGCGTTGATGAAACCACTACCTAAAACCTACCACATAGAGGCCGCGAAACTCGAGTTGAAAGTCAGTTCCTGAAAGTTAATTTTAAAAATTCTGGCGTTCGGAAGATGCAGTCTACTTGCAGAAAGCATTTAAAATTAGACTGAATCTGCTTTCTTATTCATATGCAATGAAAACACATGAAATGGCTATCAAGTCCGTATTTAGTATGGTAATGCTCTATCATTCAAAGTTCACTGTCTGTACAACATAGTTTCACTCGAAAAGCAGCCAGAATTTTTGAAAGTCCAACCCGACTAATTTTCAAGTTCTAATAGTCACAGACACAAGACCAGAAAGTTCGCGCGCTCATAGCTTTCAAACTATTTAATTTAGAAACCAAACTTTCATTAAAATGTTCGTAACTCCAGTCGCTTCCGTAACTATTTCTTCATTTTCCAGAGGGTTTCTTACAGAGCTGTCTAAAATGGTGTTATCCGAAGGGTGGTTAGCAATCAATAATCTGACAGTAATTAACGTCATTAAAAGTTCAATTTCTAGTATATTGTTTAATCAATAAGCGAAGTACGAATTATTCTCCAAATTAATAAATAAACTTATTCCGCCTCTAACTTTTATTCTGGCTGCTTTTATACAAAAGCAATCTCACACCGACATACGTCATCTGAATCATGGTTGCACCATAACTTTCCCACGGTCTATTGGTACAAGCTTTTATGAAAAATGACATATAACGTTTTAACGTATGTCCCACATACACTCTCTCAATCATTCTCATTCACTCACACAGCAAAATATAATCAGATAATAACTTTGACCGTTTTTGTATTTCGTAATGCACAGTAACTAAAGTGTTAAAAAATAAAATTCTAATTAATTGATTTTTATGCACTGGTGACTTTGTAATGGCTTCAAATGATAATACAAGTCAATCTGCGTTTGTGCCTAACGTAGTTTTAAAAAACAAGCATTGGTTTTAGGCCTTTAGGTAATTTTCTTTATCTCCGGCACTATAATAAATAAAAATCTGAAATTTTAACAGAATTATTCCATTAATAACAAAAGGCTTGTACCAAATTTGAACAAAATCGGATAATAACTAATATGGATGATTTAGATTCGTAGAGGGTATGAATCTTCGTATTGACTGACTGTTACGCTATGCAGTTTGCAGTTCTCACGGCAGGCAGCGTCAGCTGCGCTGTGAGAAAAAAAAGGGCCATCCTGCAGCCACCGTACCAAACGGTTGCGTGCCTTACTGCAACGAATGTCATCTCGTAATAACTTACTATGTTACATGTTGAAAGAGCTCACCACAGCACTACTCGAACACCTGAGAAGTCGCGCAGTTTCCGGAATGCCTCCAGGCCATCACAATCTGGCCTCAGTCAAATTCAGATAGATCGCGCACCTTCCCCATTCTACACATAGAGGGCATGCTCATTCACACTACATGCACCATGTTTGTGTCTGACTAGCAGTCACTCCTCGTCAGGTGACGCTGCTATCGCCTAGATGGGTTTACATCGATAGTAGGTCGGTGTTCTGCCTGATCAGTGAATACTCCACAAGCCACTGTAGAATGAATGGTAAAGGTACATCGAACCAATGTTATCGATATCCTTTCCTTTTCCATTTGCGTACTGGCCAAAGGAAAAATGTCTATCTGTCTACCTTTGTACATGCCTTAATCAATCTTATTTTATTTTCGTGATGCCGCGTCAGCATAATGGTCGTACAGTCTTCTTCAAACACAGATCCTCTAATCAGGGTTCCATGAGAACTACATCGTCTTTCCTCCAAGTACTTCCATTTAACCTCCTTGAGCATGTGTGTTGCACTTTCGAGTAGGCTATACCAAACTGCTACAATTATAGTAGCGCAGCTCTGAATTTGTTCAATACCTATTGTCATGCCAACTTGACAAGGACTTGAAACATTGGAACAGTACTCTAGAAATGGTCACACTAGCTTCTTGTATGCATGTGATTTTCTTTACAAATGCACAATACTTTCCTAGAATCCTTCCAAGTCACCTAATACTAATGTTACGAGATCCTCCTACTTCACATCAATTCTTATTATTTCCATTAAATACTTCTATGATGTGACATGCTCCAGATGGTCATCCTTAACCTTGTAATCAAGTACTATTGGGTGCCTTCTCTTTGTTGTAGGCATTACGTTTCATTTATCAACATTTAAAGAGAGTTGCAATTCATTACAACATTTGCAAATTTTGTCAAATTGTTTCTGTACTTCCGTATTATCGTCTAACAATGGAAATTTCTTGTAGAAAACAGCATCATCAGTGACCAAACATAGTATTGCTGATTCTCATCAATAAATGATTCAAGTATGCTGTGGACGTTGGAGATCCTTCCACATCTTCTTGGGACACATGGGACGTTATTAGGTTAGTGCATAAGTTCGTGGCGTTTTTGTTTTACATGTTGATATTCCGGTTGCTATGGGTTTATTTATCGATTGTCATTTTTTATTTGTTGTATACTGTCGCAATTTGACCTGCCAGGATAGCCGAGAGCGCTAAATACGCAGCTTCCTGGACTCGAGTAGGCGCGCTGGCCTTGGCTTGAATCCGCCCAGTGAATTAACGGCAGCGGCCGTTGTGCCAGCCAGCCTGGATGTGTTTTTAAGCGGTTTTCCACATCCCGCTAGGTGAATACCGGGCTGTTACCCACGTCACGCCTCAGTTACACTGCTCGCAGACAGTTGGGGTACACTAATTCCATCCTTTGGGATATGGGGTGGTGGCAGAAAGGGCATCCGGCCACCCCTTAAACTAACCTTCCCAAATCCGATTAACAATGTCAGCCCTGTGTGAAGCGGGAAAAGGCACAAGAGTAGATTTACTATCGCTATTTGAGTTAAAATATTTTCATGTTGTCATGTAGAAATAGTGAGTGGACTGTGGACGATAGAAAATGGCGTGCCAAATGGATAGATCGGAACATTTCCGTCATATTCTTCTGTTTTGGTCAATAGAGGTGTGACAGTAGCAGCGGCAACCATAAATATTCGCTCCATGTGTGAGGATAATGCCACTGGACAGAGCACGCCAAGAAAATGGTTTTCTCGTTTTAAGGAGGATTTTTCTGACAATGGCGACTCTCCGTGTTCAGGAAGAGCTTTGGGATTTGATAGATATCGTTTAAACACGTTACTCCACAGTGACTTACGTCAGTGCATTAGAGAACTGGTAAATGTGATGAAATGTGATCATTCCAACATCATGCGACATTTGGGGACGATGGAGATGATTCAGAAATTGGGTGTTTGGGTACCGCACGCTCCAAGCCAAAATGACAAATATCAGTGGGTGGCCAAATGTGCATCTCTC
Source organism: Schistocerca nitens (assembly GCF_023898315.1). Lineage (NCBI taxonomy): Eukaryota > Metazoa > Arthropoda > Insecta > Orthoptera > Acrididae > Schistocerca > Schistocerca nitens. The sequence goes on along the minus strand of NC_064620.1, from coordinate 149,820,190 downwards.
CTTGCCCGTCATCAATTGGCTCAGGAACAATCCCGGAAAATGGAAATTTGTGGTATGGTCTTATGGGACCAAACTATTGAGGTCATCGTTCCCTAAGCGTGAACACTACTTAATTTAACTTAAACTAACTTACGCTAAGGCCGACACACAAACCCATGCCCGAGGGAGGACTCGAACCTCCGACGGGGGGAGCCACGCAACAATCCCGGCTCTTCCTATCCTGTATCTTACTAATGATGGAAAATGGCATCTTTATTCTAACACAAGGAAAAGAAACGAATGGTTGAGCCCAAACACAGCAACAACTCTCCATAGGAAGACCTGCGTGCAACCACAAAAGAAAATGTTATGCACGTGGTGGAACGGCGACAGTGTGGTGTACTATGAATTGCTTCCCCAACATGTAACCATCACTGCTGACATTTACTGTCAACAACTGAGACGTCTTGCAGACGCAGTCCAAGAACAACGACCAGGAAGACTGCGAGAATTGATACTACTCCACGATAATGGCCGCCGGATTTTGTTAGACTGCCAAAAATTTAGAGGCGTTGGTTTGCGAAGTTATTCTGCACCCACCTAATTCATCTGATGTTGCGCCCTCAGATTTTTCGCTCTTTATCAAACAACCTTCAAGAATATTCCTTTCCAGATGAAATTGCGCTCCAAACATGGTACAATGACTTCTTTCCCTCAAAATCATGTGATTTCTACAGTCGTTGAATCGAAAAATTATCCATTGTTGGCACTGTTGTAAATAGTGAAGGAGATTGACTGAAGTCTCTCTTATCGAAAAACGTTACGAACTTCTCCACTGACTCAATATTTCCATTTCTGTAGGTGAAGAAAAAGTGTAGCAGGAAGTGGAACATGAGTAACGTAGAAGTAAATATCCTTGCAGTAGTGAAGCAACTTAAATCACTTAATAAAAGCAAGTCTTCTGGTCCAGACTGTATACCAATTAGGTTCCTTTCGGAGTATGCTGACGCATTAGCTCCATACTTAACAATCATATACAACCGTTCGCTCGGCGAAAGATCCGTACCCAAAGACTGAAAAGTTGCACAGGTCACACCAATATTCAAGAAAGGTAGTAGGAGTAATCCACTAAATTACAGACCCATATAGTTAACGTCGATATGCAGCAGGATTTTAGAACGTATATTGTGTTCGAACGTAATGAATTACCTCGGAGAAAACGGTCTATTGACACACAGTCAACATGGGTTTAGAAAACATCGTTCTTGTGAAACACAACTACCTCTTTATTCACATTAAGTGCTGAGTGCTATTGTCAAGGGATTTCAGATCGATTCCGTATTTCTGGATTTCCGGAAGGCTTTTGACACAGTACCACACATGCGGCTCGTAGTGAAATTGCGTGCTTATGGAATATCGTCTCAGTTATGGATCTGTGATTTCCTATCAAAGAGGTCACAGTTCGTTGTAATTAACGGAAAATCATCGAGTAAAACAGAAGTGATTTCTGGCGTTCCCCCAAGGTAGTGTTACAGGCCCTTTGCTGTTCCTTATATACATAATCGATTTGGGAGACAATCTGAGCAGCCGTCTTCGGTTGTTTGCATATGACGCTGTCGTTTATCGACTAATAAAGTCATCAGAAGATCAAAACAAACTGCAAAACCATTTAGAAGAAATACCGAAATTGTGCGAAAAGTGGCAGTTGACCCTAAATAACGAAAAGTGTGAGGTCATCTACATGAGTGCTAAAAAGAACGCGCTAAACTTCAGTTACACGATAAATCAGTCTAATCTAAAAGCCGAAAATTCAACTAAATATCTAGGAATTACAATCACGAACAACTTAAATTGGAAAGAACACATAGAAAATGTTGTGTGGAAGGCTAACCAAAGACTGCGTTTCATTGGCAGAGCACTTAGAAAATGTAACAGACCTGGTAAGGAGAGTGCCTACACTACACTTGTCTGTCCTCTTTTAGAATACTGTTGTGCAGTGTGGGATCCTTACTAGATAGGACTGACTGATTACATCGAAAAAGTTCAAAGAAAGGCAGTACGTTTTGTATTATCGCGAAATATGGGTGAGAGTGTCACAGAAATGATACAGGATTTGGGATAGACATCATTAAAAGAAAGGCGTTTTCCGTTGCGACGGAATCATCTCACGAAATTCCAATCACCAACTTTCTCCTCTGAATGTGAAAATATTTTTTTGACACCGACTTACATAGGGACGAACGATCACAAAGATAAAATAAGGGAAATCAGAGCTTGCACGGAAAGATATAGGTGTTCATTCTTACCGCTCGCTATACGAGATTGGAATAATAGAGAATTGTGAAGGTGGTTCCCGAACCCTCTGCCAGGCACTTAAATGTGATTTGCAGAGTATCCATGTAGATGTAGATGTAGATGGAACATACTGACGGCGCTCCTAGCACGGCAAAGCGGAGAGGGACGTCATCCGAGGTGTTGACGAGTAGCAGCTGCAGCTGCAGCGTCTCCTGCGTGGAGGCTGGCCACTGCAGCGGTGGTGCGGGGCCCTCCAGGCGCAGCTGCAGGAGGCCGCGGGGCCAGCACACGGCGATTGGCAGCACTGGCAGCATCAGCGGCGGCGCCAGTGGCGGCGGGGGATCCCCGGGCAGGCGGGTCAGCACGCGCGCCTCCACCTGCGCGCCACGCAGCTCGCCCTCTGCCCACACACCGCAGCGCCACGCCTCCTCCGCCAGGCACGGTCTGCATCCCAAGCACGGCAAGGGCAGTTGCAAGCAGAACGAAGGTGCTGCTTGATCTCAACGACAGTATTACAGCAGAGCTGAGCACATTAACATAGGAACTCACTGCAGCTTCAGGTCTCTCCAGTGTACTTCTGCCGACTGGTCTGGCATTTCTTTCTTTCTTTCTTTTGCTGCTGCCTTTTTCCCACAATGATGCAGGGTTAATCGGAGTTAGCAACAATTTAAGGGATGGCCGGATGCCCCTCCTGCCGCCACTCCTTACCCCTGGAACGAAATTAATGTACCCCAACTGTCTGTGTCTAGTGTAATCCATGGAACAGTGCGAATGTGTTCAGATGTCTGAGAGCCGTGTAACTGACGGGGAACGTGGGGACCAGCCCAGTATTCACCTAATGGGATGCGGAAAACCGCCTAAAAACCGCATCCACGCTGGCCGGCACACCGGCCTCTGTCGTTAAGCCGCTGGGCGGATTCGATCCGGCGCCAGCGCGCCTACCCGAGTCCAGGAAGCAGCACATTAGCGCCCTCGGCTAACCTGGTGGCTCGCCGACTGGTCTGGCACGCTCCTGGTTTAACATTAGAATCGCTCCCTCTAGTGTGCTAATTGTAAATATTAGTAGGAAAGTTGCTTTGCTCTTAAAGCCACGTGGGATTAGCCGAGCAGTCTAGGGCGCTGCAGTCATGGACTGTGCGGCTGGTCCCGGCGGAGGTTCGAGTCCTCCTTTGGGCATGGGTGTGTGTGTTTGTCCTTAGGATAATTATTTAGGTTAAATAGTGTATCAGCTTAGGGACTGATGACCTTAGCTGTTAAGTCCCATAAGATTTCACACACATTTGAACATTTTTTTTTATTTTTTTTTTGCTCTTAAACAGTAACCTAGTGGCAACTGATACAAAACTATGTGACGAAAGGTATTAATAAAAATAACAACTCCAACTGTATCACAGTGTTTGTGTTTCTAATTAACCTATGAGTCCTCATAATTCAAGTGATAGGTGCGACAAGTCTTCACACTGTGACACTCTCTGAACATCACCTACATATGTGGGTTAAGAAGGGGGTGGATAACACTACCAACTGCACTATAGCCGGCTGGTGAGTGTATCTGCTACACACCTGCACTAAAGGAAAGGTTGATCGGTTCCAGGCGGTTCTAGGAGCTTCAGTCTGGAACCGTGCTGCTGCTACGGTCGCAGGTTCGAATCCTGCCTCAGACATGGATGTGTGTGATGTCCTTAGGTCAGTTAGGTTTAAGTAGTTCTAAGTTCTAGGGGACTCATGACCTCGGATGTTAAGTCCCATAGTGCTCAGAGCCATTTGAACCATTTGAAAGGTTGATGGGAGACAATGAGTCAGATACTGCACGTTTGTGTATCTGTCCCACCATATGAGATGTACAAGTTATATCATACTAAATACCGAAAAGTGATGCAGGTGAAATTATGGGAAAAATAAGCAAATATGTTGTTGTTGTGGTCTTCAGTCCTGAGACTGGTTTGATGCAGCTCTCCATGCTACTCTATCCTGTGCAAGCTTCTTCATCTCCCAGTACCTACTGCAACCCACATCCTTCTGAATCTGCTTAGTGTATTGATCTCTTGGTCTCCCTCTACGATTTTTATCCTCCACGCTGCCCTCCAATGCTAAATTTGTGATCCCTTGATGCCTCAAAACATGTCCTACCAACCGATCCCTTCTTCTAGTCAAGTTGTGCCACAAACTCCTCTTCTCTCCAATTATATTCAATACCTCCTCATTAGTTATGTAATCTACCCATCTAATCTTCAGCATTCTTCTGTAGCACCACATTTCGAAAGCTTCTATTCTCTTCTTGTCCAAACTGGTTATCGTCCATGTTTCACTTCCATACATGGCTACACTCCATACAAATACTTTCAGAAACGACTTCCTGACACTTAAATCTATACTCGATGTTAACAAATTTCTCTTCTTCAGAAACGATTTCCTTGCCATTGCCAGTCTACATTTTATATCCTCTCTACTTCGACCATCATCAGTTATTTTACTCCCTAAATAGCAAAACTCCTTTACTACTTTAAGTGTCTCACTTCCTAACCTAATCCCCTCAGCGTCACCCGATTTAATTAGACTACATTCCATTATCCTCGTTTTGCTTTTGTTGATGTTCATCTTATATCCTCCTTTCAAGACACTGTCCATTCCGTTCAACTGCTCTTCCAAGTCCTTTGGGGTGCCAAGCAGAGAGGGGTGTCTGGGATGCCACAACTTTAATATTTCTACACAGGACATTTAACAATTAGTAGCAGCCACTTGGGGCATGTAGATTAGAGGGGTACCCAAGTGCAAGATTTGTATACAGTACACACTGCAATTGGCACCAAAAACAGATATAATATGTGAAAATGTGTGAAGGAAGAGGGGGGCTGCCAAATACATCGCTTGCGTGGAAAGATGTTCTTGAAGCGGTCCTGTAGCCACTACTGACTTGAGTATGCAATATTGCCCTAGTTTGTTCAAACATATTTAAAGGATATATGTTTCTGATAAATTGTGTCTTTCGATTAGATATCCTTCCAAGAAAACTAGAGCAGCGAAGATTTATGGAGTGATCTAAAGTTGTTTCAAATAAGTCATAACTTGCTGCAAAGATGAGTGCAGTGTTGCACCCAAATGGGAGAACAACATGTGGAATGGCTCCTTTAACAGATGAGAGTCATTTTATTATCACTGTTATTATTATTATTAACATTGTAATTATTACTATTATTATTATTATTATTATTATTATTATTATTATTATTATTATTATTGTTATTATTAACATTGGTTTACTCAATTATGACTTTTGTTGTAGATACAAAAAAAGTATTTTAAATATTGGATAATTTCTTTTACAGCGCTTTCTCTTTTAAAATTAGTACAGAGTTTGATTTACAATTAGTAACTGAAGTTCAATACATTTGGAAATTAAAAAAATTGTAGAAATCTTCACTCATGCTAGCTGACCAAGTTTCACCTTTCATTGTTACTCTTTTCAGTAGCATGTTTCCCTTCCCATTGAAGTTGCTACATTCCAAAAGCTGTTGTCCACAGTTTGGTTTCCTTGAGTATATTGACACATGATGCCATTGGTTAGTCCGACTTGATTGGAGTAAGCCTTCAGCTTTCTAGTCCGCCCCCATTAGCTGAGTGGTCAGTGCGGTGCAATGCCAAACCAATGGGCCCGGGTTCAATTCCCGGCTGGGGCAGGAGATTTTCTCCGCTCAGGGACTTGCTGTTGTCCTCATCATCATTTCATCACCATCTCCGACGTGAAAGTCACCCAATGTGGCGTTGAATGCAATAAGCACTTGCCTTCGGCGGCCGAACTTCCCAAATGGGGGACTTCCATTTCCATTTTTTCAGCTTTCCAGATTTTGTTAACTTCGCTGCGAAATTAGGAGAGATTGGTAATCTGATCACCAGTCACTGATGCACCAATGGAAAATATTCTTCATAATTATTCCTTTTATCTAATGTTACCATTACTTTGTTTCATGAAGAAGGGTTTGGGACGTTTAATGCAGCTACCTTCCTTTAGTGATCTGGATGCCTGGTCTCCAAGTTTATTTCTGCATATGCCTATATGAGCTTTAATTCATTTAAAGTCTGTAACCTAGTTCTGCTTTCGCAACTTTTTATCTTATTTCTTCAATTAGGGTGGTATCATGGTTTTGATTTCTCAAAGAATGTAATGTCAGTCCATAATACGGCCATTCTGTGTAAGCCATCTAATGCGTTTAGCTTTTGGAGACCCTTTAAAATCTCAAAGCTCTATGCCTGATCGTTTGAACATTCATTTCCCAGTTTACATTTCATCAGGTATGTTGGATTTTTGTTGATGATAATTGCTCTGTCTGACCCTAGTCATTAAGTTTTTCGTCTGTCAGTGAATACTTCTATCAAGCACTGCCTCCAGTTATATATTTCGTTGAGAAAGGGATTATGAGTCGGATAAAGCCGGTTTTCATGAGAAACAGCAGTTTCTAATGTTCGTTGTGTAGTTCCAGTTTTACGATGGTTGCCCAGAAAGTAATGCACTGCATTTTTTCCTCAACCGAAAACAATGCTACGAATGCGAAACGTTGCATATGTATTATTTGAAGTTTCCTGAGTGAGCGCGCCAAGTTTCCATCACTTCTGACATACAGTATAGCTGCAGGACAGTTTCAAAATGACGTCTGTAGGTGGTGTACGCTACAAGCAACGTTCCATCATTGAATTTCTCACTACAGACAAAGAAACTGTGCGGAATATTCACAAACGCTTCTGCAAAGTCTATGGAGAATCTGCTGTCGACAGAAGTACAGTTAGTCGGTGGACATGGAGGGCGAGGTCATCAGAAGGTGGTTTGGCAGAGCTCCACGATTTTCAGAGGTCAGGGAGACCATCCACGGTTGTCCCACCTGACACACGTGACCTAGCCCCCTCAGACGGCCATTTGTTTGCGCCATTAAAGGATACCATTCGTGGAAGACATTCTGAGGACGATGAGGAGATGATTCACACAGTGAAACACTGGCTCGACCACCAAGACAAGGTTTGGTACTGACAGGGTATACACGCCCTTGTTTTGTTTTGGAGGAAGGCCATTGAATGGGATGGAGATTATGTGGTGAAATAGGGTGTGTAGATAAAACACCATTCTTTCGTGAGTGTAATTCTCGTTATGTCCAATAAAGAATTATTGAAAAAACAATGTGTTGCATTACTTTCTGGGCGACCCTCGTAATTGCATTGTATTCTGAGTGTACCAGACACCTACCAAGGACCTGTCGAGTCCATGCCAGCAGAATTGCTGCTGTATTGCTTTGCAAAGGTGGACATACACGCCATTAAGCAGCTGTTCGTAATGTTATGGCTCATCACGCTGGAGTAAACAGCAGAAGACTGACCTAGGCCACAGCCTGAGCATGAACTCGGCACAGCCGTCCTCTGGCCTGAGCACGGTGTCGTGGCAGGGCAGCAGCTGCAGGAGTCCGCAGCGCTGCAGTGGCTGGGGGCCCGTGCTGAGGCGTAGTGAGAGGGGGCCCAGTGCGGGGGGTGCACGCACGCGCAGCAGCTGCTGCAGGGGGCCTGCGCAGTGCGCCGGCGCACACCAACCCGCGCCCAGCTGCACGCCGCCTTCTGGCTCCAACCACACTGGGAGCCGCAGAGATACCCCTACTGCCTCCAGCTCCACCTGAAAACCACCACCGTCACATCCCTACTTCCTGTGTTCTGTACCATTAACTACCCATCTTTACCTTCCTTTCAACGTGCATGGGCAAGTTCCCTCCCCATCCTTCACTAATATGAGTTTGTGATCTGTCTCTCATGACTTCATCATCAATAGGCAATTAAACATCAGTCTCCCTTTCTTCTTATTCCAGTACTGCCATATGGACAGCAGTTCAAGTTCACACCAAATGGCACTTAAATATTTTCGCTTCCTGGAAAGGTTTTCATACACTATACGATCAAAAGTATCCGGACACCCCCAAAAACATACGTTTTTCATAATATGTGCATTGTGCGGCCACTTACTGCCAGATACTCCATATCAGCGACCTCAGTAGTCTTTAGACGTCATGAGAGAGCAGAGTGGGGTGCTCCACAGAACTCATGGACTTTGAACGTGGTCACCTGATTGGGTGTCACTTGTGTCATACGTCTGTACGCGAGATTTCCACGCTCCTAAACATCCCTAGGACCACTGTTTCCGATGTGATAGTGAAGTGGAAACGTGAAGCGACATGTACAGTACAAAAGTTTCCAGGCCGATCTCGTTTGTTGACTGACAGAGACTGCTGACAGTTGAAGAGGGTCGTAATGCGTAATAGGCAGACATCTATCCAAACTATCACGCAAGAATTCTAAACTGCATCAGGATCCACTGCAAGCACTATGACAGTTGTGTGAGAGTTGAGAAAACGGATTTCATGGTCGAGCGGCTGCTCATCAGCCACACATCACGCTGGTAAATGCCAAATGACGCCTCGCTTGGTGTAAAGAGTGTAAACATTAGACGATTGAACAGTGGAAAAACGATGTGTGGAGTGACGAATTCCGGTACACAATGTAGCGATCCGACGGCAGGGTGTGGGTATGGCGAATGTCCGGTGAACGTCATTTGCCAGTGTGTGTAGTGCCAACAGCAAAATTCGGAGGCGGTGGTATTATGGTGTGGTCGTGTTTTTCATAGAGGGGGCTTGCAATCCTTGTTGTTTTACGTGGCACTATCACAGCACCTTCTTGCTTCCAACGGTCCTGACCTGAATTCTATCGAACACATTTGGGATGTTCTGGATTGCCGGCTTCGTGCCAGGCCTCAACGACCGACGTCGATACCTCTCCTCATTGCAGCACTCCGAGGAATGGGCTGCCATTTCTCAAGAAACCTTCAAGCACTTGATCGAACAATGCCCGCTAGAGTGGAAGCTGTCATTGAATTCCAGCATTACCGATAGAGGGCGCCACGAACTTGTAAGTAATTTTCAGCCAGGTGTCACTCAGCCAGGTGTTCGGGTTCTTTTGATTGCATAAGGTATGTAATACTCTACACTGTCAAGTTACATGATTAAAATCATCTCCCATTTGTAACATCCATAGGGTGAATTAACTGCCTCTACGTATGGGCTTTACGCAACCCACAACAGTTTCAGAAACCACGCTCAAGATTTTCTTACTCTCTCACTCGCTACAAGCAAACTGTAAGTCCTACAGAAAAAATGCAAGACCTTTTTGTAGGGCATTTTGTACTGAAATACATTTTCGCTGGAGGCCATGGTTTTCGAGTTATTCACGAATAACGCGTTTGAAGGTCACTTTTTTAATGTTTTCTTGAATAATCCAAATAGTATGGCATTTAGGAAAACATGTCACAGAACAAAATTTAACTACATTATATTTCCTAGAAGCATGCTGTTCATTTTTTCTGTAGGACTAACAGTTTGCATGTAGCAGGCGAGAGAATATTAAAATCTAGAGCATGATATTTGAAAGTGTTGCAGGTTACATAAAACCCATAGGCAGGGGCAGCTGAATGAGCCTGTATAGTGCCAGGCAAAGTACACACACATTTCGAAAGATGTGCATGTGAAATAAGTACTCATATATAAGGGAACTGACAGACCGACTACGAAGAGGAGATGGCAGATGAAAAAATGAACAATATTCCTTTTCTGTGAACAGAAGGATTGTAGTGACAAGTTTTACTGCAAGATGCCCCCACAGCACTCTCTTTGAATCAGTTGAACAACCATAATACATGGGCGTGTTCAGTCAGGTCAGTGTGTGTATTTACAAGCTGGTGGCTGACAAGGAAAATGAAATCAGTCTACAAAGGATTTTGCTTACAGGGCCATCCAAAAATTTTGGTAGAGTATATGTAACCTGTACCAAATAGGACTTAAGAAAGATACTCAGCGTATTCCAAGAAGGATGGCATGAATGGGCATAGGTTTGTTCTGCCAACAGGCAAGCGTTACTGATGTGCTGAAGATGCTTGAAGGCAGACACAAACTCTCCCATAAAAGTTTACTTACAAAGTTTCGAGGAGTCTGTTTCTAGTGAGGTCTCTAGGAAGATACTGTACCACAACTACATACACATCACTCATGTAGAAGTCGTGTCGACAAAATTAGACTAATTACAACGTGTGCAGAGGTGTTTTAGCAAATTATTTTTTCCACGTTCTATATGCGAATGGAGCAGGAACAAGACCTAATATCTTACACAACTTTAAGTACCCTCTGTCATAAACATCTCAGTGGTTTGAGAGTGCTGATTTAGATTGTTTGATGTTTTCAATGGGTCCTTCGTCGCATATAGAACCACTGTTTTCATGAACGAGGTGAACAATTTATACAAATCAGGGAAAGTGGTCAGTTTTTGGGTTTGAGGAGGCAACATTTCTGAAGAAGTAAGTGTGTGCGATTCTGTAGATAAACTATGTGATGAAATGGCCTTTGGTACTATCGTGAATGACTGTAGTCGAAACAGCCAAGCTCGACTTGACATTGATATGTAAGATGAATGTATACTATGACAGTGAACGAAAATCAGTTGACAGTAAAGAAAGGCCGCTGTCCAAAAAAGACGGAGTCAAGCAAATGCTCGTCTATTAAACAGTTCAGCAAACCCAGCTGTGTATGGAGGTCTGAGGGTTGGGTTGGGTTATTTGGGGGAAGAGACCAAACAGCGAGGTCATCGGTCTCATTGGATTAGGTAAGGATGGGGAAGGAAGTCGGCCGTGCCCTTTCAAAGGAACCATGCCAGCATTTGCCTGGAGCGATTTAGGGAAATCACTGAAAACCTAAATCAGGATGGCCGGACGCGGGATTGAACCGTCGTCCTCCCGAACGCGAGTCCAGTGTGCTAACCACTGCGCCACCTCGCTCGGTATATGGAGGTCTGAAACGCATACACTGTACCTGCACTCATGCTAACAATGCTGTATCAATTGGGAATATTTAAAGAAAATGGGTAAAAGAAGATAAGGATTCGACACTGTATCGACCGTGGAGTGATTGGGGACATAGCACAAATTCCGATAGAATAAGGACAGGGAATAAAGACGCTATGGCTTTTGGAAAGGAAAAATCCCAGCATTCGCTTTAATCTGTTTAAGAGAAACCAAGTAAAATCTAAAAATGGATGGACAGATGGAGATCTAAACTCTATTTCTCTTGAGTATAGGTGGAAACATTAACCATTGCGGTTATTTACTTGGTAAAACACTAGACTTTTCATTACAGTATCGGACCGTATAAAAGGACATTAGGAGCCTGGTATAGTGTTACTACCTTTAAACTGTTTCTGCAGTAATATATAACAGAATTAATGCAATTGCTAACCAATCTTGATCAGTCTGCCTGGATATCCTTGCTTGAAGATTATATTCACCAATAGAGGGTATTTCGTTCTCTAAGAGTAACAATGAGACATGATGTGATGTACGAATCAGAAAGAGGCCATGAGAGTATGATGATGATACCAGTGTACTTTTCCGGTCCCTAAATTAGCTGCATAGCTGTGGGATCATTTCGACTGTTCTACTGAGAGTGTGAATCCTTGCTCCCATGAGCACTTCAACAATTGTGATAAGCACTGGATATGACACTGATCTAGTTACCACAGTACACTGTCAACGCCAGAGTAATTTCCAACTGATTTACTTGTAGCACCAACATCAATTTCTTGGTATAACGGGAGATGTTTGTAATAATCTGTCAGTGGTATACCAGCAGTTTTTCTATTCACAGAGTTTATCAACGTTCAATTCTTTTGAGCAGTGCCACACGGTGATGACCACTGAACGTCTCATCCATTATTTAAACAAACTCACATTATGTAACAAACAGTTTGTCAAGTAATCGATAATCAATATGTACCCATTTTCAAAAAATTGAAGATGTATAGCAGATAACCTCCGATTGCAAACGGTGAATTCCACCCTTAGCGTAATGAGTGAATGGTCAACTGATCAGAGAGTATGTGGAGTCTTTAAATCGCTCTTCATGTCATCTGAATTCAACAGTTTAAATCACTAGAGGGCAGCTATTCTATTCTCTGCTCTGCTCAGCACTTCTGGAATATTATTCACTACAAGAAGTTGAACGGTAAGGTACTTTTTGGATTTAGAGTAACATCATGCTTACACTGTCTAAACTTCAAATGAAACAGAGGCCTCCATACTGTATTATAAATACATAACTACTTCTGAAGTAAATGGTGTCTTTAGTTTCTGCAGCACCTTATCATATCATCCTGTTCTTTAGTTCAGCAATCAGGCACCTACTTTGTGTCATGGAGACAAGATTTCATGTCATCCTTTCGGCTAGTTGAGCACCGAACATATTTAGTGGTTGCATCCTGATTATATAGACAGTTCCTTGTTCTTACCAAATTCGTAATTCGAATACTGAATTTAGATAATAAAAAAACTCTACCCCCTCCCTTTGAACCACATTAAATAATACACACCATTCGTTTAGCTGATTGTGGTTTTCTTTTCCAACAATAGGGTTAATGAAGCCTTTGTGGGTTATTCATATTCAATTTAGTCTTGAAATAAAAATTAAATTAAATTGGGTGCATCTCTTTAAAGAACCCTGTAGCTCTGTTGATTTCAGGAACCATCGTTCCTGTTGTGATTGTGTAAGTTTACATATTTGGTTTCAACAAGTAGAAGCAAGGAGAGTGGTAATTAGGAAACACATCTTGTAAGCTTCCCACCCACTTCTTGCTACATTTAAATGCTTATTAGAAATCGCAAGATTAATTAAAGACCAATTGGAAACTATATAATTGGTGATGGAGGACTCACATACAGGTAAACGAGAATAGTTTAACAGCTGTGCCCCTGTGTACAGTACCCGTACCATGTGTCTGTCTCTATCCATCCTTCACTTACTACAGTTCTATCACACAGAGGTGACAAAAATTATGGGATGATGATATACACATATTCAAATGGCGGAAGTATCGCGTACACGAGATATAAAAGGGCAGTGCATTGACGGATCTGCCATTTGGGCCCAGGTGATTCGTGTGAAAAGATTTCCGACGTGATTATGGCCGCAAGACGGGAATTACCAGACTTTCATCGCGGAATAGTAGTTGGAGCTTGACTTATGGGGCATTCCGTTTTGGAAATCGTTAGGGAATTCAATGTTCTGATATCCACAGTGTCAAGAGTGTGTCGAGCATACCAAATTTCAGTCATTACCTTTCACCACGGACAGGGCAGTGGCCGACAGCCTCCACTTAACAACCGAGAGCGGTGGCGTTTAGGTAGAATTGTCAGTACGAAGAGATAAGCAACACTGCCCGAAATAACCGCAGAAATCCGTGTAGGACGTACGACGAATGTACCCGTTAGGACAGTCGAAATTAGGCGTTAATGGGTCATGGCAGCAGAAGATCGACGCAAGTGCTTTTACTAACAGCACATCACCTGTAGCGCCTCTGCTGGGCTCGTGACCACATCGGTTGGAACCTAGACCTCTGGAAAACCGTGGTCTGGTCAGATTAGTCCCCATCTCAGCTGGTCAGAGCTGATGGTAGGGTTCGAGTGTGGAGCATGCCCCACGAAGCCATGGATCCAAGCTTTCAACAAGGCACTGTGCAAGCTGGTGGTGGCTCCATAGTGGTGTGGGCTGTGTTTACATGGAATGGACTGGGTCCTTTAGTCCAACTGAACCCATCATTGACTGGTAATGGTTATGTTAGACTAGTTGTAGACCATCTGCAGCCATTCATGGACTTCATGTTTCCTAAGAACGATGGAATTCTTATGGATGACAATGTGCCATGTCATTGGGCCACAATTGTTCGCGATTAGTTCGAAGAACATTCTGGATAATTCGAGAGAATGATTTGGCCATCGAGATCGAGTGACATGAATCCCATCGAACATTTATGGGACATAATCGAGAGAACAAATCGTGCAGAACATTCTGCACTGCCCATACTTTCGCATTTATGGACAGCTATAGGCTCAATATTTCTGCAAGGAACTTCCAACGATTTGTTTAGTCCATGTCACGTGAAGTCACTGCACTATGGGGGACAAAAGGAGGTCCGACGCTGTATTTGGAGGTATCCGTTGAATTTTGTCACCTTAGTGTATTGTTCGTTGCACCTTAATAGATCACGGTATAACTCGCATGGACGACATGTGTAATTTTAGTTGCAGTTTACTTCAACCCTACCGTGCTTGTGTTTGTACTCGCTGCCGCCACTTCTGTTAGAATACTGTTTTCTCTCTGTTTTGTGCCATTCCGGAAATTTCGTCATGAAGATTACTAAGGCTTAAATGAAACATAATATAGGACAATTACTGCTTCTCATCATTCATACGTGACTGTTAAACACACCACCTGGGCCAAACAAACCCAAACGAAACCTCCTTGATAATCTCTTAATACCACCTTTTCCTCTGAGTTTCGTAATTAGTATTGTTCTTCTCGTCTCAAATCTGCTGTTTCCTGTCATTAACGTTTATTCCGCCTCTAATAGTCAACAATATTCGACATAGCACTATTCCTAAAAGTCCTGCCCACGTACATTCGTAACACAACCCACCGTTTCACTTGACTCGTACTGACACCTTGAAAACGCACATGTGCTTGAATCGCAAATCTCCCACTGTCAGCACTAGAATATCCAAGGAATGGGCACACGTCAGTTCATTGTTGACAGCCATCTGAATTGGTCAGCGTATCGACTCTGATTGAAAATGGAGAAAACCGAGTTTCATGCTGTTATTAAACATTTTCATTTGAAGTGCTGGACTGCCATATAAATCAAAAAAGAACTGGATGAAGTTCACGCAAACTGTATACCATCACTGAAGACCGTTTACTTTTGGATTAATGAATTTAGACAGGTCTGATAAGCACCAAAGAGGAAGTGCTGGCCGTCCAATTTAGGTCACCACAAAAGAAACCATTGACAAAATCCATGATATGGTAATGCAAGAGCGTCGAATAATAATTTGTGAGATTGCTGGGACTGTAGGTATCTTAACTGAGTGAGTGCAGAATATCACGCGCGGTGAATTGGCGACGAAGAAGCTGTATGCTTGGAGACTGCCGCGATTACTCGCAGTCGACCATGAGCGCATCCGGCACAACTTTTCAAACCAATGTCTGGCGAGGTTTATCACAATCCTCAAGACATTTTGCGCCGATTTGTGACTGTTGATGAAATCTGGATCCATCATTACACACCAGAGTCAAAGCGACAGTCAAAACAACGGACAAAAACTGCTGAAAGTGCACTGAAGAAGATGAAGACCATTTTGTCAGCTGGTGATATGTTGACCACTGTCTTTATTTTTACTTTTTTTTTTAGGGGTTCCGAAGGAATAATCCTCATACACTAATTGGAACAAGACAGAACCATAATTGGACACTATTACGCCTCACTGTTGGATCTTATGGAAGTAGCGTTGGCTGAAAAAAGACCAAAGTTGGCACGTAGAGAAGTACTCTTTCACAAGGTTAATGCACCATCCCACATATCGACGATAACAATGCCGAACGTGCAAGAATCGGGCTTGGAGTTGGTTTCTCAATCTCCCTACTCACCGGAGTTAGCCCCACGTGACCTCTTACTGTTCCCTAACTTGAAACTTTGACTTGCTGGGAAGAAATTTCATCGAATGAGGAAGTGAGAGCTGCAGTCAACGAGTATGTTTGATATATACCCCTGGACCATCTGCAAAGGAGACAATATCGAGACGTAAGGTGGATTCAGAATGAGATTTTCACTCTGCAGCGGAGTGTGCGCTGATATGAAACTTCCTGGCAGATTAAAACTGTGTGCCGGACCGAGACTCGAACTCGGGACATTTGCCTTTCGCGGGCAAGTGCTCTACCAGCCGAGCTACCCAAGCACGACTCACGCCCCGTCCCCACAGCTTCAATTCAACAGTACCGAGTCTCCTACCTTCCAGACTTCACAAAAGCCCTTCTGCGAACCTTGCAGAACTAGCACTCCTGCAAGAAAGGATATTGCGGAGACATGGCTTAGCCACAGCCTGGGGGAAGGTTTCCAGAATGAGATTTTCACTCTGCAGCGGAGTGTGCGCTGATATGAAACTTCCTGGCAGATTAAAACTGTGTGCCGGACCGAGACTCGAACTCGGGACATTTGCCTTTCGCGGGCAAGTGCTCTACCAGCCGAGCTACCCAAGCACGACTCACGCCCCGTCCCCACAGCTTCAATTCAACAGTACCGAGTCTCCTACCTTCCAAACTTCACAAAAGCCCTTCTGCGAACCTTGCAGAATTAGCACTCCTGCAAGAAAGGATATTGCGGAGACATGGCTTAGCCACAGCCTGGGGGAAGGTTTCCAGAATGAGATTTTCACTCTGCATCGGAGTGTGCGCTGATATGAAACTTCCTGGCAGATTAAAACTGTGTGCCAGACCGAGACTCGAACTCGGGACCTTTGCCTTTCGCGGGCAAGTGCTCTACCAGCCGAGCTACCCAAGCACGACTCACGCCCCGTCCCCACAGCTTCAATTCAACAGTACCGAGTCTCCTACCTTCCAAACTTCACAAAAGCCCTTCTGCGAACCTTGCAGAACTAGCACTCCTGCAAGAAAGGATATTGCGGAGACATGGCTTAGCCACAGCCTGGGGGATGTTTCCAGAATGAGATTTTCACTCTGCAGCGGAGTGTGCGCTGATATGAAACTTCCTGGCAGATTAAAACTGTGTGCCGGACCGAGACTCGAACTCGGGACATTTGCCTTTCGCGGGCAAGTGCTCTACCAGCCGAGCTACCCAAGCACGACTCACGCCCCGTCCCCACAGCTTCAATTCAACAGTACCGAGTCTCCTACCTTCCAAACTTCACAAAAGCCCTTCTGCGAACCTTGCAGAACTAGCACTCCTGCAAGAAAGGATATTGCGGAGACATGGCTTAGCCACAGCCTGGGGGAAGGTTTCCAGAATGAGATTTTCACTCTGCATCGGAGTGTGCGCTGATATGAAACTTCCTGGCAGATTAAAACTGTGTGCCAGACCGAGACTCGAACTCGGGACCTTTGCCTTTCGCGGGCAAGTGCTCTACCAGCCGAGCTACCCAAGCACGACTCACGCCCCGTCCCCACAGCTTCAATTCAACAGTACCGAGTCTCCTACCTTCCAAACTTCACAAAAGCCCTTCTGCGAACCTTGCAGAACTAGCACTCCTGCAAGAAAGGATATTGCGGAGACATGGCTTAGCCACAGCCTGGGGGATGTTTCCAGAATGAGATTTTCACTCTGCAGCGGAGTGTGCGCTGATATGAAACTTCCTGGCAGATTAAAACTGTGTGCCGGACCGAGACTCGAACTCGGGACCTTTGCCTTTCGCGGGAAAGTACTCTACGGGGCGTGATTCGTACTTGGGTAGCTCAGCTGGTAGAGCACTTGCCCACGAAATGCAAAGGTCCCGAGTTCGAGACTCGGTCCGGCACACAGTTTTAATCTGCCAGGAAGTTTCGTAAGGTGAATTGTTTGCAAAACAAACTTTGTTCTTGCTTCTCTAAGAGACTTATCAAACTCGAACTCGTATGACAACTTAAAAACGCAGGTGTGCTCAAATCGTAAATCTCCCACTGCTAACACGACAATGTCCAGCGGAGATGCTCACCTCCCAGAGATTCTGGCCAGCGGTAGGAACACAACCAGTATGGTGGGAACTGGATAGAATCTGCAGAGCCAGCTGGGGGAGACAGGACTGCCTCTGGTAAGAGTGGTCACCTGTGAGAGCAGCTGTTCTTTTTCTTCTGCTTCTTCTTCTTCCCCCTCCTCCTCCGTCTTCTCCTTCTCCTCCTCTTCCTCCACCTCCTCCTCCTCCTCCCGGACGGAGTAGAAGCAGAGGCGGTAGCGGCAGCGGTAGCAGCCCGGCTGCGGTGGCCGGAAGGTGATGGGCAGCCGCAGCTGCGCGCCCGGCGGCAGCCGAAGCCACCGGCAGGCGGCACGCCACTGGAACTCCCTCACCGCCTCCGCAGCCGCCTCCGCCAGCAGCCACGCCGTCACCGCCTCCGCCTCCTCGCGCAGCAGCTCCGCCTCACTCTAGCAACGGGGAAAAACCCATACCGGTACGTTAGTTCCGAAAAACCGGTATTTTTCGGTATTTGGCTGGTCTCGGTTATAAGATGTGTTTTTTTATGAAAACGTAAAAACAGTAATTACCCACATCAGCTGTGCTACAATTTTTTGTTTTTAAAGGAACTTTTTTAAAAAAAAAGCAAAAGAAAAAAAGAAAATTTAATTCGTAAAATTTACACTACTTTGAAATATTGCGCTATTATAAAAAATGTATATTGTATATATTGTATATTGAGCAAGCAGTAAAGGAAACTAAAGAAAAGTTCGGAGTAGGCATTAAAATCCGTGGAGAAGAAATAAAAACTTTGAGGTTCGCCGATGACATTGTAATTCTGTCAGAGACAGCAAAGGACTTGGAAGAGCAGTCGAACGGAATGGACAGTGTCTTGAAAGGAGGATATAAGATGAACATCAACAAAAGTAAAACGAGGATAATGGAATGTAGTCGAATTAAGTCGGGTGATGCTGACGGAATTAGATTAGGAAATGAGACACTTAAAGTAGTATAGGAGTTTTGCTATTTGGGGAGCAAAATAGCTGAAGATGGTCGAAGTGGAGAGGATATAAAATGTAGTCTGGCAATGGCAAGGAAAGCGTTTCTGAAGAAGAGAAATTTGTTAACATCGAGTATTGATTTAAGTGTCAGTAAGTCGTTTCTGAAAGTATTTGTATGAAGTGTAGCCATGTATGGAAGTGAAACATAGACGATAAATAGTTTAGACAAGAAGAGAATAGAAGCTTTCGAAATGTGGTGCTACAAAAGAATGCTGAAGATTAGATGGGTAGATCATATAACTAATGAGGAGGTATTGAATAGAATTGGGGAGAAGAGGAGCTTGTGGCACAAGTTGACTAGAAGAAGAGATCGGTTGGTAGGACATGTTCTGAGGCATCAAGGGATCACCAACTTAGTACTGGAGGGCAGCGTGGAGGGTAAAAATCGTAGAGGGAGACCAAGAGATGAATACACTAAGCAGATTCAGAAGGATGCAGGCTGTAGTATGTACTGGGAGATAAAGAAGCTTGCACAGGATAGAGTAGTATGGAGAGCTGCATCAAACCAGTCTCAGGACTGAAGACCACAACAACAACAAACATAAAAAATGGGAAAAGCGATCAGGGCTATTTTAATAATAATGTCGATCGAAAAGTGAAACAAACACGTGGCATAAGCATTGGTACGGCATTGCCGAGTCAATATTGTGCCCGTTACCCTGTCGCGTGACCTATTGGAAGGTACACGTGTACATGCAGTGTGTGACACTTGTACCATAAGGTCTATACGGTGGTTTTTCACTATCGTCATCAGACATCAGTTGTATTAGAGAACGGCACAATCTTTAATATTTTATGAAGTGCGGTATCAATGACGTACACTGCCTCATTTGCTTTAAAAGATTAAGAAGGAGAGGAGCCGCAACGAACTTGCGACATCATATAAGGAGAAAACGTAGAACTTAACAATTCATTCATATTAAGTTTACAATAGAAACAGAAAGTAGATGATTTATTACCTGTGGCTACATAATATGCCTTTATCTCCTTGCACCTCTTGAAAACTGACAAATTAACATAAAAATAGAGTTCTTCAACGTCAGTTTTGACTCTTCAGCGCTGATTATTAATTTTTTTATTGATGTGTGAAATCTTATGGGACTTAACTGCTAAGGTGATCAGTCCCTAAGCTAACACACTACTAAATCTACATTATCCTAAGGTCAAACACACACACCCATGCCCGAGGGATGACTCGAACCTCCGCCAGGACTAGCCCAGAGCTGATTATTCGTAATGCTCAAATAGTGGTACGATCCTCGATTACCAACACCATTTTTCAGCAGTGCTTCAAAAAATTAGAATCAACAGGAGAATACTTTCAATTTTTGTTGTAATATTCAACCATTTACCACTTTTCGAGAAAAGCAGCAAACTGTGGACGGACTAAGTTTCGTTCTATTTGCCTATTTAATCTAATATTTTGATTCTGTGTATCTTGAATCTGAAGGAGTCAAAACTCTTCAAACTTTGTTTTGTTTCTGCATTTATTACACAGAAAAATAGGAATAAAGAACCTAAAATGGATTACTTGAGAAATCGATTATTTTGTGCGGTTTTAGCACTTAGGTTAAACAAACGTTGATTAAAAAAGATCTAATTGAAAACCGGTTGTTTCAGCGATAACAGCCAGCCCTATCTCACTCTGTCACAGGCGTCCCCTCACTCCGCCACACAGCCGCGCGGACTGGCCGCGCGGTTTGAGGCGTCATGCCACGGAATGCGCGGCCCCTCCTGCCGGAGGTTCGAGTCCTCCCTCGGGCATGTGTGTGTGTGTTCTCCTTAGCATAAGTTAGTTTAAGTAGTGTGTAAGTCTAGGGAACGATGACCTAAGCAGTTGGTCCCTTAGGAATTCACACACATTTGAACACCGTCACACCAATCTCTCAAAGTAGCGCATCCCAAACTGACAGGTACTTTGGATTATTGTCGTCGCGTAGGCTTTCACGGCATATTAATTCTTGGTAGGCACCTAGCGTTTGCTTCCGGATCCTAAAGCTCGCATCATTCGATATTTCGTTTCAATGTCGGAAGGCTTCCATCAGCTGGTCTATTCGCACCGTTCAGGACAGGTGCATGGAGCATCTCTGTTATGTGAGGCTACAACAGCCGTAAGCGGTGCATCGTTTAAATGTGGGATACGGATAAAATCTGACGAGATCCTGATAGTTGCTTGTACAACTTGTTTTTGGGGTAGTATTTATAAGGAACCCATTGAAATTAGGTTGGCAAACAAATTTGTTAGCAGTGACAAGGGTTTTCCCCTTTCCAGGACATGAAACCTTAATCTATCAACAACACAATGTTCTTTGATGTAAGTGCCCCAAGTGTTTGGGATAGCCTTTGAGTGGACTACGTCATAGGCGCTGGTATTCTACAATGGGTGGCGTCAAAAGCTTTGTCTTGGAGCAGTTCCTGTGATGGACGACGCATGCACTGTGTACGACTTTGGGTCTACATAGGACGACGGTTTCCACCCTTGGCATCAGTCTTCAGCGAGACTCAGCAGCAGCGTCTCTCCTGAAGATGGAGGACACGTTGATTGCCAAAATATCGAGTCACGTTGATTTTAGCATTTGTTAGAAAACGTGAAGAGACTGCCACTACTTCATAAGTTACTGATGACACAAAAAATTGCTAGGAAGTTCTAAAAACTGGGAAGATGGTTTGAGCTTACTTCAAATATGCAATGGCGATGACAGTGATGTGAGGAAACACGAGAAAAAAAAATTATAATAACAAGTAGATAAATTCCTGTATGAAGTTTGTTGTCAACAATGAGTCACATATATAAACAATAGTTATTTTCATAAAGTCCGCAGCTCGTGGTCTCGCAGTAGCTTTCTCGCTTCCCGAGCACGGGGTCCCGGGTACGATTCCCGGCGGGCTCAGGGTTTTCACCTGCCTCGAGATGACTGGGTGTAGTTGTGTCGTCTTCATCATCATCATTAATCCCCATTACGGTCGGAGGAAGGCAATGGCAAACCACCTCCGCTAGGACCTTGCCTAGGGCTGCGGTGCGGGGGTCTGTCAGGGAGCACGGGACTTCATCATCATCATCATTTTCCTAAATACACCAACAGCAAAATCATAACACCAAAAAATAATTAATGTAGACTAGTGAAATTTAGGGAATACATTTGTCTAGACAACATATTTAAGTGATTAGCATTGCCAGATCACAGGTTACAGTCAAAAGCTGGTACATAATAACCGGTGTAACCGCCAGAATATTGAATGTAGCATGCAAAGTGCCTGCGTTGTGCTGTACAGGTGCTGCTTGTCAGTTTGTGAGATCGAGTCCCATGCCTATTACACTAGGTCGGTCAATGCAGGGACGGTTAATGCTGTTTGTGGATGACACTGGGGTTGTCGTCCGATGATGTTCCATATGTGCTCCATTGGAGACAGATCTGGCGATCGAGCAAGCCAAGGCAAAATGTCGACACACTGTAAAGCACGTTGCCTTATAACGGCGGTATGTGGTCGAGCGTTATCCTATTAGAAAATACCCCTGGAATGCTGTTCACGAATGGCAGCACGACAAGTCGAATCACCAAACTGATGTACAAATTTGCAGTCAGGCTGCGTGGGATAACCATGAGAGTGCTCGTGCTGTCATACGAAATCACACCCCAGACCACAAATCCAGGTGTAGGTCCAGTGTGTCTAGGACGCAGCCATAATGGTTGCAGGCCCTCAACTGGCATCCTAACCAGCACACGACCATCACTGGCTTAGAGGCAGAAGCAGCTTTCATGAGAAAACACAACAGGTCTCCACCCTGCCCTTCAATGAGCTCTAGCTTGACTCCGCTGAAGTCGCAAATGGTGGTGTTTTGGGGTCAGTGGAATCCACGCTACAGGGCATCTGGCCCGGACCTGTCCTTGAAGTAAGCGATTTGTAACAGTTTCTTTTGTCACAGTGGTGCCAACTGCTGCTCAAGTTGCTGCTGCAGTTGCAGCATAATGTACCGTAGTCGTATGCCCAACACGATGTTCTTCTCACTCGGCAGTGCAACGTGACCATCCGGAGCCTGGTGTTCTTGCGACTGTAAATCCTCGTGGCCACAGCTACCAGTCATCGTGTATAAGCCTACATTCCTGCCAAATCTTCCCGCAATATCCCAGAAGGAGCATCCAGCTTCTCGTAGCCCTATTACACGACCTCGTTCAAACTGAGTGAGGTGCTGATAATGGCGTCTTCGTCGTCTTAAAGGCTTTCTTGACCAGCATTAACTCATGTCCGATCTCAAAGGTAACTAACACTCACGACCGTTACAGCCTGTATTTAAAGCAAACGTGATTTGCATACTCAAAGGGGCGCTACTAGTGCCACTCTTATTCGACTGTTGCGAAATCTGAATGGGCCTCATCTTTCAGATGTAGAAACACGCCTACCTACTTTCGTTTATGTCGCACAACTGCTTCTTAGCCGGCCACTGTGGCCGAGCAATTCTAGGCGCTTCAGTCTGGAACCGCGCGACCGCTACGCATGTTCGAATCCTGCCTCGGGCTTGGATGTGTCCTTAGGTTAGTTGAACCATTTGAACCAACTCCTTCTTGGTGTCGATATTTTTGTCCGTCGGTGTAATACATGCTCGATAATTGCTGTGGAACAATGACACTTGCTAAGGAACAACTGTAAACTACTACAGAACAGCCGACAATTGCTGCGGAACACGCCACCAATCACAGTAAAAGGAAATGTAGGCGTGTTAACTGCAGCCAAGTCTGTGCACGAACATTCTGCGTCGAAGATGGTTGTGGAGCCGATTAGTGTGATATTCCGTGTGGTGCAGCAACATGTGTACAAGACATCATTTGGGAATTACTATCGTTAACTAACAGTTGGACGGCTCGGGTCAGAGCGTCAGTACTGTGGTCATAGTAGTGGGTGTGATCAGTAGTGTCATCTCACGGTTAAAAGGGGGCCACTGAAGGTGGAAATGCTATGCGATGGATCGCCGGTGATCGTAGACGGACCACCACACCGCAAGAGAATCGATACGGAGCCCTACCGGTGAAAAGGAACAGGCATCTCACTCCTGCACAGTTCGTCGCAGACCTTGCAACCGATACCAGTATAAGTTATCTCTGCCAGAACCATTTCGCGATGATTAAATCAGGCTGCTTTGTATGCTCGAAAGCCTGTCAACCGAGTTTGTGACACTTGCACGGCGTGACATTTGTACGGAGGGGGAATGTTTGGACATTTGTGCGGAGCCCAGAACACTGTAGGTAGTGGACAGGGTATCCCAAAAGCAGGAGCACTGGCCTATTGGCCAGTACCTGCGACGTATTCTGGGGAATGCAAAGTCCATTTCTGCACAAAGTACCCTGTGCCTGCATCAGTTAGTAGTGTGTGTGGCTTTCTCCCAGAGTTAACCTCTGACTGGCAAATAGTATTTTGTGTTTTAGTGCTGAGATAAAGGAATACATCGAGATCACCATAGAGAAGCCTTTACTGATTTACAACCGGCATCAGTATATATACACATGAAAAAAAGTTTTGCATCACCCCAGTTCCCAGAACTCCTGAAGATAGACGTTGACTGCAGGTATTGCACCACGGACACAGTCACTTTGCCTGTTCAGAGATGTCACTAAACCCGCCCAAAGATGCAAACAACCATGCATGAGCACCGCCTACTAGACGGAGGGGGTCTGACAGCCGATCAGTTTCAGTCATTGCACCAGGAAGGAGGTACATGGCTCGAGTTGTCTGTAGTTCAGCCATGCCTAGACGGTCAATACCGAGGTTCGATCGCGTCCGCATTGTTACGTTGTCCCAGGAAGGACTCTCGACAATGGAAGTGTCCAAGCGTCTCCGAGTGAACCAACGCGATGTTGTTCGGACATGGAGGAGAATACAGAGAGACAGGAACTGTCGATGACATGCCTCGCTCAGGCCGCCCAAGGGCTACTACTGCAGAGGATGACCGCTACCTACGGATTATGGCTCGGAGGAACCCTGACAGCAACACCACCATATTGAATAATGTTTTTCGTGCAGCCACAGTACGTCGTGTTACGACTCAAACTGCGCACAATAGTCTGCATGATGAGCAACTTCACTCCCGACGTCCATGGCGAGGTCCATCTTTGCATCGCAACCACGACACCATTCAGCGCCGTACAGATGGGCCCAACAACATGCCGAATGGACCGCTCAGGCTTGGCATCACGATCTCTTCACCGATGAGTGTCGTATATGCCTTCAACGATTCAATCGTCAGAGACGTGTTTGGAGGCAACCCGGTAAGGCTGAACGCCTTAGACACACTGTCCTGCGGGTGCAGCAAGGTGGAGGTTCGCTGCTGTTTTGGGGTGGCAATATGTGGGGCCGACGTACGCCGCTGGTGGTCACGGAAGGTGCCGTAACGGCCATCCTCCGACCGATAATGCAACCATATCGGCAGTATATTGGCGAGGAATTCGTCTTCTTGGACGACAATTCGCGCCCTCATCGTGCACATCTTGTGAATGACTTCCTTCAGGATAACGACATCGCTCGATTAGAGAGGCCAGCATCTTCTTCAGACATGAACCCTATCGAACATGCCTGGGTAGATTCAAAAGTGCTGTTTATGAACGACGTGACCCACGAACCACTCTGAGGGATCTACACCCAATCGCCTTTGAGCAATGGGAAAATCTGGAGCAACAGTGCCTTGATGAACTTGTGGATAGTATGCCACGACGAATACAGGCATTAATCAATTCAAGAGGACGTGCTACTGGGTATTAGAGGTACCGGTGTGTACAGCAATCTGGACCACCACCTCTGAGGGCATCGCTGTATGGTGTTACAGCATGCAATGTGTGATTTTCATGAGCAATAAAAAAGGCGGAAATGATGTTTACGTTGATCTCTATTCCAATTTTCTGTACAGGTTCCGGAGCTCTCGAAACCAAGGTGATGCAAAACTTTTTTTGATGTGTGTAGCAGACTACACAAATAAACAAGAAGTGACTTACTACCGCTGTGTAGACTTCGAAAAGAATAAATGCAAAGCAAGTCTACCCACAAAAAATAACACAGTTTTAGGGCAAGGTAGCCATATTTGTATTCAGATAAAACAGCAAATGAAGCGTGGAAACATTACGTCAGCGCAAAGAAGCGAGCAAAGGAAACAGACGATACAGTTTCATGAGTTTAAGTGGAAGAAGGACGGCAGCTCTTCAATCGAGGCTACGACTCATCGTTACCACCACACAGAAGTGCGAAACAATCGTTACATCGCATTAGGCGAAAATGTATGGGAACTACACACGATTCCACCGATTCTGGAGGAATATTCTTCCAAGAAAATAACTTACTGATGAATGATGGCAGCAATGTTTTACTTGCAAGTGATAACAGGGGAACGAATGACAGAATACTGGTGTTTGCCAGACAAAATGGAAAACCGTGTTTATTAAACTGCGAATAATTCTTTGTGAATGAAACGTTCAAGACTTCGAGCAAGCAGTTTGGACAGTTGTTTATACTTCACACCGATCTTATTAGTTCTTGGGAGGAAACAAACACCATTTCCCCTTGCATACGCATTGTTGCCAAATAAAAAACGAGAAACACATGAACTACTTTTGAAAGCTATTAATACTAACGTGCCTGGATGGAACCCTGCATCTCTGATGATGGACTTCGAAATTGCCATCGGTCAAGCTGCTAACAGTTTGTTTCCTGGAACAGATATTACTGGTTGCAATTAATGTTTGTGGAAACAAGTTCAGTGTGAGGCCTCGTTCGAGCCTATAAGGAAAACGAGGAAATATGTTGCCACGTAAGAATGTGTTCCGCTGTAACACATATTCCTCTGTAATTGCTGGATGATGGTTAGCCGGCCGGAGTGGCTGAGCGGTTCTAGGCGCTACAGTCCGGAACCGCGCGACCGCTACGGTCGCAGGTTCGAATCCTGCCTCGGGCATGGATGTGTGTGATGTCCTTAGGTTAGTTAGGTGTAAATAGTTCTAAGTTCTAGGGGACTGAGTACCTCAGAAGTTAAGTCCCATTGTGCTCAGAGCCATTTGAACCATTTTTTGATGATGGTTGGCTGAGTATTCAGGAAAGCACGCCTGAAAACCAAAAGTGTCAGAGCGTTTACGACTATTTTGTGGACCAATGGCTCGATAACGAACAAATGCCAAGAGGCATGTGAAATTGCAGTGGAAACGTCACGGAAGGTTCAAATGGCTCTGAGCACTATGCGACTTAAATTCTGAGGTCATCAGTCGCCTAGAACTTAGAACTAATTAAACCTAACTAACCTAAGGACATCACACACATCCATGCCCGAGGCAGGATTCGAACCTGCGACCCTAGCGATCGCTCGGCTCCAGACTGTAGCGCCTAGAACCGCACGGCCACTCCAGCCGGCCGTCACAGAAGGATGTAACCGAGGAATAAACACGTTAACACCAAAAGTTCATCCGAATATTTACCCATTAGTGAAAAATCTTCGAGAAGATGCCGAATACCATGGCCACCAATTTGACCGACTAATTTTAAACTCTGATGGGAAAAGAAGAAAAAAGTTAGGAATCAAGACTAATGAAACAATAGCAAATGCTTTAAAGAAACATCAAAAAGGGAACTTATTATTTTTCTGCCTTGTATGGCCTATGTACATGTTACAGTGACGAAGAAAACGTCAGAATTATTGAAAAAATGTAAATATTGGAAATTACTTTAATGTAATCATTGAAAATCTTGTAAATACTGTAAATAAATATATTGGAGACGGAAAGAGGTAACCTCCTCATGCTGTTCTCTGGAAATGACACAAAGTCGGCTAAATGTCTCCTGAAATTTGTAAAATATTTGCTAATGAAGACTGGCAAGACTATCTCAAAGGTCAAGCCTTTCTAGGGAATAATCACAGCCTTCGCCTTGAGAGGTTCTTAAACCCAAAATCTATATGGGCGGATACCGAATACAAAATCTTTGCAGCGGAAACACAGGCAAATGACATGCAATAAAATCCACACTTTCTCCATTCGTTAGGAGATGAGCAAACCAGTATGAAACTGGTAATGACAAAATAAATTATCATGAAAAAGTAACTGGTCGCAATTATGCAACCTTTCAACATATGTTAAAACTAATTTTTAGTAACACATGTCGTAGACTACAGCAGGCTTGATAAGGATGAGGGTAGGCGGGCAAGAACTGTTACGATCCTATTGCGGTGTGGTGGTCGCCGCCTGGGTCATGAGCGCTCGCGGTAAAAAAGGATGGTTACATGTCGTTACGTAGCGTAGCCTGGCCGACTGGTAGCGCATGAGAAGTGAATCAATGTGCTGCCTTCAGAGGAATGACCGTAATTCGTTTCGGCGTAGCCTTAGATACGAACATACAGTACATGCGGTGCAAATGCTTAAGGGAAGACTTCACCTAAGAATTTAACTTTTCTTCCACTTTGCGGATAGCAACCAAATTATAAAATCGTGTCTATTATGTAAAGATGTAGCAATACCCAAGTTTTGAAGCCCATAACTTTTTGAATTTTTAATGTGATTTTGATGGTATTCTTGAAAACCAACTTTTGGTACTCACACCACAGTTTCCACATGCCAATGTTTTTGTAGGTATATTCACAAGACATATTTCAACGGTTTTGTCCACTGATTTTAGAAATATATTAATAATTACTTTTCAGTGCTTATTTCAGATTTAGGCCTTAAATTTTCTTTTAATTATCGGTACATAATTGTTCAAAATGGTTCAAATGGCTCTGAGCACTATGGGACTCAACTGCTGTGGTCATCAGTCCCCTAGAACTTAGAACTACTTAAACCTAACTAACCTAAGGACATCACTCACAGCCATGCCCGAGGCAGGATTCGAACCTGCGACCGTAGCAGTCGCACGGTTCCGGACTGCGCGCCTAGAACCGCGAGACCACCGCGGCCGGCGGTACATAATTGTGATGATAAAATAAACGCACTAAATTTTTCGATAATATTAATGCATAGGAGTCCGCAAACACATCAAGACTACTTCCTGCAAAAATTTCTTTCAGATTGGTTAATATTTATGATAAAAAAGTTTGCGAGTGGAACAGGAAAGGAAATGACCAGTAGTGGTACAGAGTACCACTAATGTTACTACAACACACAAACTCATTAAATTCACCGGCACCATAATATTTTGCCTTCCTGTTTATATGACGCTTCTTGTTTGTAATTTCAAGATCAGGGTAGCCTTTTTCTTGAATTTTCTGAATAAAAATCTCTCACAGTCTTCTTGAGGAGATGCAGTTGTAGGGATATTTGACTGTAAGCCAATGGTGATTTCCTTGGAACTTGTTGATTGTACTGAACATTTCAGTGTATTACTTAAATTTATTTTTATACTGTCAACATATGGCTGTGTTTGAAGGTGACAGAAATAAAAAATCATCTTTGGCTTATTTCAGTGTGCCACAGCCCCTTACGCAATCCGCATTTCAAACATTTCTTACACGTACTACTAATACGAATACAGCCAAATCGTTTTTGGGATCTAAGAGTGAACACTCTAAAGATGTGAAATAGCCATTAATTTCTTTAACTGAAGTTTTAGGGTGGTGTCTCCCCTTGAAATGGAGAGTAGCTGTTTTTAAAGGGATGAAAAGTAGCGTGATGGTCGGGTTAGGAACTACAAACTGGTCAGACACATCAATATCAAAGCATCAGCGCAGGATGCCTAGTCTGCCTAATTATTGTATGCCATGGTGTCTTGATACGCTTAGTATTCTATTAATGTGATTCAAAACTTAGAAGATAACGAAAAAATTCAGTGTACGGCAAAATTACAATAGATTTCATGCGAAAGATTTTGGGCACTTCGAATCAGATGTGTGAAAGTTAAAACATAAAATAAATAAATAAAAAAAACTCTTTTAAGCGATATGATTGAAGAAAGTATTCAACATATGGGAGCTGAGAAATAAACGTCTCAACAATTTTCCCAACATTCCTTCTATGAAAATATGTTTTTATTTTCAGGAGGAACACTCAACGAATGAATCTGCAGTTAGATCAAATTACCATATTGCTTTTCAGTTTGCAAAAGGTTGCGCAGTTTCACTGATTTTCGTGTTATGTTGACAGTTTGCAAACTCGGCTACTGTTAGATCTTAACACTTGGTGTGTGACATTTGCGCGATTAGTTACGTAAAAAAATTGGTGTCGAAGACTTCCGTTTCCTCAGTATACATTTTCATAACTTTGCAATTCTGCAGCTACGATTATGTCGATGTTTGGACTTACATATACCTGCTGCTTTTGTACACAATGAAGAGAACGAAATCCACCTATAGAAGCTCATTAGCATACTTTTACTTAAGGGTTTGCCTTCGAAAAGTGGTGCCGGAGAGGACATTGGTCTTTTAATGAAAAGCAAAAAAGTCATATTCATCGACAGTCTGTGTTCTTATGTTTAACGTTTAAATAAAATGGTAACGAAATATGAAATTTATCAAAATTTCGTCATAAAACGGCAGCCATCATAAGGCTGCGAATGTAGTAAATGTATGTTGCCCACTAGTCACTTACAAGGTGCCTAAAGGATGCTGCGTTCTCGGAATGCTATAGAAAAATTCAAGCAAATAACATTCCTAGTTTTATTTCTATAAAGCAGATTGACAATACTTAACTTTGGTGTTACATCGGTGTCGCAAGTGACATGCAAACAGAAATAGTCTTCGCTATAGACAAAGTTCAGACAAGTAACTAGTGGTTCTTGTTGCACGCTGCGTAAATACGCACTAATGTGAACCATGGCCTTGCCGTTGGTGGGGGGCTTGCGTGTGTCAGCGATACAGATGGCCGTACCGTAGGTGCAACTACAACGGAGGGGCATCTGTTGAGAGGCCAGACAAACGTGTGGTTCCTGAAGAGGGACAGCAGCCTTTTCACTAGTTGCTGGGGCAACAATCTGGACGATTGACTGATCTGGCCTTGTAACAGTAACCAAAACGGCCTTACTGTGCTCCGAACGGCTGAAAGCAAGGGGAAACTACAGCCGTAATTTTTCCCGAGGGCATGCAGCTTTACTGTATGGTTAAATGATGATGGCGTCCTCTTGGGTAAAATATTCCGGAGGTAAAATAGTCCCCCATTCGGATCTCCGGGCGGGGACTCCTAAGGAGGACGTTGTTATCAGGAGAAAGAAAACAGGCGTTCTATGGATTGGAGCGTGGAATTTCAGATCCCTTAACCGGGCAGGCAGGTTAGAAAATTTAAAATGGGAAATGGATAGGTTAAAGTTAGATATAGTGGTAATTAGTGAAGTTCGGTGGCAGGAGGTTCAAATGGCTCTGAGCACTATGGGACTTAACATCTGAGGTCATCAGTCCCCTAGAACTTAGAACTACTTAGACCTAACTAACCTAAGGACATCACACACATCCATGCCCGAGGCAGGATTCGAACCTGCGACCGTAGCGGTCGCGCGGTTCCAGACTTAAGCGCCTAGAGCCGCTCGGCCACACCGGCCGGCGGTGGCAGGAGGAATAAGACTTTTGGTCAGGTGAATACAGGTTTATAAATACAAAATCAAATCGGGGTAATGCAGGAGTAGGTTTAATAATGAATAAAAAATAGGAGTGCGGGTAAGCTACTACAGACAGCATGGTGAACACAAGTTTATATTCCAACTAGCTCTGCAGATGATAAAGAAATTGATGAAATGTATGATGAGATAAAAGAAATTATTCAAGTAGTGAATGGAGACGAAAATTTAATAGTCATGGGTGACTGCAATTCGACAGTAGGAAAAGGAAGAGAAGGAAACGTAGTAGGTGAATATGGATTGGGGATAAGAAATGAAAGAGGAAGCCGCCTGATAGAATTTTGCACAGAGCATAATTTAATCATAGCCAACACTTGGTTCAAGAATCATGAAAGAAGGTTGTATACATGGAAGAAGCCTGGAGATACTAGAAGGTATCAGATAGAATATATAATGGTAAGACAGAGATTTAGGAACCAGGTTTTAAACTGTAAGACTTTTCCAGGGGCAGTTGTGGACTCTGACCACAATCTATTGGTTATGAACTTTAGATTAAAACTGAAGAAACTGCAAAAAATTGGGAATGTAAGGAGGTGGGACCTGGATAAACTGACAGAACCAGAGGTTGTATAGAGTTTCAGGGAGAGCATTAGGGAACGATTGACAGAAAAGGGTGAAAGAAATACAGAGAAAGAAGAATGGGTAGCTTTGAGGGATGTAGTAGTGAAGGCAGCAGAGTATCAAGTACGTAAAAAGACGAGGGCTGGCAGAAATTCTTGGGTAACAGAAGAGATACTGAATTTAATTGATGAAAGGAGAAAATATAAAAATGCAGTAAATGAAGCAGGCAAAAAAGAATACAAACGTCTCAAAAGTGAGATCGACAGGAAGTGCAAAATGGCTTAGCAGGGATGGCTAGAGGACAAATGTAAGGATGTAGAAGCTTATCTAACTACTGGTAGGATAGATACTGCCTACAGGAAAATTAATGAGACCTTTGGAGAAAATAGAACCACTTGCATGAATATAAAGAGCTCAGATGGAAACCCAGTTCTAAGCAAAGAAGGGAAAACAGAAAGGTGGAAGGAGTATATAGAGGGTCTATACAGGGGCGATGTTCTTGAGGACAATATTATGGAAATGGAAGAGGATGTAGATGAAGAAGAAATGGGAGATATGATACTGCGTGAAGAGTTTGACAAAGCACTGAAAGACCTAAGTCGAAACAAGACCCCAGGAGTAGACAACATTCCATTAGAACTACTGACAGCCTTGGGAGAGCCAGGCCTAACAAAGCTCTACCATCTAGTGAGCAAAATGATTAAGACAGGCAAAATATCCCTCCGACTTCAAGAAGAATATAATAATTCCAATCCCAAAGAAAGCAGGTTTTTAAAGATGTGAAAATTACCGAACTATCAGTTTAATAAGCCACAGCTGCAAAATACTAACACGAATTCTTTACATACGAATGGAAAAACTGGTAGAAGAAGACCTCGGGAAAGATCAATTTGGAATCCGTAAAAATGTTGGAACACGTGAGGCAATACTGACCCTACGACGTATCTTAGAAAATAGATTAAGGAAAGGCAAACCTACGTATCTAGTGTTTGTAGACTTAGAGAAAGCTTTTGACAATGTTGACTGGAATACTCTCTTTCAGATTCTCAAGGTGGCAGGGGTAAAATACAGAGAGCGAAAGGCTATTAATAATTTGTACAGAAACGAAATGGCAGTTATAAGAGTCGAGGGGCATGAAAGGGAAGCAGTGGTTGGGAAAGGAGTGAGACAGGGTTGTAGCATATCCCCGATGTTATTCAATCTGTATATTGAGCAAGTAGTAAAGGAAACAAAAGGAAAATTTGGAGTAGGAATTAAAATCCGTGGAGAAGAAATAAAAACTTTGAGGTTCGCCGATGACATTGTAATTCTGTCAGACACAGTAAATGACTTGGAAGAGCAGCTGAACGGAATGGACAGTGTCTTGAAAGGAGGATATAAGATGAACATCAACAAAAGCAAAACGAGGATAATGGAATGAAGTCGAATTAAATCGAGTGATGCTGCGGGAATTAGATTAGGAAATGAGACGCTTAAAGTAGTAAATGAGTTTTGCTAATTAGGGAGCAAAATAACTGATGATGGTCGAAGTAGAGAGGATATAAAATGTAGACTGGCACTGGCAAGGAAAGCGTTTCTGAAGAAGAGGAATTTGTTAACATCGAGTATTGATTTAAGTGTCAGGAAGTCGTTTCTGAAAGTATGTGTATGGAGTGTGGCCATGTATGGAAGTGAAACGTGGAAAATAAATAGTTTAGACAAGAAGAGAATAGAAGCTTTCGAAATGTGGTGCTACAGAAGAATGCTGAAGATTAGATGGGTAGATCACGTAATTAAGGAGGAGGTATTGAATAGAATTGGGGAAAAGAGAAATTTGTGGCACAACTTGACTAGAAGGAGGGATTGTTTGGTAGGGCGTATTCTGAGGCATCAAGGGATCACCAGTTTAGTATTGGAGGGCAACGTGGAGGGTAAAAATCGTAGAGGGAGACCAAGAGATCAATACACTAAACAGATTCAGAAAGATGTAGGTAGCAGTAGGTACTGGGAGATGAAGAAGCCTGCACAGGATAGAGTAGCATGGAGAGCTGCATCAAACCAATCTCTGGACTGAAGACCACAACAACAACAATGTCAGTACACAGACGCCAGGTTCAATCCCACGTCCGACCATCCTGATTTAGGTTTTCCGTGATTTCCCTAAATCGCTCCAGGCAAATGCCGGGATGGTTCCTTTCAAAGGGCACGGCCGACTTCCTTCCCCATCCTTCCCTAATCCGATGAGACCGATGACCTCGCTGTCTGGTCTCCTTCCCCAAAACAACCCAACCCCCCACAGACGCCATCTGAGCCGCCGAGGCTGGCAGGAGCGGCGTTTATATTCACTTGTTGCAGAGGGCGCTCCTGGCGCGGCTCGGTCCTTATCAGCAGGCTATTAACTGTTGTTTACTCACCGCCTTCTCTGGTTTTTCGTTCTTCGTCTTCGTTTTGGCGCTTGTGGTTAAACCTGAACAGTAAGAAATACCCTGTTTCTTACTTAGCTGTTCCCCATTCTTTGCACCACAAAAATATTAAAAGAGATGTTGAATTTCACTGTCATGAATTTCACTGTCAGGTCTCATTATGTTGAAATTCATTGTTATTTCTCATTAATACAATTGTCTTAGAAATAAATCTCCATTAAACGCGCCGCTGGTGGCCGAGCGGTTCTGGTGCTACAGTCTGGAACCGCGCGACCGCTACGGCCGCAGGTTCGAATCCTGCCCCGGGCATGGACGTGTGTGATGTCCTTAGGTTAGTTAGGTTTAAGTAGTTCTAAGTTCTAGGGGACTTATGACCTCAGCAGTTGAGTCCCATAGTGCTCAGAGCCATTTGAACCATTTTTTTTTTTCATTAAACGCATTATGAGGAAACGTAGTTGCTCACTGCTGTGGTCTGAAGCGAACCAGCTCACACGAGCAGCTGTGTGGAACTGCTACGCGTCTTAGTGTGCAAAGCCGGTTAGCCCGACAAGAGCCCCAGAGTCCGTGCAAATGTCACTCCGTGCAAGTGTTACGACTCCCTTCAACCAGCCATTGTCAAGAAAGATTTAGTTGGTGTAGGAATAACGTTGGTTAGACTCAGCAGCAGTGGTCCAGAGTGATGTTCTCCGACGAATCTACATCTACATCTGCATCCATACTCCGCACTCCACCTGACGGTGTGTGGCGGAGGGTACTTTGAGTACCTCTATCGGTTCTCCCTTCTCTTCCAGTCTCGTATTGTTCGTGGAAAGAAAGATTGTCGGTATGCCTGTGTGTGGGCTCTAATCTCTTTGATTTTATCCTCATGGTCTCTTCGCGAGATATACGTAGGAGGGAACAATATACTATTGACTCCTCGCTAGAGGTATGTTCTCGAAGCTTCAACAAAAGCCCGTACCGAGCTACTGAGCGTCTCTCTTGCAGAGTCCTCCACTGTAGTTTATCTATCAGCTCCGTAACGCTTTCGAGGTGACTAAATCATCCTGTAACGAAGCGCGCTGCTCTCCGTTGGATCTTCTCTATCTCTTCTATCAAACCTATCTGGCACGGATCCCGCACCAGGTAGCAGTATTCAAGCAGTGGGCGACCAAGTGTACTGTAACCTAATTACTTTGTTTTCGAAGTGCATTTCCTTAGGATTCTTCCAAAGAATTTCAGTCTGTCATCTACTTTACCGACGATTAATTTTATATGGT
The DNA here is from genome assembly GCF_023898315.1 of Schistocerca nitens. Classification (NCBI taxonomy): domain Eukaryota; kingdom Metazoa; phylum Arthropoda; class Insecta; order Orthoptera; family Acrididae; genus Schistocerca; species Schistocerca nitens. The sequence continues at coordinate 149,784,519 of NC_064620.1, read as the reverse complement.
CATTCCATTTTAAATCACTCCTAATGCCTAATCCCAGATAATTTATGGAATTAACTTCTTCCAATTACTGACCTGCTATATTGTAGCTAAATGATAAAGGACCTTTCTTTCTATGTATTCGCAGCACATTACACTTGTCTACATTGAGATTCAATTGCCATTCCCTGCACCATTCGTCAATTCGTTGCAGATCCTCCTGCATTTCAGTACAATTTTCCTTTGTTACAACCTCTCGATATACTACAGCATCATCCGCAAAAAGCCTCAGTGAATTGCCGATGTTATCCACAAGGTCATGTATATACACTCCTGGAAATTGAAATAAGAACACCGTGAATTCATTGTCCCAGGAAGGGGAAACTTTATTGACACATTCCTGGGGTCAGATACATCACATGATCACACTGACAGAACCACAGGCACATAGACACAGGCAACAGAGCATGCACAATGTCGGCACTAGTACAGTGTATATCCACCTTTCGCAGCAATGCAGGCTGCTATTCTCCCATGGACACGATCGTAGAGATGCTGGATGTAGTCCTGTGGAACGGCTTGCCATGCCATTTCCACCTGGCGCCTCAGTTGGACCAGCGTTCGTGCTGGACGTGCAGGCCGCGTGAGACGACGCTTCATCCAGTCCCAAACATGTTCAATGGGGGACAGATCCGGAGATCTTGCTGGCCAGGGTAGTTGACTTACACCTTCTAGAGCACGTTGGGTGGCACGGGATACATGCGGACGTGTAGTGTCCTGTTGGAACAGCAAGTTCCCTTGCCGGTCTAGGAATGGTAGAACGATGGGTTCGATGACGGTTTGGATGTACCGTGCACTATTCAGTGTCCCCTCGACGATCACCAGTGGTGTACGGCCAGTGTAGGAGATCGCTCCCCATACCATGATCCCGGGTGTTGGCCCTGTGTGCCTCGGTCGTATGCAGTCCTGATTGTGGCGCTCACCTGCACGGCGCCAAACACGCATACGACCATCATTGGCACCAAGGCAGAAGCGACTCTCATCGCTGAAGACGACACGTCTCCATTCGTCCCTCCATTCACGCCTGTCGCGACACCACTGGAGGCGGGCTGCACGATGTTGGGGCGTGAGCGGAAGACGGCCTAACGGTGTGCGGGACCGTAGCCCAGCTTCATGGAGACGGTTGCGAATGGTCCTCGCCGATACCCCAGGAGCAACAGTGTCCCTAATTTGCTGGGAAGTGGCGGTGCGGTCCCCTACGGCACTGCGTAGGATCCTACGGTCTTGGCGTGCATCCGTGCGTCGCTGCGGTCCGGTCCCAGGTCGACGGGCACGTGCACCTTCCGCCGACCACTGGCGACAACATCGATGTACTGTGGAGACCTCACGCCCCACGTGTTGAGCAATTCGGCGGTACGTCCACCCGGCCTCCCGCATGCCCACTATACGCCCTCGCTCAAAGTCCGTCAACTGCACATACGGTTCACGTCCACGCTGTCGCGGCATGCTACCAGTGTTAAAGACTGCGATGGAGCTCCGTATGCCACGGCAAACTGGCTGACACTGACGGCGGCGGTGCACAAATGCTGCGCAGCTAGCGCCATTCGACGGCCAACACCGCGGTTCCTGGTGTGTCCGCTGTGCCGTGTGTGTGATCATTGCTTGTACAGCCCTCTCGCAGTGTCCGGAGCAAGTATGGTGGGTCTGACACACCGGTGTCAATGTGTTCTTTTTTCCATTTCCAGGAGTGTATATTGTGAGTAGCAATGGTCCCACGACACTCCCCTGCGGCACACCTGAAATCACTCTTACTTCCGCAGACTTCTCTCCATTGAGAATGACATGCTGCGTTGTTATCTAGGAACTCTTCAATCCAATCACACAGTTGGTCTGATAGTCCATATGCTCTTATTTTGTTCATTAAACGACTGTGGGGAACTGTATCAAACGCCTTGCGTAAGTCAAGAAACAGGGCATCTACCTGGGAACCCGTGTCTATGGCCCTCTGAGTCCCGTGGAGGAATAGCGCGAGCTGGGTTTCACACGGTCGTCTTTTTCGAAACCCATGCTGATTCCTACAGAGTGTATTTCTAATCTCCAGAAAAGTCATTATACTCGAACATAATACGTGTTCCAAAATTCTACAACTGATCGACGTTTGAGATATAGGTCTATAGTTCTGCACATCTGTTCGACGTCCCTTCTTGAAAACTGGGGTGACCTGTGCCCCTTTCCAATCCTTTGGAAAGCTACGCTCTTCTAGAGACCTACGGTACACCGCTGCAAGAAGGGGGCAAGTTCCTTCGCGTGTTGTTGTTGTTGTGGTGTTGTTGTTGTGGTCTTCAGTCCTGAGACTGGTTTGATGCAGCTCTCCATGCTACTCTATCCTGTGCAAGCTTCTTCATCTCCCAGTACCTACTGCAACCTACATCCTTCTGAATCTGCTTAGTGTATTCATCTCTTGGTCTCCCTCTACGATTTTTACCCTCCACGCTGCCCTCCAATGCTAAATTTGTGATCCCTTGATGCCTCAAAACATGTCCTACCAACCGATCCCTTCTTCTAGTCAAGTTGTGCCACAAACTTCTCTTCTCCCCAACCCTATTCAATACCTCCTCATTAGTTACGTGATCTACCCACCTTATCTTCAGCATTCTTCTGTAGCACCACATTTCAAAAGCTTCTATTCTCTTCTTGTCCAAACTAGTTATCGTCCATGTCTCACTTCCATACATGGCTACACTCCATACAAATACTTTCAGAAACGACTTCCTGACACCTAAATCTATATTCGATGTTAACAAATTTCTCTTCTTGAGAAACGCTTTTCTTGCCATTGCCAGTCTACATTTTACATCCTCTCTACTTCGACCATCATCGGTTATTTTACTCCCTAAATAGCAAAACTCCTTTACTACTTTAAGTGTCTCATTTCCTAATCTAATTCCCTCAGCATCACCCGACTTAATTTGACTACATTCCATTATCCTCATTTTGCTTTTGTTGATGTTCATCTTATATCCTCCTTTCAAGACACTGTCCATTCCGTTCAACTGCTCTTCCAAGTCCTTTGCTGTCTCTGACAGAATTACAATGTCATCGGCGAACCTCAAAGTTTTTACTTCTTCTCCATGAATTTTAATACCTACTCCGAATTTTTCTTTTGTTTCCTTTACTGCTTGCTCAATATACAGATTGAATAACATCGGGGACAGGCTACAGCCCTGTCTTACTCCTTTCCCAACCACTGCTTCCCTTTCATGCCCCTCGACTCTTATAACTGCCATCTGGTTTCTGTACAAATTGTAAATAGCCTTTCGCTCCCTGTATTTTACCCCTGCCACCTTCAGAATTTGAAAGAGACTATTCCAGTCAACATTGTCAAAAGCTTTCTCTAAGTCTACAAATGCTAGAAACGTAGGTTTGCCTTTTCTTAATCTCTCTTCCAAGATAAGTCGTAAGGTCAGTATTGCCTCACGTGTTCCAACATTTCTACGGAATCCAAACTGATCTTCCCCGAGGTCGGCTTCTACCAGTTTTTCCATTCGTCTGTAAAGAATTCGCGTTAGTATTTTGCAGCTGTGACTTATTAAACTGATAGTTCGGTAATTTTCACATCTGTCAACACCTGCTCTCTTTGGGATTGGAATTATTATATTCTTCTTGAAGTCTGAGGGTATTTCGCCTGTCTCATACATCGTGCTCACCAGATGGTAGAGTTTTGTCATGACTGGCTCTCCCGAGGCCATCAGTAGTTCTAATGGAATGTTGTCTACTCCCGGGGCCTTGTTTTGACTCAGGTCTTTCAGTGCTCTGTCAAACTCTTCACGCAGTATCTTATCTCCCATTTCGTCTTCATCTACATCCTCTTCCATTTCCATAATATTGTCCTCAAGTACATCGCCCTTGTATAAACCCTCTATATACTCCTTCCACCTTTCTGCTTTCCCTTCTTTGCTTAGAACTGGGTTGCCATCTGAGCTCTTGATATTCATACAAGTGGTTCTCTTCTCCCCAAAGGTCTCTTTAATTTTCCTGTAGGCAGTATCTATCTTACCCCTAGTGAGATAAGCCTCTACATCCTTACATTTGTCCTCTAGCCATCCCTGCTTAGCCATTTTGCACTTCCTGTCGATCTCATTTTTGAGACGTTTGTATTCCTTTTTGCCTGCTTCATTTACTGCATTCTTATATTTTCTCCTTTCATCAATTAAATTCAATATTTCTTCTGTTACCCAAGGATTTCTATTAGCCCTAGTCTTTTTACCTACTTGATCGTCTGCTGCCTTCACCACTTCATCCCTCAGAGCTACCCATTCTTCTTCTACTGTATTTCTTTCCCCCATTCCTGTCAATTGTTCCCTTATGCTCTTCCTGAAACTCTCTACAACCTCTGGTTCTTTCAGCTTATCCAGGTCCCATCTCCTTAAATTCCCACCTTTTTGCAGTTTCTTCAGTTTCAATCTGCAGTTCATAACCAATAGATTGTGGTCAGAATCCACATCTGCCCCAGGAAATGTCTTACAATTTAAAACCTGGTTCCTAAATCTCTGTCTTACCATTATATAATCTATCTGAAACCTGTCAGTATCTCCAGGCTTCTTCCATGTATACAGCCTCCTTTCATGATTCTTGAACCATGTAAAATCGAACTGGTATCCCGTCACGTCCAGCGGCCTTTCCTCTTTTGAGCGATTTTAATTGTTTTTCTATCCCTCTGTCATTTATTTCGATATCTACCATTTTGTCATCTGTGCAACAATCTAGAGAAGGAACTACAGTGCAGTCTTCCTCTGTGAAAAAGCTTTGGAAAAAGACATTTAGTATTTCGGCCTTTAGTCTGTCATCCTCTGTTTCAGTACCATTTTGGTCACTGAGTGTCTGGACATTTTGTTTTGATTCTGTGGTGTCACAGCCAGACACCACACGTGCTAGGTGGTAGCTTAAATCGGCCGCGGTCCTGTAGTAGATGTCGGACCCGCGTGTCGCCGCTGTGTCATCGCAAACCTAGCGCCACCACAAGGCAGGTCTCGAGAGACTGACTCGAACTCAGCCCAGTTGTACGGACGACAGAGCTAGCGACTAGACGTACGAAGCCTTTCTCTCTCATTAGCCGAGAGACAGAATAGCCTTCAGCTAAGTTAATGGCTACGAACTAACAAGGCGCCATTAGCCTTACAGTGATTGTAATTAAAGTCTCCTTTGTGCGATGTACCACAATGATTGATTAAAGATAAGTATTATACCAGCTACGTACTTTTCTTCATAGCATTAATTACGTATCCTGTTCCAGTACTTCACGCCCGTCTGCGTTAGTCTAGCGTGCCTTTTAAGCCACCTCTATCTACAAGGTGTTGGCCCAGCTGCCGACACATCGCATGGCGATGAGTCTACAAAGGATCTTGTGTTTTACTTTGCCCTAATTTCTTTGTGTCATGGCTTCGCCACAATCTCAAGATGTACTGTCCGAATTTTATCGCTTGCAGAATCAGCAGACGCAGGCGTTATTGGATGCTCTTGGACAGCTCGTCCAGGGTCAACGTGCGCTGCACACCGATGCGACCGCCGCCGCTTCATCGCTACCGCAGCCACAACATGCTGTTGCACCTCAATTCAGACCCTTTGATGCAACCCACGAGTCCTGGCAAGAGTGGTCCCGTCAATTCGCCTTCCACCTCGCCGCCTACAGAATTCAAGGTAATGAGCGGCAGCCGTTTTTGCTTCCTTGTGTCGGTGTGTCCACCTACCGCGTGATAGTGAAGTTGTTTCCCCGGCGCGACGTAGCAACTCTGTCCTACGAAGAACTTTTGTCTGCTTTAGATGCCTATTTCAAGGAAACAGTAAATGTCGTTGCAAAAAGGTATACGTTCTTTCGTACAAAACGTACGGCCGGTCAGACTCATAGGGAGTGGGTTGCGACATTGCAAGGACTTACTAGGGAGTGTGCGTTTGAATGCGAATGTGGACTTCCTTATTCAGATACTATGGTGCGTGATGCAGTAGCACAGAACGTTTCTGATGTTCGCATACGGGAACAGATTTTGAAACTAGTTAATCCCTCCCTTCAACAAGTGATAGACATATTGGATAGGCAAGACACACTTGACTTTGCTCAGGACTCATTTGCAACTTCGCCGGCAGTGTGTCACATTAACCGGCCCGCCGGGCCCGCTGCACGGGACGCTCAGCGGCCCTCGCGCCCGTCAGCGCAGCGGCAGCCCAGCTCGCAAACACGTGCGCCGCGTAAGCAAGCTAATGCAGTGAAATCATGCCCGCGGTGTGCAACTCGACATTCGCGTGAAAATTGCCCGTCACGCCAAGCTATTTGCTTTTACTGTCATAAGAAAGGACATGTCCAAAGTGTTTGCCAGAAAAAGCTCCGATCAGACACTCACACCAATTCCAGGCCCTTTGCTTCGCGCCGGAATCGAACCAAGGAAACTCAGGCTCGTGAACCTTCGCCCATGGATATTCATGTAGTTCATTCCACCCCGTCCGGTGACAGTGTTCATTCCACGTCCCGTCACGTCGCACGTGATTCTGTCCCAGTGTCTGTTCCAGTTGCACAACACAGTCGCTTTTGTCGTCAGCAGGACAATAAACTTTTTGTCGACTTAGACTTTGCAGGCAAAGTGATACCATTCCAGCTCGATGCCGGAGCTGCAGTTTCATTGCTCAATCACGACACGTACAACCAACTGGGCAAACCTCCGTTGCGTGCCGCAAATGTTCAGCTCAATAGTTACTCAGGCCAGAAAATACCAGTGTTAGGACAGTGCAGCCTTCTTGCAACATACAAGGGACAAACAAAACTTGTGTCATTTTACGTTCTCCGTTCTTCTACTGCAGTGAACTTGTTTGGTTTAGATTTATTTCAGTTGTTTAACTTGTCTATAGTAAATCAGGTCCTCTCAGTGATTCAGACTGTGCCTTCCGCCAGAGTTTCTAGTCTATGTGAAGAATTTGCGGACATTTTTGCACCGGGCCTTGGTTGCGCTAAGAACTATGAAGCACATTTGGAACTGAAAGCAAACGCGCAACCGAAGTTTTTCAGAGCGCGCAATGTTCCCCACGCATTGCGTGATGAGGTCGCAAGAACATTAAACGATTTAGAATCTCAAGGTGTAATTGAACGTGTGCAGGCTTCTCTCTGGGCCTCACCCTTAGTAATTTTGCCAAAACCTTCCGGAAAATTGAGACTTTGTGTGGACTTCAAGGCAACTGTGAATCCACAACTAGTAACTGCTACTTTTCCTTTGCCCCGCCCGGAAGATCTTTTTGACAAACTGTGCCCGGGAAAATATTTTTCAACGTTGGACCTAGCAGATGCGTACTTGCAAATACCTGTGGACGAAGAATCCCAGCGCGTCTTGGTGGTAAACACGCATCTTGGCTTGTATCGCTTCAAAAGCCTGCCTTTCGGGTGTGCATCCGCCCCTGCATTGTTTCAGCAATATTTACAAAGTATTTGTGCGTCGGTCCCTACTGCTGCGAACTATCTGGACGATATTGTGATCTCCGGAAAGACAGAAGCCGAACATTTGCAAAATCTCCAAACATTATTTCAGGTCTTGCGACAAAATGGTCTTCGCTTGAGGAAGGACAAATGTGTGTTTTTTGCTCGGGATTTACCCTACCTGGGCCATGTCCTCAATGCCCAAGGAATACATCAGAGTCCAGAGCACCTCCGTGCCATACAGGATTTGCCGTCACCGCAGAACTTGAAACAGCTGCAGAGTGTGTTGGGGAAACTTAATTACTACCATAAATATGTTCCCCATGCCTCTTCCATTTCAGCTCCGCTTCATAGCTTACGCCGTAAAGGTGTTCCGTTCGTCTGGACGACGGAATGCGAACGCGCCTTTCGCCAGTTGAAATCGGCGTTGCTTTCACATACTTGCCTTACGCCGTTCGATCCCCAGAAACCCCTTTTGTTGATGGTAGATGCATCGGATTTCGGGATCGGTGCTGTGCTTGCGCACAAAGATGGATCGCATGATCGCCCTATTGCCTTTGCGTCAAAATTGCTCTCATCTGCGCAAAGAAATTCTTCACAGATAGAGAAAGAGGCTTTAGCTCTCGTGTTTGGTGTTACTAAGTTTCACGATTTCTTGTATGGTCGTCACTTTACCATCATCACGGACCACAGACCTTTGACATCGCTTTTTCATCTGAACAAGCCGGTACCTCCGCGTACGGCGCAGAAATTCATTCGCTGGTCTCTTTTCCTCTCGCAGTACCGCTACGATATCTTGTATCGGTCCACTGCTAAGCACGGAAACGCTGATGCGTTGTCCCGTTTGCCTGTTGCTGAGGATAAAGCATTCGATTCTTCCGAACTTGATTGCATGTTCATTGATGCGGAAACCGATGACGTGGTCGCATCGTTTCCGATTGATTTTCGTCGTGTCGCTACAGCCACGGCTGCTGACCCTGTCCTTGCTCCCGTTTTGCGTTTTGTTGCTACGCATTGGCCCTTGTCCAGGTCACGTATCGAGGATCCGCTGGTTTGCCGATTTTTTGCTCACAAGGAGAGACTTTTTGTACGACGTGGTGTTTTGTTGTTGCGTTCTGATAATGATCAGTCCCGAGTCGTGGTCCCACGTTCGTTACAGTCCTCTGTCTTACGGCTTCTTCACCACGGACATTGGGGTATAGTGCGTACGAAACAACTTGCTCGTCAGCACTGTACTTGATTCGGAATCGATGCTGCGATTACGACTATGTGCTCCTCTTGCGTGGCGTGTGCCGAACAACAATCCGCACCGCCGCGGAAATTCTTTGCATGGCCGAAAGCCACTTCTCCTTGGCAACGCTTGCACATCGATTTTGCTGGTCCATTCTGGAATGCTCGTTGGTTGGTGGTGGTCGATGCTTTCAGTAATTTTCCTTTTGTTGTCCGGATGTCTTCCACGACGTTTTCTGCCACAATCCAAGCCTTGTCTGCTATCTTTTGCATTGAAGGTCTTCCGCAGACTCTTGTTTCCGACAATGGCCCACAATTCATGTCCGCAGAATTTCAGTCCTTCTGCAGGGCCAATGGTATTCAACATCTGACGTCCGCGCCGTTTTCGCCTCAGTCAAACGGTGCCGCGGAACGATTGGTCCGGACTTTCAAGTCACAGATGTTGAAATTGAAAGAGTCGCATTCTCGGGAGGACGCATTATTGCTCTTTTTGTCCTCGTATCGCTCTCAGCCCCGCGATGGTCGCTCGCCGGCTGAGTTGCTCCATGGTCGTTCTCATCGAACCTTGATGTCTTTGCTGCATCCGCCGCATCAGGTTCCTGTGCAGCGGCAGACTCCTGCATTTGCTCCTGGCGACGTTGTCTTCTATCGCACCTATCGCGGTTCACGGCGTTGGCTCGCAGGGCGCATTCTTCGCTGCCTCGGCCGCGCGATGTATTTGGTTTTGGGGGCCTCTGGTGAGGTGCGTCGGCATCTCAATCAGTTGCGCCTCTGTCGTCGCCCGGGTTCTGCCGCTCCCCGTCTGCTTTCAGCGACGGAGCCGTCAGGTCAGCACCCTGGGGACCCATCTACTGGCTCGCTTCATCCCCAGGTGTTACCGACGCTGCCTTCCGTTTTGCATCATGGCGTCGCGCCGCCGCCGCAGCCGCCGCAGCCGCCTCCGGCGCCGCCCGCAGTGGACGCTTCGCTGCAGCTGCCACGCGCCTCCCTGGGTCACGCGCCACCGGTCGCTTCCCGTGACCAGCTGTCCTCCGCCATGGAACTCTTGCCCGCTCCGGACCAGATGTCGTCATCGCGCGTCGGATTCTCCGACCACATGGAGGTCGACCCTTCGGCCCCTCCTGTCTCTTTACGGGCGCGTACACCGCATGTTGACGTGCACCCTGGACTAGGTTTTCAGGCGTTTCCTAGCTCCCCTCGGACCGAATGGCCGGGTGCGGGTGGCACAGCCTCGCCTGTTGTTAGGCTCCCCACCTCATCGCATACGTCAACATGGGGTCCTCCCCACGGTGGGCGGAAGCCTTATCTCACGACCGTTCGCCGATTTGCGGGGGAGGAATGTGGTGTCACAGCCAGACACCACACGTGCTAGGTGGTAGCTTAAATCGGCCGCGGTCCTGTAGTACATGTCGGACCCGCGTGTCGCCACTGTGTGATCGCAAACCTAGCGCCACCACAAGGCAGGTCTCGAGAGACTGACTCGAACTCAGCCCAGTTGTACGGACGACAGAGCTAGCGACTAGACGTACGAAGCCTTTCTCTCTCATTAGCCGAGAGACAGAATAGCCTTCAGCTAAGTTAATGGCTACGAACTAACAAGGCGCCATTAGCCTTACAGTGATTGTAATTAAAGTCTCCTTTGTGCGATGTACCACAATGATTGATTAAAGATAAGTATTATACCATCTACGTACTTTTCTTCATAGCATTAATTACGTTTCCTGTTCCAGTACTTCACGCCCGTCTGCGTTAGTCTAGCGTGCCTTTTAAGCCACCTCTATCTACAAGGTGTTGGCCCAGCTGCCGACACATCAGATTCACCTACCGCTTTGACATAAGACCAAAATTTCTTAGGATTTTCTGCCAAGTCAGAATGCCACTTCACTTTGGCAGGAGATTCTGGTCACAAGTTAGTGTGTAGACAGAGGGGAACACGTTACACACCACAGAATGTACGTGAAGGTCATCGGTATAGCCTATGCGGTTTACTGTTGGCAGGCGTTATACACAGTGACCAAACACCACTGCATATCTCTTTGCGAGGTACCATTACAACACAGCGGTATTGAAGGGATATTATTCTAGGACTGATATGCCAGACACACTGGAAAGTGAGGATATGGAATGTATGGAATGGGCTGTGCATTCCACGGACCCAAACTCCGTGCGGAATGCCTGGGATGGTCTTGGTAGATGTGTTTCTCAACAAACACCCTCTGTCTGAAACGTGCAAGACTAGGAAACCACCCTGAGAGTGGAGTGGGAGAATATCCTCCAAAGACTCAACAGTTTGATAGCCAGCATGAATAACAGGTGCAAAATGTGCATTAGTGCCCAAAAAGGGCATACTCCTTACTGAGTCTCACATCGACCCACATGTTGAAAGTCTCACATGTGTCAAACATGAACATTATAAATGTCTGTTATCGTGCTTCGTGATGTGGTGAAATCTGTACCATTTTTCGTTATTATCATATTTTTTCCTTATAAAAATTGCCTCCAAAATTCAGGTGCCTCTTACGCTCGAAATTAATATAAAAACGTCCAGCCTTTCGATTTAAAATTCCCACCAGTCTTAAAAATGGCCATATATTTGATGCCGCGGTAGACCTATCTCTCTCTGGCAAACAATGGATTCAGCAGGCAGCAACAGCGCACTGATGTAACGAACATGAGCTGCGGGGATTCACAAACTTGCTAACACTGTTTCCCTCTCGGCCCAGCACCAAAAACCCGAACACTGTCTAGCTTATGATGCGTCATTGCAGTCTATGGCACCAGTGAACTTGAACTGAAAGTCATTTTTGTTACCGGTAACAGGGAAATATTTTTGTTAGTAGCTAGATTCAAAACTGGAGAAATATAAAAAGTGTTCACATGATGCAGGCCATAAAGTGAAAGTAGAAGTATATTGAGAAGAACGTGGATACAGAGCAGATGAGAGGCATTTCGTCCTTCCACCAACAGAAAAGATACCATTTGCGATTGGCGGACTAATAAAGAAGAACTGAAAAAAATGAGGAAACTAAATGTCCAAATAGAGGACTGAATGCCCAAAACTACAAGTTGCCGTATTGAAATGGATTCAAGGACACCATCAGAATGGCATTGGAATTAATACAAAAATGATTCAAATACACGCTCTTAAGCTAGCGCTTCAGTGGAACTTAACAGTCTTTAATGGTGGGGTTGCTTAGTGCAACAGGTTTATGAAATATCATGGACTTTAGTATATGAATCAAAACCAAAATATCTCAGAAAATGTCACAAGAGTATACAGAGAAAATATTAACTTTCCATCGCTTTATTATTCAACGTCGAAAGAAAACCAGTGTGGAACTAAGCCAAATAGCGAATATGGTAGAAAATCATCTGACAGTTGATGTGTCGAATAACAGAACTGTTGCCATGAAAGTGCTAAAACTGTAACTACAAAATCAAGCGGACATGGAAAAACGCACTACACTGTCTTCCCTTCATGTTGTGTTGACGATATTAAACTTAATCCAACGATCATTTTCAAGTACAAAACAATGCCAAAACCTTCTGAAATACCGCCAGGCGTTGTTGTTCACGCACAGGACAAGGGCTGGATAGACAAGGCCGGTATGAATTTATGGATTAACAGAGAGTAGGAGTGAAGAAAAGGTGCTTTATTGAAAAAGAGCTCTCTTCCTATTCTAGATCAGTTTAGTAGTCGTTTCGAAAATTTTGTGGAAGAGAAATTGAGGCATAGAAACATATAGTTTGGTATTACTCTGGAAGGACTCACTTCGCAACTGCAACCTCTTGATGTCTCAATAAATAAACCATTTAAAGTGGATATAGAAGAGGAATGGAACAAATGGAAGAGGGATAAAACCCAACATGAATTCACGTCGAAGGGACCTTTAAAACGACCTACAATCAAGCAAGTGTGTCAGTGATAAAACAGTCTTGGTCTAGAGTGAGAGAAGACATTATTGTTACATCTTTCAAGAATTGCGGCATAAGTAACGCTCTCAATGACAGTGAATATCCTGTTATACATGAGAACAACGATGACGAAGAAGAGGGAAAAGAAGAAGATTTCAATTTTGAGAGATTTTAAAGGTCAGTTCGGTTTCATAAACGAAGAATTGTTTTAGTCTGGCTTTGGAATCTAGTAATGAAAATGGTAAAAATTGCAATTTTTAAAATGTAGCTTGAAAATTAAGGTGCTTCTTATAGTCCGTAGCGTTTTATAATCCATAAAATGCAGTAAAATACCACTGCAACGCCATTATGTAGGTACTGTGGTTCATATTGTCCACCATTGTCAGTGAGTATTCCTTTGCAACAATGTGATGTTCCTTAGAAAATGTCAAGCAGTATAATAAGTATAAATGAATATCCAATATACGTTATTCTTCTGTAGTATGATGCTGAGAAGAATAAAGTCTGCAGCTGAGAAAATGTTTCATTGTTAACATAATTCTCTGAAGCACCAATAGACAATGAAGAATCATTTCAAAAAGAGCTAGGAATCATGTTTCTCAGCTAACTGCTTATACTGCATTGAAGAACTTGTTGGTTGTGGCGATATTGCATTTAAGTGCGTGTGTGTGTGTGTGTGTGCGTGTGTGTGCGTGCGTTTGTGTGTGTGTGTGGGACGGTGGGAGGGTGGGTGGGCGGATAGTTTCGCTCGAGCCCCTACGTGGCATGTCACGAAAATATATATATATATATATATATATATATATATATATTTGTTACACTCAGTTTTATTGAGTGGCCCAGAGATGTGGCTGGTCTCAATGTTTGGCTACGTCTTTCGTCATAGGGTGCCAGCTCACACCTGTCGTAAACTCAATTTTTAAGCTGAAAGAAAATATAACAAAACAATGGAGGCAGGTATTGAGGTGAAATTTAAAATATTGAGTCACTCACGTTGATTTACAATTTGATCAAGTAGTTTATTCTTCTTCAGTATATTCACTAAACAATTAAAATGCAGTCTGAGGGGCACTTACGTAAGGGCCGCCATTAATAACTGATCCTACAACACTTCACTATAAAATTCATCTGTCGCGATCACGGCACTCGACAATCTGTTCACAATTCACAAAATACACTCTTGTCTGTCTTATACTGCACTCCACTTGATCGCACATACTTGTCCCTGAACGTGGCTAACGACCCACTGCTACCCCCAGATGCGCGGCACGTCCGGCTCTTAGCGTCACTCGGAACCCACTCCCCTGTCATCAAAGATGGCCACCCTATGCACCCTCGAAATGACTGCCTAACTCAAAACAATGTTTGACAAAAAGAATTACGAATATTCTAAAACTAAACCCAAAAACACATATGATACATTGAAAAATATGGAAAATTCCTGGGCAATAACAATTTAAGTCCAATTTTATGTATCTACAACCATTTTTTTTTACAAATGATGTTCTTGTGGAGTGATATTATTTTTCCCAGAGTTTTGATACTAAACATAAATAAACAAACAAAAATACATACTTCATTACCCATCTACCTATTTAAACTTTAGAATGCTGCCGCTAGTTTCGTCTCTCTAAATTTATTTATTACCAAAAACTCAGTTTCTCTCTGTCGAATCCCATATTCCGACCTCTCATTAAAACATAGTACTAAATCGGATATGATTGCTCGATGCAGCTCTACTAGCCGCATCCGTAAACACTTTGTTCATATTAATCGGCAAAAGCATTGCCGAGATATTAACTTTTGAACTTCCATAAATTTATAATTCTTAAGACAACAATAACCTTTAAACTATTATATATTTTTGTGGCGGGTCTAGATAATTTAGCTTTACATATTTCTCTGTCCATGAGTGCCAAATCGCAACTCCGTGTCACTTTTGGTTTTGTTTTCATCAACTTTTCTCTGCCCTATAAGTTTCTCCAAGCGCGCAAACGCGGCCATATGCGCCCCTGCCTAGCTCCGGCTCGGGTTTTTCCAAGGCCGCTCGCCACGGCCACGTAGCAACCGCCAGCCAGGTGCTCTGCGGCGGGAAACTACCACTCTAATCTCACTCCGCAGCTTGTACGCTCACAGTGTGTAACTTCATAAGTTAGTAATTAACTTCATAAGCGTTGGTAGAAATCAGTTTGACATTGTGCCGCAAGTGCAGACAAAGGTGCATCTATCCATCAGATCAATGTATCTCAAGATGCAATCTCATCATGTAGAGCCCGCATCTCGTGGTCGTGCGGTAGCGTTCTCGCTTACCACGCCCGGGTTCCCGGGTTCGATTCCCGGCGGGGTCAGGGATTTTCTCTGCCTCGTGATGGCTGGGTGTTGTGTGATGTCTTTAGGTTAGTTAGGTTTAAGTAGTTCTAAGTTCTAGGTGACTGATGGCCATAGATGTTAAGTCCCATAGTGCTCAGAGCCATTTGAACCATTTTTTCATCATGTAGATGTTACCGCTGTGATGAAGCTGCAAATCCTATTATTGAATACGTATATTTTCGCGTTTGTTTTTTTCTGTTGTCATTGAGATGCCCGTGTTGTTTGTGTCGATTTCCATATACGTCACTTTAGTTTGTTTTATCGTAAAAACTAGACAAAATAAAAACAATTTGAAACTTGTCCTTGCAATCTGCTTAAAGAGATGAAACCAAGCTTGTTCTGCACCATGCGACACGTGTGTAGGCCTACCTTTTGCGGCTCAACAGGCTCTGGCTCCTTCGGCTGTCCTTTCCCTTTCGACGGCTTCTTCGGCTTTTTGCCGCTCTTCACGGACGGCTCCTTTCCAGCAACTTCTTCTACAATTGTTTCGTCTACAGAAGCCAGAGTTGTAACTTCAGTCGGACTTTCGACTACAAATACAAAGCACAGAGTTAGGCAACTTCCTGATGAAAAACAGCTACATTACGACATAATGTAACTTTATCTTATCCATTACGGACCTTAAACTCTGTGACTTTGGTTAAAACATCGGCCGTCTTACATTAATACTGTGACCAGCCACTTCGAAACAAGTACACTCCTGGAAATGGAAAAAAGAACACATTGACACCGGTGTGTCAGACCCACCATACTTGCTCCGGACACTGCGAGAGGGCTGTACAAGCAATGATCACACGCACGGCACAGCGGACACACCAGGAACCGCGGTGTTGGCCGTCGAATGGCGCTAGCTGCGCAGCATTTGTGCACCGCCGCCGTCAGTGTCAGCCAGTTTTCCGTGGCATACGGAGCTCCATCGCAGTCTTTAACACTGGTAGCATGCCGCGACAGCGTGGACGTGAACCGTATGTGCAGTTGACGGACTTTGAGCGTATAGTGGGCATGCGGGAGGCCGGGTGGACGTACCGCCGAATTGCTCAACACGTGGGGCGTGAGGTCTCCACAGTACATCGATGTTGTCGCCAGTGGTCGGCGGAAGGTGCACGTGCCCGTCGACCTGGGACCGGACCGCAGCGACGCACGGATGCACGCCAAGACCGTAGGATCCTACGCAGTGCCGTAGGGGACCGCACCGCCACTTCCCAGCAAATTAGGGACACTGTTGCTCCTGGGGTATCGGCGAGGACCATTCGCAACCGTCTCCATGAAGCTGGGCTACGGTCCCGCACAACGTTAGGCCGTCTTCCACTCACGCCCCAACATCGTGCAGCCCGCCTCCAGTGGTGTCGCGACAGGCGTGAATGGAGGGACGAATGGAGACGTGTCGTCTTCAGCGACGAGAGTCGCTTCTGCCTTGGTGCCAATGATGGTCGTATGCGTGTTTGGCGCCGTGCAGGTGAGCACCACAATCAGGACTGCATACGACCGAGGCACACAGGGCCAACACCCGGCATCATGGTGTGGGGAGCGATCTCCTACACTGGCCGTACACCACTGATGATTGTCGAGGGGACACTGAATAGTGCACGGTACATCCAAACTGTCATCGAACCCATCGTTCTGCCATTCCTAGACCGGCAAGGGAACGTGCTGTTCTAACAGGACAATGCACGTCCGCATGTATCCCGTGCCACCCAACGTGCTCTAGAAGGTGTAAGTCAACTACCCTGGCCAGCAAGATCTCCGGATCTGTCCCCCATTGAGCATGTTTGGGACTGGATGAAGCGTCGTCTCAGGCGGTCTGCACGTCCAGCACGAACGCTGGTCCAACTGAGGCGCCAGGTGGAAATGGCATGGCAAGCCGTTCCACAGGACTACATCCAGCATCTCTACGATCGTCTCCATGGGAGAATAGCAGCCTGCATTGCTGCGAAAGGTGGAGGATATACACTGTACTAGTGCCGGCATTGTGCATGCTCTGTTGCCTGTGTCCATGTGCCTGTGGTTCTGTCAGTGTGATCATGTGATGTATCTGACCCCAGGAATGTGTCAATAAAGTTTCCCCTTCCCGGGACAATGAATTCACGGTGTTCTTATTTCAATTTCCAGGAGTGTACGTCAACAGTCTGGCAGATTTGTCTCACGACATGCTGTGACAGTAAAACCCCCCTTACTAGATGAATAGGTCTAGTATGCAGGAACTGCTTTGTGGAGAGCGAGCGCACGACGTGGTGCGCCATTCGCGGAAGCGTGTGGCGTGCCCCAGCGAGATAGCAACGGTCGGTGGGATGGTCTCCGCCACGTGGCCTGCAGCTTGGGCCATTGTTTGGTTTCTCGCGCATTACGCGTAAACTATGTAACTTACGGTGAAGAGCGATGCGGCAGTGGATTGTGGCCAGCAATATCCACCTTCTGAAAGATCGATCTTTATTGTAAGTCACGAGACACAAAACTTGAAAATCATTTAATAACACGAATACTGAAAGTTTAAGAAAAATAGTAAATAACAACTTACAAGGATGAGCGAGCGCACATTAAAAACGTCTCGTCATAGCGGATCGAGTGCCGTAGTCATATGTTAAGATTCATAAATAATTAAGCTCGTAAAGAGCAATAAACAAAGTTTGATGGGAAATTGTTTATAAAATTCGATAGCAAATTCGTGACGTAAAGAACAGCACTATTTAATATTTTGGGTGGCATCACACGTATTTTAAACTAGTTAAGTTATACTATACACTTAACTTGCAATAGTTTTCATTGTTTGCAAATTATTATTAAATTTATCGGCCATAATTAATTAATTATAATATGAAGATTTTGAGCAGCGCAATGTGTAGATCGCTATAGATTACGTCTAAAACATTGCTATATGCAGTTGTATGTTAAAATTTTGCAGCATAGATGCAAACAAACAAATTTGCGCTAAGTGGCGAAATTTTGCAAAAACTAAAACTTGATTTACGGGCGATAGAACAATCCAAGAAATTAATGTAACATGCTAAATGAGATGTACTTTTTTGCGCGGTTCCGATGGTGTAATTATTTCTGTTGAGGGATGTATGTGTGAAAATTTGTAACCTTAACTGGTGAGATTGGTACTTGCATAGCCAAAGGACGGTAGACATCCGAGCCTATATAAGCGAGCGGCCATCTTGGCTAGGGAAAGTCTTTGGCAGTGTTGGCCGGTGGGTGGCGAGCGAGTCCCACTTGTGAGCGGCCCATGTTGTCTCATTAGTAAGTATTTTTCGGACCGATTTATTTCAACAAAGAGTGTTGTTTAATAGTGCAAGTGTGCAAGCATATATTTGGTCAACTGGAAGTGCTACGATTATTTGTGTGAGCACGAATTACAACGTATACATCGGCGTAAGAGAACATGTGGCGATCTGTGATTTCGCGCCAAAACAAAGAGGACAATGGGACTTATGGTTCTGTTCGAGTTGATTGAGTAACTTCCGATTATAGCAGCCTGTATTACTGCTATTGGGGGCTCGGAGTCAAATTATTATTAAAGTAAAGCTGTAAACCGTCTCAAAAAAATGGTTCAAATGGCTCTGAGCACTATGGGACTCAACTGCTGTGGTCATAAGTCCCCTAGAACTTAGAACTACTTAAACCTAACTAACCTAAGGACAGCACACAACACCCAGCCATCACGAGGCAGAGAAAATCCCTGACCCCGCCGGGAATCGAACCCGGGAACCCGGGCGTGGGAAGCGAGAACGCTACCGCACAACCACGAGATGCGGGCAAACCGTCTCACCGGAGCTAATTTCATTATGTGAAAGAAAAGGACGACGCCAATAAACAGTGATGATAAAAACTTAATTGAACTGTGTCGTGAAAAATGATTTCGCTATTGTAAATGCCTAATTTTTGTTCCCTGGCATAAACTGTAATCATGTCTGAGTGAATGGTAATTCAAAAACTATAACTAATGCGAGGGTGTGGAACAGTGCACTAATGCACCAAGTGTGGAAATCATTCCCTGCGACTTACGTGAGAGCAAAAAAAAATTTGCACTTACATTTTTAACGAACATTTGTATAGGCACATTCGTGTGAACTCTTCAACCGCACTTATTTCCCGCCCCGTCGCAATGCTGATTTTCACCACCTTTAAACGACAGAAACAATTGCATGAGATCAATGAATAAGTCATACGACACTCCATTTTCCTTGTAGTTCAGATATATCTTTGTGAAGCAACCGTTGATCAATTGGAGGGAGGGGGGGGGGAGCTTTTTTCACCTGTTCACTAAAGGCTGGTTACGCTTGCATGGGTCGAGGGGCTGACCCTTTAGAGATATACAGCGACTTTTGCAGTATGTATGGCGAGTCGGTGGCGCGAGACGCTATGGCGAGAAACGCCCTCCCGTACTGTCTGACCTGCACAAGTCAATTACATATCTACGAGTGGTTGTTTTGCCATGGACTAAACGCAAGAGCATTCCTCAGAATGTCACCCAGATCCAGCCACGCCTCCACACAGAACGGCTGTGCGGTGAGACGTCGCTGGTAGTTGTATTCCTGAGCTTACAAAACAGTTATTGTTCGCACGAACTGGCGCCGAGTAGTTCGGTAAACAATAAAATTTTCCATTCATATGCGGTAAAATCCGATTAGCCACTCATTAATCTTCATGGGGAAGGGGTTAGCAACTTCTCTGTTCTCTTGCCTGGCCGGCGGCCCGGTGGTCGTACAATCTCGATTAGACGAAGCAACCTACGCACGGTTCCTAGGGCAGGCTCTCGTGGTCTCGCGGTAGCGTTCTCGCTTCCCGAGCACGGGGTCCCGGGTTGGATTCCCGGCGGGGTCAGGAATTTTTCCTGCCTCGAGATGACTGAGTGTTGTTGTGTCGTCTTCATCATCATCATTCATCCCCATCACGGTCGGAGGAAGGCAATGGCAAACCACCTCCACTAGGACCTTGCCTAGTAAAGCGGTGCGGGTCTCCCGCATCGTTCCCCTACGCTCTGTAAAGAAGCATGGGACTTCATTTCCATTTCCAACTGAAACTGAGATGCGAAGTATGATGGTCATTCTTGTGCTAGGTTCCGAACAGATTAGGAGTATAGTCTCATGGCGGGCTCTGACAGGAACAGACCTCGACAATTTGTCGCTAGCAGAGCTCAATCCTGGCAACTGATCACGAGTGGCGCAGATTCACCGACGGGTTCTGATGCTGTCTTCACTCTACGATGGCGTCTGTCAAATCTGGTAAGCGTGACATCACTAAATAGGACGCTAGGCCTAAGACGAGCTTGTCAAGCTTCACATAACTTATGGAAAAAGGGTTTCCCTTGGCTTCTGTTTAACTCATGAGTGGACGACAGATTTGTGATTGCTTATCCTTTGCCGAGCAGATGTAATTTCACTTCATGAATGATTAACTAACATTTCTGTAGTACACTATGATCAAATCATTTTTTTTGTCGGCGACATGTCACGTAGTTTTTAGTCGAACACATTCCAAGTGGTATCTTCTGTTAAGTCTTGTTAATTTTCCTTGCGGCTCAATCACCAGTGCATAGTGGGCAGTGTAATGAAAAGGAGCCAGATGAAAAAAGTAAGTAAACTGTTTATTATTTCAAAAGTAATCGCCGTAACTGTTACTATATTATCCAACTGTGAGACAGGACGGTCAATGCCTTCGTAGAAAAATGTTTGCGCTTCCCTACGGAGTCATGTTCAAAAAATGTTCAAAAGTGTGTGAAATCTTATGGGACTTAACTGCTAAGGTCATCAGTCCCTAAGCTTACACACTACTTAACCTAAATTATCCTAAGGACAAACACACACACACACCCATGCCCGAGGGAGTACTCGAACCTCCGCCGGGTCCAACCGCACAGTCTATGACTGCAGCGCCTGAGACCGCTCGGCTAATGCCGCGCGGCCGGAATCATGATTATGGCCAGGGTACACCACTTAGTCCGAAGCAGATACGCAGCCTCGAATGTTTTTCTTCAGGGCTCAAAAAATATGGATATCACATGGGGAAAGATCTGCACTTTATGGAGGATGTGTAAGAGCTTTCCAACGAAACTTCTGCATCATAGTCGAAACCACCATGGCAATATTTAAACTGCCATCATCCTGCAATAGAATGATGCTGTCCGTCAAAATTCCTGGGCGTCTGAACTACGCTCCCGAAGTTTCTCTGCCATGCCCTTACACATCTTCCATACAATCCCTGTCAATCTCGGCCAGTTTCCATAGTTTTGGAGTCCAAAAGAAAGATAGTCGTGGCCGTCGATTTGCTTCGGACGAAGAGGTTCAGACCTGCGTACAATCTGGGCTCCGTAAGCATCTGCAAACATGTTTCCGTCTCACAGTGGGATAAATGTATCAATAGTTATGGCGATTACCTTTGGAATAATAAACAGTTAACTTACTCTTTTTCTATCTGTCTCGATTTCATTTGGCTGCTGCTTATACTATTTTCATTTCTGATGTTGTTTGTGTAGTGTCGGCAGACTTGCCAACACTACGCACACTAATTGAAAGAGGCGGCCAAGATGCACGCGCTAACTCACGAAGGCTGGAGTGAGGTCTGAAACAGGAGACTTAATGAATGTGATAAAGAAAATACGTATCTTTGGAATATACTTAACTTTTAATACATCCTTGTATACATCGTTCTTGATGAGACATCTGGAGATTGTGGCGATACAAGTGACTCTTTATATACAAGCTATTTAAGGCTAATGGCGCCTTGCTAAGTCGTAGCCATTAACTTAGCTGAAGGCTATTCTAACTGTCTCTCGGCAAATGAGAGAAATGGCTTCGTCCGTATAGTCGCTAGCAACGTCGTCGTACAACTGGGGCGAGTTCTCGTACGTCTCTCGAGACCTGCCGTGTGGTGGCGCTCGATCTGCGATCCTGACAGTGGCGACACGCGGGTCCGACATGTACTAATGGACCGCGGCCGATTTAAGTTACCACCTAGCAAGTGTCGTGTCTGGCAGTGACACCACAGTTTGAGTATGTTAACCAATATTCAGATGTCATTTTGAGACGTAAATGACTTGTAGAATTCTTCCCGCACCGCGTCGGTCGCGTTGTAATCAGGACGTCAAACAAAGCGTTGGTCTGGCGCATCCCCGGAAGCGTCACTGAAATAACACTTTCATATGTCGCGATGTTACGCCTGCAATGTCGATAACACATCATACGTCTCAGCGTCGGGTGGTTGCTAGCATGCCAGGCAAACGACTTGTCATCGAAAAGTAGATCGTACAACTACGTATTTGTAAATACGAGGTGTGGCTAGAAAAAAACCGGACTAGTACTGGTGAAACAATAAAACGAATGCAATAAGGCTGAAAGTCGCGTGGCCTGTCACGTGACTCTCGCTCCGCCTACTGCTCGAGTTTCATCTGCCTCCTGCACTCAGTCTGCCCGTGGCGTCTGTTTTAAGTAGTTGACGTTTTGTCTGTGCGTCGGAAAATGTTGAGTGTACAGAAAGAACAGCGTGTTAACATCAAATTTTGTTTCAAACTAGGAAAATATGCAAGTGAAACGTTTGTAATGTTACAACAAGTGTACGGCGATGATTGTTTATCGCGAACACAAGTGTTTGAGTGGTTTAAACGATTTAAAGATGGCCGCCAAGACACCAGTGATGACACTCGCACTGGCAGACCATTGTCAGCAAAAACTGATGCAAACATTGAAAAAATCGGTAAACTTGTTCGACTAGATCGCCGTTTAACAATCAGAGCAGTGTCTGAGTTAACAGGAGTTGACAAGGAAAGTGTCGAACAAGTTTACCGATTTTTTCAATGTTGGCATCAGTTTTTCCTGACAATGGTCTGCCAGTGCGAGTGTCATCACTGGTGTCTTCGCGGCCATCTTTAAATCGTTTAAACCACTCAAACACTTGTGTTCGCGATAAACAATCATCGCCGTACACTTGTTGTAACATTACAAACGTTTCACTTGAAGATTTTCCTAGTTTGAAACAAAATTTGAAGTTAACACGCTGTTCTTTCTGTACACTCAACATTTTCCGACGCACAGACAAAACGTCAACTACTTACAACAGACGCCACGGGCAGACTGAGTGCAGGAGGCAGATGAAACTCGAGCAGTAGGCGGAGCGAGAGTCACGTGACAGGCCACGCGACTTTCAGCCTTATTGCATTCGTTTTATTGTTTCACCAGTACTAGTCCGGTTTTTTTCTAGCCACACCTCGTAATTCATGAAGACATGCTGTGGAACTTCGTGCGCTATGGGTTAGACAGCCATCATATTGGTACCACATGTTCCTTCTAGTCTGCAGAAGAACGCCTTCTAGCATCCGTGGGAAGTGGTCTGTGATACTTGTGCGCTTTCAGTGTTCCGTCTATGAAAAACGGGCCCATTATCTGATGATTCATTATCCCATACAACACGTTTACGTTCTACAGATGCTGAAGTTCCATCAGAAGAAGCCAACTGGGATTATCAATAGACGAATAGTGCATGTTACGGCGGTTTACCTGGCCATGATTGGTAAATGTGACTTCATCACTAAACAAGATACATCATACGTCTGGTGTATCCTGTCGTAACGCCTGTGTACAGAAGTTAACACGATTCTCATAATGGTTTACACGCAGCTCTTGATGGAGAGAGATGTGATAGGGATGGAACCTATGTCGATAGCCACTTGTCTGACCCACGCCACTTTCTCGTGCGATTGCACAGGAGCTAATGTGCCGATCAACTTGCAACAACAGCAAAAACATTGATTTCCCCCTCTTCTGTCGTAGCTTGTTTCCTTCTATTACGAAGTATAGGTGTTACACTACCACTTTCACGTAACTGATTGAAGAGTGCAAGATGGTTGACGTCTACTGAGATATCTTGCCGCATACATCGTTCGAGAACAAACTGCATTCTTCCTACACTCTCCATATACCAAGAGCACGTCGACTTTTTCTGCGTTGGTAAATCCCATCATCCACTCACGACCTACAGCTTGGACTGTCACATACTAACTGACTAGCAAGTCAGGGAACACAGAAGCACGCTGTAAGCAAACATAACGACATAGTACCTTTTAATTCTACGTCAAACTGCCCTGATTGACATATTTTCCTTGCTCTATCCGCCAACGTTTTTATGATCCCTCGCTTCTGTTGGTGGTTTGAATCCTGGTGTAAGTAACGGTCTGTGTGCGTGGGTTTTCGGTAAACCGTGTGGCCCAAGCTGCCATCTTCTTTCTTGAAAACTAGCACGTCAAGAACAGTTGCAGAAGGGGGGTGACTGACAGATCAGCTGTTGCTCTCTACAGATCTGCAGGTGGTGGATGGGCCCGGGTGCACGTTCCACGAGGGAATGCTGAGGCCTCGTCTCCGAGTCGTAATGTCGCCGCTACAGGTCAGTTTCACGGTTGCGTGCTGTGCTGGCGAAAGTAGTGGTGTGAGGAAGGTGCAGTCCGCTCAGACGTACTGCGACGACCCCCTGTGACTACCACATCAGTGCTCTCGAAGGCAGCTGGTCGTGCACTCAGATGAAGACTGCCGACTATGGTCCAAGACGCCGGTTGTCGTGAACACGTAGCTCTGATCACCCACCGTGGAACGACCGAGACTGCATCAGGTGTTCACGAGTCAGCCAGCAGTCTGCACGTACGCACCTCGACTGGTCGGTGCGAAGTTGGCAGATTGCAGATCATCCGTAATGAACCAGTAGTGGAGGAGGACTGGTCGCTCAGTCTTCTCATCCGCGATGTCCCAGTAGGCAACAGTGGCAGACCACGGCTATGGTATGCATCAGTTTGGCTGCCCCCTGGTGTGGAAGTTAGCGAGCAGATAGCGGCTATCGTCGATCAGCGTGTCGTGGTTTCACTGAAACTCATCAGACTGTCATTCTCCTTGGTTCTAGCGACACCGACAGAATGGCAGCAGGACAGAAGTGTTCTTTATCTGCGAAAACGTCTCTGTTTATGGGCCGATCCTGTATCTATGACGTAGTGGCTCTGGTTGCATGAGCGCGTTTGTCCACATTTATCAGACCCGTCAGCGTGCCGTGTCTCGCCTCGCTGCGGTAATTTCGATAACGTTTCTGGGTCGTTGAGCTCGGTTCTTTTTGTCTCCGTTTGAATTTGTAGCGGTGCTCGGTCGATGAGTGTTACAGCATGTTAGCTTACAGTGCCTTGCGAAGTAGTACAGAGGGTCTCGCGTTTACGTCTGCCGTGTTCCGAGGTCTGTTACATCGGGGGTGCGCCGTGTTGACATAACGTCTGACACACTAGCCCAGCGTCAACTTACTCTGTTCCGAGCTTGCCTTTTAGAACTTTAACAAAATTTGAAGCCTCCCCAATAACATTATTCTGCTGTGCGACACCTTATTTCTGTTGTGATACTTATGAGAAATATTAAATAATCTAAAGCATACTGGACTTACAGTTTCCGTTAAGTAGCTAGAGTCGACAATACCGCCCCCTTTCAATTTTATAGCACTTTTTTTAAAAACTTTTATACTTACATTAGCCACCTTTCGAGTAACAGCAAGCGCATCCTCGTATGGAGGGAATTTTCAGAGATTTTATGTTTTATACCAGGAATCGTGGTTGTCGTTAAGTAACTGGACTTAATATAGATTCTACCGTTTTATGCATATCAGTAAAGGACTGTGGTGTTAGTTTGCAACTTGCAGGAAAACCCTTGAGTGCGACATCCAAAGGCTGAATTTGTCCATTGGTTCCATGTGGTATGGAGTGCAGTGTCACACGCTTTTCGAGAAGGATAGTTTGTTCTAAGGAAGAATGATTTTTATACACAGACCAGGAATCAAGTAAAATCAAGTTATTTGGACGAGCTATTGTCCAAAAGCAGTGCTCATACCATAGGTGTAGTTCGATTACGCCCATTTTCCCACTCTTGCGTGCTCTGACGTAATTGTTCTCTACTGTCCTTGCAAGGTCACGAACACGAGAAAGAATTGTAGGGGCCAGAGCAACTGCAACTTCTCTCAACACAATAACTAACTTAACAACACATGTACTGTGCAGATTAACGATAGCAATAAATATATACGAATTCTTTAAGGCGTTGGTGTTAGTTGATCTTGATACAACTCTCTTACTACCTCTAAGTTCCAGGATTCCCTTGATATGCATTTCCTCTTCAAATTGCGATTGGTTAGAGTTGAAAGTAGATACCTTACTGAACGATATGATAAGTTTGTTTATTTCATCTACAAATTTTCGGGCCGATTCCGCATTTTACTATTCATTGTCAAGCTTTGTTTGAAATTTCGTTATCTTGCGTCTTCCAATTCTGTAGTACTATCTGAAGTTATGCAGTCATCCACTGCTTCCCTTGAACTCACTGTAATGTATGTCGCGCGCAATTTGATGTTCATCACATAGTAGGTCAGTAACATGCCCCTCCTGTAAAATGTATCGAGCGCCCTTGAAGCGCGCAAATACCAGTTTTTTGTGACAAGTACGCCTTGTTCTCCCTTGAATATCCATAGTTTTGAATAAGCACTCCACGGTTACATTGTTGTTTTTCTAGTACGCTGCGGATGATGTTCCATACACGTAATTTTGTTTAGTGTCCGCTTCTTGGACAACGATTGTCCTTCACTACGTTTCACTGTAGACGGGATTTGTATCTCCCTGTCTGACGAGGAAGATGAAGCAGGTAGCTGGACAGCTGATACAGTATTACTTTCACGTGTTAAGCACTTATCATCATTATTCTACACCAGGGCTTCACAACATACGTGCTCGCGGAGCAAGCTGTGAGCAGCAAGGCGCGAGCACGGAGCAGCGCGAGCACGCTACCCCCACTATCGGACCAGAGCGGAGAGTGGGGAGAGTCACGTGGGGTACACAACAGCTGCCGCCAGTCGATGTAAATCCGCGGCCACCTGCAGGGATATCACTCACGAATTATTACTGCGACAAATGAAACAAATAAAGGAGAATGTACACGTGCCAGATAATTTTATTAGCTTAGTGTGTGCCTCTACCATCTGTAGACACTGAAACTAAAGAATTCCACAACAATCCTATATTTTCAACACTTTCTGCAACACTACTTAAAATATCACCTCCGGTTGTAGTGTTCTTCATGGCTACTACATCGAGGAGCTCCTCCCTCACCTGAAGATCTCTGTTAACACCTCTAATAAATATGGCAAGCTGCGCTGTTCCAGTGATATCAACACTTTCGTCCAGAGCTAGAGAATACGCCATAATATCTTAACAGATATTTGCAAGCTGGCTCTGGACGTCGTCTGCCATGTCCTGTATGCGACGCATAATGGTCATGTTAGATAATGGCACAATCCGAAACTGTTCAACTTGAGATGGACACAAATGTTCCACTGCAACTACCAAACATTCTTTTATTAAATCGTCATCAGTTAAGGGGCGCAGGGATTTTGCTAAAAGCAAAGCAATTTTGTAACCCACTCTGAGAGCTGCCTCAGTTGATTTTTCTTCGTCGTCCAGATCTTCTTCGGATAGCTTCCTTTTATGTTTAATAACTTCCTGTGCACGATCTGGTCAATCACATTTTTCACGTCCGTAGTCTTTCGCGTGGTACGACATATAATGTCGCTGCAAATTAAATTTCGTAAAAGAATTCAGCGTTTTGTGACATACTAAACATTTTGCAACACCATCTTTTTCAGTAAAGATACCATTCCTCCCAATGGGGGTTGAACTGCGAAAGCATGGTTGGGGTTACACAACGGCGACTTCACATGATTCTTAACCAGCGAAGTGACTATTAAGAGCTGATCGCAGTACTTTCAACGTTACACAGTCGGCGCGAATTCAATAGGCACGCTGCGGCCCTATTCAAACGTGCGCGTGCATTTCCCCTCCCTCCCCTCCCTCCGTACTCCGCGACCTTGCAGCTGCTCGCGAGCACGTGCCTGAGCAGACGCGAGTACTTGCGCTCAAAACTGGCCAGTTGTTAAGCCCTGTTCTACACCTTATGGCCTCTGTCTGCGTAGTCGAGCTTATACGACACCACACATTCCACTGACTTATCTTTCAAAACGCCTAATATTTTTTCTGCCACTTTTCTCTCATTCTGCGAAATTCTTTGCGTTCCTTTCTGATGAAATGTCACCTTTGGCATCGGTTGTTGTGGATACAATGCACTATTTGCTTTGTTTGTCATTGACGTTGTTCTGCTTTGTATCAACACCACTAGCACTGTAGCACTAGTACTAGCGCTGTTGTGAGTTACTCGCCAACTAAGCAGTTCAACTACGCTCTGTAGCCCTATGCAGTTCTCACCAATGGATGTCTCCAGTACTGCCCCCGTTGTCATCAGCAGTCAATTTGTGGCTGCAAGGGGGACAACATGTGGGGCGTCGAATGCCGTAAACATCATTGGCCTTTTGTACCCTCACACTCAAAGGGTCATTTGTTAGATGTTATGTAATTGCTGTACTTGTTATTATGGAACTTTAGACAGGACCATTAGACACTAGTGCGGAAAACACAACGCTTTGGTACGCTTGGTTTTACGGCTTGCCTACAAACGTTCGAGTTAATACCTAAGAAATACAGATATACAACTTTGCCACATCAAGTTGTCTGGCAGGTCAGAGGCAGTAGTCGAAAAATATTATGTATAGTTACAACATCTCGTATACACAGATATGAAAATATTGTGGTCGGCGCCTTTTGGCATTTACTAATGTTTTAATTTACACTTTAACGCAGCATTTGTGATGTAAATGAGATTGGGAGCACCAGCCACAAAAATGTGATGCGCGTTGTCATATTCATTTTTACAAACAAAAGCGTTTTAGA
The DNA here is from genome assembly GCF_023898315.1 of Schistocerca nitens. Lineage (NCBI taxonomy): Eukaryota > Metazoa > Arthropoda > Insecta > Orthoptera > Acrididae > Schistocerca > Schistocerca nitens. The sequence goes on along the minus strand of NC_064620.1, from coordinate 149,755,792 downwards.
CCATAGCTACACACATTCGATAATTACTGTTGCTAGTGAAATAAAAAAAAATGTACCATTATCAATTACATAAAACTCTCAATGTAGTTAGCAGGGTTCAAAATCGTGTTTCCTAAGAGACAAACGTATCTCTGATTGGAGTGCTGTAGTGTAAGCCATATACCGGGGCTGATCGGTCTGTTGTAGGACTGTGTATAATTTAAAAATATCGAGAGTACGATGTATCGATCTTTACAAGAAAATCATTATCGATCGCCCGTGTACCGAAGAAAAGAATCAATACATTGTCGGAAAAAAAATCGACATACCTGCCTATAAAAATATCGGCTGCACATTGTAAATATACTGCCGGTTTTAGATCTGTGTATGTAAGTATTGATTTATTATTAGATATTCTGTGCATCAAATCAACGAGCTACTGCCTGCCTATCTCCTTTAGAGCAGGAATTGACAAGAAAAGATGCACGTTCAGGCTTCGCTATAGCCACTTTACTAACAATGGGAACTGCATGTAAGTGGCACAATAAAAGGTGCCCCATGGCTCTGTCGATCGGTTTCGTCACATATCGTATTTCTTTCGGTTTCGTAACATATCGGATTTCTCCAGGGCACGTTATGTCGATTTCCCTGTTTTTTTCATTTCCGCCAACGCCAGAGATCTAGCGGCTGTAGTGTCAAAATTGCCTGGTGGAACTAAACAGGCCGGCCGGAGTGGCCGAGCGGTTCTAGTCGCTATGGTCGCAGGTTCGAATCCTGCCTCGGGCATAGATGTGTGTGATGTCCTTAGGTTAGTTAGGTTTAAGTAGTTCTAAGTTCTAGGGGACTGATGACCTCAGAAGTTAAGTCCCATAGTGCCCAGAACCATCTGAACCATTTTTTTGAAGCTAAACATTGCAGTCTCTTATGGTAGCGCCGAGCGCCGATTACGTCAGCATTTCCTCTCACGCGTCTCCGTCCACCACAAAGACCAATCTTGTCATTTAGATTTTTGTTCATCATTTTCAGCAACTGTTTTTGAATAATGCCGATGTCAAGAAATGGCACACTAGTTGCGTTAAAAATTTTCTACACATCGGAAATATTATTATTCCAGTCACACCGACCCCTCCAGTGCAATCTGACTTCTCTTTTGCACCACATACACTTGCTTGAGCCAGTCAAAGAGAAAGACTGGACGTGATAAACTCGCAAAAAGTAGTAAGACTGCTTCACACAGTTAATTTAACATTATGTTCTATTACAACTTAAAAAGAACAACTTCAAAAATTTACCAGAATTTCTTTTAAAAATATAAAATAAAAATATCGGCATTCGATTTCGCATTTTGATACAGATATATCGATATATTGGGGAAAACATATCGCCGATAATATCGATATTTATTGGAAAAAATATCAAAATTTCATCAACAGCCCTAGTCTGTTGGCGGCGCGGCAGAATGTGTGTTGCTGTGCGGCAGCACGTTCAGGCGGCGGCGTGGGGGCAGCGGGCGGTGAGCGTCTTTCGGCTTTGGCCAGCGTTGTATGTCCAGCGTTAGCCGAAATCATGTTCAGAAGCCAAGACTATTCAAGGACATCAACTATGTCCTGCTGTGGCGTCTCCAGGTGGAGTGTTTACTTCCAAGCCTCATTAGGAACTGTCTCCTTTGCCATGTCTCTCTGGGCGTGGCCACACACCCGACTGGCCGCCTCTCGTTTTCCTTCGGGACAATCAAATAATTTTTCAACAACCTTGTCAACTGTTTCGCACTGCCTACAGTCCTCACAGCAGGAAGGCTACACGCATACGACAAGAAAACTGTTGGTACCTTGCATTACCTCGCCAGGCAAACTGCAATTTGTGCATTAAGAACGGACGTGCGATGTCAGGTGGACGCGTCCATATGTCGTCTACATCCCTGGACCTGTAAACGTTGGCCGTCGCTTTAGTTGACGAATATGTTCCCACAATTCCCTCGTCAGAGAGACCATATGCAGGCAGTGAGAAAGTTACTGTCTAGACGTATAACGGCGGCTGGGGACTCGCCATGAAGGTACCTCGACGAGTGACTCCAAAGGGTGTTGTCAGGCCAGTTTCTCAGGCAGCTTTTATGTATGGTATTCGTCTCGTCTGTCCAATACATTGCAATATCTACGATCTTATAACCATAAATGTGTGGTCATTTAGAATGTGGCTGCAGTTCATTTAAGTACTGTATAATTTAGGGTAAAGAAAGTGTGCAAAGCCTAGTAATACCAAATTCATGAGTTATATAATGACTAAGTACAAAAGTAACGCCAAACTGAGTTATTTTTATGTGCATAAAATTGCAGAAGTGACTGGTCGCAGTATCAATTCAGAGTATCCGATATTGTGCAAATGACAGTTTATTAAGTCCCATCTAGCACAACACTCCATAGTGCCACATATTCAGTTGAAATGCCATAAATTTATAAATATAACTGCGATACACGTGCAAAGTTCTCAGTTGGAAAAACAAAAACACCTTGATCATCTACGGCATAGTAATTTTCTCAAGGCTACCTTTCAATGCACGTCGTTGAAATTAAACGTAAAGGGCAAAAAGCTTCTATTCCTTACAGATTTTGGAAAACGGCATCAGAATCAGCTAGCAACAGGGCATTAAAATTTCTGTCGACAACAACAGTTTCGCAGGACGTCGTGTCTCAACCATCATAGACTGACAGCCAACAGCAGCTCCCCAAAAAATGTCCAAAATGTTTCACCTTCCATTATGTTTAAACAATGCTACCAAATCCCAATATTTAGTTCTATGTCAACCTGTTAATGTGATTTTTCGACGATGGGTTCTGTAGCCAGCTCATAATTCGTCATTTCCTTATGTTTCATCTTACATAATTATGATGTCTTCGCTACATAGTACAGATAATCACCATTGTCCATTTGATATTCATGTTATTAGCATTATGAAGTCTATCCCATTATTCAATGTCAAGTGTAAAATTTCCTAATGTGCAGGTATGAAAAATAACAAATGAGCAGCTATGACATGGAGAAGGGACAAAATGGCGGAAAACAGATAACGTATTTGGACATGTCCATGACCACACTGTGAATGAAGTTACTCGATTTATAGAAATATCAGGCAGGCTGTCTATCGCGTGTACAACGTATCATGTACAACTGGCAGCCGCGCAACACCATGTAAGGACAGTGCTCGTAAAAAATGTCCTAAACTACAAGAGCCAGAGACTAGTGACTTGTCGATATCAATCAGTACGCATCCCTGCAGGAGTTTCTGCAGTCAATGCAAGCAGGTCCACCTCAGCCAGTTTGCGACAGAATATTGCAAAGGGAACTGCATGCAGCGAACATTTGGAGCCGGACACCTAGCGAAAGCCTATTGCTCGCAGCTGCAGATACAGCTGCTCGTCTTCCTTGGCCAAAACAAAACAGGGACTCGACACCAGCTGGCTGGAAGCAGATTGTAATATATTGATTATTCCTTGTTACTGTAGTGTATCTTGAAGCTGTGAGAAAGGAGGACAGGCGCTCCGAGGCACGGAAGCAGAGACGATGCAGAGGGCAGACGAAACTAGGAGAGATATTGTTACATGACGTAAACCGTAAGGGGAGAACCCTGTGAAAATGCAGACGCCCAGACCCGGTCCCATGGCGCTAGTTACTCTTCAAGGAATTAACATGTAACTTCATCTGTCGGCTAGACGCTGTGGTAGGTTGCCACCATAGAACTCTTAACCAACAGGCACGTACTAGCGTATAAAGCCAGCTTGATACCAGCCCTGAGAACAGCAACGTCAGTAGGCTCACAAAAGTTAGAAAGAGAGCGAAAACACCAAAAACTGTTGGCCTAGCAGTCCCTACTACGTGGAGCCCGAGGGGTGGGACTAAATGACGTATAACAATAATTATGCAAGCCTTATTTGGAAAAGCAGTTACGTTTAGCTTTCAGCTGAACAATGTTGATACCAAATACAGACTTAAGGCAACTGCATTAACATCCCCACCTTAGGTTCAGTAGAGGGGACCTAACTAAACTGTGATTGGCAGGCGCCTGCAAGAGACCTGCGGGATTGGCTGGGTGGCTTTAAGTGGGAAAAACAGTGCCCCCACGCGACTCTTTAAAGCCCCTAGATCCCGCATTTTGGCGGAGTTCTCAGTTGGACGATCTGGGCGCCGAATCCGCGTCCGTCGACTCCAGCCTCGGTCCAGCTCCGCGTAAGTCTGCTCTCAGTGAACAGTGTGACATTTAGTATGTTTTGTTTTTCAACTAAGTTGTTGCCTTAAGAAGCTGCTAGTGTTTGCTACTGTGGTTATCATCCACTCCTGGGACTTCTGCACTGGCTTCTGTTGTAACAGTGTTATTCGTGTTTTTTCTAACCCTAGAAGTAGCCTCTAGTATATTAGTTAGTCCTGTCTGGAATAAACAACTACTTGAAAACCCTGTTTGAACAAGAGTCTCCACAAGGAGTTCCCTACCAAGTCTCACCACCTGCATTTCTAGTAAATGCCTGTACCAGTGTTGGCTCAGATAGAAGAAAACAATCAAATTCCTTCACTGTGAATTGTCCTTCTGCCTTCTGCTCTGTACCGCTCGGGAGCGCAGACTGACCAGTAACCCCTTTTCTCCCTCCCCCACGTATGTCAGGACACGACAAGATAGTCATCCGACGAGTCGCGACTGCGAATCTTTTCAAACGGCGCAAGACGTCGTTTGCACTGACGGCCAAGGGGTATTTAACCGTGAGTGTATTGAGGTTCACTCCTCTCCGTAGCTGAATGGTAAGCATAGACGTCTCTCATCCGGAGGACCCAGGTTTAATTCCCGGCACTGCAAGATCTTTTCCCAGCTGGGACGACACTCAACCTCGTGATGCCAGTCGAGGAGCTACTTGACGAGTAGTAGCGGCTCCTCAGTCTGGAAAGTCTGCATAAGGTAGAGTATGACACGGCGGCCTGTAGGCATCACTTTGGCCTTCACAGACTGCCGAGGAGTTCGTATACCGGTTGAATTCTCAGGCTGGACGTGGTTTTGAAATGATTTGAGGGTGCTTTCCGTAGCAGGACTTGCGCCCACCCATTTAAGATATTGTGAACGTGAAACAGGACATTCATTTCAATTTTGTCGGTGACTAAGTGTTGATGTCTCTTGAAAATCTACACAACCCGTCTTTGAATAATGCAAAAGCCACGTTCAAAGAGGTACAAACAAGTGTAATTCGTTTAACCAACACTTAGACATTCTATCACTCCATAACTAGTCTGCTAAACTATTCGAACTTTATCTTGTAGGAAATATCTGACACGATTTGGAATAGCAGATGAAATGTAGAAATCACCATATTGCAATTCGATTGTTCTGCAGGATGTAATCATCAAATCTATGCATTTAGGTGGATGTAGCTTATCTGAAGAAACTTGTCGACTGTCGGGCCTACACGTGATGTACCACGATATTCGCATTATGTCTCCTGGAAGGTGACTAATATTTTGTGTTTTGTGCTTATACAATTGCAGGGGCTCCACATTCACTGTAAGCGTGTATACTATACTCAGCTTTACGACAAGCATGAAGGTATTATTTTTATTGTGTTCGTAATTTTCATTACGTTCAACTAAACTTGTTTGGAGTGCACTCGTGCTGGCGTAATCCGTCGCCAGCACTCCGATCGGCAAAGAAGTTGCGAGAAGATCGATAGCAGGCGAAAGCAGCGCGCCTACCAGGAAAAAGGCCACGTAGAGACTCGCAAGCAACCTGCCGCCAACGGCCTCTCGACCGCTAGTACTCAGATCGCCACCACAGACTGGAGGGCCCAGTCAGTCACTCATCCAGTGAGTCAACGAATCGAGTCATCAGTCGCAGCCCAGTGAGAGTCACAGTCGCAGTTAGCTCAGCGTGAGTCAGTACCTAGCGAACAGAGTAGTGTACAGTCTTAGACATAAAAACTGGCCGCCGGCCGGCCGCCACAGAGACTAAGTCCGAGTCGTTTCACTTAAGGTGACCAATAAAACTGACCGCCCCTGACAACTCAAGTCCGGCCATTTGCACAATCTGGCAACACTGTAAGATTCGGAAGTGTTAGGAGGAAGTTTTGTCTACTTCCGAGATGTTCTCGGATTGTGTGAGCCCGTGGTCTAGTGGTAATCGTCGTGCATTCTAAACTTAAAGTCGCCTGCTCGCGTCCAATGGTATTTTTTTTACCACTTTTCGGTCTAAAATTATGAGTCTTATTGAACATCGAAGATAATTCTTTTGACATTCTACCCACCAGCAATACCCAGTATTCCAGAAACAATTCCGCAAGACAGCTCGTGGCTGCGTCGCGATCATAACAGCTTACACTCGAGCGTTTCCTCGCGCTGCAGCGGCTACCGGTCACCGGCCGGACGCCACCCGCCACCTGAAATCCGGCGCCGCCCATGTGAACGCGGCGCGACCCTGTCAGTGTACGTATCAACTGTCATTTTCGAATTTGAAGTTCTAGTTATCATCTTGCAGTTAAGCATTGGATTTTGCATACTTGAAAATAATGAACTACAGTTAACCATTGTAAAATTGACTCGCAAGTGGAAAAAGGTGTAACATCTGCAACAGAACGTTTACTTTTGGTATAACTGAGGGGTGAATGCAGAGGAGATGTGAACTGTGTGTGGAGCGAGTGCTATTGGGAAAAATACGCCAGAAAAAGATATTCTTGTTTCAACAAAGATCGTTCTGGCATGAATCATTTTCCACATAAGGAAGTCTCGACTACTGATATATGTGATAGATTACCATTTTCACCATCATGCGACATTTGCATTCAGCAGGCAAAGTTCAGAAGTCTGGTGTAGGAGTACTGCATGCTCTAATACGAAACAACAAAAATCAACGGAGTGACTCTTATGGAACGTCATCAGGTCGCTCATTGAGCATTCCTATGCAGTACTTTTACTGGTGGTGTGTTATGATGCCTTTCTCGTTAACTTCCTAAGAAGAAATGAAAGGCAGAGCCACACCCAAAGACGTAAACGCGAGCAAAGAGTAATGTGAACATAACATTTTCAAAAAAATGGATCTGAGCACTATGGGACTTAACATCTTAGGTCATCAGTCCCCTAGAGCTTAGAACTACTTAAACCAAACTAACCTAAGGACTTCACACACATCCATGCCCGAGGCAGGATTCAAACCTGCGACCGTAGCAGTCCCGCGGTTCCGGACTGCAGCGCCTAGAACCGCGCGGCCACCGCGGCTGGCATAATATTTTACATCTGATAGCTCCAAAAGTGTGTTTTGAGCTACGAATTCTGTCCCAAGGGGTGTGTGCAACACAGCTGGAATTTGTTGGCAACAACTGAGCAACAAAACTACATCACCTGTGCTACTGCATGATAACGCACGATTTGAGAAACAAAATTATCCAGGAGATTGATAGGAAAGTCGTCTCTCAGGCACTTGTATTGATAGGGAAGTCCTCTCTCAAGCACTGCCATTCTCGTCATATATTCGTAAAATATTACCATTCCCGCTCTTGATCGATCAACCGTCAAGGCAATTCATTAATAGACGAAAATACTCTTAAAACTACACTGGTTTAATGACATCGTTAGAACCAGTAGGATTCTACGGGCGTAGAATTTGTTAAAAACTTTAGCATTGTCAGATTGTTTTAGATATCGTGAAAGAAGATTCTGCTGCTGATTAATTTCTCTTTGGTGATTACTGTTGCGTTTAGTAAACTAATGGAAAATGCAATTAAAATATTCACTCTACTAATAAAAGTTAAATTCAGCTTATTACAGAAACATCACGACGGCAGTCTATCTTAATAAAGCATTAAGTTCAAAAATGGTTCAAATGACTCTGAGGACTATGGGACTTAACTTCTGAGGTCATCAGTCCCATAGAACTTAGAACTGGTTAAACCTAACTAACCTAAGGACATCACACACATCCATGCCCGAGGCAGGATTCGAACCTGCGACCGTTGTGGTCAAGCGGTTCCAGACTGTAACGAAGCATTAAGTGTCTGTAAGACGATTGAGCCTATTTTAACCCGAATAAGTAGGATATTACAGACGTTTGATTTCGAAAAGGTCTGTATTTACTTCACTTCCTATATCATTTCAAAATGGTTCAAATGGCTCTGAGCACTATGGGACTTAACTTCTGAGGTCGTCAGTCCTCTAGAACTTAGAACTACTTAAACCTAACCAACCTAAGGACATCACACACATCCATGCCCGAGTCAGGATTCGAACCTGCGACCGTAGTGGTCGCGCGGTTCCAGACTGTAGCGCCTAGAACCGCTCGGCCACTCCGGCCGGCCCTATATCATTCGCAAGTATTATGAAAATGTGTCAATTCATAGATAAAATTATGTATTCACAACAACAAAAAATATGTCGCGCAAAAAACAAAAGTGGCATTATGCAATTGGCAGTACCGTAAGGTTTTCGCTCTGACACTAAGGGTTACTGAAAGTAGCAAGACGAATTTTGCTCGAGCGTTGTCTTACGATTCCCTTATTGAGTTTGTATCTGCCTGCTTGCAGCTCTGCTACAAAAGAATTTAAAATCTGGCTTTCAGGGAGTCTCGAAAGGCGAACGAAAGCAGCTTGCACCTGGTAGCCAAGCATGTTACCTGAGAACTGATTTTTTCCTAAAGTGGGAAGACATCCTTTTGAGGTTGAATTGTTGGCAAATGTCAGTCAGACGTGTGCCTTTGGTCTAAGTGTTTCGGTGTGTTGAATTTGTACCAATGATTTTTCTACAGGTTATTTCTGTCCCAAATAGAAAGTTGAAGTCTCCCATTAGCATTTTCACGTCATCTTGGTGAATTTTATTCATAGTTTTTTCGAGTGTGTTCCATAATTTTTCGAAATTTTCGGTGTTTTTCTTATTTTCGATGTTGGTGGGGGCATGTGCATTGATGACTGTATGTTTTTTTACTGGGCTCTGAATGAGCATAGTGATAAGTCGATTGTTGATGGGTGTGATTTATTTGACAGAGTTGTTGATAGATCTGTGTTCGAAAAATGCAATACCGAAGATTGGTACGCCTTTCGCTGCCTTTTGTTGTATTTTGCTCTTGAAGATGCAATGGTTTCCGTAATTCGAGGTTTCATTGTCAGTTAGTCGTGGTTCTTGAAGAGCAAGGCTGAGAATTTATGTCGGTCTATTTCTTACGTGAGATTACTTAGTTTTCGATTTGTATCAATGTATCGATGTTTAGTTTTCACATGCATGTTTTCTGCTTGTATGGAAATTTACCAGAGATCTTCGATATTCTCTGCCGTGCTAACCTGGACTCCCCAGAATCCAAAAATCCTACTGCCGCCTGTCGACAGCCGGGTTGTGTACCACCTGGCGTAAAGTTGACTTTGCTTGCACAGTTCATGTTTGTTTGTGTTTGATTGGTTTGGCTTGGGTGATGCCAGGACCGGACAGGACCAGAGGGTGTTGAAGCCTTTGGAAGCATATATATTCAGCCAAGCTCTTTGAGCTAACAGACGGTGACCAGAGCAGCGGTGATTTTCACTCAGACGTGTCTGGAGTTTGGGTTCAACGGATTGAGTAGCCGTTCAGGATTGTGTTAGTATTTGGTTCACACCAAGTATTTGATTTCCACGATACCACCCATAAGGGGGAGGGTTTCCCCTATCCGACAGACGGGATTATTATTATTGGTTCAAATGGCTCTGAGCACTATGGGACTTAACTGCTGAGGTCATCAGTCTCCTAGAACTTAGAACTACTTAAACCTAACTAACCTAAGGACATCACACACATCCAAACATCGGTAATATCCTACTAATTCGTGTTAAAATACGCTCAATCGTCTTACTGACACTTAATGCTTCGTTACAGTCTGGAACCGCTTGACCACAACGGTCGCAGGTTCGAATCCTGCCTCGGGCATGGATGTGTGTGATGTCCTTAGGTTAGTTAGGTTTAACCAGTTCTAAGTTCTATGGGACTGATGACCTCAGAAGTTAAGTCCCATAGTCCTCAGAGTCATTTGAACCATTTTTGAACTTAATGCTTTATTAAGATAGACTGCCGTCGTGATGTTTCTGTAATAAGCTGAATTTAACTTTTATTAGTAGAGTGAATATTTTAATTGCATTTTCCATTAGTTTACTAAACGCAACAGTAATCACCAAAGAGAAATTAATCAGCAGCAGAATCTTCTTTCACGATATCTAAAACAATCTGACAATGCTAAAGTTTTTAACAAATTCTACGCCCGTAGAATCCTACTGGTTCTAACGATGTCATTAAACCAGTGTAGTTTTAAGAGTATTTTCGTCTATTAATGAATTGCCTTGACGGTTGATCGATCAAGAGCGGGAATGGTAATATTTTACGAATATATGACGAGAATGGCAGTGCTTGAGAGAGGACTTCCCTATCAATACAAGTGCCTGAGAGACGACTTTCCTATCAATCTCCTGGATAGTTTTGTTTCTCAAATCGTGCGTTATCATGCAGTAGCACAGGTGATGTAGTTTTGTTGCTCAGTTGTTGCCAACAAATTCCAGCTGTGTTGCACACACCCCTTGGGACAGAATTCGTAGCCCAAAACACACTTTTGGAGCTATTAGATGTAAAATATTATGTTCACATTACTCTTTGCTCGAGTTTACGTCTTTAGGTGGGGCTCAGCCTTTCATTTCTTCTTAGGAAGTTAACGAGAAAGGCATCATAACACACCACCAGTAAAAGTACTGCATAGGAATGCTCAATGAGCGACCTGATGACGTTCCATAAGAGTCACTCCGTTGATTTTTGTTGTTTCGTATTAGCGCATGCAGTACTCCTACGCCAGACTTCTGAACTTTGCCTGTTGAATGCAAATGTCGCATGATGGTAAAAATGGTAATCTATCACATATATCAGTAGTCGAGACTTCCTTATGTGGAAAATGATTCATGCCAGAACGATCTTTGTTGAAACAAGAATATCTTCTTCTGGCGTATTTTTCTCAATAGCACTCGATCCACACACAGTTCCAATCTTTCTGGCTGCCTCCTCTGCATTCACCCCTCAGTTATACCAAAAGTAAACGTTCTGTTGCAGGTGTTACACCTTTTTCTACTTGCGAATCAATTTTACAATGGTTAACTGTAGTTCATGATTTTCAAGTATGCAAAATCCAATGCTTAACTGCAAGATGATAACTAGAACTTCAAATTCGAAAATGACAGTTGATACGTACACTGACAGGGTCGCGCCGCGTTCACATGGGCGGCGCCGGATTTCAGGTGGCGGGTGGCGTCTGGCCGGTGACCGGTAGCCGCTGCAGCGCGAGGAAACGCTAGAGTGTAAGCTGTTATGATCGCGACGAAGCCACGAGCTGTCTTGCGGAATTGTTTCTGGAATACTGGGTATTGCTGGTGGGTAGAATGTCAAAAGAATTATCTTCGATGTTCAATAAGACTCATAATTTTAGACCGAAAAGTGGTAAAAAAAATACAGTTGGGCGCGAGCAGGCGACTTTAAGTTTAGAATGCACGACGATTACCACTAGACCACGGGCTCACACAATCCGAGAACATCACGGAAGTAGACAAAACTTCCTCCTAACACTTCCGAATCTTACAATGTTGCCTGATTATGCAGATGGCCGGACTTGAGTTGTCAGGGGCGGTCAGTTTTATTGGTCACCTTAAGTGAAACGACTCGGACTTCGTCTCTGTGGCGGCCGGCCGGCGGCCAGTTTTGTGTCTAAGACTGTACATAGCGGTACTTTGTACTTCACTAGCAGCGAGGCTAACGTGGACTGTGATGGAAGAGTTTGTGCCACAACATCTGTACTATCTTAAGTTAAGTATATACACTACTGGCCATTAAAATTGCTACACCACGAAGATGACGTGCTACAGACACGAAATTTAACCGACAGGAAGAAGATGCTGTGAAATGCAAATGATTAGCTTTTTAGAGCATTCACACAAGGTTGGCGCCGGTGGTGACACCTACAACGTGCAGACATGAGGAAACTTTCCAACCGATTTCTCATACACAAACAGCAATTGACCGGATTTGCCTGGTGAAACGTTGTTGTGATGCCTCGTGTAAGGAGGAGAAATGCGTACCATCACGTTTCCGACTTTGATACAGGTCGGATTGTAGCCTATCGCGATTGCGGTTTATCGCATAGAGACATTGTTGCTCGCATTGGTCGAGATCCAATGACTGTTAGCAGAATATGGAATCGGTGGGTTCAGGAGGGTAATACGGAACGCCATGCTAGATCGCAACGGCCTCGTATCACTAGCAGTTGAGATAACCTTATCCGCATGGCTGTAACAGATTGTGCAGCCACGTCTCGATCCCTGAGTCAACAGATGGGGACGTTTGCAAGACAACAACCATCAGCACGAACAGTTCGACGACGTTTGCAGCAGCACGTACTATCAGCTCGGAGACCATGGCTGCGGTTACCCTTGACGCTGCATTGCCCGCATCTCGTGGTCGTGCGGTAGCGTTCTCGCTTCCCACGCCCGGGTTCCCGGGTTCGATTCCCGGCGGGCTCAGGGATTTTCTCTGCCTCGTGTTGGCTGGGTGTTGTGTGCTGTCCTTAGGTTAGTTAGGTTTAAGTAGTTCTAAGTTCTAGGGGCTGATGACCATAGATGTTAAGTCCCATAGTGCTCAGAGCTATTTTTTGACGCTGCATCACAGAGAGGAGCGCCTGAGTTGGTGTACTCAACGACGAACCTGGTTGCACGAATGGTAAAACGTCATGTTTTCGGACGAAACCAGCTTCTGTTTACAGCATCATGATGGTCGCATCCGTGTTTGGCGACATAGCGGTGAACGCACATTGGAAGCGTGTATTCGTCATCGCCATACTGGCGTATCACCCGGCGTGATGGTATGGGGAGCCACTGGTTACACGTCTCGGTCACCTCTTGTCCGCATTGGCGGCACTTTGAACAGTGGACGTTACATTTCAGATGTGTTACGACCTGTGGCTCTACCCTTCATTCGATCCCTGCGAAACCCTACATTTCAGCAGAATAATGCACAACCGCATGTTGCAGGTCCTGTACGGGCCTTTCTGGATACAGAAAATGTTCGACTGCTGCCCTGGCCAGCACATTCCCCAGATCTCTCACCAATTGAAAACGTCTGGTCAATGGTGGCCGGGCAACTGGCTCGTCACAATACGCCAGTCACTACTCTTGATGAACTGTTGTATCGTGTTGAAGCTGCGTGGTCAGCTGTACCTGTAAACGCCATCCAAGCTCTGTTTGACTCAATGCCCAGGCGTATCAAGGCCGTTATTACGGTCAGAGGTGGTTTTTCTGGATACTGATTTCTCAGGATCTATGCACCGAAATTGCGTGAAAATGTAATCACATGTCAGTTCTAGTATAATATATTTTTCCAATGAATACCCGTTTATCATCTGTCTTTCTTCTTGGTGTAGCAATTTTAATGGCCAGTAGTGTACTTGTTCTTATGAATAAAGAACCCTGTTAATACATGTGTACAGTTTGTGTTCTAGAGGAGGATACCGGCTACCAAACAACATCCTCTCCTCGCTTCCCATGGTACACGTCTACAGTGACAATGAGACGACACAAAAGTATTGGAGTTGAGAGTGCTAGCTAATGTCGTCAGTCCTGCTGTGCTGAGGCTATGCTGGGAGATAGCAGCTGACCTGGGGTGGGTCCTGGCTCCGGCTCGTCCTTCAGCGGGTGAATGCTGGCCATGCAGGGCAGCCCGCCACTGTTGCACAGCGTCAGGTGGCGCACGTAGCGGGGGGCGTGGCCGCTTTCCGTCCACCCGGGCACCTGTCCAACACAGAAAGACTCTGTCTAGGGCAGAGAACGGAGCAGGATGCTGAACGCCACCTCTGACGGGGCAAGGATGGGCGACGGTGCCGGTTCTAGCCCGGCCAGCCAGTTTCGGCGGTACACGGGCGAGACCAGTGTGGTTGGATCATCTCGCTGGCCCTTCACGTCGCTATCCGTCCGCAGTCACTCTCTGGGCCAACCTGTCGCCTCTGCTGCCGTACGTCCTGCGTCTGTCCACAAAGACCTGTATTAATCCTTCTATGTTATTTCGCTTAACTGTTGTAATTTAACAGATCGAGACCAACAAATAACAGAACACATCGCATAGTCTGCTAGAGAACATGATGTACTTCAATTCCACTACCCACGTAAATGTATGTGAACATAGTCCTGGAAAATTAGCGAACCAGTTGTGCTACGCAACTGGTTCGCGGATTTTTTCATCCTTTTCAAGACTATAGATTTACAGTGGCTGCTCACACACATGTTACTAAAGCTAATTATTATTCAACATGTTATACATAAATTTCATTAGTAGAATCTTTACCAAAATTATTCTAAAATTAAGTCGTAATTTTAAGTCCTTATGCAAACTAAAGTAAAAAAAAGTGAAGAGGAAGGCTAATGTAATTATATCTAACATTATCACTTTTTAATATTAATTTTTAAAAACACTCACAATGAGTGTTTTGGTTTGGAAAATCGTGAACGTATTAAATCTTACCTCGAGGACTGTAAATGAGTTTTGTAATCTACATCTTGGTAAACTTACACATGTAATATCTTGAGACGTAACTGAGATATATATTGGCAGTTTACTTCTACACGTATGGTAACTCAAAATCTTTTCTGTGCTTGCTTGCGGCAGTTGATACCACACGAGACTGCTCTGTTCATGTAACCTCGCGCATTGGCAGCGATGCGGAGCCATGTCGACTGCAGTGCCGTGGCCAGCTTCGATAGGTTTGTCGGCTGAGCATCCGTGACACAAACAGCCTGATCGAGGTGGTCCTACAGATTATCGCTTGAGTTTATTAAACCTGGGGAGTTTGCTGGCCAGTGGAGTATGGTAAACTCATCCTGGTGCTCTGTGAACTGTGTGACATATTGCATTGTCCTACTGGTAAATGCCATTGTGCCGAGGAGAAACAAACCGCATATAGGTGTGGACATGGTCCTCAATGATAGAGTCATACTTGTGCTGATCCATCGTGCCTTCCAGAATGACGAGATCGCCCAGGGAATACTAAAAAATGTTCCCCAGACCATAAAGCCCCCTCCTCCGGCCTGGAGCCTTCCGGTGATGTTGCAGGGTGTTGGCTTTCACACGCTTCGTGATGATGGAGTATAAAACGTGATTCATCTGAAAAGGCGATATATCGCCACTCAGTGGACCTCCAGTTGCGATATTGGCGGTGTGCAGATTCCAGCCTTCATCACCGATGAACAGCAGTCAGTGTGCATGTATGAACCTGGAACATGCTGCAAAATCCCGTACGTAGCAAAATCCGCTGAACGGAAGTTGAGGAGACGCTGTTGTTAGTCGCTTGAATCATTTGGGTGGTCAGTCGCTCAACAGTTGTACGTCTATACGCTCGTACACCTCTCTGCAGGTACCAGCGAAAGTGTTGCAACTGTGTCAGCGCACTCTAGATTACTTTTTCAGCACTGTAATAACCAAGGACGAGTGTTGGGTGTACGATTACAAACCCGAGACAAATGAGCAGTGAAAACAATGGAAAAATGTAGATTCACCACCACCGACAGAGGTGAAGACCAGGGCATCATTGGATAGGTGATTGTTGTTTGGCGCTGTCTTGGTTTGGTGCCAATAGATTATGCTCGTAAGGGTGAAAACCACCGCAGAAGCACACCACTGAAAGGTTGCAGGAGTCTGCCAAGCGATGAGTCGCTGGAATCTGTCAGTGGGTGTTTTAGCTCCATGACAACACCACAGATCACTCTGCATAAGACAAGGTCACACATGCTGCTTCTACAAGTACCAAGTTTTGCCTCACAGCCTGTATTTTCCTAACATGGCACCCAGCGACTTGTTCCTTTTTCCTTGCCTCAAAAATCCACTGATGGTAGGCATTTCCAAAATAAGGAAGGGGTTCTGTGTTCAAGGCATCTTGAAGCCTTCATGTGGCTGATGAAAGACGTTACTACTTGTACACGTAATTAAAAGACTGCTTGGTTTTTTATACTCTTTAACTTACCATATTGGTATCGAGCGCATGCTCATCAAGAGCAGTCCTATAGAACGTACTTCACACATAACAATAATACACAATAAATCCTTTAGGCTCTATGTTGTGACATTTGTAATGTGTCTGTATTTGTGTTTACTTCGTGGTGCACTCTTCAATACTTACTTATATTTTAGTTTTAAGCCTTCAATTAATTTTTTCACAGATGTTCCATTAATTTTGAATACTTTCTAGCATAATCTCATGTGATTTTAAATTAGGAAAATCGTGCTTTCAAACACCAGTGACATATTGTGTTCTGAAAGATACCAAAGTTTTCAAAGCGTCGCTTCCGGCGTATTTATTTATTTGTTTGGGTAACGTGTTTGATTTCTACGCTTCTTTCACCCATTCCTAAGAAATATATAAAAATGTAGTTAATACAAAAGTAAAACGTGTAAATATTAATGGTATAAAGATTTTTATGTTCCGTTTAAAAGGTTACTTAATTTTTGAATGAGGATATTTGCAAAATTTTCCATAAAAAGTTCGTTTTATATGTCAGTGTGTTTGTTAAGAATAATTTTAGAATATTTCTTCATGTGAGTTAAAATTTCTAGTTCCTCCAGACGTTTATATATTTACTTTATCAGCAGTGCGTAGAACTACCATACAATGCATTTTGCTGTATCTGGCGTTTCATAAGTTTGCTCTCACAAATGGGTACTGAATACTGAGGGACTCTTTTCACTGCTGTTCGTGTGTTTTCAGAATCTCGTTTTAAAATTTCTCCCTGTTTGATCGGTACATTTTTTTCACTATTTTTACAATTTAATATATAAACTCCAGATCTGGAACTTTTTCGTTGTTCTAGGAAATGATACCTTTGTATTTTTACTGTGTTCTTTGATCTGAATCAAATTTTTAGGTTTGTTCTGTAGCGGGAATGCTGAATTCATTATGATTTTCTCCTCCAATACAAAAAAAAACCAATGTATTTGGCTCTCTCTTTACGTTGTAAGTGGAATTTTGTCTTTTAGTTTACTTTTATTCGTTTTGTTTATTTTGGAAAGAATATTGTCGACAACTGTAGGGTCATATCCACTTTTCTGCGGTACAATTTTTAAACATAACAAAGTGTACAAACTTTTACAACCGAGAACTCTGTCAAGGCATCCATCGTTGGTAAAAATGTGTCGTATTAGATGGTGAATACGAAGAGAAAGAGTAACACCACCAACATGTATCACGGTCTCAGCTTCATATTTCGAGGTAATAATTAAACCCTAATGGCGGCCCTCGTACCGTAATACGAAACGTGCAAACTATCGGAGCACTCATTCTATCTCAAATATCACGTAGCACAAGTACCCACCGCACCGAAGTCGATGAGGGAGAGGTCGGCGCTGGGCTGCGGCGGCGCCGGCGGTGGCGGGGGTGGCAGCGTGGGAAGGCAGCGGAACGGCAGCGACAGAACGCGCGGCAGCCCGTGGCATACGGGCGCGTAGCCCGCCCACGCGCGGCACGCCACCAAGGCGCGCAAGCTGCCGCACACGCTCGCCAGAGGCTTCTCCGGCCACTCCTCCACTCCTGCCAACACCGCCGGCCAAAAGACACTAGAGCCACAGCGCTGCCTCCAGCTCCCCAGTACACAGCCCTCCCACATGCAGCACGCCACCAATGGGCACACGCTGCCACACACGCTCACCAGCAGCTTCTCCGGTCACTCGTTCACTCCTCCCAACACTACCAAGAAAAAGGCACTAGCGCCACAGTGCTGCCTCCAACTCCCTACCACGCAGCCCACCCACATGTGGCACACGACCGGCAAGTTCACTGCCACACTCTCTAACCGGCAGCTTTTCTGGCAACTCCTCCATTCCTGCCAACACTGCCAGCAAAAAGACACTAGAGTCACAGCACTGGCTCCAGTTCCCCAGCATGCAGCCTTCCCAAGTGAAGCATGCCACCAGCATGAGCATGCATCTACAGTCAATTGCCAGTGGCTTCTCCAACTACTCCTGCCAACACTACCAGCAAAAAGACACTAGAGCCACAGTGCAGCCTCCAGCTCTCTACCACACAGCCCACTCACATGTGGCACACGACCATCAAGTTCACTGCCAAACTCTCTAACCGGCAGCTTTTCTGGCAACATCCGTTCCGCCGGCTGGAGTGGCCGAGTGGTTCTAGGCGCTACAGTCTGGAACGGCGCGTCCGCTAGGGTCGCAGGTTCGAATCCTGCCTCGGACATGGATGTGTGTGATGTCCTTAGGTTAGTTAGGTTTAAGTAGTTCTAAGTTCTAGGGGACTGATGACCTCAGAAGTTAAGTCCAATAGTGCTCGGAGCCATTTGAACCATTTTTTGAACTCCTCCATTCCTGCCAACACTGTCAGCAAAAAGACACTAGAGTCATAACACTGCCCCCATCTCCCCAGCATGCAGCCTTCCCAAGTGAAGCCTGCCACCAGCATGGGCATGCATCTGCACTCAATTGCCAGAGGCTTCTCTAACCACTCCTGCCAACACTACCAGCAAAAAGACACTAGAGCCACAGTACTGCCTCCAGCTCTCTACCACACAGCCCACTCACATGTGACACGGGACCAGCAAGTGTGCTGCCACACTCTCTGACCAGCAGCTTTTCTGGCCACACCTTCATTCCTGCCAACACCGCCAACAAGAAGACACTACAGATACAGCACTGCCTGCAGCTCCCCACCACACAGCCTGCCCGCATGAAGCATGCCACCAGTATGAGCACCATCTGCACTCAATTGCCAGTGTCTTCTCTAAGCACTCCTACCAACACTGCCACGAAAAAAGGCCCTACAGTCACAATGCTGCCTCCAGCGCCCCAGCACACAGTATCTGTATCACTGCATGGTTAAAAGAGAAACATGGGAGCACGGTCTCATTTTCAGGTTGGGCATTTAACAGGTTCCAGGGGCGACAAAAACGCCAATTTCAGTATTTATTGTAATAATTGACCGAATTTAAAAATTAAAATGCTGTCATAATCCACTCATCAAGAGATATAATGTTACGCTAAAGGTTTAGCACATCAAGTCAAGTACTAAAGATGGAAACTGTGCATGTTTTCAGGCAACATAACTCGTTCCATGAAAATTAGCCTGACTTTATTCGTCTAGTATTTGAGAATGATAGAACTTAGCGATTTCAAACAAGCTTTGCACATCATTTCAAACCTTTATAAAACTATTTTTCGGTGACGCACCCAGCAAATTTATGAAAGGAAACAACATTCTTCGCTTAATACATTTTATGTGTTCTCACTGTAAACTTTCTGCATAAGCAATGATGGACTAATTTATTACACTACTGCTAACTCTATTTGCAACGTGTTTAACACGTAATGTACAAATATATCATTGAATGTACCTTCAAAATTGTGTCATTATACGACACATAGTTCACGAGGTAGGGCGTCTTAAACACTGAGATGCATGAAAAACAAGCTTTCACTTAAAATGGAGCACAAATTACCCACACTATACTGAACTGGTGTTTGATAATGAAAACACTCAGCGACTTCCAAAAAACTTGAGAAGTTAATTCAAACCTTTTCTGAGCTCTTTCTCTCTTATAAGCTGTAAGTAGGCTGTTTATGTTTTCTTATTGGCAACGTTACGTAGCGCTCTGTATGAAAATCACTGGCTGTGCTGTGTGCAGTCTGTGGCCAGTTTGCATTGTTGTCTGCCATTGTAGTGTTGGGCAGCGGCAGCTGGATGTGAACAGCGCGTAGCGTTGCGCAGTTGGAGGTGAGCCGCCAGCAGTGGTGGATGTGGGGAGAGAGATGGCGGAGTTTTGAAATTTGTTATGAACTGCTATATATATTATGACTATTAAGGTAAATACATTGTTTGTTCTCTATTAAAATCTTTCATTTGCTAACTATGCCTATCAGTAGTTAGTGCCTTCCGTAGTTTGAATCTTTTATTTAGCTGGCAGTAGTGGCGCTCGATGTATTGCTGTAGTTCGAGTAACCAAGATTTTTGTGAGGTAAGTGATTTGTGAAACGTATAGGTTAATGTTAGTCAGGGCCATTCTTTTGTAGGGATTTTTGAAAGTCAGATTGCGTTGCGCTAAAAATATTGTGTGTCAGGATAAGCACAATCTTGTATAATTGTTCAAAGGGGACGTTTCATATGTCGACCCTTAGCCGAGGATACCTCACTGGAATCTTCTGATTTTTTTCTTGTAGTTTGTGTAATTAGTGTAGCTTTTGTTTATTGATAGCGCGTAATTGTAGAGAAAATCTCCTTTGTAGTTGCAGTCTTTCATTGTTGTACAGTAAAACAGTTGTGGCATGCATGTAGATTTGCACCAAGTATTTAGTAGCTGCAATTAACTAGAAATTATTTTCAGTGTTATGTTAATGTGTTCTCTTATTTTTGCTCTTCAAATTGTGCTTTTCTGTGTTATCGTGTGAAATATTGTGACAATAATGGCGTGTGAAAAACGTAACACTAGGCTCCAAAGTAAACTGAGAAATAATTGTGACGACGAGTGTAGCTTACCAGCACCGCTGTGTAATGAATTAACAGACATTCAAAGTAGTAATTTGGTAACTGTGCATAGGGAAATGGAGCGGGCGTCAAATAATGGTGTAGACAGTGAAACAGGTAGTGAACAGGGAAGCATTATCGATCGATCGGTCGGCAACAGCTCGCCTCAGGAATCAGGAATGACAGAACACAATATTGCAAATGCTGTAGACTCAGGTTTTGGGTTCTCACCGTTTTCTCAAATGAGTCAAGACACATTTTCTGCTTGTCAAAATGTGAATGTTGCCGGTGCAACTTCACTGCCGAAAAGCACTGAGGAACATGTTTCAGACACCAGTGCATTGTTATTACAGTTAATGCAACAAATGGGACAAAGGCTACAAAAGTTAGACACAATGGAACAAAATCTTCAAAAGTTAGACACAATGGAACAAAATCTTCAAAAGTTAGACACAACGCTTGAACAAAATCAGAAACAAATGGGACAAAATCTTCAAAAGTTAGACACAATGGAACAAAATCAGAGACAAACACAGCAAAAGCTTCAAAAGTTAGACACAATGGAACAAAATCTTCGGAAGTTAGACACCACACTTGAACAAACACGTGAAGATTTAACTACTGAGTTACATAACATTGAATCGAAATGCCAAAAAGTCTGTAATGAAGTAAAAACACAAATTTGTGAGCATTTTCAACCTATTTTTTCGCGGCATGAAAATGCATTACAGAACCACGAAGCAGCCATAAAAGAACTGCAAACTATTGTTCATGAAAATCATGACCTTGTCGGCTAAAATTGACTCAGTTGCATCTACCGATTCGGTTACGCAACTTGCAAAATGTCAAGAAAACTTAAAGGACACAGTAGATTCGATTTCAACACAAATGGACACTCTGAAACTTGGTTCAGAAAAAAACACTGAGGAAATGTGTTCACTATCGGAAAAAGTAGCCGAACTTTCAGATCAGTTCACTAAATTATCTACGAAGGTAGATGATAATCTGAACGACACAAAACCGGTAGTCTTTAATGACACAGAAGAGTGCGAACAAATTAGGAAATTCAAACAAAATCAGAATCAAATTAATACGCAACACCAAAGAGAAATCCGGGAAGTACAAGATCAGCTGACTTTGTGATAAAATTTTAGCTTTTGACCAACATTGTATCAAGAAGTGTGTGCATTTGATATCTGTCTTATTGTAATTATGAAAAATTTTTTCAAATCTGTATTGGCCACTGCCGAAACCAATTTGTAAAATTTTTTGTGGGGAGCATGGGGGCTATGTAAGTAGGCTGTTTATGTTTTCTTATTGGCAACGTTACGTAGCGCTCTGTATGAAAATCACTGGCTGTGCTGTGTGCAGTCTGTGGCCAGTTTGCATTGTTGTCTGCCATTGTAGTGTTGGGCAGCGGCAGCTGGATGTGAACAGCGCGTAGCGTTGCGCAGTTGGAGGTGAGCCGCCAGCAGTGGTGGATGTGGGGAGAGAGATGGCGGAGTTTTGAAATTTGTTATGAACTGCTATATATATTATGACTATTAAGGTAAATACATTGTTTGTTCTCTATTAAAATCTTTCATTTGCTAACTATGCCTATCAGTAGTTAGTGCCTTCCGTAGTTTGAATCTTTTATTTAGCTGGCAGTAGTGGCGCTCGATGTATTGCTGTAGTTCGAGTAACCAAGATTTTTGTGAGGTAAGTGATTTGTGAAACGTATAGGTTAATGTTAGTCAGGGCCATTCTTTTGTAGGGATTTTTGAAAGTCAGATTGCGTTGCGCTAAAAATATTGTGTGTCAGGATAAGCACAATCTTGTATAATTGTTCAAAGGGGACGTTTCATATGTCGACCCTTAGCCGAGGATACCTCACTGGAATCTTCTGATTTTTTTCTTGTAGTTTGTGTAATTAGTGTAGCTTTTGTTTATTGATAGCGCGTAATTGTAGAGAAAATCTCCTTTGTAGTTGCAGTCTTTCATTGTTGTACAGTAAAACAGTTGTGGCATGCATGTAGATTTGCACCAAGTATTTAGTAGCTGCAATTAACTAGAAATTATTTTCAGTGTTATGTTAATGTGTTCTCTTATTTTTGCTCTTCAAATTGTGCTTTTCTGTGTTATCGTGTGAAATATTGTGACAATAATGGCGTGTGAAAAACGTAACACTAGGCTCCAAAGTAAACTGAGAAATAATTGTGACGACGAGTGTAGCTTACCAGCACCGCTGTGTAATGAATTAACAGACATTCAAAGTAGTAATTTGGTAACTGTGCATAGGGAAATGGAGCGGGCGTCAAATAATGGTGTAGACAGTGAAACAGGTAGTGAACAGGGAAGCATTATCGATCGATCGGTCGGCAACAGCTCGCCTCAGGAATCAGGAATGACAGAACACAATATTGCAAATGCTGTAGACTCAGGTTTTGGGTTCTCACCGTTTTCTCAAATGAGTCAAGACACATTTTCTGCTTGTCAAAATGTGAATGTTGCCGGTGCAACTTCACTGCCGAAAAGCACTGAGGAACATGTTTCAGACACCAGTGCATTGTTATTACAGTTAATGCAACAAATGGGACAAAGGCTACAAAAGTTAGACACAATGGAACAAAATCTTCAAAAGTTAGACACAATGGAACAAAATCTTCAAAAGTTAGACACAACGCTTGAACAAAATCAGAAACAAATGGGACAAAATCTTCAAAAGTTAGACACAATGGAACAAAATCAGAGACAAACACAGCAAAAGCTTCAAAAGTTAGACACAATGGAACAAAATCTTCGGAAGTTAGACACCACACTTGAACAAACACGTGAAGATTTAACTACTGAGTTACATAACATTGAATCGAAATGCCAAAAAGTCTGTAATGAAGTAAAAACACAAATTTGTGAGCATTTTCAACCTATTTTTTCGCGGTATGAAAATGCATTACAGAACCACGAAGCAGCCATAAAAGAACTGCAAACTATTGTTCATGAAAATCATGAGACCTTGTCGGCTAAAATTGACTCAGTTGCATCTACCGATTCGGTTACGCAACTTGCAAAATGTCAAGAAAACTTAAAGGACACAGTAGATTCGATTTCAACACAAATGGACACTCTGAAACTTGGTTCAGAAAAAAACACTGAGGAAATGTGTTCACTATCGGAAAAAGTAGCCGAACTTTCAGATCAGTTCACTAAATTATCTACGAAGGTAGATGATAATCTGAACGACACAAAACCGGTAGTCTTTAATGACACAGAAGAGTGCGAACAAATTAGGAAATTCAAACAAAATCAGAATCAAATTAATACGCAACACCAAAGAGAAATCCGGGAAGTACAAGATCAGCTGACTCTGTGAGAAAATTTTAGCTTTTGACCAACATTGTATCAAGAAGTGTGTGCATTTGATATCTGTCTTATTGTAATTATGAAAAATTTTTTCAAATCTGTATTGGCCACTGCCGAAACCAATTTGTAAAATTTTTTGTGGGGAGCATGGGGGCTATGTAAGTAGGCTGTTTATGTTTTCTTATTGGCAACGTTACGTAGCGCTCTGTATGAAAATCACTGGCTGTGCTGTGTGCAGTCTGTGGCCAGTTTGCATTGTTGTCTGCCATTGTAGTGTTGGGCAGCGGCAGCTGGATGTGAACAGCGCGTAGCGTTGCACAGTTGGAGGTGAGCCGCCAGCAGTGGTGGATGTGGGGAGAGAGATGGCGGAGTTTTGAAATTTGTTATGAACTGCTATATATATTATGACTATTAAGGTAAATACATTGTTTGTTCTCTATTAAAATCTTTCATTTGCTAACTATGCCTATCAGTAGTTAGTGCCTTCTGTAGTTTGAATCTTTTATTTAGCTGGCAGTAGTGGCGCTCGATGTATTGCTGTAGTTCGAGTAACCAAGATTTTTGTGAGGTAAGTGATTTGTGAAACGTATAGGTTAATGTTAGTCAGGGCCATTCTTTTGTAGGGATTTTTGAAAGTCAGATTGCGTTGCGCTAAAAATATTGTGTGTCAGGATAAGCACAATCTTGTATAATTGTTCAAAGGGGACGTTTCATATGTCGACCCTTAGCCGAGGATACCTCACTGGAATCTTCTGATTTTTTTCTTGTAGTTTGTGTAATTAGTGTAGCTTTTGTTTATTGATAGCGCGTAATTGTAGAGAAAATCTCCTTTGTAGTTGCAGTCTTTCATTGTTGTACAGTAAAACAGTTGTGGCATGCATGTAGATTTGCACCAAGTATTTAGTAGCTGCAATTAACTAGAAATTATTTTCAGTGTTATGTTAATGTGTTCTCTTATTTTTGCTCTTCAAATTGTGCTTTTCTGTGTTATCGTGTGAAATATTGTGACAATAATGGCGTGTGAAAAACGTAACACTAGGCTCCATAGTAAACTGAGAAATAATTGTGACGACGAGTGTAGCTTACCAGCACCGCTGTGTAATGAATTAACAGACATTCAAAGTAGTAATTTGGTAACTGTGCATAGGGAAATGGAGCGGGCGTCAAATAATGGTGTAGACAGTGAAACAGGTAGTGAACAGGGAAGCATTATCGATCGATCGGTCGGCAACAGCTCGCCTCAGGAATCAGGAATGACAGAACACAATATTGCAAATGCTGTAGACTCAGGTTTTGGGTTCTCACCGTTTTCTCAAATGAGTCAAGACACATTTTCTGCTTGTCAAAATGTGAATGTTGCCGGTGCAACTTCACTGCCGAAAAGCACTGAGGAACATGTTTCAGACACCAGTGCATTGTTATTACAGTTAATGCAACAAATGGGACAAAGGCTACAAAAGTTAGACACAATGGAACAAAATCTTCAAAAGTTAGACACAATGGAACAAAATCTTCAAAAGTTAGACACAACGCTTGAACAAAATCAGAAACAAATGGGACAAAATCTTCAAAAGTTAGACACAATGGAACAAAATCAGAGACAAACACAGCAAAAGCTTCAAAAGTTAGACACAATGGAACAAAATCTTCGGAAGTTAGACACCACACTTGAACAAACACGTAAAGATTTAACTACTGAGTTACATAACATTGAATCGAAATGCCAAAAAGTCTGTAATGAAGTAAAAACACAAATTTGTGAGCATTTTCAACCTATTTTTTCGCGGCATGAAAATGCATTACAGAACCACGAAGCAGCCATAAAAGAACTGCAAACTATTGTTCATGAAAATCATGAGACCTTGTCGGCTAAAATTGACTCAGTTGCATCTACCGATTCGGTTACGCAACTTGCAAAATGTCAAGAAAACTTAAAGGACACAGTAGATTCGATTTCAACACAAATGGACACTCTGAAACTTGGTTCAGAAAAAAACACTGAGGAAATGTGTTCACTATCGGAAAAAGTAGCCGAACTTTCAGATCAGTTCACTAAATTATCTACGAAGGTAGATGATAATCTGAACGACACAAAACCGGTAGTCTTTAATGACACAGAAGAGTGCGAACAAATTAGGAAATTCAAACAAAATCAGAATCAAATTAATACGCAACACCAAAGAGAAATCCGGGAAGTACAAGATCAGCTGACTCTGTGAGAAAATTTTAGCTTTTGACCAACATTGTATCAAGAAGTGTGTGCATTTGATATCTGTCTTATTGTAATTATGAAAAATTTTTTCAAATCTGTATTGGCCACTGCCGAAACCAATTTGTAAAATTTTTTGTGGGGAGCATGGGGGCTATGTAAGTAGGCTGTTTATGTTTTCTTATTGGCAACGTTACGTAGTGCTCTGTATGAAAATCACTGGCTGTGCTGTGTGCAGTCTGTGGCCAGTTTGCATTGTTGTCTGCCATTGTAGTGTTGGGCAGCGGCAGCTGGATGTGAACAGCGCGTAGCGTTGCGCAGTTGGAGGTGAGCCGCCAGCAGTGGTGGATGTGGGGAGAGAGATGGCGGAGTTTTGAAATTTGTTATGAACTGCTATATATATTATGACTATTAAGGTAAATACATTGTTTGTTCTCTATTAAAATCTTTCATTTGCTAACTATGCCTATCAGTAGTTAGTGCCTTCCGTAGTTTGAATCTTTTATTTAGCTGGCAGTAGTGGCGCTCGATGTATTGCTGTAGTTCGAGTAACCAAGATTTTTGTGAGGTAAGTGATTTGTGAAACGTATAGATTAATGTTAGTCAGGGCCATTCTTTTGTAGGGATTTTTGAAAGTCAGATTGCGTTGCGCTAAATATATTGTGTGTCAGGATAAGCACAATCTTGTATAATTGTTCAAAGGGGACGTTTCAAAGCTTAACATCAAATATTTAAAAGATTAACTCATTTGCAGTGTCTTTCTGTCTTGTAAATTGGATCACGTGATAATCAAGAAAAATAAAAACTGACCATAAAATGCCCCATCCAGCGCTCCTCACTGGTACTCCTTCGTACTACTGTACTAAAGTCTGCGACAACACGAATTTTTTTCAGTACTCGATCTTTTTGTCTTAGTTGACTGCGCTAAGATACAATAAAATAGAGTTGGGTATTTATGAAATGTTCATAAACTTTCAGAATCGTATCTAATTCTTCACGAGTTGATATTACTCTACAGATAACTGCAGAGCTATTCTCTTAGCCATTCTCCTTGTAAATAATACGTAGAGTAGCTTGCCAATTATAGCATCAGTGTACCAGCAACACATCGACTTCTCTGTTTTCTGGAATTATTGTAGCATCTGAGATTTCTTCCTAAAGCAGCGAAAGCAATTTATTTGGAAATGGAAACTGTCCCGTAATACATGCAGTAATCGTGGCTCATAGGAAGTAATCATCATTCATCTTGAAGCCTTTTCCTCATCTAATGAATTTCTCCTGTGGTATCGTACAGAGATAACATTGCCACACCAAAGGTGACAACATGAATCGATGCAGCAGACGTAAGCGACGGCTGACTGAACTCTGCAACAATGCATAGGAGGCGCTCCTGCAGACCATGCCTCCCCCCTCAGCGCAGCAGCACAATCGCACTGTGGTCAGTATGGTGTCAAGCTCTCCCCCACTTTGAGACCTCACCTACAGCTGTCAGCATCGTCATCTAGGACAAACTAGCATTTAAAATTTTCTGATGAAAGGTTCTATCGTAAATGTCACGTTTTGTTCTTCGAGAGAACAGTTTGTTAATCAGTGTATTAATTGCTGCTTTTCTAGTCTACTTCTACATCTACATCCGCATAGATAACCCGCAGCTCACTGTACTGTGCGAGGTGGAGGGCACCGTGTACCACTACTTATCATTTCCTTTCCTGTTCCATTCGCAAACAGAGCGAGCGAAAAACGGCTGTCCCTATGCTTCCACAAGATCCCTAATTTCTCTTATCTTATATACGTAGTCCTTATTCACAATGGATGTTGGTGGCAGTAGAATCATTCGGCAGTCATCTTCAAATGCCAGTTCTCTAAATTTTCTCAATAGTGTTACTTGAAAAGAACGTTGCCTTCCTTTCAGGGCTTCCCATTTGAGTTCCTGAAGCATTTTCGTAATACTTACGTGCTGTTTGAACCCACCGGTCAAAAATCTAGCAGCCTGCTTCTGAATTGCTTCGATGTCTTCCTTCAATCCGACCTGGTATGGATCCCAAACACTCGAGCAGTACTCAAGAATAGGTCGCACCAGAGTCCTATATGCAGTCTCCTTTACAGGTGTACCACTCTTTCCTCAAATTCTCCCAATAAACTGAAGTCGATCATTTACCTCCCCTAACACAGTTCTCACATGATCGTCCACCTCATATCGGTTTGCAACGTTCGCACAGACAATTAAACGACTTTACTGTGTCAAGCATGACACTAGTAATACCGTACCTGAACATCACAGGTTTGTTTTTCCTACTTGTCCCCATCAACTTACATTTTTTCTACATTAAGAGTCAGCTGCCATTCATCGCACTGACTGGAAATTTTGTGTAAGTCGTCTTGTATCTTCCTACAGTCACTCAACTTCCACTCCTAACACCATAGCATCTTCAGCAAACAACCGCAGATTGCTTCCCACCCTGTCCGCTATATCATGTTATGTATATAGAGAACAACAGCGGTCCTATCACACTTCCCTGCGGCTCTCCTAACTGTACCTTTGTCTCTGATGAACACTCGCCGTCGAGCACAACACATTGGGTTATATTATTTAAGAAGTTTTCGAGCCACTCATATCTCTGTGAACTTAATCCATATGCTTGTACCTTCGTTAGCAGCCTACAATGGGGCAAAGACAGCAGCAAATCTTCCAGTACTGCTGTGGTAAATAAGTGTGTCAAAGTTAAGTAAATCTTTTATTCATTTACGTAATAAAGTGAACTATGTTTCATGTGATCTAATTTGATGCGCCTTCTTCCACTGTTGTCAAAGAACCCACAGTTGTGGTCAGACGAAAGTAGTTTCGCCTGGTCACAACATCTCCCTCTAACTGCTGCAGATATTACAGTGTGGGAGCTAAGAAATGCATGCCTCTGATGTCTCTACGGTTGTCAGCTGAGGACAGCAGAGACCTGGAGCGTTGAGCGTGATGGTGATGTGCAGCGCATGCCCCGGCAGCAGCAGCAGCTGGGTGCTCGGGCTGGGCCTGGGCCGGATGACCAGCCTGCGCAGCCACAGGTCGTCGTCCAGGTTGGGCTCCAGCAGCAGCACACGCGCAGGCAGGTAGCTGCTGTTCCGCAGGCTGCAGCGCCGCACCTGCTGCTCCCCGGGCCCGAATTCCTGCGCCACCCAACGTGAGGACAA
This sequence comes from Schistocerca nitens, assembly GCF_023898315.1. Classification (NCBI taxonomy): domain Eukaryota; kingdom Metazoa; phylum Arthropoda; class Insecta; order Orthoptera; family Acrididae; genus Schistocerca; species Schistocerca nitens. Next base: position 149,726,567 of record NC_064620.1, on the reverse strand, counting down.
CGAGCGTCAGTGAAACACATACACGCAGTCTAGAATACACTGTCAGAGACAGAGCACCTCGTGTTCCTGCTGCTAATAAGGTGAGTACACCGTTCGTTTGTTATATATTTTTACGAGCTTCCAGCAGGAGTGACTTGTTTATAGATACCAGTGTAGTTACTAGATTATTTTTGTAATTTCTTGCGCGTTCGAGTGCTTACTAGGCACAAGCTTTTATTTTAATAACAGCGTAGTGCACAGTACCGCCGTTGTTATCGACCCTCGTATCGTACAGGCTTTTGTTTGTTTTGGTTTGTGTAGCTCAGTGTCGTTTGGACTGTTAGTGAGAGAGCACTTCGAATTCCTGCTGCTAATAACCCAAGTACACTGCTCGTTTGTTGCTTATTTTTACGAGCTTCGAACAGGAGGTACTGCAGTAATGGATAGGAACTGTGATTGCTGTCTACAGATGCGAGCTGAGTTGGCGACACTTCGCTCACAGCTCCAGGCTGTGTTGGCTTCTGTCACACAGCTTGAGGCTGCTGCCAAGGGGCATCACAGTGGGGGGTCAGACATGGGGATGTGAGGGACTTAGAGCACGTCCTACGTGTCCCCTGATTGGTCCACTGCTGTGGCCACCCCAGGTACTGCCTGCATTGAGATTGACCCGTCACCCGTGGTTGAGTGGGAGATCATTCCAAAGTCTGGCTGATTGTAGGGCCTCACCGGTTCATTTGACGAACAGGTCTCTGGCGTTATCTGTGGCTGACGATGACTCCGAACCTTCCAGAGGAAGCTTCTCGGCCCACAAGGTCTGGGCATTCACAGAGGGTGGGTTTGCTGGTAGTTGGGAGCTCCAACGTTAGGTACGTAATGGGGCCCCTTAGGAACATGGCTGCCACTGGGTGTGGAAAGGGTGCTTCCAGATGCCATGAAGAGTACAGGGTGCAGCCAAATGCAGGTGATGGCTCATGTCGGTACCAGTGACGTGTGTCGCTTTGGATCGGAGGAGATTCTGTCTGGTTTTGGATGGCTAGCGGAAATGGTAAAGACTGCCAGTCTTGCTTGCGTGATTAAGGCGGGACCGAGCGAGGTAGCGCAGTGGTTAGCACACTGGACTCGCATTCGGGAGGACGACGGTTCAATCCCGTCTCCAGCCATCCTGATTTAGGTTTCCCGTGATTTCCCTAAATCGTTTCAGGCAAATGCCGGGATGGTTCCTTTGAAAGGGCACGGCCGATTTCCTTCCCAATCCTTCCCTAACCCGAGCTTGCGCTCCGTCTCTAATGACCTCGTTGTCGACGGGACGTTAAACACTAACCACCACCACCACCACTAAGGCGGAGCTCACCGTCTGCAGCATCGTCGATAGAACAAACTGTGGTCCTTTGGTGCAGAGCCGAGTGGAGGCTTTGAATCAGAGGCTCAGGCTGTTCGGTGACCGTGTAGGCTGCAGATTCCTTGACTTGCGACATCAGGTGATGGGTTTCCAGGTTGCTCTTAACAGGTCAGGAGTCCAATACACACAGGAAGCGGCTACACCGGTAGCGGGGGGCTGTGTGGAAGGCTGGCTCTGAGCACTATGGGACTCAACTGCTGAGGTCATTAGTCCCCTAGAACTTAGAACTAGTTAAACCTAACTAACCTAAGGACATCACACACATCCATGCCCGAGGCAGGATTCGAATCTGCGACCGTAGCGGTCTCGCGGCTCCAGACTGCAGCGCCAGAACCGCGCGGCCACTTCGGCCGGCTATGTGTGGAAGGGACTGGGTGGTTTTTAGGTTAGAGGGTCTCAGGGAACCATAGAAAGGGCGTCCGTCTAAAAGTGGAGAGGTAAAACAGAGTACGTTAGTTGTAGAAACGATCAGTATTGTAGTTGTAAATTGTCGCAGCTGTGTTGGGAAAGAACCAGAGCTCCAAGCCCTAATAGAAAGCAATGAAGCTCAAATAGTTATAGGTACGGAAAACTGGCTAAAGCCGGAAATAAGTTCAGCCGAAATGTTTTCAAACGACCTAACAGTGTTCAGAAAGGATGGATTAAATACAGTTGGTGGTGGAGTATTTATTGCTGTCAGAAGTAGTTTACCTTGTAGTGAAATTCAAGTAGATAGTTCCTGCGAAGTAGTATGGGTAGAGGTTATACTTGACAATCGGACTAAACAATTAATTGGATCGTTTTACCGACCAACCGACTCAGAGGATGTAGTTGCTGAACAGTTCAAAGAAAACTTGAGTCTCATTTCAAATACGTACACCGCTCATACAGTTACAGTCGGTGGTTACTTCAATCTGCCCTCGATATGCTGGGAAAATAATACGTTTAAAGCCGGCGGCAGGCATAAAAGTCATCCGAAATTGTACCGAATGCTTTCTCAGAAAATTATTTCGAACAATTAGTTCATGAGCACACTCGAAGCGTAAATAGTTGCGAAAGCATACTTGACCTCTTTGCAACAAATAATCCTGGACAAATAGTGAGTGTTGTGACGAATACAGGGATTAGCGACCACAAGGCAGTTGCTGCTAGGCTGAATGCCGTAACACCCACAACCATCAAAAAGAAAGGAAAAGAGTATCTATTTAAAAAATCTGATAAAAATGCTCTTAGCGCCGTTTTAAGAGACAGTCTTCACTACTTCCGATCTGATCATGTAAGCGTAGAAAAGTTGTGGAATGATTTCAAAGAGATAGTATCGACAGCAATTAAGAGATATATACCACATAAATTAATAAGGGGTGGTACTGATTCCCCATTGTACACAAAACGCGTCATATCGCTGTTGCAGAAGCAGCGAAAAAAGCATGTCAATTTTAAAAGAACGCAAAATCCCCAAGATTGGCAAAGTTTTACAGAAGTTCGAAATATAGCGCGTACTTCAATGCGAGATGCTTTTAATAATTTCCATAACGGAACTCTGTCTCGAAATCTGGCAGAAAACCCAAAGAGATTCTGATCATATATACAGTACGCCAGTGGCAAAACGCAATCAGTACCTTCACTGCGCCATAACAACGGTGAAATCACTGATGACAGAGCCACTAAAGCAGAGTTATTAAACACGGTTTTCCGAAATTCCTTCACCAAAGAAGACGAAGTAAATATTCCTAAATTCCAATCAAGAACAACTGCCAAAATGAGAAACATAGAAGTAGATATCCTCGGTGTCGCAAAGCAGCTTAAATTACTTTATAAAAGCAAGGCTTCCGGTTCATTGTATGCTGATACAATAGCTCCGTATTTAACAATTATATACAACCGCTCGCTCACAGAAAAACCCTTACCTAAAGACTGGAAAATTGCTCAAGTCACACCAGTACCCATAAAGAGAAGTAGGAGTAATCCGCTGAATTACAGGCCCACATCACTGACTCGATTTGCAGTAGGGTTTTGGAACATATACCATATTCGAACATTATGAAGTACCTCGAAGGAAACGATTTATTGACACACAGTCAGCAGGGATTCAGAAAATATCGCTCTTGCGAAACACAACTAGGTCTTTATACTCATGAAGTAACGAATGATATCGACAGGGGATGTCAAATTGATTCCATATTTTTAGATTTCCAGAAAGCTTTCGACACCGTTCCTCACAAACGTATTCTAATCAAACTGCGTGCCTATGGAATATCGCCTCAGTTGAGCGACTGGATTCGCAATTTTCTGTCATAAAGGTCACAGTTCGTAGTAATAGGCGCAAAGACGTCGAGTAAAACAGAAATAATCTCCAGCGTTCCCTAAGGAAGTGTTTTAGGCCCTCTATTGTGCCTGATCTATATTAAACGACATATTAGAGTGTAGACAGTCTCAGTAGCCGTCTTAGATTGTTTGCAGATGATTTTGTCATTTACCGTCTTGTAAACTCATCAGGTGACCAAAACGAATTGCAAACTGATTTAGATAAGACATCTGTATGGTGCGAATAGTGGCAATCGACCCCGAATAAAGAAAAGTGTGAAGTTATTCACATGAGTACTAAAAGAAATCAGCCAAATTTCGATTATGCGATAAGTCACACAAATCTGAAGGCTGTAAATTCAACTGAATACTTAGGGATTACGATTACAAATAACCTAAATTGGAAAGATCAAATAGATAATGTTGTGGGTAGAGCAAACCAAAGACTGCGATTCATTGGCAGAACACTTAGAAGGTGCAACAGGTCTACTAAAGAGAATGCTTACAACACGCATGTCCGCCCTATTCTGGAGTATTGCTGTGCGGTGTTGGATCCGCATCAGGTGGAACTGACGGATGACATCGAAAAAGTACAAAGAAGGGCAGCTCGTTTTGTATTATCGCAAAATAGGAGAGATAGTACCACAGACATGATACGCGAATTGGATTGGCAGTCATTAAAATAGAGCTGTTTTTCGTTGCGATGGGACCTTCTCATGAAATCTCAATTACCAGTTTTCTCCTCCGATTGCGAAAACATTCTGTTGGCACCCACCTGCATAGGGAGAAATGATCATCACGATAAGAGAAATTAGGACTCGCACAGAAAAATTTAAGTGCTCGTCTTTCCCGCGCGCCGTTCGAGAGTGGAACGGTAGAGAGACAGCTTGAAGGTGGTTCACGGAACCCTCTGCCAGGCACTTTATTGTGAGTAGCAGAGTAATCATGTAGATGTAGATGTAGATGCATTGGTGCCATTCGATTCAGCTTCGTCTGTAGACAGTCTTTCCTAACAGACATGTCTAGACTCTTAACCATGAAACAGTAACATTGAGCACACAGTCAGACATATATCAGGAGTTGAGAAGCAAGTTCATAACGACCGGGAGAGCGGTGTGCTGACCACATGCCCCTCCTATCCGCAACCTCAACTCAGGATGACATGGCGGTCGGATGGTCCCGATGGGCCACTTGTGGCCTGAAGACGGAGTGCGCTGAGAAGCAATTCATCCACTTTACCTTCTAATCGATAGTGGGCAAATAGTGACAAAGTGGCTCACTACACAGTCATGAGCAAGTGAATCAGTAACCTACATAGAAATGTGTAATCCTCCATTCCGCCCTTATGACGGAGGCAGCGCTCTGTGAAACTGATTTATGATACATCAAAAGCATTAAGGATTCATCCTGATCTGTGATGGTTCCCAGACGTGTACATCCGATGGAGGTGGTTTGGAGGTACATCCTAGATATGCACATCTCGGGGACTGGTGCACATTAAAATAGTGTCTAGTCATCCTGCATCCTCCTACAAATACTCAATGACGCCACACTTCCATACATTCTGCATCATCAATAAATACCTTCAGATTGTTTCTCACCTCTCTTAGATAGTTTCTGTAAACTTATATAGAGAATAAGGGCGGCCCTTTCACACGCCACTGGGACACTCCTGGCAGTATTGCTTTCACCGAGAAACATTCGCCGCCCAGGGCGACGAACTGGATCCTATTGCTTAAGAAGTCTTGGATCCACTCGCATATTTGTTAACCTAGTCTACATGCCCGGACTTTCATTTGCGGCCTGCGGCAAGGCACTGTATCAGACGCTATCCAGAAATCTAAGAATGTAGAATATTCCTGTTGGCATTCATAGATGGTTCGTGGGATATCCCGTGAGAAAAGGGAAGTCTGAGTTTTGCACGACTGATGCTTCCTAAATCCGCGTTGATTCGTCGAAACAATTTTTTGTAAGTCGCAATTTATAATATTCGAACTTAGAACATGCTAAGGAACTCTGCAGCAAATCGATGGTGAGGATCTGGGTCTATATCTACACCTACATCCATACTCCGCAAGCCACCTGACCAGTGTGGCGGGGGGTACCTTGAGTCCTCTATCGGTTCTCCCTTCTATTCCAGTCTCGTATTGTTCGTCGAAACAAGGATTGTCGGTATGCCTCTGTGTGGGCTCTAATCTCTGATTTTATCCTCCTGGTCTCTTCGCGAGATATACGTAGGAGGGAGCAATATACTGCTTGACTCCTTGGTGAATGTATGTTCTCGAAACTTTAACAAGAGCCCGTACCGAGCTACTGAGCGCCTCTCCTGCAGAGTCTTCCACTGGAGTTTATCTATTGTCTCCGTGGCGCTTTCGCAATTACTAAATGATCCTGTAACGAAGCGCGCTGCTCTCCGTTGGATCTTCTCTATTTCTTCTATCAACCCTATCTGGTACGGATCCCACACTGGTGAGCAGTATTTAAGCAGTGGGCGAACTAGTGTACTGTAACCTACTTCCTTTGTTTTCGGATTGCATTTCCTTAGGATTCTTCCAATGAATCTCAGTCTGGAATCTCCTTTACCGACGATCAACTTTATATGATCATTCCATTTTAAATCACTCCTAATGCCAACTCCCAGATAATTTATGGAATTAACTGCTTCCAGTTGCTGACCTGCTATATTGTAGCTAAATAATTAGGGATCTTTCTTTCTATGTATTCGCAGCACATTACACTTGTCTACATAGAGATTCAATTGCCATTCCCTGCACCATGCGTCAATTCGCTGCAGATCCTCCTGCATTTCAGTAAAATTTTCCATTGTTACAACCTCTAGATATACCACAGCACCATCCGCAAAAAGCCTCAGTGAACTTCCGATGTTATCCACAAGGTCATTTATGTATATTGTGAACAGCAACGGTCCTACGACACTCCCCTGCGGCACACCTGATATCACTCTTACTTCGGAAGAGTTCTCTCGATTGAGAATGACATGCTGCGGTCTGTTATCTAGGAACTCTTCAATCCAATCACACAATTGGTCTGATAGTCCATATGCTCATACTTTGTTGATTATTGCGGTTTCATTATTTTACATCGCCTGTTTGGGATATATGCAGGAACGTATCGATAAGTAAATGTTCATTTCATTAGGAATCCACGAAACCACGTGGATTATGTTGTTATCATTGGTGTAGCATTATTGATTTCCTAAGTAACCTGATTCTCCTGTAACGACACAATCATTTGATGAACGATTAGAAAGGAAATGACGAGACTCGGTTGAAGTATTTGTAGTTATCCGATCTGCCACCTTAACCCATCGCGCTGATGGTGCTGCTTGGCGGCTGGTCTTCTCATATGGCTGGTAAAACTTTCAACCTTGATTTCTCAAACAGACTGAGAATTGTGTCATACTGGAGCAGTGACTGTGTATGGGTCGATCTAAAAGTTTCCATTTGAGGGCGCTGTTGCAGCGTAAATGTAACACAGTGCGACTCCGATGCGGGTATATAAGCAACGACATGTAGGCAAGGGATTACTGTGGTATTCATGTCTTCCAAACGTGCTTGTGGTAAATCCGGAAACCTGAGCTATGGCGACGTTGTTAGAAAATCCGTCCAAACAGGACCAACGTCCTTTATTGCTTTCTTTGCTTCCAGAGGACAAACACTTATAGACACCCCAGCGCAGAATGAAGATTATGTCTGTCGAAGAGCACCGACGAAGAATGGTGCGTGACAAAGACTACTGCTGCTGCTTCATGAGTAACCCAGGTCCCCATATTCCAAATGTCGTAACATACACTACTGGTCATTAAAATTGCTACACCACGAAGATGACGTGCTACAGACGCGAAATTTAACCGACAGGAAGACGATGCTGTGATATGCAAATTATTAGCTTTTCAGAACATTCACACAAGGTTGGCGCCGGTGGTGACACCTACAACGTGCAGACATGAGGAAACTTTCCAACCGATTTCTCATACACAAACAGCAGTTGACCGGCGTTGCCTGGCAAAACGTTGTTGTGATGCCTCGTGTAAGGAGGAGAAATGCGTACCATCAAGTTTACGACTTTGATAAAAGTCGGATTGTAGCCTATAGCGATTGCGGTTTATCGTATCGCGACATTGCTGCTCGCGTTGCTCGAGATCCAATGACTGTTAGCAGAATATGGAATCGGTGGGTTCAGGAGGGTAATACGGAAGGCCGTGCTGGATCCCAACGGTCTTGTATCACTAGCAGTCAAGATGACAGGCATCTTATCCGCATGGCTGTAACGGATCGTGCAGCCACGTCTCGATCCCTGAGTCAACAGATGGGGACGTTTGCAAGACAACAACCATCTGCACGAACAGTTGGACGACGTTTGCAGCAGCATGGACTATCAGCTCGGAGACCATGGCTGCGGTTACCCTTGACGCTGCATCACAGACAGGAGCGCCTGCGACGGTGTACTCAACGACTAACCTGGGTGCACGAATGGCGAAACGTCATTTTTTCGGATGAATCCAGGTTCTGTTTACAGCATCACAATGGTCGCATCCGTGTTTGGCGACATCGCGGTGAACGCACATTGGAAGCGTGTATTCGTCATCGCCATACTGACGTATCACCCGGCGTGATGGTATGGGGTGCCACCGATTACACGTCTCGGTCACCTCTTGTTCGCATTGACGGCACTTTGAACAGTGGACGTTACATTTCAGATGTGTTACGACCCGTGGCTCTACCCTTCATTCGATCCCTGTGAAACCCTACATTTCGTCAGGATAATGCACGACCGCATGTTGCAGGTCCTGTACGGGCCTTTCTGGATACAGAAAATGTTCGACTGCTGCCCTGGCCAGCACATTCTCTAGATCTCTCACCAACTGAAAACGTCTGGTCAATGGTGGCCGAGCAAGTGGCTCTTCACAATACGCCAGTCACTACTCTTGATGAACTGTGGTATCGTGTTGAAGCTGCATGGGCAGCTGTACCTGTACACGCCATCCAAGCTCTGATTGACTCAATACCCAGGCGTATCAAGGCCGTTATTGCGGCCAGAGGTGGTTGTTCTGGGTACTGATTTCTGAGGATCTATGCACCCAAATTGCGTGAAAATGTAATCGCATGTCAGTTCTAGTATAATATATTTGTCCAGTGAATACCCGTTTATCATCTGCATTTCTTCTTGGTGTAGCAATTTTAATGGCCAGTAGTGTAAAAGTTACGCCAACGCAAGTGGGACACACTCGAGCACCCAGCCTATAGTCCTCATCTCTCCCCATGCGATTATCACAGCTTCAGTCCCTTAAAAAAGACTTTGAAGGCTGCTCGGCTCCTGTTGGAAGAATATGGCAGTTATCGACTTCTTTACGCATCAGAACACGTTTTTTTCGAAACTGGTATTTTCAGCCTGTTGCGTCGATGGGATGCTCATTGCTCACGGCGATTTTGCCCTAGTGGCATGCCAATTGTGGATCTGCACATAATTACTGGCGAATTTCACCGACATCGATTTGTTGTAGAATCATGGAACATATTTTGTGTTCAGACATAATGACCTTTCTAGACTCTGAGAAGCTCATCTGCAGTAACTAGCACGGTTTTAGGAAACAGCGGTCATGCGAGACACAGTTGGCCCTCTTTGTGCATGATATACAACAGGCTCCAGATACCGGCTCCCAGGTTGATGCCATATTTCTCGACTTTCGAAAGGCGTTCGACTCAGTTACGCACTGTCGCTTTCTCCAAAAAGTGTGCGCTTACGGCCTATCCGATGACATATGCGGTTGGATAGAAAGTTTTCTAACAGACAGGGAGCAGAATGTTGTCCTGAACGGGGTAACTTCAACAGAAACAAGAGTAACTTCAGGTGTGCCCCAGGGCAGCGTAATAGGTCCGCTGCTTTTTACGAATTACATAAACGATCTGGTTGATGGTACTGACAGCTGCATTAGACTGTTTGCCGAACAGATGATGGTGTAGTCTACAGGAAAGTACTATCACACGAAAGTTGTGAACAAATCAATGAGGATTTGCAGAAAATAAATGCGTGGCGTAATGACTGGCAGTTATTTCTCAGTATTAGTAAGTGTGACTTAATGCGTATAACAAAGCGAAAATCCCCATTAATGTACGATTACAAAATGAATGTCCAGTCTTTGGAAGCGGTAACATCCGTCAAGTTTCTGGGTGTGACTGTTCGAACTGATCTCAAGTGGAATGATCAGATTACACAAATAACGGGCAATGCGAACTCTAGATTGCGGTTTATTGGTAGAATCCTGAAGCGATGGACTCCTTCAACAAAGGAAATTGCTTACTATACGTTAGTTCGTCCAGTCTTAGAGTACTGTTCGTCTGTATGGGACCCTTACCAGTTGGAACTGATTCAAGAGACTGAGAAGGTCCAAAGAAGAGCGGCAAGATTCGTGACTGGTACACTTAGCCATCGCGAGAGCGTTACAAATCTCATAGAACGTTTGAAGTGGGACACACTTGCAGATAGACGGCGCGCTAAACAGAAGGGGCTGCTCACTGAATTCCGAAATCCATCTTCGCCGAGGATGTAGAGCATATATTATTACCACCAACTTTTAAATCACGCAGTGATCACCATTCAAAGATAAGCTAAATTAGAGCTCGTACTGAGGCGTTCAGAGGGTCGTTCTTCCCTCGCGCGATCCACGAGTGGAACGGAGGGGGGAAATATGACTTTGGCGCGACTTGTGCCCTCCGCCACACACCGCTTGGTGGCTAGCGGAGTATATAAGTAGATGTAGATAGGGAACTTTTTCATTGTCCCTTACATTCTGTGACGGAGCTTGTTAAAGGCTTTACTTTACTGAAGTATGCGATACCCTCCAAATTCAACCAGTTTAACGAGTATTTATGACTATAGTAAAGTTATTATGTATATTAACAATGATTGCATAACATGTCTCTATAAACAGTCAACACATTAAATTATACTGAATAACTGACCCACAGCCGGCCGAAGTGACCGTGCGGTTAAAGGCGCTGCAGTCTGGAACCGCAAGACCGCTACGGTCGCAGGTTCGAATCCTGCCTCGGGCATAGATGTTTGTGATGTCCTTAGGTTAGTTAGGTTTAACTAGTTCTAAGTTCTAGGGGACTAATGACCTCAGCAGTTGAGTCCCATAGTGCTCAGAGCCATTTGAACTGACCCACACAAAAGTTAATATCACTTGATCACTGATACAGCAAATGTCATCATGTAAAAACACTAAGTTCATCTTAAATAATTAATATGAAGTACCAAAAATAGTGGCCAACTTACGTATTTTGGATCTACTTAAATAAAAATCACCCAGTGAAACCTATTTGTTCACTAGGACCGTTTTCACTTAGTACTCACGTAAACACTCCTATTTTAGACGAAAACCAATGTAATTCTTAATAGTTCATGTTATTACTTATTTATGCAAATTAGAGAAGTCAATTGACAAACTTCTAAAAAACGGCCTTTTTGTAACAAAGAATTATTCTGTCAAGTCAACAAATCTGTCTGTCATTTTAATAACCTGTTAAATTATGTCACTCGATATAAATTAATAAGTTTTCTGCACAAATTACGATAACAGATGTACATGTGACTTATAAACTATATCTCTTTTTAGTAGTTCTTTGACAAGGTTATAAATACAAGCAGCAAGAAGGGTCGGGGGCGGAGTCTGAATGACACTTTGGTAAAGTGTATGTGTGTTATTGTTCGAGGTGGATAAACATTGCAAAGAACATGTAAAAGAAGTGCTACTTTGTGTTGTGTCGTTGTCTTTGGTGGACAGTGGATTTAAGATGGCCACCAGAGTAATAATTATTTGAAGTTTAAATATTTGTTGGTTCGCTCATTATTTATCATCAAAAGCACATCAAAAACACGGAACCTCATCTTTTTACCCCTAGACAAACAGATTTAGAGCCAGCATTAGCATCGAGACACAGCAGCGATCCAGCAAGCAGCAGCGATTACCACGATGCATTTTAATGGCGCCAACCTAACAGCAAGTGCTAACAAGCTCCGTAAATGGGAGCGAAATAGTGCTATTATAGCAATATCTACGACTAGGCGACCGTTATAACTACAACTGCGCGGAAGGTGAGCATAATCTGTGAGCTGTAGACATGTTAGACTGGTTCGCTGACCTGGAAGACAACCGCGTCGGGCCGCCAGTGGAAGGAGTCGTCGGCGGCGGCCAGCTGCAGCGCCGGCTTGCGGATGGCGGCCTCGTCCTCGGCGAGGGGCGGCAGCCAGCGCAGGGGGCCCCCCAGCGCCGCCGCCCACGTCTCGCTCGCCTCCACGCGCCGCCGGAACACGGGCGGCAGCGGCGGCGGCGGCGGCTCCGCCTGCGGGCAGCGTCGGAACATTCACTGTGAAAAATACACCGTCTTCAAAAAAAATCGAAAATGTCGGAAGGAGGGGAGAAAATGCTGCGAAACTGTACGAGTTGAGAGGGTGCCTGATATTATTTCGGAGATAACAATAGCGAGTCAAATTTAAAAATAGTATGTTCTCTCATTTCAGTATGATATTGTATCCTTCTTGCCTAAACGTATGCACTGATTCGCTGAAGGTGTTGTAAGGCGTTTGCATCCTCTCCTGAATCAAACAGAAAACGCGAATCTCTTGCCCAACGTTAAGTCCCGAGCGACTGGAAAAAAGCGCAGGTGACGCCTGTATATAAGAAGGGTAGAAGGACGGATCCTTAAAACTACAGACAAGTATCCTTAACATCGGTTTGTTGCAGCATTCTCGAACATATTCTCAGTTCGAATATAATGAATTTCCTTGAGACAGAGAAGTTGCTGTCTATGCATCAGCACGGCTTTAGAAAGCATCACTCCTGCGAAACGCAACTCGCCCTTTTTTATTTATTTATTTGTTGTTCCGTGGGACCAAATTAAGGAGAAGTCTCCACGATCATGGAACGAGTCAATACATGAAATTATAACACGATAGTAGAAACAGATAAAATGAAATATAAAAAATATATTCAGGCGACAAGTCGTAAGTTTAATTAAAGAAAATCAACAATGTAACACTGGAATTTGCTTAATTTTTTAGCTCTTCCAGGAGCTCCTCGACAGAATAGAAGGAGTGAGCCATGATGAAACTCTACAGTTTAGACTTAAAAGAGTTTGGGCTACTGCTAAGATTTTTGAGTTCTTGTGGTGGCTTATTGAAAATGGATGCAGCAGAATAGTGCACTCCTTTCTGCACAAGAGTCAAGGAATTGCATTCCACATGCAGATTTGATTTCTGCCTAGTATTAACTGAGTGAAAGCTGCTAACTCTTGGGAATAGGCTAATATTGCTAACAACAAACGACATTAAAGAAAATATATACTGTGAGGGCAATGTCAGAATTCCCAGACTATTGAATAGGGGTCGACAAGAAGTTCTCGAACTTACACCACATATAGCTCGAACAGCCCGTTTTTGAGCCAAAAATACCCTTTTTGAATCAGAAGAATTACCCCGAAGAATAATACCATACGACATAAGCGTATGAGAATATGCGAAGTAGGCTACTTTTCGTGTTGAACTGTCACTTCTTTCAGATACTGTTCTAATGGTAAATATAGCAGCATTTAGTTTCTGAACAAGATCCTGGACATGGGCTTTCCACAACAGCTTACTATCTATCCGAACGCCTAGGAACTTGAACTGTTCGGTCTCGCTTATAATATGCCCATTCTGTCTGATCAAAATATTGGTTCTTGTTGAATTGTGAGTTAGAAACTGTAAAAACTGAGTCTTACTGTGATTTAGCATCAAATTATTTTCCACGAGCCATGAACTTATTTCATGAACTACATTATTTGATATTGTTTCAGTATTACACACAAGATCCTTCACTACCAAGCTGGTATCATCAGCAAACAGAGATATTTTTGAATCACCTGTAATACTAGAAGGCATATCATTTATATAAATAAGAAACAGCAGTGGCCCCAGCTCCGACCCTTGGGGAACGCCCCACTTAACAGTGCCCCATTGTGACTGAACATCACTACAACTCTCAATATTGCGGAGAATTAACTTCTGCTTTCGGTTCTTAAAGTAAGAGGTGAACCGATTCTAAGCTACTCCCCTTACTCCATAATGGTCCAACTTATGCAGTAATATTTTGTGGTCAACACAGTCAAAAGCCTTCTTTGAATAAAAAAAAACCCTATCGTTCGCAACCTTTTATTTTTCACATGATATCTTGCGAACCATGGATGAAGAGTATCAGACGGATGCCATATTCCTGGACGTCCGGAAAGCGTTTGACTCGGTGCCCAACTGCAGACTCCTAAGGTACGAGCATACGGGATTGGTTCCCAAATATGTGAGTGGCTCGAAGACTTCTTAAGTAATACAACCCAGTACGTTGTCCTCGATATTGAGTGTTCATCAGAGGTGAGGGTATCACCTGGAGTGTCCCAGGGAAGTGTGGTAGGTCCGCTGTTGTTTTCTATCTACATAAATGACCTTTTGGATAGAGTGGATAGCAATGTGCGGCTGTTTGCTGATGATGCTGTGGTGTACGGGAAGGTGTAGTCGTTGAGTGACTGTAGGAGGATACAAGATGACTTGGACAGGATTTGTGATTGGTGTAAAGAATGGCAGCTAACTCTAAATATAGATAAATGTAAATTAATGCAGATGAATAGGAAAAAGAACCCTGTAATGTTTGAATACTCCATTAGTAGTGTAGCACTTGACACAGTCACGTCGATTAAATATTTGGGCGGAACATTGCAGAGCGATATGAAGTGGGACAAGCATGTAATGGCAGTTGTGGGGAAGGCGGATAGTCGTCTTCTGTTCATTGGTAGAATTTTGGGAAGATGTGGCTCATCTGTAAAAGAGACCGCTTATAAAACACTACTACGACCTATTCTTGAGTACTACTCGAGCGTTTGGGATCCCTATCAGGTCGGATTGAGGGAGGACATAGAAGCAATTCAGAGGCGGGCTGCTAGATTTGTTACTGGTAGGTTTGATCATCACACGAGTGTTACGGAAATGCTTCAGGAACTCGGGTGGATGTCTCTGGAGGAAAGGAGGCGTTGTTTTCGTGGATCGCTACTGAGGAAATTTAGAGATCCAGCATTTGAGGCTGACTGCAGTACAATTTTACTGCCGCCAACTTATATTTCGCGGCAAGACCATAAAGATAAGATAAGAGAGATTATGGCTCGTACAGAGGCATATAGGCAGTCATTTTTCCCTCGTTCTGTTTGGGAGTGGAACAGGGAGAGAAGATGCTAGTTATGGTACGAGGTACCCTCCGCCACGCACCGTATGGTGGATTGCGGAGTATGTATGTAGATGTAGATGTAGAAACTGGTCCACAAATGTTGAACTGATCCTTAATATCCTGGATACTGGAATGAGAACAGAATTGACAACCAAGCTGGTCCTAGACAGCCGGCCAGTGTGAAAGAGCGTTTCTAGGCGTTTCAGTCTGGAACCGCGCGACCGCTACGGTCGCAGGCTCGAATCCTGCCTCAGGCATGGATGTTTGTGATGTCCTTAGGTTAGTTAGGTTTAAGTAGTTCTAAGTTCTAGGGGACTGATGAACTCAGATGTTAAGTCCCTTAGTGCTCAGAGCCATTTTTTTGGTCCCAGACACTTACTATCGGGGAGAGATCTGGGGTCTTGCCGACCACGGGAATTTCTCAAGATCCCTCAGACTCTTCGTATGTAGGGACGAGCACGGTGAGCAGTATGCGTGCACTGGAGGCGTGCTACACGTGAGTGGGCTACTTGCAGGCGTGCTGGAGGCACTGCTGTGGCTCTAGTGTCTTTTTGGTGGTGGTGTTGGCAGGAGTGGAGGAGTGCCGGACAAGCCACTACCAATCGTGAGTGAACGTGTGCGCACACTGGTAGCGTCCTGCTTGTAGGCGGCCTGTGTGCTGGGGAGCCGGAGGCAGTGCTGTGGCTCTGGTGTATTTTGTTGCACGGGTGGTAACACACGACGGCACAGGATCTCTGGGACATGAATGTTGCACCGCCAGAGTTTCCTCAGTCACTGCGAGCCGCGACCTGGACATCCACACACATCACGATGGCAGGAGTAAAACTAAAGTGCCTCTCCAAAACATTGGAAGAATGTGATCTCTCACCAGGTCACCACCATATTCGCCATGTCTGTTAGTCATTCACGATGTCATGTAGTTAAAGTGTACCAGTTTTGTGATTCGGATTCCTATGTCTGAAATGGACAATTTCAAAGCACCCATCATCATTTTAAATTGTGTCTCCCATGTAGAGATGTTACTTTTGGCCTTTTGAACAAAATAGGCTCCTATGCACGGTACAAAATCGACCAGAACCTTCCCACATGTATGCCTGACCTCACGTTCCGATGCAGTCCAACATCTGGCCACTGTCACATGCAAATGCGCCACAAATCTCGATATTATACGATTTGACCAATTGGCCAAATGGAGACCC
This sequence comes from Schistocerca nitens, assembly GCF_023898315.1. NCBI lineage: Eukaryota > Metazoa > Arthropoda > Insecta > Orthoptera > Acrididae > Schistocerca > Schistocerca nitens. The sequence continues at coordinate 149,710,438 of NC_064620.1, read as the reverse complement.
ACAATGAGGCTGACTGCCAAATCTGTCAGGGACTGATAACGCTGGCTCACATGAGTGTGCAGCATCGCCGTGTCCTTCACAGTGATCACTGAACATCTGACGCTGTTCACGCCCCTTATATACACTACCAGGTCCGGTAACAACGTAAAACACCAACAGCACTAACGCACTGTTGTAGCCATTTTACCTGTCACACAGAAATGCTCACTGGCTCTTTACATACCCCTCGATGGGGTGTATATGTAGGAAGTTACACTGGCATCCACAGCTATGACCTCTCATCACGTATGTGTCATGAATTAACGTAATATGAAACCACAGTAAGCTCAAAATGTTCGCTACTAGAGTTACCTCATAATAAACATCTAATCATCTCTCGCCCGCATCTCGTGGTCGTGCGGTAGCGTTCTCGCTTACCACGCCCGGGTTCCCGGGTTCGATTCCCGGCGGGGTCAGGGATTTTCTCTGCCTCGTGATGGCTGGGTGTTGTGTGCTGTCCTTAGGTTAGTTAGGTTTAAGTAGTTCTAAGTTCTAGGGTACTTATGACCACAGCAGTTGAGTCCCATAGTGCTCAGAGCCATTAATCATCTCTCAATAAGAATAGCACAGTGTGGTTCAAATGGCTCTGAGCACTATGGGACTTAACTGCTGAGGTCATCAGTCCCCTAGAACTTAGAACTACTTAAACCTAACTAACCTAAGGAAATCACACACATCCATGCCCGAGGCAGAATTCGAACCGCCGACCGTCGTGGTCGCGCGGTTCCAGACTGTAGCGCCTAGAACCGGTTGGCCACTCCAGCCGGCAGCACAGTGTGAACTTTGAATGATTTCCGAAAGATCTCTGAGTGCTGCAAGTAACATCAGATTGCAAGATATGTCTCTGATATTACAATGAAATGAATACCCCTAGCTGCTTACAGTCGTTGATATAAGTCAACGGGGACAGTTGAAAATAGTGCCGCGACCGGGACTCGAACTCAGGATCTTCTACTTACATGGCAGGCGCTCTCTCCATCTGAGCCACTGAGGACAGGGAGGACTGTGGGACTGCAGGGACGTATCTCTGGCACGCCCTCCGTGAGACCCACATTCCCGACTTATTGTCCCTCACTATATTCACAGTGCCCGTGCCCATTACACTCATTACTCGCGGCTTGTTGCCGATTCCCGTAAGAGTTCGGGCACTGTTTGTGCATCCGCACAGAAGAAGATGGTCAAATGGCTCATATATATCACTGATATTAATTCCTGTAGATGTTGCCCCTGCTTGGCAGTTTTGTTCGCTTTCCCTCACTCTGTCCTTCCGGTTGGTGAATGTCCCATCGTATTGTTTTCGTCATTGGTGAACTCAGTTTCCTATCTCACCTAATGGACGACCAACGCTGGGCAACAGCTCCTGTCAGTCGTCGTACAGGGTCCCAAATTATCCAGTCTTACTTCGGAAAGTGGCTGTTAAGCAGGTTGCGTGCAAGGTGGGAAGTTCGGCATTGTACACACGCTGGCTCCTGTTGCTGCAATTGCCTCTGTTGCCTGCTAGGTCCTTAATGGCTTACACGCCCGATTTTCATGTGAAAATTGCCAAGAATCCTTCCAAGTGTTGCACTTCATTCCTGAGCCGTCGATCCTTCTGCCGCCCAGCAACAAGCTTCTCTGTTTCTAACTGGAAAGCCTTTAAGTCTTTGCTCAGGCGCCTTAGGTGCTCAGAATTCACTCGCAACCCTCAGCTGTCCATCATTCTTTACAGAGGACACCTCATTCATAGCGAACCAAGGACTTTAGTTAAACCTTATCTGTCCATCGTCTTTCGAGAAAGCCACACAGTGACCAAGCGTGGATTAAGTGGGCCCTTTTGTCGTGAGCATCAGTTGGTTGGTTGGTTGGTTGATTTGGAGGAGGGACAAAACAGCGAGGTCATCGATCCCATCGTGGTTAGGGAAGGAAGTCGGCAGTGCCCTTTCAAAGAAATCATCTCGGCATTTGCCTGAAGCGATTTAGGGAAATCACGGAAAACCTAAATCAGGATGGGCCGACGCGGGTTTGAACCGTCGTCCTCCCGAAAGTGAGTCCACTGTGCCAACCACTACGCAACCTCGCTCGGTATGAGCATCAGTCTGCGAACTATTACAATATATAGTTTGATATTGTGAGGGTACTGGTGTGTAGTATCTGTAAGTGGTTGTTCTTTGGAGGGCGACAATGCCCAGTGGCGCAGAGAGTCGCAAGCAGAGGCAGTTGTTGAGAGGCTGTGGAAGGTGTAGGCTGCGTGAGCCAAAGGCGGTTGCGTAGCGAAGGATTTATCTCTATGTTTAGTAGTAGTCGGACACAGTTTGAATAATAGTGTGTTTATGTTTGTGCAGTGTGATGAAGGAAATAAATTGAATTTTACCAGTTCTTGATGCGTCTCCATCAGTTAGTACCACACCATTGCATTTAACAATGAACGAAGTCTCGATATACACGGTCAACTACAACAAGAGGATTGTAACATAATAATCATTAATTAACCCACATAATCTCCAAGGAGAAGGGAGCTTATAATATGTACAATAAATGCACACACAATATATGTTCAGATGACAATCTGAATAACATGTGCTAGTTACTTTATTGCTTGTCATATAAAAAAGAAATCAGCAAAATTTACAGATAATCATTCCTGATACGTTGGCATCACAGTTCCAATCCTTACGTAACAGCTTATGCTGAATCTGTACTTCGAAATGTACACGGATAAAGTAAAAACACTGTTGAAATCATAGACACTGACTTTTCTATTAACTTTTCCGTTCATTTTAGTGTCTCAGTGGTCTGCCAAGAACAGCCGCTATGGCTATCAAGAAATAATAAAAATATTCCTCATGCCTCCTCCCTTTTCTGATTCTGCAGCAAAAAGCTTCGTAAATTATGCAGTCAGCTGTTATGTAACAAAAACTCATTATCTGATCAAAAGTACCTGGCTACCTATTAGTATTCATTAACATGGGGTGTGTGCATCTTTTGCCTCTATGACGGCTTGAAGTCTGCTGCAGACACTTTCAGCAAGGTGTTTGAATGGTCGCTCATTATTCCTCAAGAGCCACAATCAGAGAAACCTGTGATGTTGGACGTTCGTGTCTGGAGCGATGTCCACCTACTAACTCACACCAAAGGCGTTCCACTGTGATCACACAGGTACTCTGGACAGGTCAGTTCATTTCGGCAATGTTCTTGACCACAAAACATTGTCTCACAGACACCAGTTTATGACACGGTGCATTGTCATGCTGATACAAACACCGTCTCTGAACTTTCCCCTATTATACAAAGTACACAGAACTGTAAAATGTATTCATGTCCTTCCGAATTTAGCGTTTTCTTAAGCGCAACAAGGGGACCACACCCGAAAAACGAAACACAGCCGCATACTGTTGGTACTATACATCATGGTAGGTAACGTTCACTATCCATTCGCCAAACCCAAACCATTCCATGCAGCTACCACAGGTACACCACGATTGGTAGAAATGTGTGGCTTATGAGGAGGTGGTCGATCATTGTACACCATTTGTCATTGTGCTAGCTGGACTGCTGTCAGGACTTTGGATTCCTTCCACTAGTTTCATACTGTTTTCTGCAATCACCCTCCGCTATGGTCGGTGGTACATGTCCATCAGTACATAAGGTCTGCGTGGTCTTGGTTATCTGTGGCTGTTACTTCGCGTGTACGCTTCACAATCACCAACAGTCGACTTGGACAGCTTTATGAAGGTTGAAATGTCTCTAATGGATCTGTTACTCGGTTGACATCCAATGACTAGTCCACGTTCGAAGTCACTGAGCTCTTGTGACCGACTTGTAGTCTTACTGCTTGTCCACCGACAACACAATACGTCTCGCCTCCATTTATTTAAGCCTGTCCAGTTCTACACTCTTGCTCATAAATTAAGGATAATGCTGATACATGGTGAAACAACGCTCTGGTTGGCGGTTTGCGCGTTTAAATCACCTCGGAGTATAACCATGCAGTGCATTTGACCTGTGGTCGTCGCAGAGTGACGCTGGCAGCAGTCCACATACGCAGATGTGTGTTGGTGGATGTCAGAATATGGTGCAGTGAGTAAGTGTGCAGACGTTTCCAGAAGTGCTAATGGTGACTGTGTGTTGAAAATGGCTCAAAGGACACGTATTGATGACGTTATGAGGGGTAGAATACTAGGGCGACTGGAGGCTGGTCAAACACAGCAGGTCGTAGCACGGGCCCTCCGTGTGCCACAAAGTGTGATCTCAAGATTATGGCAACGATTCCAGCAGACAGGAAACGTGTCCAGGCGCTAGAGTACGGGGCGTCCACAGTGTACACCACCACAAGAAGACCGATATCTCACCATCAGTGTCCACAGACGACCACGGAGTACTGCAGGTAGCCTTGCTCGGGACCTTACCGCAGCCACTGGAACAGTTGTCTCCAGACACACAGTCTACAGACGACGGAACAGACATGGTTTATTCGCCCAGAGACTTGCAAGGTGCATTCCACTGACCCATGGTCACAGGAGAGCCCGTAAAGACTGGTGTCAAGAACACAGTACATGGTCTTTCGAACAGTGGTCCCAGGTTATGTTCACGGACGAGTCCAGGTATAGTTTGAACAGTGGTTCTCGCCGGGTTTTCATCTGGCGTGAACCAGGAACCAGATACCAACCCCTTAATGTCCTTGAAAGGGACCTGTATGGAGGTCGTGGTTCGATGGTGTGGGTGGGATTATGATTGGTGCACATACACCCCTGCATGTCTTTGACGGAGGAACTGTAACAGGTCAGGTGTATCGGGACGTCATTTTGCACCAGTATGTCCACCTTTTCAGGGGTGCAGTGGTTACCACCTTCCTCCTGATGGATGATAACGCACGGCCCCACCGAGCTGCCATCGTGGAGGAGTACCTTGAAACAGAAGATATCAGGCGAATGGAGTGCCCTGCCTGTTCTCCAGACCTAAACCCCATTGAGCACGTCTGAGATGCTCTCGGTCGACGTATCGCTGCACGTTTTCAAACCCCTAGGACACTTCAGGAGCTCCGACAGGTACTGGTGCAAGAATGGGAGGCTGTACCCCTGCAGCTGCTCGACCACCTGATCCAGAGTATGCCAACCCGTTGTACGTGTGCGTGGTGATCATATCCAATATTGATGTCGGGGTACATGCGCAAGAAACAGTGGCTTTTTGTAGCACATGTGTTTCGGGACGGTTTTCTCGACTTATCGCCAATACCGTGGACTTACAGATCTGTGTCGTGTGTGTTCCCTATGTGCCTATGCTAATAGCGCCAGTTTTGTGTAGTGCCATGTTGTGTGGCACCACATTCTGTAATTATCCTTAATTTATGAGCATGAGTGCAGTAAACCTAGTGGTCAATGCTGGATATTTTGTATCAAATAATGTCTGCATGATACGTATAATATCATCTTTTACGTAAATCAGGGTATGCATTGAAGGCATAAGTAACTCGAAATTCGTGTTGTGCGTATCTGCGGTGACACATGGCTCTAATAATTAAGTATTATAGCTTCATGCACGCAGTAATTCGGATATTGTTGGTTTAGGTGCTAGTCAGGCGCTTACCTTTTTCTTCTTTTCCTTGGGCTCCTTTTGCTTCTTCTCCTTCTCTTTCTTTCCCTTCTTGTCGACCGGTTCTGGTTCCTCCTGGATCTGAGGGGTCTCCTCCTCGACTTCTTGCACCTCTTCCTTTACCTCCTCCTCGATTGTTGATAGAACCTCGGTCTTCTCTGGTTCAACAGGCACTTCGTCCTCAGGTTTCTGTAACAGTCGACAGCAGTAAATATTTTCAGCTGTCAGCAGCAGAAATGTAAATTACATGCATCTCGCACAGCAGATTTCCTTATAGAACAATCTGACAGTTACGTAAAATTTGCTAATTCACTATCAGTCGGGTTGAATTATTTCAGTAGTTTTTTATTATCTTCAAAGGGATGCCATGGTACGACCTGCTGACAGCCATCCAATTACAAACTTCATGCATAGATTTTTGTCATGATATGACATAATGACCACCGCTAACAACGCCACATACTCCGTCATCCCGATGACACTGCAAAGATGGGTTGGATTTAATGTGAGTCAGTGGGTATCTTCAGTTTCATGCGACCAGCCATATATCCTATTACTTTATAGCTGAAAAGCATCGACGTACCATTGCACCTCTCAGTAAAACAGGTTCATTGAATGTCTTGGCGATTGGATTAATATGACATCTCCTAATGGAATTGAAACTGCAGCTATTGGTGGACAGCTAATTTTGAATGTGTAGGCCTAGTTACTTGCGAAAAATGTAATTTCTTTGATTTCTGTAAGACAGCCAGGCTGAGATAAAGCATGCTGGTCGCTACGTAATGGGTCTTTTATAGCTAAAATGGTCGAAACAGTCACGATAGGAGTAACATTACTGCAGTTTTCGTAAAATGAAACAGAAGAACTAAACTCTACATCTAACTCTCCTTCGCAGAATGTAACAGAAGAATTGTGATACTGACATTGTAAGAACACCATGAAAAATTTGAGAATGGTTGGAACAACGATCGTAAATAAAATTTTATTTGAAACTGGAAGCAAGACTACGAATATGTTCAATGGATGTTCGTACAGATAAATGCTTTTTGCAGCTGACTGAATCTGTGAAGTACAAATATTAATACTGTGGGGAGAGCTTGCGCTGTTGTGCATTAAGTTTCTGGGCCGTGCACCTGTTCATTTATCTCTGAGTCGGAGCACTGGCTGCTAGAATGATTGTTTACAAAACTCTTGTCCAAACCGTCGCTGAGCGTTATTAACCTCTCCCAGAATTTTATAAAAACAAATCTGTCGAAAGAAAAGTTACGAAATTCTTCGTAGTATTAATTAATCAACAGTCAACAAGAAAGCAACACACAGTTGTTCATCTCAGTTGGTCTTACTACCAGAAATAGTCCTAACGTTCAAATCTGTGCTACTACTTTTCTGCAGAAGTGAAAGGGGATATAGTGTTAAGAGAAACTGAATTTTCACGAAATCATGGATACTGAAAGAAGCTTACCGCTTAAACATTCTGAAGCTACATGTTAGGAGATATCACAAGAAACACTTTCAAGCTGAAAGTAACATACAGGAACTATAAGCATTTTTCTGAAGGCTTACATAGTGACCACTCTTCCTTACGGAAGGAAGTAATGTGGCCAGTGGTATCGCAACAGGATCCCATGTTTATTGTTCTGATTTCCGGACATATTTTCTATCAATCTTGACGGGCTAGTATCTGAAACAATACTGAGCGGCTGCAGCAGACATTTTTCAGTCGCATTTTTGTATTAGGCCAAACATAACAAGACAACGACGGTGTTGAACAATATAAATTAACTGATTTAAAGTCGTCACAAAGGGGTACAATGATGGATAATAGTTTATAAACGAAACAATTTAGAAGTCAATCTGGTGTACAGTATTACGTCTGATATATGGAAGTAACTAACCCTTGCAGGAGTGAATACCTTGTCCACTTTTCCGACGAGTAGTGTGGCCACTTTTCGTGGTTGTACGCCACATCGGTATTATTGATTTGCGGATGAAACTATCAAACCGCATAAAACGACAAGGAACTTCATTTGTAGGCCAAAACATGTTTAAACACTGATATTGTAAAATAAGTATAAGTGACAAAAATAATAAAAATTACTTTTCTCACAACAGACGACTGAAAACAAACGAAACTGTAATTTTTCAGGCTCTCCCGGCGATCTATTGACATTCTGAAATTCTGGGTGTTCTGTTGGATACGGTCTAATCCATGCGCAATATTCAACAACGTCACTCGTTATGTTCACCTGAGACTGCTAGTCGAGATTTTTTTATATTCATTTTATTTTGTTTTTCTTTTTTTCACTCTCGTTCTGGACTGAATCGGCTGGACCACTCGAGAGCATCAGCTCTATTGGTCACTAGCTTAACAACTTATGTACTGATTCACATTCCTTGTCTCTATATACACTCCTGGAAATGGAAAAAAGAACACATTGACACCGGTGTGTCAGACCCACCATACTTTCTCCGGACACCGCGAGAGGGCTGTACAAGCAATGATCACACGCACGGCACAGCGGACACACCAGGAACCGCGGTGTTGGCCGTCGAATGGCGCTAGCTGCGCAGCATTTGTGCACCGCCGCCGTCAGTGTCAGCCAGTTTGCCGTGGCATACGGAGCTCCATCGCAGTCTTTAACACTGGTAGCATGCCGCGACAGCGTGGACGTGAACCGTATGTGCAGTTGACGGACTTTGAGCGAGGGCGTATAGTGGGCATGCGGGAGGCCGGGTGGACGTACCGCCGAATTGCTCAACACGTGGGGCGTGAGGTCTCCACAGTACATCGATGTTGTCGCCAGTGGTCGGCGGAAGGTGCACGTGCCCGTCGACCTGGGACCGGACCGCAGCGACGCACGGATGCACGCCAAGACCGTAGGATCCTACGCAGTGCCGTAGGGGACTGCACCGCCACTTCCCGGCAAATTAGGGACACTGTTGCTCCTGGGGTATCGGCGAGGACCATTCGCAACCGTCTCCATGAAGCTGGGCTACGGTCCGGCACACCGTTAGGCCGTCTCCCGCTCACGCCCCAACATCGTGCAGCCCGCCTCCAGTGGTGTCGCGACAGGCGTGAATGGAGGGACGAATGGAGACGTGTCGTCTTCAGCGATGAGAGTCGCTTCTGCCTTGGTGCCAATGATGGTCGTATGCGTGTTTGGCGCCGTGCAGGTGAGCGCCACAATCAGGACTGCATACGACCGAGGCACACAGGGCCACCACCCGGCATCATGGTGTGGGGAGCGATCTCCTACACTGGCCGTACACCACTGGTGATCGTCGAGGGGACACTGAATAGTGCACGGTACATCCAAACCGTCATCGAACCCATCGTTCTACCATTCCTAGACCGGCAAGGGAACTTGCTGTTCCAACAGGACAATGCACGTCCGCATGTATCCCGTGCCACCCAACGTGCTCTAGAAGGTGTAAGTCAACTACCCTGGCCAGCAAGATCTCCGGATCTGTCCCCCATTGAGCATGTTTGGGACTGGATGAAGCGTCGTCTCACGCGGTCTGCACGTCCAGCACGAACGCTGGTCCAACTGAGGCGCCAGGTGGAAATGGCATGGCAAGCCGTTCCACAGGACTACATCCAGCATCTCTACGATCGTCTCCATGGGAGAATAGCAGCCTGCATTGCTGCGAAAGGTGGATATACACTGTACTAGTGCCGACATTGTGCATGCTCTGTTGCCTGTGTCTATGTGCCTGTGGTTCTGTCAGTGTGATCATGTGATGTATCTCACCCCAGGAATGTGTCAATAAAGTTTCCCCTTCCTGGGACAATGAATTCACGGTGTTCTTATTTCAATTTCCAGGAGTGTATTAAAGGCAATGTTCTGACTGACTCATTCACACATTGTCTCATCGTCACCCAGCTAAAATCGCTAATGATACGAACTTGAAATTTACGGAGGGTGTTGATTTTATACTGCAGGCATTGTTTCAGAAAGGATTTTTCGAAATTTCACTCCTAGGGGGATGAAATAGGGGATGAAAGGTCTTTTGAAAGCATGTCGCTGTTATTGTAATTTTGAGGATAGAACCAAGAAAACTGGTATTTGGTTTCTCCGCAGAAATAAAGAAATCCGTGTTTCAGCATTTTTGGAAATCTAACCCCTATGGGGATGAAACAGTGGTTGAAAGTTTTCTTGAAAACAAATCATTATTAAATGCACTACTAAAGCATTTTTAAAGCTACATCTATGAAAAGTGGTATTTGACTTCCCGGTTTGAAATAATAAAGTACGCGTTTCAGTGTCTTGGAAATTTAACCTTGAAAGGAGTGAAATAGGGCCCGAATGACTCACTGACTCATCATCGCCCAGTCCAAACCGCTAATGATAGAAACTTGAGATTTCGAGAGGGTATTCATCTTATTCTATAGGCGTCACTTAGTAAACGATTATTCCAAATCCTATCCATAATGGGGTGAAGTAGGGAATCAGAGGATTTTTGAAAATATATCGCTATTGAGCCCATTTTGATGCTATAAGTACGAAAATTGATATTTGGCTTCTTGGTCAGAAATAAAAAAATATGTGCTTCATCATTTTGGGGAATTCGGACACTACGGGGGTAAAATAGTGGTGAATTTTTTTTAAAGAAACCATTATTAAAGTACTAACAAACTATTCTTGAAGCTACAGTTATGAAAATTGGTATTTGAATTCTCTGTTAAATATAAAAAAATACGTGTTTCATTGTTTTTGGAAATTCAGTCACTATGAGGGTGAAATAGGGGATGACATTTTTTATGGAAATATTTCACTATCAGAGCATTTTTAAGGTAAATCTAAAAACATTATATTTGGCTTCCCTGTTAGAAAAAGATACGTGTTTCAACAGTTTTGGAAATTCAACCCCTAAGGGGGTGAAACAGGGGAAGAAAATGTTTAGGAAAATACTTCATTAAGATGACAAAGGACCCCAGGTTCACAGTGCAGAACAGCTAAGACCCAGGAACGCAGGCTCTACTTTTCTATGTCTAATGCAAGGGTACTAGAGGGCACCGTGGCAGGTGAGGTGAGCATCAAGTGTCTGGACAACAATGCTCTGCTGGAGGTGCGACTGGAAGAGTACCTGCGTGCCTATGAGGCTCTCAAGCCTCTCCTCGACAAATGCATCATCCCAGTACCAGAGAATAACCAGCAGAAGAGGAAGGCGCCGTGAGCTAAGGCACTCCTCAGGAGGTTGCCACGGCAGTGCAAAGAAGAAACAGTCCGAAAATGGCTACTGCACGCCGGGTTCAGATATGTGGATGTAAGGCTGCGTAACAGTTCCAATTAAAAGAAGCTGCTGCTATTCGTCTTGACTATGGACACAGCTGACAGTAAATGGAGGAGGAAGAAAGCTGGCCAAGTCTTCGAGCTGAACGAGCTTCTGAGCTCTGGACTACTTCCAGCGGATCTCGACAGGGCTTCGCCTCTGGAATTGACTGGAGGTGAGACGGCAGTGGCCTCCCTCCCGCACGGCCAGCCGAACCACCGCCCCACGAATGAGAACGTAGAAGGCGGATGTCGGCTGAACGGTACAGAGTGGAGGCAGTCTGTGCCAGCCCCCCATGAGAAACAAGCCGCCATAGTGCATAAGACGACGCAAAAGAAACGAGTGTGATAGGTGACTGGCGCACCATCGTCGATGTGCCTTGAAAGAGACAGGACCAGATTCAGGATGACGCTCCACATCGAGATGGAAGGTGCCTGCCTGCCTCTACAGGAAGAATACAATCTTCGGGAACATATAGAGTGGCAAGCGGCGTAAATCAGTCCACAGATGAGCACAACAACGTCCTCACATACTGAGGATCACACACAACAACAACAGTGGACATAGATAACACAGGAATATGGGCCTAAGCTCCACCCAAAGATGGTGGTCAACCATGCAGTCCAGACGGCGGAAGGCAACAAAGCAGAGGAATACCCAAGGCCCTATAAGGAGAAAAAATGGTTCAAATGGCTCTGAGCACTATGGGACTTAACATCTGTGGTCATCAGTCCCCTAGAACGTAGAACTACTTAAACCTAACTAACCTAAGGACATCACACACATCCATGCCCGAGGCAGGATTCGAACCTGCGACTGTAGCGGTCAAGCGGTTCCAGACTGAAGCGCCTAGAACCGCACGGCCACACCGGTCGGCCTATAAGGAGATTGTGGAGATACACAACAACGGGAACACATCCATGCGACGACTACCAGCGCCCAGTGCATTTCAGACTGAAACAGTAAAACACACCACACATTCCACCAAGACGACAGAGTGCAGTAGAACGCTGATGCTAGAACGGGCTCAGCGAAACAGGTGACAACGCCAGCAGTTTTGACCAGGGCTTTTGGAGGTTTCCCTTGGCTGTAAGTTGAATACCACATCAGTCTCCTCCAAATAAATTCCTGATTGGTAGATATAAGTCTCCTCTATTATAAGGGCAAAAATTGGTACAAATATTAATAAAGATGCAAAGAAGCAGTAAGTACCGTAGCCCAATGGCTGAAAAGAGTATTACGAGTCACACTCTCAAAACAGCGCGCCTTCGTCCATAAGAGGAAGGGACGGAAAGATAAAAAAAAAACCTCTCGATTACCAGTCGCAGGTAGCGCCAAATGATGACCAGTCACCTTGTCGGAAGATTGTACGTAGAGAACTTTGATATCCTGCAGAACACCCGACTTCTCGATACGTCAACAAATTTTTACTGAAACATAACAGCTTCCCGTGCCAAATTCGCTGTCAAAAAAGATGGTGTATATTAGAACGAGTTTGACCACTTCCCGAAAGTGCAAAAATTATGCAATGGCTACGTTTCTCGTCCTGATCAATTTACCACACCTTCCCCTATTACAATTGTATACCTAACTAATCATCACGGGACCTGAGCCATCAATTAGATGCATAATGCTGTAGATTTAAGTCAAAAAACAATAACATTTTAGTTGTGCCGAGAGCGATCAGTGATCAGTGGTGTAGGCTTCTCCCTATTGCGGTTCAATTGTCGCTTCCTAATGGATGTGTGGGGACTTCGACTGCTGAGCATCAAATTATTGTGTCCAAACTTAGAGTGTAATGATTTTTGACCGACGCTCTTTGAGTTTATTGGTGCCTTTGGAGTGTTGTTGAGAGCTCAAATTGTCCTTAGCTGTTCGATACTACGAATGTGTTGTACATATACTCCGGAGTTCTACGAATAAATACTTTTAATGTAAGGGGCCATCAAAAATTTTATGTTTGAGGTGGTTGATGGAACTCATATGCAACGGAGCGCGACTCTGATGCGGTTATATAAACACCGACATATAGGCAAGTATGAAACTTCCTGACAGATTAAAACTGTGTGCCGGGCCGAGACTCGAACTCGGGACCTTTGCCTTTCGCGGGCCAGTGCTCTATCAACTGAGCTACCCAAGCACGACTCACGACCCGTCCTCACAGCTTCAATTCTGCCAGTGCCTCGTCTCCTACCTTCCAGACTTCACAGAAGCTCTTCTGCGAACCTTGCAGAACTAGCACTCCTGGAAGAAAGGATATTGCGGAGACATGGCTTAGCCACAGCCCTGAGGATGTTTGCAGAATGAGATTTTCTGCAAGATTCGTAGAAGAGCTTCTGTGAAGTCTGGAAGGTAGGAAACTATGTACTGGCAGAATTGAAGCTGTGAGGACAGGTCGTGAGTCGTGCTTGGGTAGCTCAGTTGGTAGACCACTTGCCGGCGAAAGACAAAGATCCCCAATTCGAGTCCCGGTCCGGCACACAGTTGCAATTTGTCAGGAAGTTTCATATCAGCGCACATTCCGCTGTAGAGTGAAAATCTCATTCTGGGTATAGGTAAGTAGGTTGTATGGCATTCGTGTCATTCCGACATGCGTGTCGTTAACGCGGAAACGTGAACTATGGTGACGTTGTCCCCAAATTCACAAATGCGTCCAAACAGGACCAACGCTCTGTTTTCTTTTCTTGGCCACCGAAGGACAAACACCGGCAGACATCCATCAGACAACGAGGAATGTGTAATTAAAGCGAAACGACTGTGTAAAAGAGTTCGTGTATGGAAGGAGAATATAATTGTTACACCCTACTCCTGACACCAATTGTAAAAGATTACGTGGTTTGGAGATGGGGAGAGAAACTTCTGATACCAATGTTCATGCATAAAATGGCAGGGGAGGGGGAAGAAGGTTGTTGCATATGCCTCGTGGCGGCAGTGTGCACGAGGTCAGGATTTGATAGTGGGCATCCAGGGCTGCCGTTAAATGACAAAACAGGAAATTAAGTACAATACAGAGGATTTATTACAATATACGGAGTACAAAGGGCGCGCCTAGGGTCGGAAGTTAACAGGTTTAGGCCAGTCTAGGAGGTCGAACAATTAATTAAAATGGGCAACGGAAGGGGAAGCAGTTCATGTTAACTTCCGTTGGTAGCCGGTCGTGAAAGGCAGAGCCAGAGGCTCTGCCTTCCAAAAAGACGTCTGTTCTGCTCGAGGTCTGGATCACAAGAGAGAGACGCAACTGTGTTGGGCAGCGCAGAAGACTCCAGCGTTCACACACGTGATCGGTATCCCGTGCACGCTATTGGCTAAAACCAATGGCGTGAATTCACTAGCAGAGGTCTCAGGGCGTCTCCTGTCAGCAGCTTTAACTGGACAGAACTGCCTCGGTTTTGAAAGGCAGGCAACTTGTGTCACTTAGACACGGCGTGAATTACTCTGGGAGAAAACTTGTAAAGATTCCACCGCGCCTTTGAAATAATTTTTTTTAAACGAATTCCCTAAAACATTCCTTGACTGGCTGCCGTCCTGTACAACTGGGAGACTGCAGGAAGGGTGCTGCTGCTTCATGGTCCCGACATTGCAAATATCGTAACGCGAAGTTACGCCAACTCAAGTGGGAGGCACTCGAACACCCACACTATAGCTCTGATCAAGCTCCTTGCGATTATCAGCCTTCTGTCGCATAAAAAGGCCTTGAAGGGCCGACGATTACAGTCGGACGAGGACGTGGAGGGGGCAGTTACGAACTTCTTCACGCATCAGGACTCGGTGTTTTATCAAATGAGTATTTCAACCTGGTGCGTCCGTGATATTACCGCCTGAATGCTCACGGCGATTTTGTCTCATTGGCATACTCTCCGGATTTCGAACGGAAACTTTTTTCATTCCCCCTTATACTTTACCTGCAACCAACTCGAGTTCCAGCAGCCTACTTAACTGGAATCCGCAGTTGTTTTCACCTACGTCCTTCGTCCTCTGTCAAGTTTTCAGACGCTGCACTATCCGACGCCTCTCATACCAGCCATTCCAAATGCAGCGTTTTGCGGTTGTGCAGGCATTATAACAACGTTAATAATTCCTTGGAGTGAGAACTGGGTAAACAGTGGAAAATAGTCCTGTTATCCCCCGCAGGAACAGCAGAATTCGTATCCGCCTACAGTTCAGCCAGCATTAGCGTGTCATGAACACCGAATTTCCCATCGGAAATATTGTTCGCAGGTGTTTCTTGCAGCAACTTACAATCACTGGAATTTTTATAACAAGATCGAGAGATTGTGGTCCACCTCGCACGCCTCACGTACAGGAAGAAAAGTTGAGATGATTCGAAAATTATCCTGAAGCAGATGTGAGAAGAACTGGAGCTGCAGAAGGCATAAACTACACTTTAGCGGTCTGTTACACAACCTGTTTCACTTTCGGAATGTGCAAGACCTTCAGGACAATTGACAGTTCTGTTAATGAATCCTAAGATCCACTAGAGAAGACAAAAGGACGGCGCAGCCTGTTGACAACTCGTGAGGACTTGCGAATGTAAGGTACACTGCACCACCGTATGACACAGTGGGAAGGTGGGGCAGACGCATCCAGAGCGGTGAAACAAATCTGAATCACGAAGAACAAAATAGCAGACCATCTCTCTGGGACGAACCAGGAATCACTAGAGATGTGGTGTTTCAAGACCGGACATCACAATCGAGGAGGTAATGGAAAAATTAAATTAAGTCACGGATCAGTTTTCAGATTCTTGCACAACATTTTGAACTGATAGGAGTTGCAGCCCGCTGAAGTCCACGACAGCTCAAACGTATTCAAATAGTCCAGTGAACCGAGGCAGCAGCATAAGTTTTGAAGTTGTCAGGCTAATCCAGATGACGTCTTTAGCTGCCTAATCACTATGGTCAGATACTATGTGTATCAATATGACCGAGAAACAAAGAACAAAGCAAGCAGTGGAAACATGTTGTTCAGCACTTCCGAAAAAGGTGAAGACCCAAGGATCATCGGGCAAGGCGATACAGAGTTATTTTGGGTACTGCCACGGTGTGGTGCTAATAGGCAGTGTCGGCCGGTTATTTTGTGCTAATGTGCTACAGCACACTGTATATATGGCACTAAAGTTATGACATTTCTCTTCGAATGCGACTCGGAAATAGCACTAAAATTACGTCGTTTCTCTTCGGATGTGTCTTGGTACGCAAATAAAATGAACAGGAACATGTTTTGTAGCACTCTCTCCACGACAACTGGAAACAAGTGTCGAATGCTAAAATAATGGTCAACCATGCTACGATCAACTCAGAGAAGGGACGCAGCTGTCTGTTTTCGACGGCGCATGCTCTGATGTGGCGTCATCCCTTCCGGTACTGTGTGTGCTACGTCACTCACAATGCCAGGTCAGTTTATTCTTTGAAAGTGTGCAAGCATAGAGTACAAAGGAATGGATTTTCCAGTAGTAATTGAAGTAGTGGCCCCGTGGTCAAATGCGCTGACTGGAAATTCGTTGGCTTGGGTTCAGTTTCCGCTGCTACATACATTTTTTAATTATTTTTTATTCTTTGAAACGTTAAACTATTAATTATAGGACTTAAATACAGTTTGAGTCAAATGGGACTTTGCAAATTTGGAATGATATATAAATTTATTGAGATAACTTACAGAATCGGTAGATTTATCATTTTATAGCAAAGAAACTCAAGTTTCACACAGAAGAGTCAAGTGTCACTTTGGTTCGGTGTGACTACCATTTGTGATGCGGCAAACATCCCACCGGTAATAATTTTCTTCCCACGTTCGTTTCAGCAAATGGGGCGTAAGCTCTGTTTGAAAATTTTTTAATACCACAGTTCGATAAAGATGACCTAGATGGGATGGTTTACTACTATCAGGACGGTGCACCACCTCATTTCCACATTGAAGTTCGAGATTTGCTCGATAATAGCTTCACAGATCGGTGGATTGGTTGTGAAGGGCCAATCGGACGGCCACCTCGCTCCACAGATCTGCCACCACTGGATTTCTTTCTGTAGGGTTTCCTTAAAGACCGTGTGTTTACTCCTCCCCTACCGAACAATTTAGCCGACCTGAAAAATCGAACCTAAGCTGCCGTTGCACAAGTTACGCCCTATTTGCTGCAACGAGTGTGAGAAGATATTGATTACTGGTAGGGTGTTTGCCATCTAACAAACTTATATATGAAACTTGAGGTCGTTTGCTACAAAGTGACACATCTACCGATTCTGTAAGTTACTTCAATAAGTTTATTTATCATTCCAAAGACGTACAGTCCTTTCTGACTCACTCTGTATATTTAAACAGTTCAGTTTATAGAAGAGATTGAAAAAATCAGACAACCAGTTGCAAACCAAAGGTTTATTTAGCCCTTAACCTAGGTTTAGATATTTATAAAAATATCTTCTTCAGAAGGAGTGGGCCCTATTACATCATATGGTGATAAATTACATTAGGTGAAGCCAAGCGGCTCTTGTCGTTTGAGTACAATTAATACATGTAAAATCAATATATTCAATGTAGTTCTGATTACTATCCTTGCAGCACATTGGTAAAATTTTCTATGAGCTACCACAGCTAACAGACTGTGTTCGTATGAGGGCAAATATCACAGAAGCGCACTTATGACATGTCCTAACAAGGTCAAGAGGAAGCGTCACAGATAGCTGTCGGGTGTTTTTGGCTGCGTGACAGACAACCCTCAACCCATTCTGCACAATACATAGTGACACATGCTGCTTCTTTGGGCTATGGTATGTCACCTCAACCCTACTCTCCCACGCTCTCCCACCTCCCCCCCACCCCCCTCCGCCCCCGCCTCCCCATTCTCCACTCTCCTGACGAGGTGCACAGTGACTTTCTCCCTGTATCTCTGGATAAGAAACCATTGCGTTGGAGGCACTTCCCAAATGACGACGGTGTGAGTTGTGATGTGGAACGTTTCCTGAAAAGCTCAAATGCCAACTTCTACAACCAATGTGTATGTCAAATGTCCCATCATTGGGTAAAATGTGTCGCATTGAAAGGTGAATAAACAGAGAAGGACTATCATCGTCACCACTTTCATGGCCGCAGCTTGACTGTTTTGGACTGATACTTATACTTTAAGCCGTCGGCACACGTACCGTGCTGTCGAACGTCACCGTTCAGCTTGCTAAGTTCAACTTGCAGCTGAACGCTCAGAAGCGATGCGACTTGTGCATACGGTACGTGGGCCCCAACGTGGTACATGCGATCGCAACGCACTCCGGTGGCAGTTTCGGGAAGTTTCTAGTTCGTAAATCACACTGTTTACTAAACGGGCACACGTAAAATCCCCACGTTAGCCCTATTTAAACGCACATTTCCCCCATTGTCCACGAGAAGGAAAGTACCATGTCCAGTCAATAAGGACACAGGCTTATTAAAGTTCCATTACAAACAGTGCGATACAAATTTGCAATTCTTCTTCACATAACATAAACATTATTTCAACATTCCCACATTTTAAGAAAACCCCAAGGTCAGTCTTACGTGATCACTGTTCCTACCCATTAACAGAATCTTTGCAACACGTGAATTACGAAGCGCAAAAGAAAAAAAAGAGCAAAATAGCTTTACACAAGTAGCGCAAGGTGTCCTGTAGATCAGGCCAATCGAACACCCAAAGAAAGGTGAACTTATATTTGTATAACATCAAAAATTATAGTATATACTTATATTAAACTAATAATAAAGTAACAGAACCTAATAAAAACGTAGATGTTAAGGAAAAAAATTATGTACTGGCGAGTCGCGAACCACCGCCCAAACATAAAAATTTTACTTTGCAATATAGTTATTCACAACACTAAACCAACACCCTCACGTGGACTGCCATTCCTAGAATGTTAGCACTTGCTGAAAACTTTAATCGTAGCTATGTTACTAATTAAAATTTAATTATAACAAATTGTACTAAGAACAATGGGTTTTGGGTGTATCCTCAGTGTATTTCTGCCTTCAAATAGCATGCTCTTATAATATAATACGCAAGTTACAACAATTCTTTTGCCACGAATATGTTTCTCATTATTTTATTGCAACAGATCACACAGTTAACAACGGGTTTTCCAGTGATTCTCAATTTGCTGGGCTCAGAAACGGCATATATACGTATAGGCTTGCAATGAATGCCAATATGGCGCCTCACAACAGTGTACTGAAGGGAGACGGCGTGCGTGTGACGTAGGTGGCGTTGTGCCATCTCATTGGTCAACGCCCAGACGTACGCTCAGAATATCTGACATGCTAGATATTGCTCTGCACGTTCGGAAAGACTCTCTAACGTGCTATTCCACGCTATGACGTCAGAAACTCGGCACGCTCGAGGTTCAACGTTCGGATGCACGGTCCGTGTGCCGACGGCTTTATGGAAACCTCAGTGTATGCCGCTTACCTTGGGCCTGGGCTTGGGTCTCCACGGCGGCGACGGCCGCAGCTGTCGGCGGCGGTACAGCTCCTCAGACAGCAGCTGCCGCAGCGCCGCCACCCTCCTCTGCAGCTGCCAACACGTAGCCGGACCCCGTGTTAATCAACAAGGTACCTCTGCTGAAGGCAAGTGGAGGAAGGCGAGTAATCAACAACATCTACAAAACTCGAGCATACGTAATAAAAGTGGAACCCCCGCAAATATAAGTTCAGTATGCTGGATAAACTAGGCGAGATGGCCAATGATATCGTAAGTGTAGATGCACACCAGGTTCGAACTCTTACGGGAATCGGCGAAATGCCGCGAGTAATGAGGATAATGGGCAAGGGGTACTACATTACTAGTGTGTGGATAAGTTGAGAATTCGTTTTGGATTGGGGGGGGGGGGAGCATGCTGTGTCCAGATGGTGTAGTGGTCAGAGCATCTGCCTACTAAGCAGGAACATGGGTTCGAATCCCAGTCCGGCACAAATTTCAACTTTCCCCTTTTATTTCAATCAATATCCGTCCGCAGCCAATGTCTGTAATTCCTTTGTGTCTAACAGATAAGTTCATGTGAAGAAGGGAGTAGACTAGTGGTAAAGCTTACCACCAGTGTCGTTCAACATGTACATCGAAGAAATCATAAAGGAATTGAATTACATCTTCACAACGGAGATAAAAGTTCTACGGTAACAAGTGCGGGGGAATCGGCAGTACACTTAGCGCTGAAAGGAGCTTAGGATACGTAGAGCAAAGACAAACGCGATAAAGGGTAATAGAAAGTAGAATAACAACTTGCTTAACATCAAACCGACACAGTAGTGAACGGCTGAATAAATCTCGTGAGTAAGAAGCAAGATTACAGCTGATGGCTGTTGCAAGGAAAGTATCATAGGTAGATTGGCACCAGCGAGGAAAGTTGTCTCCAGTAAATAACACTATTGATATCGGGTGCCAATGTGGTAATGAGTAAAGCGATCAGAATGTGTGCACAGCATTGTACCGAAGTGAAACGTGGATTATCAGAAATGCAGAAAAGATAGAATAGATACCGTTTAAAATCTGCTGATATCGAAGAATGTTAAAAATTAAGCGGACTGGTAAAATACGAGATGTAGTACTACAAATAATAAGTGAGAAAAAGACCCTAACCAGAAGAAACAAGAGGTTTGTAGGGAACCCACCAATAGTTAACTCAGGGCTGGCGGTAGTAGTAAGGGGGAAAAGGTATGGCAGAAAAAGAAGACAATCTATTATCTTGTTTTTATCTTAATTTAAGGGATATTTACATTCCCTCTGGCGGGGCATATAAGCAGTGGTAAATTGCCGCTTGCAGCCATCGTATTACGTAATTTGCAAGCTTAATATACACTATCTGACCAAAAGTATGAGGACACACCTATGTAATGCGTAACTGATCAGTCGATATCACTAGAGGAGGACACGCCGGTACAAAAAGAGGCAGGCAGTATTTTACTGTCGGTAGAGAAGTGCCAACAGCACAGAGCGTCGGTCAGGACAGCTCAGTCACTTTGAACGTCGACTAATTACTGTATATCTCCTGAGTAACTAATCCATCAGGGACATTTCAAAATTTCTAATCCTCCCCATGTCGACTGTTGGTGAGGTGATTGTGAAGCGGAGAAAAGGCAAATGTCATATACTAACGAACAGGAACCATCGAGCATTGCGGATGGTGGTTGTATAACATCGCGTGAAATCAGCGGAAGAAATCACTCTGAGTTACATCAGTCCAGCTAGTATAACGACTGTCCGTAGGAAGCTAAAAAAGATAAAAATGGAGTATAATGTTCGAACAGCCCCTCATAAACAGTCAGTGGCGCTTGAAACGGTGTAAAGGGCGATGCCGCTGGACAGAGGATGAATGCAAGCGAGTGATTTGAAACGAAGACTCACGATATATCCCACGGAAATCCGATGGGATGGTTTGAGTTTGGTGAATGCCTGAGGAACGTTACCTGGCATCATGTGTAGTGGCAACAGTGACGTACGGAGGAGGTGGTGTTGTGGGGGTGTTTCCTGTGGTTATGCTGTATATCACTAGGGGTAACATAGATACTGGTTCAAATGGGGACTTAACATCTTAGGTCATCAGTCTCCTAGAACTTAGAACTACTTAAACCTAACTAACCTAAAGATATCTCACACGTCCATGCCCGAGGCAGGATTCGAACCTGCGACCGTAGCAATCCCGCGGTTTCGGACTGCAGCGCCTAGAACCGCACGGCCACCGAGGCCGGTCAAGATAGATACTTCCTACAGGATAATTAAAGAGACCTTTGGAGAAAAGACAACAACCTGTCTGAACATCAGATGGAAATCCAGTTCTAAGAAAAAAAAGGGAAAGCAGAAAAAATGGTTCAAATGGTTCTGAGCACTATGGGACTCAACAGCTATGGTCATCAGTCCCCTAGAACTTAGAACAACTTAAACCTAACTAACCTAAGGACAGCACACAACACCCAGTCATCACGAGGCAGAGAAAATCCCTGACCCCGCTGGGAATCGAACCCGGGAACCCGGGCGTGGGAAGCGAGAACGCTACCGCACGACCACGAGCTGAGGACAGGGAAAGCAGAAAGGTGGAAGGAGTATATAGAGGGTCTATACAAGGGTGATGTCCTTGAGGACAATATTATGGAAATGGAAGAGGATGTAGATGAAATCGGAGATATGATACTGCGTGAAGAGTTTGACAGAGCACTGAAAGACCTAAGTCGAAAAAAGGCCCCAGGAGTAAACAACATTCCATTAGAACTACTGATAGCCTTGGGAGAGCCAGCCCTGACAAAACCCAACCATCTGGTGAGCAAGATGTATGAGACAGACGAAATACCCTCAGACTTCAAAAATTCCAATCCCAAAGAAAGCAGGTGTTGACAGATGTGAAAATGACCGAACTATCAGTTTAATAAGCCACAGCTGCAAAATACTAGCGCGAATTCTTTACAGACGAGTGGAAAAACTGATAGAAGCCGACCTCGGGGAAGATCAGTTTGAATTCCGTAGAAATGTTGGAATACTCGAGGCACTACTGACCCTACGAGCTATCTTAGAAGATAAATTAAGGAAAGGCAAACCTAAGTTTCTAGCATTTGTAGATTTAGAGAAAGCTTTTGACAATGTTGACTGGAATACTCTCTTTCAAATTCTGAAGGTGGCAGGAGTAAGGTACAGGGAGCGAAAGGCTATTTACAATTTGTACGGAAACCAGATGGCAGTTATAAGAGTCGAGGGACATGAGAGGGAAGCAGTGGTTGGGAAGGGAGTGAGGCAGGGTTGTAGCCTCTCCCCGATGTTATTCAATCTGTATATTGAGCAAGCAGCAAAGGAAACAAAAGAGAAATTCGGAGTAGGTATTAAAATCCATCTAGAAGAAATAAAAACTTTGAGGTTCGCCGATGACATTGTAATTCTGTCAGAGACAGCAAAGGACTTGGAAGAGCAGTCGAACGGAATGGACAGTGTCTTGAAAATGGGATATAAGATGAACATCAACAAAAGCAAAACGAGGATGATGGAATGTAGTCGAGTTAACTCGGGTGATGCTGAAGGAATTATATTAGGAAATGAGACACTTAAAGTAGTAAAATGGGTTTTTCTATTTGGGGTGCAAAATAACTGATGATGGTCAAAGTAGAGAGGATATAAAATGTAGACTGGCAATGGCTAGGAAAGCGTTTCTGAAGAAGAGAAATTTGGTAACTTCGAGTATAGATTTAAGTGTCAGGAAGTCGTTTCTGAAAGTATTTGTATGGAGTGTAGCCACGTATGAAAGTGAAACATGGACGATAAATAGTTCACACAAGAAGAGAATAGAAGCTTTCGAAATGTGGTGCTACAGAAGAATGCTGAAGATTAGATGGGTAGATCACATAACTAATGAGGAGGTATTGAATAGAATTGGAGAGAAGAGAAATTTGTGGCACAACTTGACTAGGAGAAGGGATCGCTTGGTAGGATATATTCTGAGGCATCAAGGGATCACCAGTTTAGGATTAGAGGGCAGCGTACAGAGAGACCAAGAGATGAATACAGTAAATAAATTCAGAAGGATGTGGGCTTGAGTAGGTACTGGGAGATTAAGAATCTTGCACAGGATAGAGTAGCATGGAGAGCTGCATCAAACCTGTCTCCGGACTGAAGACCACAACAACAACAGGCTGTGGTCCCCCTATTGCGATTAAGAAAACGCTAAATGTGTAAGGGTACGAACATATTCTACAGCACTGTGTACTGAGTACAGTAGAGGAACAGTTCGGAGACGACGATTGTATCAGCATGAGAACGCGTCCTCTCATAAAGCAGAGCTTGTGGATGGACAATAACATTCCTGAATTGCTCTGTGCGGCCCAGAGTGCTGACCTGAATCGAATGCAACGTATTTGGGTTGAGTTAGAACGTCGTCTTCGCTACACACTGCAATGTCCAACATCATTTCCTTCTCTGGTTTCGGCTGGTGGAGGAAGAATGAGACGCTATTCTTCTGCAGACATTGAGACACATCATTGAAAGTGTACGCAATACAGTTCAAGCCGTCATAAAGTCGAATGGTAAGCGTCCGCAGCACAGTTCAAGAAATCATAAAGGCAAAGTTTGGATACACCCTATATTAGTGTCCACTAACACGTGTTTGGATAGTTTTGAAACGATAACCTAAAGCAGCTTCAGGAGTTTAAGCGACAACGTCTGCGGAACAGTGATGGTGATGTAATTTACATTCTCTTCATTATGATAATGGTATGATGGAGGTTCCTGGTAACTTTGTGCAGGGATTGAGATATGGGAAGTATTGGAGAGGATGTTACTGTATTTTACGGACTATAAGATGTTACGGACTATAGGACGCACCTTACCTTTTAAGAAATTTCTTAAAAATAACATTTTTACTATTTTTATTATTATACTGCAAAGCCAGACTAAAAGAATTCTCAGTTTTTAGAATCGAAATTACCTTCAAAATCCCTGGAAACCGTCATCTGAAAGTTCTTCTTCCTCTTCGTCGTCATCGTTGTCTTGATCGAAAGTTTTATGTCGTCTCCTTGCCTCTGTGGCTTTTACCAAGGGAACAGGGGGAGGATATGGTTTGGTGGTCAATATTCTCTTTCTATAACACAAACTGCACGCATTTGTTAACTTGGTTCTTTATTCATAAGAATAGAAAGGTACTTAAGATAGTTGCTGTGGTACATGCTCTCCGTAATAATCCATGTAAGCCTCACTGCTGGTGAAGTACAAGTCCGCTATGTACACTCCTCTGGTGGTTAGGTACTGACTGACTCTGAGCTAGAGGCTGTGACTACGACTCTGGGCTGCGACTGATGACAGATTGGATCTCACTGCATGCGACAGACTCATCCTTCGGTCCACGGCGGCGATCTAACTATTGGCAGTGAGTTTTCTGCGGGATTGTCGTTGGCCTCTATCAATCTTCTCGCAACCTCTTGCCGCCTGGTGTGCCGCACTTCTTGAAGGTTTTAACAATAATGTCGTCTCTCAATCTACACCATGGCTATTTTTTTCACTGACACATTTGTTTGATTGTAGGTCACTTTAGAGCTCCCTTCGGCATGAATTCATGTCAGGTTTCATCCACCATCCACTTGTTCCACTCCTCTATCACACCACTTTAAATGGTTTACTCATCGAAGCATCAAGAGATGGAAATTGTGAAGTAAGTCCTCCCAGAATAATAACAAACTCTGTATCTCCCTGACTCAATTTCTCTTTCACAAAATTTTTCTAATGACTACTAAACTGTAGTGGCACAAGAAGAGAATTCTTCTTCAATAAAGCACGTTTCCTTCTTTCCCTCACTCTGTTAATCCATAATTTCATACGAGCATCGCCCATCCACCCTTGTCATGTAAATGAACAATGACGCCTGGCAGTATTTCAGAAGGTTTTGGCTTTGTTTTGCTGTTGAAAATAATCACTGGATTAAGTTTAGTACCGTCAGCACAGCATACCAGGACAACAGTATAGTACTTTTTTTCATGTCCATATGCCCATTTTTAAAACTGGTGGAAATTTTAAATGAAACATTGGACTTTTTATATTAATTTGGAGTATAAGTCGCACCTAAATTTTGGAGGCTATTTTTCGAAATAAAAAGGGCGTCTGATAGTACGTAAAATACGGTGTGTGGAAAAGGAAATGGGATATGTATGTGGGAAGTTATCGATTGATATAGTTAGTCGAAGACGAGTGGAAAGCGAGCTGGACAAGGGAAGGATGGTTTGGATCCTTTATACAGGGCAGGGTAGGATAGAGTATCATTGGAAAGTACAGTAACAGAGATTATTGCTTTATCTGAGCATGGAAGGCGATTGAAATTAGATTGGGAAACTACATTGGGGTTTTGGAAATGAAGCGAAGGTAAAACTTGTTCATAGAGCTATGGCAGCTAGTGAGGCTTCAAGATTGAGCGAGATCATTCGGTGCTGGGACTGGTTGTTGAGATATTTATGTGATATGTAGGAGAGGCGAAAGTGTTCTAGGTGTTTGAGGAAGTGTGGAATATCAATGAGCAGGTGAGGATTAGTCTTTTACTTTTTTGAAATTTTCAGTGCCCTCACAATGTATGGGTCTGGCTGGCAGGAGCCATATTGTTCCTTTTTGGCCAAATAATGTTATAATACTCAGTTAAAAGCTTAAAAACATAGGGAGAAAATTCAGTAACAATGGGTTCTTTTGATGATTTAATAGAAAACAAAGGTGCCAATGGTGTAACTGGAGCTAAGACGGCAAGAATTATGATAGCGTGTGTTGGGAACTTGCGCCAGGTCAGCTCCCAGTAAGTATTTTGTGGATATGTAGAAAGGAAAGCAGGATGGAGGCATGAGGGACAATACGCCAACACACATAAATGTGTTGTTTACTACTGGAGTGTGGCAGTGATACTGGGTCAGAAGTTGGAACAGGATGGAGTGTTGCTGTGTCAAAAGGAGCCTTGATCTAAGGAAGGGATATGAAAACTAGAGCTGTATCTGGTAGGATGGATATATGTCAAGGCAGATTTTTGGGCCAGGAAGATGAAGCCTACTGAAGTTGGCTTGAGACAGGATATAGTGAGTGCGAGCTCCAGGGAAAGTTGGACGTGTTGGCGTATGTGTGGCAGAGGCCCGGGATTGCACAGTATTGGTGATACAGGTAAGATATTTGAGTCTGCAGGACATGTAGTATTTGGGGAGATGTTTGGTTAATTTGAGGAGAGGGGAGAATTTTATCAACAAGTAGACGATACTTGTAGCAGAAATAAGATGGGTACATTAAGTGAGGTGGAGTCTGTAGTGTTCTAAGACTTGTTACAGAGCAGTAAACTTTTGAAGAAGCACCAATACAGGCTACGTTGGCAAAGATGAGGATCGACCAGAAGGAGCAGAAAACGCAAAACAATTTGTTGTGGATGTTGGGTGCAGTAGTGGTGTAGAGATGGTGGTAGAACAGTCACCTGTGCGTGGTGTAGCGTCCTGAGCGTGTGCAGGTGTTGGCGCAGTCTGGGCAGTGCGGCAGCGGGCAGCGCGATGGCGTCCAGCTGCAGGCGGTGGGCGGCGCTGCGCATGCGCACCAGCTCGCGGTGCGCGCGGCTCTGCCGGCTGCACTCCCACCTGTGAAGGCGCTCCGTCGCCAGAGCCTGCGACGCCATCCGTGTGGGTAAATGCATCACAAACAGCAGGACCCCCTACTAACAATTGAAACAAACAACAAAACAAGTACAAAGAGTTACTACCGCCACAAGAAACTCAACAGATAAAATATTAGCTATTCCCTTAAGTGACCACACTGGCTTTGAAGGGCTGTATATGGTGAACAAGTAGTGCCAGATGGTCATGGGACTGTGGACTGCTGATGGAATCAATGCAGTAGGATAGCTCAGTGTGGAGAGGTACAGAATGAAAACTAAAGCTATCATGTTTCAGAGTACCCACAATTACACCACGAGTGAAGTTCCCCAATTCATTGTTCTATCAGTGGGACTGTTCAACTTATCTACAAGAAATGGTTCACCATTCACAGCCGTGTAAGAGGGTACAATAATATTGGTCATAAAAAGATGTTACTCAAGAGGCATCTGAGATGAGTGTCAAGTCTTCTCAATCATAATGTGAGACATGACATGAATTGTAGCTCTCGGTGAATACATGTGCATCTCAACGAGTTTCTAAGGGAATACTGCGCCCAAATGATATGTTCAGTCGACCAGCTCACAAGCGCTGTTGTTCAATGTGCCATCTAAAACTGCACCTCTTTAGTGGGTTAAACAACATAGAATCTTAAGAACAACGACTTTCAGCCACATATTGTAATTTTATTAAAATGCAGGCTGCATTTCGAGACCTGGGGGCTCATAGTCAGGCACTTTGACAGTCTACACTATCTTTAAATTTCATTTAATTCTGGGCCTGGCATATTACAAAATGCCACATTATGAAATGTAAGTTTACAAAACTATGATAAATCGAAAAGCATTTACAGTTTCCAGTAGTAGGTGTATGATTCTGGAGAATGTTTATGTACAAACAAGAAACAAGAAACACTGAAAACAATGGATAAAATTAAGAAACATAGAATTTGGACAGTAGCTGACTAGAGTTGTGTAGTGTGGACCGATTGTTTCCAAAATTGCCTCCTTCCTAATGATGCAATTGTGAGGGGCACCAACATTCAACTAAGGCATTCAATCTGCAGTGTGTGGAGGATGTGGATCTGGTGGGAGGCGCTACTGCAACGGTTTGTGTTCTTCGAATGTTAAGGTGGGCCTTCTCTTTTGAGTTATTGTGAACATGAATCAGGATGTTTATTTGAACGGAACAGTGAGCAGGCTTTGCCCTATACTGCTCTTCTACATCTTCCAATGTGGCCACAGCTGTGTTCGCAGGACTGAACACATACAGTCCCAGTTTGACGAACACTAAGGTACTCTTTCGCACCACAGGATCTTAATCCTACAGAAAATGTCTGGGCTATTTTCAACAGCAGGTGAAACATACCAATAAACAGCTCCATATCTCTATGAGGTCTAATTGTCAATGAGTGGCTTGACCTGGGGACAGGATACCTAAAGAAACTTGTGGGTGCTTTTCGTTGTAGAGTTGCAGTTGATGGCTTGAGGTGGTGTTACACCATATTATCGTGGTGTTTCATAAGGCTGACTAGCTTTTAGCCTACTATTTGCACCAGGATGATATTTCGTCCAGATCTCATGCAAATGCAACTCATACACACAACTGCAGTCTCATCAACTGAAACCACACTGAGACTGCAGTCGTGTGTGTGAGTTACATTTGTGGGATTGTGTGTGTGTGTGTGTGTGTGTGTGTGTGTGTGTGTATGTGTGTGTGTGTGGGGGGGGGTGTCTATAGTTGACAAAGGTCATTGGCCAAAAGCTATAAGTGTGAAAATCGTTTTGTTCTGCCTGTCTGCAACTCAGAATCTCTGCTATATGGTGAGTAGCAACTTTCCTTCATATAATATTGTTGCATTCCATCATGGATTTACCATTGTTTGAAAATTTAATCAAACAGTTTCATAAAGAACTTGATAGCATTTTTAAAGCAACTAAAACCTATATTGATTTTAAAGATAGAAGAATCATAGATATAAAATATACGGGAAATGGTTATGATGCAGTTACTAAACGATACATAGAAAAAGAATATGTTACAAAACCTAAATACACAAGAATTTTAAGACAGTTCAATAATTATGTCACTGCTGCACAGCTTAATGAAAAAATTAATCATATTCTTCAAGATAACTGTGACACTTTAACACATTTCTTTACAAAAAAGGAAGTAGGAAAAGCTGTTACAGATTATTTTTCAAAGGCAGATTTAACATCATATCTAATTCAAATAAGTGCTCTTCAGAAAAGAATGTGTGACAAACAAAAACTGGAATTTGATTTTAAAGGGTATGATGTAAAAATCAAGAGAATTATTTTCTTTGGTGCCAGTGTAAATCGTGATCTGTCACCTGCAGATTTTAAAATAAAGGCAGAAAGATTCAATGTTGATATACTGCAAAGTTTGTATCCAACGCAATAATTCATCACTTGAAGTGAAAAGAAAAGGTGACATATTTTTATCTCTAAATGAATCTGTAAAACTGTACCTGTTTCAGGTGAAAAAATCATGTTTGGTGAATTACTTTCAGAACATTGTGATGATGACACAATGGAACTATAATAAATTATATTATTAAATTTTTAATCTATATAAATGGATAATCACAATCACATCTGTTGTTTAAAGTGTAAAAAATTTACTGGAACACATGATCCTCACAGAGTAACAATCAAAAATGGCAGACAAAGAATTGAAGGTGTTTGTTCAAATTGTAAAGCTGAAAAGAGTAAATATATCAAAAAATTTAGTGGGTGTATGTAGTTCTAAGATTCCTACAGCAGTCAGTAATGGTCTAAACATGCACATCGAAAATGGACTAGGACATATTCATGAACAAATTATAAATGAATTACACAAACCAGTGAGAAGAAATTTTAAAAGAAGAATTGATGTTTCATTTGGTATAGATGATCTATACCAGGCTGACTTAGTCGAAATGGATTGAGGTAATCTGAAGGAATTTTGTAGATAAGTAAAGGATATAAAGATCTATTAACTGTTAATTGATTTTTGTTTCAAAATTTGCATGGGCTATTTCAGTTAAAGATAAAACAGGCAGGAATACTGCTGATGATTTTGAAAAAGTATTTCAGTTGAGAAGTCTATAAAATTTGCAAACAGATGATGGTAAAGAATTTTATAATAAAGCTTTTCTAGAATTAATGAAAAAAATATAACATTAATCGTTATTTGACTTTTACAGAATTAGAAGCATCTGTTGTTGAAAGATTTAACAGAACATTAAAACAAAAGATGTGGAAGAAAATTGCTCTTCAAAAAATTACAAATTGGTTGACTTAGTTTTGGAGTTAAGAAACGAACAGAATAACACCAAACATTTCTATAAAATGGAACCAATAAAAGTTAATGAAAATATTTGCAAGATAGGAACCATTGTAGCTAATCAAAAGGCGAAATTTAAAAGCTGATAAAGTTAGAATAAATAAATTAAAAGGAATTTGTGAAAAAGGACACACTGCCAATTGGTCAAAAGTAGTTTCTGAAATTGAATCTGTTAGTTATTCCCGTCCAATCACATATAAATTAAAAGCTTTAAATGGTTAAGAAGCAAAAGGAAATTTTCATGAGTATGAACTACAGGAGACAAAATACTCAGATGTGTATCTCGTTGAAAATGTTTTGAGAAAGAAAGGACATAAGGCTTATGTTAAATGGCTAGGATTTGATAATTTGCACAATAGTTTGGTAAATAAAGAGAATGTAATAATTTTAATGCTCAATTCTAATATCCACTATTTCTCTTATAAGAATATCTTCATTTAAATTTGTATAAAAATGATTTTCTTGACAGATTATTGATAATCTTTCTTTCATTAAGTTATATAGATTATGGAGTTTTGATTTCTGATTATTTCTGTTTCTGGATAATCTGCTTGTAATTCATTCAACCCAGAATTTACAGAAATATTTTGAGCTCTTATAACATAATATGGATATTCCAACATGTGACTTTTCTTGATTAAAATAAATTCGCTATGTTTATCTTGAGTAATGGTTGGAGGAGTGGCATTATTATTAATAATTTCATGTTTCTCTTCAGTTGTATCTCTAGCAACATCGAATATAACTCTATTTTTCATACATTCCACTTTATTTTCGAAGCAATTAATTTTATTTTGAAATTTGTATTCACCATACATTCTAATTGATGGTAAAACTTCATGAGTAACCCATCTTTTAAATTGTTTAGCTTCTTCTTTATTTGATTTTAAAATTAAACAATATAAACTGGATTCATTAACAATTAATGAAGATTTTTCATTACCTTTTAACCTTGTCTGGGCGACATGGTTTAAATCTTCAAATGTGTTACAATCATCTATAGCTACATTTTTCTACTTGCTTGGTTTGTATCTGTATATTCTAAAAATTCATCAATGTCTTTTGTTTTAAATCAGAGAACCTTGTTTCTGTCCATAATACAAGTACTTCTTATTGTTATAAACAATCCTGTTGTTATTTTGAAACATATCCCTTAATGGTGTGATAGATGAAGTGGTTGTACATGGAATTGGTTCTATTGATTTTTATTAGTTTTGTAAACAATGAAAAATGAAGCCATAACTAAATCACAAAGACCATATTCTGTGATAAAAACAGTTTTTACATCAATAATATGGTCAACACTTAGAACGATATCTTTAGCTTTAAACCATGGATTACCCTTTTCATCCATAATCATTTAGACTTTCTTATTGTTGTATGTAACCTTGTTATTAAGTAGATCTAAACTGACTCCATTTAAGAGAAATAATTCAGTCTGATTAAGCATATTGATATGATTAATCAATTGTTCTTGAGTATAGCTATTCAAATTATTGAATTGGTTGAGTTGACAGACAATTTTCAAATTTTCTTTCATTCTTTGGTATAAATTTATTTAATTAGGTTCATACGTAAGTCTCAACATTTCTTCACAATTAGGATGTCTAACTATAATTCCCTTTAACTTTCTTTGTTAGTTTCTTCTTTATATTCTAATGACATAATAATCATATCATCATGATGTGATTTTTAAAAGAACAAACATATAACTTAAATTAATATCTTCAGTTGGTGTAACAACATGTGGTTGTATTTCTCGAATTAATTCATCATTCTGATTAATTTGTTGTTGCTGGTGTTGATTTTGTTGTTCAAATAGAATGGCTAGTTGTTGAGCTTGAATTGTTTCAAATTCTTTTGTTAATTTTAAATAATCAAGAAAGATTTCCTCAGGAGTGAGGTAATAATCCCTATTTCTTTAGATACTTTAGTGCTTAAACACATTACAAAATTCTTAAAGTATTTAACAGGAACTGAAATCCACGTTTCTTTTACTTAATTTATTAGCTGTTAAAGTTTTTATTTCATTTTGAATATATTCGTGTTCTAATGCCAATGGACTATCATGATTTATTTCAGTATATTCTAGATTGTAATTGTTTAAAGATTTAACCAAATTGTTTTCAATAGTTTTAATGGAATCAGCTCCAATCCTTTGAAATTCCGTAATTAATAAATCATAAAATGTCATTTGTAATCAAAACATATTTTTGTTTGAACAAAGGAATCCGTATATCTTTGAATGAACTACCTAAATTTAATTGATAATTCTTTAACTGAATAAAATCAACTATATTCATATATAGCTGATTCTAAATAACCGACAACTCAAGTAGATGTACTTGTGATAGCTGCCACTTATTAGAAACGAATTTACTAGTTTTGCAAAAAAAAAGTAGCTAAACCCATAGCTAGATCATATAACCATATTCTGTAATAGTGTTTGGTTGCATATTGCAAGGTGTAAGTGATTGACTTACACCAAATTTATTCTATATTTTTCTATTATTTTCAATTATGTTATCATAAATCGCTTGTCTTGGATGTTTATATTCTAAAATTCTACCTACATTTGTTCCTTGAAACTATCCATTATTTTCTTTATCAGTTATGAGAAATAATTGGATTACCATGGAGACCCATACAAAACATCATTTTTCATTTTTTTACAAAAGTAGTACAAATATTTCTAATGGCGAGCCTAAATAATCTGAAAGTCTGTGAACTGAGAGCTAGAGCAAAAGAATTAGGACTTAGAGGTTATTGATTATCTTTGTTGCCAAAGAGTTAGTTCACCTTTGGTGTACAATGTCATTAATAACCATAATACTATTAACAATGAATTAAAATCTAGAGATGAACAACTTATTCAGATTATTCAACGTATTTGTAAACATTTACCTTTTGATAAATTATGTGACTTGTACGTAACAAATGAAGTATATAGAAAAATAGTTGTTGATTATATAAAAAACAAAATCCATTTTGTGAACTTCCCTGGAAATAACTAATTTCGATATGTCTTATATTATCTGAAAAATTTATGAAAGAATTTTTGATAAATTAGATATGGATTATATACTGAGAATTCATCAGATATCTGAATATTTTATAAGAGAATTTATAGATAAATTAATTGGAAAGGTATTTCAATATATCAAGAATTGAGTGAAAATTTAATGTGAGAAATTCAAGATAAACTGAAATGGAATCATATATCTACATTCCAAAAAATTATCTCTAGATTAAGTAAGAGAGTGTCAAGATAAATTGGACTGCAAAGAAATGCTATAAAAACAAGAATTGAGTAAAGATTTTATTTGAGAATTTCATGAAAAATTAGATTGGAACGAAATTTGAAAATATCAAGAATTGAGTGGAGATTTTACGAGAGAATTTCAAGATTACTTACATTGGGAAATAATATCATAGCATCAGATATTATCTGAAGATTTTATAACAGAATTTCAAGATAAATTGAATTCGATCATATATCAATTGCTCAAAAATAGACTAAGGATTTTTAGTGGAATTTAAATATAAAGTTTATTGGTGATTAATTTTGGAAATTAAATATCTGTCAAATCATTCGTAGACAGCGTATTTACACCCTACAAACTAATTGAACACTATGAAGATATGGAATAAGTTATATGATTAAGTAATGAAAATCACCAATTTATGAAATCAAGCCGTAATCATATTTTCCATAAAGATTGTATTGATAAATGGCTAAAACAACAAGTGATTTGTCCATATTGTAGAAAACATATTAAAATTAATGTTCCAAGTCAAACAAATGAAAGCGAAATTCATTTTTATTTTGAGCATTACCCAATTCTCCTTGGGGGAAAATGGATGTAAGTGACAATACTTCTGCTACTTCTGTTTGCAAAAATTGCTGTTACTGATGAAAAGAGCAAAACAGCTAAATATTTATCTAATTATGGATAGTTAGATATTCCATCAACAACAGAAAATACTCAAGTTAGGAAAGATCTACTAAGACAATCATTAATATTATTTCAATTAACATGTGATCTTGAAATAACTGGCAGGTTAAGTGAGATTATTCAAAGTTTATGAATCGACTTGGGTGAAGTGTAAAAGATTCTTTTCGTAGTTATAGGACTAGTATGTATAAATGTAATAATAAAGGATATAAAATAGTTCTATAAAGGAGCAATTAAGAAAATATTAGAAATAACAGAAAAAGCATTTCATTTATTGCAAAAATAACCAAATATTAAATTTCACCTCAAAAACTATAACCCTGACATTTTAATTTCAAATAAAAGACATTGACATAAAAAGAAAAATATGGTCATCAATGTCCAAAGGATCTAGATGGAAAAGGAAATGTGTTAGGTCATGCATTTTTTTCCAAATAAGAATAATGATCCAATAGAGATACATATGGATGATGATGAGTTATGGTACTTAGAAATTGACAAAAATACAACAAAACATTAGAAAATTTATTTGAAGTTTTAGTACACAAAATTGCTCACTGATTATGTTTATATCATTCAGATGTTTATGAATACATAATAATGTATCAATACTTTAATGGTTCACATTTAGAATTATTTCAAGCTGATATTGATGCTATTCAAAGTTTGTATGCTAAAAAATAATAACACAGCCAACTATACCAGTTCAGACATCATCAACACAACCTTCTATACTGAGCCATTATGTCAAAGGAAGTTCAAT
Source organism: Schistocerca nitens (assembly GCF_023898315.1). Classification (NCBI taxonomy): domain Eukaryota; kingdom Metazoa; phylum Arthropoda; class Insecta; order Orthoptera; family Acrididae; genus Schistocerca; species Schistocerca nitens. Next base: position 149,675,404 of record NC_064620.1, on the reverse strand, counting down.
CACTTACTTTTTGTAAATGGGGTTTTATATATTTTTCATAACAATTGGGTTTCAATAAGTGATATTAAGCCACCTCACAATTTCCAAAAAAAGGATATATCAGGTGGAAAAATTGTATTATTTGTTGATAATATAATACATATGGTAAATTTAAAAACATTGTAACTAATTTCAAGGTACCCAAATCCGATTTCTGCTACAGGATTAAGTAAAAACTTTGTATTAAATGGTGTAGTCAACACTCATTCAGGAAGAACTTTTTTATTCTTTAATGAACTTTTCTATGAGGAATTAGATGAGCATAATTTTACATACAAATCAGGAGGAGTTATAACAAGAAAATTTCTACAATTACCAACTAAAAGGAATTCTGCATTTAGGTACACTAATGAATTGTTGTATTTTTTAGGGATGATACTTTGTACAAATATAATGAATTCTCAAAAAAAGCAGTTAAAGCTGGCAAAATTGATTTATCTTTACTCGGTTTTAAATGCACAACGTTAGTGGTTGAGGCAACATGTACATTAAAATATAAATTTTAAAAATTAGAAATTTTTACTTTTTTACAAAACTTATAAATTTTCTCCATATAAATGGAGCAGGTTCGAGAACCAATCAAGTGACAGCTAAAGAAATCCAAGTTTTCTAAATATTGATAATTTTACTTTTCAGAAATGTACAAAAGATGTTTAAAGAACGATGTGTAAACAATGTGTAAATAAATATTATGTAAAGTTTTGTAAATATTGATGATTTTAGTTTTTAGAAATGTACAAAAGATGGTAAAAGAACGATGTGTAGACAATGTGTAAACAAATATAATGTAAAAAAGTATAATGAAAATCGAATTCCTTCTGTATGTGAAAAAAATATTGCTAAATGTTATTATAAAGATCATTTACATCGAATTCCATGTGAGAAAAATTCGAAAATGTTGTTGTCAATGATGAAGCTGTCACTTATCCATTACAAAAAAATGTAAAGTCTGTCAAAAAAATTAAGGATTTAAGTTTTTTTGCATAAATCCCTAACATAAAGATAAACAGGACAGTAAATGAAAAAATGTACTTTAGAATACATGAAAAGGAAGTAATTAGAAAAATCTTGTACTTAACTTTTAAATATCTATTAAATGAGAAGTCAGAAGGCTTGAAATTTTGATACCCTAATTTTTACAAAATTAATATTTTTTACTTTATATAAATAGAAGGGCCAAATAGAGCGATTAACAGTTGTTCAACTTCGTGATTATTGTGAAACAAATAATTTGCGAGGTTGTAGTAAGTTAAATAAAGAAGATATGATTACCTATATTAAAAGACGTCATCTAAATCACACATTGGAAGACATGGAAGATGAAATTTTTGAAACTATAGAAGATAAACTTACGAAAGAAATATTCCCATTTTCTACTGATGTTCTTGCAAGACCCGAAACAAGAACTAATTATGAAAAATTATTTCCTTTTTACACTAATTTATTTGAGAAACCAAGAGACATAACAACAGTTAGAGATTATCTTGTTGATACTGCATTTGCAAACAGATTAAAAAATATAAATTTTGAGAATAATATAAACTCATTGAACATAATCACTTCTTGACTGTGGTAAAACCGATAATTACAAAAACTGTGAAAGATAATGTAAAAATATGTCACATTTTGAAAATAGGTTTTAAACTTTTTTGTGGGTACCAAACGTAGACAAATAAAAATATTATGGAATTTCAGTTCCAGACACAGACCTGTAGGATCACAAATGAAAGACAGATAATTAACAACTTTAAGATAGGTAAAAGAAATATTTTATTAAGAAATGGCATATTTCAAGCTCACGGATCAGGATGGACGTTAAACAGGTTTACTGGGCTTCGGTTAGGAATTAAGAGATATGTTCCATTGAGAGGTCCAACTTACATTGAATTACCAGATAAAATAAAAAGTAAAAAAGCCTGTATTAATGTAAAAAATAAAGATCAAAAATGTTTTCTGTGAGCGATAAAATCTGCATTGTATCGTGTAGATATAAGTTTAGAAAGAGTAACAAAATATAAAAATTTTGGTCTTGATCTAGATGAGGGACTTGAAAATTTGGTATATCCGATAGTGGTTGATCATATTCCAAAAATTGAGAGTAGAATTAATGTATCTGTTAATATTTATTCATTTCATGAAAAATATCAAATGTATGCACTAAAAATTACGAAATGTATGAAAGAGAAACATAAATTTATTGTATTTTAAAAATAATGAAAATTCACACTTTTGTTGGATAAAATATTTATCTACACATGTTTCAAATCAAATTATGAAACACACAGAAGCAAAATTTATTTGTGATATGTGTTTACCACATTTTAACAGTAAGAACAATATTGATGGTCATACGAAAAAATGCTTAATTAACAAACCATTAAATGTAGAGGTGCAAGAAAAAGATTCATATGATCATTTAAAAAATTATCAACATATACAGGAAGTTCCATTTGTTATTTATGCTGAGTTTGAACATTTACTATTGAACATGGACAACTGTAAACAAAGCCAGATAGTTCATATACAATAAGATATCAAAATCATGAACCAAGTGGACTCTGTTATGATATTACATATATAAATGGGCATTATAAAGATCATGTTGTTTGTAGAGGACCAAATTGCCGTAAAATATTTATTGAATGTATAAAAAAAGAAATTAAATTAATCCTTTGTGTAATAATTGCAATTTACTGTTAAATCATCCTAATTTTGTACCAATTTATTTACATAGTTCTCATTTGTTTGAGAAAGAACTTGGTTATGATAATAAAGACATAGATTTAATACTAAACAATGAAAATAGATACATTAGTATTAGAAAGAAGATAGGATTATTGAGGATGAGATTGTCATATTTAAATTGATGGCTTCTTCACTTAACAAACTTTCATCAAATCTAAAAAAAGGATCAAATGAAAAACATTAGAAAATTTTACTCAGAAGAGTTATTAAATGTAGTGATCAAAAAAGGTGTTTATCCATATGTTTACATGGACTCTTGAAAGAAATTTGAAGAGGAGCAGTTACCAGCAAAAAACGGATTTTACAATAAACTGAATGACTGCAAAATAAGTAATGAAGATTACAAACATGCAAAAAAAGTTTGCAAAAAATTTCATTTGAAAATCATGGTGAATATTATGATTTACATCTTAAAACTAATTTACTGTTGTTGTCTGATGTATTTGAAAATTTTAGAAATACTTGTATAAAAGCTTATGATTTAGATCCTTCTTGGTATTTTACTGCACCTGGTTTATCTTTCGATGCAATGAGAAAATGACTGAACAACCACTTGATTTATTACATGATTATGATGTGATTCCTGTGGTTGAAAAAGGAATAAGAGGAGGAATATCTTAATGTTGTAAAAGATATTTAAAAGGAAAGAATTAATACTTGAAGAATTTTGATGATAAAAAATCGAATTATTTATCATATATAGATGCAAAAAATTTATATGGTTATGCTATGAGTCAATATTTGCCTTTTGGTGGATTTGAATAGGATGAACCAAATAATTTTGATTGGTTTGACGACCTGAATGCAAAGTGCGATTGAACTAAAATAAATGAAATATCAGATAAACTAAAATTGGATATATTTTCGAAGTAGATTTTGAATATCCAAAAGAGTTACATGATTTACATAAAGATTTACCACTCACTCCTGAAAATAAAATTGTGCCTGGAACTAAAGAAAGCAAATTGTTAACTACTTTAGGAAACAAAAATAAGTATGTAGTTCACTATAGAAATTTTAAACAGAATCTGTCTCTTGGAGTGAAAGTAACAAAAATGCAAGGAGATTTAAAATGTAACCAATCAGATTGGTTGAAAAAGTATATAGATTTAAATACAGAAATAAGAATAAAAGCCAGGAACGATTCTTAAAAAGATTTCTATAAGCTGATGAATATCCCAGTGTTAGGAATGACAATGGAAATTATTAGAAACTGGGTGGATATAAAATTAGTTTCAGATGGAGAAAAATGTGACAAACGTATAGCAAAGCCAAACTTTAAAGGAAGAACTGTATTTAAAGATAATCTTGTTGCCATCCATATGAATAAGACAAAAATCACATTTAATAAGCCTATCTATGTTGGAATGAGCATACTCGGTTTATCTAAGGAATTGGTGTATGATTTTCATTACATAATACTGAAACCAAAATATGGTTAAAATATTGGTTTTTGTTATCAAAATACAGACAGTTGCACTTACAAAAACCTGAAACTGAAGATTATTATGAGGACATGAAATCGATCATTAATTACTTGGATACAAGTGATTATCCAACAAATAATATCTATGGAATCCCACAAGTAAACAAGAAAGATTTAGGAAAAATGAAAGATGAATGTAATGTGAAAATATCGGAATAATTCAGTGGTTTAAGAGTGAAAATTTATGCTTATAAAGTTAGTGATAAAATAGAGAAAAACTCTAAAGGAGTTAAGAAATGTGTTGTTAAAAACAGAATAAGTTTAGAAGATTATAAAGATTGTTTAAGAATAGATGACAGTACAAAAAAATTAATATGATTCGAAATGAAGAGCACAAAATATTCAGAGTTGAAATAAACAAGAAAGCACTAAGCCCTCAGGATAATAAAAGATATGTTTTGGAAAATAAGACAGATACATTACCACATGGACATTAGTCATTACTGTCATCTTCATCATAATCAGGATAGTCTTCATATTCATAATCTTCTTCCTCTTTTAAAAAATAAGTGAATTAATTCAGATGTATTTTATATCATTTGTGCTATCTCTTCAACAGTATAAATCGTTGTGGGATTATTGTTGTTGTTTTTCCTGAGTCCATTTATAAAGTATAAAATTTAATAGTAAAAAATAAAAATAATTATTTCTCTATTAAAATTTTTTCTAAATAAATAGAGACTCTAATCAAGAAGCTCAACAATGCATGTGTCTCATAACAGATTTAAAAAGTGACTGAGGTAGCGATAAAAGTTTTATATATTGTTAATGGATGTAAATATTTAAATACTTGATATGGAGAAAAAGATTATATGGAGCTTCCTGATGAGTTTAAGGTTATTTTACCAGACAGATTTTCTAAATTAATTACTGGTTTGAAATTTGAATTGACTGAAAATGAACATATGAAATTGAGATATAAAGGGATGTATAAATTTAAAAATAAAAATAATGAGTTTGATGGTATGGAGTTCTTGATGCTGTGAATTTTTAAATTTTTATTTAATGCATAATCTTTAAATGGGTAATACCATACAGTTAAAGCAATTAGTCAATGTATTGTTGAAAAAACGTTACTGAATTTCATAAAGATATACATCGAAAAGTCTGATATCAAAATATATGTAGAGAATGTGTATATTATTACCAAGCAATTAAAGTTGCTTGTGAATGTTGTAAAACTCTAAACAGACCTAATTTAAAAAGATATTTACAAACTGCTCTTCATAAAAATCTCATGACTGCTAGTGAATAATTTTCGTTAAACAATTCATTTTATTTATTTTCTTATATTCAACTTTTATAAGAACTTATATTTAATTTCGTTTCTCACATTCACCTTTTATAAAAATATATATTAAATTTATTTTCTTATGTTCACCTTCTAAAAAATATAGTGAATTTGAGCTGAAAAATGTATATTATAGTTGCTGAAGTTTGTATGTTTTGGCTAACTTTGGTGAACTAGTGAATGAGCTCGTGAGTGAGCTAGTGATCCAAAAGTCAGCCAGAACATACAAACTTTAGGTACTCAGAGAATTTCGCTCATTAACAATGCTATGACATATCCAGAAGAATATCGACAGTAATGATTTATTTGGTTCTGTATCTACATTCATACCACACAAGCCACACAGTGATGTGTCGTGGAGGATTCAGTGATTAATATGTCGTTTTCGCCTGAGGTGGAGGATGGCAGGCTCTTCGCCCTAGCTGCCTTTTACCCTAGCAAAGATTCCTAACACTCATTTGATGGTAGGCTGAATGGACCTTGGACTGTCCTGGAGGGCTCTGGAACAAGGAAAGTATCCTCACCTCTATAACGGACTGAACGCAATACCTCTAGGCCTGGAGTCAAGTGCATGGTGGTCTCTGGACCACCATGGCCATATCCTTTAACGTAACTGGCAAGAAACTGCTGCTCAGAGAAATACAGCATTTGAAAAGATGTTGTATGAAAGTTTGGGAAATACACGTGTAATCCAATTCATTTAAGAATTATAACAGCATTATGCCCCAGAAGATATTAAAGGTGGATATTATAAAAATTGTTTTGGTTCTCCCTGTACAGCGCCAGAGCCTGATCAGAAGTCATCACAAGTGCATAATATGCTTTCTGACATGTCGGAAACAACAGACACCATACATCCATATAATTAATTCACTTAGATGGGCAATGGATCCACCTTCTTCAGTGCAGGTGCCGAAGTATGTCCAATCTCCTGCAGGAATCTCAGAGACCGAGCATGGAGGAAATGGACAGTGACTGCAAAAGGGAGGTGTTCAGTGGGAATATGGGGTGGCTGTGAGGCGTGCTGAGATAGTCTGTGCAGTTGCGATGACACTTTGTCCGCAATGGTGCAGTGGTCAACGCACCTGCCTAATAAGTAGGAAATCCCGGGCTCGAATCCCAGTCCGACACACATATTCACTCTTCGCTGCTCATTCCATGTAATGTCCAATGCAGCTGTCAACAGTAATCCTTTCCCTTTCCTTTGCTTTCTCCCCCCTTCATATCCACCTTCAACTTACGTATAAATGTATAATACCTACAACAGAATGCTAACTTGGAAGAATAACATGTAGTGTGGGCATACCACCGAGTCAGTTGCCACACATCACCTGGCTGGATGATGTAGCAGAATGACCTCACCGAGAAGAGAGTACAAAAAAAATGGTTCAAATGGCTCTGAGCACTATGGGACTCAACTGCTGAGGTCATTAGTCCCCTAGAATTTAGAACTAGTTAAACCTAACTAACCTAAGGACATCACACACATCCATGCCCGAGGCAGGATTCGAACCTGCGACCGTAGCGGTCTCGCGGTTCCAGACTGCAGCGCCAGAACCGCACGGCCACTTCGAAGAGAGTACAATGTCACTGTGGTGACTGCCCACAGTGAAGCAACAATGTCTGATGCTGGTGTGCTACCCACTTTACAGCACACTCACACTGCAGAAATAAACAGACTGAAGTTCTGAAAGGAAGAGTTGTAACACCGCTCTGCAGTGCAGAGCACTGACGAACGCAGAAAACTGGGGTACTTTCGTTTATCCGTACCAAATCCTAGTCATTGGCATAGGCTGCCAAGTACTCTGAGTTGTACAGCTAGAATCTGAGTGTTGCAGTGTAGCAGTTTGTAGTCAGAACGTGTGACGCTCCACCCGCAGTTTACTGAGATAACTGCGATTGCCTTGGATGATGGAAAGAGACTTTGGTGTCTTCCAATAACAGGTCCCTGAAGGCCCCACGAAAGGTCTCCAGTGAGCTGATCAGCTACCATTGTTCTGGAGGAACGCAGTAATTTCTGCCCCGTAACTCGCAACTACGAGATGAGTCCAGCGTTGCAGACCATTCTCTCACAGATTCTTCAGGACTATGGTGCCTTAGTGCAGATCTGATAGTCTGATAGGCTCCTCTATCAGGCATTGTCTCCGACGTCCACGAGAAAGCAGTGGAAACATGTTATCAGAGTTGCAAGCCACTGAGCAGCGGTCGCTGTGTGTGCGGCGTTACGGATCGTCCACTGTTCACGATGTAGCAACTGCTACGTGAGCTGTTGCGCAGCCGACACTGAGGGGAACGCCAGAGTCAGCAAATACCGGCCTCTCGAATCCTCCGCTGCCTCTCCAGACTGCCGGCGATCTGTAGAACAAGATGGTGTACTTGTTGTTAGAAAATGTATAAACTGACAGCAATGTTTCCTTAATGCTTTCGGGCGTCGGGCGTCTGCCAGATCCTCACCACTGCATTCTACATGACGCTATCCTGACCACTGTAGAGGCCGCAGTCGTGTCCCTCTACAATTACAATTACATCTCACAACTTTGATAAAGTGATATTATATAGAATACAAAATCTTTGTGTGCATTCACCATTATCAGTATTTTAGTAAGCACTATGGTGGCGAACACAGGTCTGTAGACTTATGCTATACAAGGTGTTCGGACATTCCTGTTACAAACTTCAAGGACTTGAAGAAGGAAGTGAATACATAATATTTTGATTAGTAGACCATGCCCTGAAACGTATCGTTTCCGTTCTACGACGTTTTCATTTCAGATGTTTAACTCATCCGCTTCTGAGTGAGGAACTGAATTAGGCGCCACGCAGTACAATTGTTGGATAACATTTCGAAAGAAGACAATGAAACATCTGTTTATAACTTAAGCACATTTGTCTGTATTAATACTTAAAAATTACGCGTTTACGTTATTCCAAAACAGAAAAGAACCCAGCATGCTGTACTTACAGATCGGTACTGATGCATTACAACAATGGCTCGATGTGGCGACCACCAACGCTGTTACAAACACTCTACCTACGATGCACGTTCTGGACACACTCTCCATCCCACCTGGTCTCTCTTCAGTTTCTAATGCAGCGGCCTGAACTCCTGTTAGCAGATCTTGCTCTATCTCTGCTGGAGTCTCGTAAATTGAACTTTGCACAAAACCCAACAAGAAATAGTACATGTCATCCTGTCTACGCTATTGCATACCAGGACAACCAATTCTGAGACTTTTCTTTTTCCCTTCAGCAGACCTGACGCATTATGAATCTGAATTGAAACCGCGGTAGAACGGAAACGGCAAGTTTCCGGGCATGGGTTCATAGTCAAAATATTATGTACTCACTTCCCACACTCCTCTACATGTTCCAGAAGTTTGTAAAGAGGATTTACAAACTTTTGCTTGGGAACAACCTATATGAGCGTCTAAATGAGGGGAAACGTTGCTTAGTTTGCACCTGTGTTCGGGAAGCCAGTCTCTCTATTTATTTCACTTTCTTATTGGAGAGTCTTTCCCCTACTGTCTTGCTTTCCTTCAACTTTCTGTGGTTTCATATGTTTAACTCACCCACTTCTGAGTGAGGAACTGAATTAGGCGTCACGTACTGTGAATGTGGGCCTTTATCTGCCTTGAGTTTTGCTTTTCAGACTGAAAGAGCACCCACGTACGAAGGTCAACAAGCAACTGTAAAGCTTCTTCTGTTAAACGAAACTTTAGTTTCTATAACTCGTTCCCATTTTCAAGTCTCTCTATTTTTCGTGATACTTTCTTGCCTGAAAGTCAGCTGTGAAATCTGGAAACTGACACATGTAAACAAACATATAAAAGGTAAAGGATTGCATAAAAAGGTATTGTAACTAGATGTAGCGGACATGATGACCACCATGACCACATGATTATCCTCCCTCCCCCCCCCCCCTCCCGCCTCCAAGGATGTACGCTTGACACCAAAACTTTTCAAAAGTCTACCAGCATCAAATCAACCTGCCTTCCTCTGATACCACACTGAGCATACATTGTGAGAAGAGTGTAAGCTGAATTTCGCATGATCGGTATCTCCGAAACCTCTGATGATTTACATGGAGAAGTCTATCAAACACATGCTTATGGGTCAGTGCCCTCTTAAGGGAAAAATAAGTGCCGATATGTATGTGTTACAGAAGTGAGACAACTAGGAGAGGTCGTCATAAAGTCTTATGTTCAAAAAATAGAAAACAGTTTCTATTTTAATAATAACGACGCGTTTCGCGTGGTTAGTGCATCTTCGGATTATCTAGAACACTGGAGACTTCATTAGCAGTATTTAAAAGCCAGCGACTAATGCGATTTCCGTTGTTCAAGATAATGTACAGATGCACAACCGCGCGAAACGCGTCATTATTAATAAAGCACTTGCAACAGAAACTTTTTCTATTTTTGGAACACTGAAGTACTGTTGCTGCATCAGGCAAAAATAGAGTGGAGCAATGTGTACACGAAGTTTTATTTATCACTTTGAAGAAGCAAAGTTAAGCGGTTAATTTTTGTTTGTTCGGAGGTACATGCTGGCATTCCTGTTACACGCTGAAATATCACCCCATTTAGTTTTGTCAGCGCTAACGGTGTGTTACTATCTTGTCACGCGGAGATTTCAATCTACAGGGTGGTCCATTGATAGTGACCGGGCCAAATATCTCACGAAATAAGCATCAAACGATAAAACTACAAAGACCGAAACTCGTCAATAGGAACCCCCATTTTTAGTACATATTCGTGTAGTAGGTAAAGAAATATGAATGTTTTAGTTGGACCACTTTTATCGCTTTGTGATAGCTGGCGCTGTAATAGTCACAAACGTATAAGTACGTGGTATCACGTAACATTCCGCCAGTGCGGACGGTATTTGCTTCGTCATACATCACCCGTGTTAAAATGGACCGTTTACCAATTGCGGAAAAGGTCGATATCGTGTTGATGTATGGCCATTATGATCAAAATGCCCAAAGGGCGTGTGGTATGTATGCTGCTCGGTTCAAAAATGGTTCAAATGGCTCTGAGCACTATGGGACTTAACATCTGAGGTCATCAGTCCCCTAGAACTTAGAACTACTTAAACCTAACTAACCTAAGGACATCACACACATCCATGCCCGAGGCAGGATTCGAACCTGCGACCGTAGCGGTCGCGCGGTTCCAGGCTGAAGCGCCTTTAACCGCGTGGCCACACTGGCCGGCATGCTGCTCGGTATCCTGGACGATATCATCCAAGTGTCTGGATGGAATTATTTAAGGAAACAGGGCGTGTTCGGCCACATGTGAAACGTTAACAACGACCTGCAACAAATGATGATGCCCAAGTAGGTGTTTTAGATGCTCTCGCGGCTAATCCGCACATCAGTAGCAGACTAATTGTGCGAGAATCGGGAATCTCAAAAACGTCGGTGTTGACAATGCTACATCAACATCGATTGCACTCGTACCATATTTCTATGCCCCAGGAATTGCATGGCGACGACGTTGAACGTAGTGTACAGTTGTGCCACTCGTCACAGGAGAAATTACGGGACGATGACAGATTTTTTGCACTCGTTCTATTTAGCGACGAAGCGTGATTCACCAACAGCGGTAACGTAAACTGGCATAATATGCACTATTGGGCAACGGATAATCCACGATGGCTGCGACAAGTGGAACATCAGCGACCTTGGCGGGTTAATGTATGGTGCGGCATTATGAGAGGAAGGATAAGTGGCCCCCATTTTATCGATGGCAATCTAAATGGTGCAATGGATGCTGATTTCCTACGTAATGTTCTACCTATGTTACTACAAGATGTTTCACTGCATGTCAGAATGGCGATGTACTTCCAACATGATGGATGTCCGGCACGTAGCACGAGTGCGGTTGAAGCGGTATTGAATAGCATATTTCATGACAGGTGGATTGGTCGTCGAAGCACCAAACATGGCCCGCACGTTCACCGGATCTGACGTCCCCGGATTTCTTTCTGTGGGGAAAGTTGAAGGATATTTTCTATCATGATCCACCGACAATGCCTGACAACATGCGTCAGCGCATTGCCAATTCTTGTCCGAACATTACGGAAGGCGAACTACTCACTGTTGAGAGGAATGTCGTTACACGTATTGCCAAATGCATTGAGTTTGACGGACATCATTTTGAGCATTTATTGCATTATGTGGTATTTACAGGTAATCACGCTGTAACAGGATGCGTTCTCAAAAATGGTAAGTTCACAAAGGTACATGTATCACATTGGAACAAGCGCAAACGTACCTACGTTCCGTATTTTAATTTAAAAAAACCTATCTGTTACCCACTGTTTGTCTAAAATGGTGAGCCATATGTTTGTGACTATTACAGCGCCATCTATCACAAAGCGAAAAAAGTGGTCCAATTAAAACATTCATATTTCTTTACGTACTACACGAATATGTGATAAAAAATGGGGGTTCCTATTTTTAAAAAAACGCAGTTGATATCTGTTTGACCTGTGGCAGCGCCATCTAGCGGGCTAACCATAGCGCCATCTGGTTGCCTCTTCAAGCTAAGCAAGTTTCGTTCTTTGTAGTTTTTTCGTTTGACGCTTATTTCGTGAGATATTTGGCCCGGTCACTATCAATGGACCACCCTGTATACCACAACTGCAGATATGTACCTGCAAACAAACAAGCATTTGCGACGTAGCCATATTTTGTGGAAGCGCTGATTAGAGCCCAGCCGGCACGGACCTGCAGGTGCGCCAGCCCCTGGTGCAGGCGGTGGGCGTCGGTGAGTGTCCGCAGCCGCCTCCACAGCTGCTCCTCGCGGCGCGCGTAGCTGCGGCGCAGCCGACACTCCCTGGTCAGCGGGCCCGGGGTCGACTCCAGGCGCTGCCGTTGCCACTCGCCCGGCTCCCTCTTCTCTCTCCGCTCCTGGAAATGTCCCGGCCCGTTGGTGCTCCTGCTGTTTTGTGATGCGGCATGCGTCAGTACAGTTGCCAGACGACTCGTGCAGAAATGACACTAATTGTAACTCAAAGAAAACGTGTCACATCAAAATACGAGTGTTCAAAAAGCAACGCGAACTTCGCGGTTTCCCATATTATATTAGTCGCGTGAATTTTTCCTTGTTGTTTTGTTAAAAACGGCTGAAAGTGTCTATAAAGTGGAACTTCGTTTCTTCCATGGTGGTAGTACTGCACGTTTCGCAGGAGAACTTCTGTGAAGTTCGGAGGGTAGGAGACGAGGTACTGCTGGATGTAAGCGTGTGAGGAGGTGCTTGGGTAGTTCAGTTCGTAGAGTACTTACCCACGGAAGGCAAAGGTTCCGAGTTCGAGTCTCGGTCCAGCACACAGTTTTAATCTGCCAGGAAGTTTCATATCAGCGCACTCTCCGCTGCAGAGTGAAAATTTCATGTGTCCACAATGAAGTCGTGTTCCGGGAGCTCAGTTGGTAGAGCAATTGCCCGCAAAAGTAAAGGTCCCAGGTTTGAGTCCGATGACTCTACGTTAATGTCTGTGTCACCTTTTCCACATAAAATAAAGAATCCTAAATTATGATATGAAGCCATCCAAAAATCAAAAGATACTGAAGATTCCACTGCTAACTAGAACAGCAAAGTTTGCCAATCTACTCTCCTATGTTTGTGTTCTGTAAAAATTTCTATGTTAGTATCATAATTATTTATGTGTTGACATTAATCGTCGAACAAAAAGCTCATACACATGAGGAAAGAGTTCAGCAAACCTAACTCGAAAACTTCGCAAAAAGACTGAAAGACGCAAGGAAAAAACAAAACGAACGCTGGAAATGAAGTCCCATGCTATTTGACAGAGCGTAGGGGAACGATGCGGGAGACCCGCACCGCCGTACTAGACAAGGTTCTAATGGAGATGCTTTGCGTTGCTTTCCTTCGACGGTAATGTAGATGAATGATGACGATGAAGACGACACACAACACCCAGTCATCTCGGGACAGGTGAAAATCCCTGCCCCGCCGGGAATCGTACCCGGGACCCCGTGCTCGGAAAGCGAGAACGCTGTCGCAAGATCACGAGCGGCGGACAAAACTCTAAACATCGAAAATATATTCCCTGAAAATGTAATAAAAGAGGAAAACTTAAAACGAAAAATAATGTAAGACTTCTTAATAATTATTCCTACTTGCATTTGTATACTAAATTGAATAAAATTTTATAAATTTTAAAAAAAGAGAAAAATCCGAGGCACAACTTTAATCTATCAGGGAGTTTCATATCAGCGCATATTCCACACCAGGGTGAAAATTCATTCCGGATATGCACCAGTGTTGGCCATATCGAGTGCTTCGTCTGTTGTCAGCCGTAAAAATGATGACGCGTGTTGGTAGTTTCGGCGATTATCTATTGTGTATAAATAGAATTAGAGAATTTGTATTAAACTTTGCTATAAGAACGGAATAAAGTGAAGAAAAGTTTTAAAAATGTAAACATTGCTTTTGTTGAGTCTGCTACGAGTATAACAAGGGTTTACGATTGCTATAAGCGTTTCGAAGAAGGCACAGCAGACACTGAACGTGACATGTCTCTCCGACGTCCCAACAAAGAAACTGATGAAATCGTCGAAAAACTGAAAGAAATTATTACGAACAATCGCCGAAGCACACTCGGAGAAGTCGTTGATGACGCTGATGGTCAGTTGGGTCACGCCCTTAATATTTTTCTGGTGTTCTGAATACAGGTGATGAATCATGGATTTACGGATATGATGTAGCAAGTAAGGCACAATCGTTTCAGAGGAAGCATTCGGGATCGCCAAGACCGAAAGAAGCTCGACAAGTGCTCTCAAATGTGAAGCTTACACTCACTGCGTTCCTCCATTTTAACGGCAAAGTGTATCATCACTTCTTGCCACAAGCTCGAACTTTCAATAACGTGCACTATTTATAAGTTCAACGCCGTTTGCTGAAGCAGTCCGAAAAAACAGCCTATATTAGTGGCGAAACAATTGCATAATTGCACTCAATAGTCTTCCTGCTTATACTTCATTGCTTATTAAGTAGATCTTTGCTCAGGCACAACGCTGTGATGATGTCTCAGCCTACAGACGCGGCCCGCGTGAGTTTTTGCTGTTTCTGAAAATAACCAAAACCTTAAATACACTATGTGATCAAAAGTGTCCGGACACCTAGCTGAAAATGACTCACAAGTTCGTGGCGCCCTCCACCGGTAATGCTGGAATTCAATATGGTGTTGACCCACCCTTAGCCTTGATGACAGCTTCCTCTCTCCCAGGTATACGTTCAATCAGGGGCTGGAAGGTTTCCTGGGAACGGCAGCCCATTCTTCACGGAGTGCTGCACTGAGGAGAGGTATCGATGTCGGTATCGTGTAACCACTCTGCCACAGGCCGTGCATTATGAACAGGTTCTCGATCGTGTTGAAAGATGCAACTGCCATCCCCTAATTGCTCTTCAACAGTGTGAAGCAAGATGGTGCTTAAAACATCAATGGAGGCCTGTGCTGTCATAGCGCCACGCAAAACACCAAGGGGTGCAAGCCCCCTCCATGAAAAACACGACCACACCGTAACACTATCGCCTCCGAATTTCACTGTTGGCACTACATGCGCTAGCAGATGACGTTCAGCGGGTATTCGCCGTACCCACACCCTGCCATCGGATCGCCACATTGTGTTCCGTGATTCATCACTCCACACAACGCTTTTTCATTGTTCAGTCGTCCTAATGTTTACGCTCCTTACATGAAGCGAGGCGTCGTTTGGCATTTACCGGCGTGATTTGTGGCTTATGGGCAGCCGCTCGACCATGAAATCCAAGTTTTCTCACCTCCCGCCTAACTGTCATAGTAGTTGCAGTGGATCCTGATGCAGTTTGGAATTTCTGTGGATGGTCTGGATAGATGTCTGCCTATTATACATTACGATCCTCTTTAACTGTCAGTGGTCTCTGTCAGTCTACAGACGAGGTCGGCCTGAACACTTTTGAGCTGTACGTGTCTCTTCACCCTTCCACTTCACTACCACATCGGAAACAGTGGACCTGGGGATTATTAGGAGTGTGGAAACCTCGCGTACAGACTTCTGACACAAGTGACACCCAATCACCTGACCACATTCGAAGTCCGTGAGTCTCACGGAGCACCCCATTCTGCTCTCTCATGATGTCTAATGACTATTGAGGTCGCTGATATGGAGTACCTGGCCGTAGGTGGCACCACAATGCATCTAATATGAAAAACGTTAAGTTTTTGTTGTGTCCAGATACATCTGATCACATAGTGTAGTTGTCGTTTTACAAGGTTACATGATATTAAATATGCATCATGAGAGCGCTAAAAGCTATCCCAAAGGTAGAGTTCCAGAAATGTTTCGTGGAACGCCAAAACTGCTGGTACAAGCGTATAACATTAATGTGGACCATTTTGAAGGTATAGAGGATACAGGGAAATAAATATAATTATTTCCAAAAAACCAAAGTTCTTTTAAGCTTGCCTCACGGCAATTGCAAATTTCGTAGTGAAATGAAATGATGGTATGGCATTGTTGGCCAGGAGGCCCCGTGCAGGGGAGTTCGGCCGCCGTATTGCAAGTCTTTTTGAGTTGACGCCAGTTCGGCAACTTGCTAGCTAATGATGACGAAGGACACACAACACACAGTCATCTCGAGGCAGAGAAAATCCCTGACCCCGCTAGGAATCGAACCTGGGACCGCGTGCGCGGGAAGCGAGAACGCTATCGCAAGACCACGAGCTGCGGATACAATTTCGTATTAATACTCATTCATGGAGTCCAGTTCGTCAAAAGCACTCCAGGCCATGTTACTGAGTTTAATTTCTTTTACCGTGCATCCAGTCATTCTCAACTGTCCCAAGTAAGAAGAACCAGTTAGCTGTTTCTGATTCCTTTGTTAACACGTAAGCATGCCATCATAAGATTTTAGAAAAACAATGAATAACTCATTTTAATGTTTCTCACAATATTCACTTTCAACATTTATGCACTTTTGTTTCCGTTCGAAGCAATTCCGGAAACATTTGAAGAGTCCAGGGAGAAAAGGATGAGGGTCCACTTTTTATGAAAAATGAGCTTGCAGTGAATTTTTATAGTTTAACTATAGTATATTTGTATAGTTGAACTACTCCCAGAAGGCTGAAAAGATGAATGTCTGTGGATACACAGCCGACAAAAATATTTCGTTTAGCCAAGAAAGATGAGGGTGCCATTGTACGTGAGCTACAAGGATGAGGAGCCACATAGTTGGCTGTGCTGACTGCAGAGTGCTCTGCTTTCAGTTCACCTAGCTGTTGGTGGTTTAATGTTGTGTTAACTGTTGAAGCGTGTTTCCCCAGTGTTGGTTTATTGGTTGTTGTGCCTTGTTTGGTCTATAACATATTACTGAAAATTTGTGAAAATGAAGAGGACACAACCTTTGAAAATAGATCAAGGAAAAGAAGTTCCTTTGGCCACATACATCATGTAATGAAAAAATTAAACTTAGGTAGCCATGAAACAAGGCCAGACTGTAAATGCTTAAAATTAGACTGTTTTAAATACATAAGTGCAAGTGAAAGAAGTAATATTATTTCAAAGTTTAATCAGATTGAATCACATGAAAAACAGTCGATCCATCTTTGTGGATTAATACAGTGCTCTCCTGCCACTCGTCATCGGCCTAGGAAACCAGAATCTGAGGCTGATTTTCACACATATTCATATTCTTATAAGGTGAGAGTAATAAAGAATGAATAAGTTTGTGAAATCCCAGTATGTTACAAATCATTTTTGTCACTTTATGGCCTTACAGCTAAGGAGCTGCAAAATCTACAACAGAGTCTTAAAACAACAGGTTTACCACCATTGGATAGGCGAGGAAAACACAGCTCCAGGCCTAAAAAGCTTCCTGATAATGTTGTAAGTTCTGTAACTGAACACATTCACTCACTATGGTTTAGCTAAGTCTCAAAAATGCTACTTACCGGAGGAACTTAACGTAAATAAAATATTTTGTCTCTACAAAAAGGCTTTCCCAGACAATAAAATATCACTGAACAAGTACAGAGAAATAAAAAACACCAAATTTAATTTGACCTTTGGCTATCCAAGGTGTGACATCCGTAGAACCTGTGACAAAATTACTGTGAAAATAGAATCTGTTCATTCGAAACTAAGCCTGCCTACTACTACTCAGAATGAAGCTTTAAAACTTAACTATGAACTAAAGAACCTACTACGAAAAAAAAGAATTACACTTAAAGCGAGCTGATTCTTTTTACAAACAAAAGAAAAATGCTAGGCTTGCCGCACAAAAAGACAAGACCAAAGAAGCAATCGCCATGGACTTTCAGATAAACCTGCCCCTTCCAAATATCAGCACAAACGATGTTTACTATCGATGGCAACTACATTCTACATGTTTAACATACACCAATTATCAGACTCTGAAGCTATTTTCTACACGTATCCTCAAGCCTCCGGCAAAAATTGAAGAGATGAGGTTTGTTCCATGCTGTGGGATTTCATTTTTTATCATCTTGACTCTGAAGTAAAGGAAGTTTCAATTTTTTGTGACTCGTGTAGTGGTCAACACTAGAACTACTCTATGTTTAGAATGCTACAGTACACTGTACATAACACCAAACGACTACATACAATATACATGGTTTTTCCAATAAGAGGACAATCGTATTCAGAATGTTATAAAAACATGGGTTTAGTTAACCAGAAGTCCGTGGTTGAACTTCCGTCTGAGTGGAACGAAGTTCTCTGAAATTCGAGAAACAAATCAAGACCATTTAAAGTCATTTCTTGTGATAATCAAGAAATATTCAGATCGTAGACTACTTTTCTTTTCCCATTATGTAAAACGATGTCCCTTTAAAATACGTACAGCGAGGAAACTGAAGATCGTCCGTCACCATCCTAGAATGATCTTACATCGCCAAACCTACAATGGCATGGATGATGAAAGTGTTGTAACCAAACCGAAGAGGAAAATCACCTCTACCTGACGGCTGCTTTCACCTTCCTGAACTAGCATATGATGGACCTACACCTGTTCCAAAAGCAAAGTTTGATGACCTTCAGCACCCGAAAAAATTTTGTTCTGTCAAAGCGAAAAAATTTTATGCCTCACTCCCTCATTTTTGAAGTGTACTGTGTATTTAAGAAGCCCAGTCTTAGTTTCAGGTAATGGTGTAGACCAATTTATATCAAGTGACATTTTAAGCTTTTCAAAAACTACCATACAAACAATATATTCATTAATGTCACTACAAATGAATGGACAGTCATCCTTCTTGCCTACATTTTTGTGACATGAATCAGTTATGTTATTTTTATAGACTGAAATAATGCAAAAAGTCTATCTACATAATAAAAATGAGCCAGATATGTTATTTATCAGTGTAACATTATAATAATTATTGTTTTTGTTTAGGATTTAGTTATTTCGTTTTAAAATTAAAACCGCTGTTTTCTCAAAACTTTGTTTACTGGACCGTCGTCCTTTTTTCCCTGGACTCTTCATTTCTTTCATTCTGATGCTGGTACCTCAAAACCCTGGTTTTAGAAGAGTTCAACAGCTTCTTGAAGTGGTAAAAATCGCTGTCAGTGTACTTTTTTATTTGACATAAAGAGACAAAAAAGTCTTTACGTGACAAATCAGGTGAATACGGTCATTGGATTATTAATTCTGTTTTTCCCTCCGTCGATAGTCAGTTGTCGACACGCAGTGTGACGTCTGGTATTCGCCCAATATAGTGTGTTGCGACGCTTACGCTTGCTTCTCCTCATTTGATCGACCAACTATGGCAAACCATTTGCTGTATGCCGCTCAGCATTAACTGTTCCTACGTCGTCTATACTGCAGTAGTGACGACATGTCCAAAAGAACAAGCAATCATTTTCTCATCTATGCTTCATGAACGAGCCAATTTTGTGGTTTCTATATACTTGGACCACCCAAACAACTGATAGCTGCTTAGTTTCTGGCTCTTACATCCAAGTTTCATCTACTCGTACGAGGTTACATACACATTTTGCATTTCCTTGGCTTAATTTTTTCGTATGTTGAGTGCGTGAATTTTGCCCTCAACTAGGGAACTTGGATGTCTCTAACCCGTGGCCGTACTCGCTTCCAATGAACCATGCATCTAAACGACTCTAGAAAAATAATATGTTAAGGAACCTCCTATTCAATAATTAATTATTAACCCTGCTGTTCTGTTAACTTTCACTATACAAATGTACTCTTCGGGTCAATAAGACTTGACATTATAAAATGGTGAAAAAAACATATACTCATGCGTATTTTTCGTTCAGTTTTAAGCCATTGACACTGTTGTTATGTTACAGTATGTTGTTAATGATTATAGCGAAATAATAATAGCAATAACACTAATACACAGAAATACACTAAAAATTTTATTATTCTAATATTCATGCATGGTATATTAGGGACAACAGAAATTTCCACCAAAAAGTCAGTCTCAACAACCATCTTTCTTTGCTTCTTACTCACTGCAGCTTGGAAACAAGTAGGTGATTTGAGTTTTGCATACATTTTTATTACACTTTCCACACAACATATTTGTTTTATTGTCGTAGCTTGAAGGGCAGAACTTACAGCGTGCAAGTTTAGTAGAGTTTCTTGTAGTTACTGACATAGCCACACCTGCCACTCCTTCAGGGTCTTGGATGTCTCACAGAATCTTCTGTGTTTGGAAAATGCTTCCTTGATGCAACGTGCTCTGCAACCAGTGACTGTCCAACTTCCTCCAAAAATATTTTTCTTCTAGTCAATTTTCTTGCATTCCACTTAGGGTCAATCGAAATCCACAAGACATATGCATTATAAGCAGCACCATCAAAATATTGTAGAAAACTGTCATGGACCATCTATTGATTTTTCGTTTGGATGTATATGTAACTGTTATGTGATCTAGTGTGTCTACAGCCCCTTTGGTTGAATTATAATCTAAAATCATTTTTGGCTTCTTATCAGCCGTCACTTATTTCCCCACCAAGGTGGAGAGTGTTTATTAGTACAACATTCTTATTTCTCTTAGAAATATAATTCAGCACCGTCGTGTCATTTGTGAAGTAAAATGAAGAGCTGTGAACCTCCTTTTTGAGGAAGCTCTGGCGTATTTTTGCGTATGGTTCCTAACATTGTCACTTTCCTATTCTGGAGCAGCTGTCCCAAATTGTATGACGTAAAAGAATTGTCAAACGTTACGTCCTGACATTGAAAATCAGAGATAAGATTAACAACTACTCTCATTCCCTGATTTTTTTCTTATGCCGCTCCACTTTCCTTTCCTGTATAAATTTGAGCTTTTGGTACATATGAAGATTTGCCGTCACACAGAGCACATATCTTGATCCCATATTTTGCCGGTTTGCTTGGGATGTACTGCTTGAATGGTCATCGGCCTCTAAATGCTACCAGTTGCTCGTCAACGGTCATATTTTCTCCTGGATTATACAGTTTAAGAAGGACTTCTAACCACTTCTCCCAGATACTGTAAATTACAACGAGTTTATCAGTAGGCTGTCTTCCTTCTCTTGCAAATTTCTTACCAAATCGCAAGAGGTGTGATGTTTTCAGGAATATTTCTAGGAACATGGTTGGTCGAAATATGTTCCGCCCAGTACCCTTATCCCACTAACTTTTTGTAGATTCCCCATGTGAGCGATATACACCGGCAAGGAAAAGAGTCCTAATTATGCTTGAAATGGAGAATCATCAAAATTTGTCCACTGTGTATCATAAACTCGTTCCCCTCAATATTTGACATCTCTGTTATTTCATTCTGAAGTGCTGTAGAACATAATACTTCAAATTAACTTTTTACATCGCTTATTCCGCTGCTTGCATACCTGATAACTCCCGGGGTACTGCCGATGACTTTTGAATCAGGTAGGCAGCCGTGTTGCGCTGGTGGTTGCAACTGCCATTCTGTGTTCCAGTTTTTAGGAATAGAAGTCTGTACACTACTTTCAAGAGGCAGTGGTCTGTCGCCAATGTTATCAGAACACTCGCTTTCAGAAGCATTGCTGGCATTATCTTAGAGCTCGGAAAGTGATCCTTCGCCTGTTGAACTATTTACTGATTCTCCCAACTCAGCGTCAGGCAGTGATGTAATCGCCATGATGTCATAATTCAGACTGATTACAAACGATAGCGAACACAAACTGAGCAGAAGCAATGGATAATTCGAACAGTTGACAACTCGTAATGACAAGTCCATTATTGTAAATGCAGCGCCTTTGTTGACTTGTTTTATGTTGAGAGTAAGTATGAACAACGGAAGTCGTTACTACTGTAAAATATGAGACAGCCAAAAAGTGTTTGATTCTAGAATAATCACATTAATGTCGGGTCTCATTGACCCAAACATTACGTATGTAACTCTTAAGATTTATGACCAGATGATTCACAATATTTTAAAACTTTTTTAACCACATATTGCCCCTGCATTTTCAAATTCACCAAATTTCATAAAGTTATTTTGATATTTAAACAGTAAGATACGAAATTTATAACCATTTCGGGTCATATAGACCAGAACAGAATAGCAGGGTTAAGTAGATCTGCCTACACCATGAACAGATTGTACCAAACTTATTCGAAAGAACTGTTTCTGGCAATCCTGTATCTTTACATGAATAAATTGTCACCATCCGTGATAAAAACACCAAGAGATCAACGTGCATATAGAGCCCAACCATATTTAAAGAAAGCAATGAGTAAAATGAGACATGTGCAGTGCGATAAAATCTATCTCGACATAAGATATGTTATCCTCCCTGGCATGTTCGTTCAATCTCGCATTGTCCATTGTGTCAAATCCTAGCCTGATTTATTTATTGAGTCATATCGGTTGTCACCCCCTGTAAAACGAGCATGCTAATCAGTTAATGTGCTATACCTGTGGCGCAACTTCTTCAACAATATTTGCACAAAAATTAAACCCCTTCGTTGCGAGTCCATGCTCTCGTTATTATTATCATCTGCATTACATGTACATCCATACTCCGGTGTGTGGCGGAGAGTATCCTGTACCACTACCAGTCACTTCCTTCCCTGTTCCATGCGCAAACAGAGCGAAGCAAAAAGGACTTTCTTTATGCCTCTGTACGAACTCTAATTTATCTTATATTCGTGGTTCTTACGTGGAATGTACTTTCACAGTAGTAGAATCGTTCTAGAGTGAGCTTCAAAATCTGGTTCTTTAAATTTTCTCAATAGTATTCCTTCAGCAGTACTCAAGAATGGCCCACACTAGCGTCCTAAATGCAGTCTCCTTTACAGATGAACCGCACTTTCCTAAAATTCTCCCAATAAACCGAAGTCGACCATTCGCCTTCCCTACTACAATTCTTATTTGTTCGTTCCACTTCACATTTCTTTCTTTCACTTGCGTCCTTGTCCCGCAATGTTCGCAGGGTCGGCATGGTTACAACGGATTTGGCAAGGTTAATTTAAAGGGGTGACCGGATGCCCTTCCTGCCACCACCCCACTCCCCCCACGACGGAATCAGTGTACCCCAGCTGTCTGCGTCTAGTGTAAACCACGAAATAGTGTGGAAGAGTTACAAATGTCTGCGTGTCGTGTAACTGAGGCGGGATCTGGAGACCAGCCTGGTATTCATCTAGCGGGATGTGGAAAACCGCCTAAAAACCGCATCCCGGCTTGCCGATACACCAGCCCACGTCGTTAATCCGCTGGGCGGATTCTATCCTGGGCCGGCGCGCCTACCTGAGTCCAGGAAGCAGCGCATTAGCGCTCTCGGCTAACCTGGCGGATCTTGTTCGTTCCAGTTCATATCGCTTTGCAATATTGCGCCTAGACATTTAATCGATGTAACTCTGTCAAGCAGTACACTACTAATGCTGTATTCAATCAGTATGGGTTTGTTTTTCTATTCATCTGCCATGTTACACTTTTCTGCCATTTAGAGCTAGCATCACACCAACTAGCAGTTTTGTCTACATCATCTTGTATTCTCCTACAGTCACTCAGCGTCATCTTCCCATATACCACAGCATCATCAGCAAACAGCCGTCGTTTGCTGCTCACCTTGTCCGTCAGATCATTTATGTGTACAGAACATATAGCAGTCGTATCATACTTCCCTGGAACACTCCTGACGATGCCCTGGTCTGTCATGAACACTCGCCATGGAGATCAATGTAATGTGTTTTGTTACTTAAGTAGTCTTCGAACCACTCACATATCGGGGAACCTATTCTGTACGCTAGTACGTTCATTAACATTCTGCTATGGGGCATCGTCTCAAAGGCTTTTCGGAATATGGAATCCGCCTGTTGCCCTTCATCCGTAGTTCGCAGGATATCGTGTGAGAAAAGGGCAAGCTGACTTTCGCAGGAGCCATCCTTTCTAAAACCTTTCACGTGACCATTCCTGCCACGACTTAAGGCATCACCCAAAGTAGGAACCTCTCACGTGTACTGTCGAGAGTGCGGTTTATCGCTCCACGATACCACTACTCACATTGTTCGATATCCCAAGACCGTCAGGTGAACATGGAATTGATGTAGTCAACAGGGCCATACTCAATACCGTGCAGGATCTGAGCAGCGCGTGTGACTAGCGCCTGAGAGTACAGACATCATGGTCACCCACCTTGCAGAAACGTAACACACCTCACGTATTTTGAGTCAGGAAATGGACTTGTTTGCATCAAGCAGTGTGACGACATCTGGAATACTACGGCCAGTAGTTGTAGTGACCACTGTTGCCACTTCGCTTAACACAGCTGCAGAGAGAGAGTCATGAGGACAGTGCTGCAGCACTAGATCCACGGGTGAGGCAACATCGTCCTTTTCGATACATTCCGTTTCGGATACATCACAATTGACATATCTGTGTGTGGAGGTTCCGAGGAGAACGAACGTTGCCCGACTGAATTCGTCACCGTCACATTGGCTCAGCACCTGGCATTGTATGAGATGCCATTGGATACACAACACGATCACTTCTGGTTTGCACAGTCGGTATCTTGGGCAGCAGACGTTGCATTCCTGAGATGTTGTGGGCTGCGATTGCGCCCTTTGTTTCAAGATCTCTGTGAATTTATCTTACAACAAGATAATACAAGACCGCATATTTTTCGTGCTGTCCTGACCTACCTCGACACAGAGTGTGTTTCCCTGGCCAACACGCTCTCCAACTCACCCACCCAAAACATGCGGCCATGGGCTGCAGAGAGACTGGTGCACCATCACCTGTCAGCCACTATTACTGACGAACTCTGCCATAGAACTGAAGCAGTGTAATCTACAATACCCCCCCCCCCCCCTCAGTTATCCAAATTCAGTTGGACTCGATAGCCATCCAGGTCAGAACCATTGCTGCTACCAGAGGTGGCAGCCTTACGCACTAAGTTTGGCACCCTGCCTGCAGAACCGCACCCGCACAATAACCCTGGGTTCGGTGTGGGGCAGCGGTGGAGTGGGTGAACTGCTGTGGCCTGTTGTGGGGTTGTGAACAACTGAGGGCTAGGCGGGACGAAGCCTCTTCGCCGTTTCTAGGTCCCCGGTTTCATACACAAAATACACACCAAATGGCAGTGTATTTGTAATCTTTGAGAAATAAAAAAATCGAAATGTATTACAAAAATAAATGTGTTAGAATGTTTCGTAAAGTGTGATACTTATCTGCTGGACCGTGTATTTTTCTGTGTTGGAAACGAGTGTTTATGCTGTGTTGTTGAGACAAGAGTACTAAGGTTTAGCAGAGATATGGGGGATAGTGTATGTTGATAAGACAGCGGAGCACACAGAGTGTATGGAAATCTCTGAACGGAGCCTAGGTGTTGCAGTTCTAATGACCAGCAGTGTGTAAGCAGTGGAGGCCGTGTTCCAGCCCCAGTAGCACAGAGAGCGGAGTACGATACAAAACCTGTCTACTTACCAGAGCTCGCAGCCTGTGTGCGGCGCGCTGCACCGTGCCTCGGAGGGAGCACAGAGTCGCCTCCTCGCGCTGCAGGCGCGTCGACTTCTGCTGGTCATCCTCCCCCACTTCTTCTGGGCTGGCAGCCACACCGTCGCACCACTGCCCACTACTGCCGACACAAACCGTTCTCCGTAATATATTCCCGCTGCGCCAATAACGCTGTCTCCAGCCTACAACTGGCATACTACTGTGAAATGAAGGAAGTGACGCATTATATTTAACATGCTTATTTCGGACCTCTTGTGGAGGAGCTGCAACACTGTCTGATAAGTACAATCGCCACATTCTTGCTCATTTTGCTACCCACTGTGACAGCTACCAGAAAACTGAACTGTTGGTTGGTGAACGTCGATCACATTGCTTATATCGGTCTTTGTAATGGTTTCTGCAAACAGAAACATTTTTGGTGTTCTGAGAACTCTGAGATGTCAACAGGCCTAAGAAACCTGAGCTGAAACAGCGGTAATCAATAATTATCTACCTAAACTGATTAGACATAGCACCATAACATGGCATTAATACCAAGGGGAGGACAACCCGTAAATAGCTGCTTACCTGAGAAGCAAATCTTTTGTTCACACCTTTTCATAACAAAGAACTCTTTGGCATCTTTCTGGTCATTTGTCAACAAACATGTACAACTAATCCTCCTGTCCATTAGTGCTAGCTGCCTTTTAGGAATGTAAAAACGTAAAAATTGATTACAAATTTTTAGGTGGCCAGTTTTCTCTGAAACTGCCACCCACCATATTTCAGAATATTTTATGCTCATTTCTCATGATCAAGTAATTAATCACTGGCTATGCATAACAAATGCAATCAGGATTCAGTACCTCCAGTGACTGTTCCTTTTATTGCTTTCTCTTCGCTTCTACTTTTAGTACAGTAAATGGAATCTACAGTTAGGAGACTATAAGCTGGTTAGTGAAAGATAAGGATACTTTTAAGACGACTTGCCTACCATAAAAATTTTCAGAGTCCAACGCAAAGCTGCTGACTCAGGAAGACACACACGCCTTCAGTTCTCTTATTGCACGCTCTCCATGAAGTGCGTGGGATGGCCATTGTCTGTCGAAAAAACACAGTATTGCTCATACAATGAAGAGCCAAAGAAACTGGTACATCTGCCTAATATCGTGCAGGACCTCCGAGAACACACAGAAATACTTCAATACGACATGGCACGGACTCGCGTAATGTCTGAAGTACTGCTGGAGGGAGTTGATACCAAGAATCCTGCACGGCTGTCCATAAATCCGTAAGAGTACGAGGGTGTGGAGATCTCTTCTGAACAGCACATATCTCTGTATTTTAGTACGTATGGTTATAACAGTTTTTTTTGGCGCATCAGTGTAGAAGCCTTTCAGCAAGATAAGAGATATCTACTCAGGTGTCATCTTCACGTGAGAATCTTTACTATCTGAGGAGCGATGGCACCAAACTATGTTCGGTTTAAATTTTCAGAATCCAGGGTTCTGGTTCATTCTTATTATTATTTTTGTAGAGCACTTAGAGCCTTGGTCGTGCCTACATGTCAGCCATCTCATCGGTCTGTTTCCAAATTGTACTATTTAGTGGGAGAGATTTGGTGATTTCCGCCCTACCTTAAAGCAGTATAGCTCAGAAATAGGGAAAGCCTGTAGGTGTAGGAGAGTGTTTAACGTCTGTACTTTAATATTACTGGACGGAATGCGCAATGTCTGCCACAGCTGGTCAGCAAGCTCCTTCTCTGGCGAAAAGCACCAAAGTTACAGAGAGTCCGGTTCAAATGGCTCCAAGCACTAGGGAACTTAACATCTGAGGTCATCAGTCCCCTAGACTTAGAATTACTTAAACCTAACTAACCTAAGGACATCATACACATCCATGCCCGAGGCAGGATTCTAACCTGGGACCGTAGCAGCAGCGCGGTTCCGGATTGAACCGCCTAGAACCGCTCGGCAACAGCGGCCGGCTAGAGAGTCCGGAATGAGAGCATTTCACACTAGGGGACGAAGGAGTGTACAACACATTAGGTGAGGGATCAGTAAACACTTCACGCTAGGCAACGAAAGAGTATACTTCATGTTAGGAGTAATGCCTTCATGTTAAGGGATGGAGGAATACACACTTCACTTCACGCGTTTGAATACCAAAGTCTTCGGGTTAGGAAATGGAGAAGTAATCACTTCACGTCAGGCGAAGAAAGAGTGCACTTCGCGTTAAGCTTTTGCAGAGCAAAGACTTCGTGTTAGGAGATGAGGAGTAAAAGCTGACGGATAGGGCGACTAATGAAGCGAGCCTTGGGATGGGAGAGAAGGATGTTTCCACTCGAATTATGAGGACAGAAAGAGAGCTGAGCTCTTGAGTTGCCAGTTACTAGTGCCGCTGCCTTCTTCATTACGGTAAGAGTATGGCAAGGTGTGCCATCATTACGGTCGGTAATTCCATAGGGATGCGATATTAGTTCACTCCCCTCGGGAGCCAGTTATTCTATTTTAATACTTCACCGCCAGCTAGTTTGCCATAAGTATGTTCTTTGTCAATCTCACAGGTGTTCTATCTTACTTTTCCTCGTTCTTATTGTAATTTACTAACCATGCTTACAGTCACTGGACATATTCGTGTATTATCTGCATAACTTTGCATTTATTGTGGTCACCCACCTGCGCCAAGGTTAGAGTTCACCATTAGAACCCCTTGCCCAAGTGTTTAATGTTCAGTTCTTTGCCATATTTCAGTGGGAAACTCAAGTGTTTTACTCTACGACAGAAAATATGACTGCCATAGTGCCCGCTTGTTTCTGTTATACATTAGATGATCCATCCTCTAATTAATTTGTCTATGAGAATGGTGTGGTACCCATATTGGCATGTTTGATTGGGCCACCGTTGTTAATTATCGTTCAGTAACACATTTCCATTGGGCAACATTAACGTCCTTTCATTAACGTGCATGATCATATGGGGTGCTCCCCTTCACTGTACGTCACCAGAGTTCAGACGAACATCATAGGAGTATGCAAAACAGCAGAATCGACATCTCATATGAAATGTTCTTTTCTTCTTATGATAATAATCTGACACTACCTAACGCACATTTTACATTCTACAGTAGGATATTTTGTATTGATGCAGCGCAAATAATTTACTTCGTGCAGTTGGGTAAATTTAAAACACCTTCCTCGGCTAATGCAAAAAGCCAGAAAAGCAGGTCAAGACAGATCGCTGAGCAGAGTTACTCCAAGGCCTGTGACGTCGCGAGTTAATGCGTGATAACAATTATTGCAGTGAGCTACATTGCAGTACAGCGCGCAGTGAAGGAGACCGCAAGTTGTGTCCTACCTATGAGTCATATACACCTGCTGCTACTGCAGCGTGAGAACGGCTCCTGTGTCACTTCGAGCGACTGTATATTCATGCCACCTATGAACCTAAATAAATGATATTAAATATTATTCAATCATTTTCAAAGTCGGTACACTACCTTTTGTTATTCAGAAGAAGATTGTATAAAAATTTCAACATTGTAACTATCATAGTTTCGGAGATAAAAAAATTGCTAAAAAAATCAAAAACCGACACTTAGGGAACCAAATTCAGCTAGGAAATATAATAGTTTATCTTTTGGTATAATTGGAAAACATAAAAAGAACTCTCACTGTGCAGAATTAATTAATTGAGGTTTTCATATTATAACTAATTATTTTTCGTTTTCGTAATATAAAAATCAGACAAAATTATTATTAGCGTCTAATATTGTTGTAGGAATAAATGTGAGTAAATGAAAGTGTGTACGTGGGACATCCGTCAGATTTAAATGTTGCATGATATACCGTCTTAAGTAACCTGCAAGAGTTACACAAGCCTGTCGTGGGAAAATGATCCTAGGGAATTTACCCACTTTGCTGATGACGTACGTCTAGGTGTGATTGCTATTGTAACAGAGCAGCCAGAAAGTCAGCTGGAGTAAAATCAGTATCTAAAGAATTATTGCCTTTTCGTTTTCGTTTATTAAACATTACTTTAATATTTGTATGTCAGAATGACGTAAATGTGTCTGAGTAAAAGGATTGGGGCAGGCCAGTTTTGGCGCGAATATGATCATGAGTGAGCATTCCGATTGGCAGCGAGTATGATCAGCCAGTCAGAATTGAGACGGTTCCCGCTAGTTACCTGATAATTATACTGGGAGTGAGGCTGCAAGATGGGAGTCGCTCGCTAGCTTTGAACGCGGACGGTCATGTTACTAGTGCCAATCAAATTAATGTGTAAAATGAAGAAATATTTGGCTTCTCGCGTCCAGATTGTGTGGCCATAATAGCAGTTGCATTTACGGACAGTTTTGTGAAGTTTGGAAGTTTTGGAATTGTTTTGTTGGAAAGAATTTCGTGTGTGAAAATTTGGCCTTCATAGTATCCATGTGGCATGTTTCAGTATTCAACCACTGAGCATTTTTGGCGAGAAATTTCTTTTTTAGAAATCCACAAGAAGGACCGAATGTAATAACTCAAATTGGTGAAATTAATGGCTGTGAAAACGTTTTTTAATACGGGTCGGGTCTGGAAAGATTTCTGGCTGCTGTCCATATGAAATGTGTGAATGAATTGTGAACTGGAAGAAAATAGCCAATAGTTTAAATGTGGACTGAATAGTACCATTCTTTGGCTATAAGGACAAAATAAACATTATTGTGTGGAAATTTTGGACATTATTTTCCAGAAGCTAATCCGTTTCCTTACTGCCCGATAAAATTGAATGACAGTTTTTCTACAGATCTTTCTTTCATTACCAGAGTTGCGCGGCCTCAGTAGTTGTACATATTAGATGGTGTTTTTTACCAACACTGCTTTTACATCATCTTGTAAGTATCTACGTTGCCGAGTGAAGGGACATCGAGCAGACGTCGTTCTGAGGTAGGTGAATTTTATTGTGCAGTCTGCACAGAGAACAAAACCCCGCCCCGATGCAGGCCGGCTGATTATGTTGCGATTACTGCTGCTGAAGCGTCATGCTGCCGCATAACAGTGACGCAGCAGAAACGCAAAGACACCATGGCCTGAATGGCATAGTTACTTCACATCCGAGCCACAGACTCGTTGCGGTTTACGTGATAAAAACCGATGTTGTAGCAAAACGAGAACGGATCAAGAGCGTACAAATACTCGTCATTTTTAATCATCATATCGCAGTCTGTCAGCCACCAGTCCCAAGGAGGGAACTACGTCGGTCAACGAGTCTGCGAGTCACCCTCCCTGGACTCTGCAGCTGCTGGCTGCAGACCTGCTTTTGGTGCCAAGCCCGATGTTACTGAGTGAGCACCCTCTAACCCGTGGGCCACTTGGGACCTACTTCCAAACAGGTAGAATAACATAGAGAAGCAACACCGCGACCAGAGCGAAGCAAACTGAACAAACCTCCGCCATGCTTTCTAAAGTCAAAAGAAAAGGGCATGCTACGTGACAGTGAGTAAGGAAATTACGAAATTGCAACTGTTATCGTTTATTAACTATACTACCTCTTAGTAGAGTGCACTAACACTTTATATACACTGTCTCTTGACAGTGCTAGAAGCTTTATTTTAAATACTGTAACCCCAGATGTTCAGCAGCAGAGCAATTACAAATAGAAGTTACAGTCTCTGTAAAGTTTAGTTTAGGATCCATCTTCGTGTGCTTTAGTACAACCTTTTCTACAGAAAACTTTCGAAGAATAACAGTCATTTCAGAGACGAGCGTTGTACAGGAAGATAATATTAATTTCGAACGTATCTACCACTCATTTCGCATGCAAAGCAAAATCTGTGTTACAATGACCAGGGAGGCACGACGCCACACAGCAGGTACATTATGATCTAAGCCACGCAGGTTGTCGAATATGCAATGAAATTCTTGGCTGATCGTTAGTTTATTAAAGTAATAGGTAATATGCTACCTTGTCTTTCTCATGAATCAGATACCTCTGCTTACATATAGAGCCAAATTTTGCAAAGTTACGTAGTAGTCTCCCCCTTACATTTTTCGTAGTTTATTTATGCTATATGTACATAATTGCATCAAAACATTTGGAGAATTGCCTTTTTCTAATTCACTTTAGGCCCACGACTACCGGTCTACATTTGGATTATCTAAGGTTCAGTATCAGACTGATTTACTATTCGCACATTATATACCTTACCTACGTGATTATCGGAAGCTATAATTTAAAATATGTTAATACCTGTTATAGGTCCAAACTTTGAAAATGATTATCCTTACATAAACCATACCAAGACTGATTCAAGAGTAATTTATACTTTACACTTCGCATATAATTTGAAACTATAAAAAACAAGTAACTATCTGCTCACAGGGATAAAAGACCTTTCCGCCTGTAATCCATAGTTTCCAATGTGAAAGCATAGTTCCAGGAAGCAATAAAATAGTTATTGGAGTAACGCCTGTTGCAACAGTCAAAAAGTGAACCGTACAAAAATGATGTAATCGACCATGCCTTGCAATCAGCAATAGCGTTTTCATTCACAAAAAAGATCACGATCTTATGCTCCTGACTTTTCCGAGATGTTGCAAAGTATGGCGTATGCCTTTGTTAGCTTCTCAACCGTCACAAAATTCTCGGAATGTCGTATGCTTAGGAGCAAGCTTTATTGACAAGTAAACAAACACATCACTGTACACATAACAGAACACAATATGTAAGAATATTTACACCAATATTCAGTCTTTTTTCTAGATTTATGCGTAAAGTAATACACTGAACACATGGTAGGCAAGACTCCGAAACGAAACTCGCAGCAACTGTGAATCTCACAAAACGATACACGATCTCTCTAATCTTCAGAACAACCGTAAATGACTTCCCGAAACTTGTCAACTATTAATATCACGTGGCACCGCAGGGAAAGCTGAATAACGTTTCACAGGCTCTCTGTTTATTTTCTGTCTCTTTTCCTACTTCAGCTTATGCCCACTTTCCATCCTGTAGGTCTGTGGCTGTGCAGACATTCAAGCGCCATTGCCCATGTAGGCAAACTCCTAGCTATCTGCGTCTGTTCTGGGCAGACTACGCCATTGTCAGCTGCCTTTTCTGCAGGCCATTGTCAGCTGCCCTTTCTGCAGTTGGTCCAGAACAGGGTCCAGCACGCAACATCTGGCTCGTCCAGGGCTGTTGGCTGCTTCTAGGCAGCACGGCTGACAGACTGCTGATTCCGCTAAGTCAGCAGCCTTGCCTGCCCGACGCCCCTGTTATGCAGGAGCCAAAATAGCCCCTGAGAACCGGCAACCCGTATTACACCACAGAGGACGGAGTTGTCTATGTCCAAGGCGTACCAAAAGCACCATGGTAAACACCAGCTATTTACATACAAGATAATGGAAACAGACATTCCGAGCACTACTTCCTGCAGGGGGAGCTCGAGTCACGGCTTGCAGGAAGTATCACTACGCCAAAACCTGACTGGCTGGAAACAGCTATTTTGGGGCTAGAACCAGCCCCGAAGTTCAGTTAACTCCGGATGCCTACCTCGTGGACTTCGACCGCTGAAGATTACGACTTTCTCTCTGAATTGGACTTTAACTAGTGTGTGTGTGTGTTACCACGAATCTTTGTAGAAAATCAGAAGTGAAATTTTTGTTTGCCTCAATTAGGAGACTTTTACTGGCATCGTTATTGTTACCTTCAGTCATCGACCTTGCAAACGTACATAAATGAAAGTTGTGGTTGTGAAAAATTGCGAATTGTCATTCACTACAGCGCCTTCCTCACCAGACGTGAACTGCTGACGACTTGCGGGCGCTGGCTTTCAGGGAAAATGACATGGCTGTTGTAATAGTCAGTAATAAATCATTTTACAACGCTGTTTCTACAACATACCTTGGAGCATCTTCCATGCAACCACTCACCACTCTGCTGCTACCCGGCGAGTGGTGGGCCATCGACATCCAGACCTCGATCTACCCAGCTCCACCACAAATAATATTGGCTGACCACACAGCCGCCATAATATTACATCATTTTGGCCTTGTTACCCATTCCGAGTCACTAAACACCACTGAATGGAATTGGTCCTTACTCATATATGTTTCAGTCCCGTTCTTTCCCTGCTGTGATGGCATGTTTTCTCTATTTTATGTGTCTTGTGTCAGTTTATGCTATCTTTTCGATATGTCTCAGTAACTAGTACTCGTCTTCCTTAGCATTTATATTTTTTGCCCCCAACACGTAACTCACACATTTCGTCCTGTGTTAGCAGTTACTGTGTGTTTACAAACGTACTTAATCATTGTATGTAGCATGTGTTGAATGTAATTTTCGGTTGAACATTTTCATGCGATGAAATTATGTTTTTCAAAGGCAGAAATATTGCTTGAGAATAAGTAAAATGATGTGTGAATTGCTAATTGAAACGTAACGTAAAAATACGTTATATTAGATAGTTTCAAACATGTCACTGCAGTTAATAGGAAGTGCCTCATCCAACATAGAACACTAATGAAGGCAAAAGTCGTAATTTTGGCAACAGGCATCCTAATGAGAAGAACGCAAAACTAACGGACGGATTGAGTCTTGTGACTTTTTACAGTCGCAATTTCATGTTTTTATTGGTGAAATAGTGTGCTGATGTTGTGTTGTTCTTGGCAGCCTGCGGTACAATCATACTCAAACAAGAAATCCTTTTTCCAAGAAAACATTGTAACGTTTGCCATTTCTTTCATACGTTTCTCCTCCTTATATTGCGATTACCCATTCACATCTCCTAATATTAGGATAACTCTTGGGAGGCAAAGAAATAAAAAAATATTCTACACGTCATCCAGAAAAAGAGTGAAACAATGAAAATTATTCGTACAGCATATATGAAGATAAGAGACGGCTTGAGTTCTACCGCTTGGAGCGTTAGTATCGCTCTAGCTCTCAAATGTACTAGCTACCACAGCAGTGAACATCTTGCCTGTATGTACGAGAGATATTCGGAAAGTAAGTACCGATCGTTCAAGAAATGGTGACCAGTGTGAAAATCTAATAAAGCTTTGCACATAAGTGTTCGACATTGTCTCTAGTATCCCTGTGGATTGCAGCACTTGGCTCTTCTCAGTTCTGAGCGCATGGTGAGCACATAAAGATGCGTAGAAAATAGTGTCTCTCGCCAAGTATGAAAGCCTGGTGAGAGATTTCGCCTGATTTTATGCAGCTAACATTACAGAACTATCATGCGGTTCCTACATCGTGACAATACTCGGTAGCAATGTGCAGGGGCAATGAAAATGCTCCTGCCACGTTTTCGATGGGAAGTGTTTGATCACCCGCACTACAGCCGGTAATTGGCTCCCTCTGTGTTTCATCACTGGTCACATTAACTACTGGCTATGAAGACAACGTTTTCGCACAGACAACGAGCTATAGATGAGCGTAGAGAATTGGCAGGAAGCACAGGCGGCTGCCTTCTATGATGATTATGATGATGATGATGATGATGATGATGATGATGATGATGAAGTCCCATTCTCCTTAACAGAGCCTAGGGGACGATACGGGAGACCTGCACCGCCGTACTAGGCAAGGTCCTAGTGGAGGTGGTTTGCCATTGCCTTCCTCCGACCGTAATGGGGATGAATGATGATGATGAAGACGACGACACAACAACACCCAGTCATCTCGAGGCAGGTGAAAATCCCTGACCCCGTCGGGAATCGAACCCGGGACCCCGTGCTCGGGAAGCGAGAACGCTACCGTGAGACCACGAGCTGCGGACTGCCTTCTATGACGAGGATATTGGAAAGTTGGTATAACGATGCGACAGATGTCCTAGCTGGAGCGGCGACTATGTAGAGAAGTAGCTGGAAGATGGAGCTAACTGTCGCAAATGAAATATTTCTGATTTTCAATGTAGTTTCAATTTCGCGACTGATCGGAGCTTACTTCCTGGACAAGCCTTGTATTAGACTGTAGTCACAACTTGGAAACTATGAAAACTGATAGTATCCCACTTTAATGGGACCGCGAACTCCGATAAAATTTCGGATGTTGTTCACAGACATTTTCTGACTATTTTGGCATCAGGAAGTCGTGTTTACTGGCTGCT
Organism: Schistocerca nitens; assembly: GCF_023898315.1. Lineage (NCBI taxonomy): Eukaryota > Metazoa > Arthropoda > Insecta > Orthoptera > Acrididae > Schistocerca > Schistocerca nitens. Next base: position 149,639,819 of record NC_064620.1, on the reverse strand, counting down.
CGTTACAGAGTAATTGCATTTCGTTTGATTTCTTAGTCCCATTCACCTTTTGCTACAAAATGCGTTCACAGTGCAAATTCGTATTGATTTCAACCGTTTGTGACATATGAAAATTTGTGGTGGACTGGTACTCGAAACCGGATTTCCTGCTCAAGGCGAACGGTCCCCTTAGCCACTTCGGCTATAGGTGCACGCCCCCAAGACCGGCCCAAATTCCTATATGACCCGTTGTCCACAACCGTTATGCTTGCGTTAACCGGGAAATTTCGTTTCGAGTCCCGGTCTAGCACAAATTTCCGTGCGTTACAAACAGCTGACGCCAATACGTATTCGCAAACTGCGAATCCATTTCTTAATATTTACAACAGATGTAACTGTCAAGAAAATTAAAGGACACAGATGTTGTAATAATCAAATATTTATCTTTGTTTTTATACTGAACTGAAAATATCTGCTCAATAGCGCAAATATCGATTGTGTGCGTTTCCTGTTCAAAAGAGTAATGCCCGCATTACTCTTTGCCACTTACACAGACAGAAAAAAACGCAATACCAAGAAGGAATTGTGCGAGATAAACGAAAGTTAGGATACGATATTGCAGTGGCTGCAATACTGTATTTATCCGCAGACAACGGGCAAGCGACTTCCTGTAAAATTTCTCCCCCGTACGAGAATATACATGATAGATGTCTGAGTACAAGCTATAGACAGATGGCTGACGACATACAGAAGTTTGGGTCTGGCCGTCAGTCGCTCGGACAGTCAAATAGTAAGGCGACCGCTCGCGATAAGAGGGGAATTCGGGTACGAATCCCGGTCCCACACAAATTTTCACTGTCGTCATTCAGTTATGCAGCTGATGGTTGTCCATATTCGCAACTGCGAATACATTTCATGTAAACGAATGTTGGTAGGCGTGTTTCTACATCTGAAAGACGTTAATGGCGCCACTGTGAGAGGCAGATCTGGTATTCTTTAAACACACGCTGTAGCGGACGTTAGCGTTAGTCACGTTTGAGATTTGACATGGTGAGTTGATGTTAGTCAAGAATGTCTTTAAGGCGACAAAGACGCCATTATCAACATCTCAGAGAGAAGCTTGATGTTCCTTCTTCGAAATTGCAGAAAGACTTGGCAGGACTATAACCACTCTGGCGCATCGTACTGCATCTGCAGCAGTAATCTGAGCAGCAGTTGGCACCACAGTGACACAGCGAACTGTTACAACTCGGTTACTTCAAGGACAGCTCCGAGTCAGACGCCATGTAGCATGCATTCCACAGATCTCACACCATCGCCATTTGTGACTCAATTGTGTCAAACGAGAGCTCGTAGGAGAGCAGGGTGGAGGCCTGCTGTGTTTTCTGATGAAAGATGGTCCTGCCTTGGTGCCAGTGATGGTCGTGCGTTGTTTATAAGGAGAGCAATTCAGGGCCAGCAACCAACCTACCTGCTTGCTAGACACACCAGACCTACACCTGGAGTTATGGCCGCGTGGGATTAGCCGAGCGGTCTGAGGCGTTGCAGTCACGGACTGTGCGGCTGGTCCCGGCGGAGGTTCGAGTCCTCCCTCGGGCATGGGTGTGTGTGTTTGTCCTTAGGATAATTTAGGTTAAGTAGTGTGTAAGCTTAGGGACTGATGACCTTAGCAGTTAAGTCCCATAAGATTTCACACACCCACAGTTATGGTTTGCGGTGCAATTTCGTACGAGAGCAGGAGGACTCTCATGGTTATCCCACGCACCTTGACTTCAAATTTTTACGTCACTCTGATGATTTGACCTGTTGTGCTGCCATTCATGAACAGCATTCCAAGGGGTGTTCAAATGATAACGCTCGCCCACATACCGTTGGAGTAACTCAACATGGTCGGCTGCAGTGGCCGAGCGGTTCTAGGCGCTTCAGTCTGGAACCGCGCGACCGCTAAGGTCGCAGGCTCGAATCCTGCCTCGGGCATAGATGTGTGTGATGTCCTTAGGTTAGTTAGGTTTAAGTAGTTCTAAGTTCTAGGGGGACTGATGACCTCAGATGTTAAGTCACATAGTGCTCAGAGCCATTTGAACCATTTTAACTCAACATGGTCTGCAGCGTGTCAACATGTCGCTTTGGGTTGCTCGATCACCATATCTGTCTCCAATTGATCACATATGGGACATCAACGGACGACAACTCCACCGTCATCCACAATAAGCATTAACCTTCACTGTATTGAGCGACCAAGTGCAACGGACAAAGAACTCTATCCCACAAACTGACATCTGTCACCTGTACAACACAATTCATCCACATTTGCGTGCTTTCATTCCTCATTCTGGCTCTTACACCCGTAACTAATGTACCAGCATTTCGCATTTGCAATGGCTTACCATGGAATTACATTAACCTGTGATCTTGCAGTGTTAATCATGTTATCTAGACAAACGTATTACCGAAATTTTATTACTGTGCATTAATTATTTTTGCTGTCTTTTTCCCGTCAGTGTAGCCTGCTTTCAGTACTGCTCGGTTCCGTCTCGGGCTTGTATTTCCGGCGGTGTTAGTTTATTTTAATAGTGATAGACAGCAGTAAGGATAGGTCTGCTGTTGAAGAGTTGCGAAAGTCGAAGAAATAAATGTTCTTTGTCGCTGCATTCAGTGATCCCCACATACGAGTAAACCTATTCACAGCGCTGTGTATCGCTGTTAACGTGCAACTAACACTGCTAGTGCTTAGGTTCACCTTGCACACATCAAACATAAACCGACACTTTACAGAGACTGACTACATGCTGCCTACGTGTCAGTTAGGATCCATGACTGTTTTGTCACCAGATTTGAATACTAGCATCAATTCGTACCAGCAACAATAATCGCTGACCACACAAAGCCACATTTTCATATTTATGCAGGGTCTTCCCGAGGACATGCAGCTTTACTGTATGATTAAAAGATGATGGCGTCCTCTTGGGTAAAACATTCCGGAGGTAAAATAGTTCCCCATTCGGATCTCCGGGCGGGGACTACTCAAGAGGACGTCGTTTTCAGGAGAAAGAAAACTGGCATTCTACGGATCGGAGCGTGGAATGTCAGATCCCTTAATCGGGCAGGTAGGTTAGAAAATTTAAAAAGGGAAATGGATAGGTTAAAGTTAGATATAGTGGGAATTAGTGAAGTTCGGTGGCAGGAGGAACAAGACTTTTGGTCAGGTGATTACAGGGTTATAAATACAAAATCAAATAGGGGTAATGCAGGAGTACGTTTAATAATGAATAAAAAAATAGGAGTGCGGGTTAGCTACTACAAACAGCATAGTGAACGCATTATTGTGGCCAAGATAGACACAAAGCCCATGCCTACTACAGTAGTACAAGTTTATATGCCAACTAGCTCTGCAGATGATGAAGAAATTGATGAAATGTATGATGAAATAAAAGAAATTATTCAGATAGTGAAGGGTGACGAAAATTTAATAGTCATTGGTGACTGGAATTCGGTAGTAGGAAAAGGGAGAGAAGGAAACGTAGTAGGTGAATATGGATTGGGGCTAAGAAATGAAAGAGGAAGCCGTCTGGTAGAATTTTGCACAGAGCACAACTTAATCATAGCTAAAATTTGGTTCAAGAATCATAAAAGAAGGCTGTATACATGGAAGAAGCCTGGAGATACTGACAGGATTCAGATAGATTATATAATGGTAAGACAGAGATTTAGGAACCAGGTTTTAAATTGTAAGACATTTCCAGGGGCAGATGTGGATTCTGACCACAATCTATGGGTTATGAACTGCAGATTGAAACTGAAGGTGGGAATTTAAGGAGATGGGACCTGGATAAACTGAAAGAACCAGAGGTTGTACAGAGTTTCAGAGAGAGCATAAGGGAACAATTGACGGGAATGGGGGAAAGAAATACAGTAGAAGAAGAATGGGTAGCTCTGAGGGATGAAGTAGTGAAGGCAGCAGAGGATTAAGTAGGTAAAAAGACGAGGGCTAATAGAAATCCTTGAGTAACAGAAGAAATATTGAATTTAATTGATGAAAGGAGAAAATATAAAAATGCAGTAAATGAAGCAGGCAAAAAGGAATACAAACGTCTCAAAAATGAGATCGACAGGAAGTGCAAAATGGCTAAGCAGGGATGGCTAGAGGACAAATGTAAGGATGTAGAGGCTTATCTCACTAGGGGTAAGATAGATACTGCCTACAGGAAAATTAAAGAGACCTTTGGAGAGAAGAGAACCACTTGTATGAATATCAAGAGCTCAGATGGCAACCCAGTTCTAAGCAAAGAAGGGAAGGCAGAAAGGTGGAAGGAGTATATAGAGGGTTTATACAAGGGCGATGTACTTGAGGACAATATTATGGAAATGGAAGAGGATGTAGATGAAGATGAAATGGGAGATAAGATACTGCGTGAAGAGTTTGACAGAGCACTGAAAGACCTGAGTCGAAACAAGGCCCCGGGAGTAGACAACATTCCATTAGAACTGCTGATGGCTTTGGGAGAGCCAGTCCTGACAAAATTCTACCATCTGGTGAGCAAGATGTATGAGACAGGCGAAATACCCACAGACTTCAAGAAGAATATAATAATTCCAATCCCAAAGAAAGCAGGTGTTGACAGATGTGAAAATTACCGAACTATCAGTTTAATAAGTCACAGCTGCAAAATACTAACGCGAATTCTTTACAGACGAATGGAAAAACTGGTAGAAGCGGACCTCGGGGAAGATCAGTTTGGATTCCGTAGAAATGTTGGAACACGTGAGGCAATACTAACCTTACGATTTATGTTAGAAGAAAGATTAAGAAAAGGCAAACCTACGTTTCTAGCATTTGTAGACTTAGAGAAAGCTTTTGACAATGTTGACTGGAATACTCTCTTTCAAATTCTGAAGGTGGCAGGGGTAAAATACAGGGAGCGAAAGGCTATTTACAATTTGTACAGAAACCAGATGGCAGTTATAAGAGTCGAGGGGCATGAAAGGGAAGCAGTGGTTGGGAAGGGAGAGAGACAGGGTTGTAGCCTATCCCCGATGTTATTCAATCTGTATATTGAGCAAGCAATAAAGGAAACAAAAGAAAAATTCGGAGTAGGTATTAAAATTCATGGAGAAGAAGTAAAAACTTTGAGGTTCGCCGATGACATTGTAATTCTGTCAGAGACAGCAAAGGACTTGGAAGAGCAGTTCAACGGAATGGACAGAGTCTTGATAGGAGGATATAAGATGGACATCAACAAAAGCAAAACGAGGATAATGGAATGTAGTCAAATTAAATCGGGTGATGCTGAGGGGATTAGATTAGGAAATGAGACACTTAAAGTAGTAAAGGAGTTTTGCTATTTAGGGAGCAAAATAACTGATGATGGTCGAAGTAGAGAGGATATAAAATGTAGACTGGCAATGGCAAGGAAATCGTTTCTGAAGAAGAGAAATTTGTTAACATCGAGTATAGATTTAAGTGTCAGGAAGTCGTTTCTGAAAGTATTTGTATGGAGTGTAGCCATGTATGGAAGTGAAACATGGACGATAACCAGTTTGGACAAGAAGAGAATAGAAGCTTTCGAAATGTGGTGCTACAGAAGAATGCTGAAGATAAGATGGGTAGATCACGTAACTAATGAGGAGGTATTGAATAGGATTGGGGAGAAGAGAAGTTTGTGGCACAACTTGTCTAGAAGAAGGGATCGGTTGGTAGGACATGTTTTGAGGCATCAAGGGATCACAAATTTAGCATTGGAGGGCAGCGTGGAGAGTAAAAATCGTAGAGGGAGACCAAGAGATGAATACACTAAGCAGGTTCAGAAGGATGTAGGTTGCAGTAGGTACTGGGAGATGAAGAAGCTTGCACAGGATAGAGTAGCATGGAGAGCTGCATCAAACCAGTCTCAGAACTGAAGACCACAACAACAACAACTACCAAACTTGTTCGTACACTCAAGAGCCTCGCTAAAACTGACTGCGTCACTATCATTGGTTTACCAGACTCTTTCTTCTTCTTCTTCTTCTTCTTTTTCTTCTTCCTGTTCTTCTTTTTTTTGCCGTGTATCTTCGTTTATTGGACAGTGCAGTATTGGTGGTAGAGCCTAGCCGTATGACTTCCCTGTTGCCAAGCCTCCCCCCCCCCCCCCCCCGAACAGACTTTGTGTACCCCAACTTTGTGCGTCCAGTAGTATTCCGTGTAAAAGTGTGCATGCTAATGCCCGCTCCTATCTGGGTAGGTCACCATACTTCTAGATTCCATCGATACCTTATATCTCGTCGAATGGATTGGACTTGTTGACATCTGTCTCATTCATCCCTCATATAATGCGGATATTATTTGATGTAAGGTAACTCCAGATTAACCTCATCATTCTGGCATATTCAATGCACAACTGACACTGTGGACCCAAAAATGCTGAATTTCTTCACAACTCCTGGAATTTTGAGTCGCCGGCCAGTGTGGCCGAGCGGTTCTAGGCGCTTCAGTCTGGAACCACGCGACCGGTACGGTCGCAGGTTCGAATCCTGCCTCGGGCATGAATGTGTGTGATGTTCTTAGGTTAGTTAGGTTTAAGTAGTTCTAAGTTCTAGGGGACTGATGACCTCAGATGTTAAGTCCCATAGTGCTCAGAGCCAATTTTGAGTCTCACCCAACTACGATTTCACTTCGAAATCTCACAATGTGTCGAAGTTTTTCTCTTTTTGATACGTTTAAGGTCCTGTACAATATGAAATTGTAGAACTCGTGGTTCTTTTACACCAAATCCCGGAGTTGTGTAAATATAACAATGTAGTTCCCAAATAAAAATTATTGGAAGAGAATTACTAGTTTTTTTTCTTTTTTTAAAAAAAAAAAATAGAGGTTGAGCCCCTCCACGCCCACACCGGAATGATGGCCTACTCAAAAGGTCTACTGCCATCTCTACATAAGGTTTAGTTTTCACTAGAGTGACGTGTCGCAGGATATGGGTACTGCGGTGTCTGTGTTCATCTGGTTAAGGTTAACTATTAATACGCGCACATCTGGAGATAGATTGGGTCAGAGTTGAATGAAGGGTAGCGGTTGGAAGGGCAGAGGAAAAAAAGTGCCAAGACAAGAGCCAAGGGAAAAAAACCTCTACTAGTGTCACCATTTGTTCACAACAAAGAAAAACTTATCAAAAATGTTGTTAGCAGCCAAGGAATTAGGACGCTTTTGTTTTTGTTGTTGATTTAGTCTCGTATATAAAGCGCCATATATGTACGTACATTGACGAGCCAAAGAAACTGGTATAGGCATGCGTATTCAAATACAGAGATATGTAAACAGGCAGAATATGGCGCTGCGGTCGGCAACGCCTATGTAAGACAAGTGTGTGGCGCAGTTGTTAGATTGCTTACTGCTGCTACAATAGCAGGTTATCAAGATTTAACTGAGTTTGAACGTGGTGTCATAGTCGGCGCACGAGCGATGGGACACAGCATCTCCGAGGCAGCGATGAAGTGGGGATTTTCCGGTACGGCCAGTTTACCAGTGTACCAGTAAAACATCAACTCTCCGACATCGTTGCGGCTGGAAAAAGATCCTGCAAGAACGGGACCAATCACGACTGAAGAAAATCGTTCAACATTACAGAAGCGCAACCCTCTCACAAATCTCTACAGATTTCACTGCTGGGCCGTCTACAGTGTCAGCGTGCGAACCATTCAACGAAACATCATCAATATGGGCTTTCAAAGCCGAAGGCTCACTCGTGTACCCTTGATGATTGTACGACACAAAACGTTATGCCTCGCCTAGGCCTATCAACACCGACATTGGACTCTTGATGACTGGAAACAGTTTGCATGGTCGGACGAGTCTCGTTTCAAATTGTATCGAGCAGATGGCCATGTACGGGTATGGAGAGAACCTCACGAATCCAATGAATCACGACTGAATGTGCATGTCAGAAGGGGACTGTTCAAGCTGGTGAAGGCTCTGATACGTCTAGATATGACTCTGACAAGTGACACATACTTAAACATCCTGTCTGATTACCTGCAGCCATTAATGTCCATTGTGCTTTCCGATGGACTTGGGCAATTCCAGCAGGACAATGGAACACCCCACACGCCCATAGTTGCTACAGAGTGGCTCCAGGAACACTCTTCTGAGTTTAAACACTTCCGCTGGCCACCAAACTCCCAGAAATGAACATTATTTATCATATCTGGGAAGCCTTGCAACATGCTGTTCGGAAGCGATCTCCACCCCTTTGTACTCTTACGGATTTATCGACAGCCGTGCAGGATTCAAGGTATTAATTCCCTCTAGCACTACTTCAGACATTAGTCGAGTCCATGCCACAATGTTTTGTGCCACTTCTGTGTGCTCACGGTGGCCCTCTATGATATTAGGCTGGTGTATCGGTTTCTTTGGCTTTTCAGTGTGTCTTGGAATCTCCTCCTAAGCTCCTGGGTAGATTTCAGCCAATTTGGCACACAAACACCAAACTTCATGACAATCAGCACTGTTAATCAACCTCCTAGCTCCTGAAGGATTGGAGAGAGGGACAAAAACGTGTATAGGCTGCCCCACACAGCAGATATTTTGTGTGGGCATAGTATCAGCCTGCCTTATTACACGCCAGGTTAGCCGATGGCTCTGAGCACTATGGGACTTCACATCTGTGGTCATTAGTCCCCTAGAACTTAGAACTACTTAAACCTAACTAACCTAAGGACATCACACACATCCACGCCCGAGGCAGTATTCGAACCTGCGACCGTAGCAGTTACACGGTTCCAGACTGAAGCGCCTAGAACCGCATGGCCACACCGACCGGCAGGTTAGCCGAGAGAGCTAGTGCGCTGCATCCTGGATTCAGGTAGGATGGAATCTGCCCGGCAAATTACGGACGTCGGCCGGTGTGCTGGCCAGCCTGGATGTAGTTTTTAGGCGGTTTTCCACATCCCACTAGGTGAATACCGGGTTGGTCCCCACGTCCCACGTCAGTTACACGACACGCAGACATCTGAACACGTTTACACTATTCCATGGATTACACTAGACGCAGACAGCTGGGGTATACACATCTGCCCCACAGGGTACAGGGTGATGGCAGGAAGGGCATCCAGCCACCCCTTAAAATTAACCTTGTCAAATCCGTTATTAACCATGCTGACCCTGCGAAACTGTGGTTCAAAGGCACCAGCAAAAGAAAGAAAAATATCAGCCTGCTTTATTGACTTGCTTTGCAGTGGTGCGTACATGTCAGAGGCAAGAAACGTTTTTCCAGCCCTCTACACATAGACCGCTGTGCAGATTAGGTGTGCTGTGCTGGAGTAGTCTCCACCTCCCTTGTCGCTCAGCTTTGAAGGGCAACAAACATATCAGGGGCAAAAAAGATTTGTAGAATAGTAGAAGATTGCCTTTCAGGGACTATATGTGCAGCTGGGCACAGCTGGTGGAAGGCAAAGATAGCTAGAGAATGGATAGTAGAGAGAGGGAAGGAGGAGAAGGACCAGGGCAGGGAAAAGAGCAGGAGGATATGAATAAGGAGACGTCGGGGGGGGGGGATGAGGTGGATAGGGAGAGGTGGGAGGAACAGGAGTTTTCAATACATACAGGGTGACAATTATTGAACTATATGGAATAACGTAAATTAGTTACAAACTACGCCGTGTACATACTTTATTCAACAAGTAAACGTCACTACAGATATTCGGATTTAGGTTGTGACTTTTTCGATATGCCTGCCATCATTGGCAGTAAAGTGGCGCAGACGAATACCGAAATTCCGCATGACCCACCAAAGTGTCGGGACATCGATGCTTTCGGTGAACTTCTGACTGGCTATTTTCAACTCAGCAATGGCTTTGAGGTTCTTGCTGTACACCTTGTCTTTAATACAGCCCCCACAAAAAGGAGTCGCGTGCGATCAGATCCGGAGCATATGGCGGCCAATAGAGGCCCATACCAGTGGTCTCTCGGTACCCCAGAGCCAGGCTGCAGTCCCCAAAGTGCTCCTCCGGACATCAAACATCTCCTGCTTCGATTGGGTCGAGCTCCACCTTGCATGAAACACATCTTGTCGAAATCACGGCCACTTTGGATAATGAGAATGAAATCATCATCCAAAACCTTCGTGTACCGTTCAGTAGTCACTTTGCCATCAAGGATTATCGCACCAATTATTCTGTGACTGGACATTGCACACCACCCACATAGCCACCCGTTAAGGGTGAACAGACTTCTCGATCGCGAAATGCGGGTTCTCGGTTCCCCCAAATGCGCCAATTTTCCTTATTGACGAACGCATCCTAAAAAAAAGTGGGCTACGTCGCTAAACCAAACCACAATGCGCATACTAATTCCCATCATGCCCAGCGACCAACGGTGCAGTTTGAACGTCCTAACGCACATCGTTCAAAAATTGTGACAATTTTATTTCATATAGTTCAATAATTGTCACGCTGTACGTTTTGAACGTATTCACGAGTGAAGCCGCCGGGATAAGGCTAGCAGTGAGATACACATAAAAATCAAGGGCCTAGAGTAGCCTGTTTCAGTTTTCACACATGCCAATGGGGAGCCCGATGCCCATGAAAACTGGTGGGCAGGGACGGGCAAAAGGCTGAAGCAATGACATTCAGACCGTCAGGCTAGATTCTGTGTCACAGTTCTCCACCAGCCAGGCACACATGGGCAACATTGGCCATGCAGTAAGTGCATGCATGTAACAAGTCTGCCTGGCAGTGCCTGCACGCTATGGGGCAGCCTATCCTGCAGCGTCTATGAATGATTGTCCTAGAGTGAAGTCTGTGTTTGGTACAAAATTCACCACAGTGTACCTCTGTTAAAAGCACAGGGTGATGATGATGCGCATTCCCTGTTCGAATGGGCAGTGCGGGCTGATGAGATCCAGTGCACTGATCAAGCTGAGAGTGGTGTGGAGGTGTTCCCTTGTGGCGGAGCTGCCAGTTCCATCATCCAACTTACAACCAATGTATACTTCAAGAAAACATATTTATTTTGTTTATTGGGCAATATGTCCCGAATAAAGACATTAAGGCCAAGAGTGCGTGTATTTATGCGTTTTAGGGTGTGTAATAGATTAAAATCGATCACTTGCTCAACATGTAATGCAGTATAACTGTACCCAGCATCATATTGAAAGCATATGTACAGTGCACGTAAGAATTAAACTGTAACAAATGGTAACATTCAGCCTCTTTATAGGCCTCCCACAGCTGGAATCGCCATGCGCTATCGTAACACATTATTGTCTTGATGATTTTGCCGGCAGGATTGAATCTAAAAATGCAATTAATACGATTTTTTGTGTTCTGCAAATATGTTTCAGTAATTTATGTGTAAAAAAGAAATGAATAGTTTACTGGATCGGATTAAATGTTAAACATACAACTAGTTATCAAGAGGGAGAAAAACAAACAAATAGGACCGTGAATATCACGATATTAGGGAGTAGCAAACAAGCTTCTGATTTGTTATTGTTGCTGTGGGGTTCACTCTGAAGACTGGTTTGATGCAGGTTTGCACATTAGTCTATCCATTGCAAGCATCTTCAGCTCTGCATTAACTACTGCAGCCTACATCAATTTTAACCTGCCCACTACAGTTGAGCCCTCGTTTCTCTGTAGAGTTTTTGAACCATACCCCCCATATACCCCCCACCCCCCCACCCCCCCACACACACACAAACACAAACACAAGCACACTCACAAACACACACACACACACCTCCTTTAACAAATTAATTCCTTCATGTCTCACGATTTGGCCTACCAACTGGTCTCTTCTTTTAGTCAGTTTTTATCAAAAATTCTTCTCCTATTCGACTGCATACCTTCTCAAAAGTTACCCGATTTGCACATCTGAAATTCGGTGTTCTTCTCTAAGACCAAGTTTTAAATGATTCCATTATTTTCTTGTGTGAAGTGTCAATCGTTCACGTTTCACTTCTGAAATAAACTGCACTCCATGCAATACCTTCAGAAAAAAATTCCTAACGCTTAAAATTATATTTTCTGTTAATAAATTTTTCTTATTCAGAAAAGCTATTATCCCAACGCAGTTTCAGGACTTAGGACAACTTTATTAGATTATTGTCCATGCTTAATATCCAGTCAGAACCAAAATACTAATGCTAATCCTTGTTAGAATCTGACTTACAGTGAAGACAAAGAACGTCCTGTATATCTGGCAGAGGACTACGTTATTACAGTCTCTCATTACACTAACTACTATCTCTGATGGCTCAATTTGGACATGAACCTACACCAGGTCTTCCAGAGAAATTTCTGATAACATGGACGTCTCCTATACTGTCAATGAGTTTGTGAACTAAGTCCGTGTTAATTCAAGGCCTAATTTTAGTGACGGACACTAATCGTATAACGCAACCGTCTATGAAAGAATGATCATTAGTAGGTATTATGTAGCACGTTCGTGGTCAATTCATATGACAGCGTGCAGAGGACCACCATATGTTTGAGATGCTGGACATACCTTTCAGACATGGTGCTGCGTGGTTTACACAACCAGACAAACTCGACCGACTGCTTTCCTGCAACAAAGAAAAAGAGAATTCCAGAATGAGATTTTCACTCTGCAGCGGAGTGTGCGCTGATATGAAACTTCCTGGCAGATTAAAACTGTGTGCCCGACCGAGACTCGAACTCGGGACCTTTGCCTTTCGCGGGCAAGTGCTCTACCATCTGAGCTACCGAAGCACGACTCACGCCCGGTACTAACAGCTTTACTTCTGCCAATATCTCGTCTCCTAACCTTCCAAACTTTACAGAAGCTCTTCTGCGAACCTTGCAGAACTAGCACTCCTGAAAGAAAGGATATAGCGGAGACATGGCTTAGCCACAGCCTGGGGGATGTTTCCAGAAAATGAGATTTTCACTCTGCAGCGATGTGTGCGCTGATATGAAACTTCCTGGCAGATTAAAACTGTGTGCCCGACAGAGACTCGAACTCGGGACCTTTGCCTTTCGCGGGCAAGTGCTCTACCATCTGAGCTACCGAAGCACGACTCACGCCCGGTACTCACAGCTTTACTTCTGCCAGTATCTCGTCTCCTACCTTCCAAACGGACTCAGCTTCCAGTCAGCGATTGTCCAGTTTCTGTGTTTTTTGACCTGATGAAGATATGAAGCTTTACAGGGCGCTGTAAGTCACGATCTTTTACGAGGTAACCGATGCAAATGTCACTGCATGCTGTTCCTTCGCTATGTTCTCTTGGAAACTGGTTGAGATGGAACTACATTCACTGACATCACCAGTTCTTGTCCAGTTTATAATAGATTGTCATCAACAAGATGTAACCCTCGTCTCCAGTTCCTGTCGATTAGGATCTTTACACCAACACTGTTCTCATACCATATTACATGACTGTGAGCGGTCCCCTTTCCTTGTAGACACATCAGCAAATTGGGCTACTTCCAATACAGTGTGATCATGGGCATGTCCAAACACGAAGGCTCCTTTCTGCCATTCTGTGACTTCCGCACGTCGATCCATCTCACTGTGCTGAATCCGTACTACCGACTGGCTCACACACACAAACCACTCAAACTCCCATGACTTGTGGCAGCGTAGGAGGGTCTTATGACTGCGGGGAACGGTTCCATTCCACCTATAGAGCTCCAAAGAAAAAAGAGTGCTCTTTTAAGAGTTCTCTATAGTACACGATACTGTAAATGTAAACTCAACAAAGAGGCAAGGAGGGAACATCAGCCGACACCCACGAGGCTGAGAGTGTACGGCGTTCGTCATAAGAACAAATATGATGTAAACATTACAGTATGTATTCTACCGCGTTTCCTGATGATAATACACTGAGGTGAGAAAAGTCATGAGATACCTCCTAATATCGTGTCTGACCTTCTTTTGTCCGATGCAGATCAGTAACTCGACGTGGCATGGACTCACCAAGACGTTGGTAGTACCTGCAGAAATATTGAGCCATGCTGGGTTTTGTGCACGAACTCACCTCTCGATTATGTCCCATAAATATTCGATGGGATTCATATCGGACGATCGGGCTGGCCAGATCGTTCGCTAGAATAGTCCAGAATGTTCTTCAAACTAATTGTGAGCAATCGTGGCCCGGTGACATGACAAATCGGAAACATGAAGTCTATGAATGGCTGGAAATGGTCCCCAAGTAACAGAACAAAATCATTTACAGTTTATGACCGGTTCAGTTGGACCAGAGGACCCTGTCCACTACATGAAACACAGCCCACATCATTATGGAGCCACCATCGGCTTACACAGTGTCTTGTTAACAACTTGGGTTCTGTGGCTTCGTGGGGTGTGCGCCACACTCGAACCCTACCATCAGCTCTTGTCAGCTGAAATCGCGACTCATCTGACCAGGCCACAGTTTTCCAGCAGTCTAGGGTCTAAGATCACGACTACAGGCACTGCAAGCGATGTAATGCTGTTAGCCAAGGCACTCTCGTCGGTCGTCTGCTGGCATAGTCCATTAACACTAAATTTCGCTGCACTGTCCTAACGAATAGAGTCGTCGTACGTCCCACATTGATTTCTACGGTTATTTCAAACAGTGTTGCTTGTCTGTTAGCACTGACAACTCTACGCTAACGCCGCTGCCTTCGGTCGTTAAGTGAAGGTGGCCGGCCACTGCGTTATCCGTGGGAAGAGGTAATGCCTGAAATTTTGGTATCCTCCACGCATTCCAGAGACTGTGGATCTCGGAATATTGAATTCCCTAACGATTTTCGAAATGGAATGTCCCATGCGACTAGCTCCAACTACCATTCCGCGTTGTAAGTCTGTTAATTCCCGTCGTGCGCCAATGATCACGTTGGGAATATTTTCACATGAATCATCTAAGTACAGACGACAGCTCCGCCAACACCCTGTGTACGCGGTATTACCGTCATCTACACTAATGGGCCAAAACATTATGACCAACTCATTAACAGCTTCTTTGTCCGTCTTTAGAACGAAATACATTAGTGATTCTGCGTATCACGGATCCCACAGTTTGTTGGTAGATTTTTGGAGGTATGTGGCAATAGATGTCTACGCACAAGTCTCATATAATTCCCGTAAATAGCGGGCCGCTGATTAGCGTAAGCGGTGATGGCACCTGATAGCGACCCAGATGAGTTCCACAGGATTTACATCAGGCGAATTTGATGGCAGAGATATCAACCTGAGTTCACTACAATGCTCCTCAAGCAATGACACGGACCGTTATATTGCGGAAATATGCCATCAAGCAAAAAGCATGAAGGGATGCAGGTGGTTCGCAGCTGTCAGCCAGTCTTCGATTACTACCACAGATCCTATGCAAGCACGGGAAAGCGTCTCGCATAGCATAATACTGCTCTCACCATGCGTCGTGCGTGGGGTGCTGCACTTTTTGAGCCGCCGTTCACCTCGATGACGGCGTTTGTGGAGACGACCAGCGACCTAGTGTAGCAAAAATATGATTCGCCCGAATAGCCAACACGTTAACATTGATCGGCGGTCGAATCTCGATGGCCCCGTGACCACTGCAATTGTAACTGAAGATGTCATTGGATCAACATGTCAACACGTAGGGGTGGTCTGCTGGGGAGTTCCATGTTTAACAATGTACGATGAACTGTACGCTCCGAAACACTTGTGCGTGCACCAGTATTGTGCTGTTTCGGCAAAGATGTCACAGATCACCATCCATCCTACTTTACAGAGCTGAAAAGACTCCGAACCCCACGTCCAACCATTTAGCGCCTTCTTGTAGCTTCGGAGTCCTTCTACCTCTTTCCGTAGATTCTCACGACAGTAGCACGTGAACATCGACAGGCTTCGCCGTGTTCGAGATACTAGTTCACAGGCTCTGCGTAATAATAATCTGCCCTTTGTCATAGTCGCTTATCTCAATGGATTTCCCCATTTCCAGCCCATATATTCGCCAGGGTGACCCGCCAGCCGTGTCTGCTCCGCTCACACACTTTTGTTACCGCGTCGTGTGCCCGTAACGCCACCAGGTGGCACCCATCGTCGCAGTGGGCAGTGGTCAAAACGATTTGGCTTATCAATGCATATACGTGCATATCGCTATTCCATGACTTTTGTCGCCTCAGTGGTGTTCTCGATTTCGTGAAAATTATTGATTTCGTTTCTAGGTTGCTTATCACTTTGGCTCATTTTATGCCGTGCGTTACGTCCACATCGACTCAGCGGTGCCGGCCGCGGTGGCCGTGCGGTTCTAGGCACTTCAGTCCGGAACCGCGTAACTGCTACGGTCGCAGGTTCGAATCCTGCCTCGGGCATGGATGTGTGTGATGTCCTTAGGTTAGTTAGGTTTAAGTAGTTCTCAGTTCTAGGGGACTGATGACCTCAGATGTTGAGTCCCATAGTGCTCAGAGCCATTTGAACCATTTGACTCAGCGGTAATATGGGACAACAGCTTTACCGACTCATTTAACTTGGAAAGCAGTGGCCAGCCAGCTGGTCCAAACAACTGGCAATGATTTAGGCAGTTGCAGTTAAGACGTAAAAAGAGACGAGCAGAGAAACAACATAGCTTCGTATGTCATTCACTTTTTAAGTAGAATGAAATAATATTCGGCAAAAATTCAATAATATCGCATGCCTCTTAAGGAAACAGACGGAAAGCATAACATGCTCTCATTCTTAGCTAACAAAATGGTTCAAATGGCTCTGAACACTATGGGACTCAACTTCTGAGATCATTAGTCCCCTAGAACTTAGATCTAGTTAAACCTAACTAACCTAAGGACATCACACACATCCATGCCCGAGGCAGGATTCGAACCTGCGACCGTAGCGGTCTCGCGGTTCCAGACTGCAGCGCCTAGAACCGCACGTCCACTTCGGCCGGCTCTTAGCTAACTTACTATTGTAATTACAAACAAGATTGAAGAAAATTCCTAATTTAAACACAGGATATTTTTTCTGAGCCAGCCATGAGTGATGCAAAAGCGTGTTACAGGGATTTTACCATATAGTTAAATACTGAAGCCACTGAATGTAATACCTACATCACTCATCTGGCAATCCCTGCACTTTTTCCATATCCCATTCTGATAAATATATTTGAGTACTGGAAGTGTCATCTGTTACCGTTATAACGAGTCGATCACCAACAGATTATACAAAGCCGTCTAAGCGCCACATTTTTCCCTTGTTTTGATGTGGCGTTCTGTATCCCACCACCGTTCAGCGGTGACATAAGACAAAGCTTCGTGCATCAGTTCCAGTAGACCAGTAGATATGGCAGCTTAAATTTCTTGTTATTTCACACTATAAATTCCTTAACAAGGCTCCAGATCAGTTACATAGGGTTCATATTGAGGTGGTACGGTGGCAACTGTAAAAATGCAGCATTTGCATGGTGTTCTCGAAGTCGTGAAAATTATTGTTTTCGTTTCTAGGTTGCTTATCACTTTGGCTCGTGTTAAACTACATCTGTCGTATAAACCAACGGTCGTAGTCCAAGTAAAGAGTATTTGATTTTTCATATGCGTCTCACAAATGAAATTTGTGATGTTTTCTTAATGCGAACAATCTCTTCTTACGATCTATAAGATACCGATAATTAAACATTTATATTTGCAGAGAAAACTGGAATTTTGCATGCAATTTATAATTCGAAATAAGAAGACGTGTATTTTTAATAAAAATAATGATTAGATATATATTAATTAGCACATGTTTCCTCAATTTTAAATTTGAATGACGTAAGTATTCGAACTGAACGAAGAAAATCGAAGAAAAGACCAAAGTGAGATTTGAACCAGCGATCCACAGAATACCCGATCATCATTCTCCAATGCAACCGATTCACTTACGTATCTCGTTTTCAAAATATACCTCAACTCTAACAAATAAAGTTGCTCTTGAAAGTTCACAGTCGATATTCTCTGTAAACTTGCGAAAACATTTTAAGTACAACCTGTTACTCGCCACTTTTTACCGGTGTTCCACGTACTTGTCTCACGACGGGGCAGGAAGCAACGTTATCTATTTTCACAGTATGTATTAACAGGGCGACAATCAGAGCACAACTAGCCTTTACAGAAACTGCGACTGTACATGATTTTTGAAATAAAAGCTACATAGCTAAAGTATGATTAAGGAAAGTTCGATGGCTGTTCTGACTAGCTGGGGTTTGACGTGACTTGTGGCTCCACAATTAACGAGTGAGAAACTGCTTTTGCGTTGTGTTCCTCCCAGACCGCGCTTTGCGTAGCAGTCTGATAGCCAAGTGGCTGGGACGAACGGCCCTCAATTCTGTGTGTCCTTGGGTACACTCTGGCCATAGCTAACATTTATTTCCGTTTCTCCAGATGGAAGTTTCATCTAAATCCATGTGGCAGCAACTCAGTGAGAGAATACGCTGAAGAAACAGTAATAACTCTGTGTTAGAACTACACTGGCGTAAGGTAGTAGGACCACACTAGCCCTAGTTGCGACAAAACGCAGTCTGTTTTATTATACCGTAAATAACATTTCAAGCCCTGTTGCCATGCCTGCAGAAAATAATAATGGATTAAAGAGGGTTTGGCTTTTTACAAGATCACAATTTTTGTTTAATATCCAAACATGGTTCACCACGCTTGTGACATCCTGAGTGGGTTTTTCCCCTTTATTGTTCCTGAAATATATACGTAGAATTTTGTGTAGGATAGGAATACGTTACATCACATTTTTTGTTGTTTAAATTACATATGTTCTTACAATTTTTTACATTTTATTTGGCTCGTGGCAGCCAACCGAAATCAACAAAAGGTCTAAATTAATGCAACATGTCATCTGCAACGTCTGCACTGAATTTTTGTTTAGCGTGGCATATACCCATTTTTGGCAATGATAAGCGTAAAAAAAGGAGCATATGTCACTATTTCACGGGAATACGTAGTTCAAAAGTTGTACTCTAAACAAAAATCCGGTTCAGACGTTGCCTTAATATCCCTGTGTTGCAGATGACATGGTGCTTTAATTTAGACTTGTGGCTGGTAGCCGTTGGCAGCCACATAATGTAAAAAAAGTTAAATTAAATAAATTATGTAATTCAAATAACAACAAAAAACTACATGTAACATATTTCTAACCAATGTGAAATTGTATGTATATACACACATCAAAAAACGATTTGCATCACCCCAGTTTCCAGAACGCCTGAAGATAGACGTTGACTGTGGATATTGTATCACAGACACAGTCCCTTTGACTATTCAGAGATGTTCCTAAACCCGCCCATTGATGTAAACAACCATGCATTAGCAGCGCCTATTAGACGGAGGGGGTCCGACAGCCGGTAAGTTCCAATCATTCCCCCAGGAAGGAGGTACAAGGCTCGTGTTATCTGTAGTTCAACCATGCCTAGATGGTCAACACCGCGGTTCGATCGCGTCCGCATTGTTACTTTGTGCCAGGAAGGGCTCTCAACAAGGGAAGTGTCCAGGCGTCTCGGAGCGAACCAAAGCGATGTTGTTCAGGCAAGGAGGAGATCAGAGAGACAGGAAATGTCGATGACATGCCCAGCTCAGGCCGCCCAATGGCTACTACTGCAGTGGATGACTGCTACCTACATATTATGGCTCAGAGGGACCCTGATAGCAACGCCACCATGTTGAATAGTGCTTTTCGTGCAGCCACAGGACATCATGTTACGACTAAAACTGTGCGCAATAGGCTGCATGATGCACAACTTCACTCCCGACGTCCATGGCGAGGTCCATCTTCGCAACCACGACACCATGCTGCGCGGTACAGATGGGTCCAACATCATGCCGATTGGACTGCTCAGCATTGGCATCACGTTCTCTTCACCGATGAGTGTCGCGTATGCCTTCAGCCAGACAATCGTCGGAGACGTGTCTGGAGGCAACCCAATCAGGCTGTACAGGGAATGCAGCAAGGTGGAGGTTCCCTGCTTTTTTGGGGTGGCATTATGTGGGGCCGACATACGCCGCTGGTGGTCATGGAAGCCGCCGTAACGGCTGTACGATACGTGAATGCCATCCTCTGACCGATAGTGCCACCATATCGGCAGCATGTTGGCGAGGCATTCGTCTTCATGGACGACAATTCGCGCCCCCATCGTGCACGTCTTGTGAATGACTTCCTTCAGGATAACGACATCGCTCGACTAGAGTGACCAGCATGTTCTTCAGACATGAACCCTATCGAACATGCCTGGGATAGATTGAAAAGGGCTGTTTATGGACGACGTGACCAACCAACCACTCTGAGGGATCTACGCCGAATCGCCGCTGAGCAGTGGGACAATCTGGACCAACAGTGCGTTGATGAACTTGTGGATAGTATGCCACAACGAAAGCAAGAAGTCGTGCTACTGGGTATTAGAGGTACCGGTATGTACAACAGTCTGGACCACCAGCTCTGAAGGTCTCGCTGTATGGTGTTACGACATGCAATGTGTGGTTTTCATGAGCAATAAAAAGGGCGGAAATGATGTTTATGTTGATGCCTATTCCAATTTTCTGTACAGCTTCCGGAACTCACGGAACCAAGGTGATGCAAAACTCTTTTTTATGTATGTATTTAAGGACCAATAGAAGGAAAAAAACCACTGATGATACCACAACTGTTGTGAAACATATATTAAAGAAAACAAGAATTGTATTATTGAAAGAGGGCGTAAACTCTTGAACGCAGTCTTTTCGCTGTTGTAATGTAGCGCTATTCTATACTATTTCTTCGTTAATGTTTCTTTTACCATCGATCAGACGCTCTCTTGAGCATACGTGCACTAATCAAGACAAAAATTAGGAATTGCTGTGGTAGCAATCGTATCGAGCGGGCATAAATCAGAAACGCGTTCGCAATTGTATCTCATTTTGCTCAGAATACGAGGGCTATTCGGAAAGTAAGGTCCGATCGGTCAAGAAATGGAAACCACTGAGAAAATAAAAAATGTTTTATTTGAAACAGATAGCTACACCTTCTAGCTACTTCTCTACATAGTCACCTCTCCGACTGAGACATCTGTCGTAGCGTTGTACCAACTTTCCAATACCCTCGTCATAGAAAGCATCCGCCTGTGCTTGCCGCCAATCATCTGCCCTGGACTCCAGCTCGTTGTCTGTGCCAAAATGCTTTTTTTTTTTTTTTCATAGCCAGCGGTTTATGTGAGCATAGATAAGAGAGGGGGAGCAAATTACGGGCTGTATTATGGGTGATCAAACACTTCCTACTCTAAAACGCCGCAGGAGCATCTTCACTGCCCCTGCTGAGTACAGCCGAGACCTGTCATCTAGAAGGAAAAGCATGACAATTGTGTTATGTGGGCTGCATGACATCAGGTGAAATATCACACCAGGCCCACATACTTGGCGGGAGACACTATTTTCTAGGCGTCTTTAGGTGGTCACTGTGTTCTCAGAATTGAAAATAGCGACATCACGTGATCAGCGAGAATACTAGAGACACTGCCCAATACATCTGTGCAAAGCTTGATCGGATGTTCACTGTAGTTTCCTTTTCGCGCCCGATTGGTCCTTACTTTCCGAAAAGGCCTCGTATATGATGAGTTTTTAAAGTATTTGTGTTGTCTACATTATTTCGAGATTGTCCTTTAATGCTGTCTCTGTTTCAAGACAGTTAGATTCGATCTCAGCAGCCCAGAAGCAAAATAAGAAGAAATGGAGCAGATTTTGTTCGTGTTATAAGTTCTCTTTACAATTATCTTTCTGCTGGTAATTGAAAGCCCACTACCCTCTGCGATGTCTCTCGATACGGTACCATACTTACAAGGCCAAATAACGGCGTGGAAATTACCTTACGTTAACGAGAGATCAATTTAGTTGTTTTAAAGAATTGCGTGCTTGCATGGAATACAAACGTTTATGGCATTCACTTATCCCCTCTTTGTGCCATTTCGTTCCGTTAGATTGAATTACCACGAGATGACCACCGCTACGAGCTTCTGCCGGTGCCGTACGGTAAGATGAGAACGGCATCGACACGCAGTGACTGGTAACATTGGGACTCTTTCAGCTTGTCAGTCAAGCAGCACCGACCTCACAGGTAAGCAACCCTTACCAGACTTCTGTAAGTGGGCGACTAGGCTGCAGATTTAGAATCGAGCAGGTATGCTTAATTTCTGCTCACAAGTGTAAACGTATATGTGGTAGGATATGTAGTCTGGTCTACACTGACAGAGATTACCGAAACACGGAACCAGCTGGGCTGGAGGATGAGCGGGCAGGCGGTGATCAGGTTTGCTCGCTCGCGCTGCAGTACACACAGTGGCTACCGAGAAATCGATTGGCGGCGGCTATATCGGGTTATTCGCGTGCTGGAAAATTCATGCACCGCTGCCGCCGCTACAGAGCGTATTTCACGTATTGAACAGCGCGCCGGCGTCAGGAGAGCCGAGAGCACTCTGGGCTGTCTGTACATTCGGCCCAAACTCTGTTCGACAGACGGGATTGCTCATCCTTGCCAGGCACAGTCACTACATCCTCAGAAGGTTCACACTTCACGCATTCTGGCCTGTGATTTTCTTCTATCGCCTATCGCTTATAGGGCCTTTGGCAATGATAAGTCTATGCTCAAAATAGTACGGATCTAGATAATCCTGAACAGAGTGAGACAAGAACTGATGCTGCATACGAGATTGTTTTGAGACGAATCAGTATCAATAGTGGGCACAAATTTATAATTGAATTATTCTGTCCACCACCA
The DNA here is from genome assembly GCF_023898315.1 of Schistocerca nitens. NCBI lineage: Eukaryota > Metazoa > Arthropoda > Insecta > Orthoptera > Acrididae > Schistocerca > Schistocerca nitens. Next base: position 149,617,165 of record NC_064620.1, on the reverse strand, counting down.
GACTCACCCCAATATGGAACCGAAAACTTCAGAAAAAACCCTAAGCCCACTAGTACACATGTTTCTCAATCATATTGTCATCTTTAGAGAGTTTAATCATCCACAGACAAGCTGGAAAATTTATACTTTTATAAATGATGAGTGTTACAAAGCACCTGCTAAACGTTACCAAATGTCTTCACTGATAACTGCTTAGAACAAGCACTTCAGAAGCCTTCTCAAGACTAAATATACAGTGTCCCAGAAACGTTGCACCAAACTTCGAGGGGTTGTTGAGAGTGTCTTCAGGAACAGATGAACGATAAGAACTCGTGTCCAGAATTTTTGTAGTCCTGTATTCTGAGTTGCGTGTAATATTACGGTATATTGATAATTTTTACTTATGGACCGTCTGACAGCAACTGAATACTTACAAACACACTCAACAAACACACTCAATGACAACACCACACAGAAAAGAACCAGATGGTACACTGTGACCTACACAGATAAACTAACACACAGAGTTGCAAATATCCTAAAGAGACAGGGCTTCAAAATAGCATATAAGCCTGGGCAAACCCTCCAATCACACCTAAGCCAGCCAGCTAAGAAGAGGGACAAATTCCAACAATCAGGAATATATAAACTTGAATGTCAAAGTTGTGATGCAGTATACATAGGCATGACATGCAGGAATTTTGAAACAAGATACAGAGAACATATCAGATGTTGGAAGTATGAAACGAACCATTCCACATTTGCAGAACATTTAAAACACCATAACCACCATCCTACACACATGGAACAAGAAATGAAAATAATGAGAATAAGCAACCATGACAAACATCTTATACAAACGCAAGAAAACTTCCACATACAGAAAGCCATAGCAGAAAACAAACATGTGATAAATGAACAAACACACATCAGCACAGGCTCCCGACTACACTTAATAAAGGAAATGATAAGATAAAACAAAAAAACCCTCCCCCCTTCACCATCTGGACACACACACACAGACCACAAAAAAAATTGTATCACACCGAAACACACACAAACACACACACACAGCCCACACAAAAAATTGTACCACACCAAAATACACACACATAAGCAGAGCCCAGAAAAAAAGCACACACACACACACACACACACAAACGCACACACAAATGCATACATGAACAGATCACAGATACTTCAATAATTACACTCGAAAGTTTGGCAATAACATTAGATTTTTGGCAAAAACATTTGACAGTCGGCAACAGAAACCAAAACATTGCATTGAAACAAGCGTTGAGTTCATAGTGCTGTGGAATGTGGGAAAAAACCGCAAATCGGCATTCATGAGAAGAAGAACAACACCAAAAATGCAACAGGAGCGTAATATGTAAGAAATTGTTCACGCGACCTGTAAGTACAGTTCAAAACATTACTACTTAATAGGAAATACCAACCACCAGAACTGTTTATAACCTATAGGTACAGTGGCAAAAATGTAAATTAAATAGCAAACATATGTACATATTCGAGGCCAATGATGATGCCTTGCAGAAAATAAATGCGAAACGCGTATGGCACTAAAATTGTGTTTTATTCAGTTGCTGTCAGACGGTCCGTAAGTAAAAATTATCAATATATCGTGTCCAGAAATTTCATCTTGCCATGCTACAAAGCTTCGAAGTTAAGGGTGCCGGAACCTGCCATGAGGTCACCCCTTCAGCAGCAAACGTGACTTTGTATGCTGATGGACCATAGCACAATGTCTCGCAATGTTGCTTGTTATTCAGTGATCGCGACTGTTGCCACGAACGCCAGTGGGGAAAATGGAACTAGCTGGTGTGTAGAAGAGGCCTTGTCTTCTATAAATGTGATGATGTGTTGCCTTGGTGGATGACAGTTTTGGACACGGGTTTCCATCTACAGTTTATTTTTCTCCTTTATACGGAAAAACATTGGGGGTTTTAGAAGGTTCCAAGAGAAAAAGAAACTGCAGATGGAAACCCGTGTCCAAAACTGTCATCCACCAAGGCAACACATCATCAAATTTATAGAAGACAAGGCCTCTTCTACACACCAGCTAGTTCCATCTTCTCCACTGGCGTTCGGGGCAACACTGAATAACAAGCAACATTGCGAGACATCCTGCAATGGCCCATCAGCATACGAAGTCACGTTTGCTGCCGAAGTGGTGGCCTAGTGACAGGCGCCAGCGCCTTTAACTTCAGCACCTGTAGCGTCGTTGGATGACGTTTCCAGTCATGGCTTCCTATCCTCGAATTGTTCCTCAAGACACCCTCTACAACCCCTCCAAGTTTGTCACAACATTACTAGGACACCATGTATTAGATCTAATGGCAACAAACAGACCTTATTTCCTTGAGGATATCCATGCTGGATCTGATATCAGCGTGAATGGGGCAGTTGCAGTAACAATGATTACCAGAGTACAACGGGCAACTGAAACAAGTAGGGAGATATACGTATTGTGACCACACAATTATGTACCAGGGCCAAAATCTTTCCTACCTCAATAGGTGATGGGCAATGTAGTGTACACAATGCAAAGTTTTTTTTATTTTGGGGTGCATTACATGTTCAGTACACTACATAAAAAGGCAGACATGTCGTCTCTCAAAAACAAAACTGAATAATTATACTTGGGTAGGAGAATGTAGAAGCACTTCAAACGGCACGAAGCACTATGAGACTTAATATCGGAGGTCATCAGTCACTAGAACTTAGAACTACTTAAACCTAACTAACCTAAGGACATCACACACATCCATGCCAGAGGCAGGATTCGAACCTGCGAGCGTAGCAGCAGCGCGGTTCCGGACTGAAGCGCCTAGAACCGCTCGGTCACAGCGGCCGACCGTAGAAGAACTGTCTCTCAAGTTTAATATATAGTTGACCGAGCTCTGGCTAGATATGTACCTAGTAAAGCACTTCTTATGGCGAGAGACCCCACATAGAATACAGACTCTTTGAAAAACTTCTAAGGAAACAGCAACTACTCCACAAGTATGCATACCTAGAGTAATACTAAATGAAATACGTTTATCGTCAAAAGGGCAATTCCTGAAGCCTACACGACTACTGTAGTAGAATTTCAACGAAGACTTCTCACAAAACCCTAAGTAAAGGCTGTTAGTAGTACCAAGTCAGTGTTCAGACACTGATGGCTGAGATAGGAACTGAAATTAAGTATAGGAAAGAGCTCCGTTTTCAAAAGTTCCCTTACATAGAAAAATCAACGGGTATTGCCCAAGTTTAATTCTCTCTCTGCTGTGTAGATGAGTGATACAGTCATTAGGAACAGTGGCGTTGAGAAACACCTGAAATCGCAAAACTTTAACAAAGCTCCAAGGCCAGATGGAACCGCTATAATTAGGTATCTATAAGTGAATAACCTCCTCCATGCCAACTATCATAAATCGCGGCCATGAGAAACTCAGCTCTCACTTTTCTCACGTGGCATACTAAAGTCGTAGATAAAGATAGTCAGGCAGCTACAGTACAACGTTGATAGCAGCACCAGACGTTTTACATGTCATGCATTTATCTATAACGATATAATGTACGAAAAAACATTGTAAGTACTCTCTATGACAAAAAAGGACCCACCACGAAGGAGTTATGCAAACTGGTCATAAACTTACACTACTGGCCATTAAAATTGCTACACCAAGAAGAAATGCAGATGATAAACGGGTATTCAATAGACAAATATATTATACTACAACTGACATGTGATTACATTTTCACGCAATTTCGGTGCATAGATCCTGAGAAATCAGTACCCGGAACAACCACCTCTGGCCGTAATAACGGCCTTGATACGCCTGGGCATTGAGTCAAACAGAGCTTGGATGGCGTGTACTGGTACAGCTGCCCATGCAGCTTCAACACGATACAACAGTTCATCAAGAGTAGTGACTGGCGTATTGTGACGAGCCAGTTGCTCGGCCACCATTGACCAGACGTTTTCATTTGGTGAGAGATCTGGAGAATGTGCTGGCCAGGGCAGCAATCGAACATTTTCTGTATACAGAAAGGCCCGTACAGGATCTGCAACATGCGGTCGTGCATTATCCTGCTGAAATGTAGGGTTTCGCAGGGATCGAATGAAGGCTAGAGCCACGGGTCGTAACACATCTGAAATGTAACGTCCACTGTTCAAAGTGCCGTCAATGCGAACAAGAGGTGACCGTGACGTGTAATCAATGGCACCGTATACCATCACACCAGGTGATACGCCAGTACTGCGATAACGAACACACGCTTCCAATGTGCGTTCACCGCTATGTCGCCAAACACGGATGCGACCATCATGATGCAAAATAAGCTAATTCGTGTACACATATATTTACAGACTTCTAGTTAGAGACAATCATTAGATTTACTCATGGTATACAATACTTTTTTTACAAATAACTTATTAAATAATGTAATGCCACATTTTTCACTCATATCTCACTATCAGTCACTGCACACACTATACACACATTGTTTCATAACACTACACACACACACACACACACACACACACACACACACACACACACACACACACACACTGGTGATCTCTGGGCCATTTTCTGTACCGCAACTTCCCATTTGCTATCCTGAAAAACTGAGTCAGCATCCCTCCATAATGAGTGAGATGTTGAGTTCAGAAAGAGGAAGAGGTGTTAGTATTGTGCCATGCATAGCTTGGGGTAAGTATTTCTAGAAAGGCAAAAAAAAAAAAAAAAAAGGAAAAGAACATAAAGTGAAGGTGTTATGTGGAATGTTGGATATTTTATAATCATTATTATTATTATTTATTTGTATAACATTTTTTGTCAAACCCCTACTCTGTTTTAGCTAAGTAATCCTTCAATGTATAAAATGTATTGCATAACAGGTACCTTTTAGCTGCCTTTTTAAATAAGTGCATTTTTGCAGTTTCTTTAATCTCTTTTGGTAATTTATTGTACAGTTTTATTCCTTGGTGGAAAATGCTGTTTTGAGTTTTATGTTTATTTTTTCTTGTTAAATGTAAGTTGAGTTTATCTCTTGTTGCATGGTCATGGACAGAGCTGTTTGTGCAGTAATTACCAATGTTATTTTTGATGTGTTCAACTGACTGGTAAATGTATTCACATGGACAGTTAAAATCCCCAGTGTTCTGAACACATCTTTACAATGAGGTCGACTAGTATTTTTGGTTATCATTCTTATGGTTCTTTTCTGGAATATCCAACAACTACACTCCTGGAAATGGAAAAAAGAACACATTGACACCGGTGTGTCAGACCCACCATACTTGCTCCGGACACTGCGAGAGGGCTGTACAAGCAATGATCACACGCACGGTACAGCGGACACACCAGGAACCGCGGTGTTGGCCGTCGAATGGCGCTAGCTGCGCAGCATTTGTGCACCGCCGCCGTCAGTGTCAGCCAGTTTGCCGTGGCATACGGAGCTCCATCGCAGTCTTTAACACTGGTAGCATGCCGCGACAGCGTGGACGTGAACCGTATGTGCAGTTGACGGACTTTGAGCGAGGGCGTATAGTGGGCATGCGGGAGGCCGGGTGGACGTACCGCCGAATTGCTCAACACGTGGGGCGTGAGGTCTCCACAGTACATCGATGTTGTCGCCAGTGGTCGGCGGAAGGTGCACGTGCCCGTCGACCTGGGACCGGACCGCAGCGACTCACGGATGCACGCCAAACCGTAGGATCCTACGCAGTGCCGTAGGGGACCGCACTGCCACTTCCCAGCAAATTAGGGACACTGTTGCTCCTGGGGTATCGGCGAGGACCATTCGCAACCGTCTCCATGAAGCTGGGCTACGGTCCCGCACACCGTTAGGCCGTCTTCCGCTCACGCCCCAACATCGTGCAGCCCGCCTCCAGTGGTGTCGCGACAGGCGTGAATGGAGGGACGAATGGAGACGTGTCGTCTTCAGCGATGAGTGTCGCTTCTGTCTTGGTGCCAATGATGGTCGTATGCGTGTTTGGCGCCGTGCAGGTGAGTGCCACAATCAGGACTGCATACGACCGAGGCACACAGGGCCAACACCCGGCATCATGGTGTGGGGAGCGATCTCCTACACTGGCCGTACACCACCGGTGATCGTCGAGGGGACACTGAATAGTGCACGGTACATCCAAACCGTCATCGAACTCATCGTTCTACCATTCCTAGACCGGCAAGGGAACTTGCTGTTCCAACAGGACAATGCACGTCCGCATGTATCCCGTGCCACCCAACGTGCTCTAGAAGGTGTAAGTCAACTACCCTGGCCAGCAAGATCTCCGGATCTGTCCCCCATTGAGCATGTTTGAGACTGGATGAAGCGTCGTCTCACGCGGTCTGCACGTCCAGCACGAACGCTGGTCCAACTGAGGCGCCAGGTGGAAATGGCATGGCAAGCCGTTCCACAGGACTACATCCAGCATCTCTACGATCGTCTCCATGGGAGAATAGCAGCCTGCATTGCTGCGAAAGGTGGATATACGCTGTACTAGTGCCGACATTGTGCATGCTCTGTTGCCTGTGTCTATGTGCCTGTGGTTCTGTCAGTGTGATCATGTGATGTATCTGACCCCAGGAATGTGTCAATAAAGTTTCCCCTTCCTGGGACAATGAATTCACGGTGTTCTTATTTCAATTTCCAGGAGTGTATATTAATCAGTGCCAAGCCGAATAACTGCTTTCATAATGGCCAGAGGTGGACCAACGCGTTATTCATGTCCAGTTGTGAAGTTCTTTTTCTTGAACGAATCATCCAAATTTGTTTATCTGTACATGTACATCACATCTACTGGTTTCCATACCATTCGGATAATTTCATCGTGGTATGTCTTTTTTTGTCTTAGAGCGTATTTGTCATTTCTTAATAAAATTTCAAAATGGTGCAGTGATTGGTAACTTGCTTTAAATGTTCATAAATGTAAAGTTATGCAAAAATTGTAAAAAAACACATGAACTGCAAAATCAATGTCTCACAACCGGAGTCAATCAGCTCACGCAATTTTCAGGCATATGCAATCGAATAATACCGTAGGTTCAGTTGCAGGTAAAGCAGGTGGCAGATTTGCGTCGATTGGTACGATATTGGAAGCATTCAATGAGTTCGCCTACAAAACACCGTGCGACAAATTCTAGAACACCGTTCGTGTATTTGGGGCCCATACTACATAGGACTACAGGGGATATTTAACGTATCCAAGGAAGGGCAGTACGAATCCTCTCAGTTTTATTGGAGCGTCAGAAGAGCGCCATGGAAATGTGTAAAAATTTCAACTCCAGGCGCATTATCCCGCGCAAACCTACTTACAAGGGAAGTATCACAATTCGAACGGCTAAAACCAACCTAAATCCGAAAAAAATGTCGATTTTATATCACTGAGACGTATTTGAGCTACCACACATAAAGGTCATTTATCAGTAAAATTCACCGTTTATGAACATTCGATGTCTAAAGATAAACGAAACTAAGGAAACATTCGCTGAAGGTATAATATACCATGTAAAAAAAAGAGTTCGTTATTTTAGACAGTACGAACTCTATGACAGGCATCAATTTCCTTTTGTATGCTCTTAGATTGCAATTCACGTTACATGACTGACGTTTCATCATCCAACTTCACTCTGTTATCTACGAACATCTTACTGCACCGAGGTACAGAGACACGTTAACGTAAATGTGGCAAAAGTCTGCGACTCCTGTGGCTTTTTATAATGGACTTATGCAGTCCGGATGCATCCGAGTTTCATCTGTTTTGTTCCCAAAACTTAAAGAACACCCTCGAGGACTTCACTTTGATAACGCGGAAGTGATGCAAGAAGAGGTGAGGTTGACGCTCCCTCAAGAATGTCAAACATTTTAAGGTGACGGTACCAACAAACTGGTCCCTCGTTGGGAGAAATGTGGTCGTCGCCAGGGTGCCTGTGTTGAGAAACAAATATATAGACTAAAGAATAAAGACGTAGAATGTTAATAACGTTTGTTTAGTTTAACCTTAAAGATTTTTCACGTAAAATGTTCGGAGGCATTGCTGTTTAGCACGCCCTCGTATCATTTCAGGCAGATGTTCAGCTTTTGTCAAATCTACACTGCGCAACAGAATTGAAGGACCGCTTTTTCGAAACTCCCAAATGGTTCCGATGGCTCTGAGCACTATGGGACTTAACATCTGAGGTCATCAGTCCTCTAGAGCTTAGAACTACTTAAACCTAACTAACCTAAGGACATCACACACATCCATGCCCGAGGCAGGATTCGAAACTGCCACCGTAGCGGTCACGCGATTCAGACTGAAGCACCTAGAACCGCTCGGCCACACCGGCCGGCTCGAAACTCCTAATTGTCTCCCATTGCGACGTAAAGCCTTCCTCTATAGTGGTGCAAAATCGTGGCGGTCTGCAACGTTACTCTCAGCTCGGTGACGCTTCAAACAACAAGGTAAAAAATGGTTCAAATGGCTCTGAGCACTATGGGACTTAACATCTATGGTCATCAGTCCCCTAGAACTTAGAACTACTTAAACCTAACTAACCTAAGGACATCACACAACACCCAGTCATCACGAGGCAGAGAAAATCCCTGACCCCGCCGGCAATCGAACCCGGGATCCCAGGCGCGGGAAGCGAGAACGCTACCGCACGACCACGAGCTGCGGACCAACAAGGTAAAAAAAAGGCCCAAGTTCAGACGTTGATGTGAGGTGTAAGGTGGGTTAATGATGTCGTATTGGCACCAAAATTCTCCACAATTCTGTCCAACGCTACCGTGGACGTGTCACACGATGGGAAGATCGTCACAGCCCCTCTTACACGTATTTCATCCCTTCTTTTGACGCCTCAGCGATGACGATCAGAACCGCGACGCCCAGAGTTGAAATCACGCTGTTCTCTTATGGGCGACCGAGGGTAACATTTCAGACACATCGCTGCTCATAATCGACACGAAAGAGCCTCATGGAGTTGCAGAAGGAGCATAAACATCTAAACGCGACTCGGCCTTTTTTCACGTGATGTCTTGCAAACCATGGATGAAGGGTATCAGACGTATGCCACATTCCTTGACTTCCGGAAAGTGTTTGACTCGGTGCCCCACTGCAGACTCCTAACTAAGGTACGAGCATATGGAATTGGTTCCCAAGTATGTGAGTGGCTCGAAGGCTTCTTAAGTAATAGAACCCAGTACGTTGTCCTCGATGGTGAGTGGAGGGTATCATCTGGAGTGCCCCAGGGAAGTGTGGTAGGTTCGCTGTTGTTTTATATCTACATAAATGATCTTTTGGATAGTGTGGATAACAATGTGCGGCTGTTTGCTGATAATGCTGTGGTGTACGGGAAGGTGTCGTCATTAGGTGACTGTAGGAGGATACAGGATGACTTGGACAGGATTTGTGATTGGTGTAAAGAATGGCAGATAACTCTAAATATAGATAAATGTAAATTAATGCAGATGAATAGGAAAAAGAATCCCTTAATGTTTGAATACTCCATTAGTAGTGTAGCGCTCGACACGGTCACGTCGATTACATATTTGGGCGTAACATTGCAGAGCGATATGAAGTGGGACAAGCATGCAATGGCAGTTGTGGGGAAGGCGGATAGTCGTCTTAGGTTCATTGGTAGAATTTTGGGAAGATGTGGTTCATCTGTAAAGGAGGCCGCTTATAAAACACTAATACGACCTATTCTTGAGTACTGCTCGAGCGTTTGGGATCCCTATTAGGTCGGATTGAGGGAGGACATAGAAGCAATTCAGAGGCGGGCTGCTAGATTTGTTACTGGTAGGTTTGATCATCACGCGAGTGTTGCGGAAATGCTTCAGGAACTCGGGTGGGAGTCTCTAGAGGAATGGAGGCGTTATTTTCGTGAATCGCTACTGAGGAAATTTAGAGAACCAGCATTTGAGGCTGACTACAGTACAATTTTACTGCCACCAACTTACATTTCGCGGAAAGACCACAAAGATAAGATAAGAGAGATTAGGGGTCATACAGAGGCATATAGGCAGTCATTTTTCCCTCGTTCTGTTTGGGAGTGGAACAGGGAGAGAAGATGCTAGTTGTGGTACGAGGTACCCTCCGCCACGCACCGTATGGTGGATTGCGGAGTATGTATGTAGATGTAGAAATGCATCCACACCTTCCCTTTTCTGGTCGTAAACAACAGTTCACAGTGCAGTGAGCAACAGGACTACGTTCTTGTCAGCCTTTGACGCTGCTGCTACCCTGTGGGACGATTCAACCCTTCTCTTAGGACATCTTGGGCCTCCAACCCCACTGAACATCTTCGCACATCTTTGGAGTATTTTGTGATCGCTATTTTTGCTCTGCCATACAGGGTGAAACCACAAGGGACCGCTGAAAAACCAGTCGACAACATTTGAATGGGTTTTTATGCTTTTTCAGCCCTCCAGTTTCACACACTCCTGTGGCGTGATCACTGTAGGAAAACTGACGCAAACGTGAATAAAACGGCAAAGGGACCTTCTAAGACTACAAACATTGGCACCACCATCAGTGCCACCCACCCACGTTTGGTGAGCGCTTTGATAATGTAGCTGTACAGAGAGAGTCCACGACAGAGTCCTAGACTCCTGCAGGCAGGCAGTCCCCTGACACCCCTCCGACGCCGCATGCCCACTAGCAGAAGCTATAGCAGCGGCATAATCTTCAGGCGCCAAGAACTCCAACACCGGTTGTCTCCCTACAACTACATATTTAAGGCACTCAACAAACGCGGGCAGGTGGCATTGAGGGTGTTGCCAGTCTGGGTGGTCTTAGAGGGATCCTTTTCCATTTTACTCACACATGTATCGATGTCACAACCCTCCATTATGATGCCACAGGAGGGTGTGAAACAGGAGGGCTGAAGAAGCATAAACACCATTTGCTGCTTCAGATCATGTTCAAATTTCGTCAGATGACTTTGAATGGTCCCTTCTAGAACCACACTGTACACCAAAGCAAAAACTGCAGTCATACTGCACTCCAAACAAGTGCGATTACGTTCATTTGGGTTTCAGGCCTGCAATGTCCTTAATATCAGCATTGTCAAAGGTTGTGCCGTGATCCTGGCCAGCGGAAGTGTTTAAAGTCAGAAGAGAGTTCCTGGAGCCACTCTGTAGTAATTCTGGATGTGTGGGGTGTCGCATTGTCTTGCTGGATTTGCCCAAGTCCGTCGGAATGCACAATAGACATGAATGGGTGCAGGTGATCAGACAGGATGCTTACGAACGTGTCACCTGTCAGCGTCGTATCTAGACGTATCTGGGGTTCCATATCAACTGCACACGCCCCACACCATTACAGAGTCTCCACCAGCTTGAACAGTCCCCTGCCGACATGCCGGGCATAGGGTTTCAAGAGGTTGTCTGCATACCATACACGTCCATCCGCTCGATACAATTTGAAACGAGACTCGTCCGACCAGAGAACATGTTTCATCCAGTCATCAACAGTCCAATGTCGGTGTAACGGGCCCAGATGAGGCGTAAAGCTTTGTGTCGTGCAGTCATCAAGGGTACACCAGTGGGCCTTTGGCTCCGAGAGCCCACATCGATGATGTTTCGTTGAATGGTTCGCACGCTCACACTCTCTGATGGCCCAACGTTGAAATTTGCAGCAATTTGTGGAAGGGTTGCACTTGTGTCACATTGAACGATTCTCTTCAGTTGTCGTTGGTCCCGTTCTTGCAGGATCTTTTCCCAGCAGCATCGATGTCGGATATTTGATGTTTTACCGGATTCCTGATATTCACAGTACGCTCTTGAAATGGTCGTACTGGAAAATCCCCACTTCATCGCTACATCGGAGATGCTGTGTCCAACCGCTCGTGGGCGGCCGAAGTGGCCGTGCGGTTAAAGGCGCTGCAGTCTGGAACCGCAAGACCGCTACGGTCGCAGGTTCGAATCCTGCCTCGGGCATGGATGTTTGTGATGTCCTTAGGTTAGTTAGGTTTAAGTAGTTCTAAGTTCTAGGGGACTAATGACCTCAGAAGTTGAGTCCCTTAGTGCTCAGAGCCATTTGAACCATTTTTGAACCACCGCTCGTGCACTGACTACAACACCACGTTCAAACTCAATAAAATCTTGATAACCTGCCATTGTAGCAGTTGTACCCTATCTAAAAACTGCGCCAGACCCTTGTCTTATATAAGCGTTGCAGAGCGCAGCGCCGTATTCTGCCTGTTAACATATCTCCATGTTTGGATATATATGCCTATACAGTTTCTTTGGCGCTTCAGTGTATAACCTATTCAGACAATTATGTTCATGCTATAAACTTTTCGTTTGTTTAGGCTTCACTGTGTAATCTGATGTTAAAGATTTAAAATAGAAAGGCAACTATCACAGTTATAAAATGTGTATATTTCTTGAGACAACGTAACACATTGCTTGCAAACAGCCAAAATATATTCATTGAGTATTTGAGAATGAGAATACTTTGTGACTTGCAACGAACTGTACATATGATTTCAAACCTCCACGAAATTTTTTTCTCGCTGACACCACCCTACAATATAATGAATGGAAAAAAGTTTATCATTTGTTACATTTTTGCTGTTAATGTAGTAAAACTTCAGCACAAGGCAAAGTTATAATTTATTACCTCTTTATTCTATTAGCCGTCCGTTGTGACCGAGCGGTTCTAGGCGCTTCAGTCCGGAACCGCGCTGCTGCTACGGTCGCAGGTTCGAATCCTGCCTCGGGAATGGATGTGTGTGATGTCCTTAGGTTAGTTAGGTTTAAGTAGTTTCTAAGTCTAGGGGAATAATGACCTCAGATGTTAAATCCCATAGTGCTCAGAGCCATTTGAACCATTTTTTTATTCTATTTGCAACGAATTTTACAGACAGTATCCACATATATCACTGAGTGGACCTACAAAATTATAACATTATAAAGGTAGTTCGCGAGATACGAAGTCATGAATATTCAGATGCGTGAGTAACTATGTTTTGCTTAAAACTGAGTGCAAATCATTCAGACTACACTCGTTCATTGTTTGTTAATGAAAGAACCTAGCGACTTCCAACAAACTTCAAACATAATTTAAACCATTTTCTAAATTTTTGCCCGTTTATATGATTAATCCCAAATATTTAACACAGTATTTCGTTTGTAAAAAGTAATCTGAGGTTTGAAACTCTTTTATCATGAGCGTTGGGTCCTTTAAAGAACTGCGGTAGGGGATTTACTGACGCTTGTGAATCGGGTGACCACGACTGCATGTTACGCGCTCCTGTTTGTTCGGCAAGAAGTTCTTCCCTAGTCTTTCCATTCGTTAACATTCTAACGTAGATTGTACACAAAGGCATAGTTTCAAAAATAAATGACCTCTACAGGTGTTAGTAGAGCCACATCTCGGTATTTCAAAATCATATTTATTCGATTTTAGCCTCTCGAGCTGCAGTGCTTCCATCATCAGTTCCAAGCGTCTAGAGTTCTCAAAGCACGTGGCATGTTGGTTTGTATCGCAATAGTTGAGGCTAGGCAGAACGAATGCGTAAGTTTCCATTACACATTCCATGGCACCCAATAAACAAGCGCAGAGTGGAAATTTAACTGCATACCACTCTAAGCAAACCGCTGCCTCTGGATAGGCTGCATGCTTTAAAAAAAATGTGTGTGTATTTGTAAGGGACCAAACTACTGAGATCATCGGTCCCTAGACTTCCACACTACTTAAACTAACTTATGCTAAGAACAACACAAACATTCATGCCCGAGGGAGGACTCGAACCTCCGACGGGAGGGGCCGCTGCATGCTTTAAACAAGTGCGCTAACCACAAGAGAATGACCAAAGAAGCCACAGACTCGAGACAGGCCGCATATTCAAGCAAATGCAATTAGGAATAGTTGTTATCTGGACGCTGCCTTACCAATTTCTGCATTTGTAAATGGGTGAGCAAAGAAATGCACCGAGCGAGGTGGCGCAGCGGTTAGCACACTGGACTCACATTCAGGAGGACGATGGTTCAAGCCCGCGTCCGGCCATCCTCATTTAGGTTTTTCGTGATTTTCCTAAATTGCTTCAGGCAAATGTCAGGATGGTTCCTTTGAAAGGACACGGCCGATTTCCTTCTCCATCCTTCCCTAATCCGATGGGACTGATGACATCACTGTTTTATCCCCTCACCAGATCAACCAACCAACAGAAATACACTGCTTGCTAGCATAGTATTATAATTTCGTGTGGGTCAATGACCTGGTGGAAGTCTGTCTATTGGACACCACTTTGGTTACTTGCGCTTACCTAACCTACCACAACTACCCAACTGTGCCAAAGAGGACCTACGGTTTAACGTCGAATCACCACATCATTGAGAGGTGAATGCTTCGTTAAAGGCAGACTGAAAAAAAAAAATACGTCGTCCGCCGGGGATTCAATCTCGCGACCTTTCGGTTCCCAGACATTCACTTTACCGGCTTTTCTATTCTTTTTCTTTTTTCTTCTTTCTTTCTTCATCCCTACAACCCGTCCTTGCGCGCTAGACACCGCTAGACTGGTGGTCGTCAAATCGCGGCCAGACTCATGTGGTCCGAATCACATACTGGTGCGGTCCGTGGTTCTCAGGAGCTTTTTATAAAAAAAAAAAAAATATGCCTGTAACAGCTAACAGCCGAATCAAAAAACTCAATTAACATTAAGATCTTCCTGCTCAGCAGGAATTGAGAGTGCTTGCTGAAAATTTAGGCCTCCGAGTTTTTTATGTGTAAACTCTTAATGCTTTTCAAACAAAACAAACGTTTTCGGAATGAAGCTTTCACCCTGCAGTGGATTGTGCGTTGATATGAAACTTCCTGGCAGATTAAAACTGTGTGGCGGACCGAGACGCGAATTTGGGTTCGAGTCTGGGTCCGGCACACAGTTTTAATCTACCAGAAAGTTCCAAAACAAACATTATTAAGAGATTCTTCAGTCTCTCCCGGCGTATTTGTTGATTGAAGAATCCACAGGTGTACTGCCGGTTCAGTGTGTCCAAAGAGTACAATGTTTCGGTCATCAAACACGTCGCCATCGTCAGGTGCGCTGACGAACTGAGCTCCTGAGGGCGCGCGGCTGGCTAATATCCCCTGACCCCCAAGAGCCGCTCCGTCCGCGGTTCGCGCCCGCGGCCACTCATCGGCATTCGCGGAGACAATAGTGTCGGCGTTTGCGATGGCGCTGATGTACGTTCTCTATCCTTCCTGGTCGCCAGGTCATTTTGTTTGCTGAGAGTCTTCTTAATTATGCTCAGTGCCGCTTCCCAAGCATTGATAGGATTCTAGCCGCAATCTCGGTTGATGGGAACCAGCACTGAGTTTAATTAAGAAGACTCTCAGCAAACAAAACCAGCGGGTCGCGGGGGCAGGGGATATGAGTCAGCCGCGCGCCCTTCGGAGCTCAGTTCGTCAGCGCACTGACGATGGCGACGTGATTGATCGCCGAAACATTGTGCGCGTTGAACACTATGAACCGGCAGTACACCCGTGGACAGTTCGATAAATGTTGTTAACATTCTACATCATTATTCTTCGTGTCTACATATTTGCAGTCCTCTTCCCCTAGAGGGCTCCGAATTGTAATGGGTAATATGGCGATGTGTAACGCAATTACAGTCTGTGCGTGAGAAACAGAGCGTTTTAATCGAATTTCGAAACTGAAGAGTTCGTCCACACTTGGAGCACCCTATCCTTCAACACGACACCAGCCCACACACCAGCGCTGCTACATCTGCAAAACCCGACACCTTGGGTTCGTTGTCACCGATTATCCTGCATAATGTCCCCACTTGGCCTCATTCAGTTTTCATCTGTTTTCAAAACGTAAATAGCACCGTCGAAGATTCCCTTTCATAGTTATGAACCGGTACAAGCAGAGATGAGTTTAGAGCTCCACCAACAAAGTCAAACGTTCCATAGTGACGGTATCAACAAACGGGGCTCTTGTTAGGAGAAATGTGTTCGTCGCCAGGGAGACTACGTTAAGAAATAAATGGGTACAAACGAAGAACATAGATGTACAATGTTGATAACGTTTGTTTTATTTAAAAAGCTTCTACGGTATTCATATAAAGAATTCGGAGGCATTGTAAGATGTGCTTAATTTTAATTGACGTTGGTAAATTCGACTGTGAGCTAAATAAACTTGGCAGCTTATCTTGGGGGCGGAGGGGTAAGTGTGTGGCCACTGAGAGGTTAGAGGATTTGAGAGGTGGGATGTGGACAGTCGTACCGACCAGCTGCAAGGGTATAAATTTTGACGCTGAAATACCATGGATTCACGAATGTGCATTACAGAGAAGGTCATCTTCAAATGCGCTAATTATTTGTAGTAAATAACATTAAATTAATTAATGCTGTTGTAATATAGTGGAATAAGTAATAGTAAAATTACATAAAAATATTTAATAAAGATTTGTCATTTAGTTTCCATCACAGTTGTACAATTATTTTCTATTGGTGACTAGTTTCGAACGCTTGAATTACTTTTGAAATTATGGAATGCACAATATTAATAAAAACTTAAAATACAAGCTATCAAAATTCACCAATAGTTTTCCAACATTTTGTATGCACAGATTTCAGTAGCTGCTGATCCTTATACCATTTCAGTGTTGGTGTTGCATTATTTTGTGATCATGTCTCATATTGCATATGCGTTTATATATACATACAATTACTTTCATTAATCAATTAATCATCTGCTCACAAAGACAACACAACAACATTTCGCCAGGCAATTGTTGTGCCAAATCTTGAGGGTCGCTGTGGTTTGCATCAATCTAAAACGGAGAACAATCGACACGAAACGTTCTAAATGCTACCGACTTTTAACGGTCAGTACCTGGGGGCTGACGGCCAACTTATCACGCCCTTACTATAGGCAGTCTGTTGAGGGCTCATAACATGCTAACTTCCGTAGGTTACCAATTAATAATAAAATCGGTACATACGTGGCCCGTGGCGCCGCCACACAATATCAGTATTGGCTCTTGAAAAAAAAAAAGTTTGCCATCACTGTGCTACACCATCAGGGAGGTGGAAAATGCCATCGATATCACATTGTAACTGAGAAAAAGTACACTAGACAGTTGTTACGAAATTTCAACACAGCAGACGCGCAGAATGCATTGAAAATTTATTCGTCCACGATTGGCTACTTCAAATAAGTAGAGCAGTTGCTATGATCGGTTTTACAGGGTGCCAACTTTGTATCCATGTTATGCATTGACTCCTTGCTAACATCCTACAAGAAACCTACAAACAGGAAATGGTTATGTTAATGAATGGAAATAAAGTCGACTGGCTTAGCTCTCCACATTTCAAGCAATAGGAACATACGTTACATTTATTCTTGCGCTTCTAACCTATGAATACCAGAGACAGATCGGAAATATGCAAATACAAAGCATCAAATTTGGCTTCTAAGATACACTCAAGAGCCAAAACACTGATACACCTGCCTAATATAGTGTAGGGCGCTTGCGAGTACGCAGAAGTGCTGCAACACGACGTGGCATCGACTCGGCTAATGGCTGAAGTAGTGCTGGAGGCAATTGACACCATGAATCCTGCAGGGCTGTCCATAAATACGTAAGAGTACGAGGAGGTGGCGATCTCTTCTGAACAGCACGTAGTAAGGCATCCCAGATATGCTCAATAATGTTCATGTCTGGCGAATTTGGTGGCCGGCGGAAGTGTTTAAACTCAGAAGAGTGTTCCGGGAGCCACTCTGTAGCAATTTTGGACGTGTGGTGTGTCGCATTTTCCGACTTGTAATATATTGGCTTTGATGTCCGTATTTCAGTCTTTAATATTTTGCAGTATTTCTTCTAATGTGCTATAGCATCAACATCAAAACTGTTTGGGATTGACAGATACAGTTTTATTTTCGTTTTACAAGATACCCCTATTCCTTGAGTAATCCATGGCTTCTTTGTAGACTTTGCTCCAACCTTGGTAAGTTTTTGAGGAAAACAGTGTTCGAATAAGGTAAGTACTTTATTAGCTGGGGTTGCCCGAGCACGTCGGAATGCACAACGGATGATAATGATGAAGATGATGATGACGATGGTTTGTGGAGCGCTCAACATCTTGGTCATCAGCGCCTGTACAAGTTCCCATTCTTTCCAGCTACAATCTTTCCACTTCCCAAATGATGACAAAATGATACGGCCAACACAAACACCCAGTCCCCGACCCGGCCGGGAATGGAACACGGGACCCCGTGATCCAGAGGTAGCAACGCTAGCCACTAGACCACGAGTTGAAGACATACAATGGACATGAATGGATGCAGGTGATCAGACAGGATGCTTACGTACGTGACACCTGTCAGAGTCGTATCTAGATGTATATATCACTCCAGCTGCACACGCCCCACACCATTACAGAGCCTACACCAGCTTGAACAGTCCCCTGATGACATGCAGGTCCATGGATTCATGAGGCTGTCTCCATATTCGTACACGCCAATCCGCTCGATACAATTTGAAACGAGACTCGTCCGACCAGGCAGCATGTTTCTAGTCATTAACAGCCCAATGTTGGTGTTGACGGGCCCAGGCGAGGGGTATAGCTTTGTGTCGTGCAGTCATCAAGGGTACACGAGTGGGCATTCGGCTCAGAAAGCCCATATCGATGACTTTTCGTTGAATGGTTCGCACGCTGACACTTGTTGATGGCCCAGCACTGAAATCTGCAGTGATTTGCGGAAAAGTTGCGCTTCTGTCGCGTTGAACGATTCTCTTTGAGTTGTCGTTGGTCCCGTTCTTGCAGGATCTTTCACCGGCTGCTGCGATGTCGGAGATTGATGTTTTACCGGATTCCTGATATTCACTGTACACTGGTGAAATGGTCGAACGGAAAAATCTCCACTTCACCGCTACCTCGGAGGTGCTAATGTTTATTACTCCTCTTTCTTTTACTTTTAGAAGGTATTAAATGAACTATATTATTCTTCTGAAATTATATAAGCACAAGTGAATATCTGTTCTAGTGATTCGTGCTTGCGGCGACACTGCAAAACGCCATTATAGTACGTTCGATGAAGTTATAACATACAGCAGATTAGCGTTTTATAACTGTTATTTGTTCTCGAGTATTGTTTATTTTTTTCCTTCCTTATAGGCAAGCCCATAACAATATTCAGCAGTTTAACATATTTATCTCGCGCATTTCGTGCACAAATGTTCACCACATTGCAGAATAAATATCAAGTGAAAAAATTCAAAGAGTTGCATAAATCTAGAATGGAGCAACTTCTTATTCAAAATATACATTTCATTCTTCTTTACAGACACTTTCACGTGCAAACAAGGTTTGGAAAAACTTGTTATGACAAATCTGTGTATTAGAAAATTTATTTCAGCCCAGCAGCGTAATCCATTAAGTGAAAGGACATTCTGAACAGTAGTAAAAGAGAGTGAACGGAATGACAATCATGAAGGAGTTAGATCACCTGTTAGATATACTGACATTTGACGCTTGTTGATCGAAATGTGGAGACAATAATCTGAAGGAAAAAGGCATCAAAACGTCTGAAAGGCTCCCTCGCTCTCTCTCTCTCTCTCACTCACACACACACACACACACACTTCGTTCTATCAAGACACGTCTTGAGCACACAACAAATAATATTAACACATGAATCATTTTCCACGTCTTATGTCTTAAAAGGAGTGTGGTACCTGGAGGATAGTGTACCTAGTAACACACACTGTTTTTTGGTCGGTACTTCAGTCTAGTGACAGTGTTTAGAATCGCATGAATGAATGCGCACTAGAGACGGCCATAAGTAGTTTCCGCCATTTTCCACAGTTTTTGTAGTTGGCAGACGTTGGTGACGTTTTACGCAGCATTTTTAAATTTTTCACGTTCATCAAATTTAAGCTCTGTCTAATACATTGCAGCTACTTTCAATACAGTGTTAATTTTTCAGGTACGGAAACTTACGGTGAGTAAAATGTTATACATTTTTAGAACTGTTTATATAACATGTGGACAGATAAGGCATACTTCGTTGCTCGTACACCATCTTGTACCTTGAACAGAAGTCATTTACCATGGAGCATGTGATACCTGCAAATGAACTGACTTTCTTTAATGTCTTAATTTTAGCTGTCGTGAAAATGGCAGTTTGTTTTAGTTTCCATTAGACTGTGTTTCAAAACGTATTTAAGATGTAACTGGTTTTTAATAATACTTCTGCTTAATTCGATCTCACTGATTATTGCTGTGTAGTAGAATAATAATGTAAGAGATAGACTATTAAATTCAGTGTTGACAAGATTTTTTCGATTGCAAACGCTTTTAAATTCCAATCTAATATTTTTTCATATGTGTATGACCATGTTGTGTCTTGGGAATATCTTCACTTCTGAAAAAAACCTTAATCTACATGAGTAATCTTTGTCATTTTAGAAAAACGTTGCGCCACATGAAAATTGAGTGCTGTCATTTTAAAATGGAACAAGAAAATGCATTAAACTACAACTTTTTAATAAGAACAATGGTTCGGAAATCTACATAAAATTAAGGAAAAGACACTGACTGTCGTGCATAAACCTTATCTGTAGATGAACAGTAAATGAAAACCGTATGCATTCGACGGATAGCACAGTCCCATATTATATAATTTATTTGTCTCTTGTCTCGTAAATACGAGGTCATACGTTTACAAAAATTAGCCCTACGATATTATGTCTTCGTGACACAACGTCTCGATATTTTTATCGTGTAAAATGGCTCTCACTTGTATGAAAAGTGATAACTATAGTCAGATCTTAGTCGTACTTTCCTATGAAAGCGCAAACAAATAGTGCTGCACCCCAGTTTTATGATAATCCCAGCTTCGTGTTGACTACCAACACTTGCTGAATCCAGAGATATTATACTCTAAGGTGCAATACTACAACGTGCTGCGGAGCACATTCTTCAGTGCAGCTGCTCCTATATCGCTCCCTCAATAGATCCAGATTGGATTATGGATGTATATACCACAAATAAACGACATGCAAAATGTTAGAGAAGCTGGACAGATTGCAGTACCACTGTATATGCACATGCTTAGGACAAGTGAAATCAATACCAACAAATGCGCTCCTGGTGGAGGCGCAAGAGATGCCCTTCCATATAAGCAGGAAGATGCTGATGGAACGATACATAGTAGAGAAATTATCATGCTCGCAGCATCCAATTCATCATCGTCCTTCTCCAGGAAATTAGACCAGAAAACCTTTTGATTTCATTCCGGGGTATAATGATTAGACAGATGAGTGCAAAGACATTGCTACAAGTATACAGTGCCCTGCTTACAAATGATTACTTCATAATCAGGGATCGCATTTCATTCCAAACAATAGAGGGAAAGCCTGATTTCTTGGAGGCAATTACAGCACTGCAAACACAAATGGACGAAACAAGACAAGTAATCCACATATACACAGATGGGTCAAAGACAGCAGGAGAGGAAAACACAGGGTGTGCTATATTTAATCCACAACTGCAGATGGCCGAAAAATATATATCACCAGCAACTACTTATACCTATCTGGCCGAAACAGACTTACTGTTAAAGGCGATACAGTAGTGTACAAATGAGAAATACACATCCTATGTAATATTATCAGACTCGAAGGATGTACTTCAAGTAGTATCAAATATAAAAATCTCAAAAACCGCCAATGAGTACCTACTCCAAGTTCGTTATTGGTATTATGACTGTCTCAGTAGGCAGTAACAAACTGCCTTCATGTGCGTGAAAGCCCATTGTAGAATCCCAGGCAGTGAAAAAGCAGATCAATTGGCAAAGCAGGCTACGAGCAACGGGACATCACTAGTCATAAAGCTTCCCTTACGGAATATGGACAACTTATTCTGAAAAGGGCATTCCAATTCGGGCAGGAAGAATGGACGTAGAGCTCACGATACAAAGGAGGCGACTATGCGCAAGTAGAACCACGAATTACGAACCGACTTTGGTTTGAATATGTTTGTGGACCTTGACAAGCAACATCCATAGTAAGTAGAATAAGGCTCAATCGTGGGACATTTCCAGAGCATTTATACCGACCGCATATAAACCAAACACCAGCCTGTGGTTGTGACGTTACTACACATGGAGACACGAACCATACATTATTTCAATGCAGAAAATATAGTGAGGCGAGGAATAGGTATTTAGCATTTGTTATCAAGAATAAAATCCCGCAACCGATGTTAGTCAAGTCATTGCTATCTAAACCGAACATTAAAAACCACAAGAAGACAATCGAATTTATATATACTGGACAGATAAAGATATAAAGTTTAATACTAAACTACAAGGAACAGAAGAAACCAAGCTACACTAAAAGAAGAGGGTACTGAGTGAACGAAGATATTATTATTACTCAGCAATGACTGAATGGTGTCTAACCGAAGTCAAAGAACCAAACAAATAAACAAACAGATTGCAACCTGATTACCACCTCGGAAATCGCGACGCATTCCGAACAAATCGAAGAACCACGCAACACTTGATAAAGTCTCCGTGACAAGTCAAACTTATAGCATTTTAATACGAAATAATACTTCAGAATCTCTCAAGGAGGCAAATATTTATGTATGTAAATAACCAACCGTAAAATGCATAAAAACGAGAGCAATAAAAATTATTCGGTCGCTCGCCGTAACACAAAAGCAAATTAATGTAATCGAAAGTTCCGCTGAGAAGCATAATCCATTCCACAGACTCTCATTGACCACTTATAACACCCTCCTATTGCCTACTGCCAAGTTGTCACAAGTCGTAAATGCCAACGCAACGTCTGCGCCACCGATTCTGAAGTACAGCCAGTTATTTAATATAATGATCGACAGCATTCTGAATATGATTATACGAGGAGAAAGGTGCTAGTGAGCTTTTATAAACACACCAATTAAACTTTACGCAGCCGAAGATGGGAAATTAGTCCGCCGATATTTCGCCATTGCGGTAAGATCGGGTAAAAGTAAAACTGCGCTGAGTTAGATTCTATTGATAACGCAACGTCATTCAGAGCACCAGAAGAAATAACTCAGGTTTAGTCTATTTTAAACCGAAGTTACATTTATCTCATTTCTTGGCTATTTTTGTGAAAATATGCACAGCGTGCGAGGAAATCAGGCCTATATTCATCTTTTCACGAACTACTGAATGTCATTAAAAATTTAGTTTTTCCATTATAGAATAAAACTGTTACTGTCTCGGTAGATAAAAAAGTTACAAGCATTAGCGACATGGCAAAATGACCTCTTTGTGTGGTCTGACTAGTTCCGCATCATATTTTATAAAATAGAATACAAAAGTATTAATTTCTCAATACTTACAACATACAGTCCAGTTTACATGCAGCGCAGACAGTTTATTATTTTCCGACTTCAGTTTTAGAACTGCTTCGCCACAGATGAATTACCATGGAAGTAAAAAAAAGAAGGCAGATAACGCAACAGATTTACGTTGCACGTTGCTTTGATGCCACAGTTGACGGGTCCTACCGCCATGTTAAATAGCCCAAAACACTAGCAGACTCCAGTTTACGATTGCTTCCTGCTCATTACTTCAGCCATGTGCAAGCAACAACTGTTTCAAATATTGATAATTACAGTGCTTACATGAATAAATAAAGCTGGGAAGGCAATTTTGAACGTTTTTCTATTCTTCAATGCGTATTTGCTCTAGTAATGCGACTCATTTGGCCTCATTAATGTAACTTGTTTTTGTTGACATATCTCGAATAGCCACGAAGACAAGGAAGTGACGTGAAAAGCATACTTTCGTAATCCATGTAATTCCACTTTTTCTGTACCTGTATCGATAGCAAACGAAGCTGTAATTCCGAAACCAATGCTTGTTTACTTACTGGTACTGCTTCAGTTTAGTACTTTTTCAGCTTGCAGTTCGTATGCACAACATTTTTAATGTTCACTTTAGCAAAAACTTACTTACGTGTCCTTTGCAAGTCTATAAAAGGTATCGATCGTTCCAAACTACTTCCCGCAAATGTGACGTCACTTTGATGTCCCGCACAGTATCGACGACAGCATGATCGGCTATCGACTTTGTGAAAAGGAAGATTTGAATGTTATCCTCAATTCACTCGCAGCAATTTAAGCTCTCATCTTACGTTGCTGCCTAACCACACACTCGGAAATCGCTACAAGTTCGTAAATAAGCAGCGAAATATTTGTGACAAGGGAGAATATGAATGTAAATGATCCTCGTTTCACTCGCAGCAATTTAAACTGTCCTCTTAGGTTCCCGCCTAACCACACACTCGAAAAGACGGCACATATTCGGAAATAAAGAGCCAAATATTTGTGAGTACGGCAATTTAAGCTGTCCTGTTAGGTTCCTGCCTAACCACACACTTGGAAATTGCTAATTAAGAGTATTTATTTCATCCTTCGTTCTCATACCAGACAGAATGAAAATAATAACGTTTATTGCAGATCACACTTGTATTACTTTCATAAGAAAGTCCAAGAACGTGTTACAACGCTAACACGAAAAAAATTGCGCGTTACAGGATGACAACCCACAATTTTCGACTCCACGAATACCGATGTTATTCATTACACGACCGCTTAATCACGTGATATTTGTCTCTTCTCTTAGTTATCATCATCTTTCTTGAGGATTTATGTTGTTGATGCGTTATTAAATGACGTTTAATGATAATGGTAAGATGTTTGTGATAAATTTTCAGCGGTCGTTACCTTGAAACGGCGTACTGTAAATTATAAAACAACCGTGTTTCAAGCTTAATTTGTAAATTATTTACAATAATAATTCACTCCTGAGAGGGCACTCTTATATGAAGGCATTAACCACTGAGAATTCATTATGAGACATTTTATTGCAGCAATAATTATAATAAACCTGTTTTTAGAAGTCACCGGTATACGAGAGGTCCATATCGAACACTAACGAAAGTCGATAACTGAGGTCACATTTGCGGGAAGGAGTGTGAAACAAGCGTTCCCCGCCCCTAAACGTGTGCAATGAGAAAAGAATCAAGGCATGCTATCGTATCCAATCGTATTTTGTGCCTGTCAATGAAGAGAACAGTTGAAATGTCAAAGAAACAGAACTGCATTGTAAAAGTTGTTACCGTTTGACAGCAGGAGAGACACTAGCGCACCAAGCGGTGAGAAAGCAGGCACTCACATGCGTCGAAGAGATAACGTTTGTTTTTAATTACTTCTGGATTATTACTCCTTCTAGCTATAAGATACATTTCCCTTTTCTGTTTACAAGATATTTTTATCTCTTGAGTAAGCCATGGCTTTTTAGGCATTCCCTTACAATTATATTTCACTGTTTTCTTAGGCAAAATAACTGACATCAAACTGAAAGAACCAAGTAATACTTGAAGGTCAAGCTTTCTATCGGACTCTTTCAGAAAATCTACATTGAAGTCCCCACAAACAATAATTTGCTTCCCTCTGTCTGACAGATAGCACAACAAAGAATTCATGTTTTTCGAAAATAGCTAAAAATTTCCCAATTGGGACCTATACACAGCTATACAAAAGCACCATTATTAACGCCATCTCCCTTCTTTTTTACCTCCATGATGTCAATGGCTGTTTGTAATATCTGTACAAACATGTGACATCACAATGCAAGCAGTGTTTTCTTGTTGCTGTAGTGTAATATTTAAATGCAGCCAATATCCCCGTCATGTCACTGTTTACTTGGTAAGATTATTTTCAGCGAACTTAACGTCATTCGGCACGATCACAGAAATTTATCTCCAATATTACTCCTGCGTTCTGTTTGGTCGTGACAGTGTGACAGAACAGCTCATAAGGGTGTAGCACGAAAAGCAATAAAAATTAATTTACACTGCCAGTGTCAAATGGAAAAAATGGTGCAGGTCAGTAGGCCTGAGATTAACTATTGAAATCTTTTTTTTCTTTTTTTTGTTTTTTACTGGATCAGAAGTTGGTAACAATATTCGAGTAATATTGTGACACTTAACTTCTGTCTTCGCCGAAAGTCTGAATTTTTAGTAGTGCAGCCATCTCGCCCGTCCTGGGGTGTCCATGTTCGATTTTAGTTGAAATTAGATAATCCTGATAATCTTAATGTCATTATGTCGACACTTCCGTTCGTGTTACATCGACAGGGCAGTTACGAGCAGTGTAGTGGCTACTAGAATTAGACGAATTCATTATAATTTTGAACATATTTTCGATAAAGCCTCACAAAAAAATAATGCACAGTAGTTAACTTTCATCGATAACAAGTTTCTCGAAAATTAAAAGAAAATGTTTAGTTATTGTTGTAGTCACCAATAACTTAGGTGTCCAACGTTAGGGAAGCAGGAAGCGAACATCCAACTATAGTGGTTATAGCAAAGTGACCTACTTGCATGCTTACCATGGTCACATAAGAAAGCAATATTTCTTAAACAGAGTAAATGCGGCAACATGTGAGAAAAAATAGCAATCAATTAGTAAAATAATGGCATCAAAACACACTCAGCTTTTGCTTTGCGAGAAGCACAGATGCAAAGTTCTGCACCTAATCTAACCAAACGCAGTAGATGATCACTACTGAAGTTCAGTTTGGACTACAGTACAGAATATACAAGTTCAGTTCCTCAATAAACACTTTGACTATGACTTCGACTGACCATTGACACTGGGCATTAACTGTCCAACGACTGGAGCTAGTCGGTAACTGATGACTGTAGATGAGAACTATCCGATAACTGTAGGCAACTGAAACTGAAGAGAACTGTGACTGGCCGGGAATCGGCATAACGCCACTTAAATAATGCTCTCGGCGTACGAATATGCAACTGCGGTCTATTTGAGGGATGCGTAAAACAGTCCCGGATTTCAGCGATCTCTTTGGTGCCAGAGGTAACTATTGACGGAAATGTCTTGTGGCGGAAGAATTAAGTTGTTCTTGGAGTGTACCGTCTAGCAGACGACTAACCATACTACGAGGTGCATTCAAGTTCTAAGGCCTCCGATTTTTTTTCACTGGAAAGAGATAGAAACATGCGCATTGTTTTAAAATGAGGCCACGTTCATTGTCAATACGTCCCAGAGATGGCAGCACCGTACGACAGATGGAATTTTACCGCCAGTGGCGAGAATGACAACTGTTTTAAATACTTAAAATGGCGACGTTTTCCTTACTTGAACAGCGTGCAATCATTCGTTTTCTGAATTTGCGTGGTGTGAAACCAATTGAAATTCATCGACAGTTGAAGGAGGCATGTGGTGATGGAGTTATGGATGTGGCGAAAGTGCGTTCGTGGGTGCGACAGTTTAACGAAGGCAGAACATCGTGTGACAACAAACCGAAACTACCTCGGGCTCGCACAAGCCGGTCTGACGACATGATCGAGAAAATGGAGAGAGTTGTTTTGGGGGATCGCCGAATGACTGTTGAACAGATCGCCTCCAGAGTTGGCATTTCTGTGGGTTCTGTGCACACAATCCTGCATGACGACCTGAAAATGCGAAAAGTGTCATCCAGGTGGGTGCCACGAATGCTGACGGACGACCACACGGCTGCCCGTGTGGCACATTGCCAAGCAATGTTGACGCGCAACGACAGCATGAACGGGACTTTCTTTTCGTCGGTTGTGACAACGGATGAGACGTGGATGCCATTTTTCAATCCAGAAATAAAGCTCCAGTCAGCTCAATGGAAGCACACAGATTCACCGCCACCAAAAAAATTTCGGGTAACCGCCAGTGCTGAAAAATGATGGTGTCCATGTTCTGGGACAGCGAGGGCGTAATCCTTACCCATTGCGTTCCAAAGGGCACTACGGTAACAGGTGCATCCTACGAAAATGTTTTGAAGAACAAATTCCTTCCCGCACTGCAACAAAAACGCCCGGGAAGGGCTGCGCGTGTGCTGTTTCACCAAGACAACGCACCCGCACATCGAGCTAACGTTACGCAACAGTTTCTTCGTGATAACAACTTTGAAGTGATTCCTCATGCTCCCTACTCACCTGACCTGGCTCCTAGTGACTTTTGGCTTTTTCCAAAAATGAAAAACAATCTCCGTGGCCGCACATTCACCAGCCATGCTGCTATTGCCTCAGCGATTTTCCATTGGTCAAAACAGACTCCTAAAGCAGCCTTCGCCGCTGCCATGGAATCATGGCGTCAGCGTTGTGAAAATGTGTACGTCTGCAGGGCGATTACGTCGAGAAGTAACGCCAGTTTCATCGATTTCGGGTGAGTAGTTAATTAGAAAATAAATCGGAGGCCTTAGAACTTGAATGCACCTCGTAAGTGTGCCACCACACTCCAAGTTTTCTAAAGGCGCGTACACAGTAGGCCAGCGAAGACCAACGAACGATACCCAACAGCTTTGTTGCCCAAGACTTGTTTAGTGTGTACAGGAGGCAACTCAGGGACAACGAAGCTAGGTCCATTGTTCGTTGGTCCAGCAGAGATTTGTTGTGTCTCTAGAACAAGTGTATATTTAAGTTTTTCGGGACGACCACAAGTCACACGTATTATGTTTTACTGAGCGATTTCGCTGTTTAATTTGACGATAGCGTCATAAGAAGAATACTATGGAATATGCAGTTTAAAGTACAGTAGATGGCTGTTAAATTAAAGTGTGAAACCAGTCAATTTTTCGTGGCTGTCGTAAAAACTTAATTTCAACAGTCGCTGTTTCCCCTGCAGGCAACGCCTGCCCCTCCTATTGTGTTCAAAAATATTGGAGTATAGTTTTATCGTGAACGAGCTACGATTATACAAACAAACTGAAAAGTCTTGACGCTTGGAGGGAAATAACTCGGCTACTACAAAGTGTTATGAGCGATGTGAAAAAGAAAATAGTGTCTTTATTGACGCCTTTTTGCCGTGAAAGACAAAGAGAAACAAACAAAACTGCGAGTGATTGTTAAGTTTCTGTTGCAAGCACAGCTCTCCTAAAAGAGGTGTTAGCTTTGGAAATTTTGGGGCCTACAGAATTTAACAACAATTCGGAATCTGTAGCTTTCATTAGGAATTTTTCATGAAATAGCCCATATTTCAGTTCAGATTTGAGGTAGACATTAATTTTGAACCACCACACTGCTCCCTACTCCTTCAAAGAGAGGTCGTTCACCAACGTCGTTTCCTTTTCTTCTTTTTCTAAGCAGCTTCTTGCAACAAAAGAAATGTTGCACATGCGGCGACTGCTAAATCCAATTTTTCCCTCATAATATCGCCGGTGAAACCGTAATAGCGAAATTCTGCAAGGCCCGCTGAAGTGTAGAAACATCGATTCTGTCGATGACCTGAATGATGTCCTTCATGGCTGTTTTCAGCTCAGCAACGGTTTTGGGGTTATTGCCGTATATGTTGTCTTTAATATAGCCCCACAAAAAGTAGTCGCATGTGTTCAGATCCGGAGAATATAGCGGCCAATCGAGGCCCATGCCAGTGGCCTCTGGGTACCACAGAGCCAGAATGCGGTCCTTAAAGTGCTCCTCCAGGACATCAAACACTCTCCTGCTTCGATGTGGTCGAGTTTCTTCTTGCATGAACCACATATTGTCGAAATCAGGGTCACTTTGGACAATGGGAATGAAATCATCTTCCAAAATCTTCACGTATCGTTCAGCAGTTACCGTGCCATCAAGGAATATCGCTCCGATTATTCCGTGACTGGACACTGCACACCATACAGTCACCTGTTGAGGGTGAAGAGACGTCTCGATAGCGAAATGCGGATTCTCAGTAATCCAAATGCGCCAGTTTTACTTATTGGCGAACCCATACAAATGAAAATGGCCGACAACAACAACGCCCATGCGCATGCGCATGCTATCTCCCATCATGCCCTGCGGCTAACCGTGCAGTTTGAACGTCCTAACACAAACCGTTCAGAAATTATGACGATTTTACTTCGTACAGTTCAATAATTGTCACCCTGTAAAACGCTACTTTAAAACGATAACAGAACGGGCGCAGCGTACACAAGTTATCAGAGCCAACTGCGGTTCCACGTGGCCGAATCACTTGGCCCCATGCCATTCATGGATGGGAAGCCGAACACCAATGAATTGGCTGTCAACATTCCGCCGAATCCAGTCTCGGTCGTACGTTGGCCTAGAGTGCACGCATCTTAAGTAGTCCCAGGAGGAATGGTCAATATTCAGGGATATTATAGGAACGATCATTCGAAGCAAATAAGCTAGATAACATGGGGTCTAAAAGGCATACCTTAAGAGGTATAAGCACTTGTTCCTCTTGGCTACTGTGAAACACATCTCTTCTACTGAACAAGTGCTCATAGCTCTTAAGGTACGCGTTTTAGAGCTCATGTTTACTATACTTTTTTCCTTGTTTTCTGAATCCTCCACAAATATGTAAAGCAAAGAGCTTGCAGAGATTTGTTTCACAGTATTGAAGATGAAGAAATGCCCATAATTCTTAAGGTATACACTTTAAAGCCTACGTTCAATAGACATTTTGGCTTCGAATAATCGTTCCTGTCACATTCCTAAATAATGTCTATTCCTCCTGAGGCACCATGTATAAATAAATAAAATATCCATTTCCGTAGCCAATGCAGGCACTTAGCCAAATTGTGGATTTTACAAGCACTTCATATTGTGTACCAAGTGCATCAGTCGCTAGGATCATTGTACGGGTGAAAATGGTTGCTTTCGTAGAAGTTCTACTGAATTATGACATTTAAAAAAACATAATGGTACTATTTGGTTACTTACACTGAAGAGCCAAAGAAACTGGTACACCTGCCTAATATCGTGTAGGGCCACTGCGAGTACGCAGCAGTGCCGCAACACAACGTGGCATGGACTCAACTGATGTCTGAAGTATTGCTGGAGGGAACTGACACCATGAACCGTGCAGGGCTGTCCAGAAATCCTTAAGAGTACGAGGGGGTCAAGATCTCTTCTGAACAGCATGTTGCAAGGCATCCCAGATGTGCTCATACCTGGGGCGTTTGGTGGGCAGCGGTCTAACATTCTGCGTGGTGTCTGTTCTAAGTCGTGTCTCCCTACCACTTTCGCGCAACGATGCTCTGAGTGTGTTTTTTAGGGAATTGACTAGTTTGAACCTGGGACCTGTTGCTGGTAAGGAGACGCCAGACCACACACGACATGTAGAGTTCAGAAGAGTTCAGTGAGACTAGCGATGATATAATCAAATACTTAATGATTTCAGCGTCAGCTCCACTGCACTCCCTGTAAAAGAATCTTAATACTAACTAAATTTAGTGGAAGGGGTTCAAGGCTTTCCTATTTTTAGTTAGCTGGTAAAATAACGTCGAAAAAGCAGTTAAGTTTACCACTGGAAATTTTATTCTACTCACAAAACATTGTTTATAAATTGCACTATTGATAAAAGGAAATATTTTAATACAGGATGATAAAAACCAACTGCGTTCAACAAAAATGTGAACGAATATTCCCTGAATGGGTTTCTAAGTTCTACAATGGATCGAAGGATGACCTATGCCATATCACATCTATAATCTAGATTTAAGTTAAGTTTCATAAAAGAGAAAACTATCAAAATGGTCTACAGTGACCCTCAATTATCTTTAATTACTTATCTAACTTGTCGTAAATTACAGTGGCTGATGTGGCTTCTCAATAATTATATAACATAAAAATCATCGCGTTTCATATTTTTACTTCAAGTAGCAAATGTGAACACCGTGAGATTTAATTGACGATCGACACTAGTATTACTTAAAAAGGGGATGTAACAGATGATACTTCTGCAGTTCTGAGTGAAGCGTTATGCACTGTTATGCGGCATCACATGTGTTCATTACCTTGTCGGTGTTTAGGCAGCGTCAGGGGGCAGTGGGCAGCGCAGCTCCACACCTCGCCGTCTCGGAAGCAACTCTCTCTAACTTCTCCTTACTACAATTTACCGAAGTTGGTTTGAAAAAAACTATCTGGCTGCGTTTTCAACTGACCAATGAGTGTCTCAATGTTAACCTTAAGCTCCACCTAAAGAAATTCGGTCTATCCAATGAGAAACGTTATACTTTTCGTGGTGGGGCAATGTTTTTAACGTTTGCAACGTAACAGAGACGCGAAAAAGTCTCACGCTAAACTTGCAGGTGGTGTGGCCCCTTTAGTGTTATCGTAAGATCTATATTGTTCTTCTGGAGGGCTCTATCTTTTAACATGGGCCAGCCGGAGTGACCGTGCGGTTCTAGGCGCTACAGTCTGGAGCCGAGCGACCGCTACGGACGCAGGTTCGAATCCTGCCTCGGGCATGGATGTGTGTGATGTCCTTAGGTTAGTTAGGTTTAATTAGTTCTAAGTTCTAGGCGACTAATGACCTCAGAAGTTAAGTCGCATAGTGCTCAGAGCCATTTGAACCATTTTAACATGGGCTGGGGGGTGGTCCTGGCGGTCCATCCCTTATCATAGGGCCTCCTAGCCTACGCGATTCTGCTCTCGGCTTCTGTTCTTGTTTCTCTCCTCGGAACTGCGTCTGTTTCACGGTGGGAAGGTATGACATGCATTTAGGCGTTCTTGTGTTAGTCTGTGGTATTCCATTTGCTTACTCGTTGATCATATTACTTTGGTTAATTTAATGTCAGAATTTATTTGGAGCTATGTGACATACTGCCGGATTGGCTATCATGTCAGGGTTTTCATGGAAGGTGTTGGATTTGCTGGACACCTTACATATCACCACCCTTCGAACTTAATTTTTGCACTGAAGTTAGGCAATGATGGAATCGTTGTCTAAGTCAGTCAAAAATTATACCTTTATCTAAATTTTGTTGCTACAGTTCAGCCACTTTATTCTAGTTCTATGCTAGCTTGTATTACTAATTTATATTTTTATATTCTTCCACATTATTCTCAAAAATATGTTTATATTGATGAGAGAAGAATATTTTTATGTTATTATCATTATTAATTTTTATTTATTTTCCTTCTTTATTTAAGTGTGAAGTTTGTTTTTTAAGAAGTTTGTTATCTAAAGTGAGGAGTCTTTCACATCGATTTTCCTAGAAATATTTTTTTATAAATGTAGTAATTAAGTAAAATCTATTCCTAACACATTTCCTAAATATCATGTACAAGTAAAATGTTTTTGTTTCTAGACACTCATTTCAACATTGTTACACTAACAAATAAGAATTATTTCCAAGAATTGCTTTGACAAAGAAATATACATACACAAGTATTGAGATATTATCCTAACAAATGGTACAAATGTTAAAAAAAAGCAAAATATCCAACAAGATAATTTTTTATTCTTTTTTTTATAAGGAGAAAATAAGTAAAATATAGTTATTCTTTTATTTTTATGAGGAGAAAATATGTGGCATTTAGTTTTAGTGTTTATTATACCTTACTTTCGTTCCTTATATACTGTCCATTTCAGAACTAATGACTTATTTTTATCGATAGTATATTTTTTACTTAAGTCCATAGTCAATGACTGTTATTTTGTAGTTTATTAGCTGTCTGGTGTGCTTTACTTATTTAGTTTTTCACACATTTCTTTTGCACAATTCCTACTTCACGTAGTTTGATTTCACACATTCACACAATCCTATGAATGTTTAAGCATGAGGTTGGCGAATGTTTTTGCACGAAGGTGATGGACTTGAGCGAGATGGATGTGGGCAAGTATTTGATGTACAGCTTCGTTCGTCATTCCTTGTTGGCTTTGCAACGGTGTATTGCTGTTGTGGAGGTCCCATAATGGAATGGAGCTGTGAGTGCAGAATCTCGTGGTTTACCGGCTTTGTATGCGTGAAAGTCATCGTTATATGTCGCTGAAAGCGGTCGCTTTTCATTGTAATACTTCGCAGATGACTAGATTACAATAGGATAGGGATTTGGGAAGGTATGTCGTCTATTCTTCACCCATCTTCTTTCTTGGTCTCAATCTTGCAAATCTTCAACTTCTGTTCTTCCTGCTTTTTCGCTGCTTCTTACTTGATTCTTGGTTCTTGTCTGGGCAGGATATGGGAATATTTATTGATAACTAGTCGCTTTGAAGTTCTCCTCTTAGTAACAGTTTGATAAATTGTTTGG
Source organism: Schistocerca nitens (assembly GCF_023898315.1). NCBI lineage: Eukaryota > Metazoa > Arthropoda > Insecta > Orthoptera > Acrididae > Schistocerca > Schistocerca nitens. The sequence goes on along the minus strand of NC_064620.1, from coordinate 149,583,133 downwards.
ATGTGTCATTTTTACTTTGTGGAAGTTTTCTTCAGTTTCGTATTGCAGCGTGCTGTTTAATAGCAGTAGTGTGACTTTTACACATTTTTTTTTTTTTTTGCCAGTGGTGGCTGGCCCAAGCCGTCTTCTCGTCGGGCCGTTTTTGCTCGCTCCGCTGAGTCGGGGCGTCCCAGGACCCTCTTGGCCTTCTGTGTTCTGTCCCAGCAGGGTTCCGCCACTCTGTGGTTCCGCTTAGCAGCAGATTTACTGCCCACTTCAGATACTTTGTTGGTCTCGCTGTCCTTTCCCTTCTCTCGCCGCTTCTGCCTTGTAGGAATCATGTCTTGCTATTTACGTCCTTTTCTTTCTTGATACTTCTCTCGTTGCATCTTGTGGGTCGTTGCATCTGGTTGTTGCTGGAGTTTTTACAATGGTTCTAACAAAAAGTTTTACTTATATTCATCTAACATATGTCTAGTACCTACATTGTTTTACACCTTTTTAAAAAGCTTTACAAATTTCGGTGCCCTTTCCATGTTACAATTCTAAGATATTTTGAGTCTTAACTTCTACAAGAATCCTGAAATTCGATTTTTATTTTTGTGTAGTGTTGTGGTGTATAGCATTTTAGTATTTCATGCTGTTAGAATATCTACACATTATCCCTTCACCTTAATCTATGGTACTATTGGTGTTATTTTTGTTTTTGTTTTTATTGAAACTACTTTCTTTTCCCCACCTTCCTCTCTTCATTCTTCTTTCTCATGACGATCTTATCTGCAACATAATCTTGAAATATTGTGCTAATTATTTACAGTAATAAAATTAACCTACCCCCATGAACCATGGACCTTGCCGTTGGTGGGGAGGCTTGCTTGCCTCAGCGATACATACGGCTGTACCGTAGGTGCAACCACAAGGGAGGGGTATCTGTTGAGAGGCCAGTCAAACGTGTGGTTCCTGAAGAGGGGCAGCAGCCTTTTCAGTAGTTGCAGGGGCAACAGTCTGGATGATTGACTGATCTGGCCTTGCAACACTAATCAAAACGGCCTTGCTGTGCTGGTATTGCGAATGGCTGAAAGCAAGGGGAAACTACAGCCGTAATTTTTCCCAAGGGCATGCAGCTTTACTGTATGGTTAAATGATGATGGCGTCCTCTTGGGTAAAATATTCCGGAGGTAAAATAGTTCCCCATTCGGATCTCCGGGCGGGGACTACTCAAGAGGACATCATTATCAGGAGAAAGAAAACTGGCATTCTACGGATCGGAGCGTGGAATATCACATCCCTTAATCGGGCAGGTAGGTTAGAAAATTTAAAAAGGGAAATGGATAGGTTGAATTAGTGAAGTTCGGTGGCAGGAGGAACAAGACTTTTGGTCAGGTGAATACAGGGTTATAAATACAGAATCAAATAAGGGTAATGCAGGAGTAGGTTTAATAATGAATAAAAAAATAAGAGTGCGGGTAAGCTACTAACAGCATAGTGAACGAATTATTGTGGCCAAGATAGACCCGAAGCCCATGCCTACTACAGTAGTACAAATTTATATGCCAACTAGCTCTGCAGATGATGAAGAAATTGATGAAATGTATGATGAGATAAAAGAATTAGTGAAGTTCGGTGGCAGGAGGAACAAGAGTTTTGGTCAGGTGAATACAGGGTTATAAATACAGAATCAAATAAGGGTAATGCAGGAGTAGGTTTAATAACGAATAAAAAAATAAGAGTGCAGGTAAGCTACTAACAGCATAGTGAACGAATTATTGTGGCCAAGATAGACACGAAGCCCATGCCTACTACAGTAGTACAAATTTATATGCCAACTAGCTCTGCAGATGATGAAGAAATTGATGAAATGTATGATGAGATAAAAGAAATTATTCAGATAGTGAAGGGAGACGAAAATTTAATAGTCATGGGAGACTGGAATTCGAGAGTAGGAAAAGGGAGAGAAGGAAACATAGTAGGTGAATATGGATTGGGGGAGAGAAATGAAAGAGGAAGCCGTCAGGTGGAATTTTGCACAGAGCATAACTTAGTTATAGCTAACACTTGGTTCAAGAATCATAAAAGAAGGTTGTATACATGGAAGAATCCAGGATATATTAAAAGGTATCAGATAGATTATATAATGGTAAGACAGAGATTTAGGAACCAGGTTTTAAATTGTAAGACATTTCCAGGGGCAGATGTGGACTCTGACCACAATCTATTGGTTATGAACTGTAGATTAAAATTGAAGAAACTGCAAAAAGGTGGGAATTTAAGGAGATGGGACCTGGATAAACTGAAAGAACCAGAGGTCGTACAGAGTTTCAGGGAGAGCATAACGGAACAATTGACAGGAATGGGGGAAAGAAATACAGTAGAAGAAGAATGGGTAGCTCTGAGGGATTAAGTAGCGAAGGCAACAGTGGATCAAGTAGGTAAAAAGACGAAAGCTAGTAGAAATCCTTGGGTAACAGAAGAAATATTGAATTTAATTGATGAAAAGAGAAAATATAAAAATGCAGTAAATGAAGCAGGCAAAAGGGAATACAAAAATCTCAAAAATGAGATTGACAGGAAGTGCAAAATGGCTAAGCAGGGATGGCTAGGAGACAAATGTAAGGATGTAGAGGCTTATCTCACTAGGGGTAAGATAGATACTGCCTACAGGAAAATTAAAGAAACCTTTGGAGAAATGAGAGCCACTTGTATGAATATCAAGAGCTCAGATGGAAACCCAGTTCTAAGCAAAGAAGGGAAAGCAGAAAGGTGGAAGGAGTATGTTGTTGTTGTGGTCTTCAGTCCTGAGACTGGTTTGATGCAGCTCTCCATGCTACTCTATCCTGTGCAAGCTTCTTCATCTCCCAGTACCTACTGCAACCTACATCCTTCTGAATCTGCTTAGTGTATTGATCTCTTGGTCTCCGTCTACGATTTTTACCCTCCACGCTGCCCTCCAATGCTAAATTTGTGATCCCTTGATGCCTCAAAACATGTCCTACCAACCGATCCCTTCTTCTAGACAAGTTGTGCCACAAACTTCTCTTCTCCCCAATCCTATTCAATACCTCCTCATTAGTTACGTGATCTACCCACCTTATCTTTAGCATTCTTCTGTAGCACCACATTTCGAAAGCTTCTATTCTCTTCTTGTCCAAACTGGTTATCGTCCATGTTTCACTTCCATACATGGCTACACTCCATACAAATACTTTCAGAAACGACTTCCTGACACTTAAATCTATACTCGATGTTAACAAATTTCTCTTCTTCAGAAACGATTTCCTTGCCATTGCCAGTCTACATTTTATATCCTCTCTACTTCGACCATCATCAGTTATTTTACTCCCTAAATAGCAAAACTCCTTTACTACTTCAAGTGTCTCATTTCCTAATGTAATCCCCTCAGCATCACCCGATTTAATTTGACTACATTCCATTATCCTCGTTTTGCTTTTGTTGATGTTCATCTCATATCCTCCTTTCAAGACACTGTCCATTCCGTTCAACTGCTCTTCCAAGTCCTTTGCTGTCTCTGACAGAATTACAATGTCATCGGCGAACCTCAAAGTTTTTACTTCTTCTCCATGAATTTTAATACCTACTCCGAATTTTTCTTTTGTTTTCTTTACTGCTTGCTCAATATACAGATTGAATAACATCGGGGAGAGGCTACAACCCTGTCTCACTCCTTTCCCAACCACTGCTTCCCTTTTATGCCCCTCGACTCTTATAACTGCCATCTGGTTTCTGTACAAATTGTAAATAGCCCTTCGCTCCTTGTATTTTACCCCTGCTACCTTCAGAATTTGAAAGAGAGTATTCCAGTTAACGTTGTCAAAAGCTTTCTCTAAGTCTACAAATGCTAGAAACGTAGGTTTGCCTTTTCTTAATCTTTCTTCTAAGATAAGTCGTAAGGTTAGTATTGCCTCACGTGTTCCAACATTTCTACGGAATCCAAACTGATCTTCCCCGAGGTCCGCTTCTACCAGTTTTTCCATTCGTCTGTAAAGAATTCGCGTTAGTATTTTGCAGCTGTGACTTATTAAACTGATAGTTCGGTAATTTTCACATCTGTCAACACCTGCTTTCTTTGGGATTGGAATTATTATATTCTTCTTGAAGTCTGTGGGTATTTCGCCTGTCTCATACATCTTGCTCACCAGATGGTAGAGTTTTGTCATGACTGGCTCTCCCAAGGCCATCAGTAGTTCTAATGGAATGTTGTCTACTCCCGGGGCCTTGTTTCGACTCAGGTCTTTCAGTGCTCTGTCAAACTCTTCACGCAGTATCTTATCTCCCATTTCATCTTCATTTACATCCTCTTCCATTTCCATAATATTGTCCTCAAGTTCATCGCCCTTGTATAAACCCTCCATATACTCCTTCCACCTTTCTGCCTTCCCTTCTTTGCTTAGAACTGGGCTGCCATCTGAGCTCTTGATATTCATACAAGTGGTTCTCTTCTCTCCAAAGGTCTCTTTAATTTTCCTGTAGGCAGTATCTATCTTACCCCTAGTGAGACAAGCCTCTACATCCTTACATTTGTCCTCTAGCCATCCCTGCTTAGCCATTTTGCACTTTCTGTCGATCTCATTTTTGAGACGTTTGTATTCCCTTTTGCCTGCTTCATTTACTGCATTTTTATATTTTCTCCTTTCATCAATTAAATTCAATATTTCTTCTGTTACCCAAGGATTTCTATTAGCCCTCGTCTTTTTACCTACTTGATCCTCTGCTGCCTTCACTACTTCATCCCTCAGAGCTACCCATTCTTCTTCTACTGTATTTATTTCCCCTATTACCGTCAATTGTTCCCTTATGCTCTCCCTGAAACTCTCTACAACCTCTGGTTCTTTCAGTTTATCCAGGTCCCATCTCCTTAAATTCCCACCTTTTTGCAGTTTCTTCAGTTTCAATCTGCAGTTCATAACCAATAGATTGTGGTCAGAATCCACATCTGCCCCTGGAAATGTCTTACAATTTAAAACCTGGTTCCTAAATCTCTGTCTTACCATTATATAATCTATCTGATACCTATTAGTATCTCCAGGATTCTTCCAGGTATACAACCTTCTTTTATCATTCTTGAACCAAGTGTTAGCTATGATTAAGTTATGCTCTGTGCAAAATTCTACAAGGCGGCTTCCTCTTTCATTTCTTCCCCCCAATCCATATTCACCTACTATGTTTCCTTCTCTCCCTTTTCCTACTGACGAATTCCAGTCACCCATGACTATCAAATTTTCGTCTCCCTTCACTGCCTGAATAATTTCTTTTATCTCGTCATACATTTCATCAATTTCTTCATCATCTGCAGAGCTAGTTGGCATATAAACTTGTACTACTGTAGTAGGCATGGGCTTTGTGTCTATCTTGGCCACAATAATGCGTTCACTATGCTGTTTGTAGTAGCTAACCCGCACTCCTATTTTTTTATTCATTATTAAACCTACTCCTGCATTACCTCTATTTGATTTTGTATTTATAACCCTGTAATCACCTGACCAAAAGTCTTGTTCCTCCTGCCACCGAACTTCACTAATTCCCACTATATCTAACTTTAACCTATCCATTTCCCTTTTTAAATTTTCTAACCTACCTGCCCGATTAAGGGATCTGACATTCCACGCTCCGATCCGTAGAATGCCAGTTTTCTTTCTCCTGATATTTTACCTCCGGAATATTTTACCCAAGAGGACGCCATCATCATTTAATCATACAGTAAAGCTGCATGTCCTCGGGAAAAATTACGGCTGTAGTTTCCCCTTGCTTTCAGCCGTTCGCAGTTCCAGCACAGCAAGGCCGTTTTGGTTAATGTTACAAGACCAGATCAGTCAATCATCCAGACTGTTGCCCCTGCAACTACTGAAAAGGCTGCTGCCCCTCTTCAGGAACCACATGTTTGTCTGGCCTCTCAACAGATACCCCTCCGTTGTGGTTGCACCTACGGTACGGCCATCTGTATCGCTGAGGCACGCAAGCCTCCCCACCTACGACAAGGTCCATGGTTCATGGGGGATGAGGGGAAGGAGTATATAGAGGGTATATACAGGGGCGATGTACTTGAGGACAATATTATGGAAATGGAAGAGGATGTAGACGAAGATGAAATGGGAGATACGATACTGCGTGAACAGTTTGACAGAGCACTGAAAGACCTGAGTTGAAACAAGGCCCCGGGAGTAGACAACATTCCATTAGAACTACTGACGGCCTTGGGAGAGCCAGTCATGACAAAACTATACCATCTGGTGAGCAAGATGTATGAGACAGGCTAAATACCCTCAAACTTCAAGAAGAAGATAATAATTCCAATCCCAAAGAAAGCAGGTGTTGACAGATGTGAAAAATACCGAACTATCAGTTTAATAAGTCACAGCTGCAAAATACTAACACGTATTCTTTACAGACGAATTGAAAAACTGGTAGAAGCCGACCTCGGGGAAGATCAGTTTGGATTACATAGAAATACTAGAACACGTGAGGCAATGCTGACCTTACGACTTATCTTAGAAGCTAGATTAAGGAAAGGCAAACCTACGTTTCTAGCATTTGTAGACTTAGAGAAAGCTTTTGACAATGTTGACTGGAATACTCTCTTTCAAATTCTGAAGGTGGCAGGGGTGAAATACAGGGAGCGAAAGGCTATTTACAATTTGTAAAGAAACCAGATGGCAGTTATAAGTATCGAGGGGCATAAAAGGGAAGCAGCGGTTGGGAAGGGAGTGAGATAGGGTTGTAGCCTGTCCCTGATGTTATTCAATCTGTATATTTAGCAAGCAGTAAAGGAAACATAAGAAAAATTTGGAGTGGGTATTAAAGTCCATGGAGAAGAAATAAAAACTTTGAGGTTCGCCGATGACATTGTAATTCTGTCAGAGACAGCAAAGGACTTGGAAGGGCAGTTGAACGGAATCGACAGTGTCTTGAAAGGAGGGTGTAAGATGAACACCAACAAAAGCAAAACGAGGATAATGGAATGTAGTCGAATTAAGTCGGGTGATGCTGAGGGAATTTGATTAGGAAATGGGACACTTAATGTAGTAAAGGAGTTCTGCTATTTGGGGAGGAAAATATCTGATGATGGTCGAAGTAGAGACGATATAAAATGTAGACTGGCAATGGCAAGGAAAGCGTTTCTGAAGAAGAGAGAATTGTTAACATGAGTATAGATTTAAGTGTCACGAAGCGTTTTCTGAAAGTATTTGTATGGTGTGTAGCTATGTATGGAAGTGAAACATGGACGATAAATGGTTTAGACAAGAAGAGAATAGAAGCTTTCGAAATGTGGTGCTACGGAAGAATGCTGAAAATTAGATGGGTTGATCACATAACTAATGAGGAGGTATTGAATAGAATTGGCGAGAAGAGGAGTTTGTGGCATAACTTGACTAGAAGAAGGGATCGGTTGGTAGGACATATTCTGAGGTATCAAGGGATCACCAATTTAGTACTGGAGGGTAAAAATCGTAGAGGGAGACCAAGAGATGAATACACTAAGCAGATTCAGTAGGATGTAGGTTGAAGTAAGTACTGGGAGATGAAGAAACTTGCACAGGATAGAGTAGCATGGAGAGCTGCAGCAAACCAGTCTCAGGACTGAAGACAACAACAACAACAACAACAACAATAAAATTAATCTTCAAACTTTTTGATATGGCTCACATGGTGAAGTCCTAAGGTTTTGCATGTTTCTGGGTTCATTAGTTCCACAGCATTATCATGAGCAATTCGGCTAATTATGACAGGTCCTTTGTATGCAGCGTAAAACTTATGTATTTTGTGTTTCTGTTTGCTGGAGATATGGTGTGTTTTTACAAATACTTTCTGGCCTACTGAGAATGTTCTTTTAATTGCTGTTCTATCTTTTCTTTCTTTTCTTTTAATGGCTGCCTTTCTGATGTTGGCTGTTGCTATGACTTGTTTGTGCTGTCTACGTGGTACAAAAGGAAATCTAACATTTTCTCTGGTTATGTTCGGGGGTTCAATATTTTTAAGTACAGTAACTGGAGGTAGTAGTGTAGTGCTATGTGGCATTTCATTTATTACTTCTGAAAATCTTTAATGTATATATCCCAAGTGTATCTTTTGCCTGCATATAATCGGCATAAAGTGCCTATGTCCTCCAGTGATCGTTCTGCTGGATTTACGCTAGGTTTGTACTTAGATATGTAGATGGGTTTTATTTTGTGTTGTTTTAACGTGTTCTGCCATTGCACTGATTTGTATTGTGGGCCATTATCCGAAATTATTCGTTCCACTTGACCTACTTGTTTGAGAAAATCTTGTCTAAATGCTTTACTTATAGTAACACCTGTTGTCCGTTTTAATGGTGTCAGGGTAACATATTTAGAAGTAAGTTCCAAAACGACAAATATGAAAATATATCCATTTTTGTGCGTGGGAGGGGCCCCATCAAATCTGTTGCAGCTATTTCTTTTAATTTTTTAGGGATTATTGGAAACATAGGTGGTTTGGTTTGGAAAGTGACGTGTTTAGCCCTCATACATTTTTTGCATTTGACTAATACTGTTCTAATTCGTCTTTCCATATTAGGAAAATGGCTTGTTTGTTTTATTTTTAAAAAGCATTTCTTTGGTCCAAAGTGGCCATTACTTAAATGTGTATACCATATGTACTTATTAATTAGTTCATCTGGGATATAAATTAACCATTCATTCGTTGCAACATTTCGTCTAAAAAATAAAACATAGTTTTTTCCGAGATAGTGCTGTCGAATGTCTGGAAAATCCTTACTTCTCCACTTGTGTTTTATTCCTAGTATTTCGGTATCCTTGTCCTGTTCTTTGCCTATGTTTCTCAATGCTGTCGTAATGTAGTTTTCGAAAGGTACATGTTTCATATAGTACATTGTAAACTGGTCTTCTGCTGCTTCCAAACCTATGTTATTGGATGCACCCTGTGGACATTGTGATAAAGCATCTGCTAATACAATCGCTGGTCCTGGTATGTGTGTAATAGTGAAGTCAAATTCTTGTAGTATTAACATCTATCTGGCTAACCTCCCGTAAGTTAGTTTGGCGGATAACAGAAATTCTAATGCTTTGTGGTCAACGTATACTTTTGTTTTTCTTCCGAACAGGAAGTATCGAAAACGGAAGCCCCATATAATGGCCAATGCTTCCAGCTCCGTGACTGAATAGTTTTTCTCGCTTTTTGTGAGTACACGACTGGCAAATGCAATTGTTCTATATGATCTTTGCCCTGCCTGTCCGTATTCTTGGAATAAAACAACTCCTAAACCTGTTTTCGCGCTATCAGTGGCCATACAAAAATTTTGTGTTAGATCAGGATGTGCTAAAATCGGTGCTGTTGTTAGTGCGTTTTTCACTTTTAAAAATTCTTCATTGGCTTGTTGATCCCATACCCATGGCGCGTTTTTTTCCAGTCAATGCCCATAGGCGTGGTGTTGCGAGAGAGTCGATCCAAATAAATTTTTTATAGAATCCGGTGAGACCTAGAAATCCTCTGAGAGTTTTCTTATTATATTGAGTACAGAATTTTTTGATTGCCGTTAGTTTTTCTGGGTCGGGCATTACCCCTTTCTCTGAAATTATGTGTCCTAGAAATGTGACCTCTCGCCTTCCAAATTTGGATTTTGTTATATTTACTGTGACCCCATGCTCTTTCATCATCTGTAAAAACTGATTTAATGTGTCGTTGTGATGTTCCCAAGAGGGTTCTGCTATAATCACATCATCAATATAACAAGTAATTTTTTGTAAAATTTCAGGACTGAGTATAGTATTAAATCCCCTAACAAACGCTGCTGATGATATGTTTAAACCAAATGGCAATCGTTTAAATTGGTAACATCTACCGAATACGATAAATGCTGTAAATTTTCTACATTCTGGGGCCAATTCTATTTGCCAGAAACTACTCTGTAAATCAGTTGATGAAAATATCTTAGCACCGTGGAAGTTTTGTACCAATTCCTCTAATTTTTCTGGGCGATCTGTCTCAATGATTATGATTGTGTTGATCTGTCTTTAATCAAGCACTAATCCGATGCTCCCATCTCGTTTTTGTACAATATGGAGCGGGCTGTTATATGTGGAAGTAGCTGGTTCAATAATATCATCATCTAACATTTTAGATATCTCCTGGAATACTTTATTCCTGTAGCTTAATGGGATTGTATAGGGTGGCACTCTAAATGGTTTGTGCTGTTTTACTTCAAACTTGTACTGAAAGTGTTTAATACTGCCAGTCTTAGGTAAAAATACCTCTGCTCTATCTCGTAAAATACCCTCTAATTCTGTTTTACTGTGTTCTGAAATACCTTGAACTTCTTGCAATTTTTCGTCGATTTCTTTATGGACTTCTAACATGAGCTGAGACGATTCCTCCTTTTGTGCATACCATTCTAATTCTTCATCCTCTTTATCTCGCATCATTCTTAATTGTTTGTTTATAACTGGTATTTCTTCTAATTTTAGCTTTTGCTCAAAGAAAGGTGTGACATTCCCGAATGTTACGCTACCTTTCCCCATATCTATTATCGCTCGTCTCTCATTTAAAAAATCTGCACCAATAATCAAATCTACAGTTAGTTTAGGTATAATCACGAAGTTGGCTTCGATCTTTTGACCTTGGCACGAAAGAGTTAACTTTGTTTGTGTCGTAACTTCCGCAGCATTGTTTCTGATAGGACCTCTTACTTTAAGCTTACGTGTTTTCAGAACTGGTAATTCCTCATTGGCATTACACTGCGTGAATAAATTTTCTGAGATCGCAGTCAGTTCACTTCCGTTATCAATTACAATATTGACTGGGATATGCTTTACCATGGCCTTCACAATTGGTTGAATTTGAAAGGGTTGGTTCTGTTCTTCTTCTTCTTGCATCAACGAATCCTCCACTGAATCATACATGAGTCTTTTTAGGAATTTCCCTTGTGAATTCGAACTTTCTGTAGGATAGGCTTCGACTGCTACTTCTCTCACTTTTATTTCCTCTTCTCTATTTCTTCCTTCATTTATGCTTTCTTCAACATCCTCTACTTTTTCCTGATCTTCGTCTATCTTCTCCTTCTTCGTCGCTACTTCCACATAATCGCATCTAAATGATCTCATTGTCGCTTCATAGCTTCCTTCATTATAGACGTTGGGTTGTGTGCCCACTAGTAACTTATTTTCAACTTCTGTCGACTGCGAATTATCCTCATCGAATTCGCTTCCCCTGGTTTCCATTTCAAATAGCTCTGCAATACTCATTACTTCGTTCTTTCCTCCTACATTCGTTGTGCATGCCTCTGGTAATTCATCTTCCTCGTCAGTATTCTCCCAATTAATTTCGTCCAGACACAATATTGTTATTTTCCTGTCTTCGTTTTCATCTGGTCCCTGGGGTTTTGTTTCTTCCTTCTTCCCTTTTCGTGATAAGGTATTTACTTCTCTGTTCAAGGTGCTGCAATTGTCCTGGGTCGGTGCGTCATTCTCTTTGGCATGGGCGCTTAGCTGTCAATTCGAACGTTTTTCGGGGTTGGGTGGTCTTACCTCCTCCTCTTCTATCTGCATTCTCTTTTCTTGTTCAGCTTGTTGATATTGGTTTCTTTGTTGATAATTTGTCGGTCTATTGGTTCTCCAATACCCGTTCCGGTTGTCATTGTTCCCTCTGTAATAGTTGTTGCCGTTCCTGGGTGAATTATAGTTATTGCCGTATTCTCTTCTAAATCCATAACCGTTTCTTTGCTGAAATCTGTTGTCGTTTCTTGGTGCGAAGTTATCACGTGGTTCGTAATTATTATTTCTTCGTACTGTCTTGTGGATTCCACTGCTTTTTGCTTTCATTTTCACGTGCGTTTCGTCTTTTTCTTGCGTCATCTTCCGAAAATATAAACTCTAGTTCCCTTAGAATTCCTTTAAATGGTTCGACGTCATTGCCTCCGCGACCTACTAATGATTGCTGGTATTTCAAGGCTAACTTCATCGCGCATAATTTAATCAACTCTCCGTCAATGTATGGTACATCTAAGCATTGATTTTACTTTGCCATTACTTCGAAAAATTTCACGGGACTCTTCTCTCCTGAATTTTCAAAATATGGGTTCTGTAATAATTTGTACTTCACTCTGTTCTGTGCTTCGCTGGACCAATATCGTGAGAGAAACTTATCTCTGAAATCTTCGTACGATCGGCATGTCGCTGCAACATTCTGCATGGTTTCTGCGACTGTTCCTGACATGTGTGCACATATAAAGTCTAATTTGTGTGCTAGCGTCCAGTGTTCTGGTAATCCTACTCGGAATTGATCAATAAAAGTTCGTGGATGTAGCCTAATGAGTTTCCTTCTCGAAAGTGTTGAAATTTTCTGACTGTGAGGAAATAATCGTTGTCGTACTTCGTCATAGTTCCATATGAAATTCGCGATTCTTCGCCACTTTTGTTTCTGATCATTCCTCCCGTCGTTCTTACCGGTTGTGGTAGATCCATTGGATATTGTCAACTGTAACTTTCGCCTACCCTTGCGTAGTATCGTTGGAGTGGTACGCAATAATTTTCTTCCATCGGTTGTGAACGTGTAGCTGAATGCATTGCACTGTACTCTTCGCGACCTGGCTTTCCATTGTCACGTATTGGTTGGGTATCTTGTCTGGTTAACCTTGCCGCTTCATTGCACGATCCAGACTGTCTTGAAACATACATTTGTGGTTCTGCATGCGTTTGTGGTGCCGTTTGTTCATAAAGAATTTCGAAACGTGTTTGTTGCGGTGCAGGCTGTCTGATTTCACGTATGTTACTTTCCGCCTGTAATTGGAATCGAAAATGCATGATATCTTCGTTAACTGCTTGTTTTCCGGTGCTGTTACAGATACAGATGTGGTTGCAGACTCAGTGCTTGTTCGATCCTGTTCACTACGCTCTTCAATAGTTTGCAACAACTCTGTTCGCAATTTTTGAAATTGTTGCTTCGTTTGCGCTTCTATTTTGACTATGCGGTTATCATATCTTTTCAGCGCTGCTTTTGTGATACGTTTGTGTAACATACTGTTTTCAACAATTTCACGCGCTGTACCTACTGCTTGTCTAGTAATTTCGTTTATCTGTTTCTCTAGTTTCTTGACTTCTCCCTGGGTGTTGTTACGTAATGTTTTGATCTCGTCCTGAATGTCATTACGCAATGTTTGTACGTCCGCTTGTACCTTGTCAATGTCTGTTCTCAATTGATTGTGACCTGTTATTAAGTTTCCTATCACTTCTCGAGATTCTTTTGCCTCGTCTTCAATATGACTTAGGTGTAACTGAATTTTTTTGTTTTGTTCTTTAATCTCACGCATTTGTCTGCTGGTTTCTGCACTCTGAATTTGGTTCACTATTTCCTTTTTTGCCTTGTCATGGTTTCCGTAATTTGTTGTAATGATTCTGCCAGGGTCCTATTGCGTTTTCTTCCGACGCCCTACACTCTGTATTTTCGCCCAAGTGTTGGTTCGCAACCGTTTGCATGAACTGCGCGGTGACACGTTTCTGCTCTAAGTCCGTGTACTCTGTTGTGAGGAACCTCTGTCCGCATCTCGTGGTCGTGCGGTAGCGTTCTCGCTTCCCACGCCCCGTTTCCCGGGTTCGATTCCCGGCGGGGTCAGGGATTTTCTCTGCCTTGTGATGACTGGGTGTTGTGTGGCGTCCTTAGGTTAGTTAGGTTTAAGTAGTTCTAAGTTCTAGGGGACTGATGACTATAGATGTTAAGTCCCATAGTGCTCAGAGCCATTTGAACCATTTTGAGGAACCTCTGCTTACTTGCACTATGGGTTCTACGTATTCAAGACGCAAGTTAGAATCCTCATCGACTGTCTCTCTACTTTCCTGCTCCCCTGTCGTATGCTGACCTACGTTTTCTATGCCTTGGCGTACATTATCCTCGTTATGGTGCGTTATCTGTCCTATTTCTCGCGATACTGCATCGTCTGTTGTACTGTCCTCTATTCTCTGTCCATCTTCATGCTGGGTCTCTACCTCAATTCGGTCAATGTCTCGATCTGCCATTGCTAATCTTTCTGATTCCCTTATTTTCTGTTTTAAAAGCAATTCACGCGCCCTACTTCGCGTCAACGTGCGCTCATACGATCTCACACGTTTCATAAACTTTTTGCTCACACGACTTGACACTTATTATACCCAAGACTGACAATCCATTCACTTACTTGTTGGGTCAGAACCAACTTGTCAACGATGTATCCGCCACCTGTGCGCTTGCATTGAAGAGAAAACTTAATTCTAACAATATTAAAATTCATAACTTAATTATGCTATTATCTCTGCTAGAATGTCTCACTTTCTATTGAATACTTTCTTACTATCTATCGCTGCAGCTACTGTTTTCAAATATTTATGCCTTTCAAAAAAAATTTTATTACGAAAATTTTTTCAACAGGATATTTTTCTGACCTAGTTGGGCATGTGGTCGACCTTCAATCACGGTATTTTACCATCCTGGCTGGGTCGCCATTCTCTAACATTCTGCGTGGTGTCTGTTTGTTCTAAGTCGTGTCTCCCTACCACTTTCGCGCAACGATGCTCTGAGTGTGTTTTTTAGGGAATTGACTAGTTTGAACCTGGGACCTGTTGCTGGTAAGGAGACGCCAGACCACACATGACATGTAGAGTTCAGAAGAGTTCAGTGAGACTAGCGATGATATAATCAAATACTTAATGATTTCAGCGTCAGCTCCACTGCACTCCCTGTAAAAGAATCTTAATTCTAACTAAATTTAGTGGAAGGGGTTCAAGGCTTTCCTATTTTTAGTTAGCTGGTAAAATAACGTCGAAAAAGCAGTTAAGTTTACTATTGGAAATTTTATTCTACTCACAAAACATTGTTTATAAATTGCACTATTGATAAAAGGAAATATTTTAATACAGGATGATAAAAACCAACTGCGTTCAACAAAAATGTGAACGAATATTCCCTGAATGGGTTTCTAAGTTCTACAATGGATCGAAGGATGACCTATGCCATATCACATCTATAATCTAGATTTAAGTTAAGTTTCATAAAAGGGAAAGCTATCAAAATGGTCTACAGTGACCCTCAATTATCTTTAATTACTTATCTAACTTGTCGTAAATTACAGTGGCTGATGTGGCTTCTCAATAATTATATAACATAAAAATCATCGCGTTTCATATTTTTACTTCAAGTAGAAAATGTGAACACCATGAGATTTAATTGACGATCGACACTAGTATTACTTAAAAAGGGGATGTAACAGATGATACTTCTGCAGTTCTGAGTGAAGCGTTATGCGCTGTTATGCGGCATCGCGTGCGTTCATTACCTTGTCGGTGTTTAGGCAGTGTCAGGGGGCAGCGGGCGGCGGGAGGCGCAGCTCCACACCTCGCCGTCTCGGAAGCAACTCTCTCTAACTTCTCCTTACTACAATTTACCGAAGTTGGTTTGAAAAAAGTTATCTGGCTGTGTTTTCAACTGACCAATGAGTGTCTCAATGTTAACCTTAAGCTCCACCTAAAAAAATTCTGTCTATCCAATGAGAAACGTTATACTTTTCGTGGTGGGGCAATGTTTTTAACGTTTCTCCCCTCGGAACTGCGTCTGTTTCACGGTGGGAAGGTATGACATGCATTTAGGCGTTCTTGTGTTAGTCTGTGGTATTCCATTTGCTCACTCTTTGATCGTATTACTTTGGTTAATTTAATGTCAGGATTTATTTGGAGCTATGTGACATACTGCCGGATTTGCTATCATGTCAGGGTTTTCATGGAATGTGTTGGATTTTCCTGACACCTTACAGCGGGACTGTTTAAACTCAGAAGAGGGCTCCTGCAGCCACTCTGTAGCAATTCTGGACATTTTGGATGTCGCATTGTCCTGTTGGAATTGCCAATCCGTCGGAATGCATAATGGACATGAATGGATCCAGGTGATCAGATAGAATGCTTACGTACTTGTCACATGTCAGAGTCGTATCTAGACGTTTCAGGGGTCTCATATCACTCCACCTGCAGATGCTCCACACCATTACAGAGCCTCCACAGCTTGAACAGTCCCCTGCTGACATGCAGGTCCTTTGATTCATGAGGCTGTCTCCATACCTGTACATGTCCATTCAGCCATCCGATCGATAAAATTTGAAACGAGCCTCGTCCGACCACATAATATCTTTCCAGTCATCAACAGTCCAATGTCAGTGTTGACGGGCCCAGGTGAGGTGCAAAGGTTTGTTTCGTGCAATCATCAAGGGTACTAGAGCGGGCCTTTGGCTCTTAAAGCCCATATTGGTGATGTTTCATTGAATGGTTTGCACCCTGATACTTGTTGATGGCCCAGCACTGAAATCTGCAGCAATTTGCGGAAGGGTTACACTTCGGTCACCTTGAACGATTCTCTTCAGTCATCATTGGTCACATTCTTGCTGGAACTTTTTCCGGGCGCAGCAATGTCGGAGATATGATGGTATACTGGATGCTTGATAATAATGGTACCCTCGAATGGTCATAAGGGCAAATCCCCACTTCATCGCTACCTTGGAGATGCTGTGTCCCATCGCTTGTGCGCCGACTATAACGCCGTGTTCAAACTCTTTTAAATATTGACAGCCTGCCATTCTAGCAGCAGTAACCGATCTAACAATTTTTTGTCTCCTATAGGCGTTGCCAACTGCAGCACCGTATTCTGCCTGTTTACTTATCTCTGTGTTTGAATACGTCTGCAAATACCAGTTTCTTTGGCGCTTCGGTGTATTTATGGGTAATCTTAAGTGAAGGACATTCATGTCAAACAATAACAATAAGGGGCTTAAGACTGAATCTCGTGGGACCTAATTTTTTATGCTTTGTGTTGATAAATGTGCAATACCCATAAATCCTGAAGGCTTGCAATAAATCAATTATCTTTAAAAATGTTGTGTTGTTCTGATGTATGTATGCTGTGTATATTTATCAACATCATTACTCTGGAAACCACTGTGAAGTTTATAGCAGAAGGTACATCCCTTTTTGTCTGTTATTAGGACTTTTACACGTTCCACTCATATTTGGAGCATGGAAATCATAATGGCTTATGCACCTCCATTTCAACTGCAATTAGTCTCATCTTGTCTTCGTTCGCTATCACTATGGGAGTTAAATGAGGGTCTCAGGTATAAAATATGTTAACTTATATTTTGGGCAAGAATGACTTATGCAGGATATGTTGTAGTATCTCACATTCAGAGCAAAATGAATGAGTTAGTTTTCAAAAATCTCAACTGATACCAGAAGAATACAGCTTGCTCTTCACTGGTAACTGCTGTGCATATAACAGTATGTGTGACAAAATGACCACTAGAAGGAACTTGGAGATTGAAGGAAAGACAAAAGTGAATAATACTGCAATGTTTGAACAGCTGTTAAACAGTGAATATGAGTTTGATAATTCTGATAAATATCCAGATTACCAAGAAAATGAAAGTGATGACAGTGGTGTTAAGAAAGGAAATTAGGTAAGAAGTGTCACTAACCTCAAATTTGATCTGCCTTAGTTAAGATACTATACATGCTACACAGAGACCCACCACCCAGTGAGGCAATCAAATTAAATGATGTTATGTCTTTTTCCCAACACATACCAGAATCTCATCATGTTTGTTACAGGCATTAAAAGTAGCTGAGAAACCCAAAGCAAACGATTAGAGCAGTGAAAGTGAGTGTTTTCAATTCTTAAACTTAGTAAATTTATTTACATTACAGTGTCTCATTATTTTTTCATTAAATTATTATCCAGCAATTTTTAATGTCAATTTTTTCTGTGGAAAGTGAACATAACAATTAGATCGTGTCTACATTTTATGAACATGAATAACATTATATTTACCAAATAACTTATGTCAGTATCACATATACTGTTTCTTTTTTCTAATTAAAAAAAGCATTTCCATTTTGTAACCTTAACAGTGAATTCTTTAATGTTCAGATATTTAAGAAAAGTTTAGGAAACAATGGAACATCGTAAAAATATAATTATATTTTTATAAACCTTTATCTAATAACTTCAAATCACTAAAATTTCACTTATCATGTTTTATTACTGAGCCCCTCAAGTGTATGGGGTTGTAGTATGTTTCCAGTTTTGTCACTTATAGCAGCTTCTAGAAACTTCCTAAGTAAGTTTTCGCATGATAGCTCATGTCTCTCTTCAAATGATTGCCTGTTCAGTCCTTTCAACATCTTTGTGACACTCTCCCACAGGTCAAACAAACCTGTGACCATGTCTCTCTTCAAATGATTGCCTGTTCAGTCCTTTCAACATCTTTGTGACACTCTCCCACAGGTCAAACAAACCTGTGACCATTCACACTGCCCATCTTTGTATCCATTCACTATCGCCTGGTGGTCCTATTTGGTATGTGTCCCGCATGCCTGGGCAATATTTTAGTGCAGGTCACACAAGTGTTTTTGATGTAATTTGTTTTGTAGACTGCTTGCCTTTCCCCCATATTCTACCAATGAAACAAGTCTACCAACTGCTTTACCTGCAACTGAGCCTATGTGATCAAACTATTTCATATCCATAAACATTATTACACCCAGTTATTTGTATCCGTTGACTGATTCCAACAGTGACTTACTGATATTTTAATTGTAGGATACCACATCTTTTCGTTTTTTAAAGTGCGAAGTTGTACTTTTCTGAATATTTAATACGAGTTGCTAATCTTTGCAACACATTGAAATCTTATCAAGATATGACTGAATATATATCGAACATTTTTCAGGTACTGGTTCATTATAGGTAACTACATAATCTGCAAAAATGTAACTATGATATTGTTTGCAACATGAGCAGCAAGGGTCCTGATACAATTCATTGGGGTATACATGAAATTACTTCTACATTCCCACCCCCACCGCACACTAAGTAATCCCCAGTATATTCACAAATAAAATCATTTGATACCCCATATGAATATACTTTTGATATTAAGTGTAGATGTGGTACTCAGTCAAATGCTTTTTGTAAATCAAGAAATACTACATCTATTTGAGTCCCCCATGATCGATAGCTTTCAGTATGTCAGGTGAGAAAAGCATGAGTTGGGTTTCACATGATCGACATTTTCAGAATCCACGTTGGTTAACATGGAGGAGGCCATACTGTTAGAGATACATCATTATATTTGAGCTGAGAAGATGTTCTAAGATTCTACAACAGGTGGATGTTAAGGTAATTAATGGTAGTTTTGTGGATCACTTCTGCAACTCTGTTTGTAGATGGGTCTAACCAGTGCTTTCTTCCAACCACAGCGCAGAGTTTTTTGTTTGAGGAATCTTCAGTGTACAATGGTTAAAAGAGGGCTGCCTAAGCCGCAAACACAGTATAAACGCCGATAGGTATCCATCAGGCCTTGGAGCTTTGTGAAATGTTTAATGATTTCAGCTGTTTCTCAGCACTATTTTAGTCACCTTGGCAGTTGTACACGTATCAAACTGCGGCGTTGCTGCTGGCTTTTCCTTTTCAAAGCGACATTTGAAAACAGTTTTCAGCATTTCTGCTTTCACTTTGTTACCCTCAATTTCAGTCCCTGTCTCGTCCATGAGTATCTGGATACTAACGTTGGTGCTACTAACAGCCTTTATATATAGCCAGAATTTCTCCGGGTTTTGTGAAAGATCTTCCAACAACATTTCACTATGATAGTCACTAAATTTTTCAGACATTGCCCTCTTGACAGCCAAAAGCATTTCATTGAGCATCTTTCTGTTTATAGCCCTACGCTACTGCTGACGTCAGCTGATATTGTGTGTAGTTTTCTATATGAAACAAAGTGTGTATAAAATTTGTAGTGTATGCAGCGACTGGAGTGTGAAAATAATGAAAGAACAGTGTTGAAGAGGCCTTTTATGTTATTAAATAACGTCTTTGTAAAACAGTGTTGTGCACTAGGGTGAACTAATTGACGTAGCACTGTTTTAAACAGACTGTCCTTATATCTGGGAGGGCAGAGACTCTAGTCTTCGCCCGGCCAACCTGATTTAGATTTTCCATGGTTTCCATAAATTACTTCAGGCACTATAATGCCATAGTCAGCTACCTGTCCCATCCTTGTCAGTCTAGTCCTGTGCGTATGTAATCGTTAGTTTCAGGATCTTCTGAAACAGACTCCCCTCAATCTTGAGCTGAAACTGATTGAAGTTCCTGCCACAAAGGTTAAGCTGTATTGTGAAGCCTCGCCTGTTCTTATCTTCCTCATTCCACAGACATGTTTTTGAGAGCCTGCACAATTTATTTCACCCTGGCATCAGGTCAACAGATAAACTGATCGTTAGCCATTTTGTTTAGCTCACGTACTGACTGACAGTGTCTTATATGAGCTACAGCATTGCTGTATTTCGTTAGGTTGTTAGGCTGCTGACACCATCAGTTAGCTGACGGTTCCCCATGTCTGGCAACAATAAGTAACAGGCTAGAAAATCCACCTCTATTACGGATTTCTACACACCAGCAATTGTAAAGTCCCACACCAGATCACTCCACAGTCCAAGATCCAGCTTGATCCACAATGTATGGTGCATTGGTATGTTTGAATGATTAGCTGTAGTCAGGCAGAAGGTGATTATTGGTCGCTTTCTGTGTATCAGCATCTGCAAAAATACACATAGGTCCGACACCGTGTCCACTAGACATTTTTTTCTGCACTTGCGAGTCACTTATGAACAGGTGTTACGATGTAGCCCAGCAATCGACTGACAAGTCTATGTACGATTGCCGCTGGCATTTTGGCAGGTGCAGGGCATAGTACATTTAGGCATCTGGTCTCCAAATCTTTTGTGGTACCAACACATGAAGATTTGACTTGTCCCATATGTTGAGGAGGTAGCTGACAAGCACTTGATCTCTTGCAGTGATGACCACCGTCCTTGCTGCAGTCCCAATGAGTCAACAATTCACCAATCTGTTCAGTTAATAAATCAGTCTTTGGCCGCCAGTACATCATAATCAGCGCATGTAACCATGGGCATTGATAAGGTGTTACATGACACCATCACTGCACTTATCGCTGTGGGGATTATAGCGTTGAATATTTTATCAGCCAGTTCATCCACTGCATCCAAGGAATTGTCGGTTTGAGACACTATAATAGCCTTCACTTGAGGCAGCAGATGACTGCTCCACAATGTACGCAGAAGCATATCAGACACTGGACAGGTGTCAACCTTACTTTGTAAGTGTCTCAGATATAACGGTGGTCTCCTGTAACTTCTTGTGCGAGAATGTGCCTGATTCGTTCCTCTTGTGATGCAGGCAACCTACAGATCAGTTCTATCTTCTACATGAGTACCCATCGTAGGAGGAGCAGTGATCATGTCTGCAATCTCTGTGGCATATTTGTGGTCCAGATGGATTACAACGATCGTTAAATTGGTGAATCCACAGTAATGCCCATGCAGATAAAACTGGCTTTCACTTGTATGAACCACGACACTGGATTAAATGGCTGGAAGGGTGGTAAGGGCACAGCAAGCTAAGAGACGGTATAGACTCAGTCGGTGTTTCCATCACGTTAATATCTTGTTCTTCCAGTACTGTTGCATGTTCAAATCACGTCAGCTTCATCAGTGTCAGATTAGCTGTGAATAGGAAGCTATTTAATCAAATGCCTTGCTTGTTGTAATCAAGGCACTTGGCATATGAAATGCGACACTCTTGAATCAGAACAATTATCAGACTTATTCCATGATATGCTGGAAGGAATAAGTTTTCATTGGAGAATACAACTTCGAGAAATTCCACCTTCCAGTAGTATTACTGCTAAAAGCATTAACTAAACTTAAACCTGTAACTAAGTATTTACTACAAGGAAGGTACAGCATTCAACTAAAGAATAAGCATAACGTCGTCGTAAAACACAGAGCCTCCGGCGGCTGGCTCGAAAATATTTGACAGCGAGATGTAAACATGCACTCTAGACGTCACATGTCACTGCACTACATTAGTTGCTATGTGCTTATTTTTTTAATTTACAGGTGTGATATGCTACAAGATTACTAGTGCCATTTCATAACTGAAGCAATTAACAACCAAAACCAAATATCCAATATGTCAACAGAATCACTTGGTATAAAATTTAGTGTTTCATGTGAAAAGTTTTTGATGTTATGTTCACTAACAAATTCGACAACAGCATTAATTTATTGCAAATAAAAACAATAAATACTAATGTTAAAAAGGAAAACTTATTTGAAATGCTATGTTAGTTACAGTTACTGCAAACCAAAAACGCCGATTTACTATGAAATAAGTTATGCACAAAAGTCATAACTTCTGGAAAATTCTCAAAAATTACACCTCTTTGTGCTGACTGAAACGGCGAATGAAAACCTGTGCCAAAACCAGGATATGAACCCGGATCTCCTGTTCACTAGGCAGATGCGCTAACCACTACACCACCCTGGCACAGTGGCTTTGCACAACTGCTCGAATTATACAACAAAATCAGGGAAAAATTGTTTTTGAATCAGGATAGAATTTCCAAAACTTTCTAAATAACACAATTTAAATTTACAATTGATAATATAATACCAATTTTTGCAGCATCCTCAGGTGTTTGATAATACACAATACACATGAATATTGACACAGTCAATTAAAGATTATGTGAAAATGGCATGCATAGTAAAATATTAAAATCTAGAATTTCGAATCCGACTGACAGGGTACACGCGGTCTCCCACAAAGGAAAATTCGGAAGTCAGCATATATATGTAAATAAATGTGCGATTGCATCGATTTTTTGCTCAGTTGAGTTTATGACACCTTCCACACTGACACACCAAAGATGAAATGTGCAGCGACAGTTTATCACAGCCAAAGTTGTGGATCACCAACAAAGTATTTCGTCTGCTTGGGTGGGCTAACACTCTAAAGTTTTAGTGGCACTGCTTCCTCACCTCTGTTCGGCGGAAACCGGTTTGTAATTATGACTGAATAATGAAATAAGTTGAGCTTTGTAGATTTCAATTCATCTCCTCACTTCGTATTTGTTCTCTTCTGTTTAAACTGGTTTGTGATTTCCTTATGCCTGATTGTTAACTTGACTTACAGGGGTTTTCTTTTGTTCTGCTTCCTTCGTCACTCTTCTTTTCGATTTAAACAGCTCGTAATTTTTGTTCACCTGCAAATATTATACTGTGACTACGAAGGCTTTCCCGGCGTAATAATTGATAATATTCTTCTCGGGTATGCAGCCGGATCATAATGTCTTCATGACACAATATTTCCGCGGTCCAACTGGCCCCCATCTTCAGGTGAGAGCGCTGACTTCCCAGCGCTACAAACCATGACATTTTTGGGTCACACAGACATCGAGCTACAGACCTCATTATACAGCCTGCAGACCCTCCACCTATTGTTCCAGTGATCACATGGGTGGAAGAACTGTTTGCCACCAGTACCCCGACACACATGGGGCACCAAACAACAAATAGGGGCGCTTGTGTAGTGCCAAATGATATCGATCAGTGGACACAGATGTCAATGATATGTATCAGTGTGTTTTATCTTTACTTATGTACTTCTTTGTTCTATTATTCTGGTGCTCACTGTTTCATGATTTCGATTCCAATCCATCACAAAGTGATTTGGCAATCTGTGTAGCAATCCCAACAGACCTGTATATGGTTGGCAGAGAGGGGAACATACAGTGCCATTCCATAGACAGACATGCATTGCTGTAGCAAGATCCTTGTGTACAAAAACTGCTTTGTTGCCATGATGTTGCGTAGGGTGCATGTTGATCTGTGACATTTTCTCCCTTAATTGTCTGCCAAAATCAGAAGTGTGTTGCTCAGACAGTAGGAATGTAGGTTTGTTGGTCAGTAGATTAGCAGGTAGGCGTACTTGCTCATCAAACAACAACTCTGCTCAGAACACCCCAGATCTTCCTTCATCACTGATCGAAGGCCTAACAACACCAGAGGCAAAGCCTCTGTCCACTTAGTGACCTGCGCCACTAACACAGCCTTCATAGATTGGTCAGATCTTTCAACTAACCCATTGTTTGCTGGGTGGTAAGCAGTTGTTCGAATCTGACCGCAGCTACATATCTGTAGCACCTCTTGAAATAGACAAACCTCAGATTGCCTTCTGCAGCCAGACCTGATGACTTGCGCTACATCATAGCGAGCAAACCAGCCTCCCAGCAGTGTTGTAGCCACAGTGTCTGCCGAAATACTGGAAATAGGGAATGCCAACAAGTAAATTGATCCAACACAGTCAACATCTAGCTATGATTTTTGGAACCTGGAAGAGGTCGCGCCAAATCAATATCTAGGTGCGTAAAACAGGCTATAGATTCAGCGAACATTGCCATAGGTGTCTGACAATATTACTCTTCTGACACTGCAAACAACATTGAGCTCAGTGGCGGGAGTCCTTTTTTATTCCAGGTTGTATGGCGTATTTTGCCTTTGGTTTAGTTGAAGTCCTGACTCCCAGGGTGTTAAATTATAAAAGTGGCACAAAACCTCTTTCCTGTGTCTTGATAGAATGTAAGGTTGTAATCTACCCTTTGTTGTATAACACCATAAGGTAAGTCCCAGCTCTTTCACCTCCACTTCATCAAATACGAAACTATGAGAGTGATTAGCAAACAGTTGAGCCAACTCCAACTCAGAGTATTCCTTTCAGTCAGCCTCTATTTTCTCCCAGCAGACTGCCTTGACGGTGGTGCAGCTACATGATACATAATCAGCCACAACATTATTCATGCCTCTTATGTGTCTAATGTCTGTGGACTACTGTGCTATTAAGTCCACTACGCTACAGTGACTGGTCTGGGTAAGTTGTAAAGTTCTTACCATTCAGGAATTCTTTAAAGAATTCAACCACTGCGTGAATGTCTAGTAATTCATGATATGTAGTGCGCCATCTGCGCTGTGCTTCTGTCAAAAGGTAGGGAAAAAACGACAAAGGTTGCCAATCATCATTGGTCCTTTTCTGTAAAGTCGCACCTATTGTCTCCTGGCTGGCGTCGACCGTGATTGCCAGTTTGGCATCATGAATAGAATGGTGCAATAGCACAGCCTCTGCCATAGTATCCTTAACATCCTTAAAGACCTCCAGTAGATTCTCGATCCATGGTACCACCTTCTTACCCCCTGAGGTGAACTTTCCCTTCAGAAGTCCAGCCAAAGCAGCCTTTTTCGCAGCTACCTGTGGAAGATAGTCTTGACAGAAATTACTCGTTCTCAAGAATCTTCATAATTCCTTGGAATGCCTTGGAACCGGAAAGTCACGAATGAGTCGACTGTTTCAGAGTTTGGAGGTAGACCTTCAGTGGAAATGATGAACCCAAGGATCTGTACGCTCTGTTTCCCAAAAAAAAAGCACATGTCTCTGTTGATTACCACTTCAAAGTCCTTAAGCCTCTAAAAAAGGGTTCGTAAGTTCTCCTTATGTGTTCCATATTGTCGGAGAAAACGGGAATGTCGTGCATGTAACAAAACAGGAATGGAAACCCTCTATGAACCTGGTGAATAAACGTTTCCCAATACTACACAACATTTTTAAGACTAAAGGGCAAAAAGTTTAAATGGGACAAAACAAATGGCGCAGTGATAGCAGTCTTCTTCCTGTTACTCTTTACAACCGGAATCTATGCCTACGCCTTGCAGCAAACGATAACTCTGAAAACTCTCGCTCCTGCTACAGCATTGTCGCAGTCAGCCACATGAGTGGTACGTGAAATTAGGACTCTATTATTCCCACACGAGCACCAGTTTCCGTCCTCATTTTACTTAGTTTGTTTTTTTGTTTTTTGGCTGAGAGGATAGGTATGCCCACAACCTGTCTGACAGAGACACAATGTCTTCAGTAATATCTCTGTACATGTCATCCTTAAATGTGGCGAACTTTTCTGGCTTAAGCCTGCATGGGCGAGCCATTACTTGAGGGACTAGTGAGTTGTCTTGTGACAGCCAGAGGGAGAGCACCAGCAGCAGCGAGTACTGTTTGTATAAAGCGTTTATTTTGCATTTTGTTTACGACCTTCCACTAAGGAAGGGATTCTATTAGTGTTTATCTGCTCTGCATAGTAACTAACAGTTCTTGATAAAACTTTACGTAGTTTTCGTGTTAGATTTCTTAGTGTTTTCTTGATCGTTTAGAACAGAAAGCGCCCTAAAACCGTCTTTTGTTTGTTTCGCGGCCGTTAGCCACTAGTCACTTGAATCAGCAGTTGTCTTGTGTCAGCCAGAGCGAGAGCGCCAGCAGCAGCGAGTACTGTTTGTATAAAGCGTTTATTTTGCATTTTGTTTACGACCTTCCACTAAGGAAGGGATTCTATTTGTGTTTATCTGCTCTGCATAGAAACTAACAGTTCTTGATCGTTAGGAGAGAAATTTATTTTGTACTTATCTGCTGCGCTTAGCTTTTAAATAGTTTTTCTGGGAAAACCTAGCGTAGTTTTCGCGTCTCGTATTTCAGTGAGTGTTTCTTGATTATCAGAGTAGCTCATCAGAAGATTATCTTGGGAATTTGTCACCGTATAGAGTAGGGTAAACATAGTCATGTGTAGGGACTGTGGTTGTTGTGAGCGGACGCAAGGAGAATTGGCCACTCTTCGGGGGCAGGTGGAGGCTTTGTCTGTTAGGCTCATCGAGCTCGAGGCGCAGGCGTCGGCTCGTAGTGGCGTTGGGGCAACTGTGGTGAGACCTATGCCTACTTCGGTGGCCTTGGAATCACATGGAACCCCTGATGTCGCTGCGTCTTCCGGCAGTGAGCATCTTACCGGTCAGCCATCACTCCAGGGTGAATGGCGGACAGTGGTGGGCTCGCGTGTGCCTGGCCGAAAGGCGAAGGTGGGATCTGGCCGCGTGGCAGCTGCCTTACCCCTTTCCAACAGGTACGGGGTGCTTCCTAGTGGTGATGACTCGTTTCCGAGCCACCACAGGATGCCTCGCCTGTTGGGCCAGTGGCCGATTCTCCGGCAAGGTCCCGACAGTCACAGAGGGCGGGCCTATTAGTTATAGGGAGCTCCAACGTTAGGCGGGTTATGGAGCCCCTTAGGAAAATAGCGGGTAGGTCGGGGAAGAATGCCAGTGTGCACTCGGTGTGCTTGCCGGGGGGTCTCGTCCGTAATGTGGAGGAGGCCCTTCCGGCAGCTATTGAACGCACTGGGTGTGACCGGCTGCAGATAGTAGCACATGTCGGAACGAATGACGCCTGCCGCTTGGGTTCTGAGGCCATCCTTGGTTCCTTCCGGCGGCTGGCTGATTTGGTGAAGACAACCAGCATCGCACGCGGAGTGCAAGCTGAGCTTAATATCTGCAGCATAGTGCCCAGAGTCGATCGCGGTCCTCTGGTTTGGAGCCGTGTGGAGGGTCTAAACCAGAGGCTCAGACGACTCTGCTACTATAATGGTTGCAAATTCATCGACCTCCGTTATTGGGTGGAGAACTGTAGGGCCCCCCTAGACAGGTCAGGCGTGCACTACACACCGGAAGCAGCTACTAGGGTAGCAGAGTACGTGTGGCGTGCACACGGGGGTTTTTTAGGTTAGAGGGACCCCCCCTTGGGCGAAACGATAAAATACCTGAAGGCTTACCAGAGAGAACATCAGCATCGTTGATAAAGAACGTCCGTCCTCAGAGACCAAAAACAGGAAAAGTTAACGTAATATTGGTAAACTGCAGGAGTATCCAGGGCAAGGTTCCTGAATTAGTATCGCTTATTGAAGGAAATAGTGCGCATATAGTATTAGGAACGGAAAGTTGGTTAAAACCGGAAGTGAACAGTAACGAAATCCTAGACACAGAATGGAATATATACCGCAAGGATAGGATAAACGCCAATGGTGGAGGAGTATTTATAGCAGTAAAGAATTCAATAATATCCAGTGAAGTTATTAGCGAATGCGAATGTGAAATAATCTGGGTTAAGTTAAGTATCAAAGGTGGGTCAGATATGATAGTCGGATGCTTCTATAGACCACCTGCATCAGCAACCGTAGTAGTTGAGCGCCTCAGAGAGAACCTGCAGAACGTCGTGAAGAAGTTTCGTGATCATACTATTGTAATAGGGGGAGACTTCAATCTACCAAGTATAGAATGGGATAGTCACACAATCAGAACTGGAGCCAGGGACAGAGACTCTTGTGACATTATCCTGACTGCCTTGTCCGAGAATTACTTCGAGCAGATAGTTAGAGAACCAACTCGTGAAGCTAACGTTTTAGACCTCATAGCAACAAATAGACCGGAACTTTTCGACTCCGTGAATGTAGAAGAGGGTATCAGTGATCATAAGTCAGTGGTTGCATCAATGACTACAAGTGTAATAAGAAATGCCAAGAAAGGAAGGAAAATATATTTGCTTAACAAGAGTGATAGGGCACAAATCGCAGAATATCTGAGTGACCACCATCAAACGTTCATTTCTGAGGAAGAGGATGTGGAACAAAAATGGAAAAAATTCAGAAACATCGTCCAGTACGCCTTAGATAAGTTCGTACCGACTAAGGTCCAAAGCGAGGGGAAAGATCCACCGTGGTATAACAATCATGTACGAAAGGTACTACGGAAACAAAGAAAGCTTCATCATAGGTTTAAGAGTAGTCGAATCATAGCTGATAAGGAAAAGCTGAACGAAGCGAAAAAGAGCGTAAAGAGAGCAATGAGAGAAGCATTCAACGAATTCGAACATAAAACATTGGCAAACAATCTAAACAAGAACCCTAAAAAGTTTTGCTCATATGTAAAATCGGTAAGCGTATCTAAATCCCCTATTCAGTCACTCGTTGACCACGATGGCACCGAAACAGAGGACGACCGAAGAAAGGCAGAAATACTGAATTCAGTGTTCCGAAACTGTTTCACTGCGGAAAATCGTAACACGGTCCCTGACTTCAGCCGTCGCACGGACGCCAAAATGGAAAATATTGAAATAAACGATATCGGAATTGAAAAACAACTGCTATCACTTAGTAGCGGAAAAGCATCCGGACCAGACGAGATACCCGTAAGATTCTACAGTGATTATGCTAAAGAACTTGCCCCCTTTCTATCAGCAATTTATCGTAGATCTCTGGAAGAACGTAAAGTACCTAGCGACTGGAAGAAAGCGCAGGTCGTTCCCATTTTCAAGAAGGGTCATAAATCAGATGCGAATAATTATAGGCCTATTTCGCTTACGTCAATCTGTTGTAGAATAATGGAACATGTTTTATGTTCTCGTATTATGACGTTCTTAGATAATACAAATCTCCTTCATCATAACCAACATGGATTCCGCAAACAGAGATCATGTGAAACTCAGCTCGCCCTATTTGTCCAAGAAATTCACAGTGCCGTAGACACTGGCGAGCAGATTGATGCCGTATTCCTGGACTTCAGGAAGGCATTTGATACGGTTCCGCACTTACGTTTAGTGAAAAAAATACGAGCTTACGGAATATCGGACCAGGTTTGTGATTGGATTCAGGATTTCCTAGAAGAAAGAACACAACATGTCATTCTTAACGGTTCAAAATCTGCAGATGTAGAGGTAATTTCGGGAGTACCGCAAGGAAGCGTGATAGGACCTTTATTGTTTACAATATACATAAATGACTTAGTTGACAACATCGGTAGCTCCGTGAGGCTATTTGCAGATGACACGGTTGTCTACAAGAAAGTTTTAGTACAATGTTTTTTTTTTACTATTTATTGTGTGATTCCAGATGTGACTCCTTGGTATCTTAATCATAGGATACTACGTTTTTTCATCTTGTGTTAGGTGGCAGTCACAACGGTGGTATTGCTGCTCAGCTGAGAATTTAAAGATGTCTAGTTTTTAACGCTAGGGTTTCCATGATGTGAAATAATAAACTTAAAAATCGATCGAAGTAACGAGTTTGAGAAACGACGACTTTGTTGTGCTTCTGGGTTTTTCAAACGACGTTTATAGGAACAAGACTTATGAGGCAATTAAGGCTAATTCACACTATCTGTCATGGCACCATCGCATCATGGCCTCATCACATCAAGGTGTATTCACACTGTCCGTCACATTATGGCATGTCAAGGCAATTCAGGTGACATGATCTCAACTTGCATTGCTGTCCTCAACAGTTTTTTTTTTTTTTGCGGGAATTGCGATCTTTGCAAGATGATTTTCAACTGTTTTTACACGTGAAGTGCACATACACAATATGGTAACGTACATGCATGGATGCTGGAGTCCACATTTGAACGAAAATGACGTTATTTTACAACTTACAAACCACATTTACATCCAGTACGATATAAGTAAGCTCCTTCAGTGATAGAAAAGACAGGTTTGTGGTCGTTCATTAAAAACATGTATGTGACTGACATCGCCTAGTATACGTAATTTGTTGTATAATGTCTGCATGATAGGTGGCTGGGGAAAAAGCAGAGCTATGAAAATCGTGATAGAATGGAAGGACACAGGAAGCTCAAACATTCCTTCAACAATAGGACACCACAGCCGCTTCTGACACTAATCCCGGGACACGCCCGTGAGCTGGACCACCTGCAAAATGGGAACACCTTTCCAGCAGGCAGACGAGAGAGAACGGCCTGGTCAGCCAAAAACACATGACAGCAGGTGACTTTCCTACAGACCTAGAAAGAACTTCCAAAAACTCCGATCTGGATTCTAAACTGCGATTCGTCGGCGTTCAGAAATGAGCGCCTTCCGGAAAGATGATTCGCCACCAAATTTAAGGGGGAGAAAAGACTTTCAGCAACGAAAAGAGGAGGAAGAAGTAAAAAGGGAGTCGTCGCGAGGTCGTGGAGCAGGAGAATCGTCTTGGAGGTCCACGGCAGTCGACGGATGTCTTCGACTGAAATTTTGATGAAGTATAATTTTGCTATTATTTATTCTGTGGTTATAGCCTCTGATCATTATGGTGATCTTGCTTATGCACCAGCGTGTAGCAAAGTGAATTTACATAGGTGAATCACATGTTCCACTCCGTTCTGCACTAAGGTTTCACACTGCCCTTGAGATAGTAGTTCCTTCTTGCTATTTAGTGCAACAGGGGTTGTCAGTTATCCGCGCCTGATCACAGGTACATTATAGGGCAAAGCCAGACAGTTCAAGGGCCAGTATTAATACGGGGAGAACCTGGGATTTGTAATCATTATTTAGTTTCTTTTAATTGAAGGGTTTGCTGCAAAAACCAGGCAAGTCACAAAATACACATTCTGAGAAAACTGAAAAACAAAGTTTGACATCTACATAAGGTGTACATTTTTGAGAAATTATGTAAGATAATGTTACTGACTTATAGCCCTGTATTTTATGTGCAATATATAAAATTTTGAAATTAAAAATATACACATAAATAAATCAAAATTGCAATCATAAATATTTGGACTTACCCGGTTTTTGCACCAAAGACTTTAAAATCTGAAATACTGCATGCAAAATTGGACATAAATAACATGAAAACAAAATAACAACAAGTAATAAATAATAATTTACTTTTTATTAATTACCAGACATTTTACAATTTCTTTTGTCAGAAAAATTATACATAGTTTTGCATGCCTTATAATGTAAACTATTCTGTCCCGATGTTAATTTTTGAAGGATATTATTACTAACAAAATATAATATCTACAGTCTCAGAACATTTTGTTGACCTACTTGATTTACAGTTAAAGTACTTCATGGTCATTTAAAAATATTCTTACTCTATTTCATTTGGGCTGTGTTCACCATCATCATTTCCTGCAGAGGGTAACAGTTTTTCTTAGAAACCCATATCTGCAGTATTAATGTACTTTCTAACGAATTTCATGACATCATCATATTTGTGCCTTTTAAGAAGTAAATGACCACCATACAGTAATTCCTCCAGGAAGGTAATGTCACCTTTTATTGCCTTCTTTAGTGATGCAAACTCTGACATAACAGACATTTGTTGATTCTGGCTGGCTTTAAATATGTATTTGTGAGCATAACTGTACTGCAATATTTTATAATGTGAAATTTTGAAAAGCTCATTATGTTTTGTTTTCATATTTGCTTTAAAGAATTGTTTAAAGTGGTCTTTATAACTTTTGAACATGTTTTGTTTCACAGGAACAACAGTAAAGGATTTAGATGTTTTTCTAACAAGTGAATGCCACTCTTCAGGAAGGTGCAATCTAGTTACAACCCTTTTCCCCTTTTCAATGTTCCCAAAGACCCTATCACAAGGCAAATATGAGTGTCCCCACTCTGGAAAGGAATGTGTAATTTTCTGAAATTTGTTAGTATGTGCAAGACTGAAGAGATACTGTACAAGTTTTGGGCACACAGTTATCTGAAAATAATACAATTTCAGTCGTATCAGAGGGAATGACGTGTTTAAGGTACTAATCTAAGCAGGAAATAACTTCATGAAGACCCTTTTTGCCAACACATTCTCTGTACATGAACATGTGAGCCTTTCCACTTCTGCAACAATGTGTATTAAAGTTGTACATCCACAGTTGTCTCAGATAAAATACATCTGTTGAAGGAAGTACTGGAAGTGGAAAATTTTGCTGGTAATCAAGTGTTAAACATGCAACAGCTTTATTTTCCCTAGCCCTTAGTTTCTTCCCTAAGTCGTTCATAGAATACTCTTTCGCAAATGTACTCCCTGCTCGAGTTCAAGCTCTCTTTTGTGTTCCAAGTCATCAGTACAATCTTCTATTAATTTCTTAAAGAATCACACTTCGCACAAGTCTCACTTTTTGGGTGTCCAAATGAAATATTGAAATTAGCTTTAAAACATCTATAATAATAGTCATATGTTACCCTACAGCTTTGCACTTTTTCACCTGGTTTTAAGGCCTTGAAAACATCTGCCTCATGCTGTTCTAAATATAACTCATACGTTCTCTTTACATTCAATTCTAGAGGTAAAAATACTTTCTTGATATTATCTGCTCTACTGTAGTGCGATGTTTGTACAGGAAACTGTTTTATGTGATTTATAGATTTATATCATTTTCTAAGTCATTATCACTCACTCTGTTAGGCCTATTTTCATGTTTTCCTCCACGATCTGCGGGTGGACCAAAATTTTTGGATGCAAATGAGGACAGACGTTCAACCCATACCTTCTTTATCCCATAAAGGCCTCAGAAAGCTTTTTTGCGTATTACACGTTGTTGGTTTTTAAGCTGAACCTGGAAAGACATAAAATATTGTTTCAAAAACTTTCATGAATAAATTCGGTTTCCTCATTTTAAAAATACATATTATTTTGGGCTAATATTACTTCACTGCATGTTATTACACAAATACATACCTTGTAAACGTATGTGAAGTCACCTTTCCTAGGCATTCACCAGTCAACTTGCTTTGGTGTAATCGATGCACTCAAAAACGCATCCCGTGCTTCTTTTGTTGAAAGTGAGTTAAACTTTGTGAGTATTTCCTTTTTTTCCTTTGTATCAAGTACATCTAAACATTTTCTTTTGCAGTTGCATGCAGGCCCAGTTTCACGAGCTGGAATAACCTTGCCACAACATGTGACATACGTCTCACCGCATAGCCTTTTCAGTTTGTCTCTTTTTCTTTTCTATTTACTAGAATCACCTTTTCTTTTCCTTGCTACGTGTTCATATTCATTATCACTGCTTGAATCGTCGGAAGACATGTCTTAAACACAATATACACTACAGATAAACGCAGATAAAGGCACGATCTGAACAACTTCAACTTCGCATGCAGCCATGTAAACAACACCTACTGCTGCAAGAACCAGGCAAGTCCAAGAGTAATCTGTTTCTTCCACCAAGCCCAACCATGCATATCTCATTCAGATCATTCAGATCAGTCCGCGAAAGTCTGGTTCTTGCACCAAAAGATGCACGTTCTGATATTATATCTCATGCTGATAACATCTCCTTTATGACCAGAAATGGACTTATTTGGTTTTTGCAGAAAGCCCATCAACTGTTTTCAGGATGAATAAATGTATTAAAATCACGGCATTTATCCTTTAGTAGATAGTATTTTCCTGTACCAATTAATCTTGTCTCTTGTGTACATTTTATAACTTACTCGTTAAAAGGGCGACTGGATTTTGTTGGCTTATCCTGACATTCTATCATATCCTCAGGATAAGATTAGGAAACATGTAGGTTATAATGTGATAATTTACATAATTAATGAGAATAACATACACCTACTGGGGACATATAAGTGTCAGGGCGACTTCATTGCGCAAATTGTCACTTGTACATACTCATGGCAAGTCTCCACCATCAATAACCAGTGGAAGAAGTTGAGGTACATTACAACATTTTTGGACTCAAATGGTTTGCGGCTTGCAGGGAGGCAGACAGAAGTGTGAAGCAACACAAAAACGTGTGTGGAGACGAAAACAGTATGTGATACAGAAGGGGAATTTCACACATTATACAAGGAACTTGAGTAAGAGGAATCTGCATTTTATATTTTGCAAGTGGAAGCATCAGTTTTTCAGTTGTTACATCAAACTGAAACCAGAATTACTAAAAGGAACACAGTGTTACGAGCTGCCATCACATCCCGTGAAAATCTGGTTTAAAGTTAACTTTAGTTGCTAGTCCAGTGCAAATTTTTTGCATTAGTGATATCTCCCTCATAATCTTTCCCTTCAAGATATACAGGTTTTCTTTACATGTTGTATTTGGCTTTTACTAGTTCAAGTCCGTTATTTGTATTAAGATTAGCTAGTGAAATAACATAAATATTGGCTACTGATGCTTGTAAAACCGTTTCACACATAATTCAGACTGCTGCTTAACAATTAATAGGCCTGCCACACATACATATTTAAGCAAACAACTTGCAGTGTCTGAAGGTTTCAGTGCATTTCTTTACATGACACTAGAAATGCCTGACAGCATACGAATAAATTCCTTCTGCTAATCAATATGACTCTACCCACAGTACTCTTTCCACTTCAAGTTAAAGCCATGTTGCAGTCCAGTTCATTATAAAATATTAAATATGGTACCAGTATCCATAAAAATCCATTTTATAAATGTAATAGAAGACGGGTAAGTTAGCATGCTCATGTACGATTCAGACTGCTGTCTCCACACTTCAATTAATCTTGTCATTTGTTAAAAACTTCAGTCAAAGAAATAACTAAACAAAACAATTTATAGCAAATAACAAACAGCTGCTATCAACCACGAAAACCACAATGAAACGAAATATGGAGATCTGCCCATGGCCGTGTATTGGGAGGAAATGAGGTTGTGGGTCACGTGATCAGCAACAGATGGATGACATCAGCTGTCAAAACTTTTCGCCAGAGAAACATTAATGGTGCTGTGATATGACATGATGCAATGGTACAGCCAGTGTGGATGCTGCTGTTTGAAATGCATTGCAGAATGTTTTGACGGGACTGGACATGACATGACGTGATGGCAAGTGTGAATTTCCCTTTACGCAGTTAAAAATGCTTGAATTAGTTAATTACACAAATTTACTCATTGTGAAGATTCCACAGCCTTATGATTTACTGCCATGGTCATGTGTAAGCCCTAAAATATGTCTAGCAAACAAAAATTTTGTAGAGATATGCAATTTTAATAATCTTCAACTGGCAAGTGATGTGGACGTAGACGGCAGTGATATTTTTCAGTGTGTTTTATCTTTATGTGTGTAAGTCTTTGTTCTATTGTTCTGGTGCTCACTCTCAATATGCTTTGGTGCTAACTCGCCGTATTTGTAATTTGCACTTTAGTGTCAATATATTAAGTTATCTTCCACAATGGAGCTTATTCTTTTTCGTCATCAATTCCATTCACTTAAGGTAGCTAGCAAAAGTAGTGACCCTGCCAAAGAACTAGAATCATGATTAATAATACTGACAGCACTGCAATCAAGACGGAGCCACAGAAATAACATGAAAATGCAGCTACACAGGACACTACAGCAGAGGCAAGCTCTTCAAATCAACCTACAGTCTCTACAGTTCCAGGTAGGAACTTTGGAAATGTTAAACTTTCCACATTCTGGACGAAACAACCGCATCTATGGTTCACACAGGTAGAGAGGCAAAGCAAATATTGGCACAACTGGAATCACTGGATGTCAATGATTTGTTGCCTGAGGTTTTCCATTGGTTATTGTGGGTTAGGCAGTTATCACCAACAATCAGTACTGTCTTAGCAGCACAAATCAAACTACCCTTGGCAGTCTTGGCCGACAAAGCTGAGATGAGGGCTGAATATTCAGAGTTAAAGTTTATAACACTGTAATATTTCTTTGACAAAAAAATATGATCAAATATTCATCAAATTTCTTTGACAAAGATCTTTGACGATAGTGTAATATCGACCTAAGAAGGTATAGTGCACCGTCATATTTTTCGTCAAAGTTCAAGATGGCAGACAACAACAACTTTTTACTATGCACTGCAGTTGCTTGTACCACAATTGCATTGTGTGTGCATTTTGAACAGAACTGGCGAAAAAAAGGAAAAATACTTGGGTGAAGCTGTGGGTTTTATGTCAAGATAATAAAAATATTCAGCAAAATTTCTTACAAGAGCTGCAAGTGGTGGATGTCAAGTTCAGTTAAATTACTTACAAATAAATGAGAGTGCATTTCAGTATTTGCTCAATAAACTGGCTCCTCACATTAAAAAACAGAATACTCAGTTCAGAAATGCTATATGTCCACAAGACAGGCTCACCATAATGCCGATTTCTTGCTACAGGAGAGAGATACTGTAGCTTACGATACGGCACTCCAATACCACAGAGAACATTAACCAAAATAATTCAAGACACGTGTGAAGCAGCTTATAAAGCAATGAAGGAGGAATATCTAAAAGAAAATAATTGTTTAGTACACACAATATAGGTGATAAGAACTATTTTTATTTCTGAATAATTTAATTAACAGAATTAGTGTTCCAACAACAACAAACTTAAGAAAAAGACAAATTAGAATGGAGAGCTAGGAATTTTTTTTAATATCAGAATGTTTCCTTCTCCTTTATTCCGGGTAATTCAAAAGCTGCCTGGATGTTTCCAAATGTAGAGGTAGATGGCTGTAGCTGTTGTGGATTCGAAGACACCTGCCCATCAGCACACGATTGATAGCGTGAGCTGTGCCCCTTGTTCATCCCCCCCACCCCCCCAACGTGAGTCAAAGCAAGGTTATTAAACAGAGTTGAAGGAATGCACCAACTGAACTTTACAGTCATGTTTTCAAATACACTACAGATGTCAAACATCAGTAGCGATGAAAGTGCTCCAAGCAGTTACATTTGACATTGCAGTAAATACAGAAGACGAACGACTTTTATAATCAAATTTATGGCGAGGCTCTAGATCTGATAATATTTATTTGACTAAAGGTGAGATTTGACCAAGTTCCCTATTACGCTATCAAGCTTCCTTGACAAAAATATTTGACATATCAACTGTGACAAAAAAATTTGATAGTGTAATACTGGCCTAAGCAACGAAGAGTGATGGAGTGTCTGCGGGAATTACAAGGCATAGTGGCAGCTCTGAAACGTGGACCAATAGCAACTCCAGAAACAAAAGTAAATACAAATAAACAAAAACCATTCAGCTCAAACTTCGTGGTGTTGGTTCCATCAACGTTTTGGTGTCATTGTACGCCAATACAGCATTCTATGGAATTTTCGAAAATAGTTCGATAACCTCGGAAGGACTTACGTGGTCATCAACAAGAAAATCGCTCATCTGCCTCTTTTTCTCCCGTGTCTACCGTGCCAGGGTTACAGGACTCTATCAGTATCGTAGGTAGGCAATGTGGAACATACCCAGGTATGTATCGTGAGAAGATTTTCGCGGGCTCATCTTCGACAAGGGTCAATCAACAGGTCACGTACCTGTGTCGTGTAAGGGGACGCACAACACTATTTTTGCGTCAAAAGAAGGCATTAACCACCACGCAACTCAGAGGCGTACGAGAAGATAGTGCATAACATTTATTTAGGGGGTCGATAACTATGATTTTGAGAAGCTGCAGCTGGCAAATAGGAGGAAACTGACAAAACAGATTGTCCTTGCGTGGGCAACCAATAAGCATTCTCGCTGATTATTTGCGAGCGACAACACGTCTGGAACAAGGCTTTTGGTAGATGCAGGCTCTGATTGCAGTGTGTTGCCGGCTGCTACAATGCTGTAGCAGGAGCGAGAGTTTTCAGAGTTATCGTTTGCTGCAAGGCGTATGCATAGATTCCGGTTGTAAAGAGTAACAGGAAGAAGACTGCTATCACTGCTATCACTATCTAAGGTTCTGATAACTCTAACGGTGGCTAATAATTCCAGAATTGAGATCACGGGAAGAAAAGTTTTGACACTTGGTCTTGGGCTACAACACACTTTCACATGACCATTCCTCAGGGAAAATATGACGAAACCGATTCTGGGAGCTGCTTTTTTGCAGTTCTTTCGGTTGACTCCAGACCTGTCTTCTGATCGACTGCTAGAAGTGACTCAATTGGTACAAGTCTGCAGTGTACGCAGTATTAAAAGCATTTCCAGAGATTACAGAAATCAGGAAACCGGGAACAGCTTGCAAGCTTGACACCCAGCACTACATTCGGACTAC
Organism: Schistocerca nitens; assembly: GCF_023898315.1. Classification (NCBI taxonomy): domain Eukaryota; kingdom Metazoa; phylum Arthropoda; class Insecta; order Orthoptera; family Acrididae; genus Schistocerca; species Schistocerca nitens. The sequence goes on along the minus strand of NC_064620.1, from coordinate 149,544,622 downwards.
ATCTACATCTACATCTACATCTATACTCCGCGAGCCACCTTACGGTGTGTGGCGGAGGGTACTTATTGTACCACTATCTGATCCCCCCTTCCCTGTTCCATTCACGAATTGTGCGTGGGAAGAACGACTGCTTGTAAGTCTCCGTATTTGCTCTAATTTCTCGGATCTTTTCGTTGTGATCATTACGCGAGATATATGTGGGCGGTAGTAATATGTTGCCCATCTCTTCCCGGAATGTGCTCTCTCGTAATTTCGATAGTAAACCTCTCCGTATTGCGTAACGCCTTTCTTGAAGTGTCCGCCACTGGAGCTTGTTCAGCATCTCCGTAACGCTCTCGCGCTGACTAAATGTCCCCATGACGAATCGCGCTGCTTTTCGCTGGATCATGTCTATCTCTTCTATTAATCCAACCTGGTAAGGGTCCCATACTGATGAGCAATACTCAAGAATCGGACGAACAAGCGTTTTGTAAGCTACTTCTTTCGTCGAAGAGTCACATTTTCTTAGAATTCTTCCTACGAATCTCAACCTGGCGCCTGCTTTTCCCACTATTTGTTTTATGTGATCATTCCACTTCAGATCGCTCCGGATAGTAACTCCTAAGTGTTTTACGGTCGTTACCGCTTCCAATGATTTACCACCTATGGCATAATCGTACTGGAATGGATTTCTGCCCCTATGTATGCGCATTATATTACATTTATCTACGTTTAGGGAAAGCTGCCAGCTGTCGCACCATTCATTAATCCTCTGTCTGTACAAAATATTAAATTACACAAAATATTGCATGACACTAATGTTTAAGTTTTTTTCCCCCTTAATTTATATCTAAAAATTCAGCCAATGAGTAGAAGGAGTTGTCATCTAGAAATTCTTTTAATTTATTTTTAAATGTTATTTGGCTATCTGTCAGGCTTTTGATGCTGTTTGGTCGGTGACCAAAGACTTTTGTTGCAGCATAATTTACCCCTTTCTGTGCCAAAGTCAGATTTAACCCTGCATAGTGAAGATCATCCTTTCTCCCAGTGTAATAGCTATGCACACTGCTATTACTTTTGAACTGGGTTGGATTATTAACAACAAATATAATAAGTGAATATATATACTGTGAGGTTACTGTGAGGATCCCTAGTTCCTTAAATAGATGTCTGCAGGATGACCGTGGGTGGGCTCCAGCAATTATTCTGATTACACGTTTTTGAGCAATGAATACTTTTCTACTCAGTGATGAATTACCCCAGAATATGATGCCATACGAAAGCAGTGAATGAAAGTAGGCATAGTAAGCTAATTTACTGAGATTCTTATCACCAAAATTTGCAATAACCCTAATAGCACACGTAGCTGAACTCAGATGTTTCAGCAGACCATCAATGAGTTGCTTCCAGTTTAACCTCTCATCAATGGACACACCTAAAAATTTTGAAAATTCTACCTTAGCTACAGACTTCTGTTCAAAGTCTATATTTATTACTGGAGTTGTGCCATTTACTGTAAGGAACTGTATATACTGTGTTTTATCAAAATTTAAAGAGAGTCCGTTTGCTGAGAACCACTTAATAATTTTGTGAAAAACATCATTTACAATCACATCACTTAGTTCTTGGTTTTTGGACGTTATTACTATACTTGTATCATCAGCAAAAAGAACTAAATTTCATCTTCATCAATGTGGAATGGTAAGTCATTAATGCATATCAAGAACAGTAAAGGACCTAAGACCGAACCCTGTGGGACCCCATACTTGATAGCCCCCCAGTTTAAGGAATCAGCTGTTGTTTTAACATTACAAGAACCACTTATTTCAACTTTTTGCATTCTTCCAGTTAAGTATGAATTAAACCATTTGTGCACTGGCCCACTCAAACCATAATGATTTAGTCTATATAAAAGAATTCCATGATTTACACAATCAAAGGCCTTTGAGAGATCACAAAAAATACCAATGGGTGATGTCCGGTTATTCAGAGCATTTAATATTTGATTAGTGAAAGCATATATAGCATTTCCTGTTGAAAAGCCTTTCTGAAAACCAAACTGACATTTTGTTAGTACTTTATTTTTACAAATATGGGAGGCTACTATTGAATACATTACTTTCTCAAAACGTTTTGATAGAGCTGTCAGAAGAGAGATTGGGCAGTAGTTGTTGACATCCGACGTAACCCCCCTATTTATGCAATGGTTTTACAATGGCATATTTCAGTCTATCGGGGAAAACACCCTGCTCCAAAGAGCTATTACATATGTAGCTGAGAATCCTACTTATCTGTGGGGAACAAGCTTTAAGTACCTTGCTGGAAATGCCATCAATTCCATAAGAGCTTTTACTTTTCAGTGGGTTTATTATTTTACTGATTTCAGAGGGAGAGGTTGGTGGAATTACAGTTGTTTCAAACAGCACAGCTATGGCCTCTTCTATTAGTAGCCTTGCCTCTTCTAGTGAATATCCAGTTCCTATTTTCTCCACAACATTTAAAAAATGATTATTGAAAATTTTTCAATTTATGATTGTTTGTTAGTACACTTGTCATTCAGTTTTATGGCACTAAAGTCTTCCTGTGCTCTTGGTTGCCCTGTCTCCCTTTCAATAATATTCCAAATTGCTTTAATTTTATTATCAGAGTTACTGATCTCAGACATGACACACATGCTTCTGGACTTTTTAATAACTTTTCTTAGTACCGCACAATAGTTTTTATAATATTGAACAATTTCAGGGTCAGTACTCCCTCTTGCTGTTAGACACAGTTCTCTTTTACGGTTGCAAGATATTCTTATTCCTTTAGTTAACCAAGGTTTTTTATATGTTTTCTTGGAATTATGTTTAGCTATTTTCTTGGGAAAACAATTTTCAAATAACCTTGCAAACTCTTGCAGACCTCTGTTTAAGAAATCTGTTATTATTCTATTACCATGTGTATATATTGTGGAAACCCTTATATTCATTAAAATAAATGTGTTAGGTAAGGACTGCAAAAAAACTGTGATATGAATGACCACTTTACCAGAAAAACATAAATTTACATATAACCCAAATCAACACATATCTGTGCCCAAAAAGTACTTTCCACATGGGAGTTAAGCTTTACAACGAATTTACTGAAAACACAAAAGCTATTACTGCGGTCAAAAGCTTAGAAAAATCTCCGTAGTCGTATTTACAGCATCAATGCTTTATCTCCATTGCAGAATATTTAAATTTATGAAGCATGCTATATAAATACTTTATGAATAAAGTGTTTTTATGTAACCTTAAATAACTATGCCTAGAAATCACTTTCAGAAGTGTACTTGTAACTTGACTTGTCCAATGCCTTATGTAAAAAATGATTTTGCAGACAAAAGGACCAATAAATACAATACAATACAAAACAATCATATAGGCTCAGTTATAGTTAAAACAAGTGAGAGACTTCGGTTTTGGGTAGAATGCTAGGGAAATGAAGTTAGTCTACAAATGAGACTGCTTAGAAAATATTCACGCAAAAGATCCTAGCATATTGTTCAGTTGCTTGGATCTCAAACCAAATAGGACAAACAGGGGAATCTGAACGTATATGAAGAAGGACAACACGAATGATCACTGGTTTGTATGACCCATGGGAGAATGTCACAAATATGCTGAAGAAACTGAACTGGGATGCACATGAAGGTAGACGCAACTGTCCAGAGAAAGCTTACTTCCATGCTTCAAGGACCAACTTTAAAAAATGAAGAATCTAGGCATACGGCATACTACAATCCCTTAAATATCAAAGGGATCATGCTGACAAGATAATGAGGGCATGCTGAAAACTAATGCCTCCGAATTTCGTTTGTGAAAACATTTAGGTTTTTTAAATAAAACAAACGTTATTAACATTCTACATCTTTATTCTTCATTTCTACATATTTGTAGCCCTCTGCCATTGGAGGGTTCCAAATTGTAGCCTGTAACACGCCAGTGTGTAACGCAACTATGTGGGTGCATGAGAAACAGTGCACGATAATCCAGTTTCGAATTCGAAGAGCTCGTCCACACATGGAGCACCCTCTTCTTCAGCGTGACGATGCCAGAGCACACACCAGCGCTCTGACATCTCCATCAGTCTGATGCCTTGGGTACACTGTCCTCGATCATCCTCCATACAGTCCCAAACTGGCCCCATCCGATTTTCATCTGTTTCGAGAACTCAAAGAACTTCACTTTGATAGTGATGAAGCAGAGCAATCGAGTGAGGTTGCGGCTGCATCAACGAAATCAAATATTCCACAGTGATGGTGCGGTAGCCGCCAGAAGAATGTCTGTGAATGCAGCATTATTCTGTGGCGATGAGTGCACAGACAATCTGCTTTCCTCTTTGATTTTTATTATTATTCTTTGTATTGACTTAGATTTTTCATTTGATTGGTGTTGGAACTTAAGAAGATAAAAAGTTATTGTCTGACTACCGCGTTGTATCCCTTTAGCAGATGGATTGGTGTGACTTGACTGTGTCTCTCATGTGTACATGACTTTAGATCTTTGTACATGGACATAGTTACCGCCCCATGTCTCAAGACAGCGGAATATTCTCAAAACTGGCCAACCTCTGTGGTTTCCATCATCATCATACCACGGCTTACCGCCAAACAAGCAATGGAATGGTGGAACACTGGCATAGAACGTTACAAGCCACGTTAATGTGCCATGTGCAGTCTCGGTCATTAGCTTTGCTACTGGTTTTGTTAGGCCTTGGTACAGTATTAAAAGCAGATTTAGGAGTATCCACTGCAGAGTTTGTTCATGGTGAACCCTTAAGACTGCCCACACAATTTTTCACCAATCAAACTGAAGCACGAGAGACTGAATTGCCTTAAGTACTGCAAACGGTGCGCGAGCATATGGCCAGACTTCGCCCACCTGCTGTCTCGAGACATGGGGCGGTAACTATGCTCGTGTACAAAGATCTGCAGTCATGTACACACGTGACGCTATGGACAGACACTGTCAAGTCACCGCTGCAGCCCCCATATTCGGGGCCCTACAGAGTTCTCTCACAGGATGAACATACCATGCATATAGGTGAAAATGGGAAGACCCAACTGCATTGTTGGAACATGTCAAACGTGCACATATATTACAGATGGAAGAGGCTGTACATGCTGAACACGACATGTCACCTTCCAAATTACTGCACATGGATGACACTGTCCTAGCACCACAAGAGGAAGTAGCATCATACTGCAAGCACCGGAGCCTGAAGAAGTTGAACTAATGCCTTCGGTACACATGAGAGCTGGACGTTGGGTGAAATATAAATAGCCCTACATTCCTGGAGCTCCGCTGTGCCGTGGGGGGGGGGGGGGGCTGTTTGGGGGTCGGGAGTCGCCAGAAGAACATCAGTGCATGCCCAATGAATCGCAGCATTATTCTGTGGTGACGATTGCACAAACAATCTGCTTTGCTCTTTGATTTTTATTAGTATTCTTTGTATTGGCTCAGATTTTTCAGTTTATTCGTGTTCGAGCTTCAGAAAATGAAAAGTTATTGCCTGACTACTACGTTGTATCTCTTTAGCAGACGGAGATAAGCTGTAGTTGGCTAAAACAGTATCAAAAATCTGGTCTCTCTTTGGGAGAAATGTGTTCGTCCCCAAGGTAACTATGATGAGCCATAAATGTGTCGACGTGAAGAATAAAGGTGTAGACTGTCAATAACGTTTGTTATATTTACAAAGGTTTAAGAGTTTTCAGATAAAAAATTCGGAGGCATTTTTACTTTTCAATGCGCCCTTCTAGATTATTACACCGCGCCCAGAGACGTTTAAACGTTCATACCTCCAGTTCTCCATACGTGAAAAGTACTTTTTTAAAAAGTTTTTTTTTTAAATAGTTATGCGATTGCTAACAGTAATTTTTATATATCAAAATCCAGTTTGCGAAAAGCCTTGTTGTTCTTAATCGATGGGACTTCACAACCCGTGGAAACGGGGCTTAATATTCCTTCCTTCTTGTGTGTGTGTAGTGAGTGAAGTGTTATGAAACAATGTGTTTATAGTGTGTGCAGTGACTGATAGTGAGATATGAGTGAACTGTGTAGCATTACATTATTTAATAAGTTATTTGTAAAAAAAGGTATTGTATACCAAGAGTAAATCTAATGATTGTCTCTAACTAGAAGTGTGTGAATATATGTGTATACGAATTAGCTTATTGTAAATTGATCTAAATTTGTAAATACTTTGACATGTCCTATATCCTTGTAAAAAGAGATCTACGGATGAATAAAGCTACTACTACAACTACTACTTCGTTTCCAGCAAGTTTCGCTATGAATTCTCAACACGCGCATGCGCTTGCGCATGCGTGTCTGCCGATGTAGTAATATCTTCGAAAACGTTTTTCTTTGTGTCAGTCAGTGTGTTCTGCTACCTGCTGTGGTTGTTTATGGATGTAGCCCGCTGCAGGCCTACAATCGTGTTTATAGTTGTGTTGTGAGTTCAATGTTCGATTATGGAGGACAGCACAGAATCAGCAGCAGAAACGACAGTAGAGTCGGAGGATTCAGAACTCACTAAGGCACCGCATAGGGGTGAAGAGATTATGAAAGGGTTCCAGGTGTATCCTTTCAAGTGTTCCGTGCCACAGATGCATTTTTTTGCTGCTTTTGTTGCTTCGTCTGCATGTTTACAGTATGTCTGCCCTTGCAGGAAAGTCGGATGTTACACATAACGGAAAACTGTAACAGAAAGTGTTTTCTGTGTGTTATTTCAGGGTGGTCCAGTATCCCATAGCGGACCCTCCTTTCAGTTCTTCGTTGTTTATTTACAATAAATGTGAATAAGAAGCATCAAAGTACTCGTTGGCGCCTTGCCCATAATCCAATATAGGTTTTTGAATTTACCTTGCAGTTTTTAGTTTTTATGACTAAATTTGCGTTAAATGTGGAGTGAACGTAGACATTAGGCTACGCTACAGGTCAGTCTGTTACCACACCTGAATTTGGTATCCACATTCGTTGCCTTCACCAACTCTCAACCAGATTATGATGTTGCCACCTAACCTTGATCAGTCTGTCACCACAAACAAGATATCTTGGTGGCCTAATATCACACCCGAGCTGTTTTTAGATAATTCTCCGAGGGCCCTTGTTAAAGGAAAAAAAATGTTAGGCCTGTCAACTAACTGCTCCTTTCCACTAGAAGCAATACTCAGTGTTATAACGGTGGCTATCAGTACTGCTATACTGATGTGTGAGACTTGTGGACAAGGAATCCACTGTATAAATCACTTACCTGTGTATTCAAGGCTAGAATTGGTTCAACGGAAGTGTCCGATTCCACCCATCGGCTTTGACCCGTGACGTAAGGCTGCTGTGGTGTGTGACGTCACAACGGCGCGGAGTTTGGTTTGTGAGTGTGGCGTATTAGTAGTTGTCATTGTGTTGCTGTTCGTGGTGCCCTCTGGTGGTGTGTTTAGGGGTTTCGTGTTGTGTGGTGTATTGGGTTCACTTTGGTGTTACTGCTTGTTCTGGGTGGTTCTGATTTTGGCTGTGTGTGTGGAGAGGAATTGTTTTCAGTGAGTTAACGATTTAGTCTTTGTTGTGTGAAAGTTATTGTAGTGTTGTTCACTGTAGGTCCTGTGTTAATTTGAATAAATTAATTTGTTGCTGCTGTTGTTAGGTATGGATATGACTGATAAAATTAAGTGTGCGTTTGCATGTTGAGATGGGGGCAAGTCCGATGGAGCTGGTTAAGTTTCTGCAGCTGTTTGGCTTGTTGGCAGAGGTCATGATGCGTGCTGTTTGTGGTCATGACATGCAACTGGCAAAAGTTCCGGCGTCTTGGACCAGGGATGATTGTATGTGGCAGTGTCATAGGGATAACCTATGGCACTCCATACGTCGCGGTTCCTGGTTCGAGAAGTCTAGGTTGGGCATGCGCGAGGTTGTGTTGTAGACATACTACTTTTGTTATAAATTCTCTCACAGTTTTTGTGCACATGAGACTGGTGCGAGTGAGAGGAGTGTGCTTGACTGGTTTTCATTTTGTCGTGAAGTGTGTTCAGAGTTTATTAAGTACAGTGGTAAGTTGGGTGGGCCTGGGGTTGTGGCAAACGCGGACGAGTCGCGGTTTGGGAAAAGAAAGCATGGGAGGGGTAAGCCTGTGGTTGGTGTCTGGGTGTGGGGCAGCCGTTGTATCAGGGGGTGGGTCTTCAGAATGTGTTTTTAGGGTTTTGGAGGGGCGGTCTAAGAGGGAATTGGTGGGGTTAATTGACGAATTATAGAATTGGGTTCTACTGTAGTTTCTGATGCTTTCTTTTCTTATAGGGTGTTGGGTGAGGGGGGGGGGGGTACAATCATTTAGTAGTGAACCATAGTTTAGAGTTTAAAAATTATGAGACAGGCGCTTGTACAAATACCATAGAGGGGTTGTGGGGGGGCCGTTAATTCAGTTCTTGTGAGGGGGAAGAGACGCTCTGCTAACCTTCAGTCTCAGTTAGATGAGTAGTGTTCGCGGAAGAGCGTCCCTGAGGGCTATTATTGTTTTTTTTAAAGGGCTATCAGTGAGATGTACAGGCCGAAGGTGGTTAGTTAGGGTGGTTTGTGTGGGTGGGTGGCTGCGGCTCGGGGGAGGGGGGTTTAGTTGTTGGTAGTGTTTGTGTGTGTGGGGGGGGGGGGTTGTGATTTAGTTGTGGAGGATCTATTTCGTTGCAGTTTTTGTTGAGTTGTAGTTTGTGATTGAGGATATTTTTTTTTTTGTATGGGTATTTTATGATTAGGTGTGGGTCTTTCTTTTAGTTGTGTATTTGTGTGTGTGGGGGGGGGGGGTTTCTTCTGAGTGTGTGCCTGTGTGATTGTGGTGGCTGACCTAGGTTGCGATGCCGGAACTTCGTTGTGGTAAGTTTTTCTTTTTCTTTTTTTAGTGTATTTGTTGTGTGTTGTTGTGGCTGGTGGAGTGGTTCTGAGTTGTGTGGTTTGTGGCATTGGTGATTTGGTATGGCGCGTTGGTTTCTGGGTATGTAGTTCAAGGCAAGTTTTCGATTCCAATGTGTGGTCGTATCTGTGGGTGTTCTAGTATTGAGAGCCACTGTTGACATATGTAGGTGAAGGGAACTGTTCGATTCCAAGGTGTGGCTGTAGTTGTGGGTGGTGTGGTATCAGGAGCTGCTGTTGACCTATATAGGTGAAGGGAAATACGGAAGCATCCGATCCCACCCGTCTGCTTTGATCCATGACGTCACAAATATGGCGGGAACGTCCATAAACCACGATTCCAATATGGCGCATATAAAGTCGTTACGTACACATCATGAAGACGAAAATACATCGAAAAACAAACACACACACTTTAGAGAAAAAACCTAATGACACTAACGGCACAAGAGTGGGAAATGGGGTGTTTTTGGGTGGGGGGCAAACTAAATATAAACAAATTAATTATATGAATATAATAGACGGAAACCTTCCACGTGGGGAAAAATATATCTAGAAACACAGATGATGTGACTTACCGAACGAAAGTGCTGGCAGGTCGATAGACACACAAACAAACACAAACATACACACGAAATTCAAGCTTTCGCAACAAACTGTTGCCTCATCAGGAAAGAGGGAAGGAGAGGGAAAGACGAAAGGATGTGGGTTTTAAGGGAGAGGGTAAGGAGTCATTCCAATCCCGGGAGCGGAAAGACTTACCTTAGGGGGAAAAAAGGACAGGTATACACTCGCGCACACACACACATATCCATCCGCACATACACAGACACAAGCAGACATTTGTAAAGGCCAATCGGCCTTTACAAATGTCTGCGGTATACACTCGCGCGCACACACACACATATCCATCCGCACAGACACAATATCATCTGGAATCGTACACTTCCCTTGACCTATATAGCTCAACAGCAGCTCCTGATCCCATAAATTAGGATCAAACACTTCCCTTGGCCTATATAGCGCAAAAACATCTCCCAATACCAACATACTCATCTACACATTGGGATCGAACACTTCCCTTGACCTGCGCACTGTTAATTTTATCTGCCATATCCATTCCTGTAAAAAAACAACAACTGATTAATTTTACTAAAATTACCACACAACGTACAGCGAACAACACTAAATTAACCTTCACACAAAGTCGTTAACTCACTGAAACGAATTCCACTACAAACACAGTCGACACACTAACAATTCTGGATAATGAGCAAAATCAAACTGAGCCTATTACACCACACAAACGAAAACCCTGAACATACCACCAGAGAGCACAACAAACCACAACATGACGGCATCTAGAAACACGCAACACTCACAAACCAAACTCCGCGCCGTCATGATGTCACACACGACAACACCCTTACGTCATGCGTCAAAGCCGACGCGTGGGATCAGACGCTTCTGTCGACCCAGCTGAAGGGAAGTGTTCGATTCCAATGGGTGTTTGTGGCTGTGGGTGTTCTGGTATCGGGATCTGTTGTTGACCTGTATAAGTGAAGGGAAGTGTTAGATTCCAATGTGTTGTCGCAGCTGTGGGTGTTGCTGTTGAGATATATAGGATAAGGGAAGTGTTAGATTCCAGTGTATGGTTGTGGCTTCGGGTGTTCTGGTATCGGGAGCTGTTGTTGAGCTATATAGGTCAATGAAAGTGTTCCATTCCAATTTTGTTTTTCTAGATGTTGGTTTGGTGGTATCAAAAGTTGTGGTAGTGTTGTAATTTTTGGGGGCTTATAAGGTGGTATTGGGAATTGCGGTTGAGCTATGTAGGTCAAGGGAAGTGTCCGATTCCAGAGGATATTGTGTTAGTGGAATTTGCAGAGTTTTCTGTTGTCTGTTTTTTTCATCATTTTGTGTGGTTTGGTATGGTGGTGTCTAAATTTGTTTATATTTAGTTTGTCCCCACCCAAAAAACCCCAATTTCCCATGCTTGTACCATTAGTTACGTTTCACAGCCTAAAGCAAGACATCAGACTTGTCAAACCAAGTGAGGTGGCGCAGTGGTTAGCACACAGGATTTGCATTTCAGAGGATTATGATACAATTCCGCAGTCAGCCAGCCAGATCCAAGTTTTCTATGATTTCCCTAAATCTCTCCAGGTAAATGCCAGATTGGTTTCTTTGAAAGGGCATGCCTGATTTCCTTCCGCGTCCTTGGAACATTCTGAGCTTGTACTCCATCTCTAATGACCACGAGCCATTAAACCTTAATCGTCCTTCATTACTCTTCTCAGTATTTATAAAATCCAAATCAGGTCATAATGCTACTATTTGTTTTTTCTAAAATGTGTTCGCAAAGTTGCATTGCTTACTGTAAGGAACTTTATTTTTTAGATGCCAGTGGGGAAAAGAATATCTTTACTAAGTGTCATAGATGAAACGTAGTGTGTGCTGTATATAGTGTTGATTTTAAATTGAATTTGCAATAGTGATTTCTTACTGCACTTGGTAATTTCCAAGAATGTTTGCCTATAGAAGCTGCGAGCTCCAAACAATAGATACCGAATGTGCAATTGTAATCAGTCACACTACTAGTGGCAGGGGTTATGTGCTGTGTGTACAGTGGTCACTACAGCAACAACAAAAAAAGTGTGTTGACAAAAATGCTTGTAATTGCAAAGGAAATGACCTCACTCATCACGTTCCACATCATAATGGCTACTGTACCATGTGATCGATCATCATGAGAAAGTCAATTTGATGTATATGCTACAGAAAGCATTCCCTTTTGGCTATAACGTTGGTTAGACATTGCGTATGTCATGAAAATATAGGTGTAGAGTGTCACATGCATCAACTTTTTCTTGCAACCACAAGTTATGGAAATACAGATACTGAAACAAGTGGAGTTGTTCTCTTCCTCCCAGACACCCTGCTCTTTTAATGGAAAATTTCACTAATTTCATAAGCCACTCGATGTTCTGTGTGTGCCCACTGGGAACATCGGAAGACGTGAACATTACACAATGGTTCACGAACTCGTGGTTGAATCCTTGTACTTTCAATGTGTTGTATGATTGAAAGCTGTCTACAATCACTTTGCTACCGGGCAGTATAAGTGCTTTATCAAACTGACTAAAGTCACCTTGTCTCTGGAGAACACTCTTAACCACAATACACTTCCAGGACTCTTGTTCTATATCACCAAATAGCCAAATATATTTGATTTCATTCTTGTGTGACTCGTCCTCTTCAACTTTATTTGGTCCACCAATTGATACACACTCATTCGTCACTATTACATAAGACACTTCTGTGCAATATCCAAAATAGTCGCACACGGTATTGGTAGATAAGTCAGTTTCCAATGCTGTTGCTTGCAGAGTGTAGTCCCTAATCCAGCAAGATACAAGAATTATGCTGCTTTGGATCGATAATTTTGAATAATGAAACCGTGTATTCTTCCTGATAGTCATTTGTGTACCACAATTTCCACAATGAAATTGTAAATGTATTTCACAATCAGAACTCTTCTTACAAACTTTTACAGACTTTGCCCCACCGCAGTCTACACAGTCCCTCCTTTCGTCATCCAGTACGAGTCCATATTTCTGACAAAAATTCAAACAATTTTCTACATTACATAAGCATGGAATTAGATATTACCACGTGAGGCAATCGGCTGAAGAAACGTCTACTACCACAGACATCCCAACTTACTAAAGACATAAATCATGTAGATTTCCCTAGAACTCACAAATCATTTATCATAACGCCCGCCACCACAGTCGTGTGACCGATTTAGAAGCATGTGACCGATTTAGAAGCACACGTTTGATACCTGTAAGTTTGGAGGCCGCAGCTTCGATAGGCGAACATTCTTGGAAATTACGCTGCACTGAAGCACATTACCCATTTTCAAATCAATCCATAAGTCTTGTCCTTTTCATTTTTTTACTCGAACACATAAATGGCTTTGATAAGAAGCAGAGATTTCATGGGTATCGCCAGTTGTATGCTTCCCCAGGCAATAAAACAGTATTTTCCAACTTGTTACAGACCCCAGGCTTCAGTTGGTATTTAAGGCTTGAATTTCCCTACCTACAACCATACTCTCCATTCCTCTGTGAACTGTGTGATAGAGGTTTCTCCTGTTCTTTTGACATATGGAGTGCAGGAAGAATGGCTTCTTAAATGCCACTGTGAGCACTGCGGTTAGTCTAGTCTTGTCTTTTCGGACCCTACTGGATCTGTATGCAGGGGATTGTAGTACAGTCATAGATTCATTGCGTAACATTGGGTCTAGAAACTTTGTAAGTAAGATAGCTGTCATCCATCTCCAAGAACTGGCCAGTTCAGTTTTTTCAGCATCAGCATTATGCTTTCCCATGGATAACAGAAACCTTCGAGCTTTCATGCTTTCCATATTTGTATTGTTTCACCATTCCCTGAGAGTCCTAATTGGTATGGGTGCCACTCACTTGAGTGGTATTACGGTTTGGTCACATGAGTGGTTCGTAAGCCTTTGTAGACTCACTGCATTTTCCCAGTACTATGTCAAAGAACTGAAGTCTGCCCCTTTCTTTATGTAGAACTGAGCCTATATGATTATTCTATTCCACTTCCCTACAGATTGTTACACCTAGATATTTCTGAGATGATTGACTCCAACTGTGCTTCTTTGATATTGTAGTCGTAGGATTTCTGAACATTTAGAGCAAGTTATCATCATTTGAACAAATTTGAAATCTTTTTGAGATCTGTCTGAATATTGTTGCAGCTTTGTTTTGAATCATACTTCACGATAGATAATTGCATAATCTCCAAAATATCTGAGCTTACTATTATTGTTGCCTCCCAGGCGATTAACGTGAAAAATAAACAGAAGGGGCACACCTAAAGTTACTTCAACCTGTGTTGATGACTCTTCACCTGAGATAGCATAATGCATGCTCCCTCTCAAGAAATTCTCAATCCAGTCACAAATTTTGTTTGCTACCCCATATGATCATACTTTTGGTAATAAACATTGGTGTAGCACCAAGTCGGATGCTGTACAGAACCCAAGAAAAACTGCAACTACCAGATTGTTTTGATCAGGGGCTTTCTTGGCATCAAGTGAGAAAAGCATGACTTGGGTTTTGAATGACTTGGTTTTGACACCCATGCTGGTTAACTCGGAAAAAGTCATTCTGTTTAAGCTACCCTTTTGAAGGTTGAGCTCAAAATGTGATCTAAGATTCTACAGATGAAGAATGTCAATGATATTTGGTGGTAGAGTTGTGGAACATTTCTACCACACTTTTCTTCTCTAACAGATCTGCACTTCAATACCAACCGAAATGAAATTGCTGTAGTACACACTGTATAATTCTGTGGTGAAGAGATTTGCAGCATATAAACTGCCAGCTTGTGTAGAATTGATGTGTAAGTGTTGAGACACAAGCGTGAACAATTTTTCCCTTTGCAGTCCTTGGATATCATATTTTAATACCTAAAAGGGTAATGCATTTTACAGAACATTATCTTACAGTGCTGTGAGTATTCCTGGTATTTAATAGCATTTCTTCACTTCCAGATTAATTTATATCTGTTGTCAGGCTGTATAAAGCTACAGACATTGTTTTAACAAGTTTATTAAACACTGCACCAGTTACATTTTTTCAGCATAGCACAACATGTTTCAGGAACGCAAAACTGTTTTCAAGTGCAAACATTTTCATTGGTATCCCAGAACAACACACACCCAGGAATCTCATATGACACCAACATAAATAGTTCCACTAGAAAATGGGAATAAATTCCTAAAAGTGGTGTATTATGTGTGAAAAATGTAACTGCCACAGTGTTTTCTGATTTAAATGTTAATGACACAGTTTCAGGCTTTTCAGAATACTTTGATTATTATTAATTAAATTAAGACATTATTTTACATGCAATAGCGTCCACAAATTTTTTGTGTAATGACTGGCTGTCATTGGTTGGAATAGTTTGTTCTGTCCATCTCTTCTGTGACCTCTTTTTGTTCAGCAGGATTAAGGGAATTCCTTAACGATTGTGCCGGAAAAACTTACTACATTGTCCTCAAAGACAAATGTGGTATAGCCTATGACAGTTTATTCTATTTGGGCTTTAGCTGGTGAGAGATAAAAAGCTGGTCCCTGTCATCTTCAAATTGAGCATTCTGGTTAAGAGAGTCAAACCTGACAGGAAAACAGTCAAGCCTAAGCCTCAAGGCCGGATAAAGGGAGACGAACCCTGCACAGCATTTGTAGCACAGACGAAGGACGATTTCGTTATTGAGAATCCTGAGCTGCCTTATGCAGAACTGCATTCACAATAATGTATAGTTTCAGCTGTGAAAAATTTTCAGTTTACTGTCTGAAATAAGTGTTAGTTACATAATACTCAAAATGTAACACAACCATTGGTTGGTCACTTAGGCACATAATACTCAAAATGTAACACACTCAGAAGAAGAAAAGAGGACACTTGCACAGTACAACTGATTTCAATGAAATTTTGTGTGGAGATACCTTGAACATTGTGGAAGAACGTGGGTTACTTTAGAAAGTGTGCAGTACATGATGTTCATTGATTTGAAGAATATGATTTGAATTTTGGAAAAATATTTACTCTTTGACTTTTGAACTTTATCATATTTGTGAAAATGCTTTTATTGGTTGTTATGTTCTACAAAATATGATTCTATTTAATGAATGCAATGCTTATAGAATCCGCAACATGTGTAATCCATACTTCCATGCTACTGTTATAAATGCAAAAGTAACTGTCTGTTATGTTTTGCAGTTAAATAGGCTACTGAAAGAAAAAAGAAAAAAACCTAACAGGGTGAGGTAGGGAATGGAACATATTGTTTTAGACGAGTGAACATAAACCATGTTAAAAACTATGAAATTTGTTGCATAATGTACATTTTGTACAGTGAAGTGTACAGCTACTTCAGTAGCATGATGGAATGATGCATGCTCCTGTCCATGCCCATCTGCTGCATTGTGCATTGGGAGGAGGAGAGGCAGGGCGCTTCACGAGCTATGTTTACCCAAACAGGCAGATGTGAGGGCAGCTGATATTGCATTTGCAATAGTTTACTTACTTACTCACCATAACACAGCTATTGGTATGTGTACAGAGCTACAGGTAACAGCTAGATGTTTTAGATTTTGTACTTCACCTGTAATAAACCAAACATTCTGTTGAATATGGCTACATTACCAAAACTCCAGTGCACTGGTAATACCAAAGAAATGTACATTTTAACCCAGGAAATGATGGGTTATAATTCAGACAGTTTTTGACATTACGCGTGTGTTATCCCATGGTAAAAACACACACCTGTAGAAAATGGTTGTCAGTGATAACTTGGTATTAAGTGAATGTTTGTCACTATCCTTCACCTGTTTATTCCTAACAAATATATTCAGTAACTGGATGGTATTAAGAGATGCTGACACTGGAAAAATTCTGTGGCAAGGCTATCAAGATTTGTAAGTTACCCTTCACAAAAATTGGCAATTGTGTGTTTATATACTTGGTTCTTTTGACCTCACGTTGCGTAATTCCTATTTATTATGTATGTATCATGTTCCAGGTCAGTACCAGATGTCGAACATGAAGCACGAGTTCCAAAGAAGATCCTAAAGTGCCGAGCAGTCTCAAGAGAAATAAATTTTTCATCTGCAGAAGCAATGGAGAAGTTTAGATTAGAACAGAAAGTGCTATTTAAGGTCTGAAATAATACACTTGGTATCCTTGAGCTAGTTGTATTTTTTTATTGTTCATGCAAAGGTAGTTGCACTTCTTTAGTAATATAGTTGGGAGAACTGTTCACTCTTCTGAGTAAGAAGCCTATCCATGTCAGTTCCAGAAGTGGGCTAAAGCAGCAGAAGAATTAAATGATTTTAATCATGGCTCTTTCAGGTTTCTGAACTGCACTATAAAGAAGCATTAGATGATTTCAGTCATGACTCTCTTGGATTTCTGAGCTGCAATGTAAAGATAAATAAAAGGTAGGGACATGTGTGCTGGCAATACCAAAGGGAGGAATAAGTCGTTTGTAAATGCAACTTATGAAATATACAGATTATGGGACAAGAAATGGCTGAAAAAAATCAAGGTGTATTAAAATGTGAAAGCTTGAATTTCATCCACAACTACTTCCATTTCTGGTTTCCCAGCTTGTTAATTTTTTCTGATACACATGTGGGATATAATAGAGAAAATCTACTTACCAAGTAAAAGCAGATGGAAAAACAGAGAAAAAGATAACTTCGTCATTAAGATTTGACTCTTCAAACTTTCCCGTGGATATGTTGTAAATAGTCTTCACGGGTTTGCTGTCCGGCAGCAAACCCATGAAGACTATTAACAAGATTAAGATTTCCTGAATTGATACTCTACAAGGCAGTCCATTCTGTGAAGCCTTTTTTCCACACAATCTAAAATAATTTTTCATCCACAGTAATCTAAGACATCCATAAAAACGTAGGATCCCAACAAAAGCTTTTAATCTTAAGAAATATGTAAAGCTGACATGCTTTTCACTCATGATGTTTAACTAGTGTGTTTAAGAATAGAGAGTAACAAAAATCAGAATGGAGAATAAGTGCTAAAGGAAAAGAAACTAATAATACGGTCATATGCCTTTGGCCAAGAATATAACAGACTCAGTAGAATGTTGAATTGAGTTAAAGATAAGAAAAACAAAGATGTAAGTAAGCGAGATTGTTAGATAACAGAATAGTGACTTTAAAATGGCACAGTAGTTTATTCTCTTATGCAGCAATTAATATTACATGAAGTTACTGATCAAATGAAGACACCAGAGGTAAAGTGGCACATATGAAACAAGCTTTCAGTAACTAAAGAGCTCTTTTACTGCCAGATATGAAGAGAGTATTGTGGGAAAAAGTTGCTGAAACTATAAATCTTGTGTACAATATCGTATGAAAGTGCATCATGGGATTACAAAAAAAGAAATTAAAAGTGTTTGATATGTGGCACTACAGAATACTACTGTACTAAATATTTATTGAATGGACAAAATATAAGGCGACAGGTCTCGAGTAAACCATAAGTTGAGAAAGCAGTCCAAAGGAAACCATTCCCATAAGGAGAGTTTCAAATTTCCTTGCATGAAATATACAATTATCATATGTTCGCCACATATATAACTAATGAGACAGCGTGTCATTTCAGGCAGCTCTTACAGATAGCATAATGAGTCTTCTTCCGTACATTTTAGAGGGGCATAAACCTAGCATTCCACGGTTTTTCACTATTGTGTTCACTTTCATCTTGTGTTGTATAAATAACCATCAATCTTACATTCATTGAGATAAAACTTTTTTTTGCTGCTGGCAGTACATTCATCACAGTGAAGTGTACAAGAAAGACAACAGAAGTAATGAGAACAAAAGCTTAACTTTAATTATTGATTGGTCTATTGCTACAGTTTCTGAGGTTTTCCAACTGTGAATAGTGCAAGGTATATTTTTGAATTATCAGATGTGGTTATGGTTCCATTTTTACTGACAGTACTTTTGTAGTTGATATAGAGCACTTTGTATTATCAGACCATAATAAATTTTGAGATGAATGAAATTAAAATCATATAGAATATTCTACAGTTAATTTCAGAAATTTGTCAATTGCAGGGACGATGCCTAGAAGAATGGTTTTTTGAGTTTGGATATGTTATCCCAAATTCTACCAATACATGGCAGTCTATGTTTGAAGCAGCTCCTGAGTCACAGATGATGCCTGCTAACGTGCTGAAGTGAGTGCTACAATCAGTGTTTATAATATTGTAACATAAGTTTTATCGAAGCTGTCGGCTTGAAAAGTGAATCTTTGTCTTATGTTTCAGCAGTAATGTTATGCGATGAAAAATAATTGCCCTCTCCCTCCTCAAGAACTCTGTCACGATATTAGTAGGTGAGATGTATGCCACAAAAGGAACCGTTTCCTTGACAACTATGGAATGTTGCATATTGGCAAGTAGCATGGGCCCCTGAACACTAGTGATCATATAGATGCTCCACCACTGAGGTTCCTTTTTTCTGTTGGTGATTTTAAGCCTATAACAGAATGTCCGCTCCGTATCTTGGTAGCTTTACACAGTTCTGGCAGCTAAGTTTTGTTTGGATACTTTGTGACCTTGTTTTGCTGCATTCAGCTTCCCTTTATGTCTTATTGCTAATCAGCATTGGCAACACAGTGTTTTCCTCAGTATGTATTCTATAAATAAAATGTCAGATTGTTGTAGTCACAGTGAGAAAGAGAGCGTGGAGATACTCGCAGAGAACGACAGTGAGGACAAATTATTTGATGTTGACGTTAGTTATAATTCTCCCATAGATTCTAAAAGCAACATTCCCAAGGCATGTAACATCTACTTAAGCAGATGTAGCACGGCAGTCTTTTGTTTCGACAAGAGATTTAATTGATAATCCAAAGAATCTGAAAGTGACACCATCTTTCAGAATTGGCTATGAAAATTGTACCAAACACTACTGAAGAAAAAGCTATCTGTACATCTCTGCAGATTTTATTACAACTGTAAGTTCACAGGGAAGCTGCAAGCCAGAAACTAGTTTTTATGCCTACAGTAATATACATCTCTGCAGTGACAAAATTTCAAGTGACAGAAGGAGACATCATAGAAAACACTAGAATTCAGCACAGGATGAGGCAGGCACTGGTGTAAACCCCGCAAAGGTAGAACCTTAGGCACAGGCTACTTAGTGCAGGTTTACTCACTAGGCAATAATGATGCAGCAATCAGTGTGTTGTTTAACAACAACATCTACAGCAGCCAGCGGTTTAACATAGTAATGGATAACAGGGCATAGTGAAATCTTTCATAATGGAATAGTTGCCCACATAGCAAACATCGACGTTTCTCAACTAGAACAATAAATTGTACTAATCTCTGCAACACAAATGGAGACATTTACCAACAATCTAGATCTGGATATGTAATCTGTGAGCTACAGTGAAGGTTGTGATTGAGGTTGCACAGTGCACCAGAATTATCCCATTCTTCGTATCCCATTCTGAATGGTACACAGGAAGAAATACAGACACCTTTTTACATAATTCCAAATTTCTCTAACTTTTCTCCATGCCTTGCTCATTACATGGGATTTTTGGAGGAATCGGAGAGTTTTTGGGCTCGTCTTTGAACATGGTCTCTCAGAATTTTGTGAGTAAAGCTCTCTACGGTACACAAGTCCTTTTTGTTTTGTACAATTTCTCTGTGACCTGCAGTAAATTGTTGCTTTAAGCAGGGTCAGTTGTCCTGTATATTCAACACAGAATTTAACAGGCACCAAGTCCAATGGACTTCTCTTAAAGATAAATGTTAGCTGACTTCCTGTTCAGTTATCACTTATTTGTATGTAAGTCATTTTCCTGTTTGTGTGATGGCCAGAGCAGAAACTGCATTATACTCTGCTTTGTTTTGGAAAACAGAATTTAGTATTTTATTATCTTCACTAACATTGTGATCAGTGAGCATGCGGACACATCACTTTATTTCACTGATGGATTTTACACAGCACCAAAACTATTTAGTGTTCTTTGACAATCTGGAGATAAGACCTCTCTTATGATGTTACTGAACACTTCTTGCATAGCTACCCCTATTTCTGTGTTAACTTCATGCAGCTTTTGCTTGTCAGAAAGAATTTATGAAATTTATCTTGCATAATTTCATATTGATCATTGATAATTCCTTCTTCTTGTATTCCCTCAGTCTTTTTTCTCCTTTTTAAAACTTTTCTTTATAGTGTCTTCTCCACACCTCGAGCACTGCTGCTTTCTCTGACACTAGCTTATCCCATTCCTAATTGTCTTTGTTTGCTTCTTGTATTTCCCTCTTAGTGCTTTTGGGTTTTCCAGAAGCTGTTTGTGTTGTTCCCTCTTGCTCTGTCCTCAACTATGTTTCCAAATTCCTCCCAAGATTTCTTTTTAGATTCCTTCACCATGCATTTCACTTCATTCCATCTTTCCCTACACTCCAGCCTGTTGTTTCACATATGAGATGCAATATATATTTTCCAACATTCCTTCATATTACTTCACCACCTGCTTCACATCCTCACTCCATCAACGTATTCTTTTCTTCCTTGTCTCTATTATGTTCCCACATACGTCTTTTGCTGACTGTACTAGTACTGACTACAGCTTAATCCATGTGATATTAATAACCTCATCCACATTAGTTCTATTTTGCAGCCTTGTCAACAATTCTGCATACTGAGTCTTCCTCTCTTCCTTCTGAAATGCCTTCAGTTTAATCATCTTTAATTTTGGGGACATATAAAGTAATCAGCAATGTTTTCAGCATTTCTGCTTTCAGCTTTGTGGGTAATGCTATGCACTTGTTTGTGGGGGAAAAGGAGTATCTTGGTAATAGTTCATTTTCCTTGCAGAATTCTATTATACACCTGTGACTATTGTTTCGAGTTTTCTCTCCGCCACCACAAGTGCTCTTGCTCCCATGTGCTATTATTTTGTCCTGACCCATTCTACCACTGAAATATCCTGTTAGTATGTGGTGTCCTCTGGCAATCTCTTTGTTCACAACCAATTGTAGTTGTGCATAGAATTCATCTTTATCTGTTGTTGTTGTGATGTTCAGTCCAGAGACTGGTTTGATGCAGCTCTCGATGCTACTCTATCGTGTGCAAGCCTCTTCATCAACGAGTAACTGCTGCAGCCCACATCCTTGTGAATCTGCTTAGTCCCCCCTCTATGATAAATTACTGTCCACACTTCCCTCCAATACTTGATGCCTCAGAACATGCCCTACCAACCGATCCCTTCTTCTAGTCAAGTCGTGCCCCAAATTTCTCTTCTCACCACTTCTATTCAGTACCTCCTCATTAGTTATGTGATCTACCCATCTAATCGTCGGCATTCTTTTACAGCACCACATTTCGAGAGCTTCTATTGTCTTCTTATCTAAACTATTTATTGTTCATGTTTCACTTCCATAGATAGCTACACTCCACACAAATACTTTCAGAAAAGACTTCCTGACACTTAAAACTATACTCGATGTTAATAACCTCTTCTTCAGAAACGCTTTCTTTGCCATTGCCAGTCTACATTTTATATCCTCTCTACTTTGACCATCATGAGTTATTTTGCTGCCGAAATAGCAAAACTCATCTACTACTTTAAGTGTCTCATTTTGTAATCTAATTCCCTCAGCATCACTTGATTTAATTCGACTACATTCCATTATCCTCGTTTTGCTTTTGTTGTAGTTCATCTTATATCCTTCTTTCAAGGCACTGTCCATTCCATTCAACTGCTCTTCCAGGTCCTTTGCTGTCTCTGACAGAATTACAATGTCATCAGCAAACCTCAAAAGTTTTTATTTCTTCACCATGGATTTTAATTCCTACTCCAAATTTTACTTTTGTTTCCTTTACTGCTTGCTCAATATACAGATTGAATAACATCGGGGATAAGCTACAACCCTGTCTCACTCCCTTCCCAACCACTGCTTCCCTTTCATGCCCCTCAACTCTTATAACTGCCATCTGGTTTCTGTACAAATTGTTATCAGCCCTTCACTCCCTGTATTTTACTCCTGCCACCTTCAGAATTTGAAAGAGAGTATTCCATTCAAGATTGTCAAAAGCTTTCTCTAAGTCTACAAATGCTGGAAACGTAGGTTTGCCTTTCTTGAATCTATCTTCTAAGATAAGTTGTTGGGTCAGTATTTCCTCGCGTGTTCCAACATTTCTACGGAATTCAGACTGATCTTCCCTGAGGACGTTTCTACCAGTTTTTCCATTCATCTGTAAAGTATTCATGTTAGTATTTTTCAGCCTTGACTTATTAAACTGATAGTTTTGTAATTTTCATACCTGTCAACACCTACTTTTTTTGGGATTAGAATATTATATTCTTCTTGAAGGCTGAGGGTATTTCACCTGTCTCATACATCTTGCTCACCAGATGGTACAGTTTTGTCATGGCTGGCTCTCCCAAGGTTATCGGTAGTAGTTCTAATGGAATGTTGTGTACTCCTGGGGCCTTGCTTCGACTGAGGTCTTCCAGTGCTCTGTCAAGTTCTTCACGCAGTATCGTATCTCCCATTTCATCTTCATCTACGTCATCTTACATTTCCTTAATATGGCCCTCAAGTACATTGCCCTTTTATAGGTCCTCTATATACTCCTTCCACCTTTCTGCTTTCCCTTCTTTGCTTGGAACTGGTTTTCCATCCGAGCACTTGATATTCAGATAGGTGGTTCTCTTTTCTCTAAAGGTCTCTGTAATTTTCCTGTAGGCAGTATCTATCCTAGCACTAGTAATACATGCCTCTACATCCTTA
This sequence comes from Schistocerca nitens, assembly GCF_023898315.1. Lineage (NCBI taxonomy): Eukaryota > Metazoa > Arthropoda > Insecta > Orthoptera > Acrididae > Schistocerca > Schistocerca nitens. Next base: position 149,521,342 of record NC_064620.1, on the reverse strand, counting down.
CATTTGTCATCTAACCATCGCTGCTTAGCCAATGATTTGTACTAGCCCTCATTTTTTTACCTACTTGATCCTCTGCTGCCTTCACTATTTCATCTCTCAAAGCTACCCCTTCTTCTTCTACTGTATTTCTTTTCCCCGTTCTTGTCAATCGTTCCATAATGCTCTCTCTAAAACTCTCTACAACCTCTGGTTCTGTCAGTTTATCCAGGTCCCATCTCCTTAAATTCCCACCTTTTTGCAGTTTCTTCAGTTTTAATCTACAGTTCATAACCAATAAATTGTGGTCAGAGTCCACATCTGCTCCTGGAAATTTCTTACTGTTTAAAACCTGGTTCCTAAATATCTGTCTAACCATTATATAATCTATCTGAAACTTTCCAGCGTCTCCAGGCCTCTTCCACATATATAACCTTCTTTCATGATTCTTAAACAAAGTGTTAGCTATGATTAAGTTATGCTCTGTGCAGAATTCTACCAGGCTGCTTCCTCTTTCATTCCTTACCCCCATTCCATATTCACCTGCTACTTTTCCTTCTCTTCCTTTTCCTACTCTCGAATTCCAGTCCCCCATGACTATTAAATTTTCATCCCCCTTCACTATCTGAATAATTTCTTTTACTGCATCGTACATTTCTTCTATCTCTTAATCATCTGTGGAGCTGGTCGGCATATAAACTTGTACTACTGTGGAAGGCATGGGCTTCGTGTCTGTCTTGGCTACAATAATGCATTCACTATGCTGTTCATAGTAGCTTATCAACGCTCCTATTTTTTTTATTCGTTACTTAACCTACTCCTGCATTACCCCTATTTGATTTTGTATTTATAACCCTGTATTCGTCTGACCAGAAGTCTTGAGCCTCCAGCCACCAAACTTCACAAATTCCCACTGTATCTAAGTTTAACTTGTCCATTTCCCTTTTTAAATTTTCTAACCTACCTGCCCGATTAAGGGATCTGACATTCCATGCTCCGATCCATAGAACGCCAGTTTTCTTTCTCCTGATAATGACGTCCTCTTGAGTAGTCCCTGCTCGGAGATCCGAATGGGGGACTGTTTTACCGCAGAAATATTTTACTCAAGAGGATGCCATCATAATTTAACCATACAATAGAGCTGCATGCCCTCAGGAAGAGTTACGGCTGTAGCTTTCTCTTGCTTTCAGCCGTTCGCTGTACCAGCACAGCAAGGCCGTTTTGGTTGTATTACAAGGCCACATCAGTCAATCATCCAGACTGTTACCCCTGCAACTACTGAAAAGGCTGCTGCCCCTCTTCAGGAACCACATGTTTCTCTGGCCTCTCAGCAGATACCCCTCCATTGTGGTCGCACCTACTGTACAGCTATCTGTATACCTGAGGCATGCAAGCCTCCCCACCAATGGCAAGGTCGATGGTTCATCTTTATCTAATCTATTGGAATCTTCAGTTGCTGTTTACTCTTGAATATAGGGCACTTTGATTTCTGAGTCCAAATTAACAACTATTGTTCTTGAGTTTACTAGTTCCCAACCACATACTTTCATTTCAAGCTGGCCACTGGTAATTTTTAGTACTTCCAGTTTTGCTTGCCTATACATTCTAACCCCAGCGTACCTTAAAATGTACTGCTTGTGCATTATTCTTGTTCTACTAATTTTGCTCTTCATCTCACTTAGTCCAAGAATTTTTGATTTATGGTCGTCGTTCATTTCCTAAGTCTGTTTTATCTCTGTACCAACAATTGTCTTCAATCTCATCTTCCGTTTCCACATCAGTAATTGTCATACAAATCTGTCCAGTCCAAGACTACTGCTATTTGTGTGAATCATTTTTACCTCCTTATGGCTGCATTGGGTCTAATGGCAACAAATAGGATGTCCACAATGAAACTGGTACCGGTGACCATGATGCTGTTGTGGCAACAATGATTACCAAAGTATAGTTCATGCAGGATAAGGTGGCCAATGTGCATTGACCAGTTTTCATCCAAAGCACTGGACGAGATCGTTCATTCATTTGTTTGGAAGGGGAGGCCAACAACTGTTTGCCACCTTTGTCTGGCTGGTGATGGTGCATGCCCTGCAATCTTTCTCAAATAGATTTACAGAAACTGTTATGTACAAAAAATTCATTTTTGTGTTACTTAAAGCTTTAGGTTTAAGTGTCAGGTTTTTGATGATATGTCAATAATTTTGTTACTGGTCATAGTTATTGTGATATTTACTTGGAATTAGCACACTGCATGAAATTCGAAAAAGTTGCAATGAAAAATGGAGGTAGCTATGATTTTGCATTTGGTGCAAATTACATAATAAGTTGCTGTGTGTGAAATTTAGCTAACATACTTAATTTTATTTTAGACTTGGTTGGAGGTCTCTATCTGTCACCAATCTTGAGAAAATCGGATGTAACGCGCTGATTTACGATCACCCCACACCAGCCATGAATCCAGAATGAAAGGTCCATAACATTCCTCAAATTTCATAAACTGTTTGAGATATCGAAATGAGATTTTGGGAAATGGTAGCACACAAATAGGAGAATATTTTAATATATGGTTATTGTGCAAAACTTCATTGTCTACCACATTTTTTGATGAAAGAATGTAATTTTTAGGGGCCATTGATAGCTGGTGGAACGAGAAATGCTATGGGTTTTGGAACAACATAAGTGGAGACAATGTATGTTTATTTTGTACTGAGGATGTGCTTTTTTAATATGCTTGTTTTTCCACAGTTCCTCACTTAATAAACCTAAATACCCATTGTTTCAGAATTCTCTCGCATTTGTGTCTGCAAATTTTAACATGGCAGTCAGAGAAATGTGTAAGTTTTACTCAAAATTTGCCACTCTTGATGCTTCTCTGAAAATTACAAATGGTTAACAAGGCAAGCGAAAGTAAATTGCAGCATTTTCAGCGGAATTCTTTTTGATGCTAATCAAATCACAGTGATACATGTTTTTGAATGGTTACAATGCAAGTGTGGTCATGGAGAGGCTCCACTTAATATTTACAAAAAATGTGAGTGTAAGCTTCAGATTAGAGCGGCACTTTACCCTCCAGCACTCGGCATTTCGCCTACAGCGCCTGCCCATGCCCCCCACCGTTGCCATTCCCCCACGCATGCCCTGCTGACTGCGCATCTACTGACCGTGGCATTTTGTGCAGGCAGTACGATGGGCAAGTAAAACAAGTGGAAAGATATATAATTATGTACAATAAACTAGATAAAAAAAATTAGTAGTGTCATATATCAAGGAAGAACTTGAAACTTTCAGCACGGGGCAGGAGCATGTAGAGGAACTGTCTTTCAAGTTTAAAAGGATAGTTGACCATGCACTGGATGGATAGTAACCCAGTGGAACAGTTCATGATGGGAGAGAAACTCCATGGTATGCAGTCACTGAAATGCTTAACTCCATTTTCAAATGTTCCTTTACAAAGGAAAACCCTGGAGAATTGCCGCAATTTAATCCTCATACCACTGAAAGGATGAATGAAATAAGTATTAGTGTCAGTGGTGTAGAGAAACAGCTGAAATTGTTAAAACTGAACAGTGCTCCTGGCCCCCATGGCATCCCTGTTAGACTCTATACTGAATTTGTGACTGAGTTAGCCCCTTTTCTCACTTTATCTACTGTAGATCCCTCACACAAAAAACTGTGTCCAGTTCTTGGAAAAAGGAACAGATTGCACCAGTCTACAAGATGGGTAGTAGAAGTGATCCACAAAACTGCTGTCCAGTGTCCTCGACATCAATTTGTTGTAGAATCTTAGAACATATTCTGAGCTCAAACAGAATGCGGTATCTTAACAGAATGGCCTCCTCAGTGCCAACCAGCATGTATTTAAAAAACATTAATTATGTGAAACCCAACTTGCACTTTTTTCACATGACATGTGTGGAAGCTTTGGATCAAGGCAGTCAGTTAGAAGCAGCATTTCTTGATTTCCTAAAAGCATTTGACTCAACACCACACCTATGTTTATTGTCAAAAGTATGATCACATGGAGTGTCAAGTGAAATTTGTCAGTGGACTGAGGACTTTTTGATGGGGGGCACACAGCATGTTATCTTGGATGGAGAGTCTTCATCAGATGTAGAAGTAACTTCAGATGTGCCCCAGGGAAGGGTGTTGGGAGCCTTGCTGTTCATGCTGTATATTAATGACATTGCAAAGTCAGGCTTTTTGCAGATGGTGCATTTATCTATAATGAAGTACTATCTGAAAGAAGCTGCGTAAATATTCAGTCAGATCTTGATAAGATTTCAACATGGTGCAGAGATTGGCAACTTGCTGTAAGTGTTGAGAAATGTAAAATTTTGCACTTCACAAAATGAGAAAACATAGCATCCTATTACTATAATATCAGTGAGTCACTGTTGGAATCGGCCAACTCATACAAATTCCTGGGTGTAACACTTCGTAGGGATATGAAATGGAATGATGACATAGGTTCAGTTGTGGGTAAAGCAGGTGGTCGACTTCAGTTTATTGGTAGAAAACTGGGGAAGTGCCATCAGTCTACAAAGTAGATTGCTTACAAATCACTCGTGCAACTGGTTCTAAAATATTGCTCAAACATATCAGACCCGTACCAGACTGGGCTACCAGGGCATGTTGAACAAATACAGAGAAGAGCAGCACAAATGGTCACTGGTTTGTTTAATCTGTGGGAGAGTATCACAGAGATACTGAAAGAGCTGAACCAGAATACTCTTTGAGATAGACATGAACTGTTCCGAGAAAGTCTATTAACCAAGTTTCAAGAACCGGATATAAATAATTACTCGAGGGATCTACTACAACCCTCTGTATCGCTCACATAGGGATTGTGAGGTTAAGATTAGAATAATTACTGCATGCACAGCGGCATTTAAACAATCATTCTTCCTGTGCTCCATATGTGCACGCAACAGGAAGAAACCCCAATAACTGGCACAATAGGACATACCCTGTGCCATGCATCTCACAGTGATTTGCAGATTATAAATGTAGATGTAGGTGTAGTTAAATGTAGAGTGGTTGGTTGTGTCACCTTTCCCGTGGCCAAATTAGCTGTCATATCCCAGGTAGTCAGTGTTTGTGCAAGGCATTTCCTCCTTACCCACTTGGTTGTGGTTTTCCCCCAATTCTTAGATGGCTGATTGCAGCCGTTTCCCACCGAACAATGGTGTCATCACATTCCTATGCCAGAGATTGTTCTAAACCTAAGAAACTCCTTATATGGACACCACATGTTCTTTGCTACAGAATTAGTTACTTCCTGGGTGTAGAACATCCCCAACATATTAAGGGGAACCCTACAGTTCTCACCGGATAATGCAAAGAAGAATGTTGCATCAGAGATTGTAGCAGAATTTATGGATCTTCTGGTTCAAGCCTTTCACACAGATCTACCATAGTCAGTCCTAGATACTATGTTACAAATCACCAGCTGAACTTTCGCCTTATAAAAGAGCGTAGCGACTTTTAATGTTCAGCCAGCTGCTGAAAGAAATGGAAGATGACCTCTGGATCCGAACAACAGACATTATTGGTGCCTTCTTGGATCACAACTTACAATGTAATTCAGTAGCTTCTGCTAAGGCACCTCTGCATATGGAAATAGACATCCCCCTCCCTCCTGCATCCTCTCACCCCACCGAGCATACCAGCGTAATATGTCCACTTTGGACTTCCTGTCCAGTCTAATTGTTGCTGTGAGAGGCTGCATCACCACCTAACTAATGGAGTTGTCATCATCAGGCACCTCCTTCCATTTTACAAGTATGAACCTTGCAGGAAGATTGTTCCCAGTTCCAACAAGTGAGATGTGTCATGCTAGCTTTCAGCAGAGGGCAGCTAGATTCAGTACCAACATTCACACTCTTCAAGATCCACAACACAATCATTGTTCACCATTTACACTTACATGAGGGCAGACTAGCATCAGAAGGTATAGTGGTGTCAGCTGATGCCAAACGTATTTCAGAATTAGCTGTCATCGTCTGTTATTGGTTGCCAGCATCTCATTGTTAGGAATTCGTATCTGCACTGTTAGTCCATAGCCATACTCTTTTCATATCTTGTTTCCAACTTTTTGTTTCCTTCAGCACGATGCTCTTTGCATTGGGTAAAAGTCACTTAGCTTATGTCACAAAGGTTTAAAATACTTGGCAAACAATAGCCTCCAAATGTGAAATAATGGTCCATCCACTTAACATGCTTTGTTTCCCTCTCCCTAGCATTTGCTCATGGCCTCCACAAAGTGAAAGGAAGAGAACTGCTCAGCATAAATTTAAAAACACAAGAATTCGTAAATGACAACCTGAAAATTTTAGCAGGAGAGAGCAAATACTTAGGACTGTTACTCTTAAAAGTTTGTTACTTTTGAAGAAAAATTGTTAATTATTTAATTAAGTAATTATTCAGTACTGTATATTATATTACTGGTATTATAAGGAAAATTGTAAATTCTACCCCTTCTTTCCCCACACCATGTCTGTTGTCATTCAGGTTACCCCATTGAAGGCAGTAACTCTCTAAAATCAGGCCATAGCACGCTGAGAATGTATCTGCATGCGTTTGTATCCACAACTTGTAGACAAGAGTAAGCTTAATAGCTGAGCAGCAGTCTTAACCATAATAGTGTGCTTCCAAGTGTTCTGCCAAGATGTTTCCATTTTATGCACAATATTTCGATGACTAATCCAGCTGTTCTCTTCCTATGCATTAAATAAAGAAAACAAGTCAACAGAACACCCAGAACCACAATATTAATCAACTGCATCGAGAAAACCCCAGAAGTGTTAACCTTATCTACCCACACCTACATTGTATGTTGTGGTCTTTTACCTATTCCATTGTTTCTGTTCCACCTAAAATTTCTGTTCTGTGTGTGTGTGTGTGTGTGTGTGTGTGTGTGTGTGTGTGTGAGAGAGAGAGAGAGAGAGAGAGAGAGAGAGAGAGAGAGAGAATAGTGATTGTATTGTGTTCATAAATCCACTATAAATTTCTCTTTCAGTGGCAACGTGGTCATTGAAACGAAGTTCTTTGATGATGATATGCTTGTGTCAACTTCAAAAGTTCGCCTGTACTATGTATGAAACGTTGTACGTCGTGATATTACAAAGTGTGAGGTAAGTTGGCATTAATTATTATACAAAATATTTATATGGTTAATTATGCACTATATACTGTTACAATGGACCAAAACATTGTGATGCCCTAAAATGTAAAGCAGAGTTGACCACCAGACATCACGAGAGGCTAATGCACCATGTAGGGAAGCAGTAAGAGCAGAATGGGTTGCTCAGGAGAGTGCAGTGACTTTAAACAAGGACTTTGCAATTACTAAAATGTAGACTTTCACGGCCGGAAATATCATGTCCATTATAATTATCCGGGCTATTATGCCATGGTCGGTTGATGAATTCTGTGTCATTTCCCAACGTTTTGTCTCCGAATGCGGGAGACATCTTCAGGGGGGTCCGTAGCTCGATGGAAGGTCCAACACACCCACCAGCTCGCTCAGTAGCATAACAGGCCAGATAATTATAATGGTCATGACTTGGCAATTGATATCACCTGAGTAACAAACCCACTGGGAACATTTCAACCCCATCTGAAGCTGCCCAAGTCAACAGTTGGTGAAATGATAGTGAAATCAAAAATGAATGATAAGCTACAACTAAACCAAGGCGAGACAGACGTCATGTACTGACAACAGGGACCATTGAGCATTGCAGAGGGTGTTTGTAAAAAATCACCTGAAATCAGTGGAACAAATCAGCTGTGAGTTCCCAAGTGCTACCAGCAGTGCAGCTAGCTCAGTGACAGTGTGTAGGGAGTTAAAAAAGAATGGGGTAAAATAGCCAAGCAGCTGCTTCTAAGACACACATTTTTGTAGTCAGTGCTAAGCTATGCTTGGTGGTCATTCCACATCAACTCACCTAGGCCTCCCTGCTCATCCATCTCAGATTTCGTTGAAATTTTATTCACAAATGCCCCAATGAATGTTGGCAAAGTTTAACATTCACCAAAGCAGTACTGACTGAGATACAGGCAATTGTTTGATTCTGTGTGCAACTTTCCACAGAGCGAGCGTGAATTATGTTCTTGAGCTGTTACATCTCGTGCAATGTTTTGTTGAAAGAAATAAAATTTTGCCATCTAGTACAACTTTATGTGTTCTATTAACAACAATAATGAAAAGAATTTTCCAAGCGAAATTCAGCCAGAAAATTTTAGGCAAAATTACCAGAAAAAATCAGCACCAGAAAAAATTTTAAAGTTTGTCTTTTTATATCTCACGGTGTAAAGGTATGAAGAATGTGAAACTTGGCATGTAGAAACCTGACAACACAAGGTTCTCAAATATAAAGTTCTATTAATTACCACGTCCCAACACTGAATACATTAAATGCAAAGTTGAAGATCTTTTAAGAAAGTAAAAAATGTGGTATTTTTGATCTGATTTTGCAAAAAAGACTGTTCCATAAAACTCTCCAAACTGGGCTCATTAGAAAAACTATGGTTTGAACTGCAAACAAAGTGTAATTGATTATACAACACAGGATGACAATACTAGATAATTTGAATCAAATTTGGGAATGAAAATTACAGAACAAAAAAATATGAACTTCAGACTCTTAAATGTCATACAATAAACATGTTCTGAATGTGGAATTTAATATGCAGTAGCTTGGCAGTACAGGAACAAGAATACAGAATTTCATTCACATACTACTTTCCAGTAACAGACAAATTCATCAGAAAGTTGATGATTTTTGTGAAAAGCTAAAAAAAAAAGCTTATAATTAACACTTATTTTGCAAAAACTGTTTTCTATTAAAGCTTCGAAACCAGTCTCTTTTGAAACAACAGCCCACTCCCCCTCAGAACAATGGGCTTAATTTCCAATGTGGGTTAACAGTGCTACAAGCTTTGAGGCAAAGTAGCCAGAAAAATCACACTGTGAATAAAAGTTTTAACTTTGGCTTCTTATATCCATTGATTAAAGGCATGATAATCATGAAACTTTGGAAACAACAACTTTGCAACATAAAATTTTCCATTGTAAAATATCATTAACTTACTGCTTTCGAAATTCCTTCAAAATTAGTTCAAACATGATTTTCGTAAAAATTACAAAAATAGATCCCATTCAGTTTCCTTTTAGAAAATATATTTTCAACAATTGATTTCAAAGTGATCACAGTTTGAAAGAGAATATTTTCAAGCATCCGGAAACCGTATTTGATTTTCCAATCTGAACTAGCAATACCTGAAAATGATGGACAAATTTGAGGGAATGTAGCACAGCAACAGGCTACATTGCAGCGACCAGTTGCCCATGTTTCATTGCCTTTGGTTTTTATTTTTAAATTGGCAAGTAATATCTCACTATATTGCATTGGTCCATGGTGACATTGTCACTAACAGTTCAAGAACATGAACCGGCTCTCATCGTCGTAGGAGTCACACAATACCAGCCATGTGGGGGGGGGGGGGGGGGGGGGAGGCGGGGCATCTTCAACCAGGTTCCCAAGATCGTAATTTGTGTAATTTGGTTTCCAAATTTATGTTCCAAAGCCATATGGTGGTACCTGTCTGCTTACAAAGCCAGTAGGTGGCAAGCAAAAAGTAATATTGATTTTAAACTTCTCAGTGTTACAGTTTACATTTTCCAAACTTTTTCAGCCACATTCTGCAGTTTGTTTTCTGAAATTGATACTATTAACCAAATGATGATACTGAAAGAAAAGAGTGTGTGGAAATGGGGTGGTGTTGTGATACCTGACAAGCATCCTGTCTTTCAGGCTAGTAAAATGAATGACCATGAACATGCACAAATTTTCTCAGCACATCATTTATGTTAATATGTCAATAATGATGCTGACCCACCATTCATTATCGTACATACAGGCAACATAACAGCCGGGTAACAACTTCATCAATTTCAGTCTTAATATGGCTGCAATACATACTTTAGCAATGAAATGTATTGTGTCATTAGGTACTTTGCTGATGCAAACCGAGCTCAAGTAATGTGATACCAATTGAGGATGATCTCTCACACTGGCTACTGTCCAGTTTTTCCCTTCATCTTACTTCTTTAAACTTTTGCTTTCTTACATGTCTTGTTTTGGAGCATATACATATATATGATGTCGTACATTTTGGTTGCAAAAGTTGAATAGATCTTTTGGCTTCAGTAGTTGTGTAGATGGCCTTTTTAGGCTTGCACGAGAAGCCAGTCCCTTGGTCCACCAGCCCCACGAAATGGAGTTTCTTATGGTTGGTACCAAAAAAGTTCATTCCGTACCAAATGTTGAAATTGTTTTTGTGGCTACACAGATTGACAAAATTCTTGTAAGTTTTATGTTGTGCAGCTGAGGAGTCACTAAAATAATATCCTTTTGTTATCTGTGTTTAAGTCGACAAAAAGTCAATCAAGTACAGATATCCTATCATATTGCAAGTGATCTGAAGTAATGCAACAACTAACAGTTAGCCACATGCTCTCATTGACATACTAATCTAAAAAGGATGTAATGTAGCTTGCAAATTTTCCTAATGAAAGCCTTGAGCAGCATGTTTAACAAAAAACTAATAATTTTCAGCAAACTTTTTGGGACCTAAATTAAGAAACCAAATTACAGACTTTCTTCAGAAACCCACCAGTGGCTGGTACTGTGTGACTCCTTTGGCAATGGGGTTACTGGTTCATGTTCTTGAATTGGTAGTGACAATGTCACCATAGACCAGCTCAATATAGTGAGATATTCGTGGTCAGTTTAAAAATACGAACCACATGCAACAAAACATAGACCAAAGAATGGACCACCAATTGCTTCAATGTAGCCTGTTGCTGTAGTACATTCCCTCATATTTGTCCGCCATTTTCAGGGACTGTTAGAGTTTTTTGGAAAATCAAAAGTGATTTTCTGGGTGTTTGAAAACAAGCTCTTTACAACTGTGATTAGTTTGAAATCAATTATGGGAAACACATTTCCTAAAAGGAAATTGAAAGTGATCTATTTTTGTAATTTTTACAAAAAGCAAGTCTGAATTGATTTTGTAAACGTTTGAAAAGCAATACATGAATGATATTTTGTATTGGAAAACTTTGTGTTCCTAAGTTGTGATGTCATAAGTTTCATGTTTATGATGCCTTTAATCAATGAGACATAAGAAGCCAAAGCTAAAACTTTATTCGCAGTGTGATTTTTGCGGCTTCGTTGCCTCAGTTTATGTAACATTACTAGCCCATGTGGGAAATTAAACCCATTGTTCCAGGAGTGGAGGGGTGGGGGGGGGGGTTGCTCCTAAAACACTTGTTTCAAGTCAGTCTGGATTTGAAGCTTTAGGTAATAGAAAATGGTTTTTATAAGAGAAGCATTGATTATGCCCTGTTTCTACCTTTTCACAAAAATAATCATATTTTTAACTAATTTGCAGATATTGGAAAATAATAGGTGAGTGAAAGGTTGTATTCCACATCCTTGTGCTGCCGAGCAGTTGCGTATTAATTTTCATTTTCAGCATGCGTTAATTCTACAAGATGTAAGAATCTGAAGTTTATGATTTTTCGTGCAACGGTTTTCAAGCATAACTTTGATTCAAATTATCTAGCATTGTTAACCCACACTGGGTAATCAAAGGCATTTTGTTTTGTGGATCAAACCACAGTCTTTCTAATGATTCAGGTTGGAGAGTTTTACAGAGTACAATTTTTCACAAAATAAGGTCAAAAATATAGGATTTTTTACTTTTTTTTACAAAATCTTCAACTTTGCACTTAAATTATTCAATTCTTCAAATTATTCAAAACTTAATGAAACTTTATATTGAAAAGCTTATGCTGTTAGGTTACTACATGCGAAGCTTCACGTTTGCCATAGCTTTAATCCCTGACAGATACCTTATTTATCTGAGTATGGGATGACCCTGAACATAAAACCACCCCCTTTATTTTAAGAGGGTCCTTGATTTATTTTTTAGCATATTGTGACTAATCAAAATTACAAACTTTTATTGATGTAAGGGATCTGTCTAAAAAGTTAACATTATACCTATTCTAAATTTAAGTCATTTATTGATTGTCTGCATTTTGATATTGCAAGGAGAAATAAAATAAACAAAAAGAAATTGTTTACATTAATTTTTATCTTCACTGTCTTTTTTGTTTACTTAGCTCACTGTCCTTAATATCAATATCACTACCTCATCCTAACAGGACAGCTATGAAACTTATATCTCCATTGTCTCAAATATTTCACTGTTTGTTCCAAATATGTTGCAATTTCTGACATTGTGCTCACTGTGGGATCCAAGTACACAACTTCGTCTTCCTCTTCCTCTTCTTCTTCTTCTTCTTCTTCTTCTTCTTCTTCTTCCTTTTTACATATAGCAGATTTTGCTTCTATACTGACGTGAGAATGTTATAGTGTCTCTTGCTTTCAAACATACAGTCTGCCCACCGCTCTCTCATTGGCTGTGTAGAACCAGCAGTTGACACACACCCAGTCTTTCCCATCATACCTCATGGTGAGCATCAACAACGTTGCTGCACAAAATGTGTAAATATGCCGCTGGCCCCCAACTAAACTTTTAGTGTCTCCTGCAGAAATGTGTGCTACTGTTGAGCATTTGGCAAATTTTAAGGTCATTTCAACTCCAAGTGCAAATGGATTCAGGAAAACTGCAGCTTAAACCTGGTAGATGTTCATAAAAAGCCAAAGTATGCAGTATACATTCCTGTGGTTGGGTGCATGATGAAATTTCTGCCTACTCAGAACTCCCCTCCCCGCACTCATCACTCATCATACTTGTAGACAAGCTGGGACACTGTTCCCCCTCCAACTTTCCATAGTGCTATGTTCGAGCAACAGTGAATGACGGACAGCAGTATCTTCTATGGTGCAGGTCACATGTATCAACAGCAACTAATACATAAATAGAGGATGACAATTGCTATTCGGTCCAATTCTCGAACTTTCGATCGTCCTGCATTGTAGTGATGTTTGTCCATACTATCTCCTCAATGCGTCTTACCACTGTAATTTATCTGAATGCCATCATCTTATTCTAAAGCTGATTCAAGTTGATAATGATTTTTCTCCAGTATTTTAATACATGGGTAGCGATCAAATTTCTCATTTGCAACCCACTTGGTAAATCATTAGTCTCTCAAGACCAAATAAAGTATTGACTTGGGTTCAGAATCAAGTAATGGCTTTTGAAGGACAAGAGTTTTGCCTGAGAACCTATTCAAATACAACAAAAGTTGGTAAGTACATAGAATTTAATGTTATTTCCTCCTGTGTTTCAAAAAATTGTCTGTTTTTTAAGCAGTGTACCCCTTTCACTAGTGCTGTGAGTCAAATGCCATGTGATTGTTCAAGCAAGGTCAATACTGTATCAAGCGCTTTGGTGCATTGGGAAATCTCAAGCCTAGTTTTGAATGTAACTATTGTTTGTTGGGATTGTTCAAAAGAAATTTGTACAAAAGCTCAGTAGCCAAGGCTTTATCTGTAGAAATGACTCCTATATTAATCTGTTAAACAATGTAAAAGCAATGACCTCAGCAGCAATAGATTACTCTGTGAATATGAGATGACCTCTTATATTTCAAATGATGAACTGGGGGGGGGGGGGGGGGGAGAGAGAAACTCGTCTTATAATCACATAGATACAGTAAAAAGCCAAAATTTCACTCATAAAATTCTTTTCATTTTTGTTCTTAGAGATAAAACAGCTAAAATTCACATAGAAATTCCGACTCACTGTGCTCAGTAATGCGTGGAATCAAACAAGTGACTATATCTTGGCCAGTATTGCTTCAACGAATGTTAAAGTGTACCAGTGTTTATTGGGGACATGTGCAAATGTTCAAATAAAATTTCATCGAAATCCGTGATGGTCAAGCAGGAAAATGTTTGGAAATTTGGTGATTTGATGTTGAATAACACTATACCTGTGGCAATCAGATGGTGGAGTTTAGGTTTGGCAAATGCCTGCAAAATCTGTGTAATGCCAATTGAGCAGTACATGATATTATGACATAGGGGGGGGGGGGGTGTTTTTCGTGGTTAGAGTGTGGTCACCTTATTGGCCTTGAAGAAACATTAAATGCAGAAACAGAAAGATATGAACACATTTTACAGCATTGTGTACTATCTACAGTAGAGAAACATTCCGAAGATTATTCTTGATTGCATCAGCATGGCACTGTGTCCTGTCATGAAGCAGCACCTGTGAAGCAATGGTTTGTGGACAATAATGTCCCTGAAATAGAGTGGCTTTGGGACGAGTTAGAATGTCGACTTCACTCCATACCCCAATGTCTAGCATCACTACCTTGTTCTTGAGGAAGAATATGCTGCTGCCCCTCCACAGTCATTCATCCATTTCATTCAAAATGTCCCCACTAGAGTACCAGCCTTCGTAAAGGTGAAGTATGGACACTCCCATCAGCCTCTCTCCGTATTAATGTCCACTACTAGGTGTCTGGATACTTTTGATTGGCTGTGGCTAGTGTATAATGTTCCTCAAGGGCTCTTCAGATTTCTTGATTTTCATCCTTGTCAACATTATTTTACAATTAAGTAATGTTATATGTAACAGTTCAGTGAAGTTATAATTAAGTGCTAGTAACCTATTACATCTTATAGGTTTCATTACATTGCAGATAAAGATTGAACTTTGTTATTCATAAATTAAAAAAAAAAAAAAATTGTATTTGAGAGCACAAGCGATGTGCAGGTTTATGGGTGAAAGCTCAGTAACAATGTAAAGCCTCACTTTGTTACAGGTAGTAACAAACCAAGGAGGTTACTATTGTAACCCTATAGTGTGAGTGCGTACAATCAAACAGCACACGATACAAGCACATCCACAGCCGGCCTAGAGAGATCGTCTCACAACCTGGACAGGAGCCACAGCAAGCCATGTGCACAGCACCCCAATATAAGCCCAGTGCACTCAGCCACACTTATGCTTACTTGCTTATTGTATGCTCACCTATGAGACTATATATTTGTGTGTTCTATAGTTAGGAGACTTCATACTGTTCTATCGTTCATTCGATGTTATTGTGGGCGGAGATTTAAATTTGGTTGGTGCTACTTCTGATATTGTCTCTGTATAACATTACAATTGCAGTGGAACCTCACTTAACGAGCACCTCCCATAACACGCAATTGGCACAATGAGCAAAACAGATTGTCAAAAAATGACTCACTTGATGAGCAGCATTTCGCATAATGAGTGATGACGACTTAGTGTGACTTCACCAGCCGTTCGTGCACATTGGGGAAATGTTCAACAATATGAACATCTTTCATTGTCAGCAGCAGATGTGAACAATGTCCGGGTTTAGTGCTCTTTTTGCTGCGATCTTAGTGCAGCTTGTGAACACATATTTTTCTAAACTTGTGTTCACACAGTGATTTTTGTGTACAAATTTTAATAATCTCCATAGAAATGTCCCCAATGATAACTGTAATAGAAAGACAACTGTAATAGAAAGAAAACGACCTTAGAAATGAAATGTAAAATCATTAAAAAGCATGAATGAGGTGCAAGTGTTCCTGATTTAGCATGCATGTACAATCAGTCTACATCAAGTATTTGCACTGCCCTCAAGAACAAGGGCAATATTGAGGAAACAGATGCTTAAAAGGATGTGACAGGAGTATCTAAACAACAGTGTCGTATTCTGGGTGATGTTGAAAGGTTGCTCCTTAAATGGATAAATGAAAAGCAATTGCAAGGTGACACTGTTAACGAAAACATCGTTTGTGAGAAGGCAAGAATGATTTTCGCCGACTTTGTTAACCAGACGCCAGGATCATCAGCAGCTGAAGAAGTGTTTAAGGGAAGCCATGGGTGACTCGAGAATTTAAAGAGAAGAACTGGCATCTGCAACATTGTGAAGCACAGCAAAGCAGCTAGCTCTGACACAACGGTAGCAGAGAACTCCATCAGCAACTTCAAGATGCCCTTAGATTCTGATGGTTACAGGTTTTTAATTGTGATGAAATGGGTCTGTTCTGGAAAAAGGTGCCGAAGTGTACCTTTATGCCAGGTATAGAAATATGAAACCGG
This sequence comes from Schistocerca nitens, assembly GCF_023898315.1. Lineage (NCBI taxonomy): Eukaryota > Metazoa > Arthropoda > Insecta > Orthoptera > Acrididae > Schistocerca > Schistocerca nitens. Next base: position 149,505,262 of record NC_064620.1, on the reverse strand, counting down.
AATTTGGTTGCAATAATTACACGTCTGTTGTTTGAAACTGATAAACAACATTTTATTCAAAATAATCTCCATTGCTGTTTATGCATTTCTCCCACCTCTCCAGCAGACTCAGAGTTCCATGAAAGAAAAAAAAAAAAAAAAAATATTCATACATTGTCATACAAATTGAAGTGTTGTTCAGCGAGAGCATGTTCCAGTGATGCAAATAGATGATAATCAGATGGAGCCAAGTCTGTAGAATAAGCTGCATGCCCTAGTATTTCCAGGCTGAACGCCTTGATCGTTTCCCTGACCCGTTTTGATGTGTGATGGGGCGTTATCATGGATCAGTATGACTTTTTGTTGCCTTTTTCCATAGTCTGGTCATTTTTCACGTAATGCTCGATTTAGATCAAACATTTGCTGTTGGTATCGATCAGTGTTAACAGTTTCACCAGGTTCTAACACCTCATATTAGATGAGACCCTTCTGATCCTACCAAACACAGAGCATTGTCTTTTTTCAAAAGCGATTTGGTCTTGCAGTGGATGTCGGTGGTTTGCCTGGATTCACCCATGATTTATGATGCTTAGGAACCATTTTTCATCACCTGTCACTATTCGATGAAGAAACGACTTTCTTTTGTATCTGCGAGCAGCATTTCACAAGTGGTCTTTCGATTTGATTGCTGTCTTTCATTCAGTTTATGTGGAACCCATTTTTCCACTTTCTGCACCTTTCCCATAGCTTTCAACTGAAGAGAAATGGCTTTCTGCATCACATTCAATTGTTCCCAGAGTTCCTGTTGAGTTTGAGTATCATCTTCATCCAGTAGTTTCTCACGTCAAAATCCCCACTTTTGAACGTTTTGAACCACTCGAAACACTGTGTTTTCCCAAGAGCAAGTTCACCTAAATCTTAGACAAGCATTTGATGTGATTCTGCAGCAGTTTTCTTCAAATCATAGCAGAAAACCAATGCAGTCCGCAAATTGTAGTTCGTAGGCGCACAACTCCACATGATTACGGGTTTGAAACAGATACCAATGTATGGAACTGGGTGTGGACATTCGTTGTCAGCTGTTACAGGAAGCAGATGGCACTGCAAGTGTTGTCTCATGGGCCCTACACTGATGGCTAGCACCATCTATAGGGAAATTCTGGTTTCATACTTCTACACCTGGCAACAATGGAGGAGTATGCCTTGCCTCGTTACAAGCCAATGAAAGACCATTTCAAATCACTATTCTGTACCAGTGTATGCGGCAGTTTGAAAATTAAACTGCCACTTGTTTACCATTCAGAAACTCCAGGAGCCTTCAAGAAGTGTTAAAATCCAGAAGAGCAGTTTAAATGTGATGTGGAGGTCCAATAATTTTGTGATTGAATCAATGAATTCTTTGGTCCTTCGGTGAAAAAACATTTGCTTGAGATGAATCGGTCACTCCATGTCTTGCTTGGTATGGACAACACTCATGCCCATTACCAGGCTCACAAGACCACCTCCATCAAGAATTTCAATTCATCACCAACCAGTTTCTGCCTCCCAACACTAAAGCATTCTTCGAGCATTGGTTTGAGTTGATTAAAGCTACCAATCTAGCTCTCAGAAAGTTTAGGAAATATCACCTCAACTTTTTTTGCCTGCATCAAGATGATCAAAAATACATGGGAATGAGTTACCGAGAGAGCTCTCACTTCTGCTTGGAAGAAGCTTTGAAAGAGTGTGTTGTCGAATGTGATTCTGAGGCATTAGAGTCAGTATCTGTGGAGCCTGTAGTCAATGAGATTGTGTCTTTGGCGAAGAGCATGGGACTAGAAGTGGATAACAGTGATATCACAGCCAAGAAGTGATCACCGAAGAGCTTATGGAGTTGCAGTGTGTTTCACAGCAGGAAGTTGTGCAGAGGAGTCCTTTAGAGGAGGAGGAGGAGGAGGAGGAGGAGGAGGCGGCAGTAACAGTAAAGCAGCAGTCTTCTGGCACATTAAGAGAAATGCTGAAAGCATGGGAATCGGTTGTATTGTACATTGAAAATCCCCCCCTCCCAATAAAGCAGTGGCTACGCGTGCTACAAATGCATTTGACAATAATGCTGTGTCTCATTTTCGCCAAGTGTTGAAGCGTCTGCAGAAACAAATGACTATAGATAGCTTCCTAGTAAAAAGGAATTACTTATGTATCGTGAATAATAAAGTGCATGTTACTGCATGTATAATTTTCTTTGAATAAATAGCATGAATAATTTTTAGTACTTTTTCTGCATGGGACACATTATCGTATTTTACGTTAATTTATATACAATTGTTTTGCTTAATGAGTGGTTCACTCTACTAGTAAGCTTCTGGAATGAATTATGCGAGGTTTCACTGTGTTACTACTCCAAGTAATAAGGGGAGAATTATTATTTAGCGTTTGATGCTCTTGGACAAACAAAAAAGTACATTAACTATTACAAACAACCACTAAAGTAACAAAATGGTAAAAGTGAAGACACTGTCCAGGTTATCCAGCTACTTATTCACTACGTAGCTAGCCCAATGCAGGCTCTTCCAGTAACACCTGCCACTGTGGAGATTAACAGCAGGTCCTCCTGTTCAACTCTTCATTTGGTTGAGTTTGTGCGAGAAAGATTGAAAGCTTGGTTTTCGACACACAAGGGGCCATGCTGGAATGAAGATGCTCCTTCCAATTTTATGGCAGTCACAGGATTGAAAGCCCTGGATAACAGGCGCATGGCAGTTTCACAGGATGGTCGATAAATTTCAGACAGATTATAAAAATCTTGTTCGATCATATCTGGTTTCTCATCCATAACAAAGTGAGAGCTGGATGTCTTCTTGAGTGAAGCAGAGCAATACATAGCATCAGATGTTAGCAGAAGTGGGAGTTCGGCTTGTCAGAGCTGAGCATCCACTTGCTGTATATTAGGACTGTTGAACCGTACGGATGAACAATGCTCAGCTGAAGGCCATTGCTACCATTCTCAGAGTTTTTTCATTGGATCACCACAAACTTACTGTTAGATTTTGCATCAAATTATTGTAGATTTTCACTTTTGCAGCTATTTTCCAAAGATAGTGCTGGTGGTTAAGCAACATATCCAAAATGAGACCCAGGTACTCTGAATTGCTGATGCTTTGTAATATCCATTCCTAAATATTAGCTGCAGACTGTAATTTGCTATTTGTTACCAAGATGAAATGCTGCAAATTTGTCTTCTGTGGCATTTGTTTTACCTTTCGCCTCCTGGAGTACTCATCAAATATGTGCAGATTCTCTGTCACTATTTCTTGTGTCACTGACAGAATTGCAGAAGTGTGGTTTATCTAGGGCATGTCATCTTGATTAATCTCTCATCCAAAGAGCTTTTACGCAACAAGGCCGAGAGTATTACTATGTGACTTGCTAATAACATGCCCAATCAACTCAACTACTATTGCCTGCATCCCCCATTGTATAGTTGGAAATGAGCCAACTTGTAGGCTAAAAATGCTTACAACCACAGCCCCTTGTCACACATTTGCTGACATTTACATACATCATTCATTGTGAATGAATAGTGTGTGTTTCTCTTTCCTTTTCAGATGGAGGCTGTAGCCAAAAGTTAATGTGCAAGTGTCTTTTAATTGTGTCTGTACTCAACTTAACAAGTAATCGTTATGGTAAGTAGCAATTTTTCCTTTCCTTACATTGTTGACATTCCAACCTGGCATTTCCATTGTTTAAAGACCCAGTTGTTTTTCACAAGAGCAATATTTTCTGAATCCAGTCTGACAGTATCAATAGATCATTTTAGTTTAGGTAATTCATAATGTTCGAGTGCAATATGGACTCCAAAATCCTATTCCAGATTGACGTCAGTGATGTGGGTGTACAATTCATCAGATTACTCCTACTTCCTGTCTTGACTATTTGTGTGTAACTTTCCAGTCTTTTGCTTTGGGTATTTTGTCAAGCAAACAGCCTCAGTAAAAATTACCTATCTTAGAGAATGTGTGTCCTGTCATAAAATGGGTTGCTGTTTTTTCAGCAACAATATTCTGACCTGTTTTGTGTACCAAGGGGGATCAGTACCATCTTTTTATTGATTTATTCAGTATAAATCTCTGTTACTGCAGATACTATTTCTTTGAATTAAAGCCATGTCTAGTACACAGTTACTTTGGTAGTTTTTTTAGTATTGTTGTCAGTGGCTTTTGTCATAGTTAGTTAGTTAGTGGAGGAGGAGTGAAGACTGTCTTTTAGGAAAGTGTCAAGGAAATTTTTATATGCCCTTTTATTTAAGTAGATATGTTTTGCATTTACTTTTGGTGGATTTGATGTTGTGGTGGCCAATCTTGCTACAGCGACCTTTCATGCAAACACTTCTCCATTCAGCCAATGATGCCATGGGCAGGCTGTAATATTCAAATGAGTTAGACTATCCGTGGTGAGACATGCAGACATAAGTCACTTCAAACAGTGGTGTAAATTTGAAGCACATTATTTCTTATGAATTCAAAAACCCTTTTGCAGATATGAGGTGTTTTGTTCATTGCCCTGTCTGGAACTACATCCTAAAGTCAAACTGTGTGACTGCAAAACCAAAATTGCAGAAGAATTGAAGTTAAAATAGTATTTGCACTATGTGTAACTTAAGCAGAATTCTAAATTTGTAGCTAATAAAATGTGTTCATTTTCAGGTTACCATGAGGCACTTGTTAATGAGTTGTGGAAGATGTGCAAAGCAACAATTCTTCTTGATTATGGATTTTAAAAATAGACAGGTATCAGAGAAAAGTGAACTTTCTCTTCAGATACCGTGATTGTATACATTATAGATAATAGTAAGAAGAAACATCCACTATTTTATATACATGTATAGATATATGTATTCAGTGATCTCTTGTAACTTCAGTGCTTGTGCTATTTGCAATAATTGTAAAACTTAAATGGTCAAGCAGAACTCTGTCCTTACATGAGACACAATTTGTGTTTGCATCACTTCTCGGGGTAACAGAGGTTAGATGCCTCTGTTGTTCAAAAGACAAATACTGCATAAGACATGCTGGGGTACTAATCCATTGCTTGGGATCTATAATGCAAGTAATTACTCTAAAAAGTGAGGGGTGTGAACTGTTACTGAGAATTTGTGATTCCAGACACAATGGTACTGCAAACTAAAACCTTATTTCAATGTGTTGGGAACATCATAATAAAGGATTTTATTGTATTTACTTTCATGTGTGAATGGAAGAAAATAATATGAATGAAATTGTTGATGCCAGTTTCCTTCAAGTTGACCTTCCAACCTGTAAGGTTGTTACGGATGAATAGACATCACGCACAGTAAATTCTCAGACTCACTGAAAAGAACTAACTGTTAAGGTAAATTTTTATGCTGTTCCCCTGAAAATCAACATGCTGCACAGTGTGAGAAAACGAAACCACAGGTCCAGCTGTGACACTTTTAACATTTGGTATTGAATGCTTCCTGTGCATGGGCTTCTCTGGATCAAACTTAGTGTGCAACATCTCTTTCGGTTTAAAATCTTGTACAGCATTCTCATGTTAAAAATGAAATTCACTTTTTTTTTTTAATTAATTCCACCCCCCTCCCAGAATCGTTTCATCCTGCTTACTCAGTTGTGTGATTTGGTATCTTACTAAACCAGTTGGATGCAGGAATGTGGTTCATTTCAAAGATGAATTGGTCCTTAATTTTGAATGACACAGAGCTGTTTAACAAGATTTCATGTGTGCCAACAGTCAACCATGTAACAAATGTAGAAGGAAGACTAAACTTATCACAGGATGTTCTTAACGTAGAATGTGTGTCATTGTAATTTTTTGTTCTTGTCATTTATTCACGTGGTTACTATTCCAACTAGCATAGTTTAAAGCTGATAATGTAATATGGCTGAATTACTGTAAAGAACAGACAGACACCTTAATATGGGCCTACTTTTTATACTTATCTTTCCTTCTTGTTTTATTGTTAATATGAGGAGTTTGATGGTATTTGAGAAGTATGAAACCTTAAGAGAAATATGTGTAATAGCTTTACAACTAGGAATGTAACACACAGCCCTTACTGAGACTGAGCATACAAAATCTGCTTTCAGTCTTTGACTCAGAAATCCCATTGTCAGTTTACTTTTATAATCTGCACTGTCACTGAACATCTATAAATTGTATCCCCATTGCCTTATAATGGGCTTACCTGGAACACTTCATGGTCATGCATGTATTATTCTGGCATTGATGTAGCTGATGGTGTGGGTTAACCTGTTACTAATCTTGCACAGTGCCATTTTATCCCTTGTGGTTTTCTGCCAGACCAATTCTAAATTTGACTTGTACCAGAGGCACTCTTTTTATATGATCTGCAAAATGTATCTTCAATAAGCATAAAGTGGTATGAAACACTTTTGTTTTAGACACTGTCATCATCTCTCATACAGAATACATTTTTTGTGGTAGGATAGATAAAAAAATCTACTCACCAAGTGGTGGCAGGAGGACACGCACATAAAAGAAGGTTATACTTATGCAAGCTTCCGCAGCCAGTGGCTCCTCCTTTCAGCAGAATGGTAGAAGGGGACGAATAGGGGTGAAGGTAAAGTACTGGAGGTGTTTAGGAAAATGGGCAGATTTCGGAAAAGTCGCGCAGAACCGCAGGTCAAGGGAGGCCGGGATGAGAAGGAAAGACCGATTGTTGGGGACTGCACTGGATGAGATTTGAAAACCTAAACATCTTTCCTCCTCATCCCATCTGGTAAGTCTCCCCTGACCTGCGAAAGCCGGGTGACTTTCTTGAAATCTGCCCCTTTTCCTAAACCTGTCAAGTCCTTTTCCTTCACTCCTCTTCTTCCCCTTCAACCCTTCTGCCAAAAGGAGGAGCCACTGGCTCAGGAAGCTTGTATAAGTATAACCTTCTTTCATGTGTGTGTTCTCCTGCCACCACTTGGTGAGTAGATTTTTTTATGTATCCTGTTACATCATACAAAACTGATTATTTTCGTTATTATAGAATGCATTTTTTATTCGACTTAGAAATGAGATTGCATTTTTCAGCATCGACATTTCTTGAAAGTAATAGTTTTCATTCTCATCAGCAAACAGCGTCCAGTTCTTGTTGTTAAAATTAAGATTTCTATGTAAGTGAGTAAAGTGAAAACTGTAGTTTTTCAGTGACATTACTTTCACATTAATCGTGTAACGGTGAATACTTATAACTAAATGTCCACTATACATATTTTGACATATTACACATTACAGTCACAAAAGAACATGGGCACCTGCTAGATTGCAATGGAGGACTGCTTGTCTCACCCTATTTGCAATTGTATGGCACATGTACTGAAACACACAGTATCTGAATTAATCGCAATCTTTGCTTCTTGTTAATGAGAGATATTTGATTGTTCCAGCTTTGTGTTTCAGGAAAAGATAATGTCACAGTTGTTAGTTACCTGTTACAAAATGTATAGTGCAAGATTAATAAGTCTGTAAAGTAGAAAATAGCAGATAATGAGGCTATGTGATGTCAGGCTAGCATGTCTTTAGTACAGGTAATTATGATGATGATCAGGATGATAATGAATATGAATGACCTTACGTATTTGTTCCACCTTACATATTTGTCCCATACATTTGTTCAGAGAGCAGAGGAAACTGAAGCTGATTATGTGCAAGTTATTCAGTTGCCTCTCAATGATCATGTAGTAGATCTGAAGCATTATTAGCTGTTGTAGGAACAGAGGTGTCTTCTAAAGTAGAAAGTCTGCTCTTAATATCAAGCTTTCCTTTTTTGTTTTAAGAGAGAGATTTCTGAGACATATCATGGACTTAATGTAGTCATTTTGCGATCTTTGCAAAGCTGCAAGTATTTGCAGGAACGTATGTTGTATTTAACTGATAGTTTTTATAAAATTTGTGGGGGCAAAAATATTGTCAAAAGTGGACTGCCACATCTCATTACCGTCATCATTGAGAAAGGTAAGGCTTCGAACAAAAATCTTACAACATCGAAACTGTATATTGCTCAAGATTTGATTTCACTTGTGTGAAATACATCTCATTTTTACAAGTAGTAAAAAGTAACATCACACCTTTGATCTGTCCACCCCCGGTAGCTGAGTGGTCAGCGTGGCAGGATGTCAATCCACAGGGCCTGAGTTCGATTTCTGGCTGGGTCGGAGATTTTCTCCACTCAGGGACTGGTTGTTGTGTTTTCCTAATCATCATCATTTCATCCCCATCAACGCGCAAGTCACTGAAGTGGCATCAAATTGAAAGACTAGCACCCGGCAAATGGTCTACCCGACAGGAGGCCCTAGTCACATGACATTTACATTTATTTACCTTTGATCAAACAGTTGACACTGAAATGAAAAATGAGATGGAGCCTTTCAGCAAAATTGTATACTGTATTGCATGACCTGTCTCAGAAATGAAAATTCATGCTGTAACGGGTTACACGAATGGCTTTTGTGTGAGACTCATGATGATAATTTACTTTCAAAGGTAAAACTGGTATTTAATCAAACTACAGGTATGTGTGTGAGTGGGGGGGGGGGGGGGGGGGAAATTATGTGCACGCAAACATTTTTGTACATCATGAAGACAGCAGGAAATTTCAGCTCTGAAACATATCTACTAACTGATAGCTATCAAACATATGAGTATTATATAAGCAGGCACACTCTATATTTTCTTTCTATGCACAGAACTTCCTGCAGTGCCTTATGGACATACCTTCTAAAATCTATTTGTATTACCAATAAAACGAAACATGTTGTTTTCTCATGTGTACAGAGTTACAATTTTTAAATCTGAATTTCTCCCACGCATTTCTTGCATAGGCGATGTGTCACTACCAAAATACAAAGTTCTTACAATATAGGCTAGCATATTAATAAGATTTTTCTGAAGATTTCAGTCTATATTATTGCAAGGCCAAAAAAAGGAAATCTTTTCTGTACATCAGGCACCCTGTTGTGGTGTAGCTCACGGAAATCCTACCTGTTTCTCAGCAACGAATTGTAAATGAATTCTGTACTTTCTTCGATGTTTTATTTCTGCAGTACTTTTTTATTCCACTTATTGCATCATGTAAATGTATATGACTTAAATGTGTAATTTTTGAATGCAAGTGAACTATTTCGTGAAGGTAATTCAAAAAATTGTACAAAATTTTATTATGCTGCATTATTCTTGAACTCTAGTCATATTAGATAAGTAACTTTGGTGCAGTGATGTTTGTGGTAATGGTGCAGTGATTGTAACATGTTACATGGAAGAATAAATGCATGCATTGCCCGTAATTTGTAATATAAAGTTCCCTCATCCATAAAAAGTGAGTCTGTGGACTTTTCAGTGAAAAGAAATGTGCCTTCGCTCAGGTACCAGCTAATGGTACTGCTGTCTAGAAGGCATTAGAAATACAATTGTGTGCTGCACTAAGAGAATAAGCATTTTTCTCTCCATCATTCTGAACAATTTTATATACTGGAAGCAAACCATTGTTAACTTGTTTAGCAACTGATGACTTTTTTTTAAAGTAATTTTATGTTGTAACTACAGACAATAACACTTTGGGTTACTTTGGAAAGCAATTGGTCCAAACATAGAAAACCTGATAGCTTTTCCCCTTTGTAGACATTGTATTTGCACATTTTGCATTTTGTATTTACATTTTTGTACTCATGTTAGATTCTTACACATTGTGGTATATTTTAGCAGATTTATTTGCAATTACTTGCATGTAAAACATGAATAAAGTTTCTGCTGTGTAAATTCTGTTTACAATTAATAGATGTGTACTTTGTAAAATAGCCATGTACTTTGAAGTCTTTAGCAGTAATTTCCTGTACCACTTACACGGGACCAATAAAACTACTTTTTCTTCTAGATAAGTTGCTAAGCTTTTTTCCCCATTTGTATTGCAGCAAAACATCTTAATACTGTACCACAGCAGCATTTAATCCAACAATTATTGAGAGCGATCCCATATCCTCATTGTTCACTTACCAAGATGGTTTGTTTGGAAAGGACACGGCTGATCGTACTTGCCAGTCTAAACTAGTGCTCCATTTCTAATGATCTTGTTGTCAAGGAAACATTAAACTGTAATATTCCCTCGTTTGTTGTTTTCCATCTTCACTTCTAGTGTACTACTTTGAATTGTCCAATTTTTTTATGCAGATTTTAGCTTTCCATAATTTCCTAAATCACTTAATGCTAATGCTAGGGTAGTTCCTTTAAAAAGTACAAAACTGATTTCCATCCACATCAGTGTCCAGCCAGGCCCAATGACCTCTTTGTTCAAAGGGCACTGAACTCTTTCAAATTGTATTTTTCTCCATTTGATCTTTCTTTAGCTTTCCTGTTTAGTATATTGTGTGTGTGTGTGTGTGTGTGTGTGTTTCAATTTTTTTAACTTTTTCTTTACGGTAATAATGGGCACCTGATGACTCAGCAGCTACCCTCTACATGCAGTTCAGCAAGTCATCATATAGGTGACTGATAGGCCATCCTGTCAATGTTTTTTGGTTTCTTGGAAAGCCGTTATTCACAGTTAAGGTGGTCAGACATATAGTTAGTATTCTTGTAAGAATAAGTTATAGGAGATTTGTAAATCATTTTATCACTAAAGGCAATAACTCATTGAATAGTAGAGGTGCTACTGTATTTACTCGAATCTCAGCCGCACCTGAGAAATGAGACTCGAAATGAAGGGGAAAAAAATTCCCGAATCTAAGCCGCACCTGAAATTTGAGACTCGAAATTCAAGGGGAGAGAAAAGCTTTAGGCCGCACCTCCAAATCGAAACGAAGTTGGTCCATTGTAATATGAGACACAATTTAGGTTGAATGTGTGACGATACAGTTACAGTAGTTTGGTTCGAGTCGTCAGCTTAGCAGTTAATCTTTACCAGGTAGCCAATTAGCCATTGCTATGCGTCAGGCGCTCCGTCCGTATTTATACGGGTACCCTTCCTTTTTCGCATACTTCGTCTGGTTTGAATTGATTGCTTATTTTTCTTTGATCTGATAAGTGCCGTTCTCTTTGTTATAGGTGTTTACGTCACTCTAAGCTGAAAATGCATTACTGTACTGTCATGCATTGTTTGTTGCATTCTGATAATGAGTGTTTATGACCTGTCACCGCTCGCGGCATGGCTTGCTTTTGTGCACGCTACCGCCGCTTACAATTAAAAAAAAAAAGAGATAGAGGAATCGTTTCATTAGCGAAACAATGGCAAGAGACTGCTATTTGTTGTTACTTACACTGCTGCTTTCTTTGATAATGATCTACAAGAACCAAATAACAGACAGCGTATGATAAAGGATGTTCTGAACGAGAGTTTAGCGAAGATTTTTCTACGTTTGAAAATCTTTGCAGACGCCTCTTTAGTACATTACATTCTGCACTGAAATTATAGTCATCTCAGATTTAAAAATCTAGTCAATTGCCGTACTTCATTTCTGACTTCATCACTATTAGGCATAAGAATAATACAAATATAAACATGGCATGATATGTATATTCTTCCGCATTTGCTGTTGTCTCACTCTAGTTTCGTAGTTTATTAGGCAGACAGGATTTAAATGAGTTAGCAGCAAACACGAAAGAATACATGGCAAAATGTTTATATTCATATTATTCTTATAGTGAAGAGAATACTGCATGCGATTCACAATTCATAAAGTTCCTATAAGGAACCATCTCTTTGCACAGGTAGGAAAAAATTCAGAACGTAGAGTTGGCCATATTGACAAACATCACAAACAGTTTTGCCAGTCGGATTTTCGCAGTACATTGAAATGCTGCAACAGTCGAAGATGGACAATACAGAACATGTGTTTACTTTGTTGGATAATGTATGAAAATGCAGTGGTCGAAACTCGAGGCGGAGGAAAAAAGCTCTCATCTTCCAACTTTTTTTTTAATTTATTTACTGACGCAGAGGGTTTGGTGCCAGTATTTATCTTTGTGCCTGCAAAGCATACCTGTGTAGCGCTACATATATCCAATGGCAGAAGTTAGTTGTGGCGGCACCTACCAACATTTTTCAGAACTTCCGCTTACTTTGCATTCGATTCTAAGCTGCAGGCAGTTTTTGGATTACAAAAACCGGAAAAAAAGTGCAGCTTAGATTCAAGTAAATACGGTAAGTTGTTGAAAGGCAGATAAACAAGACAGTGAATTTCTCTAGACTTTGGACTAATCATTTTTCAGAGCTACAGAGTACACACAAATATAACAACCTCCCCTCCGCAACATACACACAACACATGCCACAAACACCTGTACGACTACATTGTGCCAGCATTGCAGCTTGACTGGTATGAGGAGTTGTGCAGTGTTGGGTGGGTGAGGAGAGAATAGTCACAAAATGGGTTAGAGGGTTGAAGAAGCACGTCTGACAGTTAGGAGGGAGAGGCAGCAGATGCACAGCATAGCAATGTGACTGGGGAGGAGGAAAGGTATGGTGCAAGATGGGATGTGATGCAGAGGTTAGCAAAGATTGGAGACATGGTGGATTACAGTATCAAAGAATGTGCTGTACGGATGAATTCTATCTACGTAATTCAGAAAAGGATCCAGGTGGCACAGGTACCAAAGCAGCCATTGAAATTGATCCTGGTGTGCTAAGGAGCATGTTTTATCACTGATTGCTCAGCTCTGCTGCTAGCCATTCATTAAAGTGAACAGTTGCTTGGTAGTTGTGCCCATGTAAAATGCTGTGTAGAAGTTACAGCAGACCTTGTATATGATATGACTGCTTTCGCAGGTTACTCTGCCTTCAGTAAGATAGGATAGGCCTGTGATGGGGATAGAAGTTGCAGCATTAGAAAATTGTAGCGAAATGCAGGAAGATCTGCAGTGGATAGGCACTTGGTGCAGGGAGTGGCAACTGTCCCTTAACATAGACAAATGTAATGTATTGCGAATACATAGAAAGAAGGATCCTTTATCATATGATTATATGATAGCGGAACAAACACTGGTAGCAGTTACTTCTGTAAAATTTCTGGGAGTATGCATGCAGAATGATTTGAAGTGGAATGATCATATAAAATTAATTGTTGGTAAGGCGGGTGCCAGGTTGAGATTGAATGGAAGAGTCCTTAGAAAATGTAGTCCATCAACAAAGGAGGTGGCTTACAAAACACTCGTTCGACCTACACTTGAGTATTGCTCATCAGTGTGGGATCCGTACCAGATCTGGTTGACGGAGGAGATAGAGAAGATCCAAAGAAGAGCGGCGCGTTTCATCACAGGGTTATTTGGTAACCGTGATAGCGTTACGGAGATGTTTAATAAACTCAAGTGGCAGACTCTGCAAGAGAGGCGCTCTGCATCGCGGTGTAACTTGCTCGCCAGCGTTTCTGGATGAGGTATCTAATATATTGCTTCCCCCTACTTATACCTCCCGAGGAGATCACGAACGTAAAATTAGAGAGATTTGAGCGCGCACGGAGGCTTTAAGACAGTCGTTCTTCCCGTGAACCATACGCGACTGGAACAGGAAAGGGAGGTAATGACAGTGGCACGTAAAGTGCCCTCCGCCACACACCGTTGGGTGGCTTGTGGAGTATAAATGTAGATGTAGATGTAGATATGATGCAAGTGACAAAATATTGGGTCTGAGTGTGGCTTAAGGATGGACAAGGGTATTACATAGATTGGGTGGGTGGCCGAATAGCACTTTAGGAAGGATTGATAGGTTGTTCCTCATTTCCAGGTATGAAGCCCTAATAAAGGATGTGGTCCAATTGTTCCAGTGTGGAATGATACGAGGATCGTTCAGTAAGTAATGCCCCATATTTTTTTTCTTAGAACATATTTACTGTTAAGAGTCAGAATTTGGTGACAATTTACATCAACATGTGTTGTCCCTGTCCTATTTTTCTACGTAGTCTCAGTCACGTTCTACGGATGTACGCCAGCATTGTGGAAGAGCATGTATTTCCTGCTGGTAAAAGCTCTTGTCCTGTAAGCGTAGTCATGTTTTCACTGCATGACTAACACTATTGTTATCTTCAAAGTGTGTTCCCTGTAGAGAATCTTTAAGCGGCCCAAAGAGTCTGGACTGTAGCATGGATGAGGCAATGAACAACCCAATTTGGAGATGTGTTCCCAGATTCTCAGACTTGTATGTGGGTGTGCATTATCGTGTTGGAGCAAGGTTTCTGCTGGATTCTTGTCCGATCGAACATGTTGGAAACAGTTCTTGAGTTATTCAGAGTCTTTAATATGCCTCTGAATTGACGGTTGGCCTTCTTGCCATCACTTCCACAAGAATGTTGCTATCAGAAGACTGTCACCATGACTTTTCTGGCAGAGGGGTTGTCTTGAATTTCTTCTTTTGTGGTGAATGAAGGTGATGCCACTCCGTGGACTGTCTTTATGTTTCCGGCACTAAGTGGTGCAACCAGCTTTCATTCCCCGTAACAGAAAGGCCTCTCTGTGGGTCTCAAAATGCTCCAACAAGTCAGACTGAATCTTGTGGTCCACCGTGAGTATTCGTGGAACCCATCGTGAGCACCTCTTTGAATATCTGAGTGTCTCAATCATTGCAGATGCAGTTCCAATGCTGACCGACAACTGTACAGCCAGTTGTCGAGTTGTGATGCACCGGTCGGCACGAATAATGGCATCCGCACAATTCAGCATATCTGGAGCAGTGGCTGTGACAGGACGTCCAGAGAGTGGCTGATCATGGAGCTCTGTTTCTGCATCTCCTGAGGCTGTAACTTTCTTTACCTGTCGCCCAACTGTACTCGTATCAACTGCAGCATTGCCATACACTGTCACCCAAGTGTTTATAGATGATCATCATGATTTCTTTTTCTGCACACAAGAATTCAGTAACAGCCCACTGCTTGTAACGTGAATTGTATGTGAACGCCATTTTGACACTGTACTATGGCTCTGCCATCTGCCAGAACGGTTCAAAGCTTCACCAACGCACAGAACAAACAACAGATGTGAAGCACCGACAAGAACATTTGTCTATGTATATTAATAGCTTTTTAAAAAAATATGGGGCATTACTTATTCAACAACCTTCGTATTTAGGTAAGGATGCACCTTTGTAGCTAGTTCTTGGAGGTGGTTAGAGAAATTGGGTCATGTGAGGATATGACACTGGAAGTCTGCCTGTGAATAGATCTGGAGGATGTCAGCCTGTGAAGACCTTGGTAATACCTTCAGCACACTGGACAAGGTATTTCTCATAACTGCAGACATGCTGTCCTGAGTGGCCTGTCTATATGGAAGCAATTTTTTTATGTGTACTAGTAAGTTATATTTTAACTTTCTTTTGAATGTATACAGTTTCTCAATTTTTTGCTGGCAGCTTATTACAGATGTTCACATCAGAATACAGAACCCAGTCTGAACATTAGATAAGGAGGAAAGTTGCACATGCAAATTATTTTTGTGCCATGTATTGCGGTTGTGTAGCCTGTATTTCATCTCAAGCTAACCATTATTACTAACCACAAATACCATTAAGAAGCAAGAGATGTAAGTGCAACAATTCCAATACATTTGATGAAGCCTCTGTATGACTTAGTCATTCTGTTTTACACAGTATTCTTACACTTGCTTCAGGGAAAGTAGCATTACCATCTGCATATACAACTCAACATAAAGAGAAATACTTGCAAATGTAAAATATGCCAAAATGCCAAACTGAGTTGCTTGATTAATTTATATGTTAAGTTGCTGAATCCTGCAAATGCAGTGACTGCCTTCTTTACTTGTAGTACGCTAAAAACAGTGCTATGGTTTGTAACGATTCTGCTTTATATTCATATTTTTTCTCAATGTTACCAAATATGGCACAATACTGCTGGAGGGTACAAAGATGGACAACTTCAAGTCTTTTACACAGCAAACAAAGACCTGGCGGGGCAAGCATCATGAAGATCAGTCAGAAGCCCTTCTTTGGCGGAAAACCTGAGAGGAAAATTCAAAAAGGAACATTTTATGTAGTTCAATGTGCTCTTACACTGTTATATTTATAACAAACTAAAAGTGTGATGTTTTATTTTAGGCAGAAAAGTAACTAATATGTTTTTTTTAATATTCTGAACTGCAGAAGGATCTAAAATTAGCATAAACAAGTTGATTGAAAGACAGCCAATGATAGTGATTCCTGGTGGTGCCAAGAGTGGTGGAAGAGATACATATGTGTGTCCATGTGAGACAGGAGGCAGTAGATTGCCAGATGTGGGAGCTGGACTGTGTGAGCGACCAGGAGACAGCTGGTGCAGCCACTACAACATGGCTCAGCGAAAGAGGTTGTGAACCTGGCCCCACCTGAAACTTCCACTATAGGCAATGCTTTCACTGTCATTTTGGAGAGTCCATTCAGAATTAAGGGCTTAATCAGCTCTTACTGTCCAAGTTGCAGGAGTACTGATCTCAAAGTAAAGATGCCTACCATTCACTGCACCACATAATGGAGATGATCCCTGTAGATTCAGAGATTAGCTGAAGAACACTTTATTAACTGACACTGTAGAAATGGTTCTTTTTCATGTTTGCTGGGGATATATCATTCAGAAAAGCTATCTCAACCAGTGAATTTTCATCATCTTAAAACACAGTAAATTACTGACTCTGTCCATTCTGCAAACTTTATCTCAAAACATTACATAGGAAACCATATCAAGAGCAACATTGACCTTCCAACTACCTAGAACTGGGAACACAGTAATTACAAACCATAACTTAACTACGTTACATACATTTCATTAGCTTCATTCTGTCATTGTTGTGGTTTATTGTTGGAGCTGTAAATGCTAGTATTTCAGTACTAAAATTAGAAGTTATTATTATTTTTATCTCATTATACACATATGGACATGGCTCCTTCCATGTAGTTGAAAGTTACCTTTCAGTAGGCCAATGAATTGTGGTCTTATTTGGCACAATGGTAGTGTCAAAACAAGAAATTTTTACTTGGCAATGAGTCCACTACAAGAGAGAGCGCGTGGAAGAGCAGGGGACAGCTGCAGAGAGTGAAAATGGTGAAGATTGTGGCCCGCCCAACTGCCACTGGCAGAGATTTTTACTGCAGAGTTTACAACTCCCAACAAAGTGGGAACAGGAAGTGCTGCCTGGCTACTTTCAGTCATCATTAACTTTGCTTTGAACATGCAAATACACTCCTGGAAATGGAAATAAGAACACCGTGAATACATTGTCCCAGGAAGGGGAAACTTTATTGACACATTCCTGGGGTCAGATACAGCACATGATCACACTGACAGAACCACAGGCACATAGACACAGGCAACAGAGCATGCACAATGTCGGCACTAGTACAGTGTATATCCACCTTTCGCAGCAATGCAGGCTGCTATTCTCCCATGGAGACGATCGTAGAGATGCTGGATGTAGTCCTGTGGAATGGCTTGCCATGCCATTTCCACCTGGCGCCTCAGTTGGACCAGCGTTCGTGCTGGACGTGCAGACCGCGTGAGACGACGCTTCATCCAGTCCCAAACATGCTCAATGGGGGACAGATCCGGAGATCTTGCTGGCCAGGGTACACCTTCTAGAGCACGCTGGGTGGCACGGGATACATGCGGACGTGCAGTCCTGTTGGAACAGCAAGTTCCCTTGCCGGTCTAGGAATGGTAGAACGATGGGTTCGATGACTGTTTGGATGTACCGTGCACTATTCAGTGTCCCCTCGACGATCACCAGTGGTGTACGGCCAGTGTAGGAGATCGCTCCCCACACCATGATGCCGGGTGTTGGCCCTGTGTGCCTCGGTCGTATGCAGTCCTGATTGTGGCGCTCACCTGCACGGCGCCAAACACGCATACGACCATCATTGGCACCAAGGCAGAAGCGACTCTCATCGCTGAAGACGACACGTCTCCATTCGTCCCTCCATTCACGCCTGTCGCGACACCACTGGAGGCGGGCTGCACGATGTTGGGGCGTGAGCGGAAGACGGCCTAACGGTGTGCGGGACCGTAGCCCAGCTTCATGGAGATGGTTGCGAATGGTCCTCGCCGATACCCCAGGAGCAACAGTGTCCCTAATTTGCTGGGAAGTGGCGGTGCGGTCCCCTACGGCACTGCGTAGGATCCTACGGTCTTGGCGTGCATCCGTGCGTCGCTGCGGTCCGGTCCCAGGTCGACGGGCACGTGCACCTTCCGCCAACCACTGGCGACAACATCGATGTACTGTGGAGACCTCACGCCCCACGTGTTGAGCAATTCGGCGGTACGTCCACCCGGCCTCCCGCATGCCCACTATACACTCTCGCTCAAAGTCCGTCAACTGCACATACGGTTCACGTCCACGCTGTCGCGGCATGCTACCAGTGTTAAAGACTGCGATGGAGCTCCGTATGCCACGGCAAACTGGCTGACACTGACGGCGGCGGTGCACAAATGCTGCGCAGCTAGCGCCATTCGACGGCCAACACCGCGGTTCCTGGTGTGTCCGCTGTGCCGTGCGTGTGATCATTGCTTGTACAGCCCTCTCGCAGTGTCCGGAGCAAGTATGGTGGGTCTGACACACCGGTGTCAATGTGTTCTTTTTTCCATTTCCAGGAGTGTATTTAAAACCAGGTCTGGTAGCCATAACATTGTTGTGAACAAAAGGAAAAGGTGCTTGGTGCATTATAGGTTGCAATTTAAATATAGTGAGTGTTAGTAAACGATACAGGTTTTGTAACACATGTATGTATTTCTGGACAAATCCTGCAGTGCTACTGCACTTGCACTAACTGCATTTCTGCTATAAAGGGACAATATGAATCGTATTCATAAGGTGTGTGTGTGTGGGGGGGGGGGGGGGGGGGCTGAGAGACTACTTCTGCTTATAATTTATGTTATATTTGAAATGCAAATCCATCCATTATATTGCTGCTTCTGATGATAAATTAATGACAAAAAAATTATCTACATGTATCTTCTGATTGGAACTCGTATCTACTTATTCAATCTATGCTCCACATAGAAGCTTATATTCTTGAGGACATCAAAAACTAACAATGCTCTGTTGATCTTACTATGAACGACAACTGAGGAATCTGAAAACGAGTGTGCATATATGAGCTTTAGACAAAAGAAATGGCTGCTATGTGAGATTGACTATCAGTGACACAAATATTAACAAAGTTTAATGCTTTTTATAGAAAACCAAGCAGATCCTACACAATTCATCTTTTGTGCACTGTTCCAATTATGGCTAAAATAAAAATATATGTGTTTTCAACAATGTATCAGAAATAAATTCCAGGCACAGTGAATGTAAAACAGATAATGTATGTTTTGTATGTACAGTATTTGTTTATTCACACGTATAAATTACATACAAAATTTGTGTTAATAAACACATTTTCTGTGATCGTAACAAATATTTCACAGGTTCTCTCAATTTTCTTCTCATTTTCTCCACTAGGTAGGAACACCTGAAAATCAGAATAGTTGTTTTCAATATAAGTGATAACACACACATCAAAAGAAGTTTTGCATCAGCCCGGTTCCCAGAACACCTGAAGATAGTCGTTGATTGTGGATATTGAATCACAGACACAGTCCCTTTGACTGTTCTGAGATGTCACTAAACCCACCCAAAGGTGTAAACAACCTTGCATGAGCAGCACCTTCCATCAGGAAGGAGGTACGCGGCTCGTGTTGTCTGTAGTTCAACCATGCCTAGACAGTCCATACCACGGCTCAATAACATCTTCACTGTTACTTTGTGCCAGGAAGGGCTCTCAAGAAGGGAAGTGTCCAGGCATCTCGGAGTGAACCGAAGCGATGTTGTTCGGACATGGAGGAGATACAGAGAGACACGAACTGTCGATGACATGCCTCGCTCAGGCCGCCCAAGGGCTACTACTGCAGTATACAACCACTACCTACATATTATGGCTCAAAGGAACCCTGACAGCAACGCCACCATGTTGAATAATGCTTTTCGTGCAGCCACAGGGCGTCATGTTACGACTCAAACTGTGTGCAATATGCTGCATGATGCGCAGCTTCACTCCCAATGTCCATGACGAGGTCCATCTTCACAACCATGACATCATGCAGGCACAGTATAGATGGGCCCAACAACATGCCGAATGGACTGCTCGGATTGGCATCATGTTCTCTTCACATAATAGTGTTGCATATGCCTTCAACCAGACAATCATAGGAGACATGTTTGTAGGCTACCCAGCCAGGCTGAAAGCCTTAGACACACTGTCCAGCAAGTGCAGCAAGGTAGAGGTTCCTTGCTGTCTGGGGGGGGGGGGGGCATTATGTGGGGCCAACGTACCCTGCTGGTGGTCATGGAAGCTGCCATAATGGCTGTACGATACGTGAATACCATCCTCTGAGCGATAGTGCAACCATATTGGCAGCATGTTCGTGGGGCATTCATCTTCGTGGACAACAATTCATGCCCCCATCATGCACATCTTATGAATGACTTCCTGCAGGATAATGACATCGTTCGACTAGAGTGGCCAGCATGTTCTCAACACATGAACCCTACTGAACATGCCTGGGATAGATTGAAAAGCGCTGTTTATGGACGACATGACCCACTAACCGCTCTGAGGTATCTATGCCGAATCACCACGGAGGAGTGGGACAATCTGGATCAACAGTGCCTTGATGAACTTGAGTATAGTATGCCATGACGAATACAGGCATGCATGGTGTAAGAGGATGTGCTACTGAGTAGCAGAGGTACCAATGTGTATAGCAATCTGGACCACCAACTCTGAAGGTCTTGCTTTATGGTGGTACAACATGCAGTGTGTGGTTTTCATGAGCAATAAAAAGGGCACAAATAATTTTTATGTTTATCTCTATTCCAATTTTCTGTACAGTTTCCGGATCTCTTGGAACCGAGGCGATGCAAAACTTTTTGATTGGTGTAGAATCTTAAGATATGGAATTATTATAATCAGAACAACATAATTAAATACACCTAGCCCCCCTATATATATATATATATATATATATATATATATATATATATATATATATATATATATATATATATATATACTGAAATAGAGTGAGGAAAAATGAAACTATATGGCAATGCTCATTATTGCACCAAAGGAAAATTCACATGGAAAAAAAAAAATATAAAATTAAAGTACATAATGGCTAGCCAGTGCTTACCTTGAGATGGAAAAATTCTAAGAACTGCCTTGAGGCACACAAAAGAATTACCCAAGCTGTTGGAACTGTTAGTTCCTTCTTCAGAAGTTTCTCAGTGATTCCTCAGTAAAAGTAACCATTCACATTAACTGATATATTACTTAATTTGATCATAAGTTTGCGACAATAAACAGCTTCCAGAGCTGCAAGGTTGGAAGGGCAAAATACAGTCAACTTATTTGCTTGGTCATGAATAAGATTTTCGTGAACATAGGGACACCTGGTAAAAACTACATGAATTTTACATTCACAATTTTTGATCAGAAGATGGCACAATATTTTGTTTCATTATGGGGAGCTATTTGATGAGTTGTGATAATACTTTATAAGTGTAACATTTAATCAGAACTACAGAAGCTGATTCTAATGGCCATTGGAATCATGACAAATATGGCAGTTGAAGACTTAATGCTTAAAACAGAGGGCATGCCTGACTGCATTTCATTTGTCAGGCTTAAGAGGAATCAGAAACAATAGCACCAACGCTTTGCTATGCACAGTGTTTACTTGTAGACTGCATCAGTGACTGCAGCCTCAGTTAAGTGTGATCCTCAGATCAGTTGTGCAGGGACAGACTCAGAATTTTTACAAATCACTGTGGAGAAATGACTAAACAATAATTACTACATGTCTGAAGTTGTGATTAAATTGGAACACTTTTCAAGCAATGGCTCATTTTTTTGCAAGATGGTCAGTAACATACATTTGATGTCTAACACTAACAGTTTAAAAGGAATCTCTTGTTTGGCCACAAAATGTCATTGCTTTTGGCTTTGGACAATTTCCTACATTTATCTTCACCTGTAATGCCAACCCAGTTGGTCTCAATAAGAAAGTACCTCCCCCAGCCTAACACGGGAAAACATATATCTGTTGGGCTTCCTCGTAATGTCGATTAACTCATTAGCACAAATGCAGTTGTACTGTCACAGACCAAAATGTTCATTTCACTACAATAAAAATTAACAATTAGAAAAGTTGACTGCTTGTAATCTCCAACAAATCACCAGACACACTGAACCAACACAATGTAGTGACAGATACTTTTGCCTACTGACTGTACTGGGCAAAGTATATAGACAGTTTTTCAAGCAGTTTCCTCAGATTCACAATATAGTGACACACACAAATAAAGCAGATGGACCTAGACAAATGCAACATCATTACTTTGATTTGTGACTAACAATCTCACTCTAGCAGCAGCCCATGTGGCTTGCAGGAGTGACATATTCAACAGCACTGAATCAGTATAGAATTTGTGCAAGGATGATTTTTAGTTTCATGCATGCCTGAAAGAACAGACACTGTTGATCATGCACAGCTGTGCGAAATTGTTCAAAACTAATTCACTGCAAGCATGTATTACAAGCCTATGTAGGCATACAACAACAACAACAACATTGGTCTTGATTCCTCGTCTCATTTTTTCCTATTGCAGGAAATCAAGTAAAATTTTGAGCATTAGGTGATGAATTTAGTGGACTATGATGTAAGAACGTAGACAGTGTGAAATATGGAGGTTTGCGTCGGTCCATGGAGTGTGCACAGATAGCCAAAGCGGTTAAGGCGAGCACTCACAATAAGCGGGAAACGCGGGTTTGAGTCCTGGTCCACCACAAATTTACATGTCACTATTGGATAGTAGATCTAAACCTAGTATAGCTTACGTCAAATATGGAGATTGCTGGGTTTGTAACCAACAATCAGATAAGGCCGCATTCTTCACTCAATGTCTGGTGGTGCGGGCTTTGTCAGTAATAATCATGTGTGACTGATGTACCAGGCTTCAGGTTAAATAACTAAAAGACAAACTGTATGGAAACATAATTTTAATGATACAAAATTGGTCACATATTGTAAAGTCTGAAAAATAACATCTTAACTGTCCAGTAAAATGAGTTGATTTACTTCAATTTCATGTCCTTCAATAGGCGATTCATTCAAACACATACATTTAGGTAGTGGATTGTCAGGCAATAAACTACTGTTGTTCATTACTTCTTCATACCACTTAACATTTCCAATCTCATTCTACTTCTCACCATAGTGTTTTGCTAGTAATGCTTGCATGTCTTGTATCCTAGACACACTTACTTTTACTCCAATCTTAAGTTCTTTAGGGTCAGTGTCTATTGGTTTTTCCTCTGCTTTCATGACACACAAAGATTGCTCAGTTTGAAAGTTATAGTTTTGTTCACCACTGACATGTACTGACTTTGGTTTCTTGGTCAGAACTGACTTTTTGACTTGTTAAATCTTGGATTGGCCCAATCCTTATGGTTCCATGCTTACTAATACTGCTTAGTAATACAGCAGCCTTGAATATTATGTGCTTTGATCTGGAATCTCTGGAAATGGTATATTTTTTGTGTATCATATGACATTACAGCTACCTTATCATCTAATTTCTTTACGACACGAAAAAATCCTGATGCCAAAGTTTTGTGTATCATAATTCTGTTTTCAGTTTGTTGCAGATAGATGCAGAATACACTGGTCATCAATATGTCTCTAAAAATGTCATGA
This sequence comes from Schistocerca nitens, assembly GCF_023898315.1. Lineage (NCBI taxonomy): Eukaryota > Metazoa > Arthropoda > Insecta > Orthoptera > Acrididae > Schistocerca > Schistocerca nitens. The sequence continues at coordinate 149,481,560 of NC_064620.1, read as the reverse complement.
ACTTGTGAGGTCACACGGTAGAACTAAGCCTTGTGATTGGTGCCTAGTGGAGGTGGCTGTTTTTGTCAGCAACATATTTTATGCTTGGCTGATTTTGTTGTTGTTGTTGTTGTTGTTGTTGTTGTTGTGGTCTTCAGTCCTGAGACTGGTTTGATGCAGCTCTCCATGCTACTCTATCCTGTGCAAGCTTCTTCATCTCCCAGTACCTACTGCAACCTACATCCTTCTGAATCTGTTTAGTGTATTCATCTCTTGGTCTCCCTCTACGATTTTTACCCTCCACGCTGCCCTCCAATACTAAATTGGTGTTCCCTTGATGCCTCAGAACATGTCCTACCAACCGATCCCTTCTTCTAGTTAAGTTGTGCCACAAACTTCTCTTCTCCCCAATCCTATTCAATACATCCTCATTAATTATATGATCTACCCATCTGATCTTCAGCATTCTTCTGTAGCACCACATTTTGAAAGCTTCTATTCTCTTCTTGTCCAAACTATTTATCGCCCATGTTTCACTTCCATACAGGGCTACACTCCATACAAATACTTTCAGAAACGACTTCCTGACACTTAAATCTATACTCGATGTTAACAAATTTCTCTTCTTCAGAAACGCTTTCCTTGCCATTGCCAGTCTACATTTGATATCCTCTCTACTTCGACCATCATCAGTTACTTTGCTCCCCAAATAGCAAAACTCCTTTACTACTTTTAAGTGTCTCATTTCCTAATCTAATCCCCTCAGCATCACCTGACTTAATTCGACTACATTCCATTATCCTCGTTTTGCTTTTGTTGATGTTCATCTTATACCCTCCTTTCATGACACTTCCATTCCGTTCAATTGCTCTTCCAAGTCCTTTGCTGTGTCTGACAGAATTACAATGTCATCAGCGAACCTCAAAGTTTTTATTTCTTCTCCATGGATTTTAATACCTACTCCGAATTTTTCTTTTGTTTCCTTCACTGCTTGCTCAATATACAGATTGAATAACATCGGGGATAAGCTACAACCCTGTCTCACTCCCTTCCCAACCACTGCTTCCCTTTCATGCCCCTCAACTCTTATAATTGCCATCTGGTTTCTGTACAAATTGTTATCAGCCTTTCACTCCCTGTATTTTACCCCTGCCACCTTCAGAATTTGAAAGAGAGTATTCCAGTCAACATTGTCAAAAGCTTTCTCTATGTCTACAAATGCTAGAAACGTAGGTTTGTCTTTCCTTAATCTAGCTTCTAAGATAAGTCGTAAGGTTAGTATTGCCTCACGTGTTCCAACATTTCTACGGAATCCAAACTGATCTTCCCGGAGGTCAGCTTCTACCAGTTTTTCCATTCGTCTGTAGAGAATACGCGTTAGTATTTTGCATCCATGACTTATTAAACTGATTGTTCGGTAATTTTCACATCTGTCAGCACCTGCTTTCTTTGGGATCGGAATTATATTCTTCTTGAAATCTGAGGGTATTTCGCCTGTCTCATACATCTTGCTCACCAGATGGTAGAGTTTTGTCAGGACTGGCTCTCCCAAGGCCGTCAGTAGTTCTAATGGAATGTTGCCTACTCCCGGGGCCTTGTTTCGACTCAGGTCTTTCAGTGCTCTGTCAAACTCTTCACGCAGTATCGTATCTCCCATTTCATCTTCATCTACATCCTCTTCCATTTCCATAATATTGTCCTCAAGTACATTGCCCTCTATATACTCCCTCCACCTTTCTGCTTTCCCTTCTTTGCTTAGAACTGAGTTTCCATCTGTGCTCTTGATATTAATACAAGTGGTTCTCTGTTCTCCAAAGGTCTCTTTAATTTTCCTGGAGGCAGTATCTATCTTACCCCTAGTGAGATAACCCTCTACATCCTTACATTTGTCCTCTGGCCATCCCTGCTTAGCCATTTTGCACTTCCTGTCGATCTTGTTTTTGAGACGTTTGTATTCCTTTTTGCCTGCTTCATTTACTGCATTTTTATATTTTCTCCTTTCATCAATTAAATTCAGTATTTCTTCTGTTACCCAAGGATTTCTACTAGCCCTCGTCTTTTTACCTACTTGATCCTCTGCTGCCTTCACTATTTCATCTCTCAAAGCTACCCATTCTTCTTCTACTGTATTTCTTTCCCCCATTCCTGTCAATTGTTCCCTTATGCTCTTCTTGAAACTCTGTACAACCTCTGGTTCTTTCAGTTTATCCAGGTCCCATCACTTTAAATTCCCACCTTTTTGCAGTTTCTTCAGTTTTAATCTACAGTTCATAACCAATAGATTGTGGTCAGAGTCCACATCTGCCCCTGGAAATGTCTTACAATTTAAAACCTGGTTCCTAAATCTCTGTCTTACCAATCTATGTCTTACCATTATGCTGATTTTGTAACCGAGACAAATGTTTAAAAATGATCTTAAAATGCTTCTGCCCATTTTTATCATTATAGACTACAAGTATTGGATTCCCTACACTATTCACTCTTGAAATCTGTTATTATCTCAAATTGTAAAAAAATGGAGTTGGCCATCTATGGAAATAGGCTACAGAAATAATTGAAAAACACAAATATTTGAGATTTTTCAAATATGTATTCGGGATGGTGTCTACTGGATGGGTAGTAGCAGCAGCATCAGTAGCCCACATCTGTGAGTACTCAGATGTGGCTTAGAATAGTGCACTGTATTTTGTACAGCTGTGGCTAGTCAACTGTGTCTATTCTTTCAGACATACAAGTAAGTATTACAAGTCTAGGCAGGTACATGTCGATAACAACATCGGTTTCAATTTCTAATTCTCTCATTCACCCTACTGCAGAAGTCCAAGTAATGTTGCATAAGGTGATACATTTAATGGACACCGATATAAGGATGGAGGTTTGGGTCAGTCAGGGGAGTGTGCTTGGGCAGCTGAACTGTTTAGGGCAACCACTCACAAAAAGCGGGAAATCTGGGTTTGAGTCCCAGTCTGGCACAACTTTTCATAAGTCACTATTAGGTAGTAGGTCTCTATCTAATACAGCTGACAAGAAGAAATTCAGACAGCAAATTAATCTTGATGAGTTTTAGATTAAAGGGGCAGGCAAATATTTTACACCTTCTCAAACATATAAATGAAGTGGATGAGTTTTTGAGAAAGATATGCAAAAAAATTGTCATATTCCTTCATTCAGTGTGAATCAATCAACCTACTCTGAAGAACTCACACTGTAAGATGAAGCAATAAACAGCACATTAACTTTGCTTACATTTGCACTTATTGTACTATACGTATCATAAGCCAAAACAATGCTATATTCGAAGACGTTTTATTAAGATACACTGCTGGGCACCGTAAATGCAACACCAAGAAAGACAAGAGGTAGCGCAACACAATTTATTTTGTAGATAACATGTTGACCAAGTATCAAATGATTACGTTTACAGACGTCTGTGACATGTGGTTCCTGCCAGAATCAGTAGCCAGAGTAGCCGCCATTGTTGGAGATCACCGCTGCCACACGTCTCGGCATTGAGTCAAAGAGACGTTGGATGTGTTCCTGGGGTACAGCAGCCCAAGCAGCTTCCACACGTTGCCAAAGATCATCTGGTGTGGTAGCTGGGGATGTAATCTGGGTCACTCGTTGAGCAACCATGGACCACATGTTTTCTATCGGCGAAAGACCCGGAGAGCGAGCCGGCCAGGGAAGCAATTCAATCTGGCTATTGACGAAGAACCTTTGGACAATGCGTGCCACGTGTGGTCGCGCATTATCCTGTTGAAATATGGCTGTGGCCGAGCCCTGAAGGTAAGGAAGGATAACTGGCTCCAGCACCTCGGATATGTATCGCCGGCTATTTAAAGTACCGGCAATGCATACTAGAGGCGTGCGAGAGTAATATCCAATACCGCTCCATACCATAATACCCGGTGCAAGACCAGTGTGGCGGTGCATAATGCAGCTCTCCAGTATCCTCTCTCCACGGTGTCTCCACACTCGAATCCGACCATCGTGGTGCTGCAGACAGAAGCTTGCCTCGTCAGTAAAGACAACGTCATTTCATTCTGCCGTCCACATCCGTCGTCATCACACCATTGGCGACGGAGACGTCTGTGGTTCTGCGTCAATGGTAGACGAAGCAATGGACGTCTTGCGGACAGACCACTCTGCTGTAAACGGCGTCGAATGGTACGCGCAGACACTGGATGATGCGTTACAGACGCAATGTGCTGTGCTATGGTTCGGGATGTCACTGAGCGATCCGTCACTGCCAAGCGCACAATTTCCCTATCAGCACGTGCAGTGGTGCACCGAGGTGAATGCGATCGATCACGTCGGTCCGTCGTACCCTCCTGCATCCAACGGTCACATATCCGCATTACAGTTGTTTGGTTTCGTCCAACACGACTAGCGATTTCTCTTTATGATAATCCACAATCTCGGTAAGGCACTATCCTTCCTCTGTTGAACTCGGATACTTGATCAAAAGATGTTCGCTGTTGTCTACGAGGCATAACTGATCGTCTTGTGAAACAACCACAAGGTAAACACACGTGCCGAACGTACACTCGTCGAAATCGCCAAGCCTTAAATGGCGCTATGAGGTGGCGCCACAGACACGCGTGATGTGCGTCTGCGCTGAAATTCTAATCAGTTGCATATCTCATCGCTACAAACTCATGGTGTAAATTTCACTTGATTCGGATGCTTCCTTCAGGGTGTTGCATTTACGGTGGCCAGCAGTGTATTATTTTCTGGTGCTATTATTTCGGCTACATGGCCAATGTCAAGCTACCTGCAAACATATGGAGTTGTTAGTGCATCTATCAATGTCTGTTGCTAACTATTAACAATTTCATATAAATGTGCTGTAGTACTTACTTCCATAACACTTTGTTAATGCTGCCACAGTCTAATATGCTGTATAGCTACTTCTTGTAGGTGTAGTGCAAACATAATTGTTTTTCTCTAGATGTGCAACATTTCAGTAGTGGAATTTGTTAATGATGTGTTACAGAAGTAAATACTACATCAGATATATGTAAAATAGTTATTAGTTACAGACAGACATTGATAGATGCAGTACCAACTATTATGTTTGCAGATGGCTTGACAATGACTATGGAGCCGAAATAGTCTTATAGCATCAGACAATAACATCTTAACAAAAAAACTTTGAATATAGCAGCATTTTTTTGGCTTACTATACACATGATGTGTTTACAAGACACCTGTAATATATTAACTGTGTTGAAGGGTACAGTGGTGGATTAGCAGATGACATTCACTACCCCAACCAGTTGTTTGTACAAAGTCTTTGAGTAGCGTATTGTTACTTGTGGAAATTCACATGCAAGTTAGTATTTAATTTGAATTGTCTCCAGAATGTCTTCTTAACACAAGTATGATGTACAAATACAAGTATCATGTTCACAAAGAAAAATTTTCTGTCTTGGTCACACTTTACTATTCATTGTTTTGATTACTCATTTCCGCTAATTGCCATCATCACATCTGTCATAAGAGGAAAAATAAAACATGGTATATACAATTATTTACCCACATTACAAAAACATTATTTCAATAAATCGTAAAAACGAGAAATGATCGCAAACAAATAGGCCACAAATACAGTAATAAACATGAGTAATACATACCGAATACTTCAAATCATCAATACAATGTAAATCATCAAATAGTATGTTCTCTTACAGGGGCAGGTGCATACCGGCAGCAACACAGTCACCAGTAGGAGGCAAATTATTCAACAGCCACCAGGTGGTGCTCAAGGCACACTGCCAACGCACTCTATCAAACATGCATAAAATAAAAAATCTAATACATTAAGTAATGATTAACATGACAAACGAATATGGATTAATACATGTGCATCTATATGGTTCTCGTGATATTTTAACAACTTTATGTAACGTAAGATTTGTAGAACATGTGCAAAATATTGCAGCACCAAATGCAATAGTCAACAGCAGAATATAATACAAAGCAATGACACAATCATAGGAAAGTTACTCCAAGGCAGTCAGTCCACAATCCCAATAGAACCAATACAAATTGCACGGAGGTAATGCGGCTGGCTCGACAAGTAACTGAAATGTCATAACAGATCATAAAACATGTCTCAAAACCAATTTTTACTAAAATACGTCGACTCTTTTAGCACTCATTGTGACTGCCTTTTTCTATGGGAATATATCTCGAGTTCTTCCAAAGTAATTGAGTACATGGGCTGTGGGTGCTTTGTGTGCGATTTGAAGGCTTTCTGTAATAGGGTCTGGATCACAGTTCTTGGAATGGTTCCCCAAATCAATCTTGTCAGATCATACGTATGCTCCCTATACCTTGTTGCAAAATTCCATCCGTTTGACCTCTATTAAATTTTTCTCAGTCCCTACATTTGAGCTTATACATTCCATACCTCAAAATTCGTTTTCATTATTTTCTACAGAATGACATGATATCTAAATTTATATTAGTATGAAACCCAACTTTTTAGATGATTTTTTTAACGGTTTCATGACATGCTTACAAAGTGGCCATTATACAGGGTGCCCCAAAAGGAATGACCCAATTCTAAATAGAATTATTTATTAAGGAAGAAGGGCTTAACACCAACAAATTACATACTAAATTACTCAAAAAAGACAGAAGTTTATAAAAATCCATCATAAATGTTCAATATGTCCTCCATCGGCTGCACGGGCGACATCTAGCTGATAGCCGAATTCATCCAGAACTGAGCGTAAGGTGTCTGCTGTCACTGAAGCTACATCAGCTGATATTCTGGTTTTTAGTTCATCAATGTCAGGAGGTAAGGGAGGAATGTAAACACATTGTTTAACATATCTCCACAGGAAGAAATCACACGGTGTTAAGTCAGGGGACCTAGGAGGCCGAGAGTATAAAGCCTGGTCTCGCTGTCCTGCACGGCCTATCCAACATTGAGGTACATTGGCATTGAAGAAACTGCACACACTGTTGTGCCAGTGCAGTGGTGCTCCATCTTGCTGATAGAAGAAACTGTCAGAGTCAAGTTGTGGGAATAACCAGTTCCGTAGCATTGCAAGGTACGATTGTCCTGTTACGGTGTCTTCCTCAAAAAAGTATGGTCCATAAACCTTGCTTTGTGAAGCCACAAAAAAAAATTCACTTTTGGTGAATCGAGTTGGTGTTCAATTGTTTCATGAGGATTTTTGAGCCCCCATTTACTCACATTATGACAGTGAACCTTACCACTAATATGGAAAGTTGCCTCATGGCTCAATATCAACTGTGACATAGAATTGTCATCTTCCATGTCCTCTAGAATAGCATTGCTAAAGTCCACTCACTTCACTTTGTCAGTATCTTGAAGGGCTTGTAACAGTTGTAATCGGTACGGTTTGAGGGCTAAACAACACCCTAACACACGTCACACGGTCATGCGTGGTAATGCAAGTTCTCGGCTAGCACAACACGTAGACTTGTGGGGGCTCCGCTCACATTCTCATTGGATTTGTTCCACTGTTTGTTGTGGCTGGACAGGACTTTTGCGTTTACAGAGGCACCCTGTTTCTTCAAACTGTTTATACCACCATTGAATGTTCTTTGGTGATGGTGGTTTAGCACGAAATCGAGTATGAAACGCCCACTAAACTGCAATCGCTGATTGAGCACAACTAAATTCAGTAACACAATACACCTTCCGTTGCACGGAAGCCGTATTGTGCAAGACTGGCTGCTTGCTCCAGGTCAGTGCTTGCAGTGATATCTAGTGGATTTTTTCTGAAACTCTAGACCATGCCGATTACATTTAGCACTGTTTCAGTTACCTAGTGACATTTGTCTCAATATTATTACAAGTTAAAATTGGGTCATTCTTTTTGGGACACCCAGTACATCATATAGATAAACTTAGTTTTGGTTGCTGTTTCTTTTTCATGTTTCCTCTTTCTAACTTTAATCTTTCTGTACAGCCCCAATACACTAAAACCATTAGCCATCGCTACCTGTGTAATTACATCTAATTCACTTTCAACAGCAACATTATTAAGAGGTTATTTGAGGAAAGTCTTTTATCACTGACCTAAAATAAGCTGATTTGTGGGAATCTGTATGACACAGGCTGCATCAATAATCACATCTGAAGTGGTTGGTTTTCAGAAAGTGTCAACAGAGTGTGTCCCATTATCTTCCTCTAACAAAAGATCTAAAAAGCTTTCTTCTTTTTAAATCTCTACTGTGAATTTAATTTTTGGTTGCATCAACTTAAATTTCTTGGCAGTGTCATTAATGTCCAAATGCGTCTCTTGCACAAAATTATGACGACACTTGACCTATCTATGATGAAAAATCATTCTCTGAAAATATCAGGTTGTACTCACATTAGCCCCTTCGATATTTAATTAATGAAAAATCATAGGACACTATGAACACTTTCCAAAAACCAACCACTTTAGACATCATTATTAGTGCAGACTCATTTCACCCAAATTCCTACAAATGGGCATTTTAGATCAATGATCAACACACTCTTTGAATTAACTCCTGATAATGTTGCTACTGAACATGAATTAAATATAACTACACAGGAATAGATGACTGATGGTGTTAAAAGATGTAGTGTATAGGGGGTGTACAGAAAGATGAAAGATAAAAGGAAAAACTATGAAAAGCAAAAAGAGACCAAAACTAAGTTTGTCTCTCATCTCAAAGTTGGATTTTTTACCAATAGGGGTGCATCATTCCATACAAAATGTATAAGCTCAAATGCAGGGATTGCAATAAATTTTATATAGGCCAAACTTGCAGGAATTTTGCAACAGTGTATAGGGAGCATATGTACAAGCCCAACAAAAGTGCTTTAGGGAACCATTTAAATTCCAACAAGTGTAATCTAGACCTTATTACAGAAATTCTTAAAATCCTATACAAAGCACACAAATGCCATGTACTCCATAGAAATAAATACATATATGTATATGTGGGCACTAGTAGTAGCAAACTATCAGTATTAAATACAAGTAAAACATCATGCATTTGAAACTCACAGGAAGTGAAATGCATTCTTTGAAAAATCTCTGGCATACATGAAAGATTGCATTACAAGCTGAATAAGAAAGACAGTTGAAACAAAATGGCTGTGTCCCTAGCTGTGTGCATCATAGAAGAAAAGTGAGTAGAAATATGAGTTTTGTGGTCGGAGGGTGTAAAATCTCAACAAATCCATAGAAGGATGTTGCAAAGGTATGGAAATAGATGCATTAGTGAGAGAATAGAGTACACGTCAGTAGATGTATTTAAAAGTCGATGTATGCCAGTCACAAAACAGCAATGTTCTGGTCATCACTTTACGACCATTCCTGACAAGAACGCGGGAAACTCTTATGCTATGTTTCGTGAGAACCAGTGCATTTCTGTAAAAGTTTTAGTCAGGAAACAGTATCACTGTCGATCTGCTCAGACCACTATTAATGAGGTTGTCAAGAACCACTTATTGTGTGCACGATGGGAGCCCAAGATGCTCACAAAATGACACGTGTTCAGGATGCCACATCATCTCTGATGCAAACTGAAGGACAAGGTTTTCTGACACGTACTGTCACAGGAGACAAAACCTGGGTGCATCACTATGAACCTGAAAGCAAAAGACAGAATTCAGAATGGCAACACCCATCTTCTCCAGCCAAGAAGGACTTCAGGTCTCAGCCGTCTGCCACAAAGTTCCTTTTCATCCTTTTCTGGGATATGAATGGGCTGATTTTGAAGCACTATCAGCAAAGGGTGAAACAGTGAACAGACCCACTACAGTGCCATGTTGGGGACTGAGCTAAAGCCAGAAATATAGAGCTGTCGCACAGGACTTCTGTCTAGGGGCATTCTTATCCGTCATGACAATGTATGCCTCCACACCACAGCTGCAACTCTTGCTGTCATTCGGAGACTGAGATTTCAGGTCATACCACATCCTCCGTACAGTCCTGAACTTGCTGCTTTGGATTACCATGTGTTTGGACCCCTGAAGGATGCTCTCAGAGGACGATGATTTGAAAGTGATGATGAAATTAAAGCAGCGGTGCACTCTTGGTTGTGGGCACAGCCGGAAATCTTTCATTCAAGTGGAATAGAAAAGTTCCTTCATTAGTATGAGAAGTGTATCAAAACGGAGGGGAGTTATGTTGAAAAATAAAATCTTGTTTGTATCTGTAAGGGAAGTATATGCTTCACAAAAAATAGTTTGCTGTTACTTTTTGAATCACCCTCATACTTAGATGTGATCTAGTTACTATAAATTATCAATTTGTGTTTACAATAATCGCATACAATATTTACATTTCTGGACATACCATGACATTATGTTTTTATGAAGAAGATACTGACATCTGCTAAACCAATTCTAAACTTCTGAAGATGACAGATTTATTTGTCAAAATTGGTAATGAGTAATAAAATATAATTGCAACTAATGACTGAATTTTATTGTGAAATGTATATACTACAGTTGCTGAAAATTACAGCCATGAATAAAATAATAGCTTGAGATATATTCTAACAGTAAAAGGCAGTCACAACGAATGATAAACGAACAGACACGTTTTAGTAAAAATTAGTTTTGTGACATCTTTTATGACCTGTTACGACATCTGAGTGCCTTGACACCAGCCCTCCCTCACCTCCACCTCATTTCTATTGGCTCACATGGCGCGTACACTGGCTGCCGTGGAGTCATTTTCCTATGATTTTTATTATATCCTATTGCTGACTGTTTTCTGCTGTTGTTGGGCGTCATTTTAATCATTACTTAACATACTAGATTTTTAATTACATTTTATTCATGATCGATAAAATGTGCTGTCAGTATGCCTCAAGTGCCATATAGTAGCTGTTGAATAATTTACCTCCTTACTGGGGACTGTAAGAGTATGTATTGCTTGACGATTTACATTGTATTGATGTTTGAAAGTATTTGGTGTGTATTACGCATGTACATTACTATATTTGTTTTTTGTCAGCACTTGTCATTTTTATGGTTTACTGAAAAATGTGCATCCAAGAGTGAGTTATCTCTTCTTACGAAAAATATTTTTGTGACATCTGATTTCTTCCCAACATCACCCCTATCCCTCCATGTCTCTGAATGTTCCAATGATGCAGATAGAATAAGTTATACAGAATCGGCTCAAAATTTGGAGGTGACAAATTACGTGATGTGTAATACCGTGTCCTACGTGAGCAACAGAAGTGACTGACAGCGAGCGACTTCTGGATATGCGACACTCCAGCGACAAGCAACAGAATCGGGCGAAAATCTCAGGTGTCCTGCGTGCAAGTGACCATGTCGCGCTACAAGATGGCTGCTTAGAGACAATCAGCTGTTTCTATAAAATGGCGCCCCTAAACTGTATAATACTGTAGTTGGAGAGTAAGGCTACAAAATTAGGTTTACTTAAGAAAATAAGGTGAAAAGGAATGCTGTGCATGAAATTTACAAATGGAGGAATCTCCATGGAGAATTTCATAAATATCATCAACTATGAAGATCATCAGACAAATTCTTCGAATATACGTGAATGAGCAGAGGAGCATTCGACTATCTCATTAGTAAATTAAATACGAATGTTTTTTTTTACATGATCAAGAACTTTTAACCACCAATAAATGCAGAAGAATGACTGACTAGATCTCTAACTAACCTAAAAACACACATAAACACACAGCTTTATATCCCAAAACAATAAGTAACTGTTGTGTGGTGGTAGAGTTACAATTCGTGATTATGTGCTTCGTGAAGGTCCTGGGTTCGATTCTGGGTTCCTCTTACATATTAACTGACTCAGTTACAAATCTGTATATTAAGTTTTATGTATACTGTTTACACTGCATCACTAAGTATATATTTCAGGTCTTGCCAAAGAACTTGATCTTTAAGTGTATATGCACCTATCCCAGTACATCACGCACGTTAAATCCCTAATAAATTACAATGAAACATGAAATTTTACATATATCTGATGTTGCGAACATAATTCATCAGCAGTCAGTGTTAAGGCCAAGCATTTCAAGTAATCTAAATAGTCTGTAAAAGTAAATGATACAAAATTTTTGTGTAATGATTTGTCTAAAAGTATGAAATAAAAAATTGGGAAACGTTTGATGCATCTCCTTTTCTGTTCATGATTTCGAGCATCATTCAAAGGCATGTAGAATGTTTCTCTGATCTATTTGTTTCACTTACATAAATCATTTCATAAAATATTTGACCGATTTCTTTCATTTTTTATTTTCAAGTTTTACTCAGAAAGCATGATCTCACTGACTCCTCATTTGCCTTCCTAACGTACTTGATTCGAAGGAAGCCTTTTCGACATTTAAATATCGCATCAATGTATCTTTTTATGTGCAAAATAGCTAGGCCTTGAACAAATGAAATTTTTGGCACTTCATTTACATAGCTTGACGCAGCTTTTCGTGAAATATTTCAATTTTTCCTCAACTCATTAATTAAGTCTTCGTTGTTACCCTGATTACTTTCAAGCACTTAAATATTTTCATGCAAAACTAACCTCACGCTGGTCACTTTGATATCCTGTTTGCCTGTTTCTCTCTCTTTGTTTGGCTATGAAAATTCGGACAGAACCTCATGGTGTAATTTATAGGGAGTCTTGTTTTCGCTCTGCTCGCGCGTTTACAAAAACGTTTCGAGTGTTTATCATACGATAAAATAGTCCTTCTGCGTGCTATCATTTCCAAAAATCGTCGTTTCGATAGCTTGAACCGTTTATGAGATCCGACGATTTTTACGACCACTTGATTCCAGAAGCGCAGGAAAGGTTCGGCCGCGCCGCGAGCGATCCGTCCGCGGATATAACCAATATCTCAACAATGAAAAGAGATATCGTTCTGGTCTCAACTTTAAATGCAATTTAGATATAGTAATTACATTTCATACGCAATAATGTATGGCCTACAATGAACTATACGGAGAGAGTAGTCAATGTGATTTTACCTCTGCAAATTCTTAAAAATTTCGTGCAGCTATGTACTGAATTTCGTGCAGCACAGTAACTATGACGAATAATGAAAATAAGTTGAGACCTTTATCGTTTAAAGATATGAAGCTATAAGATGCGGAAGAATCAAATTTTTTCACCGAATAATTTTCGTAAAATCGGATGATAAATATTTCATAGCTGCCGTCGCGTCCGCTCCACTGCTTTCCCGAGAAGACACGTGGCTGTCGCTCTCTGTCGCGCGTGCTGCAGCGACAAGATTCAAACCAGTTTGAATTCAAACGTCGCCAGTAGCAGCGGAAGACAGGCAGCGACACAGATGCTGCTCACGTAGGACACTTCCGTAACCATACCTGCGGTTGTGTTCTGTCGCCTGAAGCTGTCGCGCGCTATCGGTCGCTTAGGACGCGGCCTAAGTGTGTGCAAAGAATGGTGTATCCCATGTTTTTACTTTTTGTCTCATGACAGATGCAATGACGGCAGTCAGTCAAAAAGTGTAATCAAAATAAGAAATAAAAAATTGTGACCAAGACAGAAAAATTGTGTGTGTGTGTGTGCATTTTTATGGTCTCTGACCTACACAAAGATGACGTGCATGCTTTTTTGTTAGGTGTATTGTTACTTTATAGACACATCTTGTACTCTTCATCATTATACTCAGGGTTGCCTACTGAGGATCGGGACAAATGGAGAATGAAGTCTGACCTTTCACGTGTCACCTGCCAGTCAGCAATCCGATGAGAGTGGCCTTCTCACGCTCCTTCTTCCGCACGGTCTCGATATTCCGTGCTCGCCATGTGCTCTTACGCAGCTTAATTGGCCGGCTGCCCACGTACCGTCCTGTGAAACATAAAATGTGTTCTTTAGATAATTGCAATCCAACTTCAGTAGTTTCTGAATGACAAGAAATTAATAGGTAATTTTTTTAAAGCTCATAGTGTTAATTACATTTAAAATACAATCTGCATTTCTTTCTTTGCATTCCATGGCATCTGACTAAGATTGTTCACATTCAAGTTCTGCTCTAAGAAAAGAGGGATGCACCACGAAGGAGTTATCTGATGGTATGGAAATCGGTGTATGTGACATACATGCACAGACAGACAAATGACTACAATTACAGAAAAAGTGGATGATTTATTCAAGAGAAAGAGCTTCATAAAGTGAGCACGTCTATAATGCGTTGTTCCGCCTCTGACCCTTATGAAAGCAGTTATTCAGCTTGGCGCTGATTGATAGAGCTGTTGGATGTCGTCCTGAGGGACATCATGCCAAATTCTGTCAAATTAGTGCGTCAGATCACTAAAATCTTGAGATGGTTCGGGGACAGCGCATAAAGCTCCAAATATTAGTTCGGGAGAGATCCGATAAACTTGCTTGATAAGGTAAGGTTTGGCAAGCACGAAGACAAGCAGTAGAAACTCTTGCCATATGTGGGTGAGCATTATCTTGCCAAAATGTAAGCTTAGGATGGATTGCCATGAAGGGCAACAAAATGGGGCGTAGAATATCACCGACATACCACTGTGATGTAAGGGTGCCGTGGATGACATACCAACAGCGATTTCATCAACCACGTGTGGTGCAACGGCCGTCAGCCTCTTCCCAGAACAACGCCCAGTTCTCCAGCTAATTCTTGACGCTTCGCACAGCACGTGGAGAATGAGGCCCCTCCCGTAATTCTTTTGGCCGGTGGTATTGTCGGAGTCCAGCTGCAGCATTACTTTTGTTTGACAATAAGAGCTTCACCAATAACGCCCTGTTCATTTTGTCCCAGCTCATGTTGATATGTCAACAAGTGCACTGCGACTGGTCAGATGTGTGAGACTATGAATCACGATGACTGATCACGGATCCTGGTGGCCATAGTTTGTACTGGACGGTGGCGCTGTGATTCACGGAAATCATGCACCCCACACTCTGGGCATTGATGCTACCAACATTGGTACTCGTACAGTAATTAGTTTCCGTGTTATAAGACGTTAAAATGTGTGAAATCTTATGGGACTTAACTGCTAAGGTCATCAGTCCCTAAGCTTACACACTACTTAATCTAAATTATCCTAAGGACAAACACACTCACGCATGCACGAGGGAGGACTCGAACCTCTGCCGGGACCAGCCTATAAGATGTTAAATAGGGAAAGTTTAATTATAACTACCCAGTATACAAGTGATGAATAAAATAATGAAATGACGACTAACGAACTAAAAACGAATTACATTAGCAGACTGGGAAATAAATTCAACCCATTTGGCAACAATGAAAAATGTAATATATTTTGCAAAGTAACCTACTGTTCACGAAAACAGCATTTTAAAACAAGTTTAATAAATTATAATTCTCGTTTTTTTAAATTTATTTTTTGAAGGAATTCCTGAGGATTTGGAAATTATCTGCAGCTGCTGCTGCTACACACAACAGTCCACTTTCCATAGCAAAACTTCTCGACAAAGTGGGATTCGTAACACTAGTTGAAAATGCATGGCAAATCGTTCATATGTGGCGTGGTTGTGGCGAGCGACCAGTTACAGACAATATCGCATGCGATGCTTCACTGTGATCCGTCACCCATGATGGGAGCTCTTTAAGAACTATGAGTACTTGTTGATCTTTGTTACTATGAAACACAGCTCTTCTACTGGAAGCTCTGTGCTATTATGAACGACATACAGAATTCAATGAAGAAATGAGGACACATTATTATGTTAGCTGCACTTTTGAACCATGCTAAAGGAAGTACTCAATAAGGTGTCCAATCACAGGAAGGCACGCTTCTGTACAACGTCTTAGGGAATTGCGTGCTCACTAAAAAACACATGGTTGGTCACCAATACGCTGACAGGTATTGGAGGCGCATTTCTGTAGTGTTTGTACGTCATTTATGAGGCCCGCTTCATCCAAGCATAAGAACAGAATATCATCTCTGCCATTTCCTGTGTGGAATAATAGGTCTCCATTTTGGTGGCAAATGCAAAGATAAAACAACAATGTAAAAGTATTTCACATAATTATCATAAAACTAGCTGGTTCCATTAGAACTAGTGCAAGCAGTGCACCTACCCAGAACTGTGAATATGATTTACAGTAATAACACTAATAAATGTTTACTGCATTCTGTATCCAAAGACAACAGCAGAACAATGTGTCGTCATTTGTTTACAGCATTCTGCAGGTCGTTTGTAACAGCAAAGAGCTCACAGCAGAAGAAATGTGTTTCAGAGTAAAGAAAGCAAGTGCTCATAGCTCTTAAGGTATGCATTTTAGAGTCCATGTTTACTGGACATTTTTGTCTTGTTTTGCTCCTATCAAAATACGGAATATTCTTTTACTAACATCTTTTATAGTTCGTCAATAGTAGCGGTTCTATCACACATCCGTGAGGCATGCCATACGCTACCTCTGTTTGGATAGAGTCAAACTACAAACTGTAGAGGTAGACGCCGTAAGCTGGGGAACATTCATTTTCTAGGGAGGGGAAAAAAGTACTAGGGAATTTAGCGCAGCACCTCTTGCTGCGAGGCTTCTATTAAGTTAATCCATTAAGCACGTGCAGAGGCTGGATTGCTGGAGTGTTCCACGAATCTGCGCCTCTGGGAAGACGGTCCACGCTTATTTTAGGCAGTGAGCCTCTGGCTTTTCATAAAATCTCTCAGACGGCAATGGAAAGATGAAAGTTACGCTAAACGCGCTCCTGCCGAAGTTGGACGTAATCCATCAAGTGTTCGATCGAATTAAGCCAGAGAGGGCGAAGTTGACAGCCACACCGTGCGGCGCCGCGCAGAAAGGGCCGCCAACAATGCCTGCATACTACGGAAGGGGGAAAAAAATCTGCACATAACTTTCCTTATAAATTTCTCGGTGTCGAAAACCAAGAACGAAACGCGAAAATAAAACGCACGATTGTAGCTTTATGCAGAATATTTATCTGTTCTTGTTCTGAGGAGTGCTCCTCTTCGGCAACTGAGGGCAAACCGCGTGGTCGGTATTACCTCGTCTTGCCACAATTTACACAGTGTAAACTCACCAGGAGACGACTGCATGGCTGTCAATCGAAACATCGTGGCACGGTCACCTCACGAAATACTCGTTATACCCGGAAAATTTCAGTAATCATAATTTTGAATCTGTTTCCCAGGCGGAAAAATTTCATTAATTTTAAAAACATTTACATACCTCCGGCCCTAACTACACTTAAGAACAGATTCCTGAGGCTTAAAAGACATTACAGAGATCTTAATTTCTCCGTGTTCATGGTGACTGAGCTCCGCGGCAGTGGATTAAATTGCTTGAACAAACATTACATGTGTTCAGAAAGTGACGAGTTAATTTATAGCAAAACATACACTGAAGAGCCAAATAAACTGGTACACCTGCCTAATATCACGTACGGCCCCCGCGAGCACGCAGAAGTGCCGCAACACGACGCGGCATGGACTCGACTAATGTCTGAAATAGTGCTGGAGGTAACTGACACCACGAATCCTGCAAGTCTGTCCATAAATCCGTAAAAGTACCAAGGGTTCAGATCTCTTATGAAAAGCACGTTGAGAGGCATCTCAGATATGATAAATAATATTCACGCCTGGGGAGTTTGGTGGCCATCGGAAGTGTTTAAACTCAGAAGAGTGTTCCTGGAGCCACTCTGTAGCATTTCTGGACGTGTGGGGTGTCGCACTGTCCTGCTAGACTTGGCCAAGTCCATCGGAATGGTCAATGGACGTGAATGGATGCAGGTGTTCAAACAAGAAGCTTACGTACATGTCATCCGTCAGAGTCGTATCTAGAAATGTCAGGGGTCCCACATTACTCCAACTGCACACGCCCCACACCGTTACAGAGCCTCCATCAGCTTGAACAGTCCCCAGCTGACATGCAGGGTCCATGAATTCATTAGGTTGTTCCCATACCCATACACGTCCATCCGCTCTATACAATCTGAGAAGAGACTCGTCCGACCAGGCAACATGTTTCCAGTCATCAACAGTCCAATGTCGGTGTTGACGGGCCTAGGCGAGGTCTAAAGCTTTATGTCGTGCATTCATCAAGGGTACACGAGTGGGCCCTCGAATCCAAAAGCCCATGTCGATGATGTTTCGTTGAATGGTTCGCACGCTGACTCTTGCTGATGGCGCAGCAGTGAAATCTGCAACAATTTGGGGAAGGGTTGCACTTCTGTCACGTTGAACGATTCTCTTCAGTCGTCGTTGGTCCCGTTCCTGCAGGATCTTTTCTCGGCCGCAGCGTTGTCGGAGATTTGATGTTCTACCAGATTCCTCACATTCACGGTACACTCGTGAAATGGTCGTGCGGGAAAATCTGCACTTCATAGCTATCTCCGAGATGCTGTGTCCCATCGCTCGACTGCCGACTATAACACAACGTTCAAATTCAATTAAATCTTTATAACCTGCCATTTTAGCAGCAGTAACCGACCTAAATACTGCGCCAGACACTTGCTGTCTTATTAAGGCGTTTCCCACCGCAGCGCCGAATTCTGCCTGTTTACATATCTCTGCGTTTGAATACGCATGCCTATACCAGTCTCTTTGGCGCTTCGCTGTATAAATGAATTACGTCAGTGGAAAGTTGTGAAAGCCCAAAACGCGCCTTGGAAGATATAAAATTTTATACAAATGCTGGTTGGTGTATTTCTTCAATTAACTACAGCTGTCTATAGGATAACTGAATTTGGGGTTTTTTACGTGGTTTTTATAGGAGATAGATACTTTAAAGCTATTTTCTATCGCAGCGGAGAGCGGACTGCTGCAATGGATGCCTGCAGACAGCACAACGTCGCAACTTCGGCGCTTAAACGTCAAGTGCCAAGTAGTTTAACCTGGACTTACGGGTTACCGGCCGCAAACGTCGCCTGCAACTGGCTGTGGTAGCCAGCCCCTTCAGTAGCAGAGCAACACGGCAACGGGCGAATAGGACAAGTAGAGTCGCCAAGTTCGTTATCGGACTGATCGTCGACGTGGTAGCTGTTCTGTAAGCAGCTAGCTGTCAGCCACTTTGTTATTCCGATCCAGGCTGGGCAAAGGCGACGAATGACGCCGAAGAAGTCCGACGAAAACGGAGCCGCAGGGCAGAGCTGAAGCCTTGCAGCGCAAGGCAGCCTATCCAGCCCCTGCGTCGCCAGTCCAGCAATGAGACACAAGTTGCATACAGCGACAGAAGCCCTAAATTTGTTCTCTCTTCCCATCAGTGGCCTCGTTCAGTATGTATTAATGCGAGGAGTGTTTGGGAATTATGTGTGAAAACGTCATATTTTCTCCAGCGAGAAAAGTGGACGAAACGGAATAGAAAAATTAAACACGTCCTTACAATGGAAACTATCACGATTAGTAAATCTGATACAAAATTATACTGGACGAAGAAACCGTGTCTCTATCCCGTCAAAATTGGATCTTTAATAGCATAACCGGTACAAACTGTTCACGTATGGATCTCGCCTGACTCTGCAGGAGTCGATTTTTTTATGAATAAACGGAGAGGGACAATATTTTTTGTTACCTACTGAAATGTCAGTATACAAATATATTGCTGAGTAGTTTGGCTTTCATCAAGCTATTCTTTATGTAGTCGATTTACAAGTCGACAATGTCTAATACACTGACAAGCGACAACATTATGACCACTCTCCACCGTGACGTTGGATGCCGCCTGGAGATTAGATTAGATTAGATTAGTACTTGTTCCATAGATCATGAATACGACACTTCGTAATGATGTGGAACGTGTCAGGTTAATAAAAAGTGTCTATGCAAGATATTACATTACACAAAATATTACATGACACTTAATATTTTTAATTTTTTTGTGGGGGTTGGGGAAATTACCCACTTATTATATCCAAAAATTCATCTAATGAGTAGAAGGAGTTGCCATTAAGAAATTCTTTTAATTTCCTTTTAAATGCTATATGGCTATCTGTCAGACTTTTGATGCTATTAGGTAAGTGACCAAAGACTTTCGTGGCAGCATAATTTACCCCCTTCTGAGCCAAAGTTAGATTTAACCTTGAGTAGTGAAGATCATCCTTTCTCCTAGTGTTGTAGCCATGTACACTGCTATTACTTTTGAATTCGTTCGGATTGTTAATAAAAAAATTCATAAGTGAATATATATATATTGTGAGGCTACAGTGAAGATCTCTAGCTCTTTAAATAAGTGTCTGCAGGATGATCTTGGATGAGTTACAGCAATTATTCTGATTACACGCTTTTGTGCAATGAACACTCTTTTACTCAATGATGAGTTACCCCAGTATATGATGCCATAGGAAAGCAGAGAATGAAAATAGGCATGGTAAGCTAATTTACTCAGATGTATATAGCCAAAATTTGCAATGACCCTAATAAGTAGCTGAACTCAAACGTTTCAGCAGATCTTCAGTGTGTTTTTTCCAGTTCAACCCCTCATCAATGCATACACCTAGAAATTTTTAATATTCTACCTTAGCTACCGATTTCTGATCGAAGTCTATTATTTATCAATGGTGTCATTCCATTTACTGTGTTGAACTGTATATACTGTGTTTTGTCAAAGTTTAATGAGAGCCCATTTGCAGAGAACCACTTAATGATTTTCTGAAAAACATCGTTTACAATTTCACCAGTTAATTCTTGTCTGTTGGGTGTGATAACTATACTTGTATCATCGGCCTGGTGGTGCTGCGGGCGCGTGACGGGGTACCAAAAGCATGTAAGCGGAGCAGACACGGACGGGGGATGCCGCTAGCGAAGATATAAGCTGCAAATGGGGAAATCCACTGAGATAAGCGACTTTGACAAAGGGTAGATTATTATTAAGCAGAGCCTGTGAACGAGTATCTCGAAAGCGGCGAAATTGGTCGAACGTTCACGTGCTACTGTCGTGAGCATCTACGGAAAGAGGTAGGACGACACACTGAAGCTACCACTAGGGGCTAAATGGTTGGACGTCCACGACTCTTCACAGAACTTGGGGTTCGGAGGTTTGTCTGATCTGTAAAATAGGACAGATGGTGGTCTGCGGCATCTCTGCCGCAAGGGCACAATGCTGGTGCATGCACAAGTGTTTCGGAGCATACCGTTCATCCTACATTGTTGAATATGGAGCTCTGCAGCAAACCACTCCCACGTGTTCACATGTTGACCCAATAACATCGCCAACTACGGCTGCAGCGAGCACGGGACCATCGGAATCTGACTGTCGACCAATGGAAATTTGTCGGTTCTTCGTGTTAATCACATTTTTGCTACACTAGGTCGACGGTCGTCTCCACAAACGCCGTCATCGAGGTGAACGACGGCTCGAAACGTACATCGCGCCACGGACGCAGGCTGGCGGGACTAGTATTATGCTGCGGGAGACATTATCCTTCGCTTGTATGGGGCCTGTGGTAGTGATCGAAGCCACGCTGACAGCTGCGAACCACCTGCGTCCCTTCATGCTTCATGTCTTCGCCGATGGCGATGTAATCTTTCAGCAGTGTAGTTGACAGAGTTGCTGAGACAGAACGGTGGTAATAATCGAAGACACGCTGACAGCTGCGAACCACCTGCGTCCCTTCATGCTACATGTCTTCGCCGATGGCGATGTAATTTTTCAGCAGTATAATTGATAGTGTTTCTGAGACAGAACGGTGCTACAGTGGTTTGAGCAGCATTATAGTGAACTCGCACTGATGTCTCGCGACCAAATTCGAATGATGCAAATCCTATGGTACCCATCTGGGTCGCTATCGGGCGTCACCATTGCGTACGCAAATCAGCAGGCCTTTATTTACGCGAATTGCATAACCTGTGCTTAGATATCTAATGCCACATACCTCCTCAAACCTACCAACAAACTGTCGGATTCCTGATACGCATGATCAGTGAAGTACCTCGTTCCAAAGAAGGGCAAACAAACTATTAATGTTTTGGCTCATCACTGTACGTACTGACTCGATGAGTGCCCTATAGTCTCTTAAGAGGGCAGTCGGAGGAAAACTGTAAATCCCTTGGTACACGACTTACTTAGAAGTCTCAACAGAGCGATGGAACTGCATTTACTGATACATATGCAGTGGATACCGAGACATTCGTAACCTCTTGAAAGGAGTAGTACAGTGACATAAGGCTCGTTGATGCCAGCATCGATACTTTTGCGAAAATTATTCGGGGAATGTGCAGAAACATAAAGGCAAGGCAGCCAGAATCCGCTGTTGAGGTAACGCACCACCAAGTGGTGCTCTCATGCCAGGTTCCGTCGTTACACAGCAAGGTCTGCAGGAGGAATGGCCAACGTTGACGGATACGACGGGAATGATCAATCGAGGCAAAAAAAAGCTAGTAAACATTATCTTTAAAATGCATGCCCTAAAATGTCCCTGATACTGCGAAACAAATCTCTTCTACTAGAAGTTCTTTACTTTCCGTATTTTGAGAGGTGTTAGTAAGGACCAAAAAAAGAAAAAAAAATGTCCTATAAGCATGGTCTCTAAGGTGCAAATCTTAAGAGCTGTGAGCATTTGTTCAGTAGAAGTAAAGTGTTTCACGGTAGCGATGACGGACAAGTGGTCATCGCTCTTAAGGCATGCATTTTAAAGCCCACGTTTAGCGGTCTTTTTGCTTCGATCAATCGCTCCTGCCATATCTCTGAATACCGATCATTCCTCCTGGGACACCCCATATACAACAAGACGGTGGGCCCATGCATTAGGCGTCTACAGGGAGGCACATCCTTGTCCTCACTCATGCCTCACCCCCCCCCCCCCCCCCAGGAATCTCGAGTACAGACTCCTTATTAACTACAGAACCCTCGTACACTTCCCGAAATAATTTCTCGCGATCCCGCAACATCTCTCGTTTGCCCAGTTGTAGGATTAAGTGGCTGTTCTGAGTGAAACAATACTGCGCGTTTAGCAACTGCTGTATAACTTACGCTTGTTCGCCGGTCGCCCGCCCCAACGGATAAATTTCCTAAATTTTTGTGCTTGCCCTTGGCTGCGCTACTGAGGTAAAACTTATTCCATCTTGGTCATAATAGAAATGCAACAACAGCTATGGAACTATATATGCAAACTTCTAGTATATGACAAGACTCTTTGGAAAACTATTTCAAAAGTGTATACATACTCATGTTAAAGTGGCCACCTTTATTGAATACGAGTACACAGAAAGCTTGATACAACAACGGACCATAGCCACGTGGCTCTGTTTACTCCGCAACAGCAGATTCCGACCGCCCTGTCTTTCAATTGTACCACATTTCCCGGATATTATCTGCAAAAAGCTCCAGCGCCAGCACGGACAAGCGGTATGACACTTTACTCGTCTCTTCGAATGTTTACGGATGTTAAAATACATATTGTTCCATTAAAGGAAAAAAAACCATACCCGCTTCAATACCTCGGTTGATACAAGAGTTAAAAGTATTACCCATACAACAAAGTTACCTGTCTACTGTCATTTTTCGAAACCTTTCTCCGATTTCTTAAACCGTTTACGAAATAAAAAGGGAACAACTCGTAACTTATTCACTCTGCACGTACGTATAATTAGACTTCATATTAACAACGGTGTCTTTTGCTGTATTTGTGCAGTCAAACTAACTTATTTTTTGGTCTCATTATCGGACATAATTGTTCGCTTATCATCATCTTTCTTCGTTTCGGCGAACTATGGACCGCGTCAATTCTTCTGTCTCGTTTTCCGCGGTTTCACTATCGCTCAATGCTCTTGCATTCGTTTCCGGTGTTGTTATTTTGTCTCTTCGGTTTATGCTTTCCCGGTCATCAGCAGCAGCTTTTCCTGGAAACCTTTGCGTGTTCGATGTTTTTGCTTAAGCGGATTACGCTCCTGGATCTCTTTAGGAGAAATTTCCAGTTCTCGTAGACCAAAGTCCAGCTCGTGTGAACTACGAGGGATCGACAAAAATACGGGAACACCGCGATAAATGCATGCTTGAACATGTCTGCAGATGCTAGCCATGCTGACAGGCTCCGCTTTTGTATCTGACCGCGGACACCAACTGTGCAGCGTCCTCAGTACTTTGAAAATGTCAGTCGCAGTCAAAAGTGTTCGGTGTGGTTGAGAGTGCGTTATGCCGGAGCTAAGTGAATTTGAACATGAACATGTAGTTGATCTCGTATGGTGTGTGCTTCCGTAATCAAGGGAGCCGAAATGTTTTTTGTTTCAAGGCGCGCCGTATCTAAGATTTATAATTCATACAGGAAACGCGGCGGAAAAACATCATCCGCTACGTCACACCGCGGACAAAAGTGTAATTGACTGATCGAGACGGACGATCACTGAAGACGATTATGGCGAAAAATAAGAGGGCGACAGCTGCAAAAACACTACAGAACTGAATCTCGCACTCGCGAACTCTGTCAACATCTAAACAACACGAAGGGAGTTGCATAAGAAAGGAATTGCAAGGCAAGATGGAATTCCAAAACCACTCACAATCATGCAAATGCCTGTAAC
The DNA here is from genome assembly GCF_023898315.1 of Schistocerca nitens. Lineage (NCBI taxonomy): Eukaryota > Metazoa > Arthropoda > Insecta > Orthoptera > Acrididae > Schistocerca > Schistocerca nitens. The sequence goes on along the minus strand of NC_064620.1, from coordinate 149,457,135 downwards.
AGAAAAACATGGAGCCGAAGCCATAAAACCTGGACCGTGGAGCAACGGAAGGAAGTCATTTGGTCAGATGAGACAGTTTGCACACTGATTCGAACTTCTGGCCGAGTTTAAGTCCCACGAGTGAAACATGGTATGGGTTCGGTGACGATTTGGGCAGCCGTACCGCGGTACTCCATGGGCTCTACGGTTACTCTGCAAGTCGCATTACTGCCAAAGATTACGTAATCATTTTGGCTGATGAGATTCATCGCATGGTACAATGTTTGTTTCTCAGTGGTGGTGATGTGTTCCACGAAGCGAGGGCCCCTATTCACACAGCTCGCATCGTCCAAGACCGGTTTTGTGAGCACGAGGATGAATCGAGGACCATTTCAACAAAACTCACGCATTTTATTTTTTTCAAAATCTATTTTTTATCGGATTCTGGCACTTTAATAAGAGCCTCACACAACGGCTAACAGAAAATACGACAAAAGCGAACGTTGTAAAAGGCGCCTGAGTACAGCAAATGTTCACAAAACTCGACTTCTCCATTTCTAAGATTTCACGAAATTCAACTAATCCTTCTTGAAACTTTGAACATAAATCTCAAAAGTTAAATTTAATTGTCTTTACACTCGTATGTGTTTATTGTTAGACAATCACACAACGTCATGCAAGATAAACCTAATGGGTGCTAAGCGACTGTTAGACAACAATGAATAATGTCTCGCGTAATTATCTTTCGTGTCCAGCTACTGTTCCACCATAGGATTATTAGCTGCTGCAGAAGTTCTTGCTGCATCATCATTATTAAGATGTTCAGTCGCAGGTGAAAAGTAGAACAAAAAACAAGGGTCGTCAACATCAAAAGTGTAAGAAGTGCACGATTGTACTCTCAAATGAAAATCTGAGAACAGACTATAACCATATGGAAACAAAAAGGAAACAACGCGCAATGTAGGATGTTTGGGTTTCAAATATATTATTCGTTTCAAAAATAGCCTATATGCTACTAAGACAAAAGTTTAACAGGATAACTGCTTACTACGATTCATAAGACTAAACTCGCCTAAAACACGCAGAGAGAAGGAAGATGATAAAAGTAAACAAAAATATGTGTCAGTCTCATACTGTACAAGAGAATAAGAAAGCCGAGAGATTCCTGTAAGTACCTAAACACTGAGAAAAGTGACAGGTAAGTCTGATTTTATTTATAACCTGAACAAAAAGTTTGTAGCATGAAAATAACTGTCTGAACAGGTTACCCACGGAAGCGCTTAAGAAATGTATAGGCATGCCTATTCAAACACAGAGATATGTAAACAAGCAGAATACGGCACTGCGGTCGGCAACGCCTGTATGAGACAACAAGTGTATGACGCAGTTGATAGATCGTTTACTGCTGCTACAATGGCAGGTTATCAAGATTTAAGTGAGTTTGAATATGGTGTTTACAGTCGGCGCGCGAGCGGTGGGAAACAGCATCTCCGAGGTAGCGATGCATTCATATTTTCCCGTACGATCATTCACGAGTGTACCGTGAATATCAGGAACCCGGTAAAACATTAAATCTCCGACATCGCTGCGGCCGGAAAAAGATCCTGCAAGAACGGGACCAACGACAACTGAGGAGAATCGTTCAACTGGCAGAGGTGCAACCCTTCCGCAATTGCTGCAGATTTCAATGCTGGGCCATCACGTGTCAGCGTGCGAACCATTCAACGAAACATCATCGATACGGGCTTTCGAACAGGAAGGCCCACTCGTGTATCCTTGATGACTGCACGACAGCTTTACGCTTCACTGGGGTCCGTGAACACCGACAATGGAATATTCATGACTGGAAACATGTTGCCTGGTCGGATGAGTTTGTTTCAAATTGTATCGAGCGGATGGACGTGTACGGGTATGGAGGCAACCTCATGAATCCATAGTCCCTGCACGTCAGCAGGGGACTGTTCAAGCTGGTGGAGGCTCTGTAATGGTGTGGGACACATGATACGTCTAGATATGACTGACAGGTGACACGTACGAAAGCATCCTGTCTGAGCACCTGCATCCACGCATGTCCACTTGGCAATTCCAGCAGGACAATGCGACACCCCACACATCCAGAATTGCTACAGAGTGGCTCCAGGAACACTCTTCTGAGCTTAACCGCTTCCGCTGGTCACCCAGCTTCCCGGACATGGACATTATTGAGGATACCTGGGATACCTTGCAACGTGCTGTTCAGAGGAGATCTCCACCCCCTCGTACTCCTACGGATTTATGGATAGCCCAGGAGGATTCATGGTGTCAATTCCCTCCAGCACTACTTCAGACATTAGTCGAGTCCATGCCACGTCGTGTTGCGACAATTCTGCGTGTTCGCAATGGTCCTACACGGTATTAGGCAGTATACCAGTTTCTTTGGCTCTTCAGTGTATTTATTTCGTATGTATTTTTCAAAGAGTGCCTGGAGAAAGACTCAGGCTTACTGCCAAAAGATACAAACTGGAGGTTGTACTGTGTACTTTCCTAAGGAGAATAGCGGTGGACGAGCTCGCAAGCTGCAGGAAAGGGATTGCGAGCACACGCAGTTCATTAAGGAAGATATACTTTAGTATAAATGCAGATCTTGTCATTACACAAAAAAGTTTCCTGAGTGTGCTGCCGCACCATAATGTAAAAGATTATGCTAGAGAAACCAACGTTTCGGCCATGGTTTCAGTGGCCTTCTTCTAGTAGAGCCTATTCAATTTAAACGCTTAAAATGTATATTTATAATACCTACCTTAATAACATAAAGAACAAACAAGCATGAAAAGTGGATATGTTGATTTTTGTAAAAATTTAGAATTTATAACTTTTTTTTCTCAAGAAAAGCTGTTAATGGTGAACTTCAATTACTCCTTCATCAATTGCTACCTACATGGGTGTTCAGCAGTATTTTTTTGAAATTTTTTGAACCAACGATATTGAGTACAACTAATAAATACGTCTCCTGTAAAATTTTGTAAATTGTATATTACTGATCCTTTGTGGTGTAGTCTGGAGAGATGGGCTGGTTGGTTGATTCGGCGGAGGGGACCAAACAGCGAGGTCATCGGTCCCATCGGATTAGGGAAGGATGGGGAAGGAAGTCGGTCATGTCCTTTCGAAGGAACCATCCCGGTATTTGCTCGAAGCTATTTAGGGAAGTCACGGAAAAACTAAATCAGGAGGGCCGGATGCGGGTTTGAACGTCGTCCTCCCGAATGCGAGTCCAGTGTGCTAATCACTGCGCCAACTCGCTCGGTTGGTGAGAAGGGTGTGTGATCACTATGCACCTCAATCATCTTTACTTAAAATCGTCTCTATTTTGCAGGAAGAACGGTATAAGATTTGCTCGAAAACTATACATGACCTGTATTTGCCCATTCCGAGACGAACAGAAGCAGTTATGAACGCGACTTTAAAGTAGATTTATATCCTTTTAGATATATTTGCTGTGCCCATTCGTGTCACGTAGCCATGAAACGTATTCCTTCTTTTCCCAAACTGTCACTTACCTTCTGACGTGCTTGCATAGTTCGTGGTTGTTTGCCTCCTGTACTAGGCGTTTTCTTGGATGGAACTGAGAATTTTCCTCAGAACCTTTCATCTTTGGCCTCAAGTTTCTCCACTAGGCCTTTCTTGTTCACTGTGTCTCTGCCACATACAGAGGATACGGTCGAATAACAGTGCAGTAGTGTCTAATTTTGGAGTTTTAGGGTTATCTTTACATAATCTCTTTTTATACAGTACATTGTGTGACGTATTTTGTTGTGAAGACCGATAAATGTCCCCGCTGTATTATTATGGCACGTAATTTTATGTGATCAAGTGGGCTTTGCGTGAAGCCAACGAAAATGGACCGACGTCGAGCTTCGATGAGCGATTAGCTTTTAATCAGAGATGTATTGCGCGTCCCTGGGGAAAATGGTTCAGATACTGAGAGGCTTCTCGGAGTCGGTCATGCTGGTCGAACTGCGGAAGCCACGGCAAAAACGTGCGTCACTGTCGTAAGCGGTAGTTCCGATCCACAGGCAGACAGACCCGCCCCACCGAGAAGCGAAGTGAGGGGGTGGGCGGTCAGGTCAGCAGAAGCGTGTCAGAGCGACTCCTGTAGTCCCCAGGGAGACCAGCGGTGAAAAATGGGGTGAGGTGAAGCGATCCGAGCTGAGATGAGAGGAAAATAGACGAGACGCCCCGCCACATACTGCTCGTAAAGAGGTCGCTGGGTCCTCTGTCTGGCCACCAGCGGAGATTTGTGACACAGCCACAATTCGTTTTTTTCTCCTCCTTAAAGAAAATATCAGTGCTCCTCTTCCCTCCGTTGAAACCCCTCGTAGCTTGGAATAGCAGATTCCATGTACTTAAACTTCCGAAACGTTACCGACATTGTACCAGTCTGTCGACTAATAAACAATACGCTGTATTCATTCCTCTACGAAATATAACCGTCTGAATTCGGATGAATCTGTTCGGAAAATCCTGTGCTTTGGCAGTCGACCACGTTGGCGTCACCATGTGCGCCGATGAAATGGCTGACGATGCGGGAGAACTTTTTTTCCCCCCTCCAACATGCACAGCACTGTCTTCGGTGATACACCTCGGATCTCGTATAACAGCTTCATTATTCAGCAGAGTAAGCTAAGCGCAGCTGAGGATGCATCTTTGCTGCAGCCTCGAGCAGAGGTGTGATAACAGAGTAAAATACTTCAAGCACAGATTGCCTCACATGTGACTTTTGTGTGAAACATAGCAAATGACACGGCGATAGCAATGTGAGGGGAAGTAGCCGAACGGTAAAGGAAGACGGCATTCTCAAGAGTGTGAGTAAATTTCATGTCGATCTCTCTCTCTCTCTCTCTCTCTCTCTCTCTCTCTCGCTCGCTCTCCCTCCCTCCCTCCCACCCGTCGCTCCCCCCCCCCCCCCCCCAGTTAATAAACTGGCTCGCTTTCTGGAGACAGGCGTTCGAATTCCCGTTCGGTCAACCGGATGTAAGTTTTCCGTAGTTTCCTCGTGGCTTCCTTAAGGAAACGGCCGATTTCCTTCCGTATCCTTCTCCAATGGGGACTAAAGACTGGTATGGTACCGTAAGGCTCAGCCAAAGGCGCGTAGGATGTGACAATAAAACTTCGGGTAATGCCTCTGCGATGACTCGGCATCTCTGCCAGTAAATCCTACTGCCACGTCCGCAAAGGCCCCTGGGCAAAGCTCTCTTTCATTACGAATGCTGCAGACGAGAGAGGGTGAAAGACGAGTTTCCGGTACGTAAACTGGGACTTTTCGGCTGAGGAAGAAAAGCCCGACAGAACGAATCATTTAATCTCTTTTCCCATTATTTAGCAACTAGTCGTTGTCTTACATCTTCGCTCCGCATTCTACAAGTGGGAGCCCCATCACCTGACTACCCATGGAAATTGAAAAACAACTGCTATCACTCAGTAGCGGAAAAGCATCCGGACCAGACGAGATACCCTTAAGATTCTACAGTGATTATGCTAAAGAACTTGCCCCCTTTCTATCAGCAATTTATCGTAGATCTCTGGAAGAACGTAAAGTACCTAGCGACTGGAAGAAAGCACAGGTCGTTCCCATTTTCAAGAAGGGTCATAAATCAGATGCGAATAATTATAGGCCTATTTCACTTACGTCAATCTGTTGTAGAATAATGGAACATGTTTTGTGTTCTCGTATTATGACGTTCTTAGATAATACAAATCTCCTTCATCATAACCAACATGGATTCCGCAAACAGAGATCATGTGAAACCCAGCTCGCCCTATTTGCCCAAGAAATTCACAGTGCCGTAGACACTGGCGAGCAGATTGATGCCGTATTCCTGGACTTCAGGAAGGCATTTGATACGGTTCCGCACTTACGTTTAGTGAAAAAAATACGTGCTTACGGAATATCGGACCAGGTTTGTGATTGGATTCAGGATTTCCTAGAAGAAAGAACACAACATGTCATTCTTAACGGTTCAAAATCTGCAGATGTAGAGGTAATTTCGGGAGTACCGCAAGGAAGCGTGATAGGACCTTTATTGTTTACAATATACATAAATGACTTAGTTGACAACATCGGTAGCTCCGTGAGGCTATTTGCAGATGACACGGTTGTCTACAAGAAAGTAGCAACATCAGAAGACTCGTACGTACTCCAGGAAGACCTGCAGAGGATTAATGAATGGTGCGACAGCTGGCAGCTTTCCCTAAACGTAGATAAATGTAATATAATGCGCATACATAGGGGCAGAAATCCATTCCAGTACGATTATGCCATAGGTGGTAAATCATTGGAAGCGGTAACGACCGTAAAATACTTAGGAGTTACTATCCGGAGCGATCTGAAGTGGAATGATCACATAAAACAAATAGTGGGAAAAGCAGGCGCCAGGTTGAGATTCATAGGAAGAATTCTAAGAAAATGTGACTCATCGACGAAAGAAGTAGCTTACAAAACGCTTGTTCGTCCGATTCTTGAGTATTGCTCATCAGTATGGGACCCTTACCAGGTTGGATTAATAGAAGAGATAGACATGATCCAGCGAAAAGCAGCGCGATTCGTCATGGGGACATTTAGTCAGCGCGAGAGCGTTACGGAGATGCTGAACAAGCTCCAGTGGCGGACACTTCAAGAAAGGCGTTACGCAATACGGAGAGGTTTATTATCGAAATTACGAGAGAGCACATTCCGGGAAGAGATGGGCAACATATTACTACCGCCCACATATATCTCGCGTAATGATCACAACGAAAAGATCCGAGAAATTAGAGCAAATACGGAGACTTACAAGCAGTCGTTCTTCCCACGCACAATTCGTGAATGGAACAGGGAAGGGGGGATCAGATAGTGGTACAATAAGTACCCTCCGCCACACACCGTAAGGTGGCTCGCGGAGTATAGATGTAGATGTAGATGGAAGATACTAGTGTCTTCTTATGGAGGAAAGAGCATAGCCGGAACTCACTCGAAAAATCAAAGAAAAACCAGCTCTTATGTATGGTAGCGAAAACTGGATCCTAAGAAAAGGAGAAGAAAAAAAGAATTGAAGCAGCTGAGGTCACTTGGACTAACATTAAGAGACAGAGTGCGATTGTGAAGACATGAGACACCAAATAGACGTGAAGACAACAATGACAGAGAGGATTATACACCACAAAAAAGGAAAAAAAAACCGGTTTGACCACATCAATAGGATGCCACCTGAGCGCCTACCTTGGGGAGTGTTACATTTCAACTAAACTAGGAAACTAGGCATAAGACGACCAATGAAGAAATAGAAACAGCAGCTTTCTTAAACTCCTTTGGTTTCTGAACGGGACAGCATACACTTCTTGAAATGGAGGAAGAAGAACAACAACCACTTTATTTAATCCGAGTTTGTGCTCCGCCTCCAATGACCTCGTCGTCGACGGGCCGTTAAACAATGACATAACTTCTTTCCTCTCTCTCTCTCTCTCTCTCTCTCTGATACACACAGTCTGGCGCAGTGCAGCATCATAAGAAAGTCGCGCAAAGCGGTTATCGCTGCAGGGAATGTGTCAGGAGATCGCTGCAGGGAATGTGTCAGGAGCAGATCGGGGCGAAAACCGAATGCGCGCTAGCGGCGAACGGATGCACCCCCGGATGTAACGCTTCGACGAGCGCGCTACCCGCTGTTTCGACTTAAACAGGAAGTGCACGGTGCACTTCCGGCAGGCTGTGGCAATGGAACGAGCTGACTGACGATGGAGCACACAGCCGTCCGATTTTGCACGATTTTGGGGCAAATCGCTGATAAATCTCGGTGCTGAGCAAAATCCAAAGCACCAAAGATTTTCGTTGCTTCTACTAGAGCCTTCCTCAATGACGACCGAGAAATTCTGTCTTGTCCAACTGCCCATTCATTTGGAAAGAACCTTGAGCTACGACATCCTAAGTCCCACTAGAATCGTCGACACAGTTACCCTTTACATCTCCATCTCAAAACCCTCTCTTCTTCAAGTCAAACTGGACGACACAACCACTAAGGAGACGTTTTTTTTTTTTCTTCCTTTTACAAATAAAAACCGCGAGCTTGTGTCATCTCTATGCGGTTCCCTCTATCCTCCCTCTATACTTTCACAGAACACTGTCGCCTCTCTAAGCCAGCAATCAAAACTGCTAACCACTACAGTGGCAGCTGTCATGCAAAAAAAGATTAGAATCTCGCGCCCCAACTCGCATTCGACTAGGAGGTTCTTAGAGGCAGAACAGAAGCTCGGTATGAACAATAGTGCGTAATGATATCGGCTGAGTACTTTTCAAAGGAAACGTACCAGCATTCGACTTACAGAATACGTTACCTATCGTGCAAGGAAAACCGTGTATTGAGAAGAAAGCTGTGCATGCAGTTTGTATTTAAGAGGCCTTTTCGCCGTTCGTTGAGTTTGACCATCTCACCTACTATTTTCTTACAATATACGGCAGTCTGTGCATCACATATCTCAAGAAAATGCCACACAAAATCGTCAGTGGAATCAAAAATTGTTCCCAGAGCAATTCGCGAGCAAGAAAACTTGCTTTTAAATTATGAATAGGAATAAAACGAAAATATTATTCATACAGAAACTATCAAACATCTATTACGCTGCATACTCGCGTAAGTGGAAAAGATGTCGCGTATGTTCTAAGATGATACTAATAATCGACTCAACGACTATGAACGATAGAAGTAAACTTATGATTCACTACTTTCGTCGGTGTATAAGCGTTAAATATCAATGTAAAGTTCAAATTCTTGTCCATAACAAGAAGAGCCCGCTTCGGTCGCCAGGTCTGTTGAGGGGCGCCAGTTCGGCGTCGTTTGAGGCGCAAGAAGCAGCTTCGAATAGTGGTGGCGGGAGATAAGTCTGTGTCACACGTCGCTGCTACAACTGACGGCGAGTGGTAGCCAACTTCATGTAGCCGCTACTGGCTGGTCACACTAATCTGAGATCTGATAGTCTGTACCAGTAAGTAGTACCTAGTGGAGTGTCGTTCAAACCTCATTCCTCGTTTATAAAGTCGAAAAAAAACCAATTCGCATAGTTCTGAAACAATTGATTCGCCCGGCTTGTGCTGAATAGGCTTCGTTGAACCAAATTAATATGAGATTATAACCGTTTTCAGCTCCCTTGCTGATTTTCAAACATTCCTTCACTTACTTTAATTCTGTTTGTCCTTGACGTTCTTAATTTTTTTTTCTCGGATGTCCTACAGATGGAATGTTCAATCCAATTTCATTCACCTCTGGAAGTTATCTTCTACAGCTACACATTATACTGCGTGCACTATCCGAAAATTACCTCGAGCAAGTAAACAGAGAACCGACTTGCGGAGATAACATCTTGGACCTACTGATAACAAACAGCCCCGAACTTTTCGACTCTGTAAGAGCAGAACAGGGAATCAGTGATCATAAAGCCGTTGCAGCATCCCTGAATATGGAAGTAAATAGGAATATAAAAAAAAAGGGAGGAAGGTTTATCTGTTTAGCAAGAGTAATAGGGGGCAGATTTCAGACTACCTAACAAATGGCTCTGAGCACTATGGGACTTAACATTTATGGTCATCAGTCCCTAGAACTTAGAACTACTTAAAGCTAACTAACCTAAGGACATCATACAACACCCAGTCATCACGAGGCAGAGCAAATCCCTGACCCCGCCGGGAATCGAACCCGGGAACCTGGGCGCGGGAAGCGAGAACGCTACCGCACGACCACGAGCTATGGACGATGGCATTGAAACAGAGGATGACACGCGTAAAGCTGAAATAACACCTTTTTCCAAAGTTGTTTCACAGAGGAAGACCGCACTGCAGTTCCTTCTCTAAATCCTCGCGCGAACCGAAAAACGGCTGACATCGAAATAAGTGTCCAAGGAATATAAAAGCAACTGAAATCACTCAACAGAGGAAAGTCCACTAGACCTGACGGGATACCAATTCGATTCTACACAGAGTACGCGAAAGAACTTGCCCCCTTCTAACAGCCGTGTACCGCAAGTCTCTAGTGGAACGGATGGTTCCAAATGATTGGGAAAGAGAACAGGTAGTTCCAGTTTTCAAGAAGGGCCATCGAGCAGATGAGCAAAACTATAGGCCTATATCTCTGACATCGATCTGTTGTAGAATTTTAGAACATGTATTTTGCTCGCGTATCATGTCATTTCTGGAAACCCAGAATCTACTCTGTAGGAATCAACTTGGATTCCGGAAACAGCGATCGTGTTAGACGCAGCTAGCTTTATTTGTTCATGAGACCCAGAAAATATTAGATACAAGCTCCCAGATAGATGCCATTTTCGTTGACTTCCGGAAGGCGTTTGATACAGTTCCGCACTGTCGCCTGATAAACAAAGTAAGAGCCTACGGAATATCAGACCAGCAGTGTGGCTGGATTGAAGAGTTTTTAGCAAGCAGAACACAGCATGTTGTTCTCAATGGAGAGACGTCTACAGACGTTAAAGTAAGCTCTGGTGTGCCACAGGGGAGTGTTATGTGACCATTGCTTTTCACAATATATATATAAATGACCTAGTAGATTATGTCGGAAGTTCCATGCGGCTTTTCGCGGATGATGCTGTAGTATACAGAAAAGTTGTAGCATTAGAAAATTGCAACGAAATGCAGAAAGATCTACAGCGGGTAGGCACTTGGTGCAGGAAGTGGCAACTGACCCATAACATAGACAAATGTAATGTATTGCGAATACATAGAAAGAATGATCCTATATTGTATGATTATATGATAGCGGAACAAACACTGGTAGCAGTTACTTCTGTAAAATATCTGGGAGTATGCGTACGGAACGACTTGAAGTGGAAAGATCATATAAAATTAATTGTTGGTAAGGCGGGTGCCAGGTTGAGATTCATTGGGAGAGGCCTTAGAAAATGTAGTCCATCAACAAAGGAAGTGGCTTACAAAACACTCGTTCGACCTATACTTGAGTATTGCTCTTCAGTGTAGGATCCGTACCAGATCGGGTTGACGGAGGAGATAGAGAAGGTCCGAAGAAGAGCGGCGCGTTTCGTCACAGTGTTATTTGGTAAGCGTGATAGCGTTACGGAGATGTTTAGCAAACTCAAGTGGCAGACTCTGCAAGAGAGGCGCTCTGCATCGCGGTGTAGCTTGCTGTCCAGGTTTCGAGAGGGCGCGTTTCTGGATGAGGTATCGAATATATTGCTTCCCCCTACTTATACCTCCCGAGGAGATCACGAATGTAAAATTAGAGAGATTCGAGCGCGCACGGAGGCTTTCCGGCAGTCGTTCTTCCCACGAACCATACGCGACTGAAGCAGGAAAGGGAGGTAATAACAGTGGCAAGTAAAGTTCCCTCCGCCACACACCGTTGGGCGGCTGGCGGAGTATAAATGTAGATTTAAAAAAAAAAAAAAAAAAAAAAAAAAAAAAAAGAGAGAGAGAGAGAGAGGCGACTCAGCACGAAGGAACTATCCGAGTAGATATGGCGTACATGAAGATACAAACAAATTATCAGAATTTCATAAAAATTGGAGAATTCATTCAAGAAAAAGGGCTTCACAAATTCAGGAAGTCACTAATGTTTTGGTCCACCCTGGCCGTTATGCAAGTAGTTATTCAGCTTGGCACAGATTGATAGAGTTGTTGGATGTCCTCCTGAGGGATATGGTGGCAAATTACTCCAATAGGCGCTTTAGATCGTCAAAATCCCGAGCTGGTTGGAGGGCCCTGCCCATAATGCTCCAAACGTTCTCATTTGGGGAGAGACCCGGCGACCTTGCTGGCCAAGGTAGGGCTTGGCAAGTACGAAGACAAGCAGCAGAAACTCTCGCTGTGAGCGGGCGGCCATTACCTTGCTGAAATGTAAGCCAAGGATGGCTTGACATGAAGGCAACAAAGCGGGGCGTAGAATATCACTAACGTACCGCTCTGCTGTAACGGTGCCGCGGACGTCAACTAAAGACGTCCTACTATGAAAAGAAATGACGCCTTGGACCATCACTTCGTTGGTCATCACAGTTCAACGCGAAGCGGGACTCATCACTGAAGAGAGTTCTGCTCCAGTCAATTAGTTCCAGGCCGAAGACGTCTCTGGAGACGTCCCGGACAGCGATGGGATACCAACCTGGTTGTCCCCGCTATACGGCCAGACGACCAGGAGAGATGTCTTGGCGTCCATTTCTTTTCACCCCTTTGGTTGTCAACCGCGGTATCCATAGCCACAGCGGTACAACGACGATATTCTACGCCCTGTTTTGTTTCCCTTCACGTCAAGCCACCCTGGGCATACACTGCAGTAAAATAATGCCTGCCCGCATATGGTGAGAGTTTCTACCTCTTATCTTCGTGCTTACAAAACCCTACCCTGGCCAGAAAGACCGCTGGATCCCTCCAAAAATGATAACGTTAGGAACATTATGGGCATAGCCCTGCAATCAGCTCGGGATTTTGACGGTCTAACGCGTCAAATCGACGGAATTTCGCACGACATCCCTCAGGAGGACATCCAACAAGTCTATAAATCAATGCCAAGCCTACCAACTGCTTGCATAAGGACCAGAGATGGACCAACGCGATACTAACTAGCTCAATTTGTTAAGCACTTTCTCTTCGATTAATCGTCCAATTTTTCTAAAAGCATAATTATTTGTTTGTATGTACATGTACATCACATCTACCAATTTCTGGACCATTCGGATAATTTATTCGTAGTGTGTCCTTTTTGTCTTAAGAGTGTATTTTGTCGCACGTTGTTCTTCACGTAATTATTGCTATTTGTGACCCACAGCCCTTCGTATTTTCGATAAACATAAAAAAATTTCAAGACGACGTTCCCTGACCACTTGCACGCAATTACTTCCCAGTTCTGGATCATGATGGCTAATAAACATACAAAATAAACCAATGAACAAACAAAATAAGTTGAACGATAATCTGATAAATAATAAGCACGGTACAAGATTTTGTATACTGACTACTGCGCACTCAGTGCGCTAGGCAATAGCTCTATTTCTCTCTGGGGAACGTCTGTTTCAAGAAAACTGTCATCATCAAAAAGTTAATAATACTATACTGAGTTCCCTCCTCTCTGAATAGAAAAGGTAAAGATGTCACCAACCCGATGGCTGGTTTGTACACCACACTGCTTTACTACGCATGATCATGTTGGAAACGGTATGTGACCTCTTAACTAACATATACAGCCAATTATAGGAAGACCTACATTTGAACCACGATGTGATGCAATTTGTTTTTCACATTAACAAATCATTTTATGTATACAGACTGAAGCAACGAGTGGAAATCTGTAGCAAGGCCAGGAATCAAACCCAGGTCTCCTGTTTACTAAGCAGAGGGAATTTAAAGTAGACTGGAGCGGCAGTGAGAATTTGGATCCAGGAGAGAGGCGTGCCAGCGTAATCCATGCAGTTGTGAGAACCGCACTGCCAAGGTGGCTTAGTGGTTAATGCACCTGCTTAGTAAGCAGCAGACCCAGGTTCGATTCCCGGTCTTTCTACTTATATATACGAGACCAGTAAAGTCTCTGAAAGTATTTGATTTCATCAACAAATCACTGTCAAAGGTGAAAGAAGCAGTGGCAGAAAAATATCTAGGAGCGACTAAGGGTTCAAACGTGGACCTTATGGTTTGTAGTTTAACATTTACTCATTGTTGTATGAGGTAATCTCATTTGTTATATAACTGCAATTTGATAACTATTTAGTCATTACTACATTACGATCATAAAAAAGCTTTTTACATTACACATAAAAAATTAAGAGAACTGCAGCATTCACAGAGTGAGAACTTCCATAAAGTCTTTAATAATTAGATATGGAAAGAAAGTTTTTCAACCTCTTCGCAATGGGAGGTAACTCCATCGTCACACTTACCTAGTGGCATTTGCCTAGCAAATGCTGACTATAGAAAGCCTCAAACCCCTTTTTTCAGTCGCGTCTATTTGTTAAATACTTCAGCTTTTCACGTGATATCGTACGAATAGAACTTGCTACTTTATTTTCAGCAGCATGTACACTGAGGCATTAAATACCATGCAGTACTTCGTAATATCGTGTCGGACCTCCTTTCGTCCGGCGTAGTTCAGCATCTCGACGTGGCATGGACTCAACGAGTCGTTGGAAGTCCCCTGCAGAAATATTGAGCCATGGTGCCTTTATAGCCGTCCACAGTTGCGAAAGTGTTGTTGGTGCGGGACTTTGGCATGAAATGACCTCTCGATTATGTCCAATAAATATTCGATTGGATTAATGTCGGATGATCTGAGTGGTCAAATCATACGCTCGAATTGTCCAGAATGCTCTTCAAACCAACTGCGAACAACTGTGGACGGTGACATGCCGCATAAGCACCCATAAAAATTCAACCGTAGTTGGGAACATGAACTTCACGAATGTCTGAAAATGTTCTCCAAGTAGCAAAACACAACCATTTCCCGACAATGATCAGTACAGTTGGACCACACCACCCAGACCATTCCGTGTAAACACAGCCCAAGCCATTATGGAACCACCAATAACTTGCACAGTGCATTGCTGACAACTTGGGTATATGGCATTGTGGGGTTTTCGCCACACTCGAATCCTACCATCAAGTCTTACCAACTGAAATCGGGACTCATCTGACCAGCCCACGGTTTTCCAGTCGTCCAGGGTCCAACCGATATGGTCACGAGATCAGGAGAGGCGCTGCAGACAATGTCGTCATCTGCTGCCACAGTCCATTAACGCCAAATTTCGCGGCGCTGTCCTAACGGGTACGTTCGTCGTACGTCCCACATTGATTTCTGCAGTTATTTCAAGCACGGCTGCTTGTCTGTTAGCACTGACAACTCTACGCAAACGCCGTTGTTCTCTCTCGTTAAGTGACGGTGGCCGGCCACTGTGTTGCCCGTGGTGAGTGATGTCTGAAATTTTGTATTTTCGTCACACTCTTGAGACTGTGGGTCTGGGAATATTGAATTCCCTGTCGATTTCCGAAACTGAATGTCCCAAGTGTCTAGTTCCAACTAACATTTCGCGTTAAAAGTCTGCTAATTTCCATCCTGAAGCCACGTCGAACACTTTTTCACATGAATCGCCTGTGTACTTCGACAGCTCCGCCAATACAATGGCCTTTTGTACCTTGTGTATGCGGTGCATATCTGTATACGTGCATATCGCTGTCCCATGACTTTTCTCAACTCAAGTGTATTACGAAGAGACGTCAAAAAATACGTTACATATTGTTACGGTAGATCATGTAACTACACGTCAAAGTGCCAGATATAAGACACTATTGTGCAGGTCATCTGGCTTGTCTATGAGCGAGATCGGGAAATTTTATGATTAATTTTAATTTTATTCTAGTTAAATCTTCATTCTCAGTAATCAGTTATCGACATCTGTGGACTACGTGTCAAGTAGAAGCAACGCCTCAGCAGAAGCTGTTTGTTCTTGAAGAATGCGATGACCCAGTAGTCCCTCGCGCTGCGTTTGAGTTACCAACGCGGACTGTTTGGGTGGATCCACCTCGTGTTGTTGCGGGACGCGGCCAGAGCCCAACCGGTTCTGTTGCTCAACTAAGCGTGACGTCCACCCTCTCCTCTCCCTCGTAACTGTTCTCGGACTTCGCTCCGGTGCCAAACGACGTCTTCCATGACCACTCTGACATGCTCCTGGTCTATTTTTCCACCGCAGGGGCGCGCCCGATTGTATACCCTACCCAAATTTCAGAACATAGTCAGACATGTTTTTTTATACGCCTTTAATTCAGAAATACATTCCTTTGGATGCCCACCATCCCGACCGTCCTTAAGTTTACTTACGACTGCGGCGCATTATTTTTCGACTTAGTCACCAGATCTCTGTAAAAAACGGTCGGTCAGTCATTCACTTCTTCGACGACAGAAGTCCGCTCTTTGGTCACAGAGCCATTCGACAACCGCTGTGCGAACGTCCTCATCGTTGGGACACGTCTTTCCTGCCAAATGGTTTTTTTTTTTTTCAGTTTGCTAAAAATATGGAAATCGCCAGGTGAAAGAACTGGAATTCTCGATCGGCATCACCGACGTCACTGCGGCCGTGGTCAAAATGTTGACATCACTTCACTACGGCTGGAAGCGACACTGCATTTGGTCCGTGTACCGCCAGAGTTGTACGGTGAATCCGCGTGCAGTTCACACGTTTTGTCCACAACAATCGTACTGTCCCACCTACTTCAGCTCTGCAGTGCGTTTCCAGTTGCCGTTCCATTTCAATCGCACATTGTAACGCCCCTGTTACCCGTATAGAGGCGTTATGGTTCAAATGGCTCTGAGCACTATGGGACTTAACTTCTGAGGTCATCAGTCCCCTAGAACTTATAACTACTTAAACCTAACCAACCTAAGGACATCACACACATCCATGCCCGAGGCAGGATTCGAACCTGCGACCGTAGCGGTCACGCGGTTCCAGACTGAAGCGCCTAGAACCGCACGGCCGCACCGGCCGGCTTCTGTTTTTCATCACATTCCTAATTGTGATTTGTGCTTCCAGCATTATAACAAAAATGAGCCGAAATACAACAAAACCGAAACAGAATATAAACCTGTCAGTTTATCTATCAGCTCACTATTTTTCTGTGTGTATTACCTTTTACAGTACTGCCCATTTTATGGCAGGGAAATTTAGCATTTTTTAACACTACATATTCTCTTACTGATGCCAAATTCTACTTGCAGGTATATTTTGAGATCGTAGAGTGATTTGCATTTCTCGTAGATTGTATGTTGTAGATAATTACCTAGGAGAAAGTTGTTGCGTATTCTTTTAGCCTCGGGATACGGCCACATGGCCGGTGTGCTGAGCTACTAAACAGCCTGTGCTGTTAATTACTCCAATGCTACCTTCTGTCCAGTTTCACACAACAGTGGAAGTCACTATAAAGGCAGGCTTCCTACAAAAATAATATACAATGTAGGAAGCCTACATGTATCGAATTTATTTCGAAAGTAGTAGATCCATATAAGACAATCATTATGGAATTACAGTTTCTTTTGCAACACGAGTAACAAAATAAAGCGTTTGCATTTCGTGGACGGAACTTTCTACAAAGGAACTCACTGTCCTGTTGTGTTATAGCACGGTTAGTACTTTGTCCAACCTCCGTTCTTCCTAATTACCTCAAAAATTGTCTTCGTCATTGCTTCTGTTAGTGTCTGTAGTCCTTGCAGTGAAATTGTTAGCCACTCTTCTCATATTGCTCTTTTGGGCTCACATACGGCTTAAAATTGGTTTTCATTGCGATAAACACGTCTTGCAATTATTCCTCAAAAGTTTTTTCCGTGGATTTCAAATCCAGGCTACGTGCAGGCCAGGACAAGACATCGATATCTTTACCTTCAAAACAGTTTTTTGTTGTAGCATAATCACGCAGCGATGCATTACCTTGTTGAAACATTAGACTTTCGTCCATGAGGTCCTCAAACATTCTACACCATTCTGTCTCTAGCAACTCAGTGGACATACTGGAGTTCATTCTAGTGTTTACCCAAGCAACGCGTGTTTTACTAGCGCAGAAGGCTGTGCAAATCACAATACTTTCACCACCAAAATTTCTGCTCATTCTTACCTTCTACTCTGTTCTAAGATCATGCCAGTCATACTGAAGTTAATCCGGACCATCTAAATTACTTGTCGTCACTGAAGATCACTTTATCCCATTCCCATAACCTTTAGCAAACTCCAAACCAGCCTGTTTGGGTATTATAGCAGGTTTCTGTAGTCGTTTCTTGAATGCAAGATGTTTTCATTTGACGTAATTTGTTGTACACGTTAGGCAGTTACTGGCAACTGTAAATCAGCAACGAGGTGACAATAACAAAGGTTTGTGGCCCTTGTTTTACGCAAAAATAACCTTTTAGTAGGTTCCGATAATTTTCTACTTTTCCTAAATTTTCCTTTCTGTCCATCGTGCACCCAATCTAACGAAATTATAATCACTGCACTTGAACGGTTCAATTTTTTGGCGATTTGACTATTAGAGTGTCCCATTTCCTTCTACACAACGATTTTTGCTTTTTCATAACATGATAATTATCCTCCGCATGGTATTGTCACAATCATAGCTTATGTAGACAATACTCATTGCCACTAGTGGTGCCCGTTTCCTAATTATCAGGAAAGGCAAGTACGCACAGACGAACCGCGCACAGAGCCGACTGCTTTTACACGAAGTTCCACCGTCTAGCAGATTAATCGTTGATGTCTTGTTACATACCGTACTACTGACGTCAAATGCGATACCGCTTGACTGCATTTTTCCTCGTATACTGGAGCTCATACTACTTCATGCACATTGTGCACAGCTATTCCAACCGACAACGTTAATTTTTCTACAAATATCCATGCCTTGATACTAATTTCCACTACTGTATATTTTGCCACTGTAGTTTAAGTGAATTTATGTTCTACCCTGTCCTCGTTTTGACAGTCTAAGCGATTGTCGGTGTTACACAAACAAGTGATCCATAGTCCAGACCTTCTCTGGACATTCTTTCAATATTTCGCTGTTGCTGGTTCACTTTGTCTACACCGTCCCTTTCTCGGCTGTCCTCTGCGTTACGAAAGAACATTCCACATCTTTTAGCGATTCGCTAGCCGAAGCCAATTAATGACAACACTATCTCCAACAAAAACAGCGACTGCGGTCGTCCGAAAATGGATTACGCATGGTAATTAAGAGAAAGCATTTCCGTGGTGTGATGTAAATCACCACACCAAGCCAATTTGCGAGGAAAGTAATGCAATTTCCCATCAGTCGGAAAAGAGCTCGCTACGAACGCGTCTGCCACAGAACAGTTTCGAGGGCTGCCAAAGGGAGCGGCCCGATACGCCACGTCTCACGGTGATTGATGATGCAATATCTGTCAAGATTGGACAACAAGCAAAGTTGTTTTCGCGGTATAAAAATAAGATAACTGAGCCGGGAGTAATTACTTCAGCAGCCCAGACGCCACAGCTGTAGTACAAACACAAATCTAGCGACGAATGAGTCCATTAAGAAGTTCTCAAAACTACGGACTCCCATCTCCTAGTTTAGAATGATCTTTTTAAGGGCGACAAAATTATTTCGATGCAGTAGTTGTACCGCAAAGTTCAGTATTATCTGTAAATTTAGTCAGATTTCAACAGTGCGCTGGTTCCTGGAGAACACCTGGCACGTCGAGACCGTCACAGCCGAGCCTGCGGTAGTGTTTAGAGGGGCAGAAATCAACATAACACCGTCTAGCGTAAAAAAAAAAAATTGGATCTCTGGCAGCCTCTGCCGCTTTGTTAATCGTCTTCTTTGCCGTGATATCCTTTTCTTCTTCCAAAAACTTTATGTTTGTGGCTATGTAGGTCAGTTGATCAGTGCAATCACGGATTATTTATTCGCTGAGTCAGTATTTAGCCGCATTTTCACTGAGAAAATTTATTATTTTTGTAAATCAGTTCGACATCATAGTGATGCATGATGAACATGATCTAAGGAAGACAAAAATAACGGCTAAATATCGTTATTATGACTAATGTCTAATGGAGAAAGACGAAGATAACTTCGGTGATTTTTGTTTTATGGGCATTAGGCTCGGGCCCAGGACATATTCCTTGCGACTAACGTTTCGTCTTCTAATGCTGAAGACATCATCAGAGGCTAAAAAAAGTCAGACAGCAATATAAAATTAAACAAGTTCACCACGCCGAACCGTCCATACATATTCACAACAGTCGGCTCGTGACGTCATCAGACAGCTGCCTAAGGTCGCACGTTCCTGCCAACGTGTGTTACGAAGCCTTTAGTGGGAAAGAGTTGGAGGTGTTTGCTTTACTTAGCACTAAAGCCCACAACTTGCTTGATTTCAATCCCCCTTTTCTGTTAAAAGTTGTTTTGGTGCTTTTGAATTTTTATGGCCTCTGTGTTCACCTAGCATAATAATGACTAGGCCTTGATAAAACCACATTATTAAGAAACGAAACTGATGCCGAAACGTCCTGGCTGATTAAAACTGTGCGCTGAACAGAGCCTCGAACTCTGGACATTTTGCTTTCGCGGGCGCTCTGCCGCCGAGCAACGCAAACAACATTCATGACCCGTCCTCTCAGTCTTACTTCCGCCAGTACCTCGCCTCCTACTTTCCAAAATTCACCAAAGTTCTACTGCAAAACTAGAGGGACTATCACTCTTGGAAGAAAAGATATTTCTTGTGTGAATTGAAGGTGGAAGGGGTAGAACGGAAAGGAAAAACGAAAGGAAAGGAAACGAAAGGAACGGAAAGAAAAGGAATTATTGTCAGCTCCATCGTTGACTTCAGGCGGAATCTGCAGGGACGAGTGAAAATGTATGCCTGATCGGGACTCGAACCTGGCACCTCCTGCTGACTAGGCAGTCGCGTTAACCACTGCGCCACCCGGACACAGAGTTTATCGCAACTGCCCGGACTATCTGGGCACACCTCCCAGCCGACGTACACTTTCACTGAGCGTCACTTATCCGCTAGCTACTTTGATGTTCTCGTAGGAGGTCGAACTTAATTGTGTACCCGCACTGAAGGTGGATGGCATGGCTCATCGAGGCGAATTAATTGTATGAATGCGTGTCGTCTGTTCTTTCGGACATGTCCGGGTCGCCGCTCATTCCGCATAAAGTCCCGATGCACCTGACATCAGTTGCTGCCTTTACTTTCCCTCCCCTTCACTTTCAATTCACATAATATGTATCACAGCTGCGGATTCCGAAAGAACAGTTACACCGCATTCATACAGGAAAAGATACTGCAGAGACATGGCTTAGCGACAGCCTGGGGGATGTTTCCAAAATGAATTTTTCACTCTCCAGTGGAATATACGCTGATATGAAACATCCTGGCAGATTGAAACTGTGTGCCATATCAAGACTCGAACTCGGGACCTTTGCCTTCCTGCTTAGCCAACTGAGCTGTCCAAGTACCAGCATCTGCCAGAAAGTTTCATGTCGGCGCACACTCTGTTGCTGAGTGAAAAATGCATGCTGGAAACTGATACTGCTCATTTATCCGTGTTTGCCATACGAGAACTGCTACTGTGTTCTTTAAGTGTTAGCGCTTCCTATGAACATTTGACCACACGTACAAAGCATTTTTATGTACGCCTGCTGTGGCAAGCGGCGGGTGCAGGTCCTTTCCAGTGCTGAAATATCCGCGCACATTTATCGCTGTTGAAACACAGATGAAGAACGGTGTGAGTACGTGAGATCTACTGAGTGTGTCGACGTTACTAGTAGTTGACAGGTGGAGACCATAAAACAGCGTGCACACAAGACGTGAAAGTGCCGCTCAGCGGCATGTTTCGGACTTCGACAAAGATCGAATCGTTGGTATGAAGTGCAAGGGAACGACTTAACGACAGATGACACAAACAGCTGCCTGTAGTGCAATCCCCGAAGAAGAGTGGTGACGTGATGGACTGAGGATAATGCTGTGATAAGAACGGCGGGACGAGAAGATCCGAGGACTGTTTGACTCACTCTGACGAATACACGGACAGCAGCTAAAATGCGGTCAGAGGTTCCAGACAGTGTGTCACCACAAAACGATGCAAACGGATTACCAGAAGCTGCGCCGAGGTATCGAGCTGCTATGCGCTGTTTTCCTCGGACACTACACCACAGACTACAGGGACTTTGTGATATTCGCTATTTTTGACTTCATTAAAACAGCAAATACGAGTAGTTAATACTTTCAGTCAGAAGGCAAATACTTGTTTATAAATAATGATTAATGTATAATGAGGCGTCGCATGGCGACGGTGGAATTTTCTAAATAAAGTAATTCGTCGTCTTTGGGCGGCAATATAAACAGATAAATACGGATAGATATGCGATCCTTCACTATTGTGTTCGCTGGAGAACAAATGAAGGAAGCCTTGAGCGCTAAAGACTTGTACTGTTTCTCTCAAGTAAGACGGATGCAGATTTGTGGCAGTTGATCTAATTTTTACTAAATGTATAAAAACGTGTTATGTCTAAGTTTGAGTGAAGTGTAAAGAACTGTTATAACTTACCGTGACGACGCACGAGCGACTCAAAGAAGACAATGGCTATATAAAAGAGCGCTCAATGGACATGATACGGACATAAAAATCTACCGTCATTGTAGTACTAAGCTTAAGGTGCGATATATGTTTTAGTTGTTATAAATATTTGTTCTGGGAATACTGAATCATTTAGCAGTGCTCATTCCTATTATCTCCTCAGTATTATTTTCATTTTAATTATGCATTTTGCTAGTATTACAGACACCAAGATCAGCAGTCCAATGTGCGTGTTACATTGATAAAAAAAACTGTTTTATCGTCTTCTTGCATCAGATATAATATTGAATTTCCCTTTTGTGTGATGTTACAGTTGTTTTTGCGCCCTTAAGAACTTTCTGGTCCCTTAGGAAATTGTTTTGTCATAACAATAACTTCACAACCGGGTATGATCGTATCTACGATCATGAAGTAATTAGAAAGACGATAATGCAATTTCTTAATCAATAGCACGCTAGTTGTGACTGCCTCCAGCCACGCAAAACTGCAAGTAAAAACTATTCACATCTTATAATGCAATATTTTATGACAATGGTCAATCCATGATTCTTACGCCAATTGTGATTGATAAAACAGTAAGCTAACTCTCAATTTCCAACTTTCCATTGAATAACAACATCACTTTTATTTTGTAACATCACAACTTGCACGGTACAGAGTTTGAGTCATCTGCGTCGTTGAGTGGCAGTCTGTGGTGTTCGTCGATGAATCCTGCTTCTGGCTGTGGTTGTCGGATCGACCCCGACGAATTAGCGATTCTCGAGACCCACACATCCTCAAGTCCCATGACGAGGGAGCTATGGGTATGGCAGCAGGACTGATTTGGTAACTACTGAAGGGAGGCTGAACCCTCACCAGCATGTGGCAGGAAAGCAACACCACGGTGATGCCCTTCATGTCCAGGGTACGAAATGGCATACACTGAGGTGACTCAAGTAAAAGGATATACCTCCTAACATCGTGTCGCATCTCCTTTTGCCAGGCGCAGTGCAGCAGTTCGACGTGGCATGCACGCAACAAGTAGTTGAACTCTCCTGCACAAGTAGTAAGCCATGCTGCCTCTACAGCCGTCCAAAATTGGGAAAGTGCTACCGATACAGGATTTTGTGACGAATTGACCTCTCCATTATGTCACGTAAATTTCCGATGGGATTCATGTAGGACGATCTGGGCGGTCAAATTGTCCAGAATGTTCTTCAAACAAATCGCAAACAAATGTGGTTGACTTGGCGCATTGTTTTCTATAAAAACTGCATCGTTGTTTGAAAACATGAAATCTATGAATGGCTGCAAATGGTTTCCAAGTAGCCGAACACAGCCATTTCAAGTCAATGATCGGTTCAACTGGACCAGAGGATCCAGTCCATTCCATGCACACACAGCCCACACCATTATGAAGCCATTACAAGCTTTCTCGGTGCCTTTTTGACAACTTGGGTTCCAGGTTTCATGGGGTCTGCGCCTCACTCGAACCATACCACCAGCTCTTACTAACCGAAACGGGGACTCGTCTGACCAGGTGACTGATTTCCAGTCTTCTACAGTCGAACCCATACGGCCATGAACCCAGGGGAGGCACTGCAAGTGAAGCCGTGCTGTTAGCAGAGGAACTCGCATCTGTCGTCTGCTGCCACAGCCCACTAACGAACAATTTTGCCTCACTGTCTTAACAGACACGTTCATCGTACGTCTCACTTTGATATCCTCAGTTATTTCACGCAATGTTACTTGTCTGATGGAACTGACTACTACGAGCAAACGCCGCTGATCTCGGTCGTTAAGTGGATGCCGTCGACAACTGCGTTGTCCGTGGTGAGAGGTAATGCCTGAAATTTGCTATTCCCGACACAGTTTTGACACGAGGATCTCAGGATATTCAATTCCCTGCCGATTTCCGAAATGGAATGTCTCACGCATTTAGCTCCGACTACCATTCCGCGTTCAAAGTCTGTTAATTAATGTCGTGCGCCCATAACAACGTCGGAAACCTTTTCACATGAATCATCTTAGTAAAAATGACAGCTCTGCAAATGCAGTGCCCTTTTACACATCGTGTACGTAATACTACCGCCATCTGTATACGTGCGTATCGCTATTCCATCACTTTTTGTCACCACACTGTACCTCAGCGGTGTAGCGGAAAACCCCCACACTGCAGCTCACAGCACAGTTGCCTTGAGTAGTGTACGAATCCCCTAGCGCTCTGCCTTGTGAACTGATTTGTCAGCCACAGAGAATGTCGGGGCTACGTTGGGAAGACGTACACATTCCTACCAGTCTCTAGCCACAAATGTCACCAACTGACACAGTGTGTGTTTTAGGAATAGTAAGAAATGTCACGAACTGACACAGTGTGTGTTTTAGGAATAGTAAGAAAGACCTCATGGTAACATTCGGATGCTGTTTGCTTGCATGGCACAGCAAATACAAGAATGATACGTCACACTGATGTTGCTGGTAGGCATTAGTTCGGAATGAAATTGACGTGCAACATTTTAATACGATTATGTGACGAACGACCTGTACTTCGTGGCTTAATACTTTCGATTTCTGCCAATTAGCTGAATGCTATCGACGCGATTTTAGCAGAATCCATCACATAATGAGGAATCGGCGGTTCGAAATTTCTACGGAGCAATTTGCGTAATTTCCATCCTAGAAGAGTTAGAGCGTTTTTGCGGTTTCCACCCGCCGTTCCTGACGAGTGACTGAGAATATTGCTTGCCATATTTTTGTACAAAAGATGAAGGCCAGACATCCCTACAGTAAGGGTTTATTATTTGCGATCCGCATCTGATTATGGTGCTGAGCCTAATACACTACCAAATTACCGGTAATGAACTCCAGCGTCTCAAGTATGCAGCAATATTCTCTCACTAATATCAATTACTTTACAATTTCCTCTGTTATTAGCTTCGACCCTCCTTGTAACAAGACTGCACTCTCCAAGGCGAGAGTGCCAAAGAGCCGAATATGCCTGACGTCCCCTGCTCAGTTAGCTTTCCGAAGGATTCGATATCTCTCAGATGGAGAGACCAATGGAGTGGCACCATAGTGAAATCAAACGGTACAAGAGGAACGGTAAGTAAAGAGTGGAGGAAGTTTTCTTGGTGCGATTCCTATACAGTAAGTTTTCGGGTGTCCATCCTCGATAACGATCCCCCTCCCTCAAAATGCTAAAATGAGTTCGCCGTGTCGTCCTCGTCAGACAATGGAAGTAGAGGGGTGTGTGTGCACGATGGCTGGACCTCAGCCATGTGCTTGCGATTCTGGGCAGCGAGAAAATGTCACACCAGCGCAAGCGGCTCCTGACTATGGATGGATGGATGGTTGGATTGATTGATTCATTTTAAATTGTTGGCTGCTAAACAGCGACGTCATCAGGGTCCTTTCTCAAGATTACAGTAATGTTGTACGAGCAGTCAATCTTGTTAAAACGAAAGGCCTTGCAACTATAGCCACAGTCATAAAAGTTTTACATACATTTACAGCATATCAGTTCATACTACTGCCATATATTAATAGTACTAATAAAATATTTCAAGTCATAAACATGGTTGGTTGATTGTGCAGCTACTAAAATGAACCAGCCACACAAAAGTACTTGAAAGTCTCCGTCCTATTAAACTGAGCAGGAGTCCTGACGTCACACAAAATGTTACCAGTTTCCCTCTTACTATATCATCATTGCCTAAAATTGAGGATAAGTCCCTTGGTAGACCGAAGGTTTCTCTCCTATCAACACACATAACATAGGACGTTAAAGAGTGATGCATTGTGAGCGTGGGACCACAACCGCATTCCAGCAGATCTTCATGCCGCAAGGGATACGCATGTGTCATCGGGCAGTGTCCGATACGAAGGCTAGTGAGAACAATTTCGACCCTTCCTCGAGTTCGAAAGGAAGTGCGACATGGTCGAACAGTTTGTTTTAACGACCGCAGTTTCTTGTTAGTCACTGTCTTTGCTACTCAGCCATTATTCTCTTCGTTACACAAGACGCAACAGCCTGTGCGGGGATGTTACGGTGAACTATGGTATTTTCCTGGCAGGCTGCTTTAGCTCCCTCATTACCCTCGATTTCAAATGTGTGCAGGTACCCAGCAGAAAGCCATCCCTTTCTTCTGCCAGCGCAAGTGCAGGAGGTATATAGCGTCCTGGACCACCTAAACCAAGGACGCTACAATGCACAGTAGGGACCACGAGGTGTACGCGCACTAGGAATCTGCACCGTTGACGTCAGAATGAACCCAACCAGAGGTCATTAGCCCGCAATTGCCATAACGTACTGCGTTGCAGTTGCATTTACTAGCGAAAACATGGTTGTTTACAACAGTGTGAATTTTTATTAGTGAATGGCGACTGACTACAGTGTTACTTCATAATTACCAGCGTATTGAGGGATTCTTTAGATTAAGTTTTTAAGTGAAAAATCATGATTTGCAGCGCGACCACCAATTGTACTAACCGTAGCAGGCAAGTACGTCATGACCTCAAAATACATACAAGATATTCTTGAGAGCTACTTTGCCGAAGTAGGACGACTGGGCAAATTCACCCTTTGCCTGACACCGTCTCTCAAAGAATTAAGGGTTTGATTTTGGGCCGTAAAGCGAGTTACATCCTGTCAGGTAGTGCATGCACGAAAGAGAGAGCATTTGACAGTTCAAGTGCCAATAGATTGGCGGAAACTCGAGATACGGCTGTAGAACCGTCATCTTCTGAGAATTACGACGCTTATCGTCTACAGGAAAGTGAATGCGACAAGAAAGTTAAAGAGATTGTTTCAGAGGTGGGAGAAATTTTTGAGAGTTGAATCGAATACGAACGGTTACTCGATATGTTTCTTATAGAGACAAACGCAAACGCCCTGAATTAGCACATTGCGATGTATCATATACGGCAGATGAGTTATGATTCTTAAACAAAATTTTATCGTTCTTAAACTGACTGCGAGATATACTTTTTTTCCATTGCTCAGCACAGTAATTTTCCTGATTAATTGATAACATGCACTGAACACCTCTGAATGTAAAGGAGATATATTCAGAGAGAATACAACGAGGACTGTGACATTCACTTTTCTGAACCACCTTTATCCCTCCTGTATCGGCAGTATTCAGACGTGTTTAAAGCAGCTCGAGAAAATACTGAAATACGAAAAAAATATTGAAATACAGTTGTTTTCATCAATAAATGGATATTTATTTGAATTTATAACACGAATACGAGGTGAAATATTTTCTGGAAACGAATTCTGACATCAATGAGAAAAGAACTGCAAATAAAAGGAGACTATTGCATTCCGACAGCTGTAGGTGTTTGATAAGTAAAATTGTGCACTGTCTTGCTGAAAAACGGCCCTGGGGTATTGTGTAGAAAGGGTATAGCTACAGGTCACAGGATGTCATTCACGTAGGTAACACTGGTCGCAGTGTCCTCGACATGCTCCAACTGTGTTTTGTACGTGTACCCAATAGCCTGGAGTTGAGGCTGTATATCTTGTGCGAATGCAGTCACTTTGATGCCGCTCCCCCTGTCGGCGGCGAACCAAAATGCGACCATCATTTTCAAATAAACGGAACCTGAATTCGCCCGTGCCCAGTGACGCTGTTCCGTACAGCAATGCAGTCTAGCATGTTTCTGCACATTCGTCACAGGTAGGAGGAGAAGTGGACGTAATATGCGACCTGACCCACCTCGTCGTGTCCTCTGTGAACCATTCGGCACACACCCGTTGCACTGTCAAAACACTTTGTCCAACATGAGCAGCAATTTCCATTCTCTCATGCCAATAATGCGCCCTCTTTCAAACTCACTGATCTGACAGTTCGAGCATACGTCTGCGAGGCACCCTGCACGTCTACTCAAGTCACACCGATCCCTTACCTTCGGTTTACAGCGACAACGAGAGCCGCAAGTACATTTTGCCGGTAGGTGGTGTTGCGCCGCGATATCGATGTTGACCTTGACCCCGCGGGCCTACGTGGTTCAAATCCTAATCATTTCTGCAGGACATACTAATGTACATATCCTGTGAATATCAACGTGTTATCTCTGGTAGTGAAATGTGTTCTATTGTTTTGTGAACATGAGTGAACATGACTACTTCCTTCTGCTCTTTCCTATTACCCTCATCCTTTGTTGCCGTAATTTTATCTATCTTCATCCAATACCCACCGGCTCCTAAGATGGACCTGAGGTTTTGTAGTTCCACCTTCAGACGTTGTTCGTCGCTGATACGGTGCGCCCTCTTGGTTGAAGTGTGCATGATGGATCTCCTCTGCGTGGGGTGGTGATGGGAGGATACGTGCAGGTATCCGTCCACGCTGGTGGATTTTCTATAAAGTCTATAGCCAAAATCACCATCAGGCTTTCGGTTAACTTCCACGTCGAGGAACTGACAATGTGGTCATATACCCTCACGAACTATGTTGGCAGTGGCAACGGGCGTGGAAGCCTTCGCTTACAAGTATTATTCTCTTTCTACTGAGCTAACTTTTTCACTGTTAAATAAGACTATATAATGAAAAGATTTTCATCTATTTATGATCTCATTTATACACAGTATTCGTTTTCTATCTGCCCAACCACGCCCTCCCATCCTTCCCACCAACATCAAAACTTACTTCCTGAGAACTCCTAACGTTAACGTCCCGTTGTGTCCGGTCCCGTGACATCCTGTGTCGATGCGACCGTCTGAAATACACTGCGCAACGTTCCGACGCCCCGCTCCGTCCCGTCGAGTACGAATCGACTTTTAGCGTTATTTCGCATGGGATCCAAAATACGCGACGTACCGCTCCGTGGATTTACTCGGAAACGTTTATTAGCGGGACCGGATTAATCCTCTGTATTTGTGCACTTTAAAAGCGTCACCCAGGCTCGCAGTGACACGCGAGACCGCGCTGAAACTGTCGCTGCTCCTATGCCCAGCATCGATCCACTGCTTTCAGAAAGATTCCGAGATCCGATAACTGGTCTAGAAAATGTGCAGCGTTACAAGTCCACACACAGCCTCCAGATGACGCGAAGCAATCTGTATCGATAATCTCCACGGGATAACAGTTCAACGTCAGTACGGGAAAAAAAGTCACAGCAACAGGTTTCCAAGTAAACAATCCGGATTTATTACTTTCTTTTAGACCAGGCACAGTCCGTCACTTTTCTAGAACAACTCTTTCAGCTAGCTACTGGCTCCGCGATCACGTGGGAGGTTCATTAATGGTATTTCTGTATTTTGTCAAAGGGTGTCCAGCACCCAGCATCGTGCTCTAAGAATAGCTACGTAAACCCCTGCGCGCCTCAACCTGAATGTGAGACTGAAAAGTTTTGATTGTTGCACTGTGTGATTGGTATCAGCTATACAATTGCTATAAATCAGATAATGTAGGAACACATTGTTCAACCAAATCCATACTGAATAATAGTCACTTGTTTCAACTACGTTCGATGTCAGACGTAAATTCTTGACCTATAACCGTGCTTCAGTGATTTATTTCGTGTTCTGAGGCCCGGCTAATTTCCATTACTTTCGATACATAACCAGCCTATCATTTCTCTCTGATTTACGATAACAGTGACAATTGGTAAACTGTCAAAATCCGAACGTCTCTGCGTAGAGTTTGCGGCACAACGGACGCAGTTGTAGCCAACTTATCAGCTACGAGGGCCTCTTTGGCTGTGATATAG
Source organism: Schistocerca nitens (assembly GCF_023898315.1). Taxonomy (NCBI): domain Eukaryota; kingdom Metazoa; phylum Arthropoda; class Insecta; order Orthoptera; family Acrididae; genus Schistocerca; species Schistocerca nitens. The sequence goes on along the minus strand of NC_064620.1, from coordinate 149,427,372 downwards.
AGTAGAATATGCCATTTACGCTTTTATTTCTAAGTGGCAGCAATTCTGTGTGTCGTTCCACGGGTAGTAGAATACACGGTAGGCATCAGGAGGTGTATGCGCAGTAGAAAACCTCGATGGTGACGTCAGAATGAACTCAACCAGAGCTCAGTAACCGCGACTTCCATAAAGTATTGTATTTGCGTTTACAAGCGAAAATAAGGCTGTTTACGGCAGTGTGAATTTTTTAATGACTGGTGATTGAGTACAGAGTTGCAGCGTTATCATCATTGTGCTGAGGGATTATTCACAGTACTTTTTTAAGTACAAATAATGGTTCGCTGTATGATCGCCAGGTTTACTAACCACAACAGTGAAGTTAATAAGTTAAGAATTAAGTTTCATACATTTCCTAAAAACAATAAGCCTAAGCGAAAATGGATAAATGCTTGTAAACGTGCAATTTCGTTTTCAGTTGAAAATTATTGTGTCTGCTCGATACATTTCACTGATTAGCATTATGAAAGGGATTTGAAAAGTGAACAGTTGAATATTCCATCGAAGCGCAACTGATGCTGCTCCGACTCTTAAATCTTCCATTCACCAGTGCTGATTTACGGCGCAGTAATGAACCTAATAATGAGAGAAATATTCCAGCACAAAAATAAAACTACCGTAAAGAAGTAGGAGATATTTTAGAGGTAAATATATTACCAACTACTGAAGAAATTACTACTAGACAAGACGTTAATCCTGAAAATAAACACTGTTGTGCATGCGCGTAAAATCCTATCAGGTAGTGCAGGCAAGAATGAGAAAGAATTTGACATTCTAAGTACTAATATACTGGCAGAATCTCGAGATACGACTGTAGAACCGTCATCTTCTGACAAACTATCGTCTCCAGGAAAATGAATGCGACAACAAGGAAGATGAAGAAATTGTTTCGGAAATGGGAGAAATATCTGAGAATTAAACCGCATGCGAAAGGGAAAATGTTCTAGATTCGGAGAAAAAAGTCTAACTGTTAGAGATGATTGTAGCATATGTTGCATACAGAGTGAAACGCAAACACCTCAAGTTAGCACATTTGTATGATAATCTAACTGATCTTGTAAATGTTTCACGAAAGAATTGGCTTCAAACAATTTCATGAGGTTATTTAATTAATAATTTAATTACTTAGAGGTAAGATAGATACTGCCTACAGGAAAATTAAAAAGACCTTTGGAGAAAGGAGAACCACTAGCATGAATATCAAGAGCTCAGATGGAAATCCAGTTCTAAGCAAAGAAGGGAAAGCAGAAAGGTGGAAGGAGTGTATAGAGGGCCTACACAAGGGCGATGTACTTGAGGACAATATTATGGAAATGGAAGAGGATGTAGATGAAGATGAAATGGGAGATATGATATTGCGTGAAGAGTTTCACAGAGCACTGAAAGACCTGAGTTGAAACAAGGCCCCCGGAGTAGACAACATTCCATTAGAACTACTGACAACCTTGTGAGAGCCAGTCCTGACAAAACTCTACCATCTGGTGAGGAAGATGTATGAGACAGGCGAAATACCCTCAGAACTTCAAGAAGAATATAATAATCCCAATCCCAAAGAAAGCAGGTGTTGACAGATGTGAAAATTACCGAACTATCAGTTTAATAAGTCACAGCTGCAAAATACTAACGCGAATTCTCTACAGACGAATGGAAAAACTGATAGAAGCCGACCTCGGGGAAGATCAGTATGGATTCCGTAGAAATGTTGGAACACGTGAGGCAATACTGACCCTACGATTTATCTTAGAAGAAAGATTAAGGAAAGGCAAACCTACGTTTCTAGCATTTGTAGACTTAGAGAAAGCTTTTCACAATGTTGATTGGAATGCTCTCTTTCAAATTCTGAAGGTGGCAGGGGTAATATACAGAGATCGAAAGGCTATTTACAGTTTGAACAGAAACCAGATGGCAGTTATAAAAGTCGAGGGACATGAAAGGGAAACAGTGGTGGGGAAGGGAGTGAGACAGGGTTGTAGTCTCTCCCCGATGTTATTCAAAAATGGCTCTGAGCACTATGGGACTTAACATCTATGGTCATCAGTCCCCTAGAACTTAGAACTACTTAAACCTAACTAACCTAAGGACATCACACAACACCCAGCCATCACGAGGCAGAGAAAATCCCTGACCCCGCCGGGAATCGAACCCGGGAACCCGGGCGTGGGAAGCGAGAACGCTACCGCACGACCACGAGATGCGGGCAATGTTATTCAATCTGTATATTGAGCAAGCAGTGAAGGAAACAAAAGAAAAATTCGGAGTAGGTATTAAAATCCATGGAGAAGAAATAAAAACTTTGAGGTTGGCCGATGACATTGTAATTCTGTCAGAGACAGCAAAGGACTTGGAAGAGCAGTTGAATGGAATGGACACTGCCTTGAAAGGAGGATATAAGATGAAAATCAACAAAAGCAAAACGAGGATAATGGAATGTAGTCGAATTAAGTCGGGTGATGCTGAGGGAATTAGATTAGGAAATGAGACACTTAAAGTAGTAAAGGAGTTTTGCTATTTGGGGAGCAAAATAACTGATGATGGTCGAAATAGAGAGGATATAAAATGTAGACTGGCAATGGGAAGGAAAGCGTTTCTTAAGAAGAGAAATTTGTTAACATCGAGTATTGATTTAAGTGTCAGGAAGTCGTTTCTCAAAGTATTTGTATGGAGTGTAGCCATGTATGGAAGTGAAACGTGAACGATAAATAGTTTAGACAAGAAGAGAATGTAATTCGGGAGGACGACGGTTCAATCCCGCGTCCGGCCATCCTGATTTAGGTTTTCCGTGATTTCCCTAAATCGCTCCAGGCAAATGCCGGGATGGTTCCTTTCAAAGGGCACGGCCGACTTCCTTCCCCGTCCTTCCATAATCCGATGAGACCGATGACCTCGCTGTTTGGCCTCCTTCCCCAAAACCAACCAACCATCCAACCAAGAAGAGAATAGAAGCTTTCGAAATGTGGTGCTACAGAAGAATGCTGAAGATTAGATGGATTGATCACATAACTAATGAGGAGGTATTGAATAGAATTGGGGAGAAGAGGAGCTTGTGGCACAACTTGACTAGAAGAAGGGATCGGTTGGTAGGACATGTTCTGAGACATCGAGGGATCACCAATTTAGTATTGGAGGGCAGCGTGGAGGGTAAAAATCGTAGAGGGAGACCAAGAGATGAATACACTAAGCAGATTCAGAAGGATGTAGGTTGCAGTAGGTACTGGGAGATGAAGAAGCTTGCACAGGATAGAGTAGCATGGAGGGCTGCATCAAACCAGTCTCAGGACTGAAGACCACAACAACAACATTTAATTAAGCCAATTGAAAGTTTTATGGAATTCGCTACGAAAATGGCAAAATAATTTCAACAATTCCACGGCAATGTCAATTTCATTGATCGTAACCCAAAAGGGTTTGTAAGGTTAAAGGATATTGTAAATTAGAAGCGTTCTGGGACGACTTTGCTGTAATATATATCGTAATGACACGCCCTTTCATCAGAATGAAGGTTTACAACAAGAAAAAAAGTGCAAACGTAGTAAGCAAACTGAAGGAAAACAAAGACAAAAACTGAAAAAATGAAAGAAAAATTTAACGATCTTCCAGAATAGAAAAACTAGCTCATACAGTTAAAAGAGTTTAAAATTGCATTACAGATGATTTATCAGTACTACAAGTCTACGGAGCATCTTCTCCCATAAAAAAAGCAGTGCCGTCCGAGATCGTGAAAGAGACTGACATCCTTCAGAGGCTTTACACAAGCATTTCACCGACCACAGACAAAAGTAGTCTAACGAATATAATGTTTCATAATAATAACCACAATAATAAAACATGGAAATTCTCTATTACATTCCTAACTGCGTATGAGTTTAACATGTATGTGCTGTGTGCCTGTAAACTTCAGAGCAGTGCGGCGAGACGAGAGACTTAAATGTGACCTGTGACGTCATACCTCACAGCCAGCCTGCCCGACCAATCCGTGTATTCCGGTACCAGTGGTCCGTTCGCAATGTCACGACCGCAGCAAATAGCCTTTTCCTATCTGTCATTATAGCGAATGAAATGTGAGAGACATACTATCCACTCAACGTTGAGTACAATAAAACAAGATGACAAATCACGTCGCAAACAGAGCTATCGCCTCAGCAGCGAATCTTCTCGGGCAACAAGCCAGAGCCGGCCGGAGTGGCCGTGTGGTTCTAGGCGCTACAGTCTGTAGCCGGGCGACCGCTACGGTCGCAGGTTCGAATCCTGCCTCGGGCATGGATGTGTGTGATGTCCTTAGGTTAATTAGGTTTAATTAGTTCTAAGTTCTAGGCGACTGATGACTTCAGAAGTTAAGTCGCATAGTGTTCAGAGCCATTTGAACCATTCGAACAAGCCAGATGGTAAGCCAGGGGGAAAGCGGGTGTGGTGAGGTATCTGAGCAAACAAACAGATGCCTTCGTCGCTACAAATAAAGAGTTGCAAGGGTGTATGCAGCACGTCACCTACCTGAAACTCTTAGCAGCGCAACAGCGATGATTCATGAATTATATGTGGAAACAAATCATTAGCTCCTGGAGAAAGGCGGCGTTCTGTTGCCAGGAATAACCAGTAATTTTATTCTACGGTTTTGTCAACTATTAACATACAGGCACGTGATCTAGGTTGCGCTTTGTTCGTAAGATTATCTGTTAGTGTCCACAGATGTAAAACTGCCTTTTACGGACACGTTTCCTAATCGAAAATTACATCCCCAGTGAAAATGAAAAACAATTACAGAATCTGTTGAATGGAATGATCAGTCAAATAAGTACAGAATAGGAATTAGGAGCAAATAGAAGAAAGACGAAAGTAATGAGAAGAGGCTGAAATGAGAACAGCGAGGAACTTAACATCGGGATTGGTGACCGCGGAGCAGGTGAAGTTAAGGGATTCTGCTATCTAGGCAGCAAAATAACGCATTACGGACGGAGAGAGGACATCAGAAGCATTCTAGCACTGGCAAAAAGGGCATTCCTGACCAAAAGTAGTCTGTTGGTATCAAATGTAGGCCTATGTTAAGAAATGTCTTGAGATTGTACGTTTGGAACACAGCATTGTACAGCAGGGAAAACAGGAACAGAGCACACTCGAAGCATTTGAAATGATATGTTACAGAAGAATGTTGAAAATTAGGAGGACTGATGAGGTTAGGAACGAGGTGGTTCTCCGCAGAATCGGCGAGGAAAGGGTTATAAGGAAAACGACGACAAGAACACGGGAAAGGAAGACAGAACCTGTGTTAAGACATCAGAGAATAATTGCCCCATGGCATTAGAGGGAGCTCTAGCGGGTAAAATCTGTAGAGAAATATGGAGACTGGGATACAATTAACAAATAATTGGGGACGTAGGTTGCAACTGCTACTCTGAGATGAAAAGGTTGGCTCACGTAACGAAGCCGTGGCCAGCCGCATCAAACTAGTCAGAAAATTTAAAAAAAGTTGTGGTAGGTGTCTCTTGACGCCTGTAGAAACGCAGTATATTGAAAGACCCAGCCGCAGTTAAAGCATCCAACTCAGCCGCAACGTCTGTTATTTCAGTACGACGTCTGTTCAGAAAAATAACAGACCTTTATTTTTGAAACTTTACTATTAATTTTACATGTTATTGGTCGTTTCCCCCTTTCAAAGTACTCCCCTTCCCATGCAAACTATTTTCTCAGCGGTGTTTCCATTTGGCGAAGTGGTCCTGGATAGCTTAATTGGGGTCTTTAAGGAATGTGTGCTACGGTCGCAAGTTCGAATCCTGCCTCGGGCATGGATGTGTGTGATGTCCTTAGGTTAGTTAGGTTTAAGTAGTTCTAAGTTCTAGGGGACTAATGACCACAGCAGTTGAGTCCCATAGTGCTCAGAGCCATTTGAACCATTTTTTAAAAGGAATGTGACGAGTTGATGTCATCAATACAATGAAAATCGCGTCCTTCTAGCACTGATTTCAATTTCGGAAGTAAGAAGAAATCGCAAGGAGCCAGGTCTGACGAGTACGGAAGCAAGAATTCACAATATACAACTCCATTACAGTTACAAAAAAAAGTGGGCATCACTTTGACATTGGATCGAGACTGATGTGCTTTCTTGGGGCGTGGGGATCCTTTACCAATTCACTGTGATCACCAAACTTTTCTCTTACATGTCGTAGACTTAGCCCAGCATTGGTGCCTCGTTATGATCCTTTTGCATGAATGTTTCTTCGTCATTGGCTAGTTCGAGTTTCCGACACTTTTTCAGTCGATTTTCTTACTGCTATTCTGTCAAACGAGGAACAAATTTTGCTACAACTCGACGCAAGTTCAATTTCCAGAGATTTCCATTTGAGTTAACGAAACGTCTACATAATACTTGCGTGCTGATCGAACCTATCGGTAACGAATCTAGCAGCCTAACTCTGAATGGCTTCGGAGTCTTCCTTTAATCCGACATAGTGGGGCTCCCATACACTCCAACAATACTCAAGAACAGGTCACACTAGTGCTCTACATGTCCCCTCCTTTATGGATGCGCTTCGCTATTCCAAAATTCTCCCAATATATCGTATGCGTACTACAAACAATTTACAATAAATTCACACAATATAGGATAATTTGTCCTCTACAAAATTTACACTATTACAATGCTAATTTGTAAAATAAAATACATGGAACATTATATACTGTATAATAAAATATTATACAGTCTTTGCTTCATATCTAATTCTTCCAGCAGTCCACATATGCCTCGTCATTTCGCTGCACGCCATCAGGTCTTGGGCCGTGCACGCTCTTGGATGGTTTAGTAGCGGACATTGAAGCAAATGGTTTATGGTCTGGATGTTCAGACACGGACACAAAGTACTTTCACTGATTCCCCACTTGTGAAGATTTTTGTCACATCTGCCCATTCCTGGACGCAGCCTGTTCAGGGTTTTCCATCTCTCCGCACATGGTGGCAGCACTTCCCCAGAATCGTGGGAAGATTCTTGTTCCTGCCACAGTCTTTTCCTAGAAGTCTTTGGTCAATCTGTGAGTGGTTCGGTTGAGTGGAGAAAACTAATTCTTGACTTAAGACGTTTTGGTACCATTTGGTACCCATTTAGCGGATGACGTTGATCTTGAATCTGTTTTGTTCGTTCAATTCTGCTCTGTATTGAACGTCGAACATTCTGCGAAGCAATTCTTGATAAGACAGCCAGTAATATGTCTACACGTCTGGTTCAGGACAGTGTCCAGTTTGCTTGCGTGGCATGACCGCTCCCAGACAGGATTTGCAAACTCAGCAGCATAGTAACAGAGTGCCATTGCGGCGGTGCGGTTCCTAGATGTTTAATCGACGTGTGTCAAAGTAGCACTCTACTAATGCTGTAGTCGAACGTTGCTGGACTGTTGCTCCTCCTCATCCCCATTAACTTATATTTTTCTACATTTAGAGGACGCAGCTATTCATCATACCAACTATAAATTTTTTCTGAGTCATCTTGTATATTCCTACAGTCAATCAAAGACGACACCTTCTCGTACACCTCAGAGTCATCGGCACGCAGCCGTAAACCGCTGCTCGCGCTGTCCGTCAGGTCATTTATAAGTGTGGAAAATAAAAACAACACGTCCCTGGGGCATACGCGGAGGTGCTGGCAGTCGCGTATCACCAAATATCCCGGATGGTGCGTAATTCAAACGAGTGGTTGTCGAAGGTTTCAATTATGACCTCGAAAGAATAAAGTTACATTTAATTTTTAGCTTCTTTGCAGGTATAACATGGCTGTCGAGAAGGTAAACAAAAAAAGAAAGTAGAAAAAAGGGAAAAAACGAGGGGGCAAACCACTGACGAAGTGGACGGAGTATTGTGTAGTAATTGGTTTTCAGCTTCAAAAAGCGAAACTACGCTGCACCAGTCTACGTTGAGTTGATAGTCCAAGGGTTCGTGGGGTCTGCGCCACACTCGAACCCTACCATCAGCTCTCACCAACTGAAACCGGGACTTATCTCACCAGCCCACGGTTTTCCAGTCATCTAGCATCCAACCGATGTGGTCACGAAACCAGAAGAGATGTCTTGCTATGAGAAAAGACATTCGCGTCGGTCGTTTGCTGCCATAGCCCATTAACACCAAATTTCTCGCCACTTCATTAAGCATACGTTCGTCGTACTCCAACTTTGGTTTCTCCGGTTATTTCAAGTAGTGTTGCTTGTCTGTTAGCACTTTTTTTGTTTTGTTTTAGGGCGCAAAAACAAGTAGGGTCATACGCGGATATGTCAAAACTGTAGAACACGAAGAGAAAGAGAGGAGTTAAAAACGGCTACACACTAATCTCAACCAACAGAAGAGGAGAAAGCTAAAAACAGGGACGCCCTGAACTAAAGATTAAATGTCCTTCGCGTTACTGCTACGACGGATAAAAAGTAAAACGCGGTCGGCGGCCCGCGCGTCGTTTGTTAAAACGGTCGGCAACTCAGTTGGCAATGAGAACGTAAGTGGTTAAAAAAAGGATATTTCTTCAGGAAATGGTGAACCGTCAGAGGTTGAGCGCAGTGAGCACTCAGTGGTGGGGGAGCACAACTTAACAAATGGCGATGGCTAAAAAGACAGTACCCCCGATAGGCAACCTAGCTAAAATCATCTTCCCACGGTGAGAGGGCCAAGAGGAGTTCGTTCAAGCCGCTGGGAGGGGCTTAATAACCTGGAGCTTGTTCCCATGAAGGGAGGATCAGTGGTGATGCCAAAGTGACACCACCTGATGACAGAGGGAAACACAGAGATCATCGGAGGGAATGTAAGAACTAGCGGGAGGAGGTACGAGGACTGCAGCGTTGGCAGCAGCGTCATCGGCCTCGTTTCTTGTCAGACCAACATAAATGTCACAGTGGCTCCATCAAGAGTCAGAAAGTGACAGCTTTCCTGGACCCGTTGCACTAAGGGATGGACGATGTACAGCACACAGCGGCTTTGAAAGGCACTTAGAGAGTCGGAGCAGGTGACACAATTGAAAAGCCCGTGTCGCCGAATGTACTGCGTGGCCTGATACACGGTGAAGAGCACTGTTGTAAACGCGGGCAGCCGCACGAAGCCAAGGTGGTGAGGGGTTCACACCCACTGGGAAAGTGGCATGGAGCGTGAAGTGAATCTGCCGGAGCAAGAGCCGAAAGTAAACTACAGGAGGTATCACAGAAGAGGGACGCGCCCCATACTGTCGATCACAGGAGTCATCGAAGCAGGAGGTACAGGATGGGTGGCCACGCATAGCACACAAACGGCATGCATATCTGCTGAGGAGAAAGTCACGGCGGTAGGCAAGCGATAGTTGGGCAGCTTCTGTGTACAGACTCTTAACCGGGCTCGTGTAAAAGGCGGCAGTGGCCAAACAGATGCCACGATGGTGGATAGTATTGAGACAGCGTAAGAGGGACGGACGTGCAGACGCATAAACGAAACACCCATGGTCTGGTTTCGAACGGACATAGGACCGGTACAAACTGAGGAGGGTGGTTCGATCTGCTCCCCATGAAGTACCACTGAGGACACGTAGGACATTGAGGTACCGCATGCAGCGGGACGCCAGGTAAGATGCGTGGGAGGACCAGGAAAGTTTCATATCGAGCATGAGCCTCAGGAATTTCGTAGTTTCAACGAACGGAAGAGTAACAGGCCCAAGATATAAAGATGGTGGAAGAAACACAATGCGCCGCCAGAAATTCATACAAACCGTTTTGTCAATGGGAAAACGTAATCCATTGTCGATGATCCATGCGTAAAACCGATCGAGACGTCGTTTAAGACGTCGCCCAATGAGACAGATCTGTGGAGAACTGCAATAGATGGCAAAATCGTCAACGGAAAGCAAGGCGGAGATGCCCAGCAGGAGACAGGCTATTATAGAGTTAATAACGATAGCAAAGAGGACTACGCTCAGGACGGAACCCTGAGGCACACCGTTTTCCTGGATAAAGGTGTCCGACAAGGCAGAACACATATGTGCCTTGAAAACTCGGTCTTTTAAAAAGTCCTGAAGGAAACGGGGCTTGCGACCACGAAAGCCCCACGTGTAGAGAGCACGGAGGATACCAGTCCTCCAGCGGATGTCACAGGCTTTCTCCAAATCGGAAAACACAGCCACAGTCTCCAGATTTCCGCAGAAAACCATTCATGACATGGGTGGACAAAATGACTGCACAACAGCGCGCTCGAAATCCACAATGTGCAGTGGTTAGTAAATTGCGAGATTCGAGACACCATATAAGCTGGGCATGAATCTTAAGTTCCATCACCTTGCAAAAAAGCTGGTGAGAGAAATAGGACGGTAGCTAGAAGGAAGGTGTTTGTCCTTATTGGGCTTAGGTATGGGTATGACAGTGGCTTAATGCCAGCGTCTGGGAAATGTGCTCTCCGCCCAGATGTGGTTGTACGTACTAAGAAGAAAGAGCTTGTCAGCAAGAGAAAGGTGCTGTAACATCAGAATGTGACCATCGTCTGGCGCTGGGACGGAGGATAGGGAGAAAGTGAGAGCATGACCTAGCTCCCTCATAGTAAAGGCGCAATTGTAGCACTCACTATTCTGAGAAGAGAAGGATATCGCCCAAGCCTCATCCACTCGTTTCCGATGTAGGAAGGCAGGGTGATAGAGGAAGGAGCCCGAAATGTCAGCAAAATGGCGGCCCAAGGCGTTAGAGATAGCAACAGGGTCCACTATGACATCGTCTGCTAGTGTCAGGCCGGAAATTGGGGAATGGTGGTCCTAGACAGCCATTGGCGGTTGGCCCACACGACAGAAGAAGGAGTGCAACTGTTAGAACAGGCTCTGAGCACTATGGGACTTAACATCTCTGGTCATCAGTCCCCTAGAACTTAGAACTACTTAAACCTAACTAACCTAAAGCCGTCGGCACACGGACCGTGCATCCGAACGTTGAGCGTTGAGCGTGCCGAGTTTCTGACGTCATAGTGTGGAATAGCACGTTCGGGAGTTAGTGTTAGGTTAGTGTTGTTTTAACGTCTCGTCGACAACGAGGTCATTAGAGACGGAGCGCAAGCTCGGGTTAGGGAAGGATGGGGAAGGAAATCGGCCGTGCCCTTTCAAAGGAACCATCCCGGCATTTGCCTGAAACGATTTAGGGAAATCACGGAAAACCTAAATCAGGATGGCTGGAGACGGGATTGAACCGTCGTCCTCCCGAATGCGAGTCCAGTGTGCTAACCACTGCGCCACCTCGCTCGGTGCACGTTCGGGAGTCTTTCCGAACGTGCAGAGCAGTATTTGGCATGTCAGATATTCTGAGCGTGCGTCTGAGCGTTGACCAATGAGATGGCACAACGCCACCTACGTCACACGCACGCCGTCTCCCTTCAGTATAGAGTTGTGAGGCGCCATATTGGCATTCATTTCAAGCCTTTTTGTATATATGCCGTTTCTGAGCACTAGCAAATTGAGAATCACTGGAAAACCCGTTGTTAACTGTGTGATTCGTTCCAATAAAATAATGAGAAACATCATATTCGAAGCCAAAAATTATTGTAACTTGCGTATTATGAGAGTAGGCTATTTGAAGGCAGCAACACACTGAAGATCCACCCAAAACGCATTGTTCTTGGTACAATTTGTTATAATTAAATTTCAATTAGTAACATATCTACGATTAAGGTTTTCAGCATGTGTAACATAATATAATATCAGGTAAGAGACATGTTGGTGGTTTAGCGTAATGAGTAGCATCACTGTCCGGTGATGAGTTGTTTATTGGGTCGGTGGTTCGCATCTTGACACCTCCAATTTTTTTTCCCTAACATTCGCGGTTTTATTAGGTTCTGATACTTTATTATTTGTTTAATATAAGTATATACTATAATATTTGATCTCATGTAAATATAAGTACACCTTTTTTGTGGGGTGACTGTTCGATTGGCTTAATCTACAGGAGAGCTTGCGCTACTTGTATAAAGATATTTTCTCCTTTTTCTTTTACGCTTCGTAACTGACATGTTGCAAAGATTCTGCTACTGTGTAGGAACAGTGATCAAGTAAGACTGAACTTTGGGTTTTACTAAAATGTGGAAATGATGAAATACTGTTTATCTTATGTGGAGAAGTATTCCAGATTTGTATCGCACTGTTTGTAATGGATCTTTTATAAGCCTGTGTCCTTATTGATTGGACATGGTACTTTCATTTTCGTGGGCGATAGAGGAAAAGTGCGTTGTAATAGAGCTAACGTGGGAATTTTACGCGCGCCCGTTTAGTAAACAGTGTGATTTACGAACTTGAAGCATCCCTCAACTGCCGCTGGAGTGCGTTGCGATCGCGTATACCACGTTGGGGCCCACGTACCGTGTGCACAAGTCGCATCGTTCCTGAGCGTTCAGCAGCCCGTTGAACTTGACACGCTCAACGTTAACGTTCGACAGCACGGTCCGTGTGCCGACGGCTTAAGGACAACACACACATCCATGCCCGAGGCAGGATTCGCACCTGCGACCGTAGCAGTCGCGCGGCTCCGGACTGAGCGCCTAGAACCGCTAGACCACCGCGGCCGGCAACTGTTAGAACAACTAGTAAGTAAAAACGAGCTAGCTTTTTAGCTATCCTGAAAAACGCGATGATACTGTGCACACAATCGATTATAATGAATGCAGTTTGCCATCTTAGGGTGACGGTTAAAAACGCCGAGAGCGCGTCTCCGTGCGCGAATGGCGTCGCAGCGTACCTCAGTCCACCAAGGGGCCAGGACACGGCTCGGTAAAGAAGTGCGACGAATGGAATGTTCAGTGGCGTTAAGGATAACGTTTGTAAGATATTCTACCTGTCATCTCAACTGGGTTGAAATGAAATGGCTCTGAGCACTATGGGACTTAACATCTGAGTTCATCAGTCCCCTAGAACTTAGAACTACTTACACCTAACTAACCTAAGGACATCACACACATCCATGCCCGAGGCAGGATTCGAACCTGCGACCGTAGCGGTCGCGCGGTTCCAGACTGTAGCGCCTAGAACCGCTCGTCCACCCTGGCCGGCTCTCAACTGGGGAAATGTTTTTCGTCGAAGGTCGCCAGGCAGGAGTAAAGCCTCCAGTCGGACTTAGAAAGCTGCCATTTGGGTGTGCATGTGGATGGGGTAGGAGTCAGCAATTGGATGGCCCATGGGAAATAGTCGCTCAAGTACGTGTCAGAGACAACGGACCTCTCAAAATGGTGGGCAAGTTGGGCAGTGCTGAATGAGAGATCCAAATGAGAATAGATGTGAATGGAGTCTGAAAGGAGTGTGGGTGCTCCCACGTTAAGGCAGATAAGGTTACTGAGGATGGAAGCCAAGAGGCCACCTCTTGACACGTTCTGGGCGAGTCTCGAAGGGGATGGTGAACAGTCGTAAGTCCTCTTTGTTGGATCAAAGGCCGCAAATGTTCCATTGGATGAGGGTCATGACAAGGGAAAAAGAAAATCAAGGGATGTCACCTCAACACCTCCCGAGTGCCAGTCTTCGAAGACTTTCTGCTACGGAACACAGAGGCAGGAGATCCTGCTCTGTGAGATCTGCAGAGGTGTCAGCATTCTGCTGCTGTCGGTCTGCGGTGTCCAGGGCAGAAAAACATTTGGTGCTGGACACCAGCGACATGGAAGTCGGCAGGGCGAGGGTATTACTTGGCGACACCGTCAAAGAGAATCTCCGAGTCGGCGAAGGAGAAGATCATTTCTCTTTGTTTGACTTCTTGGGGCCTTTCTGGTTGGCAGAGGAAGACTCAGACGTTTATTGGCTGGAGGGACGTAAGACGTCGTCACGGGAGTACTGCTTCTGCCCCCTTCCGGCCTGCCGGTTCTGTAGCACGTGACTTCGCTCTGTGAGGCGAAAGTTTGGTGGATTGTTGCAAAGCTGGAGGAGGAGATGGGGACGGTACCATGACGCTAGGTGATTTCACAACCACGGTGCTAAATTTGAGGTCGCATGTCTGCATGGTCTTGTCCGTCGTGGAGCACGATGTAGCAATAAGAGTACTGTAGGTGCCAGATGGTAGAACACAGGGTTTACAACTAGCCAACAACTTACGAGTGACCGGGTAAGGCACTTTCTCCTTCACCCAGATCTCCTGGACAGCCCACTCATCCACACGACAATAGCGTGAGGCGGCGGCATTGTCGCCATTGCAGTTGATACAGTGGGGAGGAGGAGTGGACAACCGCGCTCGTGAGCATCCCTACCACAAGTTACACATTTGGCCATGTGTCGACTGGACTCTTCAGTGTGGATGTAACGATGACATTGGTAGCGGTGACATTGGGTTCGGAATGTACAGTCATACTGTGATAACTTTATAGCCCCCTTTGATCTTTGACAGTAGAGCTATTCTATCAAAAGTGGGGAAAAGAGTTCATGTGGGCACTAAGAAAGCAGTTGCTTTTTTCAGCACCCGATGGACTCCAATGACACTCTGATTAGAGGGGTACGTCTGGATTTCTGCCTCGGTCAGACAATCGAGCAGCCTAGCGTAAATAACATCACAGGAAGAATTCGGTCATTCGCGGGCCTCAACACGAACACGAGAGCCACGATGGAGCAAAGCAGCAAGCAGTTGTTGTGCTTGAGAATCAGAAGTAGTCTCCAAAAGCAAAGTGTAATTTAGTAAACTAGAGCAGGATTTCACAGCAATTGCATCAACACCTTTCTGAATAATAAACGGATTTGCCATAGCAAAGGCGTGACCGTCTTCAGTACGTGAAACCACAAGGAACTGTGGTGCAGCTGGGAGGATCTTTGAATCGGTAGGTCATTCCGTTTACGTTTGGTAAACCTAGATGGAGAAGAAGATGTATGGCTCACTGTGACAAAATCCGCCATGATTGCCAGCGTCTCTGATGACGTGCTCCTGCCAATTGGGTGACCCCCCAAAAGGGGACGCATCCATCTTAGCTGACTGTTCACACCTCACGAACACCTGACAGAGGGACCAACCGGCATTTCAGGAAGGTAGCAGCTCAGGCAATCACCCCACAATGGGACGGGTCTTTACCAGAGGGTATGTGCGAACCCGACCTGTCAACCTGGGGCTGGGAATTATGCATTACCCAGTCATCTGTTACGTGTCAGGCGCATGAGCTGGCCTTCAGGAGCGCACAGGGAGGAAGAAGAGAAAGAAAAACCTCAAACGCTAAAGTGGAGGGAGGTTAGGAGAAAGGGAACGAAAAAAGAAATAACGAACGAAAGACGGTGGAGAGACTGTTCTGATACCGGCGACTGAATATGGAGAATACATTTCCTGCATCATCCCAGACATGTTCCCCAAGGGAGGGGAAAAAGAATAGCAAGAGGACAGACATGCAGCACGGAAGGGAAGAGATGCTGCAAAGGTAGGGGCCGCGTGATAGCCAAGCACGAGCCCGACAAAGAGTGGCGAGCCCCCTGGGGGCGTCTGTTAGCACTGAAAACTCTATGCAAACGCCGCTGCTCTCGATCGTTAAGTGAAGGCTACTGCGTTGTCCGTGGTGAGAGGTAATATCTGAAATTTGGTATTATGAGCACTCTCTTGACACTGTGAATCTTGGAATATTGAATTCCCTAATGATTTCCGTTATGGACTATCCCGTGCGCATAGCTGCAACTACCATTCCACGTTCGAAGTTTGTTAATACCCGTCGTGCGGCTATAATCACGTCAGAAACGTTTTCACATGAATCGCCTTAGCCGTGCAGTCTAAGGCGCTGCAGTCATGGACTGTGGGGCTGGTCACGGCGGAGGTTCGAGTCCTCCCTCGGGCATGGGTGTGTGTGTTTGTCCTTAGGATAATTTAGGTTAAGTAGTGTGTAAGCTTAGGGAGTGATGACCTTAGCAGTTAAGTCCCATAAGATTTCACACACATCTGAACATTTTTTTGAATCGCCTTAGTACAAATGACAGCTCCGCTAATGCACTGCCCTTTTATTTTCTGTGCATACCGCTGTCCCATGACTCGTCAGCTCACTGAACTGCTACTACCTGACCAGGTTTCGAGCACCTGCCAAATCAAAACGTGGCAGGAAGCTATCCGAGGGTGTGTTTTTGCGCTGCTTCTTTGGACTATCAAATTTTGCGTTTCCCCCTCTTCTCCTGACATGGCACCCAGTAACTTCCTCCTGTATCCTCGGATGAAGAAACTATTGCGTGTCGCAAGTTTCTATAAGGAGTACGATGTGAATTTCGACGTGGAACGTTTTCCGGACAGCTAAAATGCATACTTCTACAACACAGGTGTCCGCCAAGACATCCACTGTTGCCAAAAATGTCACACTGAAGGGTGATTATATCGCGAGTGACTATTAGCGTCACCAAGTTCCACGGTTGAAGCCTGATTTTCTCGAGGTGATAACTGAAACTTTATGACTACGCAGTGTCTGAAGAAACATTTGGTTTTTGAGGAAGCAGTCTGGACGCAGGGCCTTGCAGAACGTACGCAGAAATACAGGGTAATCAAAAAGTCAGTATAAATTTGAAAACTTAATAAACCACGGAATAATGTAGATAGAGACGTAAAAATTGACACACATGCTTGGAATGACATGGGGTTTTATTACAACAATAAAAAAAACAAAGTTTACAAAATGTCCGACAGATGGCGCGTGAAAGATCTCTTGCGCGTGTCGTTTGGTGATGATCATATGCTCAGCCGCCACATTCGTCATGCTTGGCCTCTTTCGTCATGCTTGGCCTCCCAGGTCCCCAGACATCAGTCCGTGCGATTATTGGCTTTGGGGTTACCTGAAGTCGCAAGTTTATCGTGATCGACTGACATATCTGGGGATGCTCAAAGACAACATCCGACGCCAATGCCTCACCATAACTCAGGACATGCTTTACAGTGCTGTTTACAACATTATTCCTCGACTACAGCTATTGTTGAGGAATGATGGTGGACATACTGAGCATTTCCTGTAAAGAACATCATCTTTGCTTTGTCTTACTTTGTTATGCTAATTATTGTTATTCTGATCAGATGAAGCGCCATCTGAAGGGACATTTTTTGAACTTTTTTTTTGGTTCTAATAAAACCCCATGTCATTCCAAGCATGTGTGTCAATTTTTACCTCTCTATCTACATTATTCCGTGATTTATTCAGTTTTCAAATTTATACTGACTTTTTGATCACCCGGTACAATGGGGGAAAAGTCGCCTTCGACGAAGAAGAGGCAGTGAGTGGCCCGGTGGCGTAGTGGTGAGGGAGAGGATCTGGTGGCGGCGCGCACGTGCCGCGGCGGACGCAGGGGGCGTGGCGCGTGCGCGTCCCGGCGCTGGCGTCTGCGTCCCACTCGCTGCTACTGGCGCCAGCAGTCGCGACAGCGGCACTGGCACTTGCGGAGGCAGCAGCGGCAGCGGCGCAACCGGTGTCTACTGGCTACTACGCACGTCTTTGGCCATCACTAGGACAGCGCTATACTCTCAGGTATGGAGCATGCGGTCACAGCCGGAGTTTATACAGGCGGGAGCTAGTGTCACTCGAAGCTTACTGTCAAGTGACGTCAAAATAACGTGTCTTCCGTAACATTCGATGTGACCGCGAAACCAGACAGCAGTCGACAACTGATGAGCTTTGGAGACGCCGTACTGGATTTCGCCGGTTTTCCTTCCGCCCTACTATTATTTGCTGTCACAAATACGTCACTTTTGGTACGATTTGTTATAATTAAACGTCAGTTTATGACATACCGGTGGTGAATATCTTCAGGAGATGCTACGATGAAAGTTTAAGATGAAATCCTAAGAATAAAGTCGAAAGTTGTACGAGTTCACAATAGCTTAGAAAATACAGGGGTTTGATTACCAAGTACAAAAGAGTAGGTTTGTGTCCTGCTAAACACAACTTTTTATACTTCTCATTTGTAAATGGTTCTGGGACTTCATAACTGCACGAAAATTATGTTCAGTAATATTGGATGATATAGCCTATAGATATAATGGCGCTCTCTCTCAGAAGTGAATTTGGCGTGCTGCTGTCAGCATTTTCATATAAAGCACTAGAGCTGTGTGGCCTCTTCAAGTATGCATTTTAGAGCCCATGTTTACTATACGTTTTCTTCTTGTTCTGGTCCATACTACTCCGTCTGAAAGTTGCTGACCCTACAATATTAGCAACAACAGTACCAGTAATTGTATCCAATTGTCATAAGTATTAGAACGGATTTCGCTTTTAACTTTCGACTCGTTCTTTTCCAGTTCAGGAACCCTTACGTCAAACTAATACATCTATCCTTCTCCATCACCGTAAAAAGTTTGTATCATCACGGAATCACCCTGTGTATACACACATTTGACAGGTGCCGGCGCCTATAACTAACGCTCTAGTGTCGTTGGATGGTGTCTCCAGACATGGATTTCTATGTAAAAGTTTATCTAGTACATCCCTTCTACAACTTCTAGAAGTCTGTAACTTGCATTGTAAAACACCTGCATATTTAGTTGTGGCTCGGCGGCTCGTGGTAAAATGCCAGATTAATCCAAAGCTCTGTGTTTCGGACCCCCATCAATCCTAGGATTTATTTTTGTCATTTATCACTTCTTCCATCACTGGAAATCTTTGTTGATGCGAAAAATGCCCAATTACAACGTGGTTCGGAATCCACGTTAAATGTAGATTCCCCTGTAACTGGTTGCGTAAGTAATTTCAAAGGCCGGCGGGAGACAACGGCATACCTCCTCCAACAGTACCTTGCCTGGAAAAGCACGTCGTGTTTTAATTATATAGTTATATTCAAGAACACAAAAACAAATACTGCAAGGTATAACAATTCATACAGCAGAGAGCGCTATTTAGCGGCAGACATGGAACTCCTTGATATCGGCACATAGTACATTCTAAGACAACAGGTCCGTGATCAGACTAACCCTTATTAAACTGAAGCCTAGCCCTCTCTTCTGCAGATTCCTTCGCCTGCGACAGGACCATTATTATCGATATAATGTTCTCGAGTTTCCATTCGCATGAGTTCGTCGGTGTGATGCAACGTTTCGCCGAATGTTCCCGTCATGTACTGGCGAAATGCTAGAATGGCCAAATTGATGAACTGATCCGGCCTCAAATCTGAAAACTTTTATGTTCGCTTAACAAAGGAAGAGCAACGATATTTGGACCGTTATTGTTCATGACAAAACACGATTTGCCTGATCGATACTATTTAATTGAGCTCACAAAATCTAAAGGGAGCTTTCCACAAAGATTGCAGCGTAATATAAGGAGTACTGTGCCGTGTACTTTATTTATCTGCCGACACATTAAAACAACTGTCTTTATGAACGGAAATGTATACTTCTCTCAAAGGTATTCGACAGATTGTTAAAAAGGGATTACCGCTACATAAAAAATATATAAACTGATAGTAGAGAACCTTTTGTCAGAAAAAAAATTATAGACTCTTCTAATAAAGCCTGCCGGCAAAGTGCAGTTGCAAGTCCATCTCCTCGTGAACAAAGCTTAAATGGACTGAAACTGCACTGTGTCGGGATATGAAGTAGAATGGCACACTTTTTGTATACACCGTGTCATGTAACCTGTGTGAAGTCCACGAATGGGACTGTACCTATTTACAGCGACGAGGCTGCTTGTTTTATTGTGGTTCAAATGGTTCAAATGGCTCTGAGCACTATGGGACTCAACTGCTGAGGTCATAAGTCCCCTACAACTTAGAACTACTTAAACCTAACTAACCTAAGGACAACACACACATCCATGCCCGAGGCAGGATTCGAACCTGCGACCGTAGCGGTCGCGCGGTTCCAGACTGTAGCGCCAGAACCGTTCGGTCATCAGCGGCCGGCCTTTTTATTGTGTATTTGCATTTTAGCCGAAGCAGTATGGGGGCTATATGACCGTCTTCAGTGGTTGTATAATATAATATTGAGTCCTCGCAGAGTTTCCGTAAAATTTTTTGGAAATTTAACTTTGAATAGGTTTTAATACATCCCCGTTGTGTTACAGATGAGGCAGCGAGCTTTACACGTATGTAAGGCACTCTGCCTCATCTTTAACAAAAAGTCTACTTTGGGAAATCATTAAGCGCGGAAATTTGACTTACGTGACCATATGTACGATAATGTGTATCGAATGAACGAAATGACTGTGATACCATTTTGCTCAACAACCTGAACTGAGAAAATTGAAAACCCGCCTTGGAGGTTTCAACTATAGTTACAGAGAAGGCACTTCAGATTATAGCCAGACTGCAACTGCGGACGATTAAAACATACTAACAATTTTTCGATAGTGGATGAAAGTAATACGATACACACAAACATACGTGTACGTTTATATTTACATGTACATACATTCTCTGAGAGCCAACATATAGCGCGTGGTGTAGTGTACCTTGTACTACGAACACTCGTTTCCTTTCCTATTCCACTCGCAGATAGAGCGAGGGAAAAACGACTGTCGAAAAGCATCCGTATGAGCCACAATTTGGCTTGTTTTATCTTGTGTACCTTATGCGAAATGTACGTTGGCGACAGCAGAGCCGTTCTGCAGTCGACCTCAAATGCCGCTTCCTTAAATTCTTTCAACAGTGATCCGCGAAAAGAACGTCGTCTTCCCTCCACGGATTCCCATTCGAGTTCACGAAGAGTCACCGTTAATACTTGCGTGCTGATCGAACCTACCACCAACAAATCTATCCGCAACTCTCTAAACTGCTTCGATGTCTTCCTTTATTGCGACATACTGGGGATCCCAACCACCCGAGCAGTACTCAAGAATGGGTCGCACTAGTGTTCCACACGCCATCTCCCTTTACCCACACTTTCCCGAAATTCTCCCAGTAAAACGATGTCGGCCATTCGCCTTTCCTATAACCAAGACGTGCACGGCCCATTTCAAGTGGCACTGCAACGTTACGCCTACGTATTTAATGAATGTGACTGTGTCAATAGCAAACTACAAATATTGCATTCTGATGTTGTCTTCTTCTACACGGCCGCATTAACTCTACATCTAGAGCAGAGCCGCCATTTATTACACCAACTGGAAATTCTGTGGAAGTCACCGTACATCCTCCTACAGTCTCGCGCGACCGTTACGGTCGCGGGTTCGAATCCTGCCTAGGGCATGGATGTGTTTGATGTCCTTAAACCTAAGTTAGGTTTAATTAGTTCTAAGTTCTAGAGGACTTATGGCCTCAGATGTTAAGTCCCATGGTGCTCAGAGCCATTTTTGAACCTCCTACAGTCACTCATAGACGTCACTTTCCCCTAGACCACGACTTCAACAGCAAACAGCCGTATACTGCTGCTCACCTGCCTGTCAGATCATTTATGTATATAGGGAATAAGAGGAGTCCTATCACACATCCCTGGGGCACTCTTGACGATACCCTTGTCTCTGATGAACACTCGCCGTCTAGGGCAAGATACTCGGTTCTATTACTTAAGAAGTCTTCAAGCCACTCAGACATTTGGGAACCTAATCCGTAAGCTTGGACCTTCGTCAGCTGTCTCCTGTGGAGCACCGTGGCAAACGCTTTCCGGAAATCTACGAATATGGAATCTGCATGTTTCCTTCATCCATGGTTCGCAGGGTATCTTGTGAGAAAAGGGCAAGCCAAGTTTCGCACGAGCAAAGCTTCTTTTCTTACGTTATCTTACACTGTGGAGTCGATTGTAGTTTTCTCTAGGGCCATTTCTGCTAACAACAGGCTGTGTATCAAGGGCCGGTGCGCTTGCAAATGTTCAGCAAACTTCCCGAGTTTGGGACTGCGTGTTCAGGATTGCGTCACTTGCCTGTTGGGTTCGCGGATGTCGCCCACGTGTCTGAGCGAGTTCTCCACTCGGTCCTCCTGCCTCAGCAGTCAGTATTTAGCTGGCTTCCTCGTGCGTAACAGGAGCTAGGCGGCGTGCGCCCGGTCGGCAAGAAGCGGCGTCGTTGTAGACAGGTTAATTATGCTGCCATCACTCGTTATCTGAGAAACATCGATGGCAGGCCGTGGGCGTGTTCCGGT
Organism: Schistocerca nitens; assembly: GCF_023898315.1. Lineage (NCBI taxonomy): Eukaryota > Metazoa > Arthropoda > Insecta > Orthoptera > Acrididae > Schistocerca > Schistocerca nitens. Next base: position 149,405,407 of record NC_064620.1, on the reverse strand, counting down.
CACGTGTCGTATTTCCCACCGCCGCCATTGTGCACAAGACACGAGATACGCGTCACGCCGACGCGCTCCCGCTGTTTACAGTGTAAAAGTCGCCTGATTACGGCTGAATGGCTGTCAGCCGACAAATCGTCGACGCTGTCGTGCTGACAGGCCGGAACCTTTCCTGCTTGGTTGAACGGTTTGCCGCCCACACTTCTCTTCCGTGCAAGATTACATTCCACACAAGTCTGCCTAACACTTAAATTCATAGTGGATGTTAACAATTTTCTCTTTTCCAGAAACACTTTTTTGTTACTGTCAGTCTCTGTACTTCAAGGATACTCATTTGTTTTTGTGTTCGAATAAAGAAACTCGTCGACTACCTTTCAATGCCTCATTTTGCTAACGTAATTCCCTCAGCATCGACTGATCTGATTCGCCAGTGGGAAGAAAAACGACGGCACAGAGGTAGTCATTACTTTATCCGCATCTCCCCATGCCGTCTCCTCCTTTCGCAGAGTTCACACTCGGTAAACGTTACCTAACGACCATATTCAGAATACGACCTTGAAGTGCGTTTGCTGTTCAGAAGTACGATGCAATGTTTCCTCGGACACGAATGCAGGTCCGAAGAAACAGGCACAGTAGCGACTACAGCCCTCATGTAGCCCAAATTTCCACATGCCGTCGTTCCCGCCTCGTACTCTGCAGTCGTAAACACATTATGTAATTCCTCTAAATAAGACAGTCTTGGCTGCAATTTTTTAAAACTGTTATATCTACTTATGTTTGTTGTTGTTAGGGTCTTCAGTCCTGAGACTGGTTTGATGCAGCTCTCCATGCTACTCTATCCTGTGCAAGCTTCTTCATCTCCCAGTACCTACTGCAGCCAACATCCCTCTGAATCTGCTTAGTGTATTCATCTCTTGGTCTCCCTCAACGATTTTTACCCTCCAGTACTAAACTGGTGATCCCTTGATACCTCAGAATATGTCCTACCAACCGATCCCTTCTTCTAGTCAAGTTATGCCACAAACTCCTCTTCTCCCCAATTCTATTCAATACCTCCTCATTAGTTATGTGATCAACCCATCTAATCTTCAGCATTCTTCTGTAGCACCACATTTCGAAAGCTTCTATTCTCTTCTTGTCTAAACTATTTATCGTCCATGTTTCACTTCCATACATAGCCGCACTCCATACAAATACTTTCAGAAAACGCTTCCCGACACTTAAATCTACACTCATGTTAACAAATCTCTCTTTTTCAGAAACGCTTTCCTTGCCATTGCCAGTCTACATTTTATATCCTCTCTACTTCGACCATCATCAGTTATTTTCCTCCCCAAATAGCAGAACTCCTTTACTACTTTAAGTGTCTCATTTCCTAATCTAATTCCCTCAGCATCACCCGACTTAATTCGACTACATTCCATTATCCTCGTTTTGCTTTTGTTGATTTTCATCTTATATCCTCCTTTCAAGACACTGTCCATTCCATTCAACTGCTCTTCCAAGTCCTTTGCTGTCTCTGACAGAATTACAATGTCATCGGCGAACCTCAAATTTTTTATTTCTTCTCCATGGATTTTAATACCTACTCCGAACTTTTCTTTTGTTTCCTTTACTGCTTGCTCAATATACAGATTGAATAGCATCGGGGAGAGGCTACTACCCTGTCTCACTCCCTTCCCAACCACTGCTTCCCTTTCATGTCCCTCGCCGGCCGCGGTGGTCTAGCGGTTCTAGGCGCTCAGTCCGGAACCGCGGGACTGCTACGGTCGCAGGTTCGAATCCTGCCTCGGGCATGGATGTGTGTGATGTCCTTGGGTTAGTTAGGTTTAAGTAGTTCTAAGTTCTAGGGGACTGATGACCGCAGATGTTAAGTCCCATAGTGCTCAGAGCCATTTTTTTTTTTTCATGTCCCTCGACTCTTATAACTGCCACCTGGTTTCTGTACAAACTGTAAATAGCCTTTCGCTCCCTATATTTTACCCCTGCCACCTTCAGAATTTGGAAGAGATTATTCCAGTCAACATTGTCAAAAGCTTTCTCTAAGTCTACAAATGCTAGAAACGTAGGTTTGCCTTTCCTTAATCTAGCTTCTAAGATAAGTCGTAGGGTCAGTATTGCCTCACGTGTTCCAACATTTCTACGGAATCCAAACTGATCTTCCCCGAGGTCGGCTTCTACCAGTTTTTCCATTCGTCTGTAAAGAATTCGCGTTACTATTTTGCAGCTGTGACTTATTAAACTGATAGTTCGGTAATTTTTACATCTGTCAACACCTGCTTTCTTTGGGATTGGAATTATTATATTCTTCTCGAAGTCTGAGGGAATTTCGCCTGTCTCATACATCTTGCTCACCAGATGGTACAGTTTTGTCAGGACCGGCTCTCCCAAGGCTATCAGTAGTTCTAATGGAATGTTGTCTACTCCCGGGATCTTGTTTCGACTTAGGTCTTTCAGTGCTCTGTCAAACTCTTCACGCAATATCATATCTCCAATTTCATCTTCATCTACATCCTCTTCCATTTCTATAATATTGTCCTCAAGAATATCGCCCCTGTATAGACCCTCTATATACTCCCTCCACCTTTCTGCTTTCCCTTCTTTGCTTAGAACTGGGTTTCCATCTGAGCTCTTTATATTCGTGCATGGATACCAAGGAGAAATTTGGAAAGGGAATGAAAGTTCAGGGAGAAAAAATATAGGCTTTGAAGTTCGGTGGAAACATCCCCCAGGCTGTGGCTAAGCCATGTCTTCGCAATATTCTTTCTTCCAGGAATGCTAGTCCTGCAAGTTTCGCAGAACTTTCATGAAATCTGGATGTGGGCGATGAGATGCTGGCGGAAGTCAAGCTGTGGGACGGATCGTCAGTCGTGCTTGGGTGGCTTGGTCGGCAGAGCAGTTGCCCGCCAAAGGCAAATGTCCCGAATTCGAGTCTCGGTCCAGCACGCAGTTTTAATTTGCCAGGAAGTTTCAGAATATAAGGAAGTTGATCACTCTGTCTACCTGGGCTCAATGGTTCAGGCAGAAGGGTGTCTCTACACAAGAAATACGGCTCAGAGTTGTTCTGGCTAGGAATGCTGTATCGAAACTGACAGTGATTTGGACAGGTTGAACTCTCACTGGACTTACTAAATTGAGAGTGCTGAAATCTCTGGCGTTTCCAGTTTCCCTTTATGGGACTGAAACTTGAACAAATGCTCACAGGTATTACAAAAGAATTTATGCGTTTGAGATGTGGACATACAGAAGGTCGCTAAGAATATCGCTGATGGACAAACGAACCAACAAATAAATCCTGCAAGAACTGAGGATGGACAGAGGATGTCCGGTATTTATTTGTGGCGAATCCTGCAGTTCTTCGGTCACATAGTTCGATGACAGGTAGATAACTTGGATCATATGATGATCCAAGGCAACGATGAAGGGGAAAACGTTTCAGGGAAATCCACCGAGACGTTGGGTGGCCCAGATAAAAGAGAAGACAAGCCAGACATTGGGTCAGCCACTACCAGATGCAGAAGACCGGAAACGACGATGACGTACTGTTCGGAGATGGACCACCAACTTTCCACTATGAAGGACGAAATACTTACAATTATATCAAACTATATGATCTGAATATTTTGTTTACAAATCCCCTTCCCAGCCCACCATTGTTTTTCTTCTTGCGTGATTCTTCTGGTTCCACCACCCGATTCATTCTCTGCGCTGAAATGGCAGCCGAAAGTGAACTCACTACAGCTCTGCTTTTGTATGAGATGCTCGTTCATGGACGGCATTCCGATATCACCTGGGTCAAGTTTCCGTAGATACTTCAGCGCGTGTGAACTGCTAACAACCTACGACTGGTGCGACCACGCCCCCAAATGCACGAAAGCTAGACGGTCGGCGTAGCGCGCTTTCGTATCCACGCCTCGCGGGAACGTAGCTTCAAGCTGCGATGGAAGATGGCGAGTCGTGCCGAGTCAGTGAACAGCATTCCCTGCGAAAGGCGAGGATCCGGTCTCGATTCCCGGTCCGGCGCACAGTTTTAATATCACGAAATCGCAAACTGGCGCTCACTCCGCAGCCGAGCGGAAGGTTCACTTCGAACACGGCCGCCCCGGGCGACATCCAGTTCCTCTCTGACCACGGGCAGCTGTGCTATTAGCCGGCCGTATTTACCGGACGGCTGGCCAATTAGCAGCGACACGCCATTGCCCGCGGCGCGCCCACAGCCTCCGGCAGTCGAGCAAAACGCGTAAGTCACTTCTCCGGCAGTGTGCTGTGATCTCGCTAATCGCGGTACAGCTACGCTCGGTGAATTCCACGAATGACGCCGTCGGGCATTTCGGAACAGCGACAGCGGACCAGCCTACAAGCTCAACGAAAGAAGTGTGAAGTACTGAGCATAAATAGGGGGAGAGGCCAATATTATTGTTCGATTACACTATTTTCAAGAAAAATCAATGCGTCAATCATTTATCCGTATTAATGGTGGCTGAGCTCCGTGGATCTGGACTACATTACAACAGTAACTCTTTATAAAGCTTTATTAATGCCACCAGTCGTTTCGGGCTACCAGTTGGTGAAAGGCTGAGTCCTTTGTAAGACGGGCATTCGTTGGGCTTTCTCTACATCTAACAGGTGCAGAAGTATGAAACCGGAACTTGGTTGCAATAATTACACGTCTGTTGTTTGAAACTGATAAACAATATTTTATTCAAAATAATCACCTTGCTATTTATACATTTCTCCCACCACTCCGGCAGGCTATGAATGCCACCCCAGAAAACAGTTCTTCTTTTGAAGCTAACCAATCAGGGAGCCATTTTCGTACATTTTCATACGAACTGAAGCGTTGTTCAGCGAGAGCGTGTCCCAGTGATAGAAATACACTATGTGATCAAAAGTATCCGGCCACCTGGCTGAAAATGATTTACAAGTTCGTGGCGCCCTCCATCGGTAATGCTGGAATTCAATATGATGTTGGTCCACCCTTAGCCTTGATGACAGCTTCCACTCTCGCAGGCATACGTTCAATCAGGTGCTGGAAGGTTTCTTGGGGAATGGCAGCCCATTCTTCACGGCGTGCCGCACTGAGGAGAGGTATCGATGTCGGTTGGTGAGGCCTGGCACGAAGTCGGCGTTTCAAAACATCCCAGATGTGTTCTATAGAATACAGGTCAGGACTCTATGCAGGCCAGTCCATTACAGGGATGTTACTGTCGTGTAACCACTCGACCACAGGCCGTGCATTATGAACAGGTGTTCGAACATGTTGAAAGATGCAATCGCCATCCCCGAATTTCTCTTCAACGGTGGAAAGCAAGAAGGTGCTTAAAACATCGACGTAGGCCTGTACTGTGATAGCGCTACGCAAAACGAGTGGTGCAATCCCCTTCCATGAAAAACACGACCACACCAAAGCCCCACCGACTCCGAATTTTACTGTTGGCACTACATACGCTGGCAGATGAAGTTCACCGGGCATTCGCCATATCCACACCCTGTCATCGGATCACCACATTCTGTACAGTGATTCGTCATTCCACACAACGGTTTTCCACTGTTCAATCGTCCAATGTTGACGCTCCTTACACCAAACGAGGCGTCGTTTGGCATTTACCGGCGTGATATGTGACTTATGAGCCGCCGCTCGACCATGAAATCCAAGTTTTCTCACCTCCAGTCTAACTGTCATAGTACTTGCAGTGGATCCTGATGCAGTTTGGAATTCCTGTGGGATGGTCTGGATAGATGTCTGCCTATTACCCATTACGACCCTCTTCAATTGTCGGCGGTCTCTCTCAGTCAACAGACGAGGTCGGCCTGTACGCTTTTGTGCTGTACGTGTCCCTTCACGTTTCCAGTTCACTATCACATCGGAAATAGTGGACATAGGGATGTTTAGGAGTGTGGAAATCTTGCGTACAGACGTATAACACAAGTGACAATCAGCTGACCACGTTCGAAGTCCGTAAGTTCCGCGGAGCGCCCCATTCTGCTCTCTCGCGATGTCTAATGACTACTGAGGTCACTGATAATGGAGTACCTAGCAGTAGGTAGCAGCACAATACACCTACTACGAAAAACGTATGTTTTTGGAGGTGCCCGGATACTTTTGATCACATAGTGTATACGAATATGGGAAGTGGAAATGATCATAGGTCCTTTGATCACATAGTGTATATGATAATCGGACGGAGCCAAGTCTGGAGAAAAAGGTGCATACCCTAGTGTTTCCCACCTGAACGCCTCGATCGTTTTCCTGACCCGTTTTGCTGTGTGTGATGGGGTGTTATCATGGAGCAATATGACTTTGTGTTGCCTTTTTCCTTATTCCAGTCGTTTTTCACGTAATGCTCGACTGAAATCCGTCATGTGCTGTTGGTAGCGATCAGTGTTAACGGTTTCGCCAGGTTTTAGCAGCTCATAATAGATGACACCCTTTCGATCCCACCAAACACAGAGCATTGTCCTCTTTCCAAAGCGATTTGGTCTTGCAGTATATGTCGATGGTTTGCCTGGGTTCACCACAATTTACAAAGCATAGGATCCTCAAAATATATCCATTTTTCATCAACTGTCACTATTCGATGGAGAAACGACTTTCTTTTGTATCTGGCGAGCAGCATTTCACAAGTGGTCTTTCGTTTTGCTTGCTGTCTTTCATCCCGTTCGTGCACAACCAATTTTCCCAGTTTTCGCACCTTTTCCATAGCTTTCAACCGAAGAGATACGGCTTTCTGAGTCACATTCAATTGTTCCGCGAGTTCCTGTCGAGTTTGAGTATCATCATCATAAAATCAGGCCTGCAATTCGTTGTCTTCGAACTTTTCCGGTGGTATCCTGCGCTCGTCGGTTCTCACGTCAAAATGACCACTTTCGAATTTTTTGAATTACTTGAAACACTGTTTTCCGAAGAGCATGTTCGCCCAAAGCTTCGACAAGGATTGGACCCGATTCTGCAGCAGTTTTCTTCAAATGATAACAGAAAACCAATGCTGTCCGAAAATCGTAGTTCGTAGGGACAAATCTGGACATGTTTACGGGTTTGAAACAGATGTATGGAACTTGGGTTACTATGTGTTGACATTCGTCGTCAGTCGTTACAGGAAGCAGATGGCGCTGCAGACGCTGTCTCTCAGACCCTACACTGACGGCTTGCACCATCTATAGGGAAATTCCGGTTTCATACTTCTACACCTGGTACTTTGTGTACCACTGTCACTTCCATCCATTCCTGTTCCAGTCGCGAATAGTTCGCGGTTAGAGCGATCACTGACATGTCTCTGTGTGAGTTCGAATCTAATTTTCTCTTCGTCGTCTTTTCACGAGACATAAATAGAGGACCTTTTAGAAACGCACGCTCTCGTGATGGATTACACTTTCTGAGGATTATTGAAATGAATGTGTGTCTAATCTGCCTTATCTGCGCTTAGTTTTATGTCATCGTTGTACTTTAAACTGCTCCGTACACACACTCCTAGATATTTTATGGCACTGATTGCCTCTAGTGAGTGTTACGTAATCGTGTAATCGTACAATAATGGTTCTTGCTGTCTATTAAAGCGACATATGTTTCAGTCAGTTATCTTGATGGGTAAGTGCCAACCCCTGTTGTGCTGGCAAGGTGATTTTTACGATTTGAAAGTGCGAGTGTTTTCAAGGAATTCGTCTCGACTGGAAAAAAGAACGTTTTCAAGTAACAGACTTAAGCAAATTTCTGCTAACCATACTGTCTTCTCGTTTCGAAAGTCGTCCTGAGTTTCCCTCACATTAGGCCAAATGGCTACGTCGCCTGCGAACAGCAACATTGCACTTCGATTTCTCTCCAGATGGCTTTTTTTTTACACATCCTTCACGCCTTCATGGACGATAAGAAAAAACATAAAATATCCAGTACTATCTATACAGATCTACCCAAATTGGATCGACTGCATCAAACCAGTTGCAGGACAAGCAGACGCCAGGATAAAGGTGCCGCATTTTACGGCAATATTTGCGGCGATAGGTTTGCCGTCAACAATGCCGCAGTGTAGTCGCAATACACAGTAATTCTGCGATATTGCCGAGTAACACTGCTGATGTTGCAGGTAGTTGCCGATGTAATGCGGAGAGGTTGCCCGTGTTCTCCACCAATGTTAGAGAATATTCCGTATTGCAGGGCAACATCCATCTCTGTATTTGTCTCACCTTTGTTTCCTACTTCTCTGACGACAACGCAGTAGACAAGTGTCTGCGCGCCTGTATATAGCCATCTGTTTTGTTAGTTAATTGTAGTCGTGTACAGAAATGAAGACGTGAACAAACAAGAGAACTATGCATTTCACGATGAGACTGATATACGACCAGAGCTTTGGAACATTGAAAGTAATTTATAAAAAGCTGGCAACCTGAAAAAAAGACATTGGCAAGCTTTTGTCGATGAGCTCTGTTACACATTTGATGACCCATACAAAAAATTCCGAATTATTCGAACCAGTGCCAAATGCAAGGCAAAAAAGTTGCATACGAAGAGTGAAATCGTAAGCGGCTCTTCATCCACAGGGTACGCATTTGATACCATGATTTTCATACTGTCTCAAGATTTGTGTGAAGCAGTAACTGATAACGTAAGCCAGTGGTTCCCAAGTACATCTACCTGCTGACCCCCTTTGCAACCCCAGAACATCTCACGACTCCCTATATTTGTTCATTTTATACATCAATTTATTAATTTTTTGCTTCTTTCGAAAAACTTTACAATAATCTGGAATCCACATTTTAGTAAAAGAGGGTTATCAAATGTAGAGTAATACAAAACTATAGTCTTGCAAAGGACTTTGTACCCGAAAACAACTGTCTTAAATATCTAATGATATTGTTTTCACTTGAACAACACTTTCCACATCTAACTTTTCTTTCACTTCTACAGAGCACGACCGCTGTAATACTGAGTTAAGAAAGCAAAACGCAGACTGAAGAATGTATTGTGTCAGCAACAACTCTGTGACGTGCGAGGCAAAGCTGAAGCTGCCAACGATACAAAAAATAGGCTCGCTAATTATAATAAGAATACGAAAATTTTTACTTGTCTGACCGCATATTTTTTGCTTTCTTCTCAGCTGCTCCAGCCCCTCCTCCCACGGGGACACGCCCTCCCCCCTCCCGCCCTCACAGGTTGGGAACCACTGGTGCAAACAATAGTGTGTGGTGTTGCTGGTGAATAAAAATAAAACACACATAAAAATTGTATTGTTATTTCAAATTTGCCTTAAGGAAATCCTTCAGTCCTTTCACCAAAGCAGAACCATTCTTCTGGTGCAAACTAGGTTATTGATGAGCAGTTCACTTTAAAGAGGTACACTAAACTCCCGTACGAAACATCAGTAGCTCAACACCGAAGGATGATCGGCAGTCGGGTTCTAACTGGCATACGCTCTTCGAGTTTTGTATCGGTTTTGGCAGTTCTCGGACTGATTCGTTACACGAGATGTGTGAAATCGTGTTTCGACACTGTGGTGAAATTCTGGAAAAGATTATGTATCCAGCATCAGTTCACGAGATAAATTTTCTGAAGCATTCAGTTTTCTTCACAGTGAACGCAAAAGCCATATTTTTCATGTTCTTTCTAACTTCATTCCTTGCGTTGTGTGGAAGCAGGGGAGCTGCTCTCATTTCCACTTCCTCGCGTATGTTTATTTTGTATCACCGTATTAACACTTCTGGCACGGAAATGTATTGCGAAAAACATTGGAGGGCTCCAGTGGCCGGCATGTTGAAGTACACGTAGATGCAATTCGTATGGCAGCAATGTTGCGGACAACACGGTCGCGATATATTGTCGATAATATTCATTTTACTGCTATTGTGAGAGATTCTTAAGATTCATTGGAGGAATCCTAACAATGTAATTCACCCACAGAAGAAGAGTATTATGTCACTCTACTTCAAGCAAATCTATAAGTATTCGTTGTCAGCCAGCGACTCTTTATCAGGTAGCAGTACTAGAGAGGTACGTGAACCAAAGAGGCGAAGCGAGTTTCGTCACGGGTACATTTACCAAGCGAGAGTGTCAAGAAGACGGTCATCAATGTCCAGCGGCAGCAGCCACGAAGGAGCTGCTGTGCATCAAAGGTTTGTTGGCTGTAAAAATTTCCAGAGAGCGATTGCTTCGCCACACCTACGTTCATTACCGAAAGTACGGCCGTATGAATCATCAAGCGAAATTTGCGACTAGACTGACAGTTTCTTGGTAAGGAGGACGCAGCACTTTATCTTTCATGGGCAGTCACCGACCGATGCAGAAGTAACTTCAGGTCTGCCCCTAGGAACTATCTTCGGCTCTCGCTATTCACATTGCATATTTTCCGAAGAAAATAAATTTGTTGACATCGAATATAGATTTATGGTTTAGAAAGTCTTTTCTGAAAGTATTTGTGTGGTATGTAGAAATGTATGGAAGTGAAAGATGGATGATAAACAGTTTAGACAAGAAGAGAATAGAGGCTTTTGAAATGCTACGCAAAAATGCTAAAGTAACTAAGTAAAGTGGGGAAGTCAAGTAACTGATGAATAGGTACTGAACAGAACTGGGGAGAGAAGAAATTTGCGGGGCAACCTGACTAGAAGAAGGGATCGATAGCATACAGTCTGAAACTTCAAAGGATTACCAATTTAGTATAGGAGGGAACTGTGGCGGGTTAAAATCGTAGAGGGAAACCAAGAGATGTGTACAGTAAGCAGATTCGGAAGGCTCTAAGTTGCAGTAGTTATTTGGAAATGAAGAGGCTTGCAAAGGACCGAGTGGCATGGAGAGCTGCATCAAACCCGTCTTCGGAATGAAAACCACGACAAGAAAATTATACGGGGTAATCAAATAAAAACGAGGCAGATGTGAAAAGTAAGTAAGCAGTTTATTATTTCAAGAGCAATCGCTATAACTGTTAACACTGTGAGCCAAGACGGTTAATGTGTTCACAGAAAAAATGTTTGCGGTTGCCTGCGGAACCACGACTGTACGCTGGTGTACACCTCCCCTCGAAGCACATCGACGTCCACGGATGTGTTTCTTCAGGGGTCTGAAAGTATGCAAATTGCATGAGGAGAGATCTTGACTCCATCGGGGATGTGTACGGGCTTCCCAGTGAATCGGAAACAACCTTGGCAATGCGATTTCCATATTTTTGGAGCCCCGAAGAAAGACATTCGTAGTCGTCGATTTGCTACGGACGCAGACGTTCACGCCTGGGTGCAATCATGACTCCGGAAGCAACCCCAAACGTTTATCCATGAACGCATTTGCCATCTTGTCTCACAGTGGGGTAAATGCATTAACGGCTGTGCCAATTAATTCTGAAATAATTAACGGTTTACATATTTTTCCACCTATCTCGTTTTCATTTCACTGCCGCTTGTAACTAACTTTCAGACTACATTAGTATTAATCTGAAAGTTCTCAGAGATAATTGAGTTATCTGTATTGAAGTACTGTCTGAAACACTCTACACAATTATTCAGTCGGATTTTGAAAAATATTCAAAGTGATGCAAAAGTTGACTACTTGCTCTAAATATTCATTATTGTAAAATTGTGCACTCCAAATAACGAAAGAAAAGTAGTATCTTGTGATTACCATATCCATTTTTCAACTGGGATCAGTCGACCCACACAAATGTACTGAAGAGCCAAAGAAACTAGTACACTTGCCTAATAACGTGCAGCTTCCTCGCCAGTACTCAAAAGTGCCGCAAAACGACGTGACATGGACTCGACTAATGCCGGAAGTAGTGCTGGAGGGAACTGACAACATTAATCCTGCAGACTGTCCATAAATCCGTAAGAGTACGAGGACGTGGAGATCTCTTCTGAACAGCACGTTGCAAGGCATCCCAGATATGCTCAACAATGTTCATGTCTGGGAAGTTTGGCGGACAGCGGAAGTGTTCAAACTCAGAATACTGTTCCCGGAGTCACGCTGTAGCAATTCTGGACGTGTGGGGTGTAGCATTGTCCTGCTGGAGCTGCCCATGTCCGTCGGAATGAACAATGTACACGCATGCATGCAGGTGATAAGACAGGATGCTTACGTACGTGTCACCTGTCAAAGTCGTATCTAGTTGTACCACGGGTCCCGTATCACTCCAGCTGCATACGCCCCACACCGTTACAGAGCCTCCACCAGCTTGAACAGTCCCCAGCTGACATGCAAGGTCCATTTATTCATGAGGTTGTCTCCATACCCGTACACGTCCACGTCCATCCGCTCGATACAATTTAAAACGAGACTCGTCCGACCAGGCAACATGTTTCCAGTCATCAATAGTATAATGTCGGTGTTGACGGGCCTAAGTGAGGAGTAAAGCTTTGTGTAGTGCAGTCATCAAGAATACACGAATAGACGTTCGGCTCAGATAACCCATATCGATGGTGTTTCGTTTAATGGTTCGCACGCTGACAGTTGTTATAGCCTAGCAATGAAATCTGCAGTAATCTGCGGAACGGTTGCTCTTGTGTCGAACTATTCTCTTCACTCTTCGATGGTCCCACTCTTGCAATATATTTTTCCGGCCGCAGCGTTGTCGAAGATTTGATGTTTTACCGGATTCCTGCTAGTCACGGTACAATCGTGAAATGGTCCTACGAGAATATCTCCACTTCATGGCTACGTCGGAGATGTGTCCCATCGCTCGTGCGCCGACTATACCAACACGTTTCAAACTCGCTTAAATCTCAATAACCTGCCACTGTAGCAGCAGTAACAGATCTAACAACTGCGCCAGACACTTGTCTTATATAGGCGTTGCCGATCGCAGCGCCTTATTGTGCCTCTTTAGATATCTCTGTATTTGAATACGCATGCCTATGCCAGTTTAGTTGGCGCTTCAGTGTGTGTGGGTGTAATAAGTTGAAGGCATATGAAATGGTACGATCGTAAGTAGAGCAGGTAGCGGAGTTTTCTTTATTAGGTCTCCTTTCCTCGGCTAGGTAATTGGAGTACTTTGTGGACACGCAAGTCGTCCAAGTGGCGTCGTCCAACTGAAGGGCTTGCATCCGGTCGCTGACCCACACGAAATTATTATTAAGACACGCTGAAACACGTGAACTGGCTGACGCTTGGAGATACACGCAAAATATCATGAGAAAGCCTACTTACAGAGTTTCAAGAAGTCCCCTCAAGGATCGCGAGGGTAAGATGCGTTTGATGAATCATTGCTCCCGCACTCCGTACGTGAATGGAACAGGAATAAGCCCAAATAACTAGTACAATGGAAAGTACCCTCTGCGATGCACTACATTGGTGAGCCCCTGATGTCTCAGACTGTATCCTATTAACCAATCCCTTCTTCTAGTCAGCTTGTGTCACAAATTTCTTTAATCTCCGATTCTGTTCAGTACCTCCTCATTAGTTGTGTGATCATCCGACCTAATCTTTAGCATTCTTGTGTAGCATTTCGAAAGCCTCTATTCTCTTCTTGTTTAAGCTGTTTATCGTCCATGTTTCACTTCCATACTTGGCTACGCTCCATACAAACTGCAAAGTATGGATGTAGAGTGAGATGTAGCAATCAGACAACATACAACTTCCGTCAACTTGCATCTCTCGAAATGACCGTGATAGTAAGACCACAGAAATTTGGCCTTACCATTCATGAACTGAATAGGAAACACCGTCTCACGGTAGAGACAGAAGCACTCTCGGTCACACGGCGCGAAGTAGCTCGCGAAGTATAGGTGTAAACGCAAACCTACTGTATCATGACACATCCACCTCCCACTCCTCAACCATGACATCATCACGGTTAGGTTAGGTTAGTGTTTTTTAACGTCCCGTCGACAACGAGGTCATTAGAGACGGAGCACAAGCTCGGGTTAGGGAAGGATGGGGAAGGAAATCGGCCGTGCCCTTTTAAAGGAACCATCCCGGAATTTGCCTGAAACGATTTAGGGAAATCACGGAAAACCTAAATCAGGATGGCTGGAGACGGGATTGAACCGTCGTCCTCCCGAATGCGAGTCCAGTGTGCTAACCACTGCGCAACCTCGCTCGGTGACATCATCACGAAAGCCACAGATAGTGTACGACCTGACTGGTCTTCAGGGATGAACTCAACGGACTACCCGACTGCAAAGGTGTATTATCTGTCTACCCAGGTCTTCGACTGGTCTGAGGACTCGTTGACACACACCGTTCTACAAGTGGCGTACGTCTTCCACAGTGATTTCGAGTACGTCGCACCAAAGAGTGTCAGAGCCATATGACTTAGCGCGTAGAGTTTCAACCTCAAACTTTTTCGCGGCTGACCCGATTATCTATGGAGGAGTGTTCTGCATAAAAAAATCTCGTAGTAATCAGTTACATCACAGAACCCCTGTTTGAACAGAAACTACAAGGGGAATTACACCGATATTGTGGTGGTATGTTGAAAGAGTACTAATAATAGATGCATTGACTGTTACTAACTACAGAAGCAGATAACAGCTGGCGTGTGAATAAACCTTAAGTCTCTTTCAGAACACTAACGTGTCAGTCACGGTTCAAATGGTTCAAATGGCTCTGAGCACTATGGGACTTAACATCTCTGGTCATCAGTCCCCTAGAACTTAGAACTACTTAAACCTAACTAACCTAAGGACATCACACACATCCATGCCCGAGGCAGGATTCGAACCTGCGACCGTAGCAGTCGCGCGGTTCCGGACTGAGCGCCTAGAACCGCGAGACCACCGCGGCCGGCTGTAAGTCACGGGAACGTGTTGGTTACCTCATTGTTCTTTCGTATTTATTTCACGCGGTAGTTCACTCTGTGTAACGAAATTTTGTTCTAAACCCTGACATGATAAGCAAATCCAGTAGTATGTCACATAGCTCCGAATAAATCGTGACATTAAATTAACCAAAGTAATACGAGTAACGAGCGAGCAAATGGAATACCACAGACTAACACAAGAATGCCTAAATGCATGTCATATCTTCCCACCGTGAGACAGACGCAGTTCCGAGGGGGAGAACAGAAGCCGAGAGCAGAACCGTGTTAAGCTGGAAGGCCCTACGATAAGGGACGGACACCCACGTCGCCAGCTAACCGCTAGGACCACACCCCAGCCCCAAGTTTTAGCGTGAGACTTTTTCGCGTCTCTGTTACGTCAGGACAACCCCCACCCCATGTTAAAAGCTAGAGCCCTCCAAAATAACAGTATAGATCTTACGATAACACAAAAAGGACCACCCCCAGCTGCAAGTTTTAGCGTGAGGCTTTTTCGCGTCTCTGTTACGTCAGGACCACCCCTCAGCCCATGTTAAAAGATAGAGCCCTCCAGAAGAACAGTATAGATCTTACGATAACACAAAAAGCGCCACCACCCAGCCGCAAGTTTTTGCGTGAGACTTTTTCGCGTCTCTGTTACGTTGCAAACTTTAAAAACATTGCTCCACCACGAAAAGTATAACGTTTCTCATTGGATAGACAGAATTTTTGTAGGCGGAGCTTAAGGTTAACATTGAGACCCTGATTGGTCAGATGAAAACACAGCCAGATAGTTTTTTTTTTAAATCAACTTCGGTAAATTGTAGTAAGAAGAAGTTAGGAGAGAGTTGCTTCCGAGACGGCGAGGTGAGCGGAGCTGTCCTGCCCGCCGCCCCGACGAACACCGACAAGGTAATGAACGCACGCGATGCCGCATAACAGCGCGTAAATCTTCACTCAGAACTGCAGAAGTCTCATCTGTTACACCCCCTTTTTGCGTAATACTAGTGTCGATCGTCAATTGAAGCTCATGGTGTTCACATTTGCCACTTGAAGTAAAAAGCTGAAACGCGATGATTTTTCTGTTATATAGTTATTGAGAAGCCACATCAGCCACTGTAATTTACGACAAGTTAGATAAGTAATTAAAGATAATTGAGGGTCACTGTAGACCATTTTGATAGTTTTCTCTCTTGTGAAGCTTAATTTAAACCTAGATTATAGATGTGATATGGCATAGGTCATCCTTCGATCCATTGTAGAACTTGGAAAGGAGAAGATAGACGAGGATGAGGAAAAAGTAGAGGATGTTGAAGAAAGCGTAAATGAAGGAAGAAATAGACAAGAGGAAATAAAAATGAGAGAAGTAGTACTCGAAGCTTATCCTACAGAAAGTTCGAATTCACAAGGGAAATTCCTAAAAACACTCATGTATGATACAGTGGAGGATTCGTTGATCCAAGAAGAATAAGAGCAGAACCAACCCTTTCAAATTCAACCAATTGTGAAGGCCATGGTAAAGCATATCCCAATCAATATTGTAATTGATAGCGGAAGTGAACTGACTGCGATCTCAGAAAATTTATTCATGCAGTGTAATGTCAATGAGGAATTGCCAGTTCTGAAAACAAGTAAGATTAAAGTAAGAGGTCCTATTAGAAACAATGCTGAGGAAGTTACGAGACAAACAAGGTTAACTCTTTCGTGCCAAGGTCAAAAGATCGAAGCCAACTTCGTGATTATACCTAAACTAATTGTAGATTTGATTATAGGTGCATATTTTTTAAATGAGAGACGAGCGATAATAAATATGGGGAAAGGTAGCGTAACATTCGGGAATGTCACACTTCTCTTTAAGCAAAAGCTAAAATTAGAAGAAATACCAGTTATAAACAAACAATTAAGAATGACGCAAGATAAAGAGGATGAAGAATGAGAATGGTATGCACAAAAGAGGGAATCGCCTCAACTCATGTTAGAAGTTCATAAAGAAATCGACGAAAAATTGCAAGTAGTTCGAGGTATTTCGGAACACAGTAAAAGAGAATTAGAGGGTATTTTACGAGATAAAGCAGAGGCATTTTTACCTAAGACTGGCAGTATTAAACACTTTCAGTACAAGTTTGAAGTAAAACATGCAAAACCTTAGGATTTCACCATGTGAGCCATATCAAAAAGTTTGAAAATTAATTTTATTACTGGTAAATAATAAGCACAATATTTCAAGATTATGTTGCAGAAAAGATCATCAGGAGAAAGACGAATGAAGAGAGGGGAAGGTGGGAAAAGAAAGTAGTTTCAATAAAAACAACAACAAAAATAACACCAATAGTACCATAAATTAAGGTGAAGGGATAAAGCATAGATAGTCTAACAGCATGAAATACTAAAATGCTATACACCACGACACTACACAAAAATAAAAAACAAATTTGAGAATTCTTGTAGACGTTAAGACTAAAAATATCTTAGAATTGTAACATGGAAAGGGCGCCGAAATTTGTAAAGCTTTTAAGAAGGTGTAAAACAATGTAGGTACTAGACATATGTTAAATGATTGTAAGTAAAACTTTTTGTAAGAACCATTGTAAAAACTCCAGCAAGGACGAGATGCAATGACCCACAAGTTGCAACGCGAGAAGTATCAAGAAAGAAAAGGACGTAATTAGCAAGACACGATTCCTACAATGCAGAAGCATCGAGAGAAGGGAAAGGACAGCGAAAACAACAGAGGGCCCTTGTATCGAAAATGGGCAATAAATCTGCCCGCTAGGTGGAACCCTGGTGGGACGGAACACAGAGCTGCACAGTGGCGGAGCCCTGCAGAGACGCGACGGGACGCCGAACGCCGGAAGGGTCTCCGAGCGCCCTGACTCGGTGGAGTGAACAAAATACGGCCTGACCAGAAGACCGCTTGGGCAAGCCACCACTGGCAAAAAAAAATAAAATATGTGTAAAAGTCACACTACTGCTATTAAACAGCACGCTGATGCACGAAACTGAAGAAAACTTCCACAAAGTAAAAATGACACGCCCAAACAATTTATGAAACTGTTACTAAGAGGAGAACTTCAAAGCGACTAGTTATCAATAAATATTTCCATATCCTGCCCAGAGAAGAACCAAGAAGCAAGTAAGAAGCAGAGAAAAAGCAGGAAGAACAGAAGTCGAAGATTCGCAGGATTGAGACCAAGAAAGAAGATGGGTGAAGAATAGACGACATACCTTCCCAAATCCCTATCCTACTGTAATCTAGTTGTCTGCGAAGTATTACAATGAAAAGCAACCGCTTTCAGCGATATATAACGATGACTTTCACGCCTACAAAGCCAGTAAACCATGAGATTCTGCACTCACAGCTCCATTCCATTATGGGACCTCCACAACAGCAACACACACTTGCAAAGCCAACAAGGAACAACGAACGCAGCTGTACATCAAATACTTGCCCACATCCATCTCGCTCAAGTCCATCAACTTCGTGCAAAAACATTCACCAACCTCATGCTTAAACATTCATAGGATTGTGTGAATGTGTGACAGCAAATTATGTGA
This sequence comes from Schistocerca nitens, assembly GCF_023898315.1. Classification (NCBI taxonomy): domain Eukaryota; kingdom Metazoa; phylum Arthropoda; class Insecta; order Orthoptera; family Acrididae; genus Schistocerca; species Schistocerca nitens. Next base: position 149,387,150 of record NC_064620.1, on the reverse strand, counting down.
TGTAGGAATTGTGCAAAAGAAATGTGTGAAAAACTAAATAAGTTAAGCACACCAGACAGCTAATAAACTACAAAATAACAGTCATTGACTATGGACTTAAGTAAAAAATAGACTATCGATAAAAATAAGTCATTAGTTCTGAAATGGACAGTACATAAAGAACAAAAGTAAGGTATAATAAACATTAAAACTATATGCCACTTATTTTCTCCTCATAAAAACAAAGTATAAAAAATTATCTTGTTGGATGTTTTCCCTTTTTTTTAACATTTGTACCATTTGTTAGGTTAATATCTCAATATTGTGTATGTATATTTCTTTGTCAAAGAAATTCTTGGAAATAATTCTTATTTGTTAGTGTAACAATGTTGAAATGAGTGTCTAGAAACAAAAACATTTTACTGTGTTAGGAATAGATTTTACTTAATTACTACATTTATAAAAAAAAATATATTTCTAAGAAAATCGATGTGAGAGACTCCTCACTTTCGATAACAAACTTCTTACAAAACAACATCACACTTAAATAAAGAAAGAAAATAATTAAAAATTAATAATAGCATAAAAATATTCTTCTCTTGTCATTTTTGATAATAATGTGGAAGAATATAAAAATATAAATTAGTAATACAAACTAGCATAGAACCAGAATAACGTGGCTGAACAGTAGGCAACAAAATTTAGATAAAGGAATAATTTTTGACAGACTTAGGCAACGATTCAATCATTGCCTAAATTCAGTGCAAAAATTAGGTTCGAAGGGTGGTGATATGTAAGGTGTCAGGCAAATCCAACACCTTCCATGAAAACCCTGACATGATAAGCAAATCCAGTAGTATGTCACATAGCTCTCAATAAATCGTGACATTAAATTAACCAAAGTAATACGGGTAACGAGTGAGCAAATGGAATAACACAGACTAACACAAGAATGCCTAAATGCATGTCATACCTTCCCACCGTGAGACAGACGCAGTTCCAATGGGGAGAACAGAAGCCGAGAGCAGAACCGTGTTAAGCTGGAAGGCCCTACGATAAGGGACGGACACCCACGTCGCCAGCTAACCGCTAAGACCACACCCCAGCCGCAAGTTTTAGCGTGAGACCTTTTCGCATCTCTGTCACGTCAGGACCACACCCAGCCCATGTTAAAAGCTAGAGCCCTCCAGAAGAACAGTATAGATCTTACGATAACACAAAAAGGGCTACCACCCAGCCGCAAGTTTTAGCGTGAGACTTTTTCGCGTCTCTGTTACGTTGCAAACTTTAAAAACATTGCTCCACCACGAAAAGTATAACGTTTCTCATTGGATAGACAGAATTTTTGTAGGCGGAGCTTAAGGTTAACATTGAGACCCTGATTGGTCAGATGAAAACACAGCCAGATAGTTTTTTTTTAAATCAACTTCGGTAAATTGTAGTAAGAAGAAGTTAGGAGAGAGTTGCTTCCGAGACGGCGAGGTGAGCGGAGCTGTCCTGCCCGCCGCCCCGACGAACACCGACAAGGTAATGAACGCACGCGATGCCGCATAACAGCGCGTAAATCTTCACCCAGAACTGCAGAAGTCTCATCTGTTACACCCCCTTTTTAAGTAATACTAGTGTCGATCGTCAATTAAAGCTCATGGTGTTCACATTTGCCACTTGAAGTAAAAAGCTGAAACGCGATGATTTTTCTGTTATATAGTTATTGAGAAGCCACATCAGCCACTGTAATTTACGACAAGTTAGATAAGTAATTATAGATAATTGAGGGTCACTGTAGACCATTTTGATAGTTTTCTCTCTTGTGAAGCTTAATTTAAATCTAGATTATAGATGTGATATGGCATAGGTCATCCTTCGATCCATTGTAGAACTTGGAAACCTATTCAGGGAATATTCGTTCACATTTTTGTTGAACGCAGTTGGTTTTTACCATCCTGTATTAAAACATTTCCTTTTATCAATAGTGCAATTTATAAACAATGTTTTGTGAGTAGAATAAAATTTCCAGTGGTAAACTTAACTGCTTTTTCGACGTTATTTTACCAGCTAACTAAAAATAGGAGAGCCTTGAACCCCTTCCACTAAATTTAGTTAGTATTAAGATTCTTTTACAGGGAGTGCAGTGGAGCTGACGCTGAAATCATTAAGTATTTGTTTATATCATCGCTAGTCTCACTGAACTCTTCTGAATTCTACATGTCATGTGTGGTCTGGCGTCTCCTTACCAGCAACAGGTCCCAGGTTCAAACTAGTCAATTCCCTAAAAAAACACGCTCAGAGCGTCGTTGCGCGAAAGTGGTAGGGAGACACGATATACACTCCTGGAAATTGAAATAAGAACACCGTGAATTCATTGTCCCAGGAAGGGGAAACTTTATTGACACATTCCTGGGGTCAGATACATCACATGATCACACTGACAGAACCACAGGCACATAGACACAGGCAACAGACCATGCACAATGTCGGCACTAGTACAGTGTATATCCACCTTTCGCAGCAATGCAGGCTGCTATTCTCCCATGGAGACGATCGTAGAGATGCTGGATGTAGTCCTGTGGAACGGCTTGCCATGCCATTTCCACCTGGCGCCTCAGTTGGACCAGCGTTCGTGCTGGACGTGCAGACCGCGTGAGACGACGCTTCATCCAGTCCCAAACATGCCCAATGGGGGACAGATCCGGAGATCTTGCTGGCCAGGGTAGTTGACTTACACCTTCTAGAGCACGTTGGGTGGCACGGGATACATGCGGACGTGCATTGTCCTGTTGGAACAGCAAGTTCCCTTGCCGGTCTAGGAATGGTAGAACGATGGGTTCGATGACGGTTTGGATGTACCGTGCACTATTCAGTGTCCCCTCGACGATCACCAGTGGTGTACGGCCAGTGTAGGAGATCGCTCCCCACACCATGATGCCGGGTGTTGGCCCTGTGTGCCTCGGTCGTATGCAGTCCTGATTGTGGCGCTCACCTGCACGGCGCCAAACACGCATACGACCATCATTGGCACCAAGGCAGAAGCGACTCTCATCGCTGAAGACGACACGTCTCCATTCGTCCCTCCATTCACGCCTGTCGCGACACCACTGGAGGCGGGCTGCACAATGTTGGGGCGTGAGCGGAAGACGGCCTAACGGTGTGCGGGACCGTAGCCCAGCTTCATGGAGACGGTTGCGAATGGTCCTCGCCGATACCCCAGGAGCAACAGTGTCCCTAATTTGCTGGGACGTGGCGGTGCGGTCCCCTACGGCACTGCGTAGGATCCTACGGTCTTGGCGTGCATCCGTGCGTCGCTGCGGTCCGGTCCCAGGTCGACGGGCACGTGCACCTTCCGCCGACCACTGGCGACAACATCGATGTACTGTGGAGACCTCACGCCCCACGTGTTGAGCAATTCGGCGGTACGTCCACCCGGCCTCCCGCATGCCCACTATACGCCCTCGCTCAAAGTCCGTCAACTGCACATACGGTTCACGTCCACGCTGTCGCGGCATGCTACCAGTGTTAAAGACTGCGATGGAGCTCCGTATGCCACGGCAAACTGGCTGACACTGACGGCGGCGGTGCACAAATGCTGCGCAGCTAGCGCCATTCGACGGCCAACACCGCGGTTCCTGGTGTGTCCGCTGTGCCGTGCGTGTGATCATTGCTTGTACAGCCCTCTCGCAGTGTCCGGTGCAAGTATGGTGGGTCTGACACACCGGTGTCAATGTGTTCTTTTTTCCATTTCCAGGAGTGTAGAACAACAACAAAAATGGCTCTGAGCGCTATGGGACTTAACATCTGTGGTCATCAGTCCCCTAGAACTTAGAACTACTTAAACCCAACTAACCTAAGGACATCACACAACACCCAGTCATCACGAGGCAGAGAAAATCCCTGACCCCGCCGGGAATCGAACCCGGGAACCCGGGCGTGGGAAGCGAGAACGCTACCGCACGACCACGAGCTGCGAACCATAGAACAACAGACACCACGCATAATGTTAAGACAGTCTTTCGTAATTTTCAAACACTATTAGCTATAATTGTTTAAAATACCAAAAGAACGTTCATCGTGTCAACATATCAAACACTTTGTCTACAATACAATCTGTTTTAGACAACAAAGTGGGTGCGGTTTAATAAATGCAGCATTAAATAACAACTCAAGTCAAATAAAAGGACTTATTTTGATGAAATATCAGCTTTAAGCAAATAATGACAACCACCATTGACTGTAGAAAAATTTTGAAATGTGCTTTGTATGATACACAAACAACGTAGAACCTTATTATTAAACGCTTAATGACAAATAAACGAGACAATCAAAGCATTAAAATCACTGAAAGTAACAATACATGGGGGATATGAAGTGTCATGGTCACATTGGATCAGTTCTAGGAAAGCAAGTGACTGGTTTCAAAACAGTGGTAGTAGAAGGCAATACTAAAATTCCGTTAGCAAACACTTTCACAGTGTACACTAGACGCACGTGGAATTCACATCGCGTTGGACTAACGGGAAAGGCAGCGTAATGATCTTGTATGCTTCTTAGGTAAGAGTAACACAAATGTATCAAAATGTGAAGTGTCAGGCACTTGACAAAGTGCATCTACCTCGGAAATTCTACAAACGAGTTTTACGGTGAAATCTACAAACGATCTTGAATTCCGTATACTTCGCTCCCAGTAGCAGTATGAAGATGGAATCGAACAAACAATAGCTCGCATACGCGTACAGAACGCATTCTTGATAAAGGGCACAACAACAACCTACCATTCTCATTACAGTCATTTTGCAAGGTATCGATGTATTTGTTTTGCCATTATTCGGTTACTCATTATTACGAACCGTTGGTATACGTCTTCATTTTATTCACCTCCCTCCCCTCCACACTTCCCCGCCCCTTCGTCCGGCTCCGTCGGACCATCTGTAGCGACGCCACTTACATGTCATGCTATTTTTATTACGTGAAAATGGCAAATGTTCGAAGTTGTAGAACTAGCAAAGCTTGTGAGATGGAAACATTCTTTCCGACGCCGTTTGTTTGTCCGGGTGGAAACAATGCTCTGGCCGCCTGGTTGGGAATTTTTCCAGTCACTACCCTGCACGCCCCCAAAGGGTAGCAACAGCGAAAGAATGCGAGGCAACCCGCTACAAAAGGAGCGGCCCAGTTTGGCCCTGGGAAGGGTCAACGCCTACAGGCTGTTGATGGAGGGCATGGGGACGCGCATCCCTCTGTGAGGCTGTTCGACTATCTTGGTACGATCAAAATTTTCGAAACTTTATTTTAGTTCCAGTTCAAATAGTCCAGTCAAATAGTAGATATAACTTGCAAACGGTGGGGGAGAAGAGTTTATTTTTTCAACTCATTCATATGGTTGGAAAGATTAGAAAACCGAGTTTTGCCAACAAAATTTCGCTTGGGAAAACTTTCTGCAGTCAAATAACTTCGAAAATTTCGGACTTTTTTCATTTTTTCCAAAATATCTCAGTTTCATTTACTCATATCGCTTTAACGTTTTATTTTTTTAAAGAGCACAAAATTGTCTACAACTTTGATTCTTGCCATTTTTTTCTACTCCCAATATCTAAGGCGCTACAGCGCGTCAAAAAATGCCAATTTTTCAAATTTTGAGCATAGTGGCAAGATACCTTATTTTTGAACACTATTTTTTCAGTTTCTGTTTGTGTAGTATAAATACATTATACATCATGTTATAAGTTGGAATTTACCACCTCACTTCCAGGTATTCAATTTCTCTGTATGCAACATGAGGATTGCTGGGCACCCAACTATTGTGATTCATACATCACTACCTGAAGTTCACTATGGGCCACCTCAGCCCTGGTATTTGTAAAACTATAAATATAAAAATACATCATTAACACACACACACACACACATAATAAATTGTCTCAGGGAACTGAACTATTATTAGCTGCAATAGGTAACCTAATTAGGTAGGTAATTATTCTTGTATATAAAAGCCACACAGTTCGCGTTAAAATGCATTGTCAGTTACTAAAAAATGTTGACAGTTCTCGGTGTGTAATACTTGTAATATTGCACTTATGCGCACTTGAGACAGATATGAGCATCACTTCCAACGTTTTGATGGGCCAGGTTCCTCAGTGTCACCAGAAATACCTTGAGTTACGGATTCGGGGTCTGTACATAGAGTTGATCCCAGATTGACCTCTTCTTTAAACAGCGAGTCAGCCTCAGCAAGTTCGTTGGTTTCGTCAGCGGTTTCCTCAACATCCTCCATAACATCTTCTTCACTGGCTTCATATAAAAATTTTGGCACGTTTTCACAGTTGACCCCAAAACATTTCTTGCAAATTGAAGAACATTTCAAACCCACTTTTCTGCAGGAGCACTCTCCGCCACAGTTCAGCTTGCATGAGCATGAAACAATGTGAAGAAGTGCTTCAGGTGCTGGATCTTGGCTCATTATAACGGGTATTGGACCGTGGTCACTGTGATTCCAGCCCCATTTCTCAGGAGGTTTCCAGTTTCCCATCCAACTTTGGACTTGTTGGTAAGTAGGTGGCAACCGTGCAAGATTCAATTTGCTTTTTGTGGCAGACTTGGCGAATAGTTGGTACCGCAAATGGTCTAGTGTGTGGGAACTGCTGACACCACTATACAATGCGATAGTAACTTGTTCTCCTGCAGTTATTATTTCTTCACGGGTAGCAAGTGGATTATTGAACGTGCAAAGCGCTGAGGTTAGGTGTTCATTTTTCGCAACAATATTGCAGCACTTAATTTTTCCTTGACCAAAAAAAGCAGATGTTGTATCACATCCGCTAAAGGCGTGAGTGAACAGAATATATTGACTGTCAAACTTGTAAGATGCAGTGGAAAACCACTTTTCTTCTGTATTTCCTCTTCCTGGCTTTAAGAAAAATAATTTTTCAATGCCTTGCCCCAAACCGGTCATGAGCACAAGCAGGTCAACATCTTCTCCTACAATGACAACACTTCCAAAATCTTTGGTTCTTGAAATGGCAGATGTTACAATTATAACGTCAGCATCTTCTTGTGCCTGGTGCACTTCAATGCTACACTCCAGAAATTCCATTTTAAGAAGTGTGATCAAACGCATCTTGTTTCGTTCGTTGTACAAGAACTTGTCCTGAGGGACTTGGTTCACCATCTCTGATTCAACCACAACGTCAACCGAAGAATGTTGTTTGGACCTACGAATCCTCTCAGCACTCTTTGTGCTACATTTGTCTCCCTCACATGGATACCCATCAAATACAATAGCAAATTGAAATCCAAAATGACGTTGCAGGTAAGAAATATAGCTTTGGGCTGTTGACTTGAAGCAAACATTTCGAGTCCAAGTCACTTTGTGGATAAGGTAACCCCCATCAATGACAAAAAATTTACTCGGTCCACCTGACTTCACATCTTCCATTGGAACGAAGGCATTGTAGAATGAAAATTTTGTTCCTGTTCGCATGCCTTTTTCTGAGAATAGGGACATTGGGTAAAGAGCAAGTTCATATTTCAGAAAGGCTTTTAACTCTTCTTCACTTTGTTTCATTAAACAAATCCTTTGGAAAAGAGTTAAAGGATCAACAGGAGTAATTTTAGTGCTCCCAGCTTTTACAGAATTGAACGCAGAAAGGAGAGTCACAACTTTATCTTGTCTATGGAACTTTACATCGTGGAAATTGTCACCAACTATTCTTTGCTCGAAATTTGAAAAATTTGTATTTTTTGACGCGCTGTAGCGCCTGAGAAATGGTTCAAATGGCTCTGAGCACTATGGGACTGAACATCTTAGGTCATAAGTCCCCTAGAACTTAGAACTACTTAAACCTAACTAACCTAAGGACATCACACACACCCATGCCCGAGGCAGGATTCGAACCTGCGACCGTAGCAGTCCCGCGGTTCCGGACTGCAGCGCCAGAACCGCTAGACCACCGCGGCCGGCAGCGCCTGAGATACTGGGAGTAGAAAAAAATGGTAAAAATCAAATTTGTAGAGAATTTTGTGCTCTTTAAAAAAGAAAATAGACGTCAAAGCGATAGGTGCAAATGAAACAGATATTTTGAAAAAACTGAAAAAAGTCCGAAATTTTCGAAGTTTTTTGACTGCAGAAAGTTTTCCCAAGAGAAATTTTGTTGGCAAAACTCGGTTTTCTAACCTTTCCAACAATATGAACGAGTTAAAAAGATAAAATCTTCTACCCCACCTTTTGCAAGGTACAGGCTTTTTTTCTGACAGTTTCACTGGACTAAAAATGTATAATGAAAGTGGTACGCCAAGTACCTTCCACCACACACCGCAAGGTGGCTTGTGAAGTGTAGACGTAGATGACTTTTTTCAGAAATGGTGGTATATAGTCAAGCATTCGAATCCGCGCAATACTATTCGTGTCCTCTGAGTTGAGATAACTAAGAAACTAACTAAGAAAAAAACGACGTGCGTTGCACATTTGCTTGTTCTTCCAACAAAGATACTTTTCATGGTGACGAAACTAAAAGTAGCACGTCTTCGCCTTACTTAAGAGAGATAGGGAAGTGATACCAGACGGTTACAATAGGATTCGTTACCAGCTCGAAAATAATGTCTAGAAATAGAGTATCCTCAATTTTCCAAGAAACTCTATGGTCGTGTTCCTAATAGACGTGTCAGTTCTGAACCAAGGGATTAAGAAAATTGTGCTCACGTACTGGAAATGGGACAGCCGCACCCGCAACTGCTACTTGGTAGCGCAATGCCTGTAAACAACCTGATTCTACTAGAACGAATTTAAGAAAATACATTAATAACGCAAGACAGTAATCCCTGTATACAAATGCAATCATGAGCAACTGAATTCGATGCAGCTACAGAGGTGGAAATAGACCAAAGTACACTAACAGAGATGGGAAATATCATACCATCGTCACCTTAACAATAGTAGTTGAACTGAAAGCATTTCCATGTCTATGGAATATGCTGATTACATTTTCATCCTTATGCGCGATTATTGACAGTAGAGAAAAGAGCCATTCCTAGATACGAAAAAAGGTGCTAGGGCTCGATGGCTATTACACGCGTCTACGGCTAACGGAATTCTTCAGGAGATCCAACACACCTCGCTCAGGGGGTGAGCATCGCAGTCTTTCGCACTTTGGAAAAAGATAAATTACTGGCATGAGGAACACGGGAGCATAATAGCGACACGTCGCACACACATTGGTTATAGTGTAATAAATGCAGAACGTGCGATGACGGGAGGGACTCGAGACAGCAGGGTGGCAGCAAGAGCGGGTATTCGTCCCTGCAGAGTGGGCTACACCATGAGAAGACCGCACGACTGATCGACTGCCTCTGACGAATTGATGGCCGACGAGAGCTGAAATATGTGCACAGGTTACAGGAACACTGGTATCGGAACCGTCGGAAGCACGGTACTGGGTTCAGTTCTAGAGTTGTTGAGCTTTCTTTACCGCTGATACCAAACCATAGACAACAGAGATTTCCGTAAAGTTAAGAGTTAACTGGGACGGTGACAGGCATCCTCGATTCTGTTTACGGCTATCGGATCGTCACCGAAGTGTTTGTTCGTCGACTTGGAAGAACGTGTCTTCGAGAACCATTCTTCTCCACCTAATGGAACTTGATGCAGGGAACTATTGGCTTTGACAACAGAACTGATTTGGTAACTGCAGAAAGGCTGAATACTTGCCAGTATGTGTCTGATAAGCCCCCTAGTCATACCCTTCATGACTGCGGTACCAAATGGCATATTCCAACAGGATAATGCAATGCTCCACACTGCAGTCCACGCCACTGTCGCCTTGAGGACTGTACGGATCCTTGGCTAGCCTGCCTGGTTCCCTGATGTGTCAGCCATAGAGCATTTCTGGAACGCGATGGGAAGATGTATACTTTCGTACCAGCATCTAGACAGCAATCGCCACGAATTAACAGAGCACGTGTTACATAAATGGCAAGAAATTCCTCACGATGGCGTTCAGAAGCTGTTTGCTTCCCTACCACAATGAATACGAAATTGAATTCCTGCCCTTGAGGGTCACACATAATACTGAATTGATGGACATCCGTTCCGAAAGGAATTAATGTTTAATATTTTAAAACTCCTTAATTGTTGTATATCATACTGGTAATTTATGGTGTATTGCATTTCAATGGGTCTAGTTTCAGTGTAGAATGTCCAACTTTCAGCTGTTATTGGCGGTATTCCCGTGCATTGTCATGAGAGACACGGGAGTATCATACCGACATGTCACATACACAGTTGGCAGCAGTGTAATGAATGCAGAACGTGCGATGACGAGACGGACTCGGGACAACAGTGTGGCAGTAAGAGCGTTTTCCAGCATTAACTGGAATCCCTATCGTGTCAACCATCGCCTCTCACCTGCAAACGGTACAGTGCGCTGCTACCAAATAGCGTGCCTCCCTTCCTTCATCTACAGCATTCCACAGACGACCTCTTCAGCTTTCCACTACCCAATTGGGCCAGAGTGACGTGAAGAAAACTCTACGGACATAAGGGTTTTTGAAACTTCCTGGCAGATTAAAACTGTGTGCCGGACCGAGACTCGAACTCGGGACCTTTGCCTTTCGCGGGCAAGTGCTCTACCAACTGAGCTACCCAAGCACAGCTTTACTTCTGCCAGTACCTCACCTCCTACCTTCCAAACTTTACAGAAGCTCTCCTGCGAACCCTGCAGAACTAGCACTCCTGAAAGACAGGATATTCCGGAGACATTGCTTAGCCACAGCCTGGGGGATGTTCTGCAAGTTTCGCAGGAGAGCTTCTGTAAATTTTGGAAGGTAGGAGGCGAGGTACTGGCAGAAGTAAACCAGTGAGGACGGGGCGTGAGTCGTGCTTGGGTAGCTCAGTTGGTAGAGCACTTGCCCGCGAAAGGCAAAGGTCCCGAGTTCGAGTCTCGGTGCGGCAAATAGTTTTAATCTGCCAGGAAGCTTCATATCAGCGCACACTCCGCTGCAGAGTGAAAATCTCATTCTGGATAAGGGTTTTTGAGTGGCACTCCAGGTCATGTGACTTCAATCCAATTGACTCAGCTCCGGGTCTCCCCGAGTTATCGAGGGTCAGACGGGTTGGCCAGCGCTTTGGGCGCTTCGTGGCGTCCACACAAAGCTGCGCCATCGCCGCCACGAGGACCAAACACTGCCGGGTACACGCCTCCAATCCAGTTACTAACGAGTGTGTACATGGTACACCACATCATTGCGAAAAACTCCAAAATACTCTTGAGAGTTTCTGAACACAGATTTCTCACACACATTTTCCACTGCTGTTAGAAACTTGCTGATCGTGTATGCTGTATTGCTGTTAATTCTACGACAGTTAATTTTAGTATGTTATATACAAGCAAGTCGCTGTTCTATCTATCGTTCATACACTGAAGAGCCAGAGAAACTGGCACACCTGCCTAATATCGCGTAGGGCCCCCGCGAGCACGCAGAAGTGCCGCAACACGACGTGGCATGAACTCGACTAATGTCGGAAGTAGTGCTGGAAGAAAATGACACTATGAGTCCCGCAGGGCTGTCCATAAATCCGTAGGAGTACGAGGAGTTGGAGATCTCTTCTGAACAGCATGTAGCAAGGCAGCCCAGATATGCTCAATAAATTTCATGTCTGGGGAGACTGGTGGTCAGCTGAAGTGTTTAAACTCAGAAGAGTGTTCCTGGAATCACTCTGTAGCAATTCTGAACACGTGGGCGGTCGCATTGTCATGCTGGAATTGCCAATTGCACAATGGACATGAATGGAAGCAGCTGATCAGACAGGATGCTTATGTACGTGTCACCTGTCAGAGTCGTATCTAGATTTACACGTCCATTCGCTCGATACAATTTGAAACGAGACTCGTCCGACCAAGCAGCATCGGTGTTGACGGGACCGGGTGAGGCGTAAAGCTTTGTGTCGTGCATTAATCAAGGGTGCACGAGTGGGTCTTTGGCTCCGATAGCCCATATCGATGATGTTTCGTTGAATGGTTCGCACGCTGACACTTTCTGATGGCCCAGCAGTGAAATCTGCAGCAATTTGCGGAAGGGTTGCACTTCTGTCACGTTGAACGATTCTCTTCGGTTGTCGTTGGTCCCGTTCTTGCAGGATCCTTTTCCGGCCGCAGCGATGATGGAGATTTGATGTTTTACCGGATTCCTGATATTTACGGTACACTCGTGAAACTATCGTACGGTAAAGCCCCACTTCAGCGCTGTCTAGGAGATGCTGTGTCCCATCGCCCGTGCGCCGGCTATAATACCATGGTCACACTCACTTAAATCTTGGTAACCTGCCATTGTAGCAGCAATAACCGATCTAACAACTGCGCCAGACGCTTATTGTCTTACATATAGGCGTTGCTGACCGCAGTGCCGCATTCTACCCGTTTACGTATCTCTGTATTTGAATACGCGTGCCTATACCAGGTTCTTTGACGCTTCAGTGTATGACGGTGAAGTACCCACGACGAAAGGTACGTGCTGGAATTGCAACGGTAAGACAGTATAACGGTTTAAATTGACCAACAATACGTTCACGGACTGCGACAGCAAATCATCACGGTAGGTTGAGATTATCCTCGGGATACACAGAGGTATTCCAGCACGTGACCCGTAATCCTAACAGAGGGAAAATAACGAAAGTAAACAAGTTTCGCGTTAGGGTGTCAGTGATAGCGGGGAATATTTCAACGTTTATCAAGATCGCTTAAGGAAAATGCTTGAATGGTCCCTTTTGCAAAGGACACGCCCGATTACATTCTACAATCCGAGTCTAAGTCTCTAACGTCCTCATTGTTGACAATAAAACCTGAATTAACGAATGTCGTGGACTGACAATGAGACGGCTGTTTCTTAACGGACGACTGCAGTCACGATGAGCCTAATTATCTTCATACAGCATGTCACAGTAAAGTGAAGCGTGCATGCGTGTACCTGCCAGAAAAGAGTACTTTTGGAACGGCTTCTCTTTCCTTCCGCGAGACGGACCACAAGACGAGTACGTCAGAGACGCCTGTGGCCGAGGCGCCACGTCTTGTTAAATAAGCCCGTGAGAAACTTCCTCATTGGCTTTCCTAAGTCCTTGCACGTGCCGGCCATTTGTGGCACGCCTCGAGTACGCGCAGCGACACACAACGTCTCGTGAAGCCTGCTGAGCTTCAGCACCAACTAAACTTCGTCCTCACTGAACGTCCGTGATGCACATTCTCGGGGCTCACTCTGAACGTTCTTACAGCTGGCTCGTTCAACTCCTGCGTCCTAAGCATATGCTCAGTAGCTGTTTCCAGTCGCCACGGTGGCGACGTGATCGAACATCGACTACGTACGTATACGTTAACTGCCTGTTTCGTCTGTTCACTGTACAGTATGGTAATGGAGTGGAACAGACAGTTTAGAGGCTGGTGATTCTCATGAGTAACGTAGCAGTAGATATCCTCAGATTAGTAAAGCTTAATAAAAGAACATCCTCTGTTGCAGACTGTATACCAATTAGGTTCCTTTCAGAGTATGCTGATGCAACAGCTCCATACTTAACTATCTTAAACAACCGTTCGCTCGAAGGGATATTCGTAACCAAAGACTGGAAAGTTGCACAGGTCACACCAATATTCAAGAAAGGTAGTAGGAGTAATCCACTAAATTACAGGCCCGTATCATTAACGTCTATATGCAGCAGGATCTTGGAACAAATATTGTGTTCGAATATAACGAATTACCTCGAAGAGAACTGTCTATTGACACATAGTCAACACAGATTTGGAAAACGTTCTTGTGAAACACAACTAGCTCTTTATTCACATGAAGTGTTGAGTGTTACTGACAAGCGATTTCTAATTGATTCCGTATTCCAGGATCTCCGGGAGCATTTTGACACTGTACCACACAAGAAGCTTGTAGTGAAGTTGCGTGCTTATGGAATATCGTCTCAGTTATGTGACTGACTTCATGATTTCCTGTCAGAGAGGTCACAGTTCGTAGTGACTGACGGAAAGTCATCGAGTAAAACAGAAGTGATGTCTAGCGTTCCCCGAGGTAGTGTTTAGGTCCTTTGCTGTTCCTTATCTACATTAACGATTTGGGAGACAATCTGAGCAACCCTCTTAGGTTGTCTGCAGATGACGCTGTCGTTTATCGACTAATAAAACCATCAGAAGATCAAAACTTACTGCACAGCGATTTAGAAAAGGTATCTGAATGGTGCGAATATTGGCAGCTGACCTTAAATAAGAAAAGTGTGTGGTCATACACATGAGTGATAAAAGGAATCCGTTAAACTTCGGTTACACGATAAAGCAGGCAAATCTAAAGGCCGTAAATTCAACTAAATACTTAGGATTACAATTACGAACAAGTTAAATTGGGAGGAACATACAGAAAAAGTTGTGGGGAAAACTAACCAAAGACTGAGTTTTATTGGCAGGACACTTAGAAAATGTAACAGATCTACTAAGGACACTGCCTACACTACGCCTGTTCGTCCTCTTTTAGAATGTGGGATCCTTACCAGGCAGGATTGACGGAGTACATCGAGAAAGTTCACACAAGAGCAGCACGTTTTGCATCATGGCGAAATAGGGGATTGCATCATCGCGAAATAGGGGAGAGAGTGTCACTGACATGATACAAGATTTGGGGCGGACACCATTAAAACAAAGGCGTTTTCGTTGCGGAGGAATCTTCTAACGGAATTTTGATCATCAACTTCCTCCTCTGAGTGTGAAAATATTTTGTTGTCGTCGACCTACGTAGGGAAAAACGATCACGATGATAAAATAAAGGAAATCAGGGCTCGTACGGAAAGATATAGGTGTTCATTCTTTCCGCGCGCTATACGAGATTGGAACAATAGAGAATTGTGAAGGTAGTTCGATGAACCCTCTGCCAGGCACTTAAATGTGATTTGCAGAGTTTCCATGTAGGTGTAGATATCAACACACACAAAAATGTGTGTGTGTGCTCCAGCATATCTCCGGTACGCCTGGAGCAACCAAACGTGGTACATATATGACACACACTATGGAAGAAAAGACTGTGGGGCTGTGAGAAGCCTACCACTCCCTGGAATAGGGTTACGGGCCGACACGTAAGCATACGTCTATAACGTCTTAATTTCCAGGAAAGTTAGTCCAGGTGTTGTTTACTATCCAACAAACACTACTGTGGCGTAAGACACCCCTAGCATCGCTATTTATTCTTGCACCTTGACAAGAAACTAAAATATTTTGTTTGTGACAAATTAATATCACAATGCGTTTTTGAAAGATATTCTTGTTTTTTATATCTATTTATACTGGTTGGTCATAAATAGTGGGGTAAGAGGGTGTGCGGACACTTTTGATATCAAAGTAATACGCTACTTAATTAAACTGATATCCTCGTACCCCCTCCCCCTCTTACTGCGACAGTTAAACTTACGCTAGCTGAGAGGGCCGCCATGAAAAACGAGTGATCGCAAGACAATGATGGAAGCCTTGGTAAGAACGTGCGGAAGAGAAATAAGGAATAAACCATCGAAAGAAACACAGGCTCAATCTGAACATCATTCCTATGAAGTTGGGCACCCATACGGTAAATAGTTTCCATCTACACTGCCTCACGTAGCGAAAGTTTCATTATAACCACCATGCACTTTAATGGAGAGCAGTCAAGATCAGTCTTTTTTCAGTATTGTAGCTGTAGACATCATTCTATCTTCTCAATTATGGTGAATAGTTTACTGTAAATTTTATGAGAGACAATATGTACAGTGAAGCCTACCTAAATGCCTAACTCGTGGAATAGTTGTTTACAAGATAAGTCACGCACGGTAGGCACCGCAAATTATTCTTCTGAGCGCTTATGCATAGTAAAAGTGTTCCGCATTAAAAAATGAGTTAGCTCCAGAGTAAAATTATGTTCTGCGGAACATAAAATAATAATGACAACTCGATAACTAAATAATTACTATCGAAAACCTACGACGACGTGAAGTGCAAAAGGTGGGTAAACCAAGCCGTTTAAAAAGATCTAGACAGCGTATTTTCTTCTTTTTTTTCTCAGTTTATGTTCTCGTCGGTATTTACTCCGAAAGTTTATGAAGAGCAGAATCAGTTCCATGCAGCAAATTTATTTCAAAGGTATTAAATTGTTTGATATGCGAATTAAAAGTTGGCATAATGTGTATGCTTTGTATTTGATTGGAAAAGAGATGATTCGCAGAAAATTAGTTAACAATTGTTTTGCTACTACAGATACTGTTATTTGATTCAAGTACTTGCAATGTACACGCCAGTAGCACTCGCATATTTGTTATTCGGGAGCAACATCTGCCTGTCAGTTGCCTGCACATCGAAACGGGTCGTCAAAGTATAGTACTAGTGATAGCACTGAGCTGAAATCAGATATTTATGTGCAGCCACCTGGCATAAGAGGAGTTATCTCAAGCAGTCGGAAATTTTGCTACGGGAGGAGGAACTCTCAGCCGCGTAGCCACGGAGCAGCAGCGAGGCTAGAAACAACTTCAAGTTGGAGCGAATCATGCCGTGCAACATCCTCGCTCAAGGCAAAGTTCGATTTCGGGCTTCGTTTGTAGTAACCTATTCCCCTCTATGTTGTCCCTGTATCCGGTGACCTAACTGCACAAGTAAAGTCATATACAGTGTGGTCGGAAGGTGTGCAACAATCCTTGTAAAACAAAAGCAGGAGGACAAACAGAAATTTAAAGTCAAGTATTACGAGTTGGGGGAGGGAAAACGTGTGAGGCCATTTTGGAAGGCGCCATCTTGGATGCAACTCGCAGTTTTCGGATGGAGGAGGAGGAGATTAGTGTTTAACGTCCTGTCGACATCGAGGTCATTAGAGACGGAGCACAAGCTCGCATTAGGGAAGGATGCGGAAGGAAGTCAGCCGTGCCCTTTCAAAGGAACCATACCGGAATTTGCCTGGAGCGATTTAGAAAAATCACGGAAAACCTAAATCAAGATGCCCGGACGCGGGTTTGAACCGTCGTCCTCCCGAATGCGAGTCGTGTGCTAACCACTGCGCCAATTCGCTCGGTTTCAAATGGAGAGGGGGTCGTGTGACGTATGGAACAGAGGGAGAATTACGCGAGAAGAGCAATGGTGCCTTTAATTAGAGCATAGCTTTTGTCATTGACGAATCATGTAGTATTTTATACAGAATAAAGCAAATGCTATAGGATATCCTGAACTGAAAGATGATACTGCGTAATTGTGTATTCGTTTTAACCAAAATGGAGGCTCCAAAATAACTGCCATGTTGCTAACATAGCCTGACAGGTTTACTCCCCCCCCCCCCCCTCTCTCCCCGTCGCAACTCACACTACTTGTCTTGAAATTTCTGTTCATTCACCTATGCCATTTCCTCGACTCTAGACGCTCTTGGCAAAAGTGAAAAGCTCAGTTCCGGCGCAACTTACGACGATCGAGTGTGTCGTGGATCAACCCTGGCCCTGCGAAAATGTGCTGACTTTCGCTTTTCGGCTTCTTAGCCCATCAGATGACAATAGCTAAGTTATTTCGTCTGGAGTTGTGATAGTGAATTCACATTTCGTGATGGCTTAGGAAGCAGGAAACTTGTTGGTCCGTAAATAAAATTTGTCGCAGAACCTCAAGAAAATGTTTCCTTCTTTTCCCCCTTAAGCGTCTACATGTTTAATGACTTTGTAAAAACATAACGACATATACCTGGACTAATGTGTCCCGCCCACGTCCAGTTAAAGTGAGCAGGATCGGGAGGTGTGAATTGGTGGCTCAGCTGGAAACCGTTGGGCACGAAAGGGAACGGCCCCGGTTCGCGTTAGTGAGCTGGAGGCAATTTTAATCTTTCTTAAAATCTACTTAAGCGCGCTGCCCCTGCGGCATCAGAAACTCATTTCAGATTGTATGTTTGATTGCCAAAACCTGTACATGCATATGGGTTTTCCGAACGCAGCAACGTAAAGCAATAACGATTACAAGGGAAGACGCGTATCCTGCTTTAGCAGGATTTTACATCTACGTGATTACTCTGCTACTCCCAATAAATTGCCTGGCAGAGGGTTCATGAACCATCTTCATGCTGTCTCTCTACCGCTCCACTCTCGAACGGCGCGCGGGAAAAACGAGCACTTAAATTTTTCTGTGCGAGCCCTGATTTCTCTCATTTTATCGTGATGATCATTTCTCCCTATGTAGGCGGGTGCCAACAGAATGTTTACGCAATCGGAGGAGAAAACTGATGATTGAAATTCCATGAGAAGATCCCGTCGCAAAGAAAAGCGCCTTTGTTTTAGTGACTGATTGCCACTCCAATTCCCTATTTCGCGATAATACAAAACGAGCTGCCCTTCTTTGTACTTTTTCGATGCCATCCGTCAGTTCCATCTAATGCATATCCCACACCGCACAGCAATACTCCAGGAGAGAGCGGAGAAGCGTGGTGTAAGCAGTCTCTTTGCTAGACCTGCTGCACCTTCTAAGTGTTCTGCCAATGACTCGCAGTCTTTGGTTTGTTCTACCCACAACTAATCTATGTGATGATTCCAATTTAGGTAATTTGTAATTGTATTCTCTAAGTATTTAGTTGAATTTACAGCCTTCAGATTTGTGTGACTTATCGCGTAATCGAAATTCAGCGGATTTCTTTTAGTACTCATGTGAATAACTTCACGTTCTTCTTTATTCAGGGTCAATTGCCACTTTTCGCACCATACAGATATCATATCTAAATCATTTTGCAATTCGTTTTGGTCATCTGATGATTTTACAAGACGATAAACGACAGCATCGTCGGTAAACAATCTAAGAGGGCTACTCAGATTGTCTCCTAAGCCGTTAATATAGATCAGGAACAACAGAGGACCTATAACACTGCCTTGAGGAACGCCGGATATTATTTTTGTTTTACTCAATGACTTTCCGTCTGTTACTACGAACTGTGACCTTTCTCACAGGAAATCACTTTCTGACATGTTCCACACCTACGAGAATGATTTCATTTTTTGGGTCTTTGGAACGAAAACTGAATCGAAACTAATCCGGTCGCACAACTGAGGCAATATTCCACAGGCACGCAGTTTGGTTGAAGACGCTTGTGAGGAACGGTGTCGAAAGCCTTCTAAAACTATGGAATCAATTTGACAAGAGCTAGTTGTGTTTTACAAGAACGATGTTTTCTGAATCCGTGCTGACTATGCGTCGATACACAGTTTTCTTTGGGGTAATTCATAATGTTCGAACACAGTATATGTTCCAAAACCCTACTGCAAATCGATGTTAGTGATACGGGCCTGTAATTCAGCGGATTTCCCTTTTTGGGTATTGGCGTGACTTGAGCAATCTTCCAGTCATTAGGTACGGATCTTTCTATGAGCGAGCGGTTGTTTATAATTTATTGAATATGGAACTATTATATCAACATACTCTGAAAGGAACCTGACTAGTATACAATCTATACCGGAGGCCTTGCCTTTATTAAGTGATTTAAGCTGTTTTGCTACACCGAGGATATCTACTTCTTATGTTTCTCATCTTGGCAGTTGTTCTTGATGGAATTCAGGAATATTTACTTCGTCTTCTTTGGTGAAGGAGTTTCAGAAAACAGTGTTTAATAACTCTGCTTTGGTGGCTCTGTCATCAGCGACTTCACCGTTGTTATCGCGTCTTGCCCCTTGTGTGCTTTATGTATGACCAGAATCTCTCTGGATTTTGTGCCAGATTCCGAGACACAGTTTCGCTGTGGAAATTATTAAAAGCATCTCGCATTGAAGCACGTGCTATATTTCGAACTTTTGCAAAACTTCGGCAATATTGGGGGTTTTGCGGTTTTTTTCTTTAATTTGCTTCTGCAACAGCGAACTGACCCGTTTTGTGTACCATGGGGAATCAGTACCATCATTTATTAATTTATGCGGTACATATCTCTCAACTGCCGTCGATACTCTCTCTTTGAAAACATTCCACAACATTTCTACACTTACATGATCAGATCGGAAGGAGTGAAGATTGTCTCTTAAATAGGCGTTAAGTGCATTTTTATCAGCTTTTTTTTTACATAGATGTAATTTGCATTTATTTTTTATGTTTGACGGTGTTACGGTATTCAGCCTAGCAGCAACTGTGTTGTGATCGCTAATCCCTGTAACCGTGACGATACTCCCTATTTGTCCAGGATTATTTGTTGCAAAGAAGTCAAGTATGCTTTCGCAACCATTTACGCTTCGAGTGAGCTCATGAACTAACTGTTCAAAATAATTTTCTGAGAAAGCGTTCTGTACTATTTCGAATGACGATATAAGGCGAAAGAAACACGTTTCCTTCGCTCAGAGCTACTAAACTCGAAAAGAGTCTGCTCAAAGTGCCGCGGTGATCTACTGAAGTTAGAAGCCAGTTCTGTACGGGTCAAAAATCGGGCATCTGCGCGTCCCGTATAGAACCAGACGACTACAGCCCCACTACATCTTCTTTATCAGTAATTTTAACTCTGTGACACTACGGACTATATTTAAGTATGGAGATTTGGTTATTGGTCGCGCACCCGCGACGCGGACCGCGCGCGCGTCCAAACTAGGCTAGGCTAGGCCGTAATGGGTGTGACCGCTACCGGCTAACTGTGGCTCGCTGCGCCGCGTCATTACGTCCAGCTACGGCGAGTTGGCAGGCTACGTAGAACTGTCAAAATTCAGACGAACAGATACGTCAGTTCCGTCGCTGGCGCGCACAATGTGACTTATACACCGTACGCATTTGTGCACCTTCAGCACAAACCGTGATAGACTACATGATGGACGGTACGTCTCATTACAAACGGCAGCACGATTCTGTCACATGCAGATATATTTTGTAATCAATACACACTGACGGAAAAAAATTGCAACACCAGAAAATAATTAATGTAGAGTAGTGAAATTTCGGAAATGCATTTGCCTAGGTAACATATTTAAGTGTTTTAAGTATTAAGATCACAGTTTCGTGTAAGCGCGATATAAGCCACTGCAAATGTGAAATGCTGGTATATTAATAACCGGTGTAACCGCGAGAACGTTGAATGTAAGTCATGCAAACGTGCAGGAAATGTGTTGTACGGGCACCGGACATCAGTTTGTGGGATGGAGTCGGTCAATACAGGTACGTTTAATGGTTTTTATGGATTATGCTGAAGTTGTCGTCCGATGATGGCCCATTTGTGTTCTGGTGATCGAGCAGGCCAAGGCAACATGTCTACATTCTGCTGAGCATGTTGGGTTACAACAGCGGTGTGTTGGCGAGCGTTATCCTGTTGGAAAAAAACCTCGAATGCTGTTCATGAATCCCAGTACAACAGGTCGAATCGTCAGACCTACATACAAATTTGCATCAGGTTGTGTGATATATCCACGAGAGAGCTCCTGCTGTCAAACAAAATCGCACACCAGACCATAACGCCAGGTGTAGCTCCAGAGTGTCTAGCATGCAGACAGGTTGGTGCAGGCCCTCAAATGACCACCCTCTAACCAATACACGGCCATCACGGGCATCGAGGCTGAACCAGCTTTCATCATTAAAAACAACAGACCTCCACCCTACCCTCCAATGAGCTCTCTCATGACACTCCTGAAGTCCCAAATGACGGTGGTTCCGGGTCAGTGGAATGGAAGCTACAAGGTGTCTGGCTCGGAGCTGTCCTTGAAGTAAGCGATTTGTAACAGTTCGTTGTGTCACTGTAGTGCCAACTGCTGCTCCAATGGCTGCTGCAGATGCCGTACGATGCGCCGAACACCATATTCTTCCCTCTCGTTAGCGCCACGTGGCCTTCCCGAGCACGGCCTCCTTGCGATCGTACATTCTCGTGACACTGCTGTCAGCAATCACGTACAAAGGCTAGATTCCTGCCAAGTCTTTCTGGAACATGGCAGAAGGGACACCAGCTTCTCGTAGCACTATTACACGACCCCGTTCAAACTCACTGAGGTGTTGATATTGACGTCTTTGTCGCTTTAAAGGCATTCTTGTCTAACAACTCACCACGTGCAATCTGAATGGAAACGAACGCTCACGACCGTTACGGCGTGCATTTAAAACAACTGATTTGCATCCTCATAGTGGGGCTACCAGCGACACTCTTATGCAACTACCGCCAGATTGTAATAGACACGTGAACAACACGCCCACCAACTTTCGTTTATGTCGCACAACACCTTCTTGGCGTTGCGACTTTTTACCGTCAGTGTATGTAAAAAGTTACAGCATCAAGACGGCAAATGTTTAATGACTTTTATATTATTTAATGTACAAAGGAGAGAGAGCATTGAAACTGTAGCTCTGAGTGAAGCGCTATGATTGTGATACCAGTTTTGTAGCATAATTAATTACGATGTGGTAGTCATTTTAATTGTATTTTAATTGAAAATTGATATAAAATCTGATACAAGCCATATTCACATACAGCACGCAGTCCGCATTGGTGAATACACACAATATCCAAGCTTTAGTACCTAAGACTTATATTCGTTATTATGTATTTTTATTAATTGTCTATAAATTTGCAAAGTTTCGCGCATAACTCGAAAACTATTACAGATGTCACAACTCTAGATAGTGCAATGGAAGGAGGAGTAAAACTCCGATAAGAAAGTGGTGCCACATCCATACCTGTTGTATTATTTGAAGGCACGCGGAGAGTAAGAACTGTTTCTAAGCACTGCAACAAAATTTCCAAGAGTTTCAATTTAAATTTTGGGTGAGTTACTGCAAATAGAATTAAGAAGGTAAGATGTCGATTTTTTTGATTAGGATTTCAGCGAAAAGCTAATGGTGCAGTCAGATTTTTAATATCTCTTATGTATCAAAAGTTGTAAATTAGGCTGGTGTAACTAGAAATCCATTACGTAACATGGATGACGGACTTTCCGTGGAGACGTGAACCGAAGCCAAGGCATCGGCCATCTTGCAATAGGGCAGTGTTCTGGACGACTTGACTGAGGCACTGTTTGTGCTACTCTGAGCATGCTCCAGCCGCGCACGTTTAGAGGGATAGAAATATTTCAGGTCGTCTGCTAGCAGTTCGCCATACCTTGTGATTTTTCGTGTAAAGTAGTTTGGGATTCTGATTTTGTGCGCTGAGGCTGGACTTTATCTCAGTTCGACGGTGAGGGACTTAAAATATTTCTGCTACTTGATTGACTCATAAGTTATAGCATCGTGTGTTGCTTACTCTGATTAGGTGTGAGCTGGTATAGAAATTAGCTTCAGTTACCCTTTAGCTGTAAACACTGTTTTTCTTTACCTGTGTTATAATTTATTTATTTTATCTGTGCTCTTGCTGTTGTGGTCTTCAGTCCAAAGACTAATTTGATGCAGCTCTCTATGCTACTCTATCCTGTGAAAGCCTCTTCTTCTCCGAATAACTACTGGAGCTCACATCCTTCTGAATATGATTACTGCGTCCATCTCTTGGTCACCCTCCACAATTTTTACCCCCACACTTCACTTCAATACTAAATTGTCGATCCTTTGATGTCTCAGAATGTGTTCTACCAACCGATCCCTTCTTCCAGTCAGGCTGTGTCACATATTTCTTTTATCCCCAATTCTATTTAGTACCTCCTCATTTGTTATACGCTTTAGCCACCTAATCTTCAGCATTCTTCTGCAGCACCAAACTTCAAAAGCTTCTATTCTCCTATTGTCTAAATTGTTTCTCCTCCATGTTTCAGTTGCATACATGACTACAGTCCAGACAAATTACTTTCACAAGAGACTTCCTGGCAATTAATTCTATATTTGACGTTAACAAATTTCTCTTCTTCAGAAACGCTTTTCTTGCCATTATTAGTCTACATTTTATGTCCTCTCTACCTCGGTCGTCATCAGACCGGCCAAATAACAAAACTCATCTATTTTCAGTGTCTCGCTTCCTAATTTAATTCCCTCAGCATCACCTGATTTAATTCGACTGTATTCCATTATCCTTGTTCAGCATGTATCGATGTCCATCTTTTATCGTCCTTTCAAGACACTGTCCATTCCGTTCAACTGCTCGTCGAAGTCCTTTGCCCTCTCTGACAGAATTACAATGTCATCGACAAGCCCCAAAGATTTTGTTTCTTCTCCCTGAACTTTAATCCCTACTCCATTTCTTTTTTCTTTTGTTTCCTTTACTTGTCGCTCAGTGTGCAGATTGAATAGCATCGGGGATAGGCTACATCCCTGTCTCACTCTATTCTCAACGATTGCTTCCCTTTCATGTCCCTCAACTCTTGTAACTGCCATCTGGTTTCTGTACAAATTGTAAATATCCTTTCGCTCCCCGTATTTTATTCCTACCACCTTCAGAATTTCAAAGACAGTATTCCAGTCAACAATGTCATAGGCATTTAAGTCTACAAAAGCTGTTAACGTAGGTCTGCCTTTCCTTAACCTATCTTCCAAGATAAGTCGTAGGGTCAAGTATTGCCTCGCGTGCTCCTAAATTTCTCCGGAATCCAAACTGATCTTCGCCGAGATCGGTTTCTACTAGTTTTTCCATTTTTCTATAAAGAATTCGTGTTAGTATTTTGCAACCACGACTTATGAAACTGACATTTCGGTAATTTTCACACCCATCTGCTCCAGCCTCCTTTGGAATTAGAATTTATATGGTGAATTCAATAACAATTACATTGGATGCTCGAGTCACTTTGCACTCACTTAATAGCGTAGTTGGTCTATGAATTAATGTATTAATATATGAAGACGACAAAATCTTATTGGTTAAAACTAAGACAATGTAGTTGCGGCTCGTTATTTAACGCACTTTTCACCTAGGTGCAGCCTAGTGATCATATGTCTAACTGGTTGATGACATCAGGAGCAAATTTAGTTATTTATTTTAATTTTAAAAGCGCAGTTAAGAGCAAAAGAGACAACGTATCTTCCCCGAACAGATTCTCTCTCCGCAGTACTTACGCCACATTTAAATCGCAACTCGTGTTACTCTCGTTATAACCAAACGGGGATCGTCCCTTAAGGAGGTTCTGTCGACCGAAACGACTATTGCCGATCGTTTTTATGTTCGCAGGACTACACTGCAATGGACACTAAAAAAATTGTAGGAAATCAGCAGGCATCCATGATACCTTAGATAGGGTTTTTCAAACTGAAATTTGAAGAAAATGACGAATAAATACTTTTAGCAACCATGAAAGATTCAGATTCAAGGTTAACATCGGTAGCTAAGTTCCCTTTGTTGGCTTGCGACTTGGTTGAAAATTTAAAACCGCCTTTAACACAGAAACGAAATGGGCAGGCAAAGATTTCTGTCAAAACTTTATGAAGCAGCACCAAAGCTCGGTACAGAGGTTTAACACGTTTATCAGATTCGAACGACCGTATGTTGAAAGGTTTTCCCAGTTGCTTTTTATGGTTCCTTACCTCAGTCGGTAAAAACGAAACATTTTTAAGATCACTTTGTTGTCTGTCTTTTTTTTTTTTTTCATTTGATCTCAGGAAGGGTTACACGTATAAAATTGAAATTTCTGTCACATATTAAGGTCTACGGTCCCTTGGCGATGCTAAAAAGTGAAGCTTCTAAGTCAATGCAATCAAAAGGTGCAGCCTTTTATGTCACATATTTTGATACTCGCAAATTCACTCATCAAAACCTACCGGTTACTTTGCGTTAGTCTACAATCATAAAATTTAGCAAGAAGTAAGGTAAGATTTCACACTACAACCAAAGGACGAAAACCGAATATTGTTCATTGCAACTATATCATACTGAAAAAAAGTTTTCTCGTTTGTCATTAGAACGACTGTCTGTCTGTCAAGATCCCTTCTTCTCAGTTATGGGGAGAGGAATCAAGTTGAAATTTGTGTCACTTAGTAAAGGCTATCACACCATGGCAATATAATAAACTTTAGCTTCTAGATCAATGCAGTCACATTTATGGCCATTTATGTCATGGCCATTTATGTCACATATTTTGAGACTCGCAAACTCTCTCATCAAAACCTACAGGAGACTTCGCCGTGACTTGGAAACACGAAATTTGACAAGACGCAAGGTTCCACACTACGACCAAAGGAAAAAACTCCAGTTTCACACTACAGCTAAAGGAAAAATATTCGAAAATTGTTAATTTGTAAT
The DNA here is from genome assembly GCF_023898315.1 of Schistocerca nitens. Classification (NCBI taxonomy): domain Eukaryota; kingdom Metazoa; phylum Arthropoda; class Insecta; order Orthoptera; family Acrididae; genus Schistocerca; species Schistocerca nitens. The sequence continues at coordinate 149,361,077 of NC_064620.1, read as the reverse complement.
GATTTCACAGCAAAAAAGTTTTTCTCATTTGTTATCAGACTGTCCGTCTGTTCATCCGTCTGTCAAGACCTCTTTATCTCAAGAACGGTTGAACATGTCAACTTGAAATTAAAGTCACATACTAAGGTCTCTGATCCGTTGGTGATTTAAAAAAAGAGTTTCCACGTGAACGCAATGAAGAGAAAAGACCATTTATGTGACACATTTTGATCCTCGCAAACTCACTCATCAAAGAACCTTCAACATCGCAGCGCGTCAGCAATCGTTGGTTAATATATTAAAAAACACGCCTCGATTGCGAAAAAAGCACCTAGTGTTAACCCAGGTTTCGGCGTAGATAACTACAGCTTCTTCAGCACAACAATAAAACCCGTAAGTGCCTAAGAAGACCTTTGTCGATGATTAAAAGAACACCATAGCTATACATTTATAAACGAAAAAGAAAAGGAAAACACAAACAGTACATATGTACAAAGTCAAAGCACTACTTAACTTAATAGTGTACGCTCCACCTAACACCGGCCTATGTTCGATGGGCCATGACCCGCCATAAGCTGCAGCTACAAATGGTCGCTGGAGTACATATGTACTGTTTGTGTTTTCCTTTTCTTTTTCGTTTATAAATGTATAGCTATGGTGTTCTTTTAATCACTGACAAAGGTCTTCTTAGGCACTTATGGGTTTTATTGTTGTTCTGAAGAAGGTGTAGTTATCTACGCCGAAACCTGGGTTAACACTAGATGCTTTTTTCGCAATCGAGGCTGGTTTTTAGTTTTTTAATATATCACTCATCAAAACCTACAGGACACTTCCCCTTGACGTAGAATCATGAGCAATGGCAAGAAGAAAGGTTTCACAGCAAAAGTAAAGGGGGAAAAAATCAGAAAACTTAATATGTAATTATATCACATGAAAAAATACTTCTTTTGTCATTTGCTATCCGACTTTAAACTTGAAATTAAAACATTCTCGAAAGTCTTGGAATCCCTGGGACAGGTATCTTGCCACTATCAACGTCGACAACAGGCAAAAATCGTCGAAATTCTCGTTTTCAGGAGTGGAAGAACTGTCTGTATACATGATTAATTTTGTACGGAACCCTCGGAGTGCGCGTCCTATCCGCAGTTGGCCAGGTTTTTTAATTTTATTTTAATTAATAATCTTGTACTTTCGACATGTAAAAAGATTATTTTGTTCGTGAACCACAAAAGCACATCTTTTATTTAGAAACCTACACATTGTTGTATAGCATTGATTACCGGAGACTTTTATTAACATCTCGAAAATCTTTTCTTTCTGTATGTCGTTTTGCTTATAAATAGCTTTGTGGCTATTTACACCAAAACAAAACTACAAGTAAAGGTTTTATGCGATTACACCATATTTCGAAACAAAAAATGGTTCAAATGGCTCTAAGCACTATGGTAATTAACATCTAAGGTCATCAGTCCCCTAGACTTAGAACTACTTAAACCTAATTAACCTAAGGACATCACACACATCCATGCCCGAGGCAGGATTCGAACCTGCTACCGTAGCAGCCGCGTGGTTCCGGACTGAATCGCCTAGAACCGCTCGGCCACCGCGGCCAAAATTTCAAAACAACACCAAAAGTTTTACACCAGTTCTGCGTGAAGTGATCCAAACTAGCCGCTGTTCCCCTGCATTACCTTTCACAACTTTTTTTTTTTTTTTTTTAAATACTCAATTCATCTTTCGTATAGGGCCGTGTGTGATTTGTTACGCAATGCACTGGCTAAGTAAATAAATAAATAACTGTATCTACTGTTATCAAGCCGCTATGAGGTGACCAATTCTTTGTTTGTTGAGCACACAACGTGATCCTGAATCACTGCCCATCGCGGCGAGTTTTATGCTCTAGCTGAAAAGTGTACCTCACCCGCGAGATAAGGGCATTCTGACGCCTCATCAAACTGAACGCGTACGCGCAGCGAGTAATTAGCGGGCAGGCCGAGATAGCGTAGAGGCGCCGGCGCTGCACTGGACACACACGCACTCAGATAGCGGGGTTAAGACGATCGTAAAAGCGGCGGCCCGACCGTCGCAGCGGAAAACACGCGGCCGAGGCCGTGGTGGCGCCACGCGTTGCGCCACCGTATAACGCGATTACCGGTTTCGGCTTTGCGGCCATCGTCAGGTCCGAATGTGATGCGCTCTGCATGTCGCAACACGGCTAACGAACAGCAGTGCCACCAATTCCCTGTAATTCCTGTTTCGGGCAAATCGGAAATGATACATGACAGGCTGCACTGTTGCTTTCGCCGCGTGTTAGCTGTGTAGTGACGTGTTGATTCCATCCGAGGCTGATCTGGTAATGGCCCTGAAGCCGAAACCGGTAGGAGGTTACAGTGATTCATTTAGAGAACGTTACAGTCACTAGCTGCGGCTTAAACAAAAAATTTTTATTGGCTATCAGTTTCGATCAAGCACAGATCAGTCGGGTTCCTGTTTTACAACCAAAAATAGCGAACAATATTTCTCTAATTTTGTCATGGAAACATTGAAAAATATGGTGCACCTTGTAATGGGACAACCCCCTCTAACATCACCTTTCTTTTCTTTAACCGAAGTAATCGATACCAAAAATATTTTCGAAACTTGTATAGGTGAACATTATCTCAGCTGTTTAACTAAATAAATTTCATATGATTTTGTATGCGATGTATTATATTTCGGGCTAAAACGTATAAAAAGGAATTAATTTATTACAATCGATATGTACTAACTCTGTATATACAGTTAAAATTACTTTTCTTTTAGAAACATTTGAAATTACAAAATATCTAGCATACTTAAAATTCCTGTTACTAATTGAGCAATCTGACGATATTTATTAAATTTATTTCTGAATTCACTTACAAAATAATGATATAACTTGGTGAAGATTCTTCTTTTGTCATAAAAATTTGGAAACTCTTTTGTTTTGTAAACTCCCTGGAATACAGTTAGTAACGCAGAATGATGTAGCAGTGGGCAAGCCTCTGATGAAATCGGACATGTTTTTGATTTTGGCAATAACAATGAAATGTTTGGTTTCATGAAAGTGGAAATTATAAAGACAGTTTGATATAGAAGAATGTGACATAATAACAAAGGAAACAAAACAGAAATTACGCAGCAGACTTACTTAACAGTTATCAAGTCATCTGGAACCCACAACGTCCAAAATTTCAGCCTAAAGATTCTACTCCTAGACATGACGAACTGCAGCCAACAAACAGAAAATGAAGACAAGTAAAAAAGTTTATTTGTAAATCTTACTCCTCCCAAAGCTTATTAAAAGAAGTTAATTATTATGAATAGACTGAAAATCTACTAGTGATGAGTGAGAGGGTAAGATTACGACCTATAACATAAAGATGATACTCCTTCATAAACAACCAAGTCAACGCATTTAACATAGGAATTAATAACGTAGTCTGAATGGTTCTTTTACGATTATACCACCTGCTGAAAATTAAGAAACACGACATATGGCAAATGAACGATGAACGAGCACATTAAGGACGGTAGTGAGGAAGGCGAATGATCAAATTCCGTTTATTGCGAGAAGTTT